>NW_026136707.1:22757038-24192038 GCF_905237075.1 Dicentrarchus labrax
CATTTCATAGAAATTCCTTGATGGGAAAATATTGTTTTATCTACATTATTTGATACAGTAATCATTTTTCTTTTTCTGAAGGCTTCCCATTAAATTCTTTGAAATGACGCTCGGCGAAAAGCTAATTGTTGCACAGGCAGTTTTAGCGTTGACAATATTGCTATTCCAGCCCCTGAAGACTCTTGGGCCACTGAATGTTATGAATACGATGCTTTTCAGGTTAAACAGCGGCATCTTATTAAGCACTTAAGGCACAGTGAAGTGTCTCTGTGCCACTACAGGATAAAAACTCCCTCGGCCTCATCAGAGCTGCTGAAGAAAAGTATTTCTTTGCCAGTGTTAGCACCTTCCAACAGACTTTACTTAGTGGAGATAAAGTGAGCCAATATGAGGTGAGCGTGCTGTAGACAGAGCCTCCACTCGTCTGCAGACGAGCCAATGGCTGAAGATGGATGCCCCCACTTAACCATGATAGCTCCCTGGAGGAGCCTCAGTCAATGGCTTCATTAAAAGTGAACGTTCTAGTGAAAAGCTCGCTTATAAACCAGTAATTAAGACCACACATATTTTACCTGCTTTGTTTCAGCTGTCACATCCGGTGTACAGGCACATGGTTAACTTTTATTTCCTTATAAGTAACAGAATGACACTAATAAATCATTCAGCCAGAGGACAAGCAAAGTGTGTAACAGGAAGGACTTGAGGATGCTTAAATACAGCAGGCTGGCCATTTTAACAGCATTTTAATCTGTTCGTCGCCCTCGCAAAGCAAATGTTACCCTGTGAGAGAGGCATTAGCTAAGCCCATATTAGTTGGAGGACTAGCTTTGTGACTTTTATGGACCAAACGTTGCACCAGTGTCCACTTGGACGTGTGTGTCTCTGTAAACTCTAGAGAGGCAAGTAGAGGCAGTAGAGTGAAGCAGGACCCAGCTAACTCCACAGAGAAACTGGCTGGCATCTGCTGAAGCCCTCGGGCACGCTCAGAGGTGCCTCCAGCATTTTAATGGCATAGTCAAATGCCAGCATGTTTTCATGCCATTCCAATTCAAATTCATTGGATAAAGAAGTAAGAGCGTGTTATTCCCCTTCAACAGTCCAGACAGAAACACTGGGCGCAACAACACAGAACTTAGCAACTCTGCAAACATGCTGGGATCCAACGTTGTGTCTGATTGGAATAAGATACTCGAGTAGGATTGTGTTTTTTTTTTTGAGAAATGTGAACAAAAATAAATCTCTGTCTTAAGGAAGTAAGATTATTCTGCATCTGGGCAACACTCTCACAAGGAATTTGGAGATTGACAGTGATACTTTTTCCCAGCCGCTGGGTGTGTCTCTCTATTGCATGAAGCATAAATGTACAGTAATGTAAACTTAGTGGGCCATCTAAATGCATGATGTCATCCGATTGCATTTAGACGCCTTGTCATCTCCAGCGCTGCAGGCTCGCAGAAGTGTGTGTATTTTCATGTGTGTTTTTCAAGGATGTGAATACATTTATTCACCCCACCCCCCCTCAGATCAACCCTCCCTCCTTTTCACCGCAATTTCCAGACGAGCGTTGGTGCTGAGTTCTCGAGCAGTTTGTTGACTGTTGATTGTAAGTGCCCGAATTTAGGAAGGCAGCCATTTCTAATCACGAGAATTACATTGCTTAGCAACCGGAAAATCAAGTTAAACAATACCATCGCTTATTCTTGGTCACAGACTGCAGCTCTGAGAACACATCAGTCTCCACTGAAGCTGTTCCACGCTCCTCCCAGCGCATGCACACACACTTACACACAAGCAGCCATTCACAGACAATATACAAAATGGTAATTTACTTTTGACTTGTGTTACAGCATTAGCTCCACATTTAGTTTGATCACAGTGTACAACTTGGAAAAAGGCTTCTTTTTTTGTAACATTTACGCAGTATGAAAAAAGATGTTTGAAATGAAAAATTCCTTTGAGGGTTCCTGTAGCACATTAAGCTATTAAGAGTTGCATAAATGGTATCTATTTCATTACAGTGATCAAGGATTAAATTAGAGGCTTGAGCCCTGTAACATATACACTAAGTCTCCTCCAAGGCTGAGGGAGCCCTCTGCTTCCCAAAGGTCATTAGAGCTGAGGAGAGAGTATGGCCCCCAGTCTCTCCTTGCCTCTCTCCACTTTCTCCTCCTTCTCTGTCTCCTCTCTCTCAGAATCCCCAACCCTTCGTGCAAGATGAGACAAAATTGTTTTTTTTCTATTCTCACACTTTGCTGTCAGAGAGCGAGTGTTTACCCGTTTTTTTTTCCTCCAGCTGTGGAGGTAAACACATGAATGTGTATCTAAGCCTACCTGGCTCACAGCATTTGGCTACTTGCAACTTGAGACAAAGTCCATATTTCTATATTTCCTCCCACGCAGAAGTTTGAAGAGTCTTGCAGAGTGTGTGCGTGTGTGTTCACCTGGAAGTGAGGAAGGCCCAGTATCAGTGTTGGCACAAAGGGCCAGTCACAGGGAGCGGAGTTGGCAGGGGTTGTGCTGCATGGCCCTGTTGGATTTTAGGGCTGCATTATGCATTCATGTTTAGTCTCAGGTGCTACGTTTTATCCCCAGGCCAGCTTGGACACATTTTCAATGGACCTTTTGGATGAAAAACTGTATAGGTGGGAGCAAAAATGATTTCCATGCTTATAGAGATCTGCCGCTTTGTTCTGTCAGATTCAATTACCTCACCTCTAATTAGGGAGCTATAGAGGAGGCTGGGTTTGTGATCCACACATCACACTGTGGAGCCTGCTGATAATGTGAGGTATCGCTATCACAGCCCGGCCACAAGCTCCCCACATTGCGGACGGCTGAAAAAGCATGCCATGAAATTAGCAGTCACTTGTACAGTTTTGCACATACACACATATTTGTTTAGAGCTCTTCTTTTTTTTTAAGTGTGAGTTTCCGAGGCACATGGTTTTTTCCATTTTCTGTTTTAGTCCACTGAGGCACAGACTCATGTACACAGTGTTTTCCTGAAAGATATGCTCATTCCACTACCTCTGTCCGTACTCCTCTCTTCCCTGCTCCCCTTCCTCTGTGACTCATTAATCCTCTGTCCATCATATGGTCTCAGAGTATCACCCCATTTTATAGACTCAGTGGGGGCATTACCATATCCCTCTCCAGAGCTCCACTCCGCATGGCCGATCCCTATCAGACAGAGGCCATGCCATGAACAAAAGAGCCACTGTGATCAAGCCTGCATTCAGCTACCAATGTCTCTATTAGCATTGGCTGCTCCTGCCTGCTGCTCCTGCTGCATGACTGTTTGAACAGGGGCTGAGATTTCTCTCTCTAGTCGGCAGAGGAAGAGTCTGATGAATGCGGATGATACAGTTCAGGGCGGAGGGTGTGGATGACAGGGCTATGGGGGTGCAGGGATACCTGGACACTGACCCTGATTGAGAGGAAGTTCAGGCAGGGTGCAGTTTCCTGAAACATCCTCTTAGAATTGAGCAGATATGAGTCTTTGTGCTGGGGTGATTTTAGCAAACCAAGCCTTTCTCTAGAAAGTAAAGCTCATGAATTAGCACTTAAAAGTCTGAAGAGAACAGCTGTCAGACTTAGAGGGTAAAGATGATTATTGTGGGACTGACACTAATAATCGTTCTCTTAATTATTCCAATGATTAGTTTCCATGATTAATTGATTCATTGTTTGGTTGAGTGGTCTCCAACCTTTTTGGCTTGTGACCCCTTAAAATGAAGCCTCTTCAGACTCATTACAGGTTATGGGCTATTGCATTTAAATCAAATTTGTTTCATCTGAAGAACTTTTAGAGGCCTGAAATGGTTAAAGTATCTAGAATTCCACAAGAAAAATATAGATTTTTTAAACATGGAAAATAATTGTGTGTAACATTTCTATTCATTATTTACTGACTATTTGTATAACCTTATCATCATATGACCTCCTCAGATTCATTTGGGTTCCTTTGGGGTTCCAACTTGGGAACCATCCATTCAGTAATGGGCAAATTAAGTGAAAAATGCCTGAAAAAGTTCAAAGAGCACAAGCCAACATCTTCAAATCTTCAAAGCCAAAGATATTCAAATTAAAATGATATAAAACAGAGAAACGCAGCGAATAATGACACTTAAGAGGCTGAAATCATTCAATCTTTCTGCTGTATAAATATATTATTCTGATCAATCAAATATATAAAAAAAACTGTTTATTGGCTAATGAACTCAACACTAAAGTATTTTGTTTTCTGTGTTGTTTTGAAAGTCACTGATTTCAGATTTAACAAACTGGGTTTTAGAAATGTAACTGATAGATGTTTTGAAAGCTTCAAACTTCAAAAGAGCCGCCATTTAATGGTGACTTGCCTTTTCTTTTGAGAACAGTAGAATAGTTTGAGGCACCCATATGGAGCAAAGCAGGGTATCTAGATTATATTGCAAGGACAAGACAGATGCAATAAGTAAAAGACACCACATAGCATTCACAAAGATTTCCAAGCAAGCTTCCAAAGCAGTCTTCTGTGAGCTTAATTCCAAGATCACCTCTCATTATAAATCCCCTACTTTTTACAGATTTGTGGGTCTGTTGTAAAGAGCAGACTTTGCAGCATTTTAAAACAGTGTTGTTTTCTGTGGCGACGTGAAATGCGGACACTCTCCCCGCGGTGTCATTGGCCATCTGAACTCCAGAGGAGGCTTGATAAGAGGGTGAAGCAGCAGACATTCCTCCGGCCCAATTCGTCAGCAGACCCTATAGAAATGCACCAACAAGCGCGGGTCACACAGTGAATGTGACAGGATTTTAAACAGTACACAACTAAATATAGCAGGAACGCCACTATCAGAAAATGAGTTAGGAGTGTGGTGCTAGTCGTTTAGAAAGTCATTATTCTTATCATTGCTGTCTCTGAAATAATTTCAGGTCTCTCCATGCAATGAATACTGTATAATAAACTAAACATGTGAGAATGCGCATAAACTTTGGTAATCTACGCAGTCCCCAAGAAGTAGCCATCAGACCCCCTTTAATGTCTCTGACTGGGTGGAGTATTTCATTTTTCCATATTCAGTAAGGCCTCCGGTATCTCTATCAGTTTGAAAATGCTCCATTTAGTTACTATCTGTTAGAGTGGGGAAGTGAGATGCCCTTATTCTGAGTCTATTAAACCTCAATTCTATCTCATCTTATCCACCTAATCTTTGTGTCTTATTGACCATGAAGTTTATCTTTAATCTCCCTTTACCCTTATTATCGCACAACACTGTAGGTCTATTTTCTATGGTGCAATAGTGCTGCTGTATTTGCCGGCAACAGAGGAAGAATCGTTTAGTTGTACACACAGTTCTTATTCAGCTGTGTAATGGAATGTGTACAGAGTGTGTGTATAGAAATGTATTTCCCCGCTTTCTTTCACACTGTCTTCAATTGCCTTGGCAGGAGCTTTTAACGCCAGTCATACAATCTCCCCTTGATACTGCGATATTTATCTCTCAGTATCATCTTAAGCGATGGTAGACTCATCGAGTCACTTCACGCCTCACTTCACTCCTCAGCGAATCAGCAGAAGGCATCAGATAAGATCATAAAACTGTATCCTAATTTAAAAGCAGCACTCTGCCTCCGCAGTGTCTATTAGAGATCTGTGCGCTAATTCTTTTCATGTCCGGGGCTCCTGCAGATGTAGGCCTCTACAAAGGAGTAATTTATAAGACTAATGAAAAGAGCAAGCAGTTTGTGGACATCAGGGGGGTCTTTTATGAGGCTCGGTGCAGGAAGAAAGAGGAACAGGAGAGGCAAACCAGCCCCACTTTCTGAACTGAAATTATTGCTTTATTAAAGCTGAGAGGCTCACTCTTGCTACAATAGAACAAACACGTTGAAAGGTGTCGAGAGGATATCAGTGCACTCTGTTTGAGCTCCGGGATGATGCACAAGAGGCTGCAACATAGCTCATGTGTGACAGGCAGAAACGGAAACAGCATCCACATCTAGCAGGCGGCAATGGCAGCACTTCTGATATGATTATTCAGTTTAAACACAGCTCGAGAAGGAGATTTATTTTTTCTTTAAGAAAATGATGCAGGTTTCTTGCTTGGAGTGTGTTATTTCAAATATAAACTAACCTTAAACTTGAAGTGTTCCATCACTTCTATGCTATGGTAATTCATGTGCAGACACTGCAGACATGTTTTGGTTTGGAAGGAGAGGTGTGCAAGATGAACATTATCTTAATAACATTCAAATGCCGGGTGAGATGTTTTTCAGGACTAATACAATTCAGGTAGCAGTACAGTAATTCCATCAACGCCCTTGATTGAAGCAAAATGGTAATATGCAAATACCAAAAGAGATGTACAGCTACAAGCAAAACTCTGAAATCATTTAGATTTAAAGAAATAATATTGCACAGAGGGGGGAAAACATTAATCACACGGAAAAGTGTCTCCTTTAAGATTGCACTGGTGTATTACCCGGAGGCATGGAATGTAAATGGAAAATCAACATTGTACCCTGTGATAAGGCTAACAAATTAATAAAAGTATTTTCTTTCCTCCTCCCATGCTGATGCCTGTATGAAAAGTCTGGAAAGGAACTTTTTTTTTTCCTCCTCCCTCCGTCTGTGTGCGGTTTTGTTTTGCAGGTAGCAGGATTAAAATCAACGCTCACCTTGGCTGCATGTCGCATTGTTTTTCAGAAAGCACACAGTCTCGGAGGGCTTTTTCAATAGCTAAAATGGAGGGGCCTTTGTGAAATATTATGGTAAAATAATATTCATTATTGACGTAGCCTTATCTGTGTCTATACTGAATGTCTGAACATGGAGCTTGTAGACAGTACAGTGCTGTGCTACGCTTTGAGTTGCATCTGCATTTGTAGTAACTCGACAAAAGAAACAAAGAGAGGAGGAAGTTTTCTTTTTTTTCCTAAGGAGCCTGAAGGATGTGATGAAACTGCTGAACATCTCCCTTGTGTGTGTGTTTGTGTGTGTCTGTGTGTGTGCTCCCTCAGGTCCTCTGGAGGATGGCCTGGAGGAAGAGGAGGAGGAGTGCGTCTCCGAGGAGAATGAGCTCTTGGCCAAAGACGAGTTCTCGGTGGAGGAGAACTTTTCCGCCGAGTTCGAGGCTGAGAACATGAGCTGTGAAGACATGGAGTACTTCTGCAACAAAGGTCAGGATGATTTACTTATAAACCAAAACTTTCAAAGCCATTCTCCACAAGCAGTGTACAGTGCTCCTTTTAATACCTAATCTGAGACAATATGTTAAGCCACCGTCGTGCCAACCATTAAAAATAAGTTAAACTCCTGCCAATGGCATCTAATAACATTCCTCAACATGTTCAAATCAAACCTGGCAGAACTTGTGTCCGTGTAAGAATTCCTCCCGCATCACTGCCTACAGTTGAAACTATCCATTTTGATATTTGATCCCAGCCATCCACCCAAGAGCAGTGGTTTGATCTGAGAGAGCGATGGCATCGGCAACACTGGCTCTCCCTCTGTGATAGTGCTGTGAAGGTGTGCTACGGTACACCAATGCACTGGAGAGCGTAGCACTTCCCTTTGAGCGGGCGCTAAAGCTCTGTGAACACTCAGCAGCACCTGCTACTGCTCGGAGGTCCAGCACTATAAAGCGCCTTAGCATCGCCAAATGCGCCCGAGTCCTCTTTGAACTCCAATTCAATTAGATTGCTTCTTTGTATGTTTGTTTCATTTCGGTCACACCTTGCCATCACAGGAGCTAATTTGTGGTCTGCTCCAGGTTACAGTGTGAAGATGACAGACTTGTCCCGCCTCCCTCCCCCCTAACTCCCAAACCCCCACCCTCTTCCTACCCCCTGGTCGCGTGGCTTTCACTACCCCAGGTGTCCCCACTCTTACTGGCGCACGGATGCCATAAATTTGACTTTTTAATGAAGAACCAATGCTTTGAATGTCTGCCTCTTCCTTCTCCTTTCAAAGGGAAAATTGTTTAGAATTATTTCTTCACACTTCTAAACTGATGTGCCTTGTGGGATTACATTATTGAAGGAAAATAAATCTTTCATGTTTCAGGTAGGCTATGCCCCGGTAATCGTATCAATAATGTTTTCCTTTTGTTCTCCGGGAAAAGTTGAACGGCACAATTGTTCGGAAATTGCAATTACCAGCGACGCCTCGTTTGCTTTACCCTTTGTCTCCTTCGTAATGTGTCCTTACACAAACTTCAAAGTGAAATGTATGGTCTTGTAATAACCCAGTAGCTATGAAATAGATGGTGCAGTACACATTGGTGGCTACAGCTGGAAAAAAAAGTACAACTTCTGAAAATCTTCAAAGAACCTTGTCAGAGCTGTTTGATATTTCCATTGTTTTGGATAAAGTAGAGGGTGTTGGAATTGGGCCTCAAATCTTCTTTCCATGTTTATGAATAAAGTCAACACTAAATAGCAATCCCATATGTCAAATACTACTTTTTGGCGACACTGGTAATCTGTTCCTTGTCATACACAAGCCTTACTAGTCAGATTCTTTTTATTACTTTGCCTATCTAAGCTTACAGTAGCTAAGTCTCCCTTTGCCTCCTAAGACCCAAATGATGTACTATCCGAATTTCTTTTTTTCCTCGTGGCAAGTTGTGCGCAATCATCAGGTGTAGCCATTTTCCCCATGATCCCTTCCTCAATTAGATCTATTTAAAACTAATGTCTGCGTGGCTTAAATTTACCCCACTTATGTGAAACTGCCGTGAATTAAACAGGACGCAATCCTGGCGGCATTAAATGGTTTAAGTGTGTTATTCCTCGACTATAGGAGGAAAAAGAGAGCCCCCTTGATTAACTAAACCCTCTCAAATGTGATGGCGTGCTGTAATTAGCCCTGTGCGGACTTGAACGTGGGTTTTAAAGCAGCCACTCATCCCATGGCCTTTATCTTCTGCTGCTTCCCGGAGAATAAGGTCTCCCGTGTAAGGTTCCTCCACTGAGCAGTGACTCTCTGGTCTTAGCTTAGCCTTGTATCTGTGTAGTCACTCTCTGAAATGGGCTTGTCAGGGGGACCTAAAACCTCCATTAAAAGTTTCAGTCTATAATAGGTATTAAAAAGCTGTAGGAACACAAAGAGGAGTACCAATTTTCATTAACATATGAAGCACTTATTAACTTTGATCAGAGTGCGGTGAAGTAGCAAAGCCGCTTAAAGGCGCAAAGGTCAAGAAGTTGAATGCCACCAAAGACTCAGTCATTTGCCTTACCCTTGCAGAAAAGGGACTCCCCAGATAAGTGCATGGAGCACCTTGACGTCCCATCCTGGTCTAAGGCTTGGGAACCTCTAAATTGGGTGATGGTTGACTCCATAACCTGTTTAGTTAATGGTGTCATGGCTCTCGATGGTTTTGGGTGCTTTCGTGGTTGTCTGCAAGAAGCTGGTGTTATCACACACGGCCTTTGCCTTTGCAACATAAATGAGAAATCTCACTGATGCTAAACTGTGAGTATAATGCAGCTAAAAACAAAAGGACTAGTGCAAGTCCATTTTGCATAATAAGTGCTTTTACTTGTTTTATATATTTTATATTACAGTATATAATTTGATGATAATACTTTATTATTTTGAGGATGATGATGATGATGATGATGATGATGATGATACTGTATTCTCCTACTATCTCTGCCCCTCATCATTACGTTGGGACCATATAGGAGGGTCCTAACCCCATGGTTGGGAACAGCTCATCAATATTATCAGTAATAAAGGAAATTGTGTAGGCCTAAATCCCTAGTCAGTGACACTCAACATAATGTTACTGAAACAACATACATGGGTGTGAAATGAGGCTGCTTGGTAGAATAGTAGAGCGCCAGAGAGAAGGAGCACTGTTTTAATATACATGGAACAAGAGGGGGTCTGTCTACCTATTGAGAGCTCTGTGAGAAAAACTACATATCTAAAGAAATAACCTTGGCTTTTCCTGCGATTAAAACAGAATCTTACCTCAAACAACTTCCCCTGCTCGGTCAATTTCACATTTATGGAGCTCTGCTTGTGAAGAGCCCACAGTTGAACTCCACAGCAAAGATTTATACTCTATTGACACACCTGGCTCCATAATTGTAAGAAAGATACCTCTTTTATATACACTGAGTGGCATCTTTTTTACTGAAATTGTGAAATTTCACCTTGCTGTTTTACCCCCTCTTTTATTGTTGGCTATCTGTGAAGTTCAGCACAGGGTGTTGCCACAAGCTGTTCCTTTTGTGCGTTCCAAGTGTTGTGTGATGACAAATGACTTCCTTAGTTAGCTCTGACAGTAAATTTACATGTCATTTCATGTGTCTCATTTCCTCAATGTGAAACACCTTTTAGTGAAGTCATATTACATGATTTTTTTTCAGCTCAAACTACTTGATTTTGATGCTGTTGTGAGTGCTTATGTGTCAGGATACATCAAGCACAGTCAAATGTGAACATTTTGCACTCCTCTGCCGCATTCTCCTCAAATAACAAAAATTATAATGCAGGCAGAAACATTTTATCACAGTGTGAGTGAAGAGCGAAAGCTCAGGACTGCATACCCAAGACTTAACACAGTAAATAACAAACCCACCTTGACCCTTCAAATAACCTCTCAGTGAGTAATTTGACTTACAGTAACAAACAGAAAGTGGCAGAATTAATTATGCCACTCTTTGTGTGACACAGAAGTAATCAGAATCTCCAGCAACACAGGAGGAAGATCTCCTTGGCTCTTTCGCCACAGCTGCCAGTGCCCAGAATGGTAAATGTGGAATTTTAATGCACAGTTGATGCTGGAGAATATGGGGAAATGCTAATTTGTGGTGCGATAAGATGAATCGAGTCATCCCTTTAGCCCCATTTGACTCAGTGGAGGAAATTAATCATTAATGTTTGTTAAGTATGACAATCTAACTGGGCCAGATCTACATGCTCAGAGACTGAGGCAGAGCGAGATAAAGACCCAGGCTGCAGACAGGGAGGAAAACTGCCAGATTCTGTAATGATGGGAATTTATTGGCATTTAAAGAGACAGTGGCAAGGCATTTCACTAATAGCCTCCCTCCATTGGAGTGCTCTGCCTGCCACAAATTGCATGCAATTCAAACCTATTTTTCAGATAGCAGAGAAGTCTTACAGCTATGCTTGACTTTGGTGAAAGAGGTTGCTTCCTGGAATTGACTTTATCTGTTGCAGCATAATCTGCATCAACAACCAAATATGCAATATCAACTGACTAGCACTACCACTGTTGGGGGAATAGCAGGCATCCCCCCTAATATTACATTCTGGAAATCATTGCCAAGCTCCAATACTAGCAAGATTGTGATGGGTTTAGAAAAGTGGCAGTGGGTTAAAGTCATTGAGCCTAGAATTCAGTAACATATAGAACTGTGCAATCCCATATGAAGACTTAAAAATACTTATACTCCATTTTGCCGAAATTGCGACCTGTCTCTAGACTCAGTGGTCAGGATTAGAGCGCTCTGAGCTCCTTAAAGTCGCACATGAGAGATTGACATTTTCAAGGGCTTTCTTGGCAGAGACAATGCTAAAAGGGAGAGAAAAAGCCAATATGACTTTGTTGCTACCTTGCTCCAGGAATTGTGTGTGTAAATCGCCTATAAGCTTATTGACCTGAATGCATAGCACGCTGCGTGTGACTGCGATTTGGCTGGAGAGCTGTCCTTTGATAGAGCAGCGATAGGGCTGATTTTAACAGCTCACTGGCTCCTCTTGCATGCCCGCCAACCCTGCACCCAGCAGGCCGCCTCGCCTCCCCAGCCCTCCCCGTCCCTTCTGTTCTGTTCTGCCTTCTCTCACTCCACCTCAAGTATCTCCATTTGACTGCACAGAAAAAAGGAACCTTAGCCAGATGTAAATTATGATCTCTGCGATAATGTAGAGGATGATCATTGACAATATGTCTCCCTTGATAAGACAGCAGAGGGTTTCAATTCAAATGATGAAACAAGGCACAGTCTCTATTACTTATAGTGGACCTCTGTGAATAAAAATGGAGCACCTCAGTCAATCTATTTCTATATCAGAAAGGTCAAAATTGGTTTAAAACCATAAAAATGGGTCTCCGTATTGCACTATATTCCAGGTTTTATCAAGCCGTACTGTAAGCAAAGGAGTGCTGCTCCAGCAGTTCTTCCTCTGCTCTGCTTTTTACTGGTGACATTTGTGCAGGAAACTTCATCAAAGCCCTGTGACATTGTTCCCTGTGAGGTTGCCTGGGCGATTGTGTTTAAAATGCATTGCAAACTGTGTTAGATAGAAGGCAGAAAATCCTTAATCACTGCTTAATTAAGGAATCATCTTGTAGCTTCATTTCCCGGGCTGTAATTAAACACTTCCAATACGTTTCGTTACAGGGCTTAACATGTTCGCCTGAGATCAAGGTAGTGCCTTTAATGTTATCTCGCCAGCTTTTTTTAAACTCCGCTCCATTGGAAGGAACTGTTGATATACGCCTTTGTTATCCTCGTCATAATACGAGCCTAGTATGCTAAAGAGGTTCTCCGGGCCCAACAATAAATAGTGGGGGAATTTAGTTGAGTGGGCTCCCTGATAATATACTGGGAAAGGGAGGGAGTGTGCAGGGGGGGAGAAATCGCCAGCCCAAGCAGACACTTGCATAAGCAAAACTGGGTCATAATGACCTCATGTACTGTAAGTAGGACATTTCTGCAGACTTCCCTTCAGTATCACTTTTTTCTTCGTATACATCTCCTCTTTTAGTGCGAGGCGGAAAGCTGACATCCTTTTGGCAATGTTTGCTACCTTCTTTGAAGTGAGCCATGTCAAAAAAAAAGCTAAACAAGCATGGTGTGTGTGCTTGATCTGGAGATTAACCTAACTGAGGACGGACGGCGTGCGAGTGAAGTAGTGTGTGTCCCGTGGCAGTTGTCACTGGAAGTGTGATAACTAACACTCTGAAATGCTTTTTGGAAGCTGTGGGGGGAAAAATCAGATACAGATGTGGTAAACAACCATATGACAACAACATGTGTGTATGTCCTGTCATGTGGTGATAGATATGATTTGTATTACATACAGTGTGAGCCACATCCTAATTGTATATTGTCTTTGTTATCCTAATATATTCCCATTTAAATCTACACATCCATCCCTTTTTTTCCTTGTTGGGTGTATGAAGTGTAGTAATCCATTGTAGTAATCCAGGCCTGTCCTTGACCGTTAACTATTGGGTTTAAAACATCAAAGGGATGAAGACGATATGGTGACAAAAGTGAGAGAAATGTTCCTCCACAAACTATCAACTACCACTACATGCCCCGAGCAGGTTTGCTCTTACTTTCCCGAGTTTGGAGAGACACTGTGCAACCACTGTGTCAGCCACATTGGATTTATTCAGAGCACCACACTAGGGGCACCTACTAAGCACTGATTTATGTGCCTATAAACTCTGAGTACAAACTGTGCTTACTGTAGACATGCAAAAATAGTTGTTGTTTTTTTTAACTGTAAGTGCATCTAAGAGTGCTCAACAAGAGCTCCGGTCAGTGTTACTGCTGCGCTCATAGGCGGAGTCTGTTTAACAAGGTCTTTAAGCACTTACACATCGGAGAGAGATACCCAAATATCCCTTAGCATGGTCTGTGTGAGCCCTGAGACTGTAAATCAGCCCTACATCCTATAACACACATTCTAGCTCGCTCCACAATAGATCAAACGGTAATAAATAGCCACCTCTCTCCCACACATTGCTTTCCTTCCTGTTCCAAGGGGCTTCCTCCTGTTCCTGCAAGCACTCATGGGAACTCCTTTTTACATAAAAGTATACAGCTGGACATGGTGAGCTCACAGCAAATATACAGAATACACAAACACACACCATGACAATGGCTCACATGACTTCAGATTGTGACACACTCAAATATTACAGGAAGGAGTTATAAAACTACACGATTTGTTTCTGGGATGGTATCCAAAGTCCTAAAAATCTGCCCTTTAGAAGGGCAGCACAGTCCATAATGCAGTGATTAATTAAATAAGGTGTCTGAGCATTACACTTGAATCGAGTGCTGCTCACTTTGTGTCTTTTTGTGCGCTTTATAGGACTTAATCTTTTTCTGCCTTGCAGGAGAGGAAGATGGCAACCGAGAAGCAGGAGAGTCAGAGATGGACAGCCAGAGCGAGAAGACCAGGCATACTGCCGTGGGGACAGACGAATGGGACGGTCCAAGTAAGAAAAGCCATCATATCACTTTCCTAAATTGTCTGTTAGTGCCATTGTAACTAAATTGTTATTGTAACAAAACTGCAATGCATGTTGCATAGTTTCAGATGGTTTTGGTTTTGGCATTAGACAGAAAAGGAGCAACAGAGTATGTGTAGACTGGTTTTAACATTATGTCTTATATAGCAGTTATAGATGGACAAATGAGTCAGACGTCTGCATGCTATATAACAAGCCACTGAATGTACACCCACCACTCAGAGTACATTCAATTACCAACAACTGTTTGCACAAAAAAACAGGTTTATCATTTCCCCTTTTTAAAGTAACCTATAATGCAATGCAGATGTAGCTTTTTTGAAGAGTTTACAACACATTTTTTTAATCTTGTTTTGCCCTTTTACTAAAAGTAACTTCATCAAAGTGATGGATAATACATTGAACAAGATAGTTGCACAGCAATTACTGCTCAGCAATAGCCTGCACCCACACTGCTGAACACACAAAATATGATTCCTTTTAATGCATAAAATGACCTCAAGAATTTATTGCAGGTACATGCATTTGTAAAAAGAGAGAGAGAAAGAGAGAGAAAAGAGGAAAGAGAGAGGGAGAAAAAAGTGGATTTGGGCAAGTTGTGCTTGCTAGCTCGAAGCCCCCCGGGGTGTGTATTTTATACTGACAGTGAATCAGTGTTATCGCACCTATCAGATAATGCATTTATCATTAAATTTCACATTTGCATTTAAATCTGGGGAAGGAAATGAGCATTGCTGGCTAAAGATAAGAACGCTGGGACGACAGTAATAAACCATCACTGTGATCAGTCAGGAGACAGGGCTGAGGGGGTCAGCTCAGAACTATGGGGGCCATGACAAAAAGAAGGCATCACATGCGGAAAAAGGCCCTTTTGGGCGAGAAAATGCTGAGCTTAAAAATACTGCTTTGAAAAGGAGGGATGGATGTAGCATGACTAGATGTATGACTGACTGTAATTATCCTTCCCCCTTCTACTTAGCCATCAGAATGAGAATTAGAGGCTCAGAAACACACTGCTGGACAGGCGAGCAGAGAGAGAGAGAGAGAGAGAGAGAGAGGAGGAGGAAGACTTGAGTTTTATGGGAGTAAAGTGTCTCTTGCATACAGTGAAGCTGGCTGAACTGCAGAGGAGGTGATGTGAGACATGATGCCCATTTCATGTTTTACTAAACCACAGCCTGAGTGGTTCCGAGTTATCAAGTGACATCCTGTTTGAAGACTTCAACACTGTGTCCTAATCTCTGCTGTATTACAAACTGAAAAATGGCACTTAGCACATGGCTGCACCCAACGCAGAAAAAGGAAACACGCTTTTATATTTGGACTATACACAATCAAGCCAGGTCTAACAGACAAAAACCAAAAAAATCTTCTTTAATCAACATGTTGCCACCAATGTAACTTTCTAGACATCTCTATGATATACCAACCAATTAGTAAGTGACTTACACTGAGGCAGTCGTGCCCCTCTGTTTTCTCAATGGGCAGCATAGAGTGGGCAGAAATTAATCTTGGCGCATAATAATGCCATTCACTCTCCCATCATGGCTGCCATGAAAGGTCATTTCCCTTTTTAATTTTTCCCATTGTGTTGGAAAAGTCAGATGGGCATGTTATAATTTGAATAAAGAGGGGAATCAGACAATCAGATAGGGACATTTGAAATGACATGACTTCCTGTTCAAAGCGATTAAAAGCAAATTTATTTAGTTTGAAACTGTCTACCCTTTAATCTCTTTGTAAATGTTCAGATAGTTCAGCATTCAAAAGTTCTTTGTTATTCTTTGGCTTAAGTTTAAGCAGGTGTGATTATGATCACCAACAGATAATTTTTAATCACTGCGCGTGTGCATCTGAATAGGATGTGTAATGGCCGTTACATAAAAAGAGAGTGAAGCCTTTTAATGAGGTGGGCTAACTCGGAACATGCCCACCTGCTTTGGTGATTCTATTGAAGCACCTCCATACCGTTTCCCTTTTGCTGAGTAACAACAAAAGCCTTTACAATCTACATCCCTTAATTGAACTTTTTTTTGTCCCCGCATTTCATCTCCACTTTAGTAACTCATGTCAAGTGCTGTCCACGATTGCCCCCTGTTCTCTGATTGTCTTCTCTGTCTGGAACAGCAGAGAACCGTGCAGAATGACTCACTATTAATCTGATAGCTGCCTCTTCTGTGCTGCTCAGAGTGCTGGGTCTCTGATGTGGAACACCCAGCGAGTTCCCTTTCTCTCCCCTCGTCTCTACAAGTATGTCCTTAAGCAAATCTGCACACTGATCTTCTGTCTCGTGTTCATTTCTCGTCACGGATGTTTCGCAATCAGCCGCTGATTTGGGAGATAGCGTGTCATGCTATTCTATTCATTTTCATGGACTGGCGGTGATAGGAATCTGACTCTGTCTCTCTCATTCTCTCCCACTCGCTCTCCTCTAGGCTAATTGGGAATGGTGTGCGTTAGCTAGCTAACTCTGCTAATGAACTTGTTCTCAGTCTTATCTAAAGGCTTGCTCGTGTAAACTACACCCCCTTATGAAAGTCATGGAAATCCAGGGTTCGTTAAGAGCGCTGTAATTATGATCACTGTCATTTCTACGAAAAGTGTTAAGCCTATAAAATACCATTTGTTTCAGCGCGCTATTTAGTCATACATGTGATTTATGAACTAATTAATATCTGAAGCAAGAGTAGAGGTCTACTGGCCTTTAACTAAATGAACTGTATATACTGTCTGTGCTGTCCACCGCTCATATGATGAAGTTTGGCTGGATGACATATATAACTGGCCTAAACCTGAATTTATAGTGATACAGCAGGTACACATGACTATCCTATGCATATAATGTATTTAGCACAATGGTTTCAGGCAAAAAAACCTCAACTGTCTACCAAAGTGGATTTTTCTCTATAACTACACTTAGCAGAATTAAACATTATTAAAGGGACCTAAAGTCTCAAAAGAACCTGGGGGCATGGATTTTGAAGGACATTTTAAGCATTTAACAGGCAGGAAGGATCTAACTAGAGATGTGTTTGATTATTACATTATAGAGCATTATGGGAAATGTAGGCTCTAGTGGGGGCTTGACCTAGACTTCATAGAAAGTCAGGATATCACTGGCTCTGCTGTTTTTTTCTCACCATTCTTTTTAAAATCTGTTTGTTGTAAGTCCCCCAACTTCATGGAAGTGCCCCTTAAACGCAAAAATTAGAAACAACATGCAAGAATTAATTATATTCTGAATTAAACTGATCTTTATTTTGGTCTTTAAATAAGAAACCCCAATAATATCAGTAGTAATGAAACGAAAAGCCTGATTGAGTTAGCCTGCCTTTCAAATATTCACATTGGTGACAGGATTGAAGATATTGCAGCAAATACATGTAAAATAAGGCACACTGCAAAGGAGGAGATACAGAAAGAGGAGGAGATGAGTGTGGCAGAGAGGTAACAAAAGCCATGTGATCACCTTGTCCACAAATCTCTTCTCTTGGCTGTGCCTGATGGCCGGCTTGCTCAGCTCCTAGCGCCAGCTGGGCATCGGCCAGGGGTCAGCTGAAGGAGTGGCCATCTAAGAATCTACCTGACGGTCAGACACAGACGGAGCACAAGCAAAGAAACCCCCCCCCCCCCCACCACCTTAAAAACGATATCCATTTTCATCAACCCCCTTCTTTCCCCTTTCAAGACATCAAACATGCACACGCTGAAAATGCAGCTTCACTCAGATGTAAAAACTCTCGAGTCTCATTTTTGACTCCAGCCAACCCAGAAGGGTCTGTGGCCGATCCGTCTTCTTCTTCCAGTCTCAAAAAAAAAAACAACAACAAAAAAAAACAATAGCCATTTCAGGTTTAATGCACATATGTCCTGCTAGGAGAATTGGAAGACCAGATGGCCACGATACTGTGGCAGGTGCCTCAACAAATGTTTGCGGTTGCCCGTGTTGCTATTTATATCGTGGTGAAACACAGACATGCAAATATTTGCAAAAGGACAGTGGGCCCTTTTTGTTCGGAGTCAAAGTGATCACCAATATAAACAGATGGGATTAAACCTTTTGGGCATCAGTTACCTGAACTTTGAAATTCCCGCAGTTCATCTAAAGGAACTTCTTGTTCTTAAGGGAAAAATGGGAAGACGTTAAAACAAAGGTGGACGGTTATGGGGTCTTTATAGAGAAGATTCAATTCACCTTCAGGTCTGTTTAATTATAATCAACAGTCCATAATGTTCATATTTTTGCTAGTTAGACGCTTTCAGCATTTAGCCTCGACTGAACTGAAAGTAAACACACCCAAACTCCAGTACAAATAGAGTGAAAAACTTTTAAAATTCTTCCACAGCAACAGTCCATTTGAGCACAGTTCAGTCAGGTTGCACTCAGTAAACAAGGCATTTTCTAACTCAGCACCCAAGTCCATTATAAAGTCAGGGTGTCGTCAAGGAAGGAGGGGCGAGTCGAAATGAGGGAGAGAGACAAACGGAGCACCCAGATGCAGATTAGGCTGCAGAAGATGAGGGTGTAAAAGGGATTTAATGGTAGGATGGATTAGAGAAATCCTTGTAACAATGTTAAATAATTATGGTTCCAGCCGAGATCAAAGCGCCATTGATTGAACCCCTCAAGCCTTCAGCACACAGAGTCTTGGAAAGCAAAGATTGGTAAACTAGTGCTCAGACCACTCCGGCTGCTCCAGTTAAATTGGATTGGAAATATTAGGATATAGATGAATCCTTCAGGAGGCTTTCGCAAAGCTTTTGTCACCGGAAATGTAGCTTGGGAACGGTATGAAAGGTTTGATAGTGTACTGTCTCGACAGAATCATAAGACGAGGGTGTCGCAGCTGTCTCCACTGATACCTAAGCGTTTTAAGTAGACTTATAGACACACTTGACTGTTATATCAGCAAACTGAAAACTTTCAGCGCAGGCTTTCATTCAAGGTTTTATTTTTTTTCTCCCCCCCTCGTCTTGTAATCAAGAAATTTGGACGTGCATCATGGCAATTCTCTCTCAGAAAAGGAAGGTTTTATCTCGCTCCTCCAGGGGTTTATTCAAAGTCTTCAGACAAGTCTCACAAAACATGAATGACACTGAGATTGCTGATACTGATGATGAAAGTCCATCATCAGCTTCTCTGTGAGTTGCGGGCCCTGAGTGATGTAAAATTAAATTGCAATCAAAGTGCTATGTGTAAACATTGTCCGCCTTTTTTCCAAACACATTTATTTCTTAAGAGATTGGCTGATGAAGGCCTTAAACTACAGTATGTGCATCACCTGTGTGCAGAAACAACACCCTCCCCCACTGCCACACACACACACACACACACACACACACATACACTTTCACAAATTCACAATGTGTGATTATAATGATGAAATATGCAACAAGAGATTAGACAAATCACTGTACTCCTATGCTGTATCGCCCTGATGCAAATTTAGTCACTGATCCGCTATACTAAGAGGCTTTATGAAGGAACTTCATGGTTGTTAGTTATATAATCTAAAATAGGGCAAAATGCAATCACTGTTCTTATCATCTGAGGAAGATGTCACCATATTCAGTGCTAGTTTTGTGTGGATACGTGGGATGTGGCATACAGAGAATGCTCTTAATAAGATAATTCACTTCCAACCATTTTGTCCACATTTCATCTGAATTTGTGTCCACTTACAATGCCCTCTTTTTACTGTGATTACTATTTCACATTAACAAGTCCAAAGGATACAGAAGAGAGCTGTTGCTTAAATGTGGAGCTGACTTAAAGCGCGGCTGGTGGTGGTGTTTCTGCCCCCGGGGACTTGACACCCATCGCGTCTTTCTTTAGCTCTCTGAATATGTTTGTTCTGCAATGCTCACCCTCCCAGGCGCTGTAGCTGCACACGTTTTTCTAAGAGGTATCATTGTAATTGGTTGAATATTTGATGTGTGTATTTAGCATTAACATGGAGACACTCGTGCAAGCAGTGCTAGGGGATATAATGCTGGGTAAACTCTGGATTGCTCAACTGAAACTTACTTGCATGTGGAATTTTTCATTTTTTTTTTTTGCCTTTTTTAAATAAAACTGAGTATATTTGAGTGACTTTGGTTTGTAGTTCTTTTCCATGCATGAATTTGCAAGGCTTTTTTTATTTGCAAAATCTGGATGCAATTGCTTCAGATAGTGCTCAGTTTCATATGCATGACTGTTTTCCTTTCATTGGGTTCGGTGTCCTCACATTATTATTTGGCCATAGGAATGCACTCAGTCCCATCCAAACCATATCTCTCCTAAAACCCCAACCCCCCCTACTCTTTCTCTCTCACACACACGCATGTACAGCCTTCACACTGATAGGTATTGATATCAGAACAGTGCCCCCCGCCTGTGAAGGCCTCTCATTGGTGATGAACAGCTGGGCCCAGCTTGGCCCGCTGGTCACGCCAATTCCACCTCCTTCTTTTTTCTGTTTAGGGGTGGTGGGGGGTGGGCCCCGCTTGTCAAGTGAATTAAAATACCAAATAATAGTAATAATAATGATAATAAAAAGTTAATAAAAAATGGCATGTTCCTCCCTGATTGTGCGGGTGTTGTGGTATTCAATTATGCAATTTTCATTGGCATATTAATCATCTTTTCAACAAACAAGCCGCCGTTAATTAAAGCAAAGCATGGATAAAGACGTGTTGCCGGATCATCACTCCGTTTATCACTGCGCGCAGACCCGCAGTTAAGTAAATTCAGGCTGTGAGATGAATTTCAATGGTCTCCCTGTTTCTTCCTCTGTGTGTTTTTGTGTGTGTGTGTGTGTGTGTGTGTGTGTGTGTGTGTGTGTGTGTGTGTGTGTAGTTAACCTTGTATTTATGCACATTGTGTTTTGGAGGTGTGGTTAGTGACGTTTCATGTCAGTTTGTGTGGGAAATTGAAATCACACGTTACTAGCAGTTGAGAATTACTCTTAATTGTTTAATACAGACCTCCAGTTCATGTGGGAGGTTTCTATTTTATCATGCCCTTTTTCTTCTTCACAGATTTGAATGTTTAATGCTCTTTGATTATGACTACCACTGTTCAGATTAGTCAAACTGACTCCGGTTGAATGAATTTAGACTTTTTCCTTTGCCTCTCAGTGGCCACACTGAGTGTGCAGAGGAGGCCAGTGGAACTATATGACATCTCTGAACACACAGGACAGCTCTGCCCATTCTCCTTGTCTCTTTTTCTCTGGCTTTTTGTGCCACCTCTGTGCCTTGCTCATTGGTGGAGATGGAGATTATTCAGGATCTGGTAAGATATGGGCTCCTATAATCATAGCTCACTGCCTCTACTGTCATTCAGTCACTAAATAGAAGTGGGGGAAATGTCTTGGTGACGGGAGCAGCCAGACAGCCATGCAAGTACTTGAGTTCCACCGGCAGAAAAAGAACTCGAGGCATCTGTAGACATGTCGCTTGTCCCTGTCCCTCATTGTGGAGCAACTTTATCAGCACCAGCCGCTCACCCACTTGCTAAACTGGAGGGCCAGTCGCCTCTTAACTTAAACATAAGATCTTTGTGGTTTGAAGCACTCGGCTGCTCTGCGCCCAATGTGGATCTGAAAGGCAAACACGACTCCAGTGTCGCCGTCGCCCATCACAAAATCACACCTCATGGAAAACTTGTTTCTGCTGTGTTAGCTCGAATCTAAATGCACTCAAACAGACTGTTGCACTGGAGCAACTGAAGATCCCCCCGCTCCCACCACCCCACCCCATAAAAGAAAAAAAAGACGGATGATGAAAAAAGAAAGAAAGGAAGGGAGAGGGAGAGAGAGAGGGAGGGAGAGCGAGGAAGCGGGAGAGTGGGAAAGAGATGGAGATGGAGGAAAGAGAAGGAGGAGTGAGAGAGGGGGAGAGAAAAGTCAAAAACCTCCACATAACAATGCCGGAGAAAAATCAGAACATTTTCCACCGAAAGATGGGCCATTTCCAAATCCTTGTGCCCTATCAGACAAATTAAAGTAAATCAAGCATGAAATGAAGCAGAAGAGCCCGGAGATAAGGCTCCTTTAAGTCGTTTACAGATTAGGACAGAGAGAGAGAGAGAGAGGGAGAGGTGCATCTGGTCTCTGGCAGTGAAGGAGGCTAGTTTCTCATTTCACAATAGCAGCCTGTGTATAGGATTACTCTCCCCTGTCACCGACATGAGGAGCAGTGGGGGAATAGACGTCCACAAAATGTGTCTAAATATGTCCCCTCAGAAATGTTTCGAACCAAAAACCTCTCAGTGTTGGCCAGATGTGACACGTGATAAACAAACATGTTACACGCGGCGTTTGACCTGCTGTATCGTTGCGATTTGTTTGTTATTTTAGTCGCCTCTTCACCTTTTCTTATGCTCAAGTGGCTTCATCACAGCGCGGCTTAAAAATTCAAATGAATTCAGGATTGGCTGAGGTGCGTCACGTGATTGTACGGCTGTCAGCTCCTATGCGCATGTTAAGCACGCCTCAGATCAGGTTTGGGGGAGGCGGGAAGGGGAGGTGGTGGAGGTGGTGAGGGGGTGTACAAATGATATTCTCAAAATGTGATTTTGTTTTAATGTTGCATCGCTCTGTAAACTGGGTTGTTTAATATGTACGTCGTACTTCTATTTTCTGTCTTACATCAACAGATTAATTGCTGTTTTATTTTAGCACTCGCAAATAATCAAAACATAATTATGGAGCTAGTTGCTCATGGAGGAACGATATTTTACAGTGCACACACAGACACACAGGCAGGCACACAAACACACACTCCCATCTCATTCATGCATGCACGCGAATGCAAGCGGGAACTAAACAACCCCCCTCCACCCTCCACACACACGCTTACTTACACACACACAGGCACCCACACAAGGCAAAGGGTGCGCTGCTCTTTGATGCCGCCCGTCGAGCTCTCGCTGGATTTTGTTTCACTCCTTTTCGTGTATCTTTTCTGGGAGTGATGAGAGGTGGGCTCGGCTGCGGCGCTCGACTCGCTCTCAGAGAGAGGAGAGCTGGCCCCCGTCGCCGGGTAGCTGCTCTCCAAAGCCGCGACCTTGACCTTCCCGGCCCAAGTCTTAGGTTTAGCTTCTTTATCGCACTATCTCCAGGCATTTAAAAATACTCCTGAAACTCAATGATTTAACCCGCTTTTACGCTGTTCACATCAAAACTGGATGAAAAAAAAAAGCTTAATCCATCTTATCTGTTGACTGTCAAACTGCTCCGGCTAAAACCTACTCACAAAAGACAACTAGGTCACCCAGGAAAAAACAGAATTCCCCGTTACCCAGGGGAAGTTGCAGCCTGGTAATTGACTTGGGAGGAGATTCAGGAGTACTTTAAAAATAGTCCAGAATTAACTGCAGAATATCAAGACTTGGAGGTAGCAATGTTTACTTGTGTTCATTGCTAAAAAGTTGTTTGTTTAGACATTTCACAGCCTAGTCATGGGAGGATTTTTCCAACCAATCTCCACCTGTATTTCCTTCCAAATATAACTATTTGTCATGCTGTGTTTTACACACTTTATTTATGGCAACACTGAACAGACAAAACAGCAACTTCCTTTTGCTAGCGAAAGTCTTTATCCATCCGTCTCAAATACATGCATTCCCAATGCACACACCATCAATTACTCATTCATCCTGACACACTCAGGTGGAGTAATGTCCTTTTGATGGTTCTGAAATTTTAAGGAAAGCATTTAAAATAATCAGATTGCAGCTGGAGTGGTGTGTGTCCTCTAGATGTTGTCGACGATACGCTGATATCTCTGTGTGAAGACAGTCATTCTTTAAGTTTTGCTGTCTCCCTTTACATGCTATCAAAAGAAATTGCAGTGCTTCTCTAAAGATGGATGTCTCAGAGATCGTTGTCAGCGAGCCTGCCGCTGACTTTGCCAGGCTTCTGATGAAACGGAGTGCTTGACAACTGGTATATTTCAATTGTTCAGTGACACCAAACAACAGTCTCCGTGTTGGTAATGTACTGCAGGACCTAGTGCCTGTGTGTGAGTGTGTGTGTGTGTGTGTGTGTGTGTGCAGTGCACCCGTGCAATACTAAACTTTCTCATTTCTTCATTACTTTATTTACTACAGCTCAAATTCAAAGAGGGTCATGGACATGGCAAGATCCTGGGTTAGATTTGGATCCCCATATAAATACTGAGTCCAGTATCCCTAGGAGTTTTGTCCATTTTGGACAATTCCAAACCTCAAGATTTACCTCCACTGCCAACCTTCATTGCCAACGCAGGAAGTAGTGTTCCATTTATGTAGCAAGGCAGAAAGTAAGTGTGTGGAGGTCGGGGTGGATGGGCATGTAGCACATCTGACTTGTCACAGTCCTGTCTCAGACCTGCAAATAAGGCTTGCCTTTTCATTAAAGGAATAGTGTTTGCTCTCTGGCTGAGAGTTAGATGAGAAGATTGATACCACTCTCTTATCTGCCCGTTAAATATAAAGCTACAGCCAGCAGCCAGTTCTGTTAGCCTGGCACAAAGACTGGAAACGGGGAAACAGCTAGCTCTATCCAAAGGTAACAAAATCCAGTTACCAGCACCTTTAAAGCTCATTAATTAACATTTTATATTTTGTTTGTCTCAGCGCCAAGAAATAGTCCGCTGCATAACGGTCCAGTAAAAAGGCCGATAAATTGAGCTTTAGAGATGATTGTGGGTAGATTTGTTACTTTGGGCAGGGCCTGACTCGCTGTGTCCTCTTGTTTACAGTCATTCTGCTAAACTAAGCTTACCAGCTGCCAGTTGTAGCTGTGAATTTAAGGGACAGATATGAGAGTGGTATTGCTCTTCTTACCTAACTCTCAAGCGAATAATTTTGGAAACAATACTTTGCAGACATTGTCGGAACCTTCTCCAACAAGGGGGTGGGAGTCCTTCATCCAAGGTACCCGCACAACCATCCCCAACTGCCCCCTAACCCCCTGCTCAGCCTGTTTGGAGTGTCACAGCTAAAGTGCCCTAATCCCTTTGGCTTGTTTAACTCTTTCCCCCCCCAAAGCCAGAAAACAAGCCTGACCTGAAGGGGTGATTCCCCCTATCAAATCAACCCTCCCCCTCCTTATATAGCTCAAACCCGTGTGGTTGCCTGGAAACTTGCTCTCCAGCGAACGGTCAACTTTCCCCCTGCTGTTCAGGGCCAGAAGCAGCCACATCTAGGCGGGTTAGGGAGGGTTGGGGGTGGGTAGAGGTGGGTGTGGAGGATACAAGGTGGCGCTGCTGGTGGTGGGGGTCCTCCACTGTTTTAAAACAAGTGCCTTTCTCAGAGATAATAGTGTGGGCTGTGGGTTATAAATGATGCATTTTGCTCACTAGGACCTGGTAATAGCAGTTTGGGTAGGGGGGGGAGAAAGTTCATCGCTCTCTTATCAAAGCTCTGCGACATTTCTCCTTTAGCTGTAAAATTTCATATCACATATCTGCTTTAAAGATGTGGCACCTTTTGTTGAACCGATATACAGTACATTCCATTTCACCCCATATGCCTCTCTCATGGTATATTAATTTATAGCCCATTTGCTGGCTCTATAACACGGCCTGTCAGTGGAGATGACTGGGATTCAGCAAGACATCTGTGATTTGCCACGCGCAGGTTATTGAACTTTGAACAGCAGTCATTTATTTGCTTTGATTCAAAGGTACTGCTTGATATCAAGAGGGATCATCTGCCGTGTGAAGCTCAAGCACATTTTCCCACTTGTCTCTACTCTTGTCGTCCTTTGTCTCGCCAGAACATCCACCCTTACTGTTAATGTGCTCAAGATAACTGGAAAAAAGGTGAAGTAAACCATAAGCTCTGTCAGTAATCAGGGTATTTTTTCTATGCTGCGGGCAATTTCTTTTCCTTGAAGTTGGTTCTTTGAACTAGTTAGAGAAGTCAAATTCATGTTGAAAATAGCTAGAGCTGATCCATTGCTTTAACAAATGTTAATCTGCAGTAGCAAGTTGATGATGTCATTTGTCATCTCTGACCATTAGCAGAGACCTTACTCCCGGCCAGAAATTAAAATTCAGGCTTACACTTGATGTGCATTAATAGAAACATTCACAGTGAAATGTGAATCTATCATTACGTTTCAAAGAATTAAAGGAAAGAATATTTCAGTTGCAGTCTTAATTCAAACCTGTTTGGACATTATAGCATTTCAATTAAAGCTCCCGTGTGTAACATTTCTGGATGAAATATTTGCAGTAATGGAACATAATACTCATAGGTAATAATAAGTGTATAATCGCCACAAAATATGAATTTGTTATTTTAGAATGAGCTCTATCTACTGCGAGAGCAGGTCCTCTTCGATCGAGTCCGCCATGTTGAATTGCCATGTTTCTAACGTAGCTCAGAACAGGCAAACACTGGCTCTATAGGGCTTTTTATGTTTTTTGAGACGTTTTGCGGCCACCCTAGTTCCTACTCGCTTGAAAGGCAAGTGGAATCCTGTTGGTTACGATCTGCAACCACTAGATGCCACTAAATCCTACACATTGGTCCTTTAAAGGAGTGCTGTTTTGCGTTTAAACATGTTTACAACATACACATTATACTTAATATGAACTATATATAACTTATATGAACTACTATACTCAAAACCTTAAACCCCTTAAACATCTTTACAAACTCATGCTGTGCAGACAAACTTTGTTCCAGTGAAAACTAAATTCCAAACTTTTGGGGACATTTGTTTAAAAATATGCACATGAATCATCTATGTAGAATCTGATAGGATGGTGCAGCCATTCAAAAACATGGGGTTTGAATATATCAATCAGTGTAAACATCATAGCCTCAGAATCTACATGTGACACTGTCAGACAGTGTGGAACAAGGTGAATTTAATGTGAAATAAAAGGTGGTATGTTAAGGGTTTATTGAAAAGTGTAATTATATCTGATGATATTATTTTAAAGTAGAAAGTAGTAGTTCAACTCTTTTAGGGTCTCTGTCTGTCAATAGTCCACACCCATTTACTCTTTAAATCCTACCAAGCTGGCCCCCTGCCACTGAGAAACTCATTAGTATTCAGTTATATGCCATTGAAGGGAGAGATGAGGTTCCCTATTCCTCTGCACCATAACAGAAAAGAAAGACAAGACGCACATACACACATAAAAAAAAACACAAAAAAAGACAAACAGATGCCAGCATGGAGCATCTTGGGTGCTATCTGAGGAGGATCTCTCCACACAAAGGGACATTCATTGGTCTGCCAAGTATCTGTGGAGTGCAGGAACAGACCCTAGAGTCTAGCGACAGATGATGATCTTATCGAGGGTGGGGTGGGGGATAGGGAGTAGGTGGTGGTTGAGGGGGTGTTGGTGGGTGTAGAGGGTGAAGGTGGCGGAGAGGGGTTGGTTGGGATTTGGAGGAGGGGGTACAGCTCTTGAGCCACATCATGAGTCCTGTTTTGCCAAGTGTGTGGCATTTGAGAATTGGATGATGAGGAGCGTTGAAGAGAGAACACAGGCGCTGGGTTTGTTAAATCTCCTAATAGCCCATTATGAGCTTTCCTCTTGGTTCAGTCTGTCGTTTGCAGTTTGACAGGTTAAATACTTTTGCATTTGTATAAAATGTATTTGTGGTGTGGTTGGGTAATAGAATTGGGATTTTGGGGCTGTAAGAAATTGACTTATCACTGTGACATCAAGTGTTTTTTGCAGTCATAATTACAAAGAATGTCAGTAGCCGCGTTGATAACAGAACACATCTGTCAATATATTTTAGCAAGCTGACTAAACCTGTAAATGCTCATGGAGAACATACAGACAGTGCATGAAGGGAACTCATTATTCATCCACGGGTGTTTTTGTGGAGATCTTCCACTAGTATCTGCAACAGATGTGACAAGCCATCTGTGAGCCAAGGTCCTCAGGCAACATTTGGTGTGAGATGCACACAACTGGCACCTAAACATGGTGGACCGCAAACCGCACAAATTGAATCGTACCCCCCCTTTTCCCCCCTTCTTGCACCTACACTACCCATTGCCCCCTTTTTACTCCGAGCATCCCACCCAAAAAAGAAAGAAAGGGTAAAGGAAAGGATTCAGAATCATTGGCTGGGGATGGCTTGAGCTGTTTGTCAAGCGGGGCTAAACAGGAACTTGCATCCAAGCGGTTAAAGGCCGTGGGTCTTATCTGAGGACAAACAGAATGCATCAAGCGGTGGCTGTTGCTCTCAGTGATGACGACCAGCTGTGCACCAATGTTTAATTATTTCTCTGTAATGAGCTTACCCACCTTCCACTGCAGCACCAGGAAGACAGCATGCAACAGCAGGAGCACGGGAAGGGAGTCAGAGTGAAAGAAAGAATGAGATAACGAGAATGAGATTTTTAGGACTATACCAAAACCATGCATGTATTTTATATAAAATATAACTTAAAGATCCCCTAAATACATGTAATATTAAATCAAATATATGAATGGTCTGCTTGGAACAATAAGGTGTGTCTGATATGTTTTTTCTGCAAAAACTAAATAAATATATTTTCCACATTAAAATCCTTAAAAAAGCATTTGCTCCATTAACAATTCCAGAATCTATGAATATGCAAATATTGTTCATTTCTAAAATTTTCCTGCTGGACATAAGATGTCTCCTAGTTCACTGTAAAGTCTCAGTGTATGTGTACTGGTGGCTTCAGGTTTCTATATCACACTGTATAAGTTTCATACTGGACCAGGACTGACTTCTTAACCATTTGTGATGACACAAATCATGCTCATAGGCCCCATCCCTTTAAATCAGATTTTTAATGAACACAGATAAACTTTCCACTTTCAACGGATGAATGTGAAAACATCCTTGTAGTGGCACATACATTATTCTGCACAGAGAAGCTCACATATCCAACTGTAGGGTCAAGAAGAAAAACTGAGTAGAGGGGCACTTAAATGTTAAAAGAGATTTTGTATCTGCCTTCAACAAAGATTTGGTCAAAACAAGGGGATTTTTATTATTGCTGACATTTAGCTTTTTATTGTTACTGGAGTGACCACCACTGATGAGTATATGATCAGCAAGGTGCCATTTGTAGCGGGTAATAGCACTAGCCTGATGTTTCGATCATGTTTATGCATGCAAAGGAGCACATAAGCGCACATTTCCATAGCAGCACAACAGACGGACACAATGGTGTGCTGCAGATACACGGCTGATATTTACACAGTAGAACAGGGCTGAATAGGTCATTATACCACATACGCATCAGAAAGTTCAGCGATCACTTCAGCCCATTCAGCATGAACCGAATGCCCCGAATACACATTAGCCACATGTGTGAACAAATAGGTTAAAAGACACAATGTTAACAACTTATGTAGAGTTTGTTTGAATAATAATGCATTATGATTATTTGCCTGGCTAGGTTATATACAGGTGTCAGGTTGGTTTCCTACTAAAGGGTCCTTCAGTTGGAGTGTCCTAGAACAATGATGATGTTCTGTAGCTGAGCCAGTTCTCTGACTTACCAAAGATCAAGCCAATGATCCAACAGTCACATGTAAAGAAAGCCTAAAACATGACTGACGAGATGAGTCGTGATAAAAGAATCCTTTGTTTGAGTTTGTAGAACTTTTTGTGTCCAAAATGTTTATAGAATCAGATAGAACTTGTAGCTACAGATGTCTGAATCATCACACTTCTCCTAACAAGACTTCTTAGGGTTGTCAAGGCAACCGCTCAGAAATGTACAGTTGAGAGCTGCATACTTTCCCTTTGTGACACACATGCACACACACACACACCCACGCAGGGAAACATCCTCTTCAGTAAACTATGTCACGGCCTGCCATGGGGTTTATGATAACTATTTGATTAATCACCATCCCGAAAAAGTACACTGAATCTAAGAGATAAGATAGTCAGGGGGTGTCAGGGAGGTGAACACCGGTAGTTCCAACAGTGCTATCCGGTTTCACTGTTAATTAACTGGAGCTCTGCACAGCACTAACAAGGGCCCAGCCTTCCTGGAACAACAGAAATAGGCCTGCCACTAGCTGCTCTTGCCAGCCAGCAAGCCTGCACTGTCTCACAGAGATTATCTCAACACAAGACACCTTTCAAGTAAGGTTAGCGAGCCATGTGTCTGAGGAACACCATCAGATGGATGCTTGCTTGATTTGCTTATCCATTTTGAAACTGCTTGGCTTTAACCTTCACTGCTTACTGCAGGGCTTTAAGGCAATAATGTGATCGCACACGTAGGTTTGAGGGGAAAGGACAATGAATGAATGTCAATGTGATTTGATGTGGAACTTGTGTGCTATATAGAGCACTATGGCTGACTGTGGGTTCTGGTGTGTTTTTAGGAGAGCTGGATGCGTTCCTTAAAGATGGCGAGCGTCGGATCCACAGCCGGCAGCAGCTCCCTGTGGGAACAACATGGGGACCCTTTGAGGGGAAGATCGAGATGAGCACTGAGAGCACTGCACTGGTATGTCCTTGCTTTGGTCAACTACTGTATCATTTTTTATATTTTGGTACCACTTTCAAATATATCCAACCACAATTGTGAAATGAAATACAAAATAAAATAAGACAGACTTAAAACACCATAGTTAGAGGTGAATGGATGAAATTTATAATGTAAGAGTGAGCTGAAGAAACACATTCAGGGTAAGTACCCAGACACAGCTAAACAAATCTTATCTGGCACATTGTTGCAGCGTTTTTGGGCCTTAACAGAATATACCCGATCACCCCTGGTATTTAGTTTTGAGTCTAGGATTGCTAGAGAATCTCAGGTTAGTTTTGTGTGGACTTAACAGTTCAGCAATGTAGCCAGCCAGGTATCTGGCCATGCAATGCTTTAAACATTAGAAGTAAAAATTTAAAATCAATCCTAACATGAATAGCAGGCAGCCAGTGTAAAGAATCTAAAACAAGTGCAATGTCCGTCTCTTAGTTTTGTTTTAGAACCTTGTGGCTGAATTTTTTTTCAAGCTGTAGAAAACTGAATGGAGCCTTGTAATAATCAATATGAGATGCAATAAGAGGCATGTATGGTTTAGTGCCTTTAAAAAGTAAGCATTGTTTGAATCTTTGCAATGTTCCTAAGTTGGTAAAAACAAGACTGAACCAGAAATTTAAGCTGGGATCAAATGTTCTACCAAGATTTTTAGCTACAGATTTAATGTTGCACAATGAGAATGTCAGATTTGGGAGTACCTGGTCAGAAATGTGTTGCAGGCCAATAAGAATGTCTGTCTTGTCTGGATTTAGCAGCAGAAAATTGTCTGACTTTATTTTAAGGTACATAATTAGGCGTACTTCATAATTTATCATTATTGCTAAAACAACTTTCCAATAAACAGATTTTTCTTTGGATATTCTGAAATGTTTTTTTTAGAAGGTAAGTGGTCTAACTGTCCCTTGGTGAGAGTAGAAGGTAAGAGGGATCTTAAACCAGCCAAATACATTTCCACCAACTGAGAACCTTTATTAATGACTTGCTTCAGACATATAAAATATCAATAATTGATTTATTAACCATCATTAAACCATTTGTTTTTACTTATTATCACTAACCCTTTTTAGAGTATGTTTTATTAAAAAGTGTTTGTTGTTTGGACTAAAGGGATCATTAAAACCTGCAGCGAAATCACTTAATTTAGTCAAACTTTGCCTTTAGCAGCTATGGGAACATGATTACCAGAAAGCGCTACATCTAAAGACCATATTAATGGCAATTCCCATGACATTCAAACCTATTGAGGTGACTCTTCTAGGATCCAACTGGCCCCCAACAAAAGCCTTTGAAGTGCATCCATTTTAACCATTTAATCTGCATATTTTATGACAAAACACTTTAATTGGTGGATTTTGAGCTCAGTCCAGGCTTCAAATTAATGAAGTCACAATCCATTATTTTTGATGTTACCCTGCACACAGCAGCTTTATATCTCTTGTTTCAAAGATCCCAGCAGAGGCTGGTGTTGACCTGCTGCTCTGCTGGAGTGACAAGTCCTCCATGGGTTTGATATTCCATTCTGCATTCGGATTAATTAAGAAATTCCCATTAAAATTGTAACCAAGCTCACTTCATCCTGTTAAGAAACATAAGGAAAAGTCCATGAGGATTTTTGGCCCTCCCCGTTTTTCAAGATTCCTTAAACGCATAACTTTATTAAATCATTTTCGGAGCAGTTTCGACTGTTTTCTAAGCTCCCCTCGTGGTTTTGAAGTCATCAGTGGCTTTAAATAACTCAGGCCGTATTATAGCCATGAAATATGGCTTCTCTCAGGGTAAAGCCAGTTATCCTTGGGCGGAAAAGTGATTTGACAGAGCAACACCTCAAGTTGCCTTCCAAAGTAACACACTCCATATATTTCTCCAGCTATCGCTGCATGAATTTCCCTGAAAGGCATCCAAAATCAACCTTCAACTGTCCCTCAGATGACCCTCAGACTCTCTAAGTGATGTCATATAAAACATCTTTTTGAATTGTTTTTTGCCCGAGTTTTAGTAGATAAAAACGTTACAAATTCATCACACTGCCTGCTGAACTAGATGCATAGACTGATTGTTGCTCTTGGCGAGAGTGATAAGTTCTTAACTAACTGCCCTCCGAGGAATTCATTGCTACTTTCCACATCCTCCTCAGGTTTTTTATTTTTTTTCTCAGGCGAGCAGGTGCTGGTCATCACCTGTAATAGGCTGTGGAGGGGTTACAGTATATGCCAAACCTCCCTCGCAATTAAAAGCAGTGGAAGCAGCTTTGGCATATTGCCTTTAAGGATCTCATGTGTGTCTATTCTCCTGGGGGCCCTTTCAATGCTTTGCTGCTTGCACCCCCCCCCCCGCTAAGTTTCATCTCTCAAATAGGGTACTGGCTGTTAGCAGATTTTCACTATCTCTCATTAAAGGCTAGGTCAACCCAACTGGCATGTTTTGTTTTATTGAACCTCCTTTTAGGGTTCACTGTAACTTTTTACTTTGTTTCTTAGACGCAGAATAAGCCAGAAACTATTGCACATCGCTAGGGAATCATCTCATTTACAGTAGCATAGTTTTCTTTCTTTCATTTTTTTTAATCAAACTTCTAGTTATTGAGCTGTTGCCTAGCTAAACATGCAGCCGTTGGCAAAATCCCTAATATGGTGCTGCATTTATCTCAGTTGTTTCAGTGGGAGGCGAGGGAGTTGTTGCAAATCTTCAAACACTGACACATCAAGACAGGAACAAACCCTGATGCCTCACCTGGAGAGGGAAAGAGGGAAAAGTTGAAATAACAAATGTGAGTGTGAGGAGAGAAAAAAGGAGACGGAGGGTAAAAAAAGCCTGGCTAGTTTTGATGCATGTCAGGGCGGCCAGTGCTGCAGAGCAGGGTCAGAAGGCGGTAGAAAGTGTTTGAGGTAGAAATAAAGGCTCATTGCTTCATGGGTCTCTACCTCAGCTAGGAGGCACTCTCAGTCATTCTTATGAAGTGTGACCTCCACAGACTATTAAATCTCCTCTTACCCTCTTAGATTTTTTGAAACCATGGAGGTGAATGAATTACCCGAAGGCAGCCAGGTATATGGCAAGAGTGACACCTCTCTCGTGCTTGAAACACATGACCCGCTGGTGAGATATTGATATGCCCTCTCTGAAATCAAACATATATTATCCCTTCATCCAGACACATCATTTAAGATATGACTTTTTAGAGGTCAAGCTATTTTTGTCGAGCCGCCACGTACGGTGCAGAGCTCCGTTTCTCAATCCTTGGCATCACGCCCAGAGAGGGACTAAAGTGTAATGACTCCTTAAAGTGGCTTACAGTAAATAATGAAAATGCAGTGAATTTAAGCAGATTTTGCATTAAACTGGACAGGAGCAGCACTTTGGCACATGTAGAGTCGCTTAGGAAGAGAGTATGCAAGGTCCGGCTGGTGTCTGGGGAGTAGTCGTGTGGATTCTGATGGAGAGGTGGGTAAGGATGGGAGGAGAGGAGGGTTACTGGTCCCTAGAGGTAGCAAATGGGAACAGAAGCTGGAGCTGGCCTAGCTATATGTGCTGTAGTGTGGGAGCTGATGTGGGCTGACTGCTGGTGGACGACAGGCCTCAGTAGCTGACCGCAGTGATGGATGATGCTGAGAAAGAACGGCGAGTGGAGCGTTACATGCGGTTGTCCAGGCAGGCCTGGAAAGAGAGGTGTAAAGCTTGAAAAAGAAAGAATGAAAATAGAGAGAGTGAGGGGGAGAGAGAGGAAGCAGGAAAAAACAGAGGGGAAAAAAGCATGACGGGAAATCTGGGCATCTGCAGGACAGAGATAGGGTCACATCTCGACCGTTTATCAAAGAGGAAAGCAGATTTCACAGCTGATGGGTCGGCCGTGGCAGGTCTGTAGACCCCAGGGGCTCAGCTTGGCATGAGGGCTGGAGTTATAGTTATTGCTGTTGCAGACCTGTTAACACAATCACGTTGCGCTGAATTGGACAGCTCATATGTCTGGCCGTACTGTGTTATTTTTATACATACTTTATCCTTTTTAGATCACAAATAAAAGACAGAACTGGTTTCTACATGTAATACCTTTTTTAAAGAAGATAACAGAATGAGACATAGCTAAGATAGAGAACCTTAATTGGAGAAACAGAAGGCATTCAACTTGATTAAAAGACAGAGTCTGGGGCCGCCTAGATTGCTCACCTGGTAGAGCTGGCACCCCATGTACAAAGGCTGAGTCCTTGCTGCAGCGGCCATGGATTCAAATCCAACCTGTGGCCCTTTGCTGCATGTCATCCCCTCTCTCTCCCTCATTTCCTGTCTATCTTCAGCTGTCCTATATAAGAAGATGAAGAAAATCACTGGCCCAGGTCAGAGCACTGTGTAGCAAGTGAGGCAGAGGAGGGAAGGACTCAAAGCAAGTTACAGACAGCAAGACAAAAAATAAGAGAGAGAGAGAAAATCTAGATAGAGCAAAACACCCAAGAGTTGGCGCTGTGCTGCTGTTGTCAGCCCGCTTTCTCTGCTCTGTTCCTCTTCCTCCTCCTCTCCTCTCCTCTCTGTCTGACTGATGGAGCTGCCAGAGCACCGTCTCATCCCTCACTTCTCTCACTGATCAATCAGACCATTAGACTCCAATTACAGCCGCAGCCCCGGCGCAGGTGAGCGACGAGCACATTCAGCCGGCTGCCGACAACGCCTCCGCCCGGCTTCCTCACACTCTCCAAATTAACGCAAATTAATAGTGACACTCAGACATAAATGTCTGCAATCGAGGGGCTAAATTAACAGTCTGGGTCGAAGCTATTGAGTAGCAGGTGTCTTTAAAAGCGGTAATTACCTATGCTGGACAGAACCGGGAGGAGAGGGTGGCCCACGGTTTGCCTGGAGTAAGAGGCCTGGCCCCGGTGAGCCTGGCTTCCATTGTAGGTGTTAATAATTGATTGGGAGGCAAGCTATTAATGAGCAGCAGATTTAGAGCTCTGTTGTAAATGTGTGTTGATGAGGGTGTTGCCGCCTCTTGTACAATGCCTTACCAATGCTAATTACTGGGGCTTAGTCAAGGTGCACTGTAATGAGTCTGTATTCAATAGAATTCTGGTCTTTATGTGTTTTGAGGGCCTTTTAGTGCAAATTACATGCTAATTGTAATGCATATGACTTGCTTAATTCCAGATTAAGATCTATCAGGCATTTTATTATCTTGTCTTCTATCTTAATACACTTTTGTGTAAATTTGCTGTGAGCATAGGTTTATGATAAAACAAATCTACTACTGTAATCTTTTTTGCATACAAGGGTCCTGATACAAAGGCAATGATTTGAAAGGTTACAAGGACATAATAAAAGTCAATAAGCACTATAGGCTAATTGAACATAATAACCAATTTTAGTCTAAACACAATATTACCCTTGAATCATAAGTCATCATAACCATATTAATACTGTTTTAGATTTTGCCAATATGTAGGGCTAGGTGGAATATTTAGTGTGTTTCATAGAAACACTTGGCAGTGGAGCAACAACACGTGAAATATTAGGAAGACAACCTCTGTTATGTGTTTTTCTAATTCTCTCATTTGGAATTGTTTAAGATACAAAATGAACCCTTTTGTGTCTTAAGTCTCACACTGAAAAAGAGCAAAGAATTCATATTTATACAAAAATGTGCATGAGAGCATACTGCAGATATTGAATGCCTGTGTGCTTGCACATGTGTACGATGTGTCTTTGACTCTACGTGTGCTAAAGTGTGTGTTTTGGGTCATACTGTAGTGTCTCTGTATGTGTGGGAGGGCATGTGTGAGCGCCTCAGCGTGCATCTGCAGACTATGTGCTGCTTTTAGCTGTGAACAGAGAGCTTTAGCTTGTAGACTACAGAAGAGCGAAAATGTCAAGATACTGTCCTAATTTTCACCTGGGACAGAGAGAGGCAGAGGCTGTCAACCGATGGAGTGTGATTATTGTGTAATTTAGTACAAGGGTAGGAATATGGGCCTGTGCAACCAAAAAATGCTCCAGAAATTATTCAGCCCATCACTCAAGCCATTTATCTCAACCCTTTTGCCCACCCTCTCCCTCCAATATGTTTATTGTTAGCTACCCCTAAACTTTAACAAGTGGTGGCGGATTTTTCTGTTTCAGAAATTATATTTTTCTTCTTGTCATTGCTTCATTAATCAAGAGAAGGCATTCTGAAAAATGTTTTGTTTTGGAGGCTGCAATCTATTTTGTGTGTGTGTGTGTTGTAGTTAATCTGCGCCCGTGGCAGGTTTCCCCTCCGAAACGCAGCGCTAAGCAGCGGTATCGCAGGCCTATTGTTGTAGCCTCTGTCATAGCAAGGAGAGCCTGATGCAGGCCTGGGCTCGCCTGATAAGGAAAAGAGGATTCAACATGGCTGGAAAGGAGAATCAGTGGGACTTGAGAGTGGAGTACGGATGGGGCAGATGCGCTCGCACACACACACACACACACACACACACACAAACACACACACATACATACAGACTCGCACAGACATACGGAAAGATACACACATGTTCTACACACATACAGTCACACATGAGCCGACACACACACAAATCATCACCATCATCACACTGGCACATGCCCAGGCAATTATTTACAGTAACATCCAATTACATATGCAAGAAGGCACCCCAGGATAGGACCTCTCTGTAGCATAGCTGCTAAATGACACACACACACACACACACACACACACACACACACACACACACACCGCCTGGAATATGCATGCACAGGCACATAAACAAACAAACCATTAAACTAAAAAAATAATAAAAAATCCACAATTTGAAGACCAAACGATTTGATTTATGTTTGCATTTAAAGGTGGTGGCTGTGCTTTCTGTCTGTAAGTCACACTGTCTTGGATATGGTTTGAAAACACCAGACATTATCAGGACTAACAGGATTTGAATTTCTGTGTTGGACACACAAATAATTTTGGCACAAAGAATGTGGCTTCATCTAATGAAATAATGGGCCCAAATTTTAGGCGGAGAACCAATTTGTGATTGCATGCATCAATTATTTCTTGGGTTTAAACCAATATCAGGGCTGGGGTCTCTTCAGATGGGTAAAATGGTAATTATCTGGCCTCCTTTCCCCTGCTCAATGTCATCCATATATTTATCGATGGCATTATCGATGGTTTTCATGTTCTTACATTGAAAGGGGAAAACATCCAAGCAAATTCTATTGAAGAAGCCCTTTAAATCTTGGCTTTTTAACACAGATCAACATGACATTGATGTCTGCTTGTGTGTTAGATGGAGAATGGATTGCAGGCTGTGGCAAAGGAAACCCACAACCATTGTTTTGTTTTTTTATTGTTATTTCCATTTATTGCCCAAGCCTGCACTTTCAAAGTTTCTGTGAGCCTGGCTGGAGCTCATTGCCGCCCACAGCTCCATGTATTACCCAGGAAGCACTCAGTCAGTCAGCTAGTCAGAGCTATTATGGCCACAGCCGAGCTCCACTGTTTGAGAGATAATGCATGGTTGACTTGATCTACAAGTGAACCTGACATTTTGCTGTCCTTACATCACAACACAACTACCCAAACTGATATGGCAGGTCCCCTGATAAGCAGAGCAGGACTCACTGATTTGCTTTGTGCTCACTGTAATGGCTGCATGGTTTCCTCAAACATGCCAAGGAAACAGTGAGTAGATCAAAACACAAATATACAATTCAGTGAATATTTGGTTTAGATGTTTTGCTACAAATATCAAAGCATTCATGAATATCTATGAATATATCATTTTCTTGTTGTAAAAACAGCAAACGATACTGAAACTTAAACCATGGTTGGGGATGATAGTGGGAGCATTTTCTCAAAATGAAGACCATATTTCTCAGAAATCCTGCTGCTCATATCACAAGGATCAAAGCTTTTTCTCTCTATCGTCTCAAAACGGATAAACAAATTAAACACTGACAGTGGTTTTTTTTTCAGTATCCCTCCATCGTCTACCACTTTTGCTTTCATCAAATTACAGTAAAAGCACCTTTGTGCTATTTCATACTTCTACTCCACTACATTTCAGGGGGAAATGTTTTGCTTTTTACTCCACTACCTTTATTAGACAGCTATAGTTACTAGTTACTTTGAGAAAAAACACAAAATTCGACTTATGCATTGATGGATCAGTACTGACAACCTTATAATGCAATATATAATTATATATCACTTAGAAGGACCATTTGTTTTGAGTAGTGAGTACTTTTACTTTGATACTTTAAGTATATTTAGCTGATATTGCTATTTACTGAGATTTGGAATGCAGACTTTTACTTGAAATATTTTTACAGCGTTTATTGGAGGTTTTACTAAAGAAAAGGATCTGAATACTTCTTCCACCGCTGCCCTTTTTCTGTTTTTGTGTAAAGTGTTGTCTTGGTCTGGTTGCACACAGATTAATTCCTGTCACTAGTTTTATTATTTACTTGAGATAATTTACAAGTGCTAAAAATGCCTTTATTCAGTGATTTGTTTATTCTCTGCCAGTCTTTCTGTAGCAGATAAATCTATTTAAGAAGAATGTGCGCTATCCTGCACTTTCACACTTAGGAAACATTGCTCGTGTCTCTGTAATGACATGGCTCTGTCCTCACAGACACTGAAGATGTGGCCATCCTACTGTAATAGATAGACAGGCAGCTGTCTCCCTGCAGGAGTGTGTTCAGCCATCGCTCAGCATCAGCAGCAGAGCAGGACCAGTGAGGCTCCAGGTCCTGGTGGGGCACTCTCACACCCGCAGGGCTTGAGGGTGAGCTGGGTGTCCCTGTCCCCCTCTCAACTCTCTGGGTGTTTGTTGTCTGCCAGTGGCCCATCAGGGAGCGGCACAGTCTTGATAGCAAACTGTCACACTGAAGAGATGTAGTGTCTGCATGCTTATGTTTCCTGTACGTCGTAAACACACACAAACAGCTTGATATGAACATTAACATTCATGAACAACTGTTCCATTTAGGACAGCATAACACACACTTATCTTAAGATTTTTTTTCATGCATTTGAATGACTTGCGTGTAGCAGATTTGGGGAGATGCTTGTTTAGCTGTGCTATACCTTACAAACAAATAAGCAAAGCTAGGTTCCAGTCTTTACAGATTGTTAGTCTGACAGGCAACAATAGTGGAGCTCAGAACTCCCTGGCTTCACACATATCGCCATGTTTTACAGTACGCAATATGTCTTCCCAAATGAATGATTATCCAACACTTCAATACACAACAGACCTCTATTGCAGCAAAGGCACAGGAGGAAGAAGAGGAAGAAGAGGCAAAAAGAAAGAAAAGTGAAACAAAGTTGAGTGGTGCCAGCTGCTTTGCCATCTGTCACTGTCAGGGCTGCACTTGTGATATGTTGAAACAACTTTCTTGAGAAGTGGTGGCGATAATCCTCGATTGTTTCCATTTGCAAGCCCCTGATAGTCTTCTTGGTATTCCAGCACAAAGTGAGTTCAGAGTGGGGTTTGGTGGTAGTAGATGGCTGTGATTGCTAAAGCTACTGTTCCTATCATCTCTTTTAAAGAAAGCTTTAAGACTTAAAGTTTGAGTTCTCCATGTTTTTCTGCTGGGTGGAAAGTGAGGAAATTAGTTTTTAAAACATCTCCACAATCATGTATTATTTACAACAAAGAGCTTTCTACACAAGCATTGTCACTCTCAGAAATTCAGCAATTTTCCTCCTCTCTTTCCCTCTTGGTCACATTGGCAAGGGAAATGGAGAAGCACAGAGGCTTTGCTTGCTTCACCTCCTTCAAAGAAAGAAGGATGGCCACCCTACAGTGAGGCAAACCCCTGCTGGTAGACCTTGATAAGTCCTTGCTGTCCCCTGTCCTGGCCTTAGCCCTCTGATCCTCAGCCTAGTTGGCTCTGGGCCTACCAAAGACAAAGCCTTGTCAGAATGACTCTGGACGGATGAACAACCAAGCAGAAAAATTCAAGTCTTCTGACAAAAAAAAAGGTTAGCATTGAAGATAAGAAAGCTGATAGGTGCTGGAGGAGATGAAGGTCTGGACAGTGTCCATTCGCTCCTTGGTGGTCCAGCAGTGCCTCATTAGATGGATGTGTATGAGGCTGTCAAAGCAGGAATATTATACCACGGGGTCGTCAGCAAACTAATTGGGTAACAAAGACCATTTCCAGCTCGGGAAACCCATCTTTTAACAGTCCGTGTGCTGAGACTCTGATAAGAGAGTTCACGTCTAATGCATTTAGCGAGGGGCAAGTTCACCATCTTTATCTTATTTACTTAACTTGGTGTAAATATTGTTGCTCTTTTACGCTGGATTTAGTAAGACCCCATTTTTCTGAAGTGCACCCAAGGATCAAGCTATCGAACGTTGCAGCCATACGTAGATGATCAGGTGGTATGCAAATCACAGATACCTTTGTTCAGTTTGTTCGTCATTAGAGCAAAGCTATGTTTGCAATGCATTAGTTCTGTTTGTTCTTTGTCACAAAATACGTTTAATTTGTTCTACACCTCCCACTGTGTTTATTGTGATTATTATTCTGTACACTTTGATATGGGTTGAGTTCAGTTTCTGAATCGGAAGGTAAGATAGGCTGCACAGACTGAGAGTTTCTTGAAATATAAAATCAAATACAGTAGATACTATTCTAATGCATCATGAAATTTATAACTCCACCAGTGAAGAGAGAGGAGTTCAAAAGAATATTAAAATCCAATACCTAAAGGGGGGCACAGAGGTTTATCTAAAGTCAGGGGCTTTATTCAAGCATCATGCCTACTCTTTTATTGTTTGTCTTTATTTACTGCCTCTGACTGATCCTAGTCTGCCATGTGTGGTTATGAGAGCAGGGATTTGTTGTGACCCCATTGACTGATTGACTCCTGAGTTCCCTTTTCTTCCTCTTTGAAGAAATCCCCCCATCCGCATGTTTATTCCCAACAGAGAAAGAGTGGATCTGTCCAGAGAATATGCCACCTGCCACCTTGACCCCCAGGGGCCATGGTAATATCCATACAGGTGAACATTACTGGCTCCGGGTTCCCTATTATGTTCCCTCACACAGCTTCTCGCTGCTCAGGGAGTCAGCCCTAACTTACATGCAAAAGATCAAACAAGTCCTTCCCAATTGAATTCAAATGGGAAATTTCGAGTAATTCAAACAGTGAGTAGTGAAGCGACATGGGCTGTTCTGTCCTCTGACCAAAGCCAAACACAAGAAGTACACGTGCCTATATGTGCACTCTACCTCCAAGACATGATTAAGTCCTGGAGCACATTGCATTACAAATTCAACTTTCTCTTGTTTACAACTTCAAATAGTTACTCAGGACATACGCATTATACATAGTTATGGCAGTACACGGGCATTTACCTGTTAGCTGAATTAAACATTCTCCATTACAAAGAAAGTTGGGGGCATTGTTGTGTGATGCTGAAGGGCTGGGGAAGTCTTTACTGAATCAGTAGAGAGTGGGGTGGCTGGTGTACAAATATAAGAGGAAAGAAAAGCTGGAATGAGCAAGAATGGGAGATAGGAGGAAAGGAAATGAGAGGTGAGGAAAGGAAAGGAAAATAAAGGAATGGCAAAATAATAATTAATAGGAAATGAGAGAAAAAGAAAAAGAGGAAGGTAAGGAAAGTATATCAAAGCATAGGAAAGTGAAGGAAGAGCAAACAAAATGAGAGGAAAGGAAAGGGGGCAGGGGTGGAGAAAGGGGTTGCTTGTCTTCAGGGCAGGTACAGCTTACACTAAACTGTTTGGCTTTAGAGTTGGAGCACCTCAATGTGCCTGAAGGTCTTGAAGAATGGAGCATGGATAGAGTGCCCCCTCCTTCTGAATCTCTATTCTTCTCTCTTCTCCTCCCTGATTTAGCAAGCAGCAGATTCAGTTTAAAAATGAGCAAAAAATAATATAGTAAAATAAGCACCGAAAATAATTTCTAGATGTGCTGTTAATAATTAAGCACCGCTCCTTAATCAACATACCGAGCAGCCAATCACTAATCTGCCTTGCTGCCACTCTGTTATGTCTTAAACAAGCAACTGAACATACAGTAATCATGCAATGCCACCCATAGTCAGTATAAATACAACCACTGTGAGCATTTCAATGGAGCGAAATAAGTAATAGCTAATGCAGCACATGAACTTTGATGCTTACAGTCCAGTCAGCAGGATAAAAGGTGATTTAAATGAGAAAATATTTATTCCCCATAGCGCCGCCATGATAGCGGCAGCCAAATAAAGGCACATGCGCACAGTGATGGGTGTCCCTTTAAAGATTCCGGGAACAGCAGTGACTCTCTCAATTTAATCGATTTTAAAATGAAAAGTCAATTTAACAAAGTTGAAAAGAGAAAGATGGGCTAAGGGAAGAAAAAAGCATTCTCTTGCACTCAAGCAGTAAACTAACTGCCGCACAGAGCAGGCAGAGATTTCAGCTGAATTATCTCCCACCTCACATTTGCTCTTAGGCAAGCAGTTTAAAAGCCAAGCGATTGAGCCAGTGATCCAATTTGAAATGCAGAAATGATTAGAGCAGCTTGCCTCATTTCATATCGAAATTCTCTGATTTATGACAGGGCAGCAGCCAAGATCTATCTCTAAAGGGAATTAGTGTGCAATTCCTGCATATTTCTGTTATTTAGTCTCCCAATAGCAGATGCTATAGCCTTAGAGAGAGGGAGAGAGGGGGGAGAAAAAGGAATGAAAGCAGTATGTAGGTATCTTTTCATTTCAGCAGATGTAACCATGGCCATTTAGAAGAGGAGAAAATGACACAAAAGCAGACTTGAGAAATGGAGGTATTTCCCACTTTATGTAGGATGTTGACCGAGAATCTTATTTCTAGGCGCGGTGAAAAATATGCAGCAGCTAACTAAGCATATACACAGCTTTTCCAAGCATGGATAGCAGTGGGAGAACACAGACTGTGAGGTTGGCGCTGGCCGTTTTATTCGACAAAAAAGACCCTTGCAACCCATCCATCCTTGAGGCTAAGAAAATATTAATACGCAGAGCGATAACGAGGGCTAGAGGAAAATCTCCCTTAATGAAATTTCCAGTTGACCACATGCAATTTGTTTCATCGCAGTGAACAACTAATTGCAAAGGACGTTATCAAGGTGTGAGTGTGCTGTCTGCTGTAAACTGACTGGTAAAACAGGTACAAATCCTTTATCCTCATTCCCATGTTAGAAACAGAGAACATATAAACTTGACATAACCCATACATAAGCTTGTTTTTTGTTATATTTATACTGCTAGTACCGCCTGGAAAGGACATGGCGCTTTAAAATTATTTGTTGCTAGGATGCTAACACAGAGTCAAATGTATTTATCAGTAATTCAAGTGAAAAGGCTACAGTGGAGAGCAGTGTTTTATTGGGGGGAAAGGGGGGAAAACATGCAATATTCGAAACATGTTAATACCATTATTTGAATGTAATATTTCCACTGGTGTTTTTGTTTCAAAATGGCACTACTTCATACCGAGTGGGTGTTGAAAGCGGGATGTATAAAGCCAATGAATGTCTTGAGATATTCAGACGCAGTGGTTTTGATCTCTCAGTTGTCTAAATCCTGCAGCTGTGGGATCAAGACGGATACAGTGCCAGTCAGTGACCTTGGTGGAGGGAGGAAAAAAAAAGCGATGTGGAAAATAATCATTCCCACCAAGGTTTTGTATCGATTTCACCTGCCCTGACCACGAAGCGGGTTAAGAGTAGCCAGTGGTGGTGAAATGGTCAGCGGTGATATCATTAGCTTGTTGTTTACACAGGGAAGCAGGGAGTTAGAAGAAGGCTGAGTGTCACAAGCCACTTTCTTCTTCACCTCCTTCAGCTGATCAGAGGATCATGGTATCAAGGAGGGATTAGTAGCGACTTGGGATTTGTGTGATTGGTTAATTTATTGCGGTGATGGCAGGTCTTTCATCTATGGCAACATTTAATCAGCGCAGCCACAGAGGCTATTACAGGTTAGCTCCTTTCTGGAGTCAGTCCGGCTGTGCCATCAGCTCTATCACAATTCCCCTGAAATTTCCAAATTATCTGGAACAGGCTTTAGCTTCTCAGTAATAAAAATTAGAACAGATTCCTGATAGAAGCTTTTGCTCGCACAGGGCCAATTATAAATAGTACAGCCCTGCCTTGGAAGAGGGAACGGGGAGGGGGAAAAAAATCCAACTCTGAGAGATGTGCACGGAACTTATCGTTCAGCCCCTGCTCCGCTCTGATCCAAATCCGTGTGGCTGAAAATTTATATTAGATTTTATCACAGAGGCCTAAGTCTAGAAAAATCAATGAAGGTTATCTTTTATGTTGCAGCAACTTGTGGAAATATTGATTTTCATTTTATAGCGAATTTGGAGCATCAGTTTGTAATCACTTCCTCGCTGACTACACTGTTTTGGTCACTGTATCTCTTACACGAGCAACGGTTCGAGCTCAGAGAGAAAAAAAATAAAAATACGGGGAGAGTATTGAAACCACTGGAGTGAAGGCAGAGGGTGGATAAACCATAACACACTACACAGACAGGAAGGCCAGAGGGGCTTTTACAGGCTCTGACACGGATGATAGTCTGTAAACTGATATTAAATACTGTATCTCTGTAAACAAAACAAATATTTACTTGTTTTTTAATATCTCTTTATTTGAATAACCATTAAAAATACCTACAATAAATATGTGCTATTAATAATGAAATATTTCGGGTTTTGGGCATTTTTAACATCATAAAGATTCAAATAAATATGGGATTAGTGGAGATTAGCCACTTGTATACACTGTATGCATATGCACAGTTTTTTCTGGAACTGACATATTTAACTATCCAATAGGGGTCAGCATATTTTACAGACTCCCCTCACTATTCTGTTTTAGACAGGAAAGAGCTCCCAGACGTCACATCCCCTGGCTGTGTGATCGTTTGAAGATGAGTTTGTTTCAATAAAGCCAGTTCATCATGTGCTCCTGGGAAATCTAAATGTTCTGCCTGTCAATCTGCATTTCTTCTGGCCTCGGCCACTTAGGCCAACTGATCTGGTTGTACAAATGTTTTCATTTGCATTTGCAGCCGCTCGTCCTTGCAGTGACGCCACTGTGTCTTAATCCTAAATATGTTGTGTTGCAGTTGCTCTTCTGCATTTCTTTGTCTTCGTGACGGCTGGTACATGCAGCATGCTTACAAAGCACACAGGCCACTATTGTCACGATGGATGCATTATGTAAATCTGCATTGAGAAACTGTCATGGGTTGTTGCTGCTCTGTATACAGCAAAATGGAAGCAGAGAAAATAGAAGTGATTAACACTACAAATCTAAATAATACCTAATACCCAGAGTCAGAATTTAAAAAGTTTTTATCTCAGCAGTAAGTAAAGGAACAATTGTGAATACTTCAGTGATTTCTAACAAATTTCTCACAATTTCTAACAGTGGGAAGATGTCTAGTTAATGTGGTATTTTGTCCCTGTTGGCTACATTAAGAGCAGCTGGAATATCATGAATTCCCAGAGGCTCAGAGGGACGGCAGAGAGGCCTCACGCTGCTGAATAAGAGATGGCTCCAGTCTGGAGATCTAAGGAAGGGTTAATCTGATTCCCATTTCAGATAGTCGTCCTAGCAACAATCGGCTGGTCTGCTCTGCTCCTTTGACAGGGGTGTGAGATTTTCAGGTTAGCCAGATAGAAGACTTTATTGTGAGGCTAATTTGAAATGTGAAATCGAGGATGACTTAAATTACAGAGGTCCTCTCTGTCTCATCTGCTGCCAGGACGGGATAAGAAGATGCCAGGAGAAGGAATAAGAATATCAACAGACACAATTTACTGTCTGTGTTTGATCAGTTTGGCAGTGTACTTTGCCAATGTGCTGAGCTATATATATGTATAAGGACTATTTAGAAATCTGTCTTTATTTAGTATCTGTATTTGTTTTCTTAATTTGCAGACAAAATCCAAACAGATTGCTATCGTCTCTCTGAGATGCATTTGCTATTTGTAAATAATGCTCAAAAATCAGTTTGTCCTCCAGCCTCAGACTAGATAGAGTTCATGGAAAGAGAAATGGGCGGGTGGAGGAGGAGGAGGAAGGGGAGGGTGGGGGGGCAATGCAGGCGCAGTGCCGGAGCACAGTGCTCATCTCTTGTGCATATCTGTGCCAATTCAGACCTTTAACATGCTCAAGTGACATTTGCATTTATCCTTGAAGGTTGTTGCCTTTTTGCGGGGGAGAAATAAGTGAAAAGCACGAGAGAGAACTAGTATTTTTCTGTTGCATTAGGCAGATGGACAGTGTCCTGTCGCTGCCTGCCTCAGATGGAAAAAGAAATGAAGTGTCGAGATTGCACCCCAACCCATTTTCTCATAGCTAAACTATTTCTGTAACATCCTAATGAAGGAGGGCCCCGAGGTTCAAAAGTAATGGCCTTGAAATACTGACATTTTGCCTTTGAGTAATAGGCTACTGTACCCAGCTGCCTGAGATGTTGCTACCACCCCACTAACACACACACACAACGCCACCAACACACCATTTTGCAAGAAGCAAAATAAAAGGACACCAAAATAAATTAAAACAGAATAGAAAATCATATGAGGATAAATAGAGCAAGCAAATCTGGTGACACCATGGGAATCTATTATGGTGGATGCTGTACTCTATCTCCCTGTTTTTATTTTTTCTTTCCGAGAAATAAAACTCCACGTTTGACCTCTGACCGAGAAGAAAAATGACCTTACACATTCAGAATAATTTTTCCAGCATATTATAAAAACTCTGACCTCAATCGCCCTTTGAAATGGATACTGATTCTTTAAATTCTTCCCTGCTTGTTTCAGGAAATAGTGAGATCCTGGCGATAGCGAGGCACAATGTGCCCAAAGTTCACCGCTGAACACTCGCTTCCTTCTCTCTGAAAGTCACCAGCCTTTTTTCTTCCTTTCTTTCTTTCTTCTTTCATAATTCCCAGACACCTTAGATGTTCTTCTTAATCTAAGAGATCTGATGCTGAATCACTGGGTTCAATCCTGGTTGATTATTCTTCCTTTTTGATACAAAGCAGGCTCTTACAGCCATTTGTCACCACTCCAACCACTGTACAGCCTTTGTCTGCAGGCCACCACACTCACACACGCACGCATGCACACAAAACCTGCCCAGATTCTCAAATCTTCCTAGCAATGTAAAAAAAAGAAAGAAAATTGGATTGGGGTGGACTTGAGTTGCATGCATGTATAGTTTCTGAAATTGTCTGTTTATGGCCATTCAGAGCAGCAGAAGAGCGTAACTCAGTGGTTATTAATGTTTCTTTAATCACCAAAATAAGCAAATGATTAGTGTTTGTTATCTGTCCCCGTCCAGAAGACGAAGAGCACGGTCCCGGTGGTGCTGAGCGCCGGCCCCAGGTGGCTGCTGGATGTGACTTGGCAGGGAGCGGAAGACAACAAAAACAACTGTGTGGTGTACAGCAAAGGTAAGCAAGCAGCGCCGGCATCCCGTTATCTCTCCACAGCGCTAACACACCACGCCACAGCACCGCTGCAAAGACACTGACAATCCTCCATCCACTCCACTCCCTCCTGTCTTTCTCTCCGTCTGTCTTCTCTGTCTTTCTTTTACCTTTTCTCCTCTCTTTCTTGCTCTCATTGTTTCTCAAAGTCACAAACACTCACAAATAATTGCACGTGCACAGCTGCAAGGACACACATACATGCACACGCTCCCATATCTGTTTTACTCCAAAGAGTAATTTATATCACTAAAACTCTGATTAGGAACTGAGAAACATCACTTGACACACAAAGTTAATGGTCTTTAGATTTCACAAGGTAATTAATGCTCCCTTTTTTTCTCTTTTATACTAAGTGAAATCCCTATCTCGGCGCAGATAGCGAGCAAAGCACAAGTGGAGATGGGTTTGCCATTTTGCTTCATTTGTTCTCTCGCTAATTCAGCAAAGCTTTAGCTGTACATCTGTAATAAATCAGACATACCAGAAGTGGATTTATGTAAATATGTGGAAAGGAATGCAACATATCTGTCAGGAAATCCATGTGGTTTATTCAGCCTTGACCCTAAAAGCACAAAAACCCAAATGACACACTGTCATAATGACAAAGTCCTCGATCTGCTGCATTGTGTCCAGCGAACCCTCATTAAAACAGCCCAACGTGGATCTGTAGAGAGGCCCGGTTAGTTGCAGATTGTATGAGAAGATGCTTAAACTGTATACAGCACTGACACCACAGTCTGTAGCTTCACTTCTCATGAAAGCATGAGGCTTCTGCAGCTATAATTGGGTCTTGACGGGTGTTAACCAGAGAGACACAGCAAAATAAATACGTAAATAAAGATGTGTTTTGGATTCCAAAGGGTGAAGGGAAGGGGCTCCATTTATCACTTTTCAAAAATGATTACCCCGTGACAATACCCCCAAAGCTGAAATGGAGCTTCTTCTCCCTCAAAGTGAATAAGTGGCAGGAGTGGGATTTGCAACCCGGATTTTCAGTCTCCCAATTCTCATCTACTAATCACTAGACTGCACTGGGGAGTTATCCTCTTAACCGGCTACTTAACTTTGTGCTCTTTATCACCAAATCATTAAAGTTTTGATAAGCTGTTAAAGAAGATTATGCACTTCTTTAAAATCTTCTAATCTTTTTGCTCAGAGACTGACTGTATGAAACAAAAAAAAGGGGGTGCAATAACAGGATTTCTCACTTTTTTGTTAAGTCTAGAGAATTTCCTCTGCCGCTCTTCATATACTTGTATCCTCGAGATAGCATCACACGCAGCATCATCACCTCAGCTGTGTATCACTGACAGCTCCTTTGTTTGTCCCTTCCAGTTTGACCTTATTAAATTAAACACAATAACATCTCCAGACGTCCCCTTGTGAGAGTTGTACTGCGTTGTGCTGTGTAAGTTCATTACAGTAAATCCTCCGCAAGAATCTTCACACGCTTGCCAACTGATGATAAACGATAATAGAGAGAATGCTGAATACAAAGAATTAATTTAAATCTCGTAGTAGAAGTTAAATATCTCTTGTCACCTCATAGTTGATGCGCCTTAGACATCACTAAGCTGGAAAAAACAGCGTACAATACAGCCGAAATACACCGTTCAGTTCTTTTCATTTTTCTATAGGTGTATAGGTCTATAGCGTGTTTAGTTATGGAAGTTTCAGACAAATTGTTAATTTTATTAAACTAAAAAAATCTTGATTTTGCACATGAAAACGTTTCACTTTGAAACAATCGCTACAGTAAACATCAAAAATTCGATACTACTATGATACCACAGGGCACAAAGAATTCAGGCTGTGTAATTCCATACTTGACTCGAACAGCTTTGTAGCAACTTTGCCACAAAGCTTTGGATAAATTGGTTCGGTGTCCGTTTTTCTCGGCTCTCTATCCAAAATTGTTCCACATTCTGCTCCTGGCCACTTTTTTTTAGGCAGACTGGGAGTAAGTTTAGAAAGTGGTGAAGTGTTTGATGCCATCCAGCCGGCTGGACTCTTGCGTCTAGACTGTGACTCGATTTATACCGCTCATTCTTCTTCATCGCCTCTTTTAAATATTCCAATCTGTATGTGTGGGCACCCTCTGGAGGTGACATTGAAATTGAATGTCAAGGTGCTGAAAATATCAAATCTTTGTCAAATTCAACTTTGAATTCGGCCTCTTTGCTTCGGTTTTGAAGCAGTGCTGGAATTGTGTTTATCGTGTCGACACTAGCATGGATCGACTAAAGGACAGGAACTTTCTTCCCACCTCAGAAAGCTGAGGCTCAGATTGTTTATATCTTCACCCCTGTGCTGTTTCTCCTCTGGAGGCTGCTTCATTGCTCCCTGAGATGCGTTACTTATGGAAAACAGTGAATATCTCAATGCACAGTATGCTTGCAAAATATGTTTTGGCTCACGTTTCAGTGGTCTCGGCTTTCTTTATGGCTGCCTGCAAAGATAGTAGCAGTTCACTTTGGATGCTTGCCAGTGTGATTCTATGGGGGAGTATCTCTAAGTAAGGACTGGTGATTGGTTTGAGTGGCTGTAGCTTACTGTTGGGTGTTCTGTCCTATGATTTCTGCATTACATTTCATACAACTGCTCTTCCCCTGTCCCCGAAACTTGTCATTCAGGAAGTTTGGAAATATGTGGAGAGGGAGAGAGGACAGGAATCAGCAAAATGATTCCTCTGAGAGTTGTATTCCAGCAGTGTGTTATGTATAATACATGCACCGGAGTGTGTAACAAGCAGCAGGGTGGTGTAGTCAGGTCCCCCACGGGCTGCCCCTGGTCATCAGCACCAAGACAAGCTAACCCTTTCGTGTCAAATATAGATTTTTCCCCCCTATTTTTGGGATCCTGCAATCCCTGTTGCCAGCAAAACTATGTCTTCCCAGACAATTTGTATTCTGTTTTCCTGTCTGTGTCATTTTATCCAGATGAACAGAAAGACAGGAGCATTTTATCCATTTAAAGAAATTAGAAGTCAAGACCATGAGTAACATTTGAGGCATTTAAAAGTCTCAAATTAGGATTCACAGAGCTATTTCATGAATATAAATTCTTCTTTGAATTCTCATTCTCAAAATGAGGAGCAGGAAGAGCCCTGAAGTGGAAGTGGAAAAGTGCAATATCTGTTTTTCCCAGGCTGTCAGCATGGCCCTGTTTGTTTTACATTAGACTCCCAGGAAGAGCCTTAGCAGCCAGCCATTACTAAAACTCTCAACTCTACTACTGCGCTAACTCATTATCGAGAAATCCACCTGGAACTCCCACAATGCTCTCCTCCACACTCCGACAGTTTCTTTGAACCGCTGAAGTTATAGAAACAGGCAGCAAGTCTGCAGAGTAATTATATGTTACAGTAACGCTAGAGAGAGAGAGAGAGAGAGAGAGAGAGAGAGAGAGAGAGAATGACAGACAGGGACCCAGAGAGAGAGAGAGAGACAGACAGAAACCAGTGGAGAATTTTCTGTACAGATAAACAACAGATTGATAAACAATACAGCTGGAAAGTGGGAGAGCTTGACAGAGAAAAGATTCATCCCCATTTTGATTTTTTTCTTCTAACATCTCCCAGTTGAATATGTTACAAATGAAGGTTCTGTTCAAATGCTGCAAACCTGACTGACTGGAAGAAATTTTAGCAACTGTTCGGTGAGCCAAAGTGACCCACCGTGACGTGTTTTTAAAGCTTTTTAAAGGATAAGTCTGGTGTTATTCCATATTCAAGCCCATTCGTTCCTACTGAAGATGTAAAAAAACACATTGGTTCATTTTTTTAAATGGGCCAAATCATTTCCTAAAACAGCTGGGCACTGTAGTTTTCAGAAAATGTTACCCAAACAGCGGTAAATTGTGCCTTTCTCTGGGACTGTTTTCAGCAGCGGATTAATATACATTTACAGCAGTAGGATGGTGTATGTGGGACTGAAAGATAAACTATAGTGCCCGTGTTCATTGTAATAAAGGAACATGCCACCCAGTGCAATGGCGTGACTAAATTATGTGTTTTGTTTTAAGTTTTTGCCAACAATGGAGCTCTGTGGCACAGAAGAATACGATATATCTGCCTTTGGCTACACAGGCAATACTTGTTCAGTTCATTTTTGGTTTTGGTCTTTTATTAAATGGGATTTGTTAAACGTAACAAAAAATACAGAATACCACCAGCGTTAAACTTTAAAATTTGTGCATTTTTGACTATTGTAATGCAAAATTAGATTTGATCACTATACTATATTAGTTATATTTTATCATATTTGCAAAGGACATTTTAAATTCCTGCAGTATGTTACAGCCACCTTAAATAAAACCTCTCTGCAGTCTACATTTGTAGAAATCAAACACAGTCGGATCTGAGTGTATGGTTAAAGTGTCATTTTTAGGTCTAGAGTACAATATATGACTTCATTCATTCTCAGCGCGAGCCTTCATTGTGCTTTTCCCATTGTTACCTGATATCTGAGCCCATTGAAACTATACACACTCAATGTGAACACATTATGTGGCATTATTCAGAGGTCACCTAAACTTTTCAACTGTAAGCCTCTTAAGCCAGACCACATTCAGATACAGCATGTCCAATAAGTCTCCAGAGCAACTTAGCCCATTGTTCGTGAAGAAATTGACCAATGTAACTAGGCCGTTTTACATAAGCCCGGACAGTGCCGAATTAGCCAACTGGCTGTGTCTTTGTATTATTTCATATTCTCTAAGTCCTCACAATCAGATCCTTTTTTATGCCTTCATTTGCTCTTTCCACTGCTCCAGAGCTGTAGACCTCTGAGGCATACGATGAACTAGCATGACCTGCCTGGACAGATGTAGTATCTATTTGATTCTTTTTTTTAATAAAACCAGCCTTACAATGTACATTTTTCCACCAGAAATGAGAGCATAAAACGGCACTGTTTCCTGCACTGATCCCTGGCAGCATGCAGCATTAAACATTGTGAGGAGAGGACTCTTACAGTTCAAAATGTAATTGTTCATTTCAACCCTCCTCTTTTAAAATGACTGCGGCGAATAGGAGGTGCGAGGGTTATTATCTCTTATCTGGGAACATAGCGAAATAGTGTGACTGAATAATAACTAAACAACTGACACAATGTAAAAATTTCATTATCAGTGTATTAAAACAAAATTGTACCCTAAAGGAGTCCCCACCACAGCTCCGAGCAGCCGACTAATTATGTTTAATTAAAAGACAACAGATCAACAGAATCGTTTTCATTAGGAAATTATTAATGATTCCACTGCAACAATAATTGATTGCACTGAGCCACGCGATAACTCGGTACGGTCAGGCTGGAGTGAGCCTGGTGGAGAGGAGTGGCTGGTTTAGGCATTTGGCAGCTGTTGAGTAGCGTGTCTTGTAGCTGAAGCTTCCACATTAGCAATTGAGGAGAAGTTGTAAAGCTGGCTTTGTGGAGAGGAGAGGAGGAGGAGGAGAGTGTGTGGTGGGTTAAGGACAGCAAAATCCAAATCATACGGCGATCTTAGGGGACTTAACCATCCCACACATGTATTTAGGAGCACAGGCATTCATGCACACACACATTTCAGTACACATGACTGAGACGGAAACACACACTCTTATTATTTTCCCCTGTCGCCGTCTACAAACATATTCAAGAGGGCGTTTTCTCTCTGTCTCACTCGCAAGCATATACGCGCACACACACACACACACACACACACACTTTGCTGCTGCTCCATTCAGAGCCATGTGAAAGACGTCAGCTCCAGACGCTTCCTCCGACAGCCTTTTATGTGCATTGTTCTCCCGCCGCGCAGGCAGTTTCCCTGCGCTAGACAGTATAGCACAGCCACCAGACACCACATTCTGCCACAGCACCCACATTCGCTGCAAGCACACGCACACGCACAGACCAAACGCCATTACCGAACATTTGCATAATGGCTGCTGACACATATATGTCCATCTGCATTCAGCTTAGACTAAGCCTTAAGACAAAAACAACAATACAGGGAGAAAATGTAAAAGGAGTGATGGGCACTGATGAGGGACAAGATTGTTCTTTTCGCCATGCAACTTTAAATTTTGTAGCTGTGGTCTGTATGCACATTTTTCGAGTATGTGCTTGTGATTTGTGTTGTGTGTGTGTGTGTGTGTGTGTGTGAGTATAGCCAGTCGTCCTTGTATCAATGCCACGGAAGGTGTCAGGCTAATGAGCGTGGGCTGTCCTTAGAGCAGGAGGGTTTGGGTTGTGCCATTCACTCTGCATATTTAAATGCCTTGTAGAGCTTAAGTAGGCCCACTTTTCCATGTCAGGGCAGCGTTCAATCCTGCTGCGACCATTAATTATGATACCATTGTGCTCCAGTGTGGCTAATAAGAGTGATGTATTGCACCCTCGTGGCATTATAATCATCTGAGTGAAGTACCTGGACTACACTGAGCTCGCTTTAAGCACCGCGTTTAAAAAAAAGAAAGGAGGAAAAAAGAAAAACAGTGAGTGAAGAGGAAGCTTCTTCCCTCCTCTTAGTCAATGCACTGCTGGCCGCATTGGTTAATGCTTCAACATGAGAGTGTGTCACAGATTTAACTTCTCTATAATTGTATAATCAATGATGAGAAATGCTTTGGTATTGATCATGCAGGAAGGCCAATTTTGTGTCGGGTAGTGAAGGCACACACACAGTCACTTGTGCTCCAAACACTGCAGGTCCACAGGCATCAATGATGAGTCATTATTTTTGACCTTTTTTTTACTCTCCCATCCATACATTCCCCCTATCTGCACAGAACTGGATTTTGAGGAGCTGCTTCTTAATATTTGGAGCATGTCTCCTCAGTTCTGAATGTGTTCAATACAGATGGGGGGGGGGGATCACATTTTATTACATTAATCACTGCAAGTTAATGTGATTATATGTACTTTATATTTCCCTTCTTAACTTCCCTCCCATAACGGCATAATCAATGACCGTTTTTATATTCATTGAAAAATTCTGCGGATATGAAAATAAGCTTCCGCGAGGTTTTTTAATCTACTGAGGGATCTTGAGTCAGTATAATTAAAGAGTCCATTCTGTGTGTGTCTTCTAAAAGCCCTCAGCCTGCTTTTAGGCCTGGGTATGATGCAGCCCACCGCCCCCATCTCTGCTGTGGTAAGTAGGTGTGAAAAGCATTGTCAGTGTGCTTCAGGATAAAGCCCTGCTGTTGGATGCCATTGGTCAGAGTCAACCCCCCCACACACACACATGCACACAAGATCCAGGAGCAGGTTGAGAAGAAGAGTGTGTATGCGGGAGAGGATGTAGGGGGTCGTGGAGGGTTGTGTGTGTGTGTGTGTGTGTGTGTGTGTGTGTGTGTGTGTGTGTGTGTGTGTGTGTGTGTGTGTGTGTGTGTGTGTGTGTGTGTGTGTGTGTGTGCAGGGATAATCAGAGACAAAAGCTGAGAGCTGGAGAGAGGGGCCATTCTGCACATCCACACAGCTTTTTTTGGAGGGGGGTAGGTTGGTGCCTTTTTATCAGGCTTGAGGGGGGTCACAGTGTGTATGTGTGTGTGTGTGTGTGTGTGTGTGTGTGTGTGTGTGTGTGTGTCAGAGAGAGTGAGCGGGAGAGATGGAGGGAGAGAGATAGAGGAATCACTGGGGTGGAGGGGTGTTTAGATCGTCAGTCAGCGTGATGGAAAACCACACGGTTAAAGTCTCTCTGAGGGTTGACACAGGACTGCAGCGAGTGGAACTAAACAAGTGAAACTGAGTCTAGGTGAAACTCTGATGCACTGAGGGAGAGAGGAGGTGATCATACTATGAAAAAAAAGGAGGAGGAAAGGGGGAGAAAAAGAACATGACAGTGGAAGAAAAACACTGATATAAAAAAAACATACAACACTGACTGTTACGATGATGCCACTAGCTTAGAGAATAGAGTTAGAACAATTCCATTTGAGCCTCTTTGTGGCTGGTGGAGCAGGACCCATTTTTCCTTTGATAATGTACACCCTTGCAAATCAATTTCTAGGTTGGGCAAAACATAATCAGATTTTCTCTGAAGAAATAGCTAGACACATTACAAAATTGTTTTGTGGGGTCGCCTCTGTGTTCATGCAAGAGAACTCGGTGATAACCTTTATACATACCTTTGCAGCTAATCCATTTTATTGATTGTACATCCACCTGCGTGGGAAAAAAAAAACATAGCCCCATAGTCTTTTAAGCACCGTATCAGTGTGATATCACAGTTTTTCTTTTCTCATTGCAACGCACAGAGGAACACAACTGCAAGCCACCTCTAGCATTAGTACCTTATCTTTGGGTTGTTTTATCATGCTATCTGGTCAAGAGATCTTAGCTATTCCACCCCTCTTAAAGTCAAGTGCCATGGGTAAGGACACAGGGATGCATGAGGTAGGTTCAACAATAAGTTTTAAAGGTGTAGTTATAGCAATTGTGATACATGATAAACATGAAATCCTGCTAGAAGCATGGCCAAAACATGTTTCATGTTCGAATCATTTGGCGATAAATAGATGGTTGGTTTTTGGGAATCACGTTTGGTTCAGGACTAGGTCAGACTTGGAACAAAATTTGGCCCTGTCAATTGTTTTGTCTTGTAACTGTAGTTACAATGGACAGAGAAACCATGGACAGTGCTGTTTGTTGTGTGTAATGGCTAATTCAGCTAGCAGGATTTTGTGTGGTACTGGCACTGGCACTTTTCCAGTCTTTTATCAATTTAATTTGTATTTTTTAATTCGAACTCCGCTCTTTCCGTCCTAATTTTACTTGACTATTTCCCGTTTGACCTCTGACATTTCATGGATGGACACATCCACTCGAAGGCTGTTACCACTTCCTGCACCTGCCTTACAATAAAGGTAGCCTGTTGACAATTCTGGAACTGTGTAACCCCAAATCAGTGGGTCACATTATTTTTCCCCACATTGCTGGTGGTGGCCTTACAGCCCACTAGGCCAGAACTGCCAGATTGCCAGTCCAAGCTTGGTTCAGGATGTTCATTTTTGTGTAAAAGAACCCAAAAGAACTAGGTTTGGATGGAGACTGTCCTACCCAGCAATGACTGAAGTAATGTGAGGCTTCTTTTAACCACAACCATGACCTTTCTCTATTCTTAATCAAGCAGTTTTAGTTCACTAAACGTATCCAGATCTTAACCACAGATAGTGGATAAGAAAATACTCGTAACTTATATGAATATTGTAACAACAAACAACCCTTTTTGTCATTTAGATATGAAGACTTGTTGGGCATTTTGTCTTGCAAAAACATTGAAATTGGATAATCCTGCAAACCATCCAGATTATGTCTAATGTTTTTTAAATTCTCACTTTTCTCACAATGTGTAACAACTGATCCAAATTAAATCTAGTTTTTCTGTCAGTGTCATTATTAGGTTACATTCAGTGTGTAAGTGTGTGTCTATCACTTACATTCATTCAGTCAAGGCAGACCGCCATACAGGTTTCATATTTTGGGAAAAGAGATCTTGGTATAGGATCAGAAATCAATATCGGCAGAGGTACTGGAATCGATGTTGGGAGAGAAAAAGTTGGATCAATGTAATAAACTATGGTTAAGGTATGGTTAGGGTTAGGCAACTAAAAGACTTGGTTAAGGGCAGGCAAGGCAGACATATGGTCGAGGTCAGGGAGGGTTGTGGCTGGGGTTAGCTAAAGGGCAAATGTTAATTGCATGTCTGGGAGGGACACAAACTCTGGTCTCCTGTATGAAAGTCTGATGTGTTACATCTACACCATCATGACCTCCTTTCTGCCTGACTACATTTAGGGCACACTACTTCCTGCAGTAGCACTGAACATTGGAAATGGATGTCAACTGTGAGATGAGTAATTGTCCAATTCAGACGTAATTCCCAGGAATACCGGGCAGATCCAGATCAGAAAACATTCATATGGACTCTTTCAAAAGGCTATGACAAGCAGCCTGTTTTGTTATTTAAATATAAAGACTTTTTGCTCTGATTTCAATTATGGCGTTGTTTTTACATTTTAGAGGTTTTAAGACTAAAGCCTTGTGTCTTCACTGTGACAGTGATATTGGCCGCTTATGAGCTAAACCCTACCTCCTCTAGGTTGCTTTAGTGCCTGAGCTCTGCTGACCTCTGCCTGTCGGCGCTGGGTGACAGAGATGGGTGCCCCTGTTCCTTGTGTGTACTTAATGTGTGTGTGTTAGAGAAAGAGTGTACCGAGCGGCGGGCGAGCAGACAGGCGTGCTGTAGGTACAGTAGTGTGGAGGACTAGACATCAGTGTCGTCCAGGTCAGACAGGGCCATCCATTCTCTAAGCCCCAGGGAAGAGAGAGAGAGAAAGAGAAGGAAAAGGAGAGAGAATGGGAGAGAAGTGTGTGTGTGTGCGTCTAAAGAAAAAGAGAGATGGGGAGGGGGGCACTGATGCACTGTTTCTCTTAACTCTGTCAAAGCCACTCCATTGTGCTCCCCCGTGCAGTGAGTGGAAACCAATCTGTCATCGCTCCACTAGCCAGCATACTAGAAGAGGGCTAGACTGCTGGAAACACAAGTCTATTCAATGTGAAATGTAACTGGAATCTGAGCCCCTTGGATAGCTGGATTGAAAAAAAAAAAAATTGATGTAAGATTTTTGAACCCCGCTCTCCCACAGACTGTGAAATGGAAGCCGTGAGTACAGTATTTGGGTCTGCGCGAGATAGGTTTCAGTCTCATATCTCTCTCTTTTTCACGGAGAGGTGATTGACATGTTTTGTTGATGGAACTCTATCCAAACCATGTGAGGTTTGCATAGGCATGAAGGGCTCAGTTAAAACCTCAGACAGACATCTTCGCTCAATATTACCCAGCAGTGCTGGCCTCCTTTGTTTAAGATTTGATTTTCTTTTTTTTCTGGCATTGACAATATTTAGACAGTCGCAGTCACAGAGGGGTGACTGAGTAGAAGAGACTAAGTCTTCAAGTGGGGCTGTGAAGATTCCAGCCTCCTTTTTTCTAGTCCATATCCATGTTTTCCTTACACCTGTCATCTATAGAAACCGAGCATCACCTGACCAGCACGGAAAACATGGCCACCTCTCCCGATGCCCTGAGCTCACTAAGCCTGCATACTGTTGAATAGTAGCTACTAATGCTATGTTCCGATGCCATTTGGAGTCACTTCTTCCCCTCTACTTGCAGGAATCCCCCTTGCGCCATTTTCCCTGTAATCTCCCCACTCCTCTCTCTTATGGGGTGGCTCACCCGCTGCTCCCACCACTATTTCACAGCCCTTCTCCTTCTTACAACCTGCACCTCCACCATTTTAATCCCTTTGACCCAAACCCTGTGTGTTTCCCTGTATCAACAGCTCCTGGAGATTACATCCTGCCTGCCTCCTCACCGCTGTGTGCTTCAGTCACTGTGGCAGTAGCTTGCTAGTGCATGCTAGGGTCTTAGTCAGACACTGCTGGGTGTGATAGCCACTGTGGCTAGTTAGCTTGGTCGGGGTCGTAGCCAGAGTGCAGGCAGATGGAAGAGGAGGTAGAAGAAGATGCACTTGGTACAGAACCAGAGCAGGATCAGAGATGTGGCCTCAAGTTAAAGTTTGTTCGGGTGATAAGAAACAACACTTTGGAAAAATGAATGTGAATGAATTAATATTTTATTATTCCTCTCAACTACTCTCAGTGTTCCCTTGAGCAAGACAGCTTAACTCCATCTGCTTTACTGGAGATATTCAAAAGCCAACAGTTCTCCAGTTGTATTGGAATAAAGTGGCGAAGGTGTGTGAATGTAAACAGTAGAAAGGAGCGTTCTCATTTCACATTCCCTGGAGGTAAAGAGATAAATCTTACTTTTTTTTGCAAATACGCTTAACTGACTATTGTTTCTGGGTTTCAGGCATTGAACCGCAACATTCGTGGTTCGAGTCAGGTTGGGGACCTTTGTTAGTGTTAGTTAGAGGCAAGTTAGTTGTTCCTGCATTCTAAGTATGAGATTTTTGAATACATCTTCTTTGTTTTGTTTTATTAAGAAAAATTGAGGTTTCACATGAATGACACCAAAAATAATCTTGTAAAGGACCACAGTGATGACGGATCATGCAGACATTGCTTTGCACCATTCCTATCGTTATAGTGCACTAAGACATTTGTGACACTAACTTCATAATGCAAGATTTCTGGGTAATGGAGTGACTCAAACATTCAAATATGACATGTGGTGCTGCCAAAGCTGGAGGTAAAACTGAAACTGTGAATAATTGAAATGATATAGTGTATGCTTAATTAAATATAGTTAAAACACTTTCCAAGGATACCAATAGGTCAGACAGAACTGTGGTGAAATGTGCATGAAATAACGCCTGAAACATGTAGATTAGTTCTATTTAATGTAAGCACTAGGTTAAATCACTCAGTATGAGCGTCATATAACTTCAAAGAGGTGCTGAAAGAACAGATACAGAATACATATGTGATGTTGAGAAAATTTGTTTCCCTAAATTTAAGCTACTTTAGGGGGAAATTAAGAGGAAATCAGGGTTCAGGAGGTTAGGGGAGTTATCTTGAAACAGGCTGTCAGGATCCTTTATTGCTTCTGCATAGCTTGTCAGAAAAGTGAAGCAGCCGTCAGGAGAGTTAGAGCCGCTTCTGTCGTTCTGCTGAGGAGCGGTCTGTGCTCACAGAGGGCCCCTCCTCTTTCATGTAGTGTTTCTGGTAATGGGTTAGGGCTTTATTGATGTGAACTTATGTGATCATTGCATAAAGAACTACCATTTCTCTCTCTCTTTCTCTCTCTCTCTCTCTCTCTCTCTCTCTCTCTCTCTCTCCTTCCTGCTCAGTTTTCCTGTGGGCCACATTAAATCAAGCCTCCGACCTAGACTCTAGTTAAATTAAACCCTATCAGCATGTTGCCCTCTCATATCGGAGAACAGGCCTTTATATAGACGGCCTGTAAATGGTGATTAGTGAGTGTTTTGATTAAAATTCAACCACATGTGTGATACTCTGGTGGAGCCAATCACCTCCTTCTCTCCCTCCCTCCTTCTGTCTCTGCCTCTCTGTGCATAAATATACATTGAGACATACATGCACACATGCGTACACACAAACCCTCCCTCTCTCCCTCCCTCCCTGGCTCTGTCTGGCCTGTTCTCATGGCTCAGCAGAGTACAAGGCTGATTTAAGGGCCCTTACAAATGGGAAGGTTGCAAGTGAAGACAAAAACCAGAGACAAATCACACCACAGCAGTCTCAAGGTTTCTACTAAACCCATTCAACGGTAGGGGAGCGGCAGAACAGTGAAAAATATACACACACTCCATCCTGTCAGAACGCTTTTGGCTTATCTTGAGTGACTGTCAAGGCTGGGAATATCAGGGAATGGACAGAAATATATAAAATTAATAAGCCGCTGGATGTTGTCGGGAGTTATGATGCTTCATAAATCCTGGTTTGATCATTGCGGACAAGGCTTAAACCCACAGCTTCCTAATGCGCACAGCAGTGTTTTGGACTGGATTTTATTCTGTTTGGGAGATAGAAGCCCTTAGCTGGCAAAAGTAAGATTTATCATCTCCCTATCCCCCCCTCTTTCTTTCATGAGTGACAAATATTAAAAAGAAGGCCTGAGGGAAGTTGGCAGCCATTACCACCTTTAATAGAAGGGCACAGGCGTAGCAAGGTGAAACTGGGGCCAAAGGCAGAGAAATGCTATTCAAAGAAAAGAGAGAGAAGCGGGAGAAGAGGGAGAAATTGGTACTAACTTATCAGTTGTACTTCCTTTGTTGGGTCAAGGGTCTTGGAGCTTTTGTTTGTTTGTTTGTTTCTTATACTGAAAGGATGGATGCTATCTCTCCTGCCATCCAAGCGGGTCTGCTCTGTTGAGTGCTGCAGGTAATATTTCATGTCAGGAATTAAGCAAGCTTACCCACCGACTCCTTTCTACAGTTAGACGGCCACCACATCCATCATCGTCCCCTCTTCCTCTTTAGAGCACTGGCCTTAGTGGTGGAATGTAACAAAGTACATTTACACTGTAGTACAAATCTGAGGTACTTGAGCTTTATTTGAGTATTTCCATTTCATGACAGCTATAGTTACTTTACTAATTAACACTTAAACGTATGAAAAATATTTCAACATATGATGCATTATAAAAAAATAACTACCCAACATATAATTTCCACATATTTAGATTTGGAGCTTAAACAATTAGTAGATTAATCAATTTGTCGTCAAAAAATTCATCAGCAACTGTCAGTTTTTGATCAATCGTTTAAGTCATTTTTAATGCAAAAGTGCCAATCATTTTATGGTTTCAGCTTCTCAGAAGTTACAGTTTGTTGCTTTCCTTTGTCTTGATTACTTGAAGTGAATAATTTTGAGGTTTGGATTGTTAGTCGGACAAAACAAGACATTTAAAGGTGCCACTTTGAACTCTGGGCAATTGTGACACATTTCTCACGATTTTCTTACATTTTACAAACCAACAATAATATAAAATAGCAATAGAATTAATATAAATAAATGTATTGATCAAGAAAATAACCAGCAGATGAATCCATAATGAAAATAATTACTGCTTTTATCCCTACATAAAACAGCTAAAAATCAGTCCACTTCAGTGAAGTACAATAGTAAAATGCTGCTTAACATTAATGCAAGAGTGATGATAATCTAATGATATACTATATAAGAGTGTATATATCATTCAATATACTATATACACCAATAGGGGCCATTTCTTTGATAATACCTATGTACTTTTATTTTACAGTCTAGCATTTTTACAGTGTGGTATTGGCACTTTTATGTAAAGGATCTGAATACTTCTTACACGACTGGTTGGCTTTGTCTCGATCACTTCTCTTTCAGGGGCTTTCGCGTGTGTAAATACGTCAGTGGAGAAAGAGACTAATTAGACCACCATGTCTAATCTCCTGGGCTTTACCTGTCAATAAAAATGTTGTCAGTGAAGATGAAGTCTCTTTAAATGAAAGGCTTGGCAGTTTTGATATGTAAAACACATGTCACAGTGTTTCAGTCAGTAACACCCCAATGAGACGAGTTGTCAACAGAAGTAAAATGACAACAAAAACATCTTTGCTGGACCAAATCAGAATAATGACATTCTAAATTAAGACTTGTTGTTTTTTTTCTCCCCCCTTGTTCTATTTGGGAGAGGTCATGCTTTTTGAACACAAGTTGTAGTAAGTAAATTTATTCCACTTATTTCTTGTAACTGCACGAAAAAGTAATGAGGTGTTGGAGATAAATATATGAAGACAATAAGCCATGCAATCCTCTTTCTGTAGCTGCTTTTGAGTCAATTAGCACATTTCAGGGACTCTGAAGAATATCGCCGCCTTATGTAGCTTCTCAATATGCGGCATCTGACTTTTATCCAATTACATTATGTGAGGTCTGTGGGCACGCCGGGCACAGCGCACATAATGGAGGATGCCATCTTTGGTGTGATATTCTCCAACACTTTTCCATTGCATATGCCTATGGCTCTCACTATGAATTATTCAAAGGCTTCATCCACACAGAAGAGAGTGAGGAACTCGGCTCCATAGTAAACAGATTTTCTGCTCGCCATCCTCACAAATCTGAAGTGTAGGACATTGTAAGTGCCAAATAATTACACGGCACCCCCTTTTCCCTCCTGCCTGAGTTCACCTGGCCTCAGAAATGCATTTGGACTGAATAATAGTTTGCCATTGGTGAGTTAATTGAAGTTTGGTTGCTCAGGTCCTCCAACTACATAATGAAACTGATGCATGAAGATACATAGTGATTCATCTTCCCATGTAATTCCATGTAAAATAATCCCCTATTTAAATATTTCTTATCCCATTTTTTATCTAATCAAGCATATTTGGCTCAGGAAATGGCTCCAATATGGTTACAGAATATTTGTGCACCCTGCTCTCTCTCTGTTGATTTATTAAACTATAATAGATAACCGACCTAGAGTTTGACTCTGGCTATGTATAATCACTTTAGTTCCTCACTGGCTATTGTGCTGTGAAATAGAAAATATGAATATTACATGGGTTTTAAATCCCTACAAAAATTCTTTTTTACAGAACAAGAAAATTGACATATCCATTGCATTACTGCAGCGTCCATCTTTGGCTAATGGAGATTTCACATTATAGCGCTCACATTATAGCACCATGAAATATGCTAAGCATTTAAGAAAAATGAACTTTTTAAATAGTCCATCAGTGTAAAAAAAAAAAGGGGGGGCTATGAGATTTTTCCTCTCTCTTCTCTGCTTTGGGGATTTGCCCTGACCTTCAACTGGTCGTATCTTCCAGTGCAGATCTGTGGCAGTGACACATGTCATGTGTTGGAGAGGATTGAGGAGGAAGCAGAGGAGACAAGAGGGAGTGATCTTGGTCTGTAGCCCAGTCAGAGTCGGAGTCCGCCCTCGTGTCAAAGGATGGGCATGTTTGGCCCAAAACACAGACTGCACCTCATCCACTAATCTCAGCACAAAAAACACCTTTGGGTGGCTGACGGGGAGGCGAGCTCACACACATTTTACAATGTCGAAGAACACTGAGAGGGTTCAAAGCTGCCCTTAAATTCTTGGGCTGTGGGGAGGAATGGCTATACGGGGGGGGGAGAGAACAAGAGAAAGAGTGAAGGGGAGGGGAAGAGGAGTGTATCTCCAGATTCTCCTCTTGTAAAGCCGACCTGGCTGAAGCAAAGCCAAGTCTCCCTTTCTCCCTCCTGTTCTGCTTTGTAGGAAACCCTCCACCTCTTCTGCCGCGCTTGTTCTCTCCCACTCAGTAAGAAAACACAAACTACAAAAGGGTAGACGCTCTTCGTAAAGAGGCGACATCTTAAGGATCCCCCACCCCCGCTTGAATCTCAGGTTCGCTATCGTGCAATTGAAAGCACATTATCACATGTGAATGAAGTTAACACACACATCGACCTGCAATGTTTCTTTGCGTCAGTGCAACGCTTGACTGAACACTCCCTTTTCACCCAGACAGATTGTATGAAGGCGGTGGAATAATTTGTTATCGACTCACCGAGGCTCTGAAATTGAGATCAAAAATCAGCAACCCCCCCAAAGATTAACATCTGTATCTTGGTAAGATGGCTAATGTCACACGGTTGACAACTATCATTATGTCCTGGTTACTTTTGACAGTATTTAGCTTTAATCATCAAAAGCAGCATTTTACCTTTTGTTGGGAGCTAATTGATAGACTGAGACCTTGATGTTTGTATGCAGCGTATCAAGCAGACACTGTGACTTTCAGCGTGTCAGTAAATAAATAAATCATAAAGTTTGTTTTTCTCCCGAGTCAAAAGAAACATTTTCTTTGTCTTTGTGTTTAGCGCTTTTTGCATCGACATGAGGCTAAAACCCCGAAGACTACAACGTTTAGGAAAGCTCCTAAATAGCGGCTCTGAAGCTAGGTTTGAGCTTTGTCATCACGCTTGAAGAATTTCCTTTTAATGTACTGTAATGTGAAATTCAGTGGGGACAAGTTTAATTGAGTTTTACACAAACCAGTTGGGAGTAGCGCTGGAAGGTAGGTGATGTTGAGGTTTTTAATCTCTGGCTCCGGAGAGGCTTGTTGACGGAGTGGTTCTTTCTCTTTGTGGAGAAAAAAAGAGGAAGCCTAAGAAATGATACATCCATGGATAAAACCAATTGGCAACCCTCAAAGGGACGGGGGGTGATAAGGCAAATCCAGCACTTGTAGAGAAATAAAAGAATCCAACTGTTCATTAAAACGGGAAACAAAACAGGCGATTGAGAAGGAAGGCAGACTGCTCAGTGGAGGAGTGAGTGAAACAGACAAACAGAGCCAGAGATATCAGAGGAAAGGATTGGAAAATAATCAAGGATTTGTGAGGAGAATTAATAAGGAAGATAGGCACAAATAAGCATTTTTTTCTGACTCTGTGCAAAATTAGGAGGGATGGACTACAATTATCAAACAGGGGAAATGGCATAAGCTACATAGACACCTAATTATAAAGGATAACCTAGATATGAAGGTTGCTGTCTTTTTATTTTACACACTTTGACTGTGAAGCAGTAGGGTCTTTTGTGCTCCGTAAACCAGATATTCATTGGATAGAGAACATTCAGAGACTGCTTAATAAAGTGGTATTCTCTTATTCTTTGCCAGCAGTCTGCATTTGTGTATCAAGTATACAATCCATTGAGAAAGGGAATGATTTTAACTTCACATAAAAGCTTTTTTACAACCACTGGAACAGTATTTTAACACCAATGATTATTAGTCCCTTACATTATACAGAAAGTCTAACAACACTAGTTTGTGCACAAAGTAGTTCAAAAAGTCACTGAGAGACCTTTTGGAAGAATATTTCATAGTACTGTGTAAATTAGCCGAAAATTTACTGATTGATTCGGTTTGGCGTTTCTAGTGTTGAATTCAGAATCCAGCCGTTATTGACACAGATTTTAACATTACGGTGTTTTGAAATGTCTCTTGCTGCTTCCCTTTAGACTTCATCTCCTCACAGACAACGCGCTGGGTATCTCTTGTCAGGACAGGCAGACTTTTTTTTTTGTGACGTTGCCGTTGGACTGTTTATTTCTGACAGTAATTCACCTCCTGGAGGTTAGTTGACTCTATCACCTGATCCAGCTCTCGGTAATGAGGTTTGGAGTCAGGGACTTAAGGTGATACAAACAAAGGGGTAATGAAAGACTCAAGAGGAGAGGTTGAAGGAAAGGTGAGGTGGGAGCGGAGCGGGGGGTGAAGGAAACTGGCAATGAAATAATCAGGACTTGTATGATCGGCCACTGAGACATTCCATAGGTGTTTTGTGTGAAAGAGAGCCATTCATCAACATATCAATAAAAATATGGAGCAGATTATTATTGTGTTTGCTTACCATGGGTCCCCATCGTAAATAATGGGTCTGCCGCTGCTGCCTGTATTAATTATAATTAGAATGCTGATAATGTGTATGCTCTTTTATTACGGGAGCTGAATCAATTTTACAGTCTTATTCAGCCCCACAAGGTCACACAAAGTTGCCAGGGTGAGAGATGGCTCCTTGTAAAGCCTTTCTGTAATCAGGGCTGAGGGAAGCAGGATAGAGAAAGACCCAAACTGGTCAGATAGATGTCTCAGCATGTTCACATAGGAACTACTGTTAACTTTTTTACTTTAGTGTCACAAATTCATGACAGGGAGGGAGCGTTTGGAAACTCATTCGCCACATTCATTGATATCAAAGTTTCTTTTTAAAGCTGCATCATTTGATTTGACATTTTATCGCCTTACAAAATAGTTTGGGCTAACCGGTTAGGAAACAGTAGACATGGAGTAGCATTGGCATTCAGTCTCAGGTCATCAAATGTGTGTAGGTTTAATATTTGCTCTCTATTTAGCTCTGGTTTATTTGGTTCTTTAGCTTGCTAGCTGCTCCATTTTGTTCACAAGCTAGCCACTGACTTTGTCTGCCATTTGTGCTTGGCTTGTAACTATAATGTTTATTTAAAGAAGCTGCTGCTATTAAAGATTGTGTAAATTAGAGCAGAAATGGGCCATAAAACCAAAACAGTGAGCTAAAAGAGGCTAAAACACTGTATGGAGTTGAGGAGAATTGGTGATTATTCTCTGTGGTTTTATCCACGCGGCAACCTCCGTGGCTGGCAAATGAAGCCAACATAGAAGTAATGAAAACTGCAGCTCCTCGAAGGGCCACATGAGGCTGGCTACTGAAGGGATCAGTCTCCATAAGACCCCATATTAACATGTGCAACTTTAGAGGAGAAATCAACATGTTTACAGCCTGGTACGAAAAATGGTTTTGGTCTCTATAGCTAAATTCCACATTCATGACAACTCTACAGGGGTACATTTTTATATAAAACTCACCCATTTAAATAATATCAAGGTTTAAGGTTATGCATAATTAAGGGCATGGGTGCTTTGAGTGACAGGTGGGTGCTGTCACAGGCTGCTGTTTTCAGTAACCATGCTTAATTCAGCCTGCCTCAGCTCCACTCACGCTCCAGGTCTTTGCCCATTTTTGTATTAGCCAGGAGCTAGTGAACTCGGGACTGCCAAGATGGCGACGGCCAGAGCCATCACTGAGCTCCTCAGAGACCTATGGGCAATGTCACAAAGACTACGTCCATTTTTAATTACACAGTCTATGGTTTCATCACTATGAGCGACCCCTTTCACATTAAACTTTCATCGTGAATATAAAAAAAACTGATTAATGCAGCTTTAAGGCTGTTTGGTGACATTTCAGCTAAACAAGGATTTATAGCAATGTTAGTACTGCTTATTTCTCTGCACATTGTTACTTTCATTAACCCCAGATAAGCGATTCTGGCATGTGTTGTCAAAGTGGCCCCCATGTAAAACCACATGACAGATTACAAAGAGGCACTGGCAAAATGCTTTTTCACCAGTACGGTTCTTGGTGGGTTTGGTTTGCATTTGTTGACAGTTCACAGGAGAGAGTGTGTTTTGGCCAAATGTAGAATCTCAACTTAGTCTAAATTCATAAGGCACCCCACTGGCTTGTTCCTCTGTTTCCCCCTTCCTCACGAGTTAGACTGTCAGATGGCCCAACAACAATGGATCTCACCAGCCTATCAGCCGGCTCCTACCTTTATAGCTCGCTGCGTGGCTTTAAAGACATGGATTTAGCATGGCTTGGCAAGGTTCAAACCGACAAACCATGCCACAGATTTTAAAAAATCTACATATCTGTTTGCCCCATTTTCACATTTGAAAGGCATTGGGTTCCAAGTTGCCACACATTAAACTGGTCTCCTCCCAGTATGAGTCCAAGACCACAGTGGTTTGTTTCTAATGTGTCTTGTCAGTGAGTCACCTGTTCGAACAAATAAGCTCATAATCTGTACAATAAACATGATCATCCTAATTAATGTTATGCATACACAGGGATTTGTCCAATTAGAGACGCATATTTATATCCATAGGATGCCGTCTTTCTAAATAGCTACATAGATGCGTTGCTATTAAAAGCAACAACCATATTTGTATATAATGCTAAATTTGCATTTTATGAATAGTCTGCTATCGGTGAACAAACATTTCACATATTTCATTCGCTATTGCCTCCTTTTGCACTTTAATAATTGGGTGTGCATTTCCTTTCTAGGGTAAGTTGTTGTATTTTTTTGCCTGTGAATGTTAAAATGACCTTGTGTTCCCCTGTGAATGCGTGCATCTGTCATGAAATTATACATTCCATCAGCCCTCATTGAACTGGGCATTGACTCTGTGCCGCAGACTCAGGCTCTGGCAGTGAATCTTGATTATGGATTCTGTGATATTGTAAATGACTTGAGATTCCTCTGAATGTTTCGGATTAATCGGTTTGTGCAGATGTGGTTCCCTTTTTGGTAGGCGCCATCTTGAACAGTTGCTCATTTCCATTCCGCCATCACATTCTGCATACAAAGCAGATTTCCAGATAGGTAATCCTTGTAAGGTTTTTAGAAGACAGGTTATTAGAGGATTGAGGGCTGTGTGTGTCTGTCTCTGTGTGTGTGTGTATGTGTGTGTGTCTGAAGGAAATTATGTACATTTTTTAAGTTGGTGACAATGAGCTGTGTCTCAAGGCAGGAGACATAGTAACTGTCTCCTTTCACTTCTCACCTAACAACATCCCACCCCCTTAAAAATGAGCACACTCCAGGTACCCAGACACACTCACACACACACAATCCCCACCTGCTCCCCCTTCTCCCTCTCCACCACCGCCACCCAGAATTCTTTGAAATGCCCGAGGCTAAAAAGCTGGTTACTCTCCTCTGGCTTGCAGCTCACAGCTCTAGATTATTCCTGAATGCCAGAGCTGGTCTGCCCCCATCATCCTGAAAACCCTTCGCCCACCCCCCACCACCCAACCCTGTCTTAAACCTGGCTCTACCTGTCACCTGTCAGACGCACCCCACCTTTAAGTGGCCAGTTATTTTCCATTGGTTTTAGATGTCTTTCATATCATGGCTCATTAAAGCGCAGCCCAGTAGGCAGCATATTTACATAGGCTACTGGGGAGGTTTTAATTTGCGTCGGTACAGAGCATGACCGGAACTGAAGAGTGCAGCACCAAAATGACTTTTTCACTTGACACCCCCCCCCCCCCACACACACTCTTCTGCCGCCACCCTCCCCTTCCTCATCCATTCCCATATGAAAACATGTAGCTGGGCGTAATTGCTTGAACGGGGCACAAAGACGGAGACAGAGCCGTCACCGGGGGGACTGAGGTTTCTCCCAAGCGACAGACCGGGAGGCCAATCAAAGCCAGCAATGAGCAGTCTGTGGTTGTGATCATTCTACTGAATATATACCATTAGACTCTTCAGAAAGTCCCAACGCTTTCAGCCACTGTGTAACTTCCTAATTTCTACTCACTTTGTCTGGCTACTATATTCATGACTCAGTCCAGAATCAGACTATCCTGCCATCTGCAGCTCCACTTTCATCCCAGTAATGGCTGTGTTTATGTTTATTTAGTTAATTAGAGGATATTTTTCACTTTCAAATTTGATACTTTAATCATTGCAGCTGAGCTTGAGGTGTATTTAAAGCTGTAAACAGTTAATTTGCATCATTACATTTCAAATGTTTGTGTCTTGTTTTTTCAGTCTTTCATTAATCTATATCCTGTGCTATACTTCCAAATTAGGTTAGTGCTCTGTTTGTACAGTAACTATGGAAGGGGTGGTATCTTTTTTTGGAGGGCAGGGGGAAGGCCCCTCTGCTAAATTATTTACATGACAAGATAGTCAAGCTGCCAACTTCTGCAATTCTATCTCACACTGCGTATAGCAGAGGAATAACGTAATTTCCCTCAGACAAGATTTTCAACAGAGATTCCCCCAAAACAGCAGACCTTTCCCAGTTCACAGCAGAGACTCCCGTATCAGTTGGAGATACCATTATCGGTCTCCGGTTCAAGATTCTATTCAAAAAGACAAGGAGGGATAGAGGCTAATATTGTCATAAGATGCTCTGTGTCACTCCTAAAATACATGGAGCACTGGGAGATTCAGCAGTTGCGGAGTCCACTCCTCAAACATTTGCTCTCCTCCCACATCTCTCTAAGGACCCAGCAGCTACAAACTGGCTCCTGCAGATGCACTCCAAATAGCAGGCTGTTCATCATGCATTGTCATAGAATCATTCCCCAGCTATCCCCCCCCCCAACCTCCCCAAACAATCCCCCTGCCCATGTAGCCCCCCTCTCTTCCCCACGTCCACCGGTGCTCCTGCTGGCCCTACATCCCATCGCAGCGCTCCGATATCAATCAACAGCAATGAGGCTGGCTCCGGCTTCCTCATCATCCCAAACAACGCCGCGCCGCCCCTGCCCAGGCGCCACACCCCAGCAAAGATGGCCGGGATGCCATGCGGGACGGACGGACAGACAGACATGCAGGCAGACAGACACGCGGCCATGTGATTTCAGTGTAATTTTGGAAAGCATATTGTCTAATTTTGCCATCTGTCCGGGAGGGAACGATGGCAGCGTGGAGCTCATTTGCCGTCTGCTTGCTTTATTGCGGCTATACAGAACAAGTTTTTGGAGCAGGATGCAGGCCCTGGTGTGCAGCCCACTGGAGCTGAGAGGCGTGTCGATACAGGCACCAGGTTCCCACCACTCCATCATGGGCTACTGTGTGTCTGACATCCACAGACACGTGCAAAATACCTCCGAATGAATCCTCAAGCGCCGCTGCTTGAGTCATAAATATAACAGTGAAGAGGTTAAAAAATTTATCTGAGAGCAAACTCTTGAGTGCTTGCCGTCCTCAAGTTTCTGAGGACAAGTTGGAAAAATGTTTCACACTCTATGACAGTTTTGAGTCGTCTCTCATACCACCAGGCCATTATGAATTTGGTCCAGTTTGCAGCGAATGGTCATATAGACACACACATGTACACACGCGCGCACACACATCGCATCGCTGTCACACATTGTGGATCACGTCTGGTTCAGCTGCTCCTTGGCTCTGACATTAATACAGAGCAGATTGGTGGAGATCTGCAGCCCTTGTTGTTTGATCTTTCCTCCTCTTGCCACATTTCCTGGCACTGCCCCCCTGCCACACCGCGTGGCGCAGGCAGGACTGGCATGGCCTCAACGTGCCTGCCAGGTTTGTTCTCTGTCTTCTTCCCCTTCCAACTTATTCCCTTATGCCCGCTCCATGGATTCAGTTCTGCAAATTACAAGAGCTCCCCTACCCCCAGCGACAGCCCGGATTCAAGAGACCTTCAATCTACCAGTTTGTCTTCTTCAGAAAGGAGCGATGCTACCTCGGCCTGCGATGTGTCACTCGGTTGCTTTTTTACATGATAATTGTCCTCTGCACTGAATTGGGTTATTGTCCTCATTTTCTTTTCCAACTTTAGCTAAAAGATTCTCCTCTGAAAATCTCTTTTTGGAATAAATTCTTCCACCAAATGTTGGAAGTATTAAGCTGTAAGGCCATGACTAAACATTAGATACAGACCAAGCTCCACCTGAGAACAAAAGACATTCCTTAGCCAACAGTAGCCGCAGACTCAACTTGAACAAACACTGCATTCTCTTATCAAGACCCCATCCTCTCCCATTTTCTATTTACTCAGGACTGTCATTTGGCCGTAATGCCTTGAGTCTCAATAGAGAAATTGTTTAAAATGTCACAATCGAATGTATGAATTAAAAGCAAATACATCTTAGAGGTAAAGGCAGCATCAGTGCCTCCTGTATAATCTGAAGTATTTGTTCAAAGAATAATGTCTGTGAGCGCCACACAATAGTGTCTTTTCTCTGCCATTCCTCCCGAGGTTGTGATCAGGATGGGCGGGAAAAAAGCACAAGCTAATTTGGTAATAACATTGCCTCATGATGTCGGCACCCAATTTGCACGGTCTATCTGCCATTTTACAACAATCTGCCTTCCCTTTTATGAATCGGCATCAGATCTCAGCCTTATCTTCCCCCCTTTTCTTTTTTTGCGTTAACCACTTCATTTGTGACTAATGGCACACACGCGATCGTTATCGTTCTAATTTATTCCAAGTTTAAGATGAAGGGCCGGATAAGGTGCGAGAGACAATAAGTTGAAAAAGCCAGTGTGATGCCTCAGTTAATGAGGCACATCGTCTTTTTTTCGCGCCGCCGGGGTCAAAAGCAGAACGCATGCTGATTGAGAGTGAAGGGAGGAAAACTGAGCCGGCAATTCAGGAAAAAGAGAGAGCGGAGAGGGAGGGTGAACCAGGGATTTCTACAGCGAGAATCAGCTTTTGAAGGAGATATAAGATCATCAGAGCTTTGAAATAGAGGCTCAGTTAGCACCTGGAGATGAGGGTTAGCTAAGGCCGTCATGAGAAACACTGACTCTACATAGATATTGATGATTTCTAAGCTCAGGTAGCTGCACATTCCAATGGACAGTAGTGAATGAGAACTGTTACTGTTCGGAGTTTCTCATGCATCTCAAACTGGACTTTTTGTACATTTGAATTTTTAGGTTTAACAATATTTTTGGAACATATGTTTAAACAGGATTATGTTTTGTGACGTGGCCTTAGTGACTTTTTAATGGTGTGCAGCTTTAAAAGACACATTTTGCAACATGTGTAGATAAATGTTGTTATGAGCTAAAGCTATTATTAGGCTTAAATTGATTTTCCAAAATCACATTTGTATTTGTGTATTTATAGTAACTATACCTCTATATTTAAAAGGATGAAGTTTAAAACAAAAGCAGCCCAGAGATACATAACTAATGGTGAACACCATTCATTGGTTTTGGCTACATTTCCCTCTTTTCCACAGAAAATGAAAAGCCGCTCTCAGGAGTGAACATAGTGTCTCCTAATGTGAAACACACAGGATCCGCCTGTCTCTCAGGCCTCCTGGGCAACATATGGAGCCCTCCAAGTTAGTGTTCAACTTCCCAACGGCTGTTGTGAAAACGGCTGCACTAACTGCGGCCCTCAGAGAGCTAATTAGAAACCCTTGTGCATAAACCTTGCTTGGAAGATGCTGTGGGCTGCAGGAGCCCCAACCAAGGCAGGATCTGTGCTGCCTGCAAGATAATAAACAACATTTGCATATAATGTCAACGTTTGGCACCCATCAGCGATGGCCTAGACGCTCTAGTGGCAGGCTTTTGAAACACATCGATCAAAAAAGTTTGGGCAAAACGTCTGATCATTTACAGCTTTTTGTATGTGAGAGAGATGTTTGGATTCGTTCAAGCTTATTTCTATTAGAATTCTGGATGCTTAAATCCTCGCTAATTATCACTCCCACCCTCCAGTGGTTTAAACTTGTGATTTGTAACAGATAAAAAGCCCCACATAAGGGATCCCTACAATACATATTTAGCTGCGGAGTAATTAAGCTGTATTAGACTTCATTCATACCTGCCAGAGTGTAATACTGCACTGTTACACAGTGACGCTTTCAATTAATGAAAACGTCTAAACCAGTGTACATCTGGGATCACTATGCGGGGTCTAGCTCGACTGTATTTATCATGCGCTGTAAGCCAACACAATTACACAGACCTAACATAGTAATTGCTACGTAGCAGCTCTTACAATGGTAGAAATGGAATTACCTTGACAGAAGGCGTTAGTAGGTCTAGAGGGAAAGGGAGGAAGAGGAGGGAAAGGAGGTGGGGGGAAGGAAAAAAGCACAACCTTTTACCGAACTGTAAATCACGCTTCACTTTTAAGAGGTGGGAAAATAAATAATGTCTGAAAGTGCAATGATTTCAGTGATTTAGGGGAGCTTTTGAGAAGCGTATTACTAGAGGTGACAGCTTGTGGGAGATAGGCAGGTTGTGTTAAGAGGAAAGGATAAGAGGCTATGACATTATGTCTGCAGGGTTAAGGTGTCAGAGTCAAAGCGTGAACCACTATTACTGGATCAATACTTCTCAGTTTTGCACTTATCTCTGGCCCGATGGTTAGCAGCAGCTTTTCTGGATATACACAGGGAGTAAATGCCACTACTGAGAGGGAGGCTGCATACCTGCTCCATTCTCTACAACTACAGAGGAGTGTTGTAACAGGAAATGTTAAATATTTGAGCTTTTCTTTTTTTTTGTTGTTGCAGGAAATGTTAAATTCTCCACTGGTTTGAAATAGGCCCCTGGGCTCAGTGTAGGCAGAATATAGAAGCAGTAGTATATTTTATTAAACATTCTTTTAATTTTGGATATGTGTCAAAAGAATTACATTTTTACAATTACATTTAGTCAAGTACGGCTGCTGAAATGTGTCCTTAAGGAAAGCAAAGTCCATCCTCTATGCTTAAGGTAGAAAAACAAAAGTTGTACTCATGTCATGTCCGCTCTCGCACAGGAAAAAGAAACACTGTCACAGCCAGAAACAAGGAAAAGTGTGTACTTTCAAGTCTTTCATTAAACTTCTGAAGCTTCTGAGTTAATCCTTGCTGTACATAGAACAAAAACTCAGCATTCAACAATTTAAAAAAGAGAGAGAGAGAGAGAGAGGGAGAGAGAGAGAGAAGGGAAGAGAGGCAGAGAAAGAGAGAGAGAGAGAGAGAGAGAGAGTTGAGGAGGGGGGGTGGGGTGGGGAGTGGGGGGCTGGCCTGATCGCTACATATTCATATTCCTATGCAGGCGTTATCACTTAAAAGGCTTTCTAATTACAACAACAAGACAAAAACTCCTTGGATTCCTTCCAGACCCGCTAAATGATAAAATAAGCTTGCACTCTCTCTCCTTCTTAATCTCTGCAAAGCACCTTGGAGCCTCATCTCCCAAATACAGGCGAATGAATGTGAAAATGCCATTTAGAGATGCAGGTGTGACATTTGATAAGAAACTTCTGGATTAAATATGTTCTGCTAATGAGGAACCCAGCTACCCCATCAGGGCAAACTATTGGTGGGATTGTGTGCGCGCTGATAACATTCCGCACGCAAACATCCAAATTCATTATTAATAAACAGCCGCAGTCTCTCTATCACACAGAAAGTCTGGATCCTTCAGTGGAGAGACAGGGATGTTGCGTCTCATTAGGAGAGGCTAAGGAAAAGAAGGGGGAGGTACGGGTGGGGTAGGGGTGTATGTGGCGGGGTAGGGGTATCAACTGTTTTCATATTTAGCTGTTTGGGGCTTTTTTGGGAGGGAGGGAGACACAATTTCAAAGGGTATGTTAATGGTGCATTGAATGTTGGAACAAAAGGGTTGAAAGTTTCAGGGGATCTGGCAGTGAATGTAATTCTCTGGCTATAGCTAATACGGAAAAGAGGGGATAGCAGGCTAAGCCATTGGTGCAGTAGACTGGGAAGTCCCTGGCCCCAGCTTGACATTTATAACGATTTGGAGAAGATTAAAGCCGTATTACTGCTGTAGTCCATAATGTGGCTCTGTAATGAGGTGTGAGTGCATTACCGTCCTGTGGAAGTTAGCGGCTGTTTCAGACCTTTAAAGGAAAGACACAGCGAGAGCGGTTTCAAAGAGCATGGATACTTGACTGTACTGTGGTCATCTCCAAGTGAAAGACTCTGAGGCTGGGAGCCGGAGCGAGGAAGGACTCCAGGGGCCTGCCAGTGGAAGCTGAGGCTGCCACCGTTGAAGACTTGTCAGTCTAAACCAGCTTAGTTCAGCCAGCCAGCAAAGTGTCTCCGACTGACAGGCAGCACTTTGTTATTCGGACCAGTAACTGGAGGTCCATGTCTGCCGCCTGGAAATATTTTATATTCAAAGAGAAATTAGAAATGGAAATTTCAGGCACAGCATATAGCCATGCACTTTTTTTTTTTTTAAAGGTGCACACAAACTCATAGAATAAAAACAGCTTTAGGAATAATGCCAGCTCTCTGTTTTGACAATTATTATTTTTGGCCTGGTGGCTTTTTTTTACAGTACACGGCAAAAAAAAAAAAAGGGGGACAGTGGTGCCAATTCTAAAGCCAGCCACGGAAATATGAATATTCTGAAAGGTGTTAAAAAATGCATGCGTTATCTGCAAAAATAAAAACACAGGTAATTTTTTTGCGTTAGCGTGTGCAAATGAAGGTTGCAGGTGTCGTCCGTCCATTTAAACGCTCTTTATGATGTTAATTAGTTGTTAGCGTAATTTCCCAGCCTCCGCTATCAAGCGTGAGAAGTTCAGAGACCTGCTGTTAACTGAGAGTCAATGCCATGGCACCGTTTCAAGAGCTCCCAAACAGGACGGCCAGTGATAACGAACAGGTGATGGGGCCTGATGCCTATGGCAGCAGGATATTGCAAAGACAATTGAATTCGTAGGGAGAAATGAATCTTCGGGACAGCATATCAAATGTTAAAACAACACACATTGCATGCAATTTGCTTATGCAGGAGGGTGATAAAGTGTGCTTATTTAAAAGATAAACAAAGGGGGGATCTAGTGCAGTAAATTGTGCATGTGTGTTTATTTCCTATGAGTAACGCCAGAGGTTTATAGTCCCAGACACAGGCAGCCGTACTTTATGGCTCCTCTGTTTGTGTGATAGCAGTATTTATGATATTGGAATTTATGTTGTACTGTATTCACACTGTCTGCGTGCTGCTGGTGGTCTGTATTTAAATGTACTTAAGTAGATTTGGTGTTTGTTTTGTGTTTGAGTGACCGCCTTTGAATGATGTCAGTTTCAGCAAGAGGTCAGATTCATTATGCCCTCCGTGCTTCTCGCAGGAATCCAGCCTCCCAAGGTTAAGTTCAACATTCCAAGTTTTTCCCGAGGAATGAAAAGCCATTCGAACAGAGAGGAGTTTCATCTCCTCAGCCCCCTGCTTCAGCTAATCTTAACCCCTCGCAATAACATTTCCACTCCGGTTCCTCCGACTCCAGACATATTTGCTCTCCCTTGCTGCTTGTGTCCTGTTAAGATTTAAACAGCAAACATAAAATGTGGAAGATAACCTGCGAAAAGCTTTGGAGAGACTTGACTCCGAACATTATTTTAAAGACCAGATCTGAGAGCTCCGGCGCAGCAGTCGGGAGCGATTATCTGCTGTGATCCCCCTCCGATGCACCAAAGTCATTCATCTGCCGATCCTCCACCCCCCGCGCACACATGCAGCCCTATGCAAAGGCAGACCCCTAATCATGTCGACACCGTGTGTCAGTGCCGTGGATGAGCAAGGCCTAGAGATGAGAACGGCTCTGTAAACATGGGCAGGCAGCAGGGAGCTTCCCTCTCCCCCCACGCTGCTCGGAATAAGCAAACGGGAAGATTTAGGGATTTTGCCGGGGCCCAACTTTGTAGTATCGGCTCAGGGTCTTTTTCAACGTTTTCCGGGGTGCTGCCTATGGGATATTGTTCTTAGCTTATGAAGTGCCGCCCGCCCGTTATAAGCTGTGTGTCTTTTGTCAATAGTATTACAATTTTGGAGCTGAATCTTCTTTTTATTTTCCCCTCTCCACTCCTTTGGATTTAACTCTTCAGTATCTGCTGTTTCCCACATATTGTCTACATATTCTGCCATTGACCTTTGCTGTTGACCTCTAACATTCAGATAAACCAGCAGAATCTTTATGAGGAACTGTTATTATACTGCTGCAGCCATTTTTCATTTGACCTCTATATTCATTGAAGTCAACTTTTTTTCCCCCAGCACTGTCGATTATGAACTATCATGACAGACTAGTAAATCTAGTGTGCATCAACTGTGTGCATTCCATAAACAGGCTAATACAATTGGCTGTATCAAATGGGATGTATATTAACAACAGTCAACTGTGCTCTCTCCGCTGTCAGGATTCTATTATGGAGCATGCTCCCGCCCCTTGTTTTGATACAGCGGTAATTTAAAGACCGATCTTAATTGACTTATTTTTTCCGCATGTCTGTCGGAGCTTGTGCATGCACTGCAATAAGAGTCTTGTTTCTTTATTGGGCCACACACAATGTACTGAGTTCAATTTTACCATTCATAATGAATGCAGCCTCGCCATTCAAATGCAGCCATAAGCACACAGCAGATAAGAATTTAATTAAATGTAGATTAAAACCAAACAGGAAAACACACTGGCTGATAATTTTTTATCACGTCCCCTGGTCATATTTTTTTCCCTCATACTTTCGACTTGTTCTTCCTTGGGCTACATCTTTTCAGCTTGCCAAAAGTGGCAAAACACCTCACACATCTCACCGTGGCGCCGTGAGATTGTGTAAAATGCAAAACGAGGGGCGGTCACACGATTAATCAGAATCCTCGTGTCTGGGGAGGATGGAGGCTGGCGGAGGATTGAGGGAGGGGGGTGTACAGGGGTGCAAGGAAGGAATTAGTTGCTTCATCCCAAATTTGCATCATATTCCAAAGGACAATCCCAGCACTGTAGGCAAGGGGAAACATATCTTGCTCTCTGCAGGAACAATTAAATATTTTCTACAATGCTGAATAAATGTCACCTTCAGTATCAAATTGTCCATACTTGCTAAACATGGTGTTACAGTGAGTGCCTGGAAAGCATGCCTGAGCTTAGAGAAACCACAATTTTAGATGTGGACCACAGCCTTAGCTAACATACTGTAACACACATTCAGGAGCTGTTCACCTCAGGCACTAATAGTGTGTTGAACTCCACTGGGGATACCAGTGAGCAAGAGACAACTGCAGCCTTGTCAGGGATTTCCCACTATTGAAACATTACACCCGGGTGCTCAATTACATGTTAAACACACATATTTTTTTTTTATTTTTTTAAAAAGGCTTGCACACTACGAGAATTTCCCTTTGTCATTTATTTTAATTATTATAAAAACTGACAGCAATGCCTTCTCAAATATCAGAATGCAGCCCTGGTGTTTATGCTCAAGTATTTAGAATTTTTCTTCTTTTTTTTTCAGACAAAATACATTAATTTCCCACCATCTGGTGTGCTTATCATGTAGCATATTTCACTTGCATCTAGTTTTTCTTACAGCTTCAGACAGCTGTTGGCTTAGACATTTACCTGAATGGCTTGAAAGAAAAATTCTGCTCATCAAATGACAGTTTTTTTTTAATCAGAGGTGATGCTCTCATCTTCTGCATACATACACAGATTCTCAGTGATGTGCTCAGAGTGGAAAACTCAAAAATCTGCATGATTGCAAATTATAATTTAATGTAACTGTAATATTACAAGTGCTGCTGTTGCACTATAGCAGAAAGGTTAAAAACATGCTCTTGTGTGTAACATGGCAGTGGACTTTAGCACTCGTGCCATCCCTGCCACCTCCACAGCGGCTGACACCGCCGTGCTGCTGCCTGCCTGGCTGTGCCCGTGCCCGCCTGCCCGCCGCGCTGGTGCTGCATCTCAGTTCCACTCTATTACCCTCACGCAGGCGATTGGCCTTTTCTGTGGGGAAAAGAGCAATTTCCTGTCGCAGTCTGTTTGATCAAGTGCTAAACCCTTGTGATCAATAGAGAGACAGATGTCGGCTCCAGATGGCCGCGTGGTGATACCTGGGGCAGCGCGGGGGCTTGCCAGGACGACAGAATGGCAATGAGCAAGGGCAGCGGCTGTGCTCCCGATGTCCCAGCCACCGAGACACAATGTGACAAACGCAATTAGGCCTTTTAGCTGCAGATTATTTATTTCTCTTGCAAACCGACAGAAAATTTAATTAGCACATACTTTAAGCAATATGTAGAATTACAGGGGTGCAGAGACAGAGGGCATGCTGGGATGTTGCACCGGTGATTGGTGTGTGTACGTGTGTGTGAGTGTGTGTGTGTGTGTATTCTTTCTGTGTATTGCTGTACAGCGAACACCAAATTAGCATGCCTGTAAATAAGGCGCAGAAACACTTAGCAAATAAGGAAAATGCATGTTTTAAGGCACAAATCAATAAGTATTCACAAAGAAAAATACACAACTTCATAAATTCCATTCCCCATGACCAGATCAATAATGTTGAATTTCAAAATGGATGACAGGTGCATCTCCCTGGCTCTCTGTCCTTCTGGAGAGGAAAAAAATAACTGCCAGCACCAGAAGGCCAAAATAGACCTTTCCAAAGAGGAGAGACAGAGGAGGAGAGAGGCTCCCATTTTTTAAACGGCAAGCATTTGCATTAGGGCTGGCATCCACCATACACCCCCACATACACACACACACACACACACACACACACACACACACACACACACACACATACACACATACACCCACACACTTAAAATCACACAGGCACACATGCTGGCCAGCCAGCCCATGTGGCGTAGGGCCGGAGCCATGTTGGAGGAACCACTGAGGCGCGTGGCGATGGCGCTCCGCTCTCCCAGGAAAACCAAGCTCACCGTCGTTGGCCCTCCGCCGTTCACCTGCTCCCGCCGAGGCATGATGGGTAGGGGGACACGGGCCATGAGGCCGCAGCTGGAGGGAAGGGAGGGGTAGGGTCTGCTGCGGTGCTCAACACAGCGGCGCCCTGTCATGAGGGGTCTTCTGGTCCCATTAGCAGGGCTTGGTCAGGACGGGCCCCCAACCAGCCTGCCGCCGCAGCAGGGGCCGCAGTAAACACATGTCGACCGGCCACAACCAGGACACAGGCAGCACTACCCGCAGAGAGGGATAGCTAATAGAGTGCTCAATGGGACAAACCTGTCCAAATAAAGAATAAAGCAGAGTGGAGCGGAGAGGAGAGGAGCCAGTCAGAGCTTTCCTTTAATAGTCTACTCCACTTTACTGTGGACAGGGAGGAGCTGACTGTGTGTGGCAGCTAATGAGGGAGAACAGCTTTGTACTGTAGGAATTTGTGGCTGGTATTGTCTCACAACTGACAGCACAGAACTCACGTTACCTGCAATATAGAAAGCATATAATGTTCTCAATATCCATTTATTGTTTACGCGAGAGCATTTAATTTTTTGGGGGAAAAAAAGAAAATGTCCAAAAAAAAGAAAATTATTTAGATATAGGGGTTTTTTTGTGCATCTAAAATAGTTTGTTTAAAAATTAGAGTAAAGCAGGTGATGTTCTGAGTGTTAAATATTCCACCATTTAATAGATTTCTGTAGAAAATGAATACATTTGTGTAAGAAATTGAAATCTAAATATTCAAGCTCTGTCGTGGCACTCTAATAGAGCAAAAATAGCTGCTAATTCACATTTCTATTTTTTTTTCCTCCCTCAAAATTATTACAACACTATTACCAGGCAAACATCCCCCTGCCAGTATCTATCTCACTGTATTGAAAAAGCTACACGAGTCTCCAGGGACTAGTCAGAGAAACTCTTTTAATTTCAAAGTGAAACATTTAATTTTTACTTGGTAGAACATTTGCTGAATCACATCACTGCTAGATATTTTTTTTTCTTCCCCAGCTGTTTTTGTGATGTTCAAACAATTCATAAATGTGTGTTGAATGACATTGTTCGGTGTGCTGTGCTGCTTTTATGTCTTTGTTGCCAGTGAATGTATACTATTGAGAGAGCGGCGTGTATGAGGCTCCCCTGGGAGGACTTTTTAATTTGTGGATTCTGACCCGCCTGCCATTCGCTCGAGGCCATCCATGAGCTCTCGGTACTGGCTATATCTGCAAAAACACTTGATGCTAAAATTAGTCTGGACACTGCAGTGCAAAAGGAGGGAAATCTGGGGGTTTGAGGTGTCAGGCAAGACAAGGCAAGTCAGGGCTCTGTAAACACATATTTTACTGAACAGTATTTATTTCCCTGGAAAATAGGAGATTGTTTTTATTCCTGGAACAATTTTGAAATTTTAGGAGTGAGACAAGAAATGTTAAAAAGTGACAAAAGCACACTGGCATGCTTGATTACTGCCACAACAAAAATGCAAAAACAACAGACAAAAGATTATTAAACATATAAAACAATTTAGTCCCACATTTAAGCTTATAAAACGTAATTTCCAGGCAAAGATCAAGGCAAAATCAGGCCAGAGGAATGCCTTTGAATCCCAATGCATTTCTCATGAGAGTAAGATCTTTAGCACCTACCTGCAAGGATGTATAGGCAGACTGGCGTCTATGCTGCTCTGCCATGTCTGAGGCGTCACTGCATCATCACAGCAAAAACACCCACCGGCTGCAGCTTGAGCATGAGAAGAGTGCCTCCTAGTGGCCGAGACGAAACATGAGGAGGAGGAGGTGGAAGGGAGTGAAGGAGAGATAGAGAGGGAGAGAGTCAATCTGTGTCAGTGCCTTAGTGAAATAATAGTAGAGTCAGCTAATTCTAGTTTAGTGTACCGTCAATAATAGTAAGCTTGTTTGACCCTGCGAATGATGTTCCCGCTCTGGTCTAACTCAGCGTTTTCCTTTCTGCTGCCTGCCTGCTCCGGCCAGGGATTGTGACGGCGGGGGTTGACAGCCATGAGTCATCCTAATGTGTTCAACTCTGATGATCCAGAAACAGTTCAAATATTTACCAGTATTCATGAGGAGGATTTGTTTAGTGTTTGTCGCAACACCGTCCGCTGTCAGGTGCAGATACAGATATTATTCATCCACGATTTGTGATAAATATTTTCACAAGTTGACTGGCAAGTTGTTTTGTGTGCGGCGCTGTCATTTACTCCTCCTGTGATGAAGCTTTGTTAAATAAAGATGGTGGCGGCTGGCAACATGCAGCTACTTGATATTCGTAGGTGCGAGGAGCTCGTTCCCATTTGACCAGGAGGAGTTGGAGCTGATTTGAAGACAAGAAGAGGTAGAGGTCTTTAATTACAACCCTCTCTGTGGCTTCAGGCTCCGCTAGCCTCACTTCACAATTAAGACCAGCAGTTAGCGCAGAGCCAATAGACAGAGACAAGAACTTTAAAGGCCAGAATAGCCAAAGCAAGGAAAAAGAACAAATCAACATCAGGCTCGACAAAGGGATGTTGAATTACACACTAAATCTGGTATATGGGTTTGAGACATAGTGCCCTTTAAAATGTATAAAATGGTCATCAAGCACTTCTATGTACAGATCTTGTTCGCATTTCTCAAGGTGCACCCGTAATGCTTTATAATACATGACCCCTCGATGCATTCAGGTAATGCCAGTGGGCCGCTGTTAGTTTTCCCAGAAGCCCCATTCAACCCCTCCCATACAATGAGGCTGTGGTGCAGTGGGACTGTACTCCACTGCTGTAATGGCCTCTGCAACGGTAATGTGTTTGGACAGATGGGAGAGGCAAGTGCTGATGTGCTTAACTACGCATTTTACAGCTAAACTATTAAAGAGTTGTGCTGTTTACACACCAACATTTGAATACCTGTCTTCAGGCCAGTTTAATTATCCGGGCCCTTCTGTTATTTCTGCTGCTTTGTTGTCTCTCAGCTTTTGCATGAGGCATGAGAGATTTGTTTGCGGCTTCATTAAGATATGGTGGTGGTAGCCGTTCGCAGGGAGCAAAAAAATAAATAAAAATTATTCCTGCTCAAGTATCTCATACTCTATTCTCCCTGCCTCCCCCATACATATACAGATACTGTACACATCCATTTTCTTATAAAGTCATTTAAAGTGAGAAAATTAAAAAATGTCCTGTGATGCCTGCACTTTGAAATCTCTCGGGGCTTTAGGCAAAGGGGAGGGGACACACACCCTGAGTCCCTGCGATTCATCCTGAGACATTTGATTAGTTTATAAGTACTTATAGGGGAGGAAAGGGTTTGCATTATAATTTTGTTTCATGAATTCCTTCATATGTTCATCTTCAACTGCATGTTCAAATAAAGCATTAATCAAAGGGAAGAGAGGGAAGAGGGCATTTAGCCAGCAGAGCCATAGTCTCAGGGCCTCAGTGAGCTGGTGGATATGGTATTGAGAGACTGTAGGAAGCAGTGGTTTTTAATTATCTGGACTACGTACAGGATGCCGTTTTTTGATTGTTTTAATGAGGCAGCTGGCCTATTGTCTCCCCTTAATTCCTCCATTGTTTTTAGAATATGTCATAGTTCTTTATTCTTTTATCAGGTGCTCTGCAGGAGGATTTAGACAATAGCCTTCATTCCAACTGCATTGGCCACTGCACAAAGGCAGCTCACTGCAGACAGTTAGCAGGCAAACAAGTGCAAATCACAAGCTGCACTTTCCACAGCCTTTTCCCCAGTTTCCCGACTTACGGTTTTGGTCTTTTTCGCTCTAACTCTTGACCCCCCCTCGCCCCCTCCTCACTCCGTCATTCATACGGATCGTGCCATTGTCATAGGTAGCTCACCTGTGTTTCTGTGATTTAAATCACCTGTCATGAAAAGGCTGTCATAATGAAAACAGCCATGACAAATCTTTCGACAGAGCTCCTTCATGGAATATTGTTTTTATCTGTTGCCCACCTGACGCCTCTGTGCCGTCGGTTTTCTATGCATTGCATCTCCATATGTGCATGAAAATGACATGCTTCTGCAGTAGTCTGTATGCAGTGGTTAGTGCATACATGTGCTGTAGGTATGCATGTGTATTTGCATTTGCTTGTGTGGTTGGTTGTACAGTTAATTACACGTTTGTACAGTGTATTCGTAAATGACTTGATATGAAGCACAGAGCTACAATCATGACGCATTCCAGAAAACAGTCAAAATATAGATATAATGAACAAAATTGCAGTAAAAACTGTCACAAATCTGAGCTATGATTTTTATTTTCTGATGACAATGTAAGTGTAGTTTCAACCCTAATCCTGCAGCCAGAGCACATGTATCTTACTACCTTGTCTTGGTTGAGTGACTGTAACAAGTGCTGCCTCAGTGTTTTGTGCAGCTCAGTAAAACTGGGACATGCAGTCCTAAAAACTCACTTCCAGCATTCTCACACACAGCAGATGGATCTGTAGCATTCTTGGCTGAAGGGATGCAATCTGACTGCATATTCTGCTGTCAGAATGCACTAAAACATTTCCATCAGACTCCACATAATCTACTTCATTTTCAGCTGAGAAGAGCATACAGTATCTTTGATTTGGATTGATCCAAAAAAACACTGATTTGTATCTGAACGCCAGGGCCTAGTTCATAATTCTCTTTGTAAGCTGAGCGCGTCTGAACTAAAAGATCCATTCAGAGGAGAGAAACTTTTGTGGCTATGACTGCGATATATTCCCCGCCATTGTCAGTGGCAGTTTGTATCTACCTTGATGGTAACTTGGGCAGACAGTGGAGAGGAGTTTTGTTATTTTAATTAGGAGATAAAAATTCAAAGGGCCTCTCCAGGCAGTGTGTGGTATGACAGAATCAAAACGATGAAGTGGAGCGGCCTGAAGTGTGTGTCTCGTCACAGCAGATTGGCCGACAGATAGGCACTGCTCTTTAAAGTGGCGCTGACATGCACACGCTCACACAGGAGCACACACACACACTCGTGGGGAGGAAGCCTGCACACAAATGGGACTTTGAAAGATAGCATATTTTAATACTATTTCACTCCTTTTGACACGTTTGTGCTGGTCTAATTTTCAGTGCTTCACCAGCAGATAGGGAGGGCTAGAAAGGTTTTAATCAAAACAGTGATGTGAAATCTGAAATATTCAATTTTGAATTGAAATAATGGGGCAATTCATTCTAGAAACTTAACAATGATTTATAAATAATGCATGACGTAGTAGTGTAAGCTCTGTTTCCATCCACTAGTTTTCCATTTCTAATAAATCCACAGAAAAGTGAATTGTTTTCACACAGAGCCTTACTTGAGCACCTTCGCCGTGTCTACAGGGCGGTTTTAAACCTGGTGATTCATAGGTTTTATGTAAACATGAGTAATCAGTGTTCCACATGTGTGGGGGCTTTCTAGCTGCGTCCCCATGCCTTCACACCTCTCCTCAGGACTCTCTTTATTCCACATCAGCCAGGGCTCAAATCACATGTCCCCTCTCAGCCTGACACTCCGTCGGTATGTTTGCACATCTTTGAAAGCTAACAGCGTGCTTTAATTAATTGTCCAGCTTTCCTCAGAAACAATGTCCTAATTCTGCCATTTAGCAGTAGCGTATCATAGTTTGTTGTTATCTCCCCAGCCAGATTTCTGTAAATAGTCATATTAAAAACTTTAATCTCTTCAATGGAAAATGAAGTGCAGCTGAAAAGCCTGTCATGTGCTGAGATAAATATTATCTAAGCTAAAACCTTCACTCTCTCCCTCTACCCCCCCTGTCTTCCTCCTGCCCCCTCCCCCTTTCTCTGACTTAATGAATATGTTCAGAAGATTTCAGAGGAATGCTTAATCCCAAAACACAACAATCTAATAATATGGAGGACCTGTCTCAGTGTTGTAGCTGACAACAGCACTGTAGGCTACAGTTTACCCCAGCTGAGGTTTGCCTTGCTTCTGGATATGAGCGCCAGTAGCCTAAAAGGAAGTTTGAGTGACAGTAAAAAGAAAGATATTACCTTTTAAAGGGTTTGTTCGCCCAGATTACAAAAACATATTTTCTCATTTAGTTGTGTAGTTTTGTTTTTTGCAAAACAGTGGAGGTGACAGGAATTTCATTTGTCATGCCCATAGCATGGGAAAAAATGACACATTAAAAAGCAGTGTATCCAGGAACAGTGTCTGTGTTAGTCTAGTGTATAATCTGTGAACAGTTTTATTAGAAATACAGGAAAAATTGTCCTTAACGAAAACTGCTGACATCCTCTGTTGATTAATGTTGATACTGATTTTGAAAAGACATGTTGCCACTAAAATATTTAAATGTCATTTTGTGAAAAAGCTGTAGGACAAAAAATGATAAAATAATGTTTTGGTGAAGTGACCCTATATTTTCTTGTGGATTTTTGTATCAACATACGATTAACCTTGTGATTCTATCTTGGGAAGATACTGTACAACGTTTTAAAACATCTTTATACTTTTGAACAATCCACCTTTTCACTTTATGTCCTATCCAAAATCCTCTTTCAAATACACAGTTATGCAACCTGCCATTGAAATACTGAGTCTTTTCAGATGTTGTGCATGCCATCCTAGGCGCACACAAATATAATTTCTCATGTTGCATAATGCCCTGACATTTAAGTCCAGAATTACTCATGTGTTCATGCAGCAAACATTTTTCTTCTCTCGCAGCAAGCATCTAAATGCCTCCCCTATCTCTGTTTTGTCCAGGTGGCCAACTGTGGTGCACCACTACCAAGAACATGATGGAGGGCGAGGAGCTGGTGGCGTTTGCGGTGGACTTTGACTCGCGTCTGCAGGCGGTGAACCACATGTCTCTGAGCGAGGGCATGTACCCAGCCAGGCTGCTGGACAGCATCCAGCTCCTGCCGCAGCAGGCCGCAATGGCTTCCATCCTGCCCACTGCCATCGTCAACAGTGAGTGTCCGACTTGAGCGCACGTACGCAGAGCTGGAACGAGATGTGCTTTTGTTTAGACGCGCACAATCACACATGCATGCTCTTGTTCTTTCTCCCTTTCCATGTCTCTCACACACACACACACACACACACACACACCAGTCCACAGCCTGCACTCAGTCACCTGCTTAACAAGGAGCGTCGTCTCCGCCGGGCGTAGATTAACCCAGATGAGTCTCTGCACTGGAGATAAGAGCCATCGACCTTCAAGTTTTGGGTTCACATAAACACACTGAGGCTCGAACTAACGTGTTAATTGCAAAATACACGCCTCATGCAAATAGTGTGTTTGTTTACTTAGCGAGGGCTATCTGGGTTCAGCTCAACAGGGAGGCTTCTGTAAGCAGATGGTCCAGTGTTCTTGTTTGCCCTTGAGAAAGGGCACCAACCCAGTGGTAGCAACACAGCGATATGCAGCAGCTGAGGATTTGGTGGAAAAGCCTTTTAACACAGGCTTTGAGAGTCAGAACTGTAGAAGAAGAGGAATATGAGTGTATGCATGCGTGCAAGCTCTTTATCTTCATACTTGACTGCATAAATACAAAAGTACTGTATATATCCTGATATCATGTCCCCTTTGTCCCCTTCCGTGTTCCTCCAGAGGACATCTTCCCCTGTAAGGCATGTGGAATCTGGTTTCGGAGTGAGAGGAACCTGCAGGCCCATCTGATGTACTATTGCAGCGGGCGACAGAGGGAGCCAGAGACGGTCGTGGAGGAAAATGACACCGGCCCCCACCAGACCCCGAGTATCTGCCCATTCCCACAGTGCAACAAGAGCTTCTCTGGAGCCCGGGCCCTGGAAATGCACTTGAGCACCTCACACAGTGGTGGGTGGCAATGTCATGGATTAATTTTTTTCTATATATATATCACAGCTTTTGAAGATGGCTACTTTCAATCAATTTTTAAAAGAAAGGGGGTCAAAAGTGCTGTTTTAGAAAGAAATGACACCGGGACAGAGTTTTAAACAGGTTTGGAAAAATGACTGTCATTTCTTTTCAGAAATATACATATCCCGCTGTCAGCTAGCATAGTTGACAGTTTATCCTTGAGCAAAAAAAATCTAGTGGATGGGAATAAGCTTGGCATAATGCATGAGCATTTGATGGTTTCTACAGTTAACTCTAAAGGAGAAGTGGGAGGCGAGATTCTGAGCATTTCTCCCTTTTATCTCCTTCACAGGTGTCAAAATGGAAGAGAGCCTCCCTCCTGGCACCAGCTTGAAATGCACAATCTGTAACTACACGGCAGATTCTCTTATTACATTCCAGCATCACATCATGTCTCACCTGTCACAGGCGGCCTTCAGATGCAATCACTGCCATATCAGCTTCCAGAGCCACAGGGAACTCTTACAGCATCAGGACTTACATGGGCACGGCAGCAAACTTCACAGGGAAGGCGACGGCACCGAGCATTCCCCCAGGGGGCCCGAGGAAAGCCTCCAGCAGCAGCAGCAGCAGGCCCGCGCTGAGCTGGCCAACAGGAAGGATGCTCTGCTGGGAAGTCCCAAAGGGGCCCTCAACAAGGAGACCAGCACAGACGGAGAGGCTGACAAGGCTGAGAAGAAGCCCATGCTGTCTGTTCAGAAGGGAGAGGCCCACCCAGGCAGCAAAGCCAGTTTTTCTTACACTAGGATCAAGTCTGAGCCCTCCAGCCCCCGGCTGGCCTCCTCCCCTGTGCAGCATAACATGCCTACATTTCCCATGGGCCCCTTCTTGTCTCAGTTTGCTTTCTCCCAAGACATTTCAGTAGTCCCGCAGGCTTCTGAGATTCTGGCTAAAATGTCAGAGCTAGTTCACCGGAGGCTGCGCCATGGAGGGAACAGCTACCCCCCTGTCATCTACAGTCCTCTTATGCCCAAAGGGGCCACCTGTTTCGAATGCAATATCACCTTCAGCAACCTGGACAACTATTTGGTCCACAAAAAGCACTACTGTAACAGCCGCTGGCAACACATGGCAAAGTCTCCGGACTTCTCCGCCCTCTCAGATAAGGTCCCGGAGGCTGTGAGCCCCAACAGTGGTCACAGTTCTGTTAGCATGTTGGCCGGCTGCCACCCCACAGAGGCCGACAACCACCTCATGCAGTCTGCCTGTCTGAACTCCAATGTGTTGGACATGATCAATGCTGGGGCTAAAGGGCCTGATAAGGATCTAGCAGGACAGGTGAAAAAGGTCTCTACCCCGACTGGGGCTGAGGAGAGGCTGAATGGCAAGCAGATGGAGGGTAAAAGCCCCAGTACGGGTTTGGTGGAAAGTGACAATGACCCTAACAAGACAACCTGCGAAGCCTGCAATATCACCTTCAGCCGTCATGAGACCTACATGGTCCACAAGCAGTACTACTGTGCTACCCGTCATGACCCACCCATGAAACGCATGTCCACCAACAAGGTACCCTCCATGCAGAGAACCATGAGAACCCGCAAACGCAGGAAGATGTATGAGATGTGTCTCCCTGACCAGGACCACCAAAGGCCCCCTATGGGTCAGCCGGGTTTCCTTGGGGTTCCTCCTATGAACCCTTGTACATCCCAGGAAGCTGTAGAGAGCCTAGCAGACCGCTTCCATCCCCGCTGTGACATCTTCCCAGGTATGGTACCCAAACACCTGGAGGCCTCTCTGACTGTCACTAAACCTATTCTGGCTCCCAAATGCAATACAGTGGAGCAGCAGGAGCTGGACGCTCCCATTGATCTCAGCAAAAAGTGTTCGCCAGTCCCTGACAAGACATGTAGCTCTCCTAAAAGACTGTTGGACTATCACGAATGTGCAGTGTGCAAGATAAGTTTTAACAAAGTGGAGAACTACTTGGCACACAAACAGAACTTTTGCCCTGCAACAGCCGCCGCCGCTGCTGCTGCCGCCGCCGCCGCCGCTCAGCAACAACAGCCACAACAGCAGCAACAACACAATGAGGCTGGCAGCCTGGAGTCGACCATGTTCCCAGATGTGAAAAGTGACGGCAGTAACAACCCTGATGATGTCTACGATAAGAGCCCAGGCAAATGTGACAAGAATGGCAATGGGAAGGTGATGGTGCAGAATGGAGGCATGTTCCCCCCTCACCTGGGGCCTGTGTCGGGACTCAAGACTTTTGCTGAGCCCCAACTCATTCCATCAAAAGATGAGAACAAGAATATGTTTCTGCCCCACTGCCTTTATCCCGGAGCAATAAAGAAGGTGAAAGGTCCTGAACAAATATCGCCGTACTTTGGGATAAAGCCAACCGATTATGTGACTGGGGGAGCAATGATGCAGGGAGAGGCCAGCGAACAGGAGCAGAGCGTTAACGGGGGAGGAGGCAGCGCAGGAGGAGGAGGAGAGACAGGAACAACCAGAGACCAGGCCCAGCAGCCTGCTGCTAATGGCTGCCCCCACCCTGGCAAGGAGTCCCTTCCCCTTCTGCCCAAAAACCGGGGCATGGTCATCGTCAACGGGGGGCACAAGCCCGAGGAGCGTTCAGGCACAGCTCCACCGCAGCAGGAGAACCAGCCCCAGCCAGACGGCCAACCTCCCAATCCCTCACCTACGTGGGCCACTGAGAACCAGGCTGACTCCAACGAGAACATGTCGCCTTCCTCCAAGTCTCCAAGCGAGGAGGCGGCACCCACAGCCAACAAAGGCGTGAACGGCTCTGGAAGTGGCAAATACTGCCGCCTCTGTGATATCCAGTTCAACAACCTGTCAAACTTTATTACCCATAAGAAGTTTTACTGTTCATCACATGCTGCAGAGCATGTAAAATAAGTTGAGAAGAATAAGACAGGTTCTTCTTCTCCCTCCCACAACTCCCCCCCCCCACCCCACCCCACCCCACCCCCAACTTTTACCCCTTTTTTCTCCTTTGTTTTGGTACACTGTTGTGTCTGGAATAGTGCATCACGCAGTGCTAAACGCTGCTTGTGGACAATCAAGAGAAGCTTCTTCTTTCATCGTTTTAAGACTTAAAAATGCAAAACCATTGGTTAAAAAAGAAAAAGAAAAGAAAAATGAATCAAGAATAATATTGGTGCCACTTTCACATTAATTTATTTTACAATCAGTATTAATAGGAGTAGTGATCTTAATTTAAATTCAAAATGAAATTTATATCAGAGTTGTTTGTAATGTTATTGTATAGTCATTCTTGTGTAGCACACATATTGTTTACACTGTAATGTAGGCTCAATGAAACAATAGACAATACAAAAATGAGATGCATTTTAGACACAAAAATAGCTACTGAGGCACTTGTGTATTCTTATTTGCTGTACCAGTTTCTGTATATGCCCAAAATGTCACTTGCAGATTGCTACTAATGACTTGTTTGCCTTAAAAATCACCATTTGGGGGTGATAACCAGGCACAACCCTGCATCTCACATTTTGGCATATACACATGGCTTTGCATACATATGTGGCTGTTTGTCCCTGTCTCTTTTCTTCAACTCAGATGTGGATGTTTTCATGAGGATGGCAGCATTCTTGTATAGTACTCGTATTTCTGTTTGATGATACACTTTGGTCTCCCTTTTTGAAATTTGCTCTCAATGCAATACTTTGTAAATTAGGGAACATTACTGAAAGCAGTATTATGAAATGGGGACTGTGCATATAATTATTTGTAACCCCATAGGGAAAAAAAGAAGTTGTACAAGAATTAAGTTTATTGCTGAAGAACAAGATGGGTGGGAGGTCAGTGGGGATACTGATGTAAAATGATCATTCCAATGTCCTGATTATGGGAGAAAATGTTTCTTAAAACGTTGTTGCTATGCATGTATATGGATGGAATTAAATTCCAGATCTGTTGGAAATTTTTATTTTGATGTGGTGTCATAATTAAACTTAAATCCTCAGGATAAACCAATGCTGTCTGGTCTTTCTTTCACAATACTGTATAGCCATCAAAAGAGTAGGGGTGTAAGAAAATAGTGATATATTTGAGTATCGTGATATTATGTCTTGTGATATTGTATTGATCTTCAAAAACCATGTATAGCTTTTTAAGTACTAGTTTATGTCCAAAACTTGTGGCATTGATTCATTTTGTGTTGTGTTTAAACCCCCAACTGCTAGGTAGCAGTGATGTTGGATGTTACGGGATAAATACAAATGTAGACCCCACTGGGATCTGATGGCATAAAAAACTTTTTTACTCAGAATATAAGCATAAGGGAATGTGTATGTGCATATTATGACATTTTTCCTAAAATGTTTTTTTTTTTAAATATATGCAATATATATATATATTACAGTATTGCCATACATATCACAATATAGTGAATCGTTACCCCTATATCATGATATGTATCATATCGTTAGCTTCTTGCCAATACACAGTCGTACTAGAATTCAACTTTGCCAAATAAAGCCCAGTACAGTTAAAATAGATGCAAAAGTGCATGAAGATGTATTTACAAAAAATGATAAATTAGTTTCGCAGGCAAGACTCATCTGTTTAAAATTTATAAAATAAATCAAATCAACTTAAGTCCAAAAATAGAGGTCTATGTCTGGTTGTGATTTAACTCAATTATATACAAGTAACAAATGACTGAAGCTGATGCAACAGAGACATAGGAACCCAATGTACATTTCCCTCTGGCTATAACATGGCAGAATATTAAGACAGAGCTGAAGGAGATAAAAAAAGTATCAGGGTGAGCAATGACGTGTGTGGCCTTTACATTGATAAGGAGTAAATTTGGCACTTGCCAATCAGGTAAAGAGACTGAAATAACAACTTGAAAGATACGATTTTCTGAATCTAAGACTGCAAATATTTCATCACACTGAATGCCCTCCAGTTATTTTCAATTAAAAAGCTTCCAATGGAGCAGAGCTGTGCAAAAATATGTTCAAAAATTGACTACTTGATGAACCTCACTAGACATTTAGACAATCTCTACAGATCGCTGCAGGGAAAGGTAAAAAGATAACTTGAATATTTTATTGAATATTTAAAACATATTCGATTACTGTCCATGTCTGGGGTATTGTTACATGTTGGCCATGGGTCACTCGCTCTGCTGTTTGGCTTGTCGTTGGTTGACTAGCTTCCTCAGGTGCTGGCTGATGGCAGATGGCTTCTTGTAGATCATTCGCCGGTCTGCTCCTTTTATGTGAATGTGATTGGCTGACGAGTAGGACTCCTCCAGAAACTTCTTTTGAAGCTTAGCTACCATCTGGTGCAGGGAAAAGATGATTTAATATGGCTTTTGCACAACCATTACTACAGTATTGTTCTGTCACTGTACCAGCATTAATAATGCATCATAGAGTTGTGCAGCTACAGTAAACATTCTCACCTGGTTTAGGTGTTCTGGTATTTGCTGGTCAAAGGAATCCCCAGTGATCACACTCACAGATGTTCTGCTAGAGAGGGGCTTGAACTTTGTGATATCCCTTTAAAAGCAACAACAAACAATTTAAATACTCACCACCTGACTTCTACATTGAACATTCAATCCATCCCGAAAAGAATGAAAAAAAGACTTTGCCATACCTTACTTGAGCTGCACTTTCATTCAAAAAGTAATGCTCATCCACAGCACTGCTCTGGTGTGCAGGGTTACTCAGTAGGTATTTCTGTAAGAGACAGAGAAAATAAATCAGTCACAACATCTAAAATAAATGAATGAATGAACACTACTTTCATTACCTTCAGAGCCAAGACAACACAAAAAGAAAGCAAGCCAGTACACAGCACTGTATATGCATCAAACACATACACTTGACTAATTAAACACGTCACACACATCACACGGTGATGGCAAGCATCTAACAAAAACGGAGCTATGTCCAACGCCTTGTATGTAAACACATACTGTTATTATTTACCTTCATCTGTCATATAAATCAGACTGGGATGTGCAGCAGACATTTCCAGGAAAAGCTCAACTCAAACATTATAATAAAAAGGACAGTAGAATTTGGCATTTCATTCTCGACCTCATCCAGATCACACAGGTGACACTGACTGTCCTCCTCTGGGAGTAAACGGAAGGATTTCAAATCTTAACTGAGCACAAATAGACCTCTAAGGTTAATAGAGACATATTGCTCTGAAGTGTAACAACAGTTATATATAATATCTTCTGACCACCATTTTTAGATAGCAGACATTTCAAGAAGCTTACACGAGTATATATACAGTATATACAGTATATATCTATGTATATGCTGTATATAAACTGAAGACCAAATTTAGAGAATAACTGTTCCCTTGCACATGCTCAGTTATTTGAGCAATTCCAATAAAAGATTTGTTTTGTAAGACCATTAGGAATGTTAATTAACCTATTCCACAGTCGCAGCATGTCACCCTTTTGGCTAACTTCACACAACTCTCATCCCATATCACCACAACCACCATTACTGACAGTTTTGGGGACATTTGACACACACACACTTTATTTAGAACAGCCCCCCCTTGACAATAATTATAACTGCACTTACAGTATGATCACACTGTGGTTGAATCCCTGAGACATAACTGCTCACGTCCCTTAAAGCAGAACGTAATACTCTTTCTTAGTTCCATTCAAAATGTACATTTCCAAGATCACTTGTAAAAGATGATGAATGATTGCTATTGTAAGTCAATTTGAATGCAGAGAAGTCAGTGTCTAGCTCATTCAGTGAGGCAGCTCCAGACAGAATACTGATATGACATTGTGAATCTCAGCCTTGGTTCTCTGATTGTCCGGCTCAGGCTGCGTAAAGTTCACCACGCGATCAGAATAGATGGGAATTCTCAAACTGAGCAGAATTCCCCTTTAACTTTTCTCCATCATGTGATGTGACCAGATCGCTTTGGTGCCGTTAACATAGCAGCAAACAATTCTGCTCCAGTTCAATTAAGCAGTGGTTACAGAACATGCCCTTGAGAAATGGACTGCATGCTCTATTGAGCCCGGCGAGCTTGTGTGTGTGCGTGTGTGCATGTTGTAACCTTCACTAGCCTGTCTACAAAACCTTTCTCTGTCCTTGGAGAATTCAAGCACAATGATGTCCTTATCTCCTTGGCAACAACTGTAATACTTGAAAAGCTGAAATAGGTCCCTCATCACTACTGCCATCAAATCGTGGGTGGCTGGCAGCAGAGAACAAGGAGCCTTAACGAACTGTTCACATTCATCCCGGAGCAGGAGTCATCGCATCATACAGGCAGCTGCAGAAAAAAAATGAATGCTGAACAGATGTTACTGGGTGCTCACAGAGGGTCACTAAAGTGTGAGTTGTTTCTCCAAAGAAAAAAAATCTAAGAATTTGAAGTAGGACTTACATGCAATAAACAAATACTAAATTGGCTTTCCTGCAATAATCTCTCTTTCTCTATGTCCCTAATGCGGCAAACATGAGTGTCTCTTCCCCTGCTATAATAAGGTGTCAGTCTATAGAGAGCATTAGCCCATGTTTCCAAAGATATTGGTTGTTGTCCATCACCAGAATCCATTACTACTCCTCTGCCTGAGATGTTTTCCATAGCAAGTAAAAATTGACTTCATGACTTCATGACAAGCAGTGTCACCACTGTATATGTGTGTGTGTGTGTGTGTGTGTGTGTGTGTGTGTGTGTGTGTGTGTCTGTTTAAACAGATTCACAGCAGATCTGAGTGTGGACAAGTGCAAAATACAAAGAGCCTCCCCTGTAGAAAAACTTCATCTGCAATACACAGGAAAAAGCTTGTAGTTTATATTAACAGCCTTTTCCTCTATGACCTGTCAAAAGGCTGAGTTTACAATATAGCAGGCATCAGGAGATACAGTGCAATTGCAGCATCATGTCAGCTCCAGGAAAGGGGTTCAGTTTTCATTTATTTTAAAATGACGTCTGGTGTCACATCATGCCAAATTCACGGTCTCTGACGATGTGAAGACAAACGCTCCTGCAATCATCATCCTCTCGTATCTCTGCTGAGGAGGAGACATTATTCTCACACTAGCACCATCCTGTGGCTGCACAGGAATGATGGGAGGAGCAGATTTAAAATGCCTGAAACATATCACTTCTTCCTCCATATTTCTAATTAGGTTAACAAAAGCTTATTCAGAATACAGATATTTCATTTCAATTCATGGTATATGACAGCACCTTTCTACCTTCATGACTTATTATATCTATCCCTAAATCCCCTCAAAATCGCTGTGACCTGCTTTGCCACCTTCAGCATGACACATTCCAAAAAAAAAAAAAAAAAACCTTTCTGCAGCTTTTTCTTATTATTTTAACAATCAATGTCGCTGCCTTTGGTTTTTTTTTTAGGGGATGCCTCCGTGTGTGTGTGTGTGTGTGTGTGTGTGTGTGTGTGTGTGTGTGCGTGTGTGTGTGTGTGTGTGTGCATTAGCCTGACCTGGCGCTGGATGACCTCTTCTGAGACATTTTCACCTTTAATAGTCGGTTCAATCGCCCCAAGTATAATCAGCATGCGGCTCAGCCCTGTAGCTGCTGAAAACTGCCTGGCTTGGAGTGAGGGCAACAGCTTACCATACCTGAACAAACACACACAAACATCCACACCCATTAAACTTCAGCAGGAGCACTAAAGTCTTAAGAAATTTGGGGACATTTAACCATTTGAGCTTCTGGTTTTTAAAGTTCATTTCTGGCCACCGGTCGGCAACAGAAGAACAGAATCATTAATCATTATAAAGGCAATCTAGCTAATGTGTTAGGAAGCAATTTGCTATTTACACATCCTGCAAACATGGAGTAAGCATTCATGAGTAAGTGTTCTGAGCGGAGTTTCTGAACCAGCTTATGAAATGAAGTCTCCCATTAGCTTCTTTAGCTTGCTAAAAGCCATTTTTGTTTGTGTCAGAGTATGTTAAGTGAGTTTATCAGAGCTGTTTCACTTAGAAGAGCCACCTGCAACTGTCAGAAGCAAAGATGAAGAGAGTTTGTGGGCCGCAAATCATTAACAATGTGGTAAAAGATGCTGAAACGCACCAAAGAGCTAAGGGAGACTGCAGAATGGGTCGATAATTCTCTGCAGGTTCATCTCTACCAGCGACCCCTTTCAGATGACACTTGTTTATGATCAAACATTAATATAAAAATATTAGTGCGGCATTAAAGTGTAGCCATCACTGCCAGTCTCTACCGCCAGGTTTACCAATAGTCACTTGAGTCTTCAAACATAAAAGCAGCTGTAAATGATCAAGTCAGTGTTAACAACATACTACAGTTCTAAACGGCTCTATTACAACAACAAGGGTGATTTTATGATCACAATAACAGAGAGTCAAGCAAAGTCATACATAATATATTTGCCTTCCTCCGTTCTTTTTCAATCCAAAATCTCAAAGTTTCTCTTCAGAAACATTTGCCTGGGGAATGAGAAATACACTTTTTTTGGCAGATGAGAGAAGAAGAGCTGTGGGATTTTGTAACTCAGGAGGCCCAATCGGTCTCGGCTCACTGGTGCTCTGAATTGGCTGGTCTCAGCCTGTGGAGCCCAATCAATAGTGCCGTGCGCCTGCTGCCGCCATCGCCGCACCGCGCAGCCTGCTCCTACACGCAACCAACAGCAGCACCAGGAAACACTCATCACTGTCTTAGTCTTACTCCTGATCTTGGCCAGACGTACAGCGCTGTGCCCCTGTGTCTTATCGATTTCTCTCTGCTGCGTTCAGTCCTACAGTACATTTCAATACCTGAGAAAGGACTATGATATTAGGGTAAGCTTAACAGGGATGCAAATAATGCCTTTTTTCACTACTGATTAATTTCAATAGTAATAGTAGATCATTTTATTTATTTTACCAATAAACTGATTAATCGCCCAGTCTATAAAATGATAGAAAATAGTGAAAAATGCCCGTAACAATTTTCCAGAGCCTAACGTGATGTCTTCAAATTGCTTTTTTCTGGCTTCAATAATGGCAATGTCAGTATGTATCAGTATTTCATGCAGATTTTCCTAGTGACTCAGATGATGAGTCCTAATGGCTTAAGTGAACCCCTGATTTTTTCTTTAATGCCACCCTGAGGTTGACATTTTTGGTGTGTAGTGAAATGCCTCATGGATTGCCATAAAGTACAGACCTTCATGTTCATTTAGGTTTATTTCGTTAAGTTTGTAATTTATTTTGCCGTTTTGTTTCTAAGATTCTTTTCTGCCCTCATTTGATAGTGGCAGTAGAGATACAGACAGGAAATGTCAGGAGAGAGCGGGATATAACATCCAAGGTCCCCCAACCGTGGACGTTGAGTGTATGCGGTATGCGCCTTAAACCATTAAGCAATGGTTTATGTGTTTAGGGCTAATTAGCCAATGTCAGCGTGGTAATACACTGAACTAACACGGTGAACATGGTAAACATTACTTGCTAAACCTCGGTATATTAACATTGTCATTGTTACCATTTTGCTATGCTGATGTTAGCATTTAGCAGCCTCACTGCGGCAGACTCTTAAAGATTTATTTTTCTTTTAATTGACTATTAATTGACAGTTAATTTACTAATTATTTCAACACCTATTAATACTTGTAGTAAGAGTATCTTACAGCACAAGCCCTCCGTGTATATTACAGTCTACATTTCACTGTATAACAGGCAGGGTTCGGCACTGCTTCACTGCCATTATACTGATCATATCAAACCTACATCATAAACATGCACTTTTCATGTGTAAAATAACCCATTTCACCTGTTGTTGATATGACATGCTGCTATCCAAAGAACTGTAGCTTGAAATATCAAACTCTGCTCCGGCAAAGCATGTCAGCACTGATTGGTCAGATAAAGCGGTTACAAACAGCCGAGAATGGTTGTTCAACTCCTACAAATGGCTGTGTAAAGATAACATATCTGCCATATTCATGATAGAAGAGACAGTCCCTGCAGGTCAATAATAGATACAGGCAGAATGGGGAAGAGAAACAAGTTGACTGCTCTAATTTTCTGTCTTCAGTAGACAGAAAAAACTTTTCAAATCAGACCTCCGGAGAGTGACATTTTGACATTTTCATCTTCCTTGCCACAGTTTTCCCCCCGAAGTCATTCTGGCACCACAATTTAGAACTGACTCTTCGACCTGCCTCTTAAGGGACTTCTCAGTCTCTGCACATTTTCCACCTGTCACCCATTTCTTACCCCTTGATTCCAAAAATAAAGGGGAAAAAAAACCCTCTCTCCCTATCAGCCCCCTAGTTCGAATCTGGTCAAATCATTCCTGGGTCTGGCATTGAACATTATTTCAAGGATTCTCCAGCCACCTGTCCTATTCCCTCCTCTTTTTTCCATTTTTAATTCTGCCCCGGAGTGAGGATTATGCGAAGCAAGGCATGCGTGTCAAAGGGAAATTTAGTGGGTAAAGACAGCCAAGATTGGCGGGATGAATTAAACAGATAACGGGAGGAGACGAAGTGGGGGAACCATGTAGAGCAAAACGCCTCACCGATGTTGGTCATTTCAGAGGGGCTCTTTTTTTTTTTCCTCCCCACAGGAGCGAGGAGGCAATATCTAAATTAATAAAGTGATGAAATGAGTTTGTGCCGTGGACTTTCTGCTGTTTGACTTTCCCATCTGGATTAGTGCAGGCTGAATGGACGCTCTGTTACTTTTGTTACAACTGCGCAATTCACTGTCGGAATTTGGCCCTGTAGTGATAAGGCTCCCCTCCTCCTCCTCCTCATTACCATCTCATTTCATATGCAGGGCCTCTGTTACCTGAGAGCCTGCTCACACACAAAACACGAACTATTACACGAGCTTCTGCCAACTATTACAATGAGCAAAGAACATTTAAACACGGACTATTACATGAGGCTCAACTAACTATTACGCCGAAGGAATATATTTTTTTAAAAATGGTTATTGCAAAGACTTTCAGAGAATATTACAAAAAGGAGGGCATATATGGACGTGGGCAGGTGTATGATGAGGCCTCCAACTCTCATGCAGGCAGGACAATTTGACCATATTTTGAAGAATTCTAATTTTCAATGACTTGTTAGAATCAAGATTAATCACAGCAAAACAGCTAACTGTAGTTCGACACGGACGGAGCTTTAAACCCCAGATTTTACATGGAGCATAACACTTGTAAAGTCTCAAACGGTTTAACACAGCAAAATATGGTCTGAAAATAGTGAAATCAAGACAGAATAGTAGGTTTACAAATGTGTGAAATGCTCCGAGTGACCTTTCTGAATTGGACTCTATCGATCAGTTAGCACCACCCTTAGGCACAGTTGGTGTATGGTGTGCCAGGCATGAAGTACTACACTTTGAGTGATTTTATTGATGATGACTTATTTATTGTGGTACTGGGTTAGTGCTAGTATGATTTCTAATCACATGCAGTTTGCTGTTTTAAATCGAGGGCTACGAAGGAAATAAGTCTTGGGCTTTATTGTGTTACTGTATGCTTGATGTTTTTGTATTTGTGTGTGATTTGATTACAGCTATGTTAAATAACCAGAAGCTAGTGTACGGCCTTTTTTCATTTTTACACTGACAAACTTTCCACAAACAGAGAAAACCTTTCAAATCACACTTATGAAGAATTAAACTTTCATAAACCTTTCAATATTTTTCACACAGACTATCTGTGTGAAAAAGCAGTGCTACAGTTAAACACACTGTTCTAACTCAAACAAAACTTTACTTTCTCATCTAACCTTTATGAAACGACACACTCAACCAATTAACACTACCCTTAGTTACTGTATGAAGTATTGTGCTCCTGAATTGAACAGTATTAAGCACCATATTGTTCTCACACAAGCAGTTTCATAGTTTTGTGGTTGTAACACCCCAGTTTCCCCAAAGGGATCATTATTTGCTTCATATTTTATGCCAAGAAGGGGCAGGAAAATTATTTTTGGAGGCTAAGCAAAGCAAAAGAAAGAACCAATGCTGTTCCTTGACATAGTGAATGCATTCTGGTTACATTCTGTTTAATTATCTGATTAGTATCTAATATAAACTATTCTGATTCTGCTTTTGTGTGAATACTTAAGGATGTGTTCTAACTGGCACAATTATTGTGCATTCTATTTTAGTACTATAGCTGCTTCATAACCTGCCTGATAATCAGACCCAATTGCCATTTTGTTTCACTTTATTCATTCACGATTTGAATCAGTGAAGAAATCTGAGGGGTGGCTGGCAATTCAGAGGTCTGAAGCAGGCTACTTTATTACACTCCATGCTGTATGTACAGTTGTAGCTTCCAGTGGCAGAAAACTCAATTTGCAATCATTTTATATGGGGAATAAGCACAACCTTTACATTGCCCAATTATAAAACAAAAATATGATGTAATACCTAGTATGAACACAAGGTGTCATTCTTGCACCACAGCCGATGTCAGGCTTAATTGCAGCCTCTCTTGTCTGCTCTCAGTCCCCCCCCCCCTGCATCAATACTATAGATTACACTGGGGTAAATACACAGGGGCCGCAGCAGCACTGCTTCATTAGTGGAACGTAACAGCAATAGTTACGCTTACAGTGGTTCTAATTACAATTAATTGGCATTCCTAGCTCGTCCGGGAGTCTCTGGATGACGGGGGACGGTTCTGGGGTGGGGTGGGGTGAGGTGGGTGGGGTGGGTGGGGGGGTGTCAGCTGAGTCAGGAGGAGGCCAACACAATGGGAGCCATTACAGAAGCACATTGTGAAGCTTAAAGGATCGCACGCTGCTGGAGTCTGCAGGGTCAGATACAGCTTAACCGGATCATACATATAGAGTATGCATGTGGAACTTGTGTTACCTAACTCAAGTGTTCTTGTCTTTCACTAAAGCTGAATTATCACTGCATAAAATATACTACAATATATGTTTATATATATATATATATATATATATATATATATATATATATAAATTCTACATTTCAAAAATATTCTCTATTCAAAATAGAAGAAGTTTCTCTTTCACCTCATTTTGAGGGCAAACGTTGACAGGGATGAACCCCTTGAAAGATTTAAAAAGGTTTTTCTCCCCATCCTTATAATTTCAAGTCAATCGATAGTCCCTGTGTGGTGCTGTTGTCAGGCTGCACCTTCTCCTACTGCTTCATTTATTTTCCTGCTGTCCCAACTTTTTCACTTTCTCTCTCTTCCTTCATTCCTTTATCTCCCTCTTACCCTTCCTCTATCCATCCATCCATCCATCCATCCATCCCATCGGCCCATGGCCGGGTGATTGCTGCCAATCTCATCCGAGGATCCCTGGAGGGGTTTAGAGCAGGGCTGTGCTCCAGTGGGTTATTGAACACACCTCACGGTGAAAGCGAATGGGCTCTGAGGGGGAGACTGGATATGTCATCGCTGGCTGCTACTGTTTACCAATGAGGGCAGAAGAGACAGACAGCGAGAGAGCAGGCAAATGCTAAGGGATTATATAATGCCACTTATGGTGTTAAATGAACTACTATGGCATCCGAGTACTGAAATGTTTAAATATCTCAACAATGGACGGTACAGTATAGAGGAGAGGAGAGGAGATTCTGTTAAGCCTGTAAATCTATCCGCTAACAAAGCGCGGTGAGGAATGATAGAAACACTCCTCTTGTCTCTCGTATTAAACCCTGTCTGGTTTATAAATCAAACCAAATGCAGCAGTTGTGAGACTGAACGCTCGTCAGTCAAAGTGACAGTCATACGCTGCCTGTCATACAGAGCAGTCTCCAGGTGAGCCGCAAAACTACACACTGCAGCAAGCTGTGTGTGTACATACAGTATGTACGTGGAGAAATGCTTATGCAACTATGGGTGTGTGTGTGAGCGTTTGAGAGCATATTAATGACAGGTAGGATGATGAATGGGACAGAAAGTCTGGTTTTCATTTTGGGACATATGACTCCATCAGGCCTACAGCCGCAGCTGTTAGGCCCACACTGAGACGCTCAACACCTCACATGCTCCTAGCAGCCACTTCCATGCATCATGTATGCACACAGATATAAAGAGAGGACATGCCCCATATAGTGTGGATTTACTTACCATATGTACATGGTGTAATGTATAAGATAAAATAATCTTACTTGAAACTCTGTACCTGAAAACAGACCCAACCTACAGACTTGGTGTTTAGTACTTGAACTCAAATTATTTAAAAAATATCACTGAAGTAAAACAAAAAAACTCTAAAAAACTACCGATGTCCAACACTTGAAAGAACTAAGATGCAGAGGAAAGGGATGAAGAGACTTTCAAGTGGTGCTCCTGTGAGGACTGAGTTGCACTAAACACAGTAATGGTACATTAAAACGGAGAGTTTGCCAATCAATCAGCATTCATTAAATTGTAAGGACCATCCCATTAGACGAGAGCATTCCCCACTGTTTCTGCTCTCTGAGCAAATATATTCCCCATGGGGTAAATTAGTTTTAGGCTCCACTCGCACACACACACACTCGGCTGCAGAGAGACAGGGGAGACACACACACACACACACACACACACACACACACACACACACACACACACACACACACACACACACACACACACACTTGAATGTGTAAACGCACAGCTAAATTCCTTCTTTTAAACACAAGACGAAAGAATTATCAGTGTAATTCCTTTAGTGATGTATATTATAACCTTTCTGGTATTTTTCTAATTCCAGTTCAAATTTCTGACCAGTGATGGTCAGCAACAGAGTCAGAGAGCCTGATTATTATTACAAAGAGAACACCAGAAGTGTGTCATCATGGTTTGGGCTTGGCTCCTAAGGTAGGGCTCTAATAATCTGTTGATTATTTAATCCATTAATCGCTATCAGAAAGATTCCCCTCACATTTTCCCAAAGACAGTCAAACAGTCCAAAAGCCAAACACACTCTACAAGTATAAAAGACTAAAATAATAAACATTTACATGTGAGCGGCTTGAACCGAGGAATGTGGCCATTGTTTCTTTCTCTTAAAACAACGCTGTTTTTTGACAAGGGCGGGGGTACTCGAACCACGTTGACCTGTGAGCAGCCGCAAACATTCAAGCCATGCTGGCACAATACAAATGGTTTTCCACAGGACAGCACGCAAGCTAAACAAAGTTGTTTACCTTGATGACGTGTTCCAGGTGTGCTGGTTCACACAAACCACAGTAAAGGCTGTTGTTAGCAGTTTGTGCTAGCAACCATTCCTCCCTGCAGTATTTAAAACTGACCTGCTGACCAAACAGTGCAGAATATGCCCATATCTTGCTGTGCAGACAATAAAATTCTCCTGCTGGTTCACCAAAGGAAAACTTTAAAATAAAAGTATTTTAAAATATATTTAATTTTTTTTTAGGCTCATACCTTAAAGAACAGCCACATAGGAATAAAATCAAACTCAACAGTACAGAGATTCAGGTAGAAGAAGTACTGAGAGCTGACCACTGAGAAACTGAAAACAAAGCATCCCCTCTAGTCACCAGCACACATGTGGGGCCAATCACTTGACTCAAGCGAAAGAAACAGCTTGTTTGAGGGCAGGGAGACCAGGCCAGAGCTCTGACCTCAATCCCATTCAACACCTTGGGAATGAACTCCCAACTAATGCTTTTATGGCTGAAGGTGTGCTGTTACAGCAGTATATCACTGGCCATATCCGTGGAATTAGATGTCCTTCAGTCACATACAGGTGTACTGGTCATCTGTTCGCATCCTGCCATGCAGTGTGTGTTTTATTCCAGCAATGTAAGCAAAGGAAAGGGATGCTGTACATGCATAGCAAGAGGTTATGTTGTAGAGAATATCTCTGTCTGAGTTCAAGTGAAGAGATGCAAAGTTTCCACTGCTTGAGCTGGTGAAACAAAGCGCTGTGGTGACTCAAACCAATGGCTCTCGTCCAGAATGCAATTTGTCCAGATGTACGCCGGGGCTTCTCCTAATCTCTGATGCTAGACCCACTGCTTGATTTTTCATCAGGGAGCATTATCTATGCTCAGAAGGAAATGAGACACATGCTGCAGCGTCTGCCGAGGAAAATCCCAAATAAGAAAACTGACCCCTTACAACAAGTGCAAGCGAGTGAATGCCTACACGCACGCACGCACACACACACACACACACACACACACACACACACACACACACACACACACACACACACACACACACACACACACACACACACCATTCTCAGGAGAGATGGCGATTCATTTTGTAGGATGTAACAGAACTAATTTTGGGAGTGAGCCTCTGTTAATGAGCAGGTCTTTGATGTGTAAATCCTCCAGTCCCAGTGCAAAGCTGATACGGTCTCCCCACAATCCTGCTCAGGTGCAGCCCTGCTCCCTTCTACATTACTTATCTTGTGTACCAAATACTGTAAGACCTCCAACAGCTAATAAACCCCTATCTAAGAGAGAGAAATACACACCTACGTGCATGCAACCTTGCAGAATAAAAAGAGAAAAAGAAGAAGAAAAGCAAGTTTAAGAAGGCCACTGGCACTGGGATGCTGTGGTGCGTATTTGTGCTCCATCTCATATCTTCATACTGTATATCCCATTCCTGTTTCTATTTTTACTCCCCCGTGGAAATCAGGCACCGATGATAAAAAATATTTTTTTACGAAGTAAATGTAAGTCTTCGGTTCATTTCATTTCTTCGTTGCTTCTCCACAGAATAATTGGATTGTGGCTGCACTGTCATGTACTCAGTGAAATGAATGCCTATTAATCAGTGGATAATTGGACACATACCCCTGATAAATGGTGCTGCTCCACTTTGAGTCACGTACAAATTAGGCCATTTTCAGGGATCCATTTCTTATCTGGCTTGACTCATGCTTATATAAGCTGCGAGCTAATATTGGTGGACCGAACTACAGATGCACTGAGTCATGTCCAAAATGAGATTACTTGATTTTACCACACGTCTATGATATCTAAGCACACATCAACTCCCTGCTGGTTTCTACAAGACATCACAAAATATAATACACTATGAGAACAGCACCGCGGCTACACAAAAAAGGGAAGAAGTAGCATAACTTCCATGGCAGGCAGAGTGAGTTAACAAAGTGCAAACTTACACTTGGGACAATGGTTGTTAAGTCTGGGACAGTTGAAAGTTTTTGCAGTTTCTTTTCAATATTTTTTCACTGCTTTTTTCCTTTTATTGAACAGGAAAATACACAGGAAAGGGGGAGAGAGAGAGACACGCAGCAAAGGGCCACAGGTCAGATTCGAACCTGTGGCCACTGCATCAAGGACTCTTGGAGTCTTGCCCAGTACTACCAGTTGAGCTACCAGGGCGCCCCTGATGCTACGTTTTACACACAGTACAATATGTGTTGTTTGGTAAAAATGGTGAGAAAAATGATCAGTTTTTACTATTAAACTTATACAAATTGTTTGGGTAATTATTTACAGGCGAAGATACATTTCAAACGACGGACTCTGCTATGTTGCAATAAAAATGTCTAATGGGATTTAAGCAAGAAAAGCCTTTTTGATCTGCTTTGTGAGTGACAAAACAAAACACTACGGGTCCACTCCAGAGATTTGTTTATTATGTTGCTATCGCTGCTAGGCTGTCAGCTACATCTAAAAGCTTAGCATGCGTTGCTAAAATTATATAACTGATTAATTAAAGTCTCTTCAGCAGTGAAATACCTTTTAATGATTACACATGACATGCTTTACTTGTAAACAATCTGAGATAGTGTAAATGTTGCATAATTGACACTTCTTTCTACCAACATTCCTCCTCTGCACTCTCGCTTATCATTAATAACACCCCCCCCCAATGATAATTAATGCATAATGAGATATATGCTGTGACAATGACTACCACTTGACATATATCTCGCCTGGAGGATTAAAGCAGTGTTATTACACTTGCTGTCACTCAGTCCCGACCACCGCCACAACCCCCGATCTCCCCTCATCTGTTTCATGCTAAAAGAGTGCGATCAGCTAATGAGTTTCTTTGGCCTCCAATTAATCATGCTAATGAGCCCCACCCAGCGAAGATAATCAACTCTTCTCGCAATAAAAGGCAATGAGGGAAGAGTTTGGAGCTTGACTCATGAAACAGCTTCTCTGCGTCCTCTCTCCTCATCCTAATCCCCCTTTTCTTGAAACATTTCCCTTTTTTCTGCACCTCTTCCCTGCCTCTCGTGTTTTATCTGCTCCTCTCTGCCCCTCAGAGCTCCTTATCGTCCTCTCTACTCCTTTCTCAATCTTCTTTTCCATTCCGCTTTTTCACATCCCTCCCCAGTTCCTGCTACTTTAACATCCCTCCATCTTCTCTCCTCTTACGTTTTTCCCTCATCTTGCTCTTTCCTCCTCCTCCTTCCCCTGTTTTGTCCTTCCTACGTCCCTGAAAGCAGCTATAAACTCACCAGTACTCCTTCCATTGGTCCTCCTCAAAAACGTCCTCTGGGATGGGATCAATCAGCACCAGGTCTGACACATGCCTGAGGACAAAGAGAGGACACGCACACTCAGATGAAGTAAGACTCATTGACTACCCTTGTCCACTTTACCCTTCCGGCCCGGGCCGTAATGAGTGTGAGATGGATGTCATCATCCCAACTGCCTTTCTGTGGATTCGTCTGTCCTCTGTCCCTACAGACAGATGACCACACGTACACCATATCCAGGGGCAATATTTCCATTGGGAAAGGTGTCATCCACTCACCACTACTTAATTTTCTCTCGTAACGGCTGCAACATTGCGCCTGATTAAATACTAAATCTTTCATCCCTGGTACGGACTGCTTGTCACGTTAATCACAACGTTGTCTCTGAGATGGATGAGTTATGGGGGATGATAGGAATGGACACTGGAATATATTTTTTGTTAAGTGCAAGTTTGGGAAGGATTGCATACGATATGCTTTAATAAGATTGGCTATTTTTAAATGTTATCATAGATTAGTCACTTTTGTACACTTGAAAGAAAATTCTGGTTATATTCTATATTCTTATATCATCAACAAATCCCATGAAGAGACCCACAGAGCCCCACTGTTGTTCAAAAACTATTACAGACATTACTGAGCCTCTCTTGCATTGGGTTGTCATTACCACAAATACACATATTGTAGTTTATTTAATCTCACATACACCCTTCTGCTGCCATAAATATTCACAAGTATTCATGTTTGAGTGACTTTTGCTAAAAACTGCAGTGCCCTGCTGCTTTAGCAAATTACTGAGACTTTTTTAAACAAAACTATATGTTTGTGACTCACATTTAAAGATTTACATCTTCAATGGATGAATTACTTTAAATAAGCAGTTTTGTAGTTGTAACCTGCCATAAACCAGCCATCAAATGTTATTACATACTGGATTACATAGACTCTTTTATTATTAAAGTGGTATTTCAGCAATTTAATACTGCACTTTAATACATTGGGAGACTCATAAGATACAGATGAAACAAGAATGGTCAAAATGTAAGTAAATAAATCACATCTTTCAAACTCTAAGCCCCCAGTTTGTTATGCAGGCTTTCTGTTATACATTTGCAGCCCTCAACTAAGCCGAGACTTAACAGTTATTTTCTCAGCCTTAGCCACAGATTATATTATACAACTGTTTTCCCAAGCTGAGTACTACCCCTCATGACAAGTACAGTAAACTGGCCTTAATGTGTCGACATGGTGGAGCTATCCTTTAGGTATTTCCATTATTCAATACTTACACATCGTGAATGTGGCTGTAAAACCTGCCGTTGAGAGCGCCGAGCTCAGAGCCCACCAGGATGAAGGGCTTGGCTATCCCGGCAGCCTGCAGGAGTCGGTGGAGATCATCCACCATCCTGGAAGACAACAACACTCATCTGTCTCCACACGAAACCAGGACATGCTACAAACTGGGCCAGGAGGTTTATTTATTCGGCGAGCTTGGACTAAGACTCCCAGCATGAAAGATGAATACGACAGGCCATCATTAATCTCATTAATCTCTAATCTGCTCATTAACAGGTTTATTAAGAACCCACTGGAGAGTCATTACAAAAAAGCAAAACTGACCAAGGAGGAAAATAAGAAGTGTTACAAATCGTATCCTAAATTAAGAATGGTAACAACTGAATGAAAGTTAAGGTCAGCAGTATTTTTAGTTTTCCATTTAATCTCTCTCCAGACATGGGACCAAAAAAAACAGCACTGCTGAATCCCAAATGACACCATAAAGGAGGGGACTGCTGGCTCCTTTTCAGTGCAACCCGCAGGACAAACAATCCCCGGCAAACTTATATCATCAGAGGCAGCATCACCATTACATGAGACGCAGCAGCTCCTCTCTGAGAGCCATCTGCTGTCCTGGGTTTGTTGTGCTAATAAATCAAACCTGAGGTGTCACACTGAAATGAAGAGTTTTCACAAGACTCCAAGGGTTAAGGTTAGGTAGTCATCAAACTCCTTGAGATATTGAATTCTGGGAAATTGATTGCTTGCATCTGAAATTGGCAACAGTTCGCTTTCCGGGCCAGATGCCAAGGTGAACTAGACTGCCCCTCCCTTAGGCAGATTTAAGGCTCGAAAAACACACTAAGGTGTCAAAGGGAGGAAGATTACAGCCCAATCCCACAGCAGTGTGAGGCAGGGCAGGGCTTCCTCGGCAGGGGAAAGCACAAGATGTCCATGCACACATCAGTCTATGCTGCCTGGAACAGTAATGAGAATCCCTGGCAGCCACCTTATCAAAGAAATATTGATTGCCAGTGCATAATTACTGTACAGTGGTAAATAATAAAAAACTGAATCTGATGTGTGTAACAGCACTGTATGTAGTGTAACAGGGTTGGTGTTTAGCTTGACGCAGTGTAATTGTCTGATGGCTGTAGTGCTGAAATTATCAATTTATTTAACAGATAGTTCTCATAAATCATGAATCATCCAAGTCAATTTCTGAGTAAAAATTCCATGGTTCCAGGGTGCCTGGATAGCTCACCTATTAGAGCTGGCATCCCATGTACTACAGCTGAGTCCTTGCTGCAGCAGCCCTGGGTTCGACTCCGACCTGTGGCCCTTTACTGTGCGTTGTCTTCATAGTCAGTGATCAAACTGGGATCACTATTAATTACAATCAATAAAAATAGCCAAACCTATTTCTTCCCTTGTTGTTCCAACTTCCAAATATAGTGATAAAAGTTTAAATATTCCATTCTTCCTTTTGTTGAGGACCCCCTACAACCTACTCAAGGACCCCTATTGCTCCCCGAACTCCAGTTTGAAAACCAATAGTCTAGCCGGTTAGCATGCTAACACAAAGCACTGCTGAGGCTGATGGAAATGCCATTCACTGTGCAGGTATTTAGTTATTAACCAATGTTTTAGACAAATTGAAAATTTGACTTGATAATGGTGCCAGGTGAAACACAAAGGGATCACAGTCATTAGAGTTCATCCTCTGGGAATTTTGTTCCAGTCCATATAGTAGAAGTTGAGATATTTCCATAAGTAAACACTGCGACCTGCTGGTGGCACAACAGGAAAGGTCAGCTGGTTTCAGCCTCTGGATACTATTAATGTTTGTACAAAACTTTATGGCACTCCAAACTAAAACTTGTGATATTTCAGTCTGGACCAAAGTGGTGAACCGACCATCACTGTTGGACCCAGCTTCTCAGATGTACTGACTGGATTTTCTCTCTTTTATATCTTCGTAAAATAAACACCTTTGCGGGAAATTCTAATGGGCATTTCTGACAGCTTGCTGACATTTAGACTAAAAATAATTTTTTGATGAATCAGTTATAAAATTACAATTGGCTGCAGCTCTAGCTAGAGCTGTTCATTGGGTTGTTATGCTCAAACAAGACTGGGGACTTTGTGCACAGTAGCATACATGGCAAAAAAGTGTTACCCCTCATTTTATGTCACATGCACTCAAAATCAGTAGTATACTAACCTTCCAGTCGTTGACATTCCCCAAACTTTCTCAGTTCCTGTGGTTTCATTCGGCATCAGCCGCTTGCTGAAGCCCAGTCCCATCCTGTCATAGGTACAGACCTGAGCAGTGTGACAAACAGGGACACCATAGGTTTAGAGGCATTTTTAAATAACACCATGCTCTACCGACACATAAGATGTTCTCAATAAGAACTCCGCCCCCACCCTATCCTGTTTCGGCACTTTAAAAATGCATGAAGGCTGAGTAACACTGAAAAGTAAGACACAGATACTGGTGTAAACAGTGCACTGTAACTTTGTTTTGTCACTGCTTATGCGATTGAGTTGTTCAGATGTATCTAGGCCCTTCCCCAACAAGCCTGTGACCTCATTTGGGTCACATTTCAGACAAACAACACGGGGCAGGCTGTCAGCCCCAACTTTCTGCTGTACTGAGTCCGTGTTGAGCAGATAGGATGTGGCAGAGCCACTGCACGGACTGTCCCTACATGCCCCTGACAGCAAACAACATGGCCGCATTAGTAGTAACTGATTCTAGAGAAAGTTCACCACAGTGGATTTTCTGGGCCAAGTACGCTGACTCACCCTCAGTGAATCTTAATGAGTATTTCAGTTCTCACAAGTGCACTTGTTTTAATATAGTAATACATAATCTAAACATTTTATTACATTTGATACAATCCACAGTAATAGTGTAATTTTCTCACCTTTGTTAGTGTGGCCACACTTTCTTGGACATGCAACCAAACACCTGAGGACATTCCAGTTGGTGCATCCAGTATGACTAGAGAAAAACAAACTGGTTAGGGTGGGCTCAGTTAAAAAAACAAACGCAAGCACACAGACTTGGAGCCATGTGCTAGAATTGTTTTTATAACTTGCAGTTTATGGAATATCTATATTTCTTACCAACTGGTTTTCCGTGTCCTTTACACAAAAGATGCATCTTTTGACCCAAACCAACATCAACAACCTGGCCATCTGGATGTAAGAAGGAAAGGAATAGAAAGAAAGGTTATGCTTCACAGAAGACTTCTCATTTGGCTTTGACTCAATAGAAAAACCTACAATCTGCCACTGGAGGCTACTCAACACAGATAATAAATACATAAAAAAAAACTGTTTGCAGGTTAATATAAAATTAAACTGAAAGGAGCAATGGCTTTGTTAGCCTTAGATAAGAGAACCTTTCGGCATGAGCATCTGTCCTTCTCTCTGCAGCGATGCATAGTTGAGGAACGGAGGGATGATGATGATTAAAAGTAAACATTTTCCAATGTTCATGAGCACAGAGCCGTAAGACACTCTGCCTCCAGCTTGTCTGTGCAGTCTTTGGTCCGGTTCCTAGTTTATGTAGAGAAGAAAATGCAACGTTAACTCAAACATTAACCTGGCTTCAGCATCCTAGAGCTGGTAAAAACATATATATTTTATCTACATATATATTCATTTCATATATACTTGTAACCTAAAATAATTGTACAACTTTACATTTGTGACCTCACTTTGCAATGTCCGTGGTAGTTTCATGCCTGCAATAACATTTGACTGTTATCAAAACCCCAAAACTTAATATAGTTAGTTGGTGAGTTTAACCAGGGTTAACCACTGTGTATCTTAGTGGAAGAGTTGACTCTTTCCCGAGTAATAAGCCAAGGCCTGGCCAACGTTGATATTTTATTGTACTAAGTGCATGCCGAATTAAAGAATCTTTAGTAAGTATTTGTTAAATAATATATGAATAGGGTTAGAAGTAAGTAAGCTGTAAATATGCGAAGAATTACTAAAATTGCTGTTTTTTTTAAGGGGATTTGGCTTCTCGTCTCTCTACAAAACTGACAGACGCTTTAATGTCACTAGAGTAAAATCAATATGAGAGCAGGGTAATGTCAGTGTCTGACATACTTTGATGGCAGTGTTTAATCTGAACGAAGAGCACGAGTGAGCAGGTTAACTGTTAGCCTCTGAGGGAGTTAGCTAGTGTTTGCTAACAGAGATGTGCTGTCACATGTACAGTATTAGCTGTTAGCTGTTAGAAGCTAACCCTTGTTAACGTTGCATTACCTTTCTATCGCCATTGACCGGCTCATTGTTTGACGCTTGAGCTTCGGTTCTTCTACGCATTCTCAAATGAAGTGTAGTAACAATACGTGCATAAACTGTACAGAATGAATGGAAGTGTAGCTACTTCCTGGTAGAGGTACAGAAGCCGGCAGGAGACAAACCTTGCCTTGAGCGTTGCACTATTTTGGAGCACGTTATGTGTGTACTTTCCCATTTCTTTCTCTTCCGTATTTATGAATCACAAAAAACGATATGAATCACATTAATTTCAAGTCAAGTTAATGCCAGAAGTACATTTGTATGTTGTTAACTACTGTATGTTTATTATTAATAGAAGTTTATCTATTTATCTATTTTGTTTGCCTTGAGCACTTATTAGTGTTTTTTTTGTGTGTTTTTTTTTGTTTTTTTACTTACAATATCTCTCTCTCTCTCTCTCTCTCTCTCTCTCTCTCGTTCTCTCTCTCCCTCTCTCTGTGTGTGTGTGTGTGTTTGTGTCTGTCAGGCAGTATGCAGGATTATAGCAGTACAACTTCTGGCCTGCAGGGGTCGCTGTATTCCACAAACCCATCCTATAGTCTACATCCTAATATATTGCACTCACCAGCAAAGGCAGCAGGATTAACATTAAATAGGCTCATAATCACCATTTAATAAGACTTTGTTTAAACATCTCACACTCTCAAAACGTCCCTAATACAAACAGAGGTCAACGACGGAACATTTAGAAAACTTAGACTGCATCTTCATATAACCGAATAGATGAAGATAATCAGAAATTGGGGCTGTGATTGCGTGTCCTCTACTCCTCCTAGGAGGGCCATTCAAATCCTCATCATGTATAATATAACACATTTATGGTGGGCAGGACAGCTGCTTCTAAGACTAGTAATATATGCAAATTGCTGTTTTTATGCAGTCATACATGTGTGGCACTCCAAAGAGTGCTGGTTTGCGTCATTCGGGGATTGTGACATCCATACTGATGAATTCGTCATTCACATAGAGTTTCACACAGTGCGTGTTGTGAATTGGGCCTGCAGTTTGGCTGGGCTTCATGTCTGTAATCGTCTTGCACATTTTCAGACACCAGGGAGATATCTGATAATAAAGCTTAATGGTTTTTGGAAAAGATTTGAGTTTTAGGCAATCCATGACATCAGAAGTGCGTCATCAGAAAGGGACTATGAGACCTTATTTTGTACTCATTTAAAATCCAGAATGTAGTAGCTGTAAAGATGTCTTTCACCCAATATTCACCAAACAGAGAGCAGAGTCAGCCTATCCATTAAATAGTGTCTAGACAAAGCAAAACCTCAACAATAAACCCTGTTTAGATAGCAGGTGACTGGTGACTTGTAGGGAATTCATTGCCGTAATTAAAAAGCCTGGCTGGACCAAAATGATGAATGTCAGGTATTGACTCGCTGTCAGGCTGCCTGTGTGTGTATGTGTGCGTTTGCGTGTGTTGTTTTTGTTTCAGGGTGTCCAGGGTTGATTAAAGTTAATGACGCAGGGCCTTCTCAGCCTCTTGCTTCTGTTCCTGCTCCACATAATTAGGACTGAGAGAAGGATGGTCTAATCAGACAACTGTAGCTTCCTGCTACAGTTTGTGAATGCCAGTCAAACAGCAGTCACTTGGCCCTTGACTTCTGTCAGTGTGAACAGCGGTGAGCAAAACACACAGTCTTTGCTGTTCGCCTCCTCTGGGAAATCAAAGACAACTCATTCCATCAAAGATTTGGACTTAATAACACGATTCGCCACAGTAACAGAAAAAACTCTGGTGATGCATGATGTCCTTGGCTGCCAGACTAAAGGTTGGTATTTGTAGTTTGTCCCTTGGATTACCGGTGCAGGGTCCATGGCTTTACACATCTCCAATTGTTGACAAAGCTCTAAATCAAACCCACCGAATCCAGCAGTGATTGAACCCTCAGATTGTCAGATATGACCTGCAATGCTTTTATATGATTGCTTTCTTTTGAAATACACATTCTCTCTACTTTCTTGTAACAAATTCTGCTGAAAAAAAATCTATAATATACCTACAATATCCCTTTAGGAAGTTAAAGTGCACTTGCTGTTCCGCTGTATTTACAGTGACCTTTATAATCAGTTGTATATCTTAAATCATGTTTGGTATCAGTGTAATCCATTAAATACAGTTATAATATATACTTATGTTTGTAAGTAAACTGTCTTTAAAAAGAGAGTGTTCTGCTGTCTTTGGGATTAAAATGATGTTACCATGTCCTTTAGTGCCCACAGAACAAGAAGAAAATGTTCTTTACAGTTTATTGCTTTGTACGTTCTGCTATTCTAATTAGATATTGCTCATAAACAACATCTGCCCTTGAGCCACATGTAACATCTTCATACTCCTGGTGCACAAAGATGAACAGCCATTCCTTCAAAGCCAGGTCACCTTGACACGTCTTTGCCATTAGTGCCATGTCTGGAGGCAGCAGCCATTTTTAAGGTGTTGCTTCTTCCCCCTCAGCCCTGACATTCAGCAGTCTCACACAATGCATTTCATCCCCAGTCACAGGGCACTAACATTAAAAATGGAGAGCAGAGCAGAGCAGAGCTATTATTTTGACATTTTTCACATGCCTCTGCTCCCATATTCTCTCTGGCCAGTTTCAGCTCTTTCCCAAGCGATGCTCACTCACTTTGACTCTCTGCGTGATCTCAATCCCTGAAAATTGATTCCTTAAAAAAGAATCACTTCAAATCGAGGCATCGACCCTCACGCAGGAAACTCTACTACATGTACATGAAATCAAATCGTAATTGAGATAGCATGGCAAGCGGATGAAAAGCCATTTCCTGTTTGTCTCATCTGTTTTGTCACATAGAGCAAGTTAACTGGGTGATATTTCCGCACTGGGGAATCTGTATCACCAAAGGCCATCAACAAATTCTGCCGGGGCATTCATATCTCACAACATGTCGGCTTGCCTTTATTAAATCCACCCAACTGAATGGTGGTATGATGTTCCAATGCACCAGCTCAGAGGGAAATCCTGTGTTAAACATTGACTGTTCAGCCACTCTAGCACCAAGGCAGGCAATGTCAGTCAATGTTATTGGAGGGACATTTTTGCACAGACATTTGGGGTGCTCAGAGGATGAAATAGAAGTATATGAATTGAATTTGCCTTTTGACCAAGTACTTGCAAAACTAATGACATACCCATCAGCATCTGCAGTACTTGGTGTTTATTGCTAATTAGCAAATGTAAGCATAACTAAGCTAATAAGAGGGTGAGCACACAATGCTATACATGCTGATGCTCCCATTCATGTCATATTACTCAAACCATAATTACGAGCCAAGTGGGGAAAAAAACCCATTCATGTCTGCCTCCGACTTGTAATTCCAAGTTGGAGATATCAAATTTCTCACAGCAACAATCTCCCACTCACTGAAAAGAATCACAGAAGTGTCAACAAACTGCTGGCAAAGCAGTTACATACTCATAAAATCCAATATTAACTCTAATAGAACCAAATCAAATCAGTTCACATTCCTACTTACCTTGGGTCTTTGGCAGTAAGATATGAGCAAATATTAAAATCATATTGTTTGTAGACTTTTTATAATATATTATTTGCAAAAATAGAAATGTTATGAAACTAAATATATTTGAAATTTTATATTAAAATGTTCTGACATCTAATGCAAGGTTTTCAGAGCATCATTTAGAGCATTAGGCAGTTGTGGAACCTCCCTTCTTTTCTCCAGCCATGGCCACAACTGCTGAAGGTCAAGCTTTTTCAGGAAAGTGCAACACTTGTGAGATCTTCTGGCTTCCCAAGTTGCAATTTTGGCCAGGAAAACTTACTTGGACTTTTATAGCTGCAAGTTTGAGGGAACTAATTAATGTTGAGGAATTCCCTCAAAAGACTTAACCACTCCTTTGGAGAGTATCATTAATTTGTCATCATCAGTGTCTTCAGGTAGATCTTCACTTCCAGTGCTGCTGTCCTCAGCTTTATGCAACATTACAGGCAGTGTCGTCCGAGTAATTTCACCCAGACTCACTCGGATGAGAAATTCATACTTACTGGCTCCCAATAAGTCTCAAGGCAAATTAACTTGTGCAAGACTGTTTACAGTTTTATGTTGGGTGTGAAAACACACACACACACACACACACACACACACACACACACACACACACACACATTTTCTCCGGTCCAAACAGGACTTCATTGTGTGTTTGTGAAGGGAAGAATATCTAATATCTTAATGGGCATTTTTCTGTTCTGTATATGATTCGGTGTGAAAAGGCATACGGAGGCCCTTCCTTGGACAAAGCAAGCTGTTTTTCAGGAAATGCACTGTCTCCTTCATTTATTTATGAGTGAACTCTGGGGTGTTCAGGAGGGTAGGCATCACAGGCATCAGTCTTCAGCCCTCAGTCTTCAGACTCCATGTGGCGCTCATCGATTTTAGCCCCTCGCTGCTGAAGTGCACCATCAATCAATACAGTAACAAGTCTTCATTTATACTTGAGAAATGCAGTTTCCAACTCAGTGGGCATGGAGTCTTGGTGTTGTCAGTGTGGTTGAGAGAGAGGCACCGGTCTGCATTTGGCCTTGGGCCTCATCTGCCCAACGACTGATACATGACTGTACATCATGACACAACAACAACACATACACAAGCACAATCATAACAATCTAGGGCCCCAACTAGAGTCGTTCCGATACAGATGCCAGTATCAGAAATTCCTCCGATACTGCCTAAAATGCAAGGGCGTGCATCTGTGCACCGATCCAATACGACATATTTTATTAGCCCAAAAACTGGACCTTGCTTACCTCCCAGCAGTGTCCCATTTGCCAGATTTTCCCCAGGATAGCAAAGTCATGGCCCGTCCTTCTCTGACTCTGACAAAGGGTTTAACCTGAGACAGTCCATACAGCAATATAGTACATCAGCACTTAGTATGGGCCAATACAGAAAGTGCAAGTATCTGAAACGGTATTGGGAAGGAAAAATGGTATCGGAACATCTCTAGCCCCAACACTGGGCCAGTTAGATGTCTATATTGTGTTTTCTCCTTTACACCCACAATGACAACTTCATAGCGGATGAGGGCAGTCCCCTGGAAAGAAAGCAGTTGTTTATAAGAGACTGTGTTCTCACAAGGCTGCACGTTTAATTTAAAGGAGTGGCCCAAGGTGTTTTCAATTCATCTCTGCCAGGACTTTTATTTTGTAGCCATATACAGACATGATTTTGCAGAGTAAAATAGTTTTCTGGTGGTAATAACATTCAAAATAATGTTACCATTAATCCAGATGTAATCTGATGAGATATTCTGTCATTTAGGCTCTAACTCATGCCACTAACAATAAGTCAGTCTATGTGTCTGAGAAACTGAAACACATATGACTAAATACAGGCTTAATTGTTACCTGTTGGTATTATATTCAAGTCGTATCTGTCAAGATGCAACAGTAGCTACTTTTTTTGTCCACTGTCATCTATTCCATTATAGTCGTGCAAGGACAGACAGTTATACTGTTATTTGTGATTTTCCATTAAAGGAATTAATCCTTATTGATTCAACATTAAATCTGTAGAGTCAGAGAAGCAACACATGTCACAAATAGGCAATCTCATAACATTAGAAGTATAAATGCAGTGAGTTTAATAATTTACTATGAATGGTTTGTAAAAATAATGAAAAATCATCTCAATATAAGGGCAAATGTTCTTTACATCTGATGTCAAGGACTCCACCACTTTGGTTACTACTGCATCATGTTTACTGCATCTGTGCTTTCTATTCTGAATCTTTATTAAATGTTCCTTGAAATCAGTTATGGGTAAACTGTGACATATTTTAAAGCTCCAGTGTGTAACATTTATGAGGATCTAATGGAATATAATATGCATAGGTATGTTCTCATTAGTGATAATCACCTGAAACCGCCATGTTGAACCCACATGTTTGTACTTTAGCCCAGAATGGACAAACTACACAGTTTCATGGTTACTGTACCTAAAAAGTCTGCAGTATCTAGTCTAAACGACTACCGTCCTGTGGCAGCACCCCTATTCTGATAATGTGTTTTGAGAAACTGTTTCCCTAGCACATAAAGAATAACATCCCTACAGGCCTGGACCCTCACCAGTCTGTATTCAAAACCAGGAGATCTACAGAGGATGCCCTATCCACTGCCCTCCACTCAGTCTTCATACACCTTTAGAAAAACAACACTACAACAACACATCAGAACTCTGTTTGTTGATTTCAGCTCAGTGTTCAACACAATCTACCTCATGAAACTGATCGGTAAAGTCAGCACTCTGATCGGTGGAGTATCACACTCTGCAACTGGATATTGGACTTCCTCACAAACAGACCCCAGTTGTGTGCTCAGTCCTCTCCTGTTCACGCTGTACATTCATGACTGCCTTCCACTGACATGGAGACAACTGTGGTGAAGTTTGCATATGAAACCACCATCATTGGCCTGACTTCAAACAATAATGGGACACTGCTGGTAAATCTTGGTAAATCATATTGGTTGGCATGGGATGTGCACGGGTCAGGACAGGAAGACTCTGCAGCGGGTGATTAAAACCGCCAAGAAGATCATTAGTACTCAGCTGCCCAGCATCAGTGATATTGGTGAGGTGAGGTGCCTGTGCAGAGCCCAAAGGATCCTTTAAGACAGCACCCACCCCAGTCCCAGCCTGTTCACCCTGCTGCCACCTGGGATGGGGGAACAGAAGCTTCCACTGCCGCACCACCGGACTTGGTCTGAAATGGTTAAATTCTTCCTCAAAAATTCAACATACAAATGAATATCTATTTTTCATTTTTATGACTGATTATTCTTTTTTTATTTAAAAAAAGTAGCATAAAGGTAACTAATTATGAATTGCATTCTACAATCTTGCATTGTAAATGACAATAAAATAACTTTGAATCCCTAAATGCTTGAATCCTTACACATTTGGAAGGTTGAGTTGTATTCATACGGTTGCCATCTGCAACTTCACCACTAGATGCCACTGAATCCCACACACAGAAACTCTGAAACAGCTATGAGACCAGATCATCAAGATGAATTATCTTCTCAGTCTGAACTTTGCAAAGCTGCATTTTTAAAGAAGAAACTTTATTTCAAGAGACTGCCTTCGTACATCTTTTTAAAATAAATTTGTATGAAGAATATGATTGTTTCAAATATCCAAGCTCTATTCCTGTACTATCCTGTGTTAATGGCTATATATTTACTCTACACTGCCAATGTTGACTAGAAAAAATATACCTCAAGAGTCTTAATTGTTTAAATAAAGGTTGAGTAACAATACATAAACGTGTCCAGTTTGACGGTTCTTCTCTGAAACCTCCAACAGTAGTAAATATTATGCATGGAATTAAAAGCAGCTTTAATGCTGAATAAGTGCATATAAAGGGGGGGGATCACTTCCACTGGCTGCAGAAACAGTGAAAGTGAACTAAATTACAACACCCGGCTATTTCACTCTATTCCCACATACTTTCCATCCTTGACTGCATCTACTGTATCTTTCTCATCCCTGCAGTACATCCAGGATGACAGCTCCCCCCCCCACTTCCTCCCCCCCTTCCTCCCCCTCCCCTCGCCTTTCTGGGACGCCTGCTTGGTATGGTCCGCTCCTCCCCTATCCTACGTCTCAGCGATGGTAGTTTCTATTGGGAGAAGGTCAAATGACTCCGCATGTCTGCCTCTGTGTACATTCCCGCGATGGTGCACGCCTGATGAAGAAACACTACTAATACTAACAACAAAAAAACCCCGAATCTCTCCGAAGCGGCTCCTCGCAGTGCGTCCCTCTGAAAGTAGGTACCGATGTGCGGCGGCGTGCTGCTTATTTCCGAAACCATTCACCCGGCTTATATTTTTATATGGCCGGTTAGTCGTTTCCTTATAAAGGTTTAATGTTTGTAAAGTGTTGTGTTTCCGTGCAGCTGGTGCGGCTCTGGAGCCCGGATGGTTTAAAAATAGTTGTTTTAGGGTGCTGATTTTGTGACGCTTCCAGACGGTGCAGGTGAAATTCAGGTGAACGGTCTCTGTGGTTCTTCCTAAACTCGCCATTGCGTGCTGTTTGTGGCATTTAACTGGAGTTTTACTACTGTCAAGAGCTTGCCTCTGTCTCTTTTGCCTTTTAGCGGTACTAATAACGTGTGTGCATCAGCCATTTCTCTGTCCTATAATACATTTCAGAGGCTTGGTGAATAAATACAGCAGCAAAAGTAGGTTGGGACTCCCTGCAGGAATATTATAGGGACATTTAAAGATACCAGAGGAGGATTAAGAGAGCATTAAGGTCACTGTAGACTTTTTACACAATATTATACAGGCAAAATAAAATAGAAATACCAGAAATTGATAAATAAACTCAGAGATGTCTATATGAAATACTTTATTTTTATTATTAAGTATTTTGTTCTAATGAGTTGATTATTGGATGATTACTGTCTTTGCTGTCTGTGGCATCTGAGTTCAGTGTTAATGTGGGGGTGTGGAAAGTTCATTCCTCAGCAACTAGAAAGCTCTGAGGAAGGGAGACTTAATGAAGTGAGTCATCAGAGTCAGCTCAAAACTCCCCCCCCTGCAGAGTAGCATGTAGCTAAGCCTATTACACCATTGCATAATGCAATAAGGTATAGCCCCATAAGGTGCACGGTGAGCCTCATGGTGGAGCTCTATATTGTCCATGCTCCTTAGGCTCTTATTATGCATCCTAATGAAACATATCAGTCCAGAGCAAGGTCAGCATGTTCAGGCACTGTACTACTGTCCAGGGACACCGCGTGCTTTGCTGCTCTATTCTGTAGTTTGTTCAAAGTTGGTGAAACATTCAAGGTCGATTGAAAGCAAAGTGAGATGGAGTGTTAAAAGTCAAGCTGATGAAAATGAGTTAATATATGATGATGGCTTGTCCACATCAGTCAGAAAACATTGACTCTGTTCATGATTGCAACTAAACCAGGGGTTCTGTTCATTTTTCCTATTAATTCTCTCTAAAAGGACTCGGACTACAGCTGCAACTAACAAGCATTTTCACTGTCGATTAATCTCACAAATATTTTCTCGATTAATCATTTTGTCGGAAAAATGTTGGGGAAATAAAAGTTTTCCGCAGTCGGAAGTAACATATTCAAATTGCTTGTTTTGTCCAACTAATGGAGGTATTTACTATACCGTTACATAAGATAAAAAAGCAGAAACTCTTTACCAGTGAGAAGCTGGAATCTGAAAGCTGCAATTTTGTTTCTTGAAAAGTGACTCTAGAGTTAATCAATTGTCAAATAGTTGCGGATTAATTTTCTAGTTTTCAGCTCTAAGTAATTTCCCTATAAGCATCTTGCAGTTGTTAAATTTGGACTAATCTTCTGAAATCCACTTGTTGAGAACCTGTCATGTTAGAGAAAACAAGAAGCATCCCCTCTATCACTACTGTGAAGGATGTCTGTGACACACACACACACACACACACACACACACACACACACTCGCACTTTGAATGATGACTCTCATGATCAAATTATGCATGGTCCTGCTGGCTTTGATTAATCCTTCACCCTGCCATCTTGCTGTTACCAATTGATTACTGCATTGAGATTCATGTTGATGAAACTCAACTATATTCACTTAGTAAAAATTATTATGTACGTGTTATTTTAAAAAGAAACAAATTCAATTAGTGGACTTCTAATAAAAAATGTATTTCAAGTAAATCAAGCTGTGCTTTCATGCTTTTGATGCTTTGTTTTCATGCTGATAAGCTGAAGCTGTACGGGATGAGGCTTGATGTTGATTGAGATGGCTACGGCAGAATTCAGTATCTCTCAGATTCATCTGCGAAAGGCTCTAAAGTCATGTGGTGTTTTAACAGCTGCAACTATCTCATCCATCTCTGCAGCCTCATTAATGCACACACACGCACACAGGTAGAGGCGAGAACCTCTGTGCTACCCTGAGGAACACAGACAAACACAGAATTACTGACATCAGAGCCGACTTGTTGCCAGGCAGAGTGTTTCCTGAAAACACACATTGTGAAAAATGTGTTCATGAGTGTTAAGCTGTTGCTGTTTTTACACTCGTAAGTAAGGCGAGGCGTTTCCTATGACGATAATAGAAACTGATGCTGTTTGACCTTGCATTACATGAAAGTAAATCAGTGGCTCTATATAATCATGTGTGCTCTGTGCAAATATAAGTGGTACCACGGGGGTCCTGTGGTTTCGGAGTACTGCAGTTTTATGTAAAATGGCCTGGAATAACGTTCTCTCTCAGTGTGCCATGTAGCCAGTGAGGATTTGTTATACTACGTATTTGTAATACTTACGGTTCTCCAGTGGTTCTCCGAAAGCCCTTAAACCAAACAGATCAGAAGGAGCAACCGTCACTGGTGGACACAGAGCCTTAAATCTGGCTTTGTAACTGGCCAGTGCTAATCCATGTTCAAACTCGACTTCAACTCACAGAAGTTGTGGCACTGAAAAAGAATAAAGAAGCGTTTGAGGCTGAATGCTGGCTGCGCAGTGCCACGTGAGAATGATAATCTTAAAGAGGGTTTTGTCTGCAACCAAAATTACCTTACCTCTGATCATGGGCCAAAGTTTTGACTCTGTTCAGCACATTGTTCAGGCTTCATGACAACATTTTAGTTGCTCAGTCTCCTAATGTGCCATTTGACAGGCTAAAAAAAATATATAGTATTAAAACATCGTTTGACTCGTGAAATACATGAAAATGAGTGATGGCAAACTACTGGCACATGGCAGATTCAGCAGCTAGATGGAATCATTGTAATTCCTTAAAAGCGATAGTTTGTCTAATATTCTGCAGTCACCGACTAGCATAAAAGAAGTAACTGACAAATTGGGAGCATCATTCATTAAGCTCAGTTAAAGGCGCCCTGTGGAGTTTTCTTGGACACAAACAAAAGTTATCTTTACACTCAGCGTTATATACCAAAACTCATGGTGTGCATCCTTCAAGTCAACTAACTTGTCAAGTGTATTTCCTTCCTTATAAAACATTTGCAAAACCTCTGTTTTATTTATTTTTAAACTGTCCTGTATTTTAAATCCTGCATTGTTTACATCCATGTTTACTAGCCTGCAGTCTTCTTCTTCACTTCCTTTGCCGGAGCACTGCTGCATTTCTTGGCACATCACCACCACCTGTAGATTGGTGGAGTAGTGTGAAACCACTGACAGGCCTGTGGAGAAGTCCTTGTGAGTTCAAAAACTCTACAGGTTACCTCCATATCTCCAACACACTGCATATGTTCTTGAGACTCTGTTGTACAATAAACAAAAAAAAAATTGATCAGTCGTTTGGTCTATAAATCAAAATAAATTGAGGAGGTGAGGTTATTAAATGTCTTATTTCCTCTGATAGACCCTAAACTAAAGATATTCAAGTGTTATTTAAAACATGCAAAACCAGCAAAATGTTTGGAATTGTTGCTTGGAAAAAGAAAGGATAGGATAGGAAATTTTCTCTTTTGTTTAAAACTTACTGGTATTAATTAAGAGGGTAGTAAATGATATTGGCAAGCGGCTGCGTGTGCATTTGAATTTGGTCCTGGTTCCAGCAGTAAAACTGCTAGATGAAGGGATTTATACAGCTTTTTTTTTCTTTTTTATCTTTTGCAATTATTAGTTTTTCAAAGGCTGTACTTTTTGGTGATGCTGAGTTTTTGGAATAATGGAGAAGTGTGGTGTTGCAAAACATTAGAGAGACAGACGGAGAGGGAGGGAGGGAGGGGAGGGTCTTGAATCCACAAGAAAGCAATTAGATAATGACAAGGGCAGTGACACAGTGATTTGTTGCCTTCTGTTGTAATGTGATTCCAGGAATCCAGCTGAAAATTAATTTTAAGGCTTCCAAGAAATACATTCTTACATTATGTTGCTTTATGGGTCCATACTGGCTTTAGCATTGTTTACAAAGATGCACCAGAGATGCCCAGACAGGATGATGCTTTTATCCCATTGTGATGCTTTAAGTGCAGTGTGGTTTGTTAGAAATGATTTGTGTTTACATGTAGGAGTTTTGATGTGCAGAAAGTTCCAGTTCTCCGTGATGAGTTTACTTCCTATCTATAGAAAGCTGTAATCACGCAGCCAGACTGCAGGCCATAAAGAGGCTTCCTCCAGCATTTTAAACACCCAGAGGAATGTTATGTTTTCTCACCCTTCTCTGTGTGATTTTCATCTCTTTTGTGTGGCTCCTTCACTGCTATCCCGCCGTCTAATGATGATAATCTCAAAAGAGACTTACGGAGCCTACGAATCCTCAGCCCTCTTAAAAAAAGAACATGTGAACAATAGTGGAGGACCTACTGTATCAGTTGTAGGATGTAGCTTACATGGTAGCAGGGTGGGCTTGGTCTGGGTCCATAATGGCTTTACCTACATACAGTAAACAGAGCCATGGGACTGGTTGGAGGATTACAGAGGATTTGCCATGCTAAGCCACAGGAACCCAGCCCAGTGACCCCCTCATGCCTCCTCCTCCTTTGAGCACAGCAACAAACCACCATCTTTTTCTCCCTCCTCCCAGTCTACTTGGCCCACGATGCATCGGGGACAGCCATGTGACCCAAATCGCTGATTATATGGATAGGATAAAGGATGGCGGAGGCTGTCTTTGGATGTTGATGTTTCATAAAGTGATTAAATCTGTTTCCCTCGAATTGGTTTGAGAGTGATGAATCTGCGCTCATTTCCTCTGTTCTACTGTTTTTCACCTCTGCTCAGGCAGACTTTTACTGATAAATCTGCAAATTGTACTTTAATGACCAAACTTATCATCCATATAGCTGCCAGGGTAAATTAAGGGCATGTTCTGAGTGCATTTGCCCCCTTTGCGAATGGAGTGATAATGTGACAGCCAGATGACATACATCACAAAACCCACGCCACGTAACTTGATGGGAAGAAGGCGATGCTGTCAGCAAACTAAAATCTGATTTGGCCCCATCACTTAAGTTGAGCGAACATTGCCTTTGGTTCCACTTTGGGATGCTGTTTGAAAGCTAATTGAATCAAAGCAATGGGATGGGGTCATTTTTGACTGACACTCCACGGGCATTTGTCTCTGTCAGCCTAATATCATGGAGTGAAGTGACTCAGCAGAGAGCAGTCCCCCAACCCAACTGTGTATGTGGCCTTAACTCAAACTGACAGTGTTCTAGCTCCCGTACATACCTTGCCATGAGCTACTCTGCTTGAAAGCTGAGGTTTTCTCCTATTTTTTTGCCCCACCGTTGTCATCATCATGTGCAGCATCCATGCGCATAGAAACCTCAGAAACACTCATAGACAGAAATAGATCAACCCAGGAAGGCAGAGGTTTATTTTGAGAAAACGGCGAACTCTGAAGTAGAGATTCTCAGTAGTTTTCTTGGCATAATGTTATCCCAAGGGCCTGTGTAGTACCTGAATTGAGCAGAGAGCAGAGAGTCATGGTCCCTGGTGTGAGGAATGCCTTTGTTGCTAGGCCCTCATGTCAATATCTCTTTAAGTGGTTCATTTTTTCATCTACCATTTTATTGACTCTGCCACCTTTTTTAATAGAGCTACAGTATGACATATTTTATGTAATATGCAGGAGATGACATTGCACATAGACCCAGACCCAGGCTAGCTATTTCCCTGTTTCCAGTCTTTATGCAAGGCTAAGCTACTGATTTGTTGGTTCTTGGCTTCATATTTAGTGCACCGACATGACAATATCTATCTTCTCATCAAACATCATCAATAATATTTACCCAGAATGTCAAACCTTTCCTTTGCAGTCACCTCACTCCTATGTTCTCTTATGTTTATGTGTGTTTATGTTTAATATAGTATGTGCTTATTTCTGACTGAAATCTGGTGGAAGTAGTTGTGTGAGCAATGTCTAGTGTTACAGCTTAATTCAAATGTACCAACAGAATAATTGTACATTTTGTACTGTAGCCCACGTCATATCCCATAATATCTATTACTTAATTGAAATTTTAAACTATGAGTTCTCAGACCATTAGTTTTACAGGGAGCTCTTTACCAGCAATCTTTTTCCCCCTTGTTATCTTGTATTTAAATTCATTATGGGAGCTGGTTCAAAAAGTTTAATAAAACATATTAAGTGAACTCAGCCAGCATGAACTCGTATTCTGTTTAGTGGAAATGGTAATTTAAGAAACATTTATAGTCTTCCATATTTTAACCTCATTGCAGTGGCATTTCCATAAGCATAGATTGGGGATCTAATATTACCCAGAGCACGCTGTCTATAAAAGATATAGCTGTTATGATACAGGCTAGAATGAGCCTCCTGGTGCTCTATTAGATGCTGGAATATGAGGAAGTAAACTGGAGAACTCGGATCCATTAGTCGCTGTGAACCCCACAGTGGGTTAAAGTTATTGTCTTTCTTTTATGTTTTGTCATATTTTCTGCTTTTCTGTCTAAATCAAACTGGTTACTAAAAAGAAAATAATTGTCAAATTCAGACATACATCTGTTGTCATTCTTAGGTCTAAATTATATATCCTGATAGTGCACTCAAATACAGCCTATGGGCTGTTTGGACACTGAAACCAAAGAAGATGAATCAGTTATCCCTTTCCAATGACAAGAGGCCAAATTTTCATTTGCAGGGGAAACGCCTCATCCAGGGCAACCCAACAATCTAGCAATGACACAACTGACCTCGAGCATATTGCCAAGTACCTCCGGGAGACGCAGATAAGATGCCCCTGAGCAGATAACAACCATGCATCGCGACCATTAGCCCAACGCAAATATGAGAGTCAAAAATGACAGAGAGGTAGTTTATTCGTTGCCCAGTAATTGACCGAGCATTTCCATAATGGCACTGTGTTTCCTGCCAGGCTAATGTGACCCCTATTAGTTCAGGAAACGTACTGCAATCAGGCTCTGTGTGCGCCGCCAGACAGCCAAGGAAATGAATTGGGAAGAAAGGAGAGATGAGGGACTGGAGGGGGAGAAATGTAAACAATGGTGAGGTGCAGACAATGGGACAGCCAGGGGACAGGAGTGGAGAACAGAAGGGAAGATGAGTCATATCACTGCAGCGAACTGGACCCTGATTGAAATGCCACTGCAGCAACTTAACAGATGTGTTTTAGGCTAAATTTAGATTTTGGCTGAACTATATTGGAATTTACCTTTGCTAATTTAAAATTAGGTGTCGGCCTCTCTCTGAGTAACTCTTCACTGAACGCTTAACTTTTAATCCTTGTGTTATACTGTAAGAAAACATGGACATTTTCTATATTAAATCTGTTCCAGGCAGTTTGATTTGTGCAGTTGCAGGATAAGGGCTGGGTTCCGAACATTGATACTTTTATGGCAACGACCAAATTGCTTCACCAAAATGCCTTGTCGTTCTCTACCAAATCTGGATACCTAAGGAGTAAATCTTGTCAGTGTCAGTGCCAGCTGTTGAACTTTGTGCTGCACGTTTGTTAGCCAGTGCAGCTAGTCTGCATCTGTTTGTCAGTGAGTCCGTTCACCATGTCGGCCATCCTCTCCTCGCCACACAGTACAGTCAGTATATCCCAAATTATGACTTCATTTGAACTAAAAGGGTATTGCAGAAACTATCTCAGCTGTAACCTGGTATTGGTTCTCTTCTGCAGCCAGAAGTCAGTCTTTCATCTTTAATGTTTTCTGAGGCGTATCGGAAAAGAAAATGGCTGTGCGTTGCCTTCAGATACTCCAGGTATGGTGCTGTGTTGTTTTCTTTCCTCTGTACTTCTTCATGGCTGTTACTGATTTAGCTGCATGCTGGGCCAGCTAATCCTGCCTCTGATCAATACTCCACTTCTGCTCACACTCTGGATTTCATCCAGGAAACAGCACTGCTGATATCTTTATTTACCTTCTCCTCTCATCCGTCATTCATAAACCCAGCGGCACGGAGAATTGAAATTTACATCTAAAACAGTTTAGATTTGAAACAGTGGATAGACTTTGGACAGCATTTGGCCTGTGTTCAGCTGGTTGTGTTAACACTGCACTGGATACATGCTTAGCTCATCTCTGTTTTGTGTGAAATAGCTCTGTCAGCCCTTAACTTAGAGCTGCCTGTGTAAGGCCGAACACATCACCCCTGTGTCATTGTTGTTTTACGGCCGGCAGCTTTCAGCAGAAGTGCAGACCCGAGCACCGGCGATACCTGCTGTCCCCCCTGTATATCTGAGGGATTCTCCTCAATCCATTACATGCTTGGATGCTGATAGTGTTTGTCAGGATGCTCTGCACGCCCAGAGACAATTAAGCTGAAACACAAGGCTGGCTTAATGAGGCTCGGCAGGAAAAACATCCCCCAACAAGGTTCTTTTGCTATGGAGATAGAAGTATACAAGGTCCATTCATGTCAGGAGGAACCACATGGCTCCACCGGTGCATTGTTGTGGTGTAGGTTCATGCTTTAGTGATAGTGCAGAAAGACAGATAAGCACTGAATGTAACCTTCTGGACTATGTGTGACACTCAGTGTTCTCAGTCTCTTACAGATCTTCCATGTCTGTGATTGTTATATAAGCAAAATCCTACTGGAGCCATATTCTGACAACCAAGGTCATTTAAATGTAACTTTTAATCCGGTGTGAGTCGACATCGGAGTCATTTTGACACTTTTTCCTTCGTTCTTTTTTAAGTGGTCTGTTTTTCATCTTCTCTTCTTTCTAGTGGCGATAATTAATGAGAACTTTGAATTTTGGGGGCAAGAGGCTTTCTAAATCCCAGACAACCTGCTGCATGAAACCCAGTCGGTTAAATAGCTGAATCATACAAGGTCTCCACATAATCCTCGTACAGCACCTTGTTCTTCATCCACTGCTCAACTAATCCAGACTGTTAGGATGTTAGTCAGATTAAATGATCTTGTTAACTGTCACCCAGCTAACTCAGTTCTTCGAACACAAACACAGAGTTCTTTGTCTATTCCAGTTGCACAGCAGGAAGTAAAACTGAAAATATAAACATATATTTAAGCCAAAACTAAATCTGTTAATAAAAAACAGTTTAAAGGCACTCAAAAAGGAGAAATGAGATTGTGTGACAAACATGTTACTGAATGACCGTAAAAAACAATGGTCATAAAATGGGTGACAAAATGATCATATGATGATATTTGTTATTGTTGTATATATTTGTATTTTATATTTGTAGGTTTGATGTTAGTAATAGAAAAAAATCTAAATATTGCGTTTTCTTGTACTTAAATGTTGAAGCGGCCCTTCAGAGAAATGACAATACCAGCGGTCGCGCCCCCTTTACATGGTTGCATAAAACGGAACCAAGACAACAAGATATGTCAAGTGTAGCTTAACTTAAAATCTAGTTTTCAATGCACTGATCACTCTGCAGTAACTGCTGCCATCATTTGGTGCTGCTGCTGTTCTAACCCAAGCATCCACCTGCGGGCTCTGGGTTTAAGTTTCCCTGAGGAGGGAAGTCATTTTGTCACTCCCCAGTCTCTGCGGCGCTTACCGTGGTGTGTCATTGCAAGGAGCATTAAATCCAAATACTAGCCTTGTACATTCTGCAATTTTAGCAATTTTTGTCCAACAATTAGAACATGAGAGCTTGTTATTTGGTTGTCTGCCTTCACAGTTTACAGAAAGATAGAGAAGAAAAGAACATCTAAATGCAATCTCATATGACTGAAATGAGACAAATGCATTAACTTTTTTTTAATTTACTCCCAAAAATAATAACAAACTTTATTTGACTTTTCTCTATATGGTTACAAAGTGAACTATGCGGCAGCTGAGTTCATCTCAGTTATTGTACTATTCCTGTACTATCCTCTTCTTTCTCCTCTTTGTTGGCTTCAAGTTACTTTTCATTTGACTGTATATTGCTTAAAAAAAGAAACTTATTGGTTTGTGCTAACTTTAAGCCCACTGGCAGGTGAAGCTGGCCTCATATAATCCCAAATAAAGTCTAAATGTATTTTCGGTTTTTGTCTTGGTTTAGTATAGACACTTGAAAGCTTGAAGGCTTGTTATTATTTTTCTGAAGGAAATGCTGGGTTTGGTGAAGTACTCTGTGTAATCATTTTAGAGCCCTGCAACACTGTGACAAATGGGAGGATGAGTCACATTTTAACAGCAATGGAAAAGGAAATTATGCGACCCTCTGAAATGATCTCTCTGTACTCCCTGGGCTCTGAATTTCCCCTCAGATTAGATAAACAGTTGGCTTTAATGAAATGAAATATTTTATAATAATTGGTTGTCACTGTGCATGTACCTGCAGCCCTTTATGGCAAGATATTTCTCATCTCATTATTGTCCCCCTGCTGCCATAATGGTATGAAATGTTTCAGACGTATAAAACAGAACCAGTTTAAATGTGATGTAGTGCTTTAAAGTTCAGAGATTTTGCAAACTGATCTATCTCAACAACTGTTGTATGGATTCCGATCCCAGAGGATGAACTGTAATGACTTTGGTGGTCTCCTGGCTTTTCCTCTAGAACCACAAATGTCAGTCAAACTGAACTGATCACATTTAAGCATACATTTTTGCATAATCCCAGTGTTTTCTAATGTATCCTTATATTTCATTATTAAAAGTAAGGAAAAAAACGTATCTTCCCTGCGTGTTATGTCAGTGTTTGATTGACAGCAGCTGGCAGGCTTAGTTCCAGCAAAGGAACAATAGAAAAAGTAAACAGACTCTGGTAGACAGTGGCTGCGTTCGAATAGTCTTTTTAATGTTGGAAGGTTACTCACTGAGTGAAATAACCTGGAAGTATTTCAGTGGCAGCCAGGATAAGAGCAGTTTGAATCTCTAAATGCTTCAGTTCTTACCTTTCTTCAGCATAGGATACCCTGGACCATCCTTTACCAAAGGAAAGGAGATAATGCAGACCCACATTTCCTTGCACCAGCAACCTTTAAGTTATAGAGCACCAGTTTTATGTTTGTGACACTTACAAAAATCCATAAATATAGATTTCTTCTCTTTCAGATCGATCATATAGGGAGTAAGCATATTGACTCTCTAGTTGACAGTATCACCATTAAAACAATATTAGAGGTGTAAAAAAATACTGTGTTGTAATATTTTATTTTATTTTTTTGTGATATTGTATCAATTCTCAAAAACTATTTTTGTGATTAAATCCCCAAACCCTAGATAGCAGTGTCATAAATTTAAACTGAGGACTACAATGTTGGCTGTTACAGCAACTGTGATCAATACAAATGTAGATCCCACTGTTTTCAAATAGAAAATAAAATTTTACCTTTGGGACTAAGGTTTTATTTATATGTTGTTGTGTTTTTTTTATATTATAAGTAAATTGAATATTTTTTAATTGAATGCCAATATTTCAAATGCACGTCATACCTTGGAAGTAATGCAATATCGGAACAATTAATCTTAACTGCAGGCTGTATTTTAAAATACTTTCTTGTCTGTAAAACTAATACATGATGATAATAATACAATTTTGTATCTGCTCGCCTGTGTTGTTATCGTCTGTGAATCGTGGAAGCTACACAGTTGGCTGCTGCCCTGCCTTAGATTACTTACAGGACTGAGTACATCCGAGGTTTCCATGTCACCTGAATGAATGATCAGATGTTTCCAGTGTCACACTACTTTGTTAACCTTTATGCGTGCTTATTCAGCTCTCTTCCGCTCCCTGCCAGTGTGTAGGAGAGAGGAAACACACTCCAGGTGTTATAAATGAGATGGTGTGTGTGCATGCTCGTGGGTCTAACTGATGGAGGGGGAAGAAAGAAGGTAGATTGGGGCAGAGCCGGCCGCTTTAATCACCCCATTCTCCTTCCCTTTCCCTCCCTCCTTCCCTCTGGCCCTCCACTCATCTCATTACAGAGAGGAGAGGGTGAGAAGTGAGGCCTGCATAGACCTCAGCATTAATTATTGAACCCTATCTTCTTTTACTCCAGCTCCTCCTCCATAGTCTCTGATAACCTTTACATAAAGGAGCAGAGGCTAACTCCCAGCCATTATATAGTGTGGTAGGTATAGCGCATATATATATGTATATGTGTGTGTATGTATGTATGTATGTATATGTGTGTGTGTGTGTGTGTGTGTATATGTATGTGTGTGTATATATATATATATATATATATATATATATATATATATATATATATATATATAGTTTTAGCTGGTCAGAGATTGAAGATTGCTCCAGTTGAGCTTCTGAGCTAATTAATTCCACTTTTTAAATGGGTGCTGTTGTGCCAAGGTAAAGCAAATAATTATAAAAGCTGACATTTGACTCCCATGCATTGTCTTTGTCATGTTGTCTGAGTTATGCTCTGCTCATTGCCTCCTGCCATGCCCAGTCGATTTGTGTCGCTCAGTTGGAGGCCAGTTAATGGAGTTTGTGTGGCCAAGGCATCCAGACAACTTGAGGGCGACCTGACTTTGATGCTGAAAATCTCACTGTTCTCTCCCTCTGTCCCCTGCCCCTGTCTTTTTCTTTGTATGTACGTGTGCAGGCGTGTGTGTGTGCGTGCTTCCTGCAGGTTTGAAAAGTCAACATCAAGCCTCGACCTCCCGAAGCCTCTGAGCAGGAGAAAGAAGACGCTGCCAAGATGTTCAGCACCAAAAGGTCAGCACAATGTCACTTTTGATCTATTCTTATCCGCTCATAAAGAAATAAAAAAAACCTTTTAAAATGGCTTCTGCTGATAATGGCTGACATTTCTGGTCAGCTGCGTTCCACAGATGGCTTTGGATTTGAAAAGACATGAGAAGAAAGGTGATTTCAGGTCACATTGCAACAAATACAAATCACAAAAACAAAACAAACCTCATTATTTAAGGGTAAGGAGTGTGAATTATATAATTTGAGAAACAATATCTTCACCTATATATGCATCTGAATTCATATTAGCTGTCACCCTTCTAACCAGGTTGACTCCAGAGAACCCTTTCAACAGAAGTGTAAATACTCTCACACAGCCTTTGTAGGAGGTTTAGGAGACCCAGTTTACAGTCCTCCTTTGTTGTGTGTACATTCTGTATTTTTAATGTGGCTTGTGGTAGCGTACAGTCTTCATAAATCATTTATCGCTTTGGCTTTTCTGGATGTTGACTGCAGGGTAGAAGTGGTCACTTTGCTTAGCCAGTATGTGTACGGTGGGTTAGATGGCTCAAAACAAAAGTGGCAAATTTCACAGCTTGGGTTTGGTTTGTATTCAAACGTATAATATGTATCGTTTCTGAATTAAAATGTCTGAAAAGGACTTGACCTACGTTATATATTATTATAGAGTAGTATACTTACATTATCTCGTTTCCAACAATAGAAATGGTATTCACATAACAGTACTTTTTCCAACTTGCCCTAGTTGCTTTAACTTCCAGCTACACAGAGTGAGGAAGGAAGTTGGCGAATGTGACGAAATTAACATGAATAAAAACTGAATTCATTACCTCATCAATCAGATAGATTTCTATCGGAAGTGGCTGTTGTTTGACAGCAACTCCCATGACCCCATGCTCCTTCATTACGTCAATCACAATATTATTCACATTTATTTCCTCATTTTTTGAGAGGTATTTCTTTGAAAATGGAATGTTTAAATTATGCAAATTGTCCAGAAGATGTATTTTCACATGAAGATGACATTTAAAAAATAACTTTTCTTACTACAAACTGGTGACAGAATAGAGAGTAGGCCAAATCTGCAAGTGCACCATTTGCACAATAAATGTTTATCATACAGAATCAGCTTTTCCAAAACCAATGCAAAGCAAAATTGTGTGTTTGTCTACTCTAATTTAAGCTGCAGTAATTAAGCATGAATTCCAAGGCCACCAAGCATTTTATACTGCATTTTGTTTTTACATTGCTGTTACTAAACATTTCGGGTGGTATCGTTGCAAACAGCATATGTGTACCTATTGAAATCTGTCTCTAAATCTACTGCTCTCTGAGGACTTAAAAGTTGATGTGAAATCTAGGTATTTTCTGTGTGAGAGTTAGGAAGATAAAAGCGAACCGCCTGCAGTCCCCTGCCATAACTAAAGAGAACTCCTTCCTGTTTGCATCCCAAACTGAGGCTTCTGTGCTAAAAATATTTTTTATTTTTACAAATCTGTTCTACGGTGCCTCTGTTCTTTAATGTTCTGCCACTGATCCTTACAAATATCAGAGGTTCAAATTTGACCTTGTATATTGAAATACTCTCTCCCTATATACTACACACACACACACACACACACACACACACACACTCTGAGTTGTTATCTATAGCTAAGCCCATAGATATGTGAAAGGGTTCTGTATTGATGGCAGCAGAATCCACAGTGTAGGAGCCACATGGTGAGATTAGACTGACATTCACCTCTCAAGTCCTGATTTACATTGACAAAGAGGACTCGCCACTGCATTGGTAAGATATTGATTGCTCCTTAGCCTGCACTTTGATAGTCCTAGCTTCACATAGAAGCCCCAGAAGGTTTATTTTGGGTATTTGTTGTCTGTCAGGACGAGATGTCCACAGAAAGAGTAAAGGAATGTGTTTACAGTGGGAAGTTTCTGTTGTGGCAGAGTGAGGTATAGGGGGAGGTTAAGGTATCACAATGTGATGGGGACTGAGTGCTGTCACAACGCTGCATCTATCCACCTGTCTCCTCGCAGTGTGTGTGATCATCATACTGTGGGCGAGAGAATGATTAAACCAAGCCAGCTCTCCGTCTTCAGGGAGCTGTGTCAGCACAGTCCATGACACGGATACGCTCAAAATGACTGTAATAGGCTGCCATCTTGAAATTCAAAGACTCCAAAAGCCTATTCACATTTTTGCTGAATACAAAACAAAGCATTTTGCTCGCCCTAAACTGCTGAATGTAACATAAAGTGGATGAGGAAATCTGTGTATGTGTCAGAGATTGCTATGTGCTGTTGTGGCTTTATCTGTGGGTTTTTAATATTGGTTTTCCTTCTGGGTTCCCTCGAGTCATCTCCAACAACACGTACAATGCTGGGGCATAATTAAAAGTCTTTCATTAAAATTTAATCAGTCAAACATCTTAACGTAGCAGTTTACCTTTTCATTTGAATGGAATGAACAGAGGAACGGATAATAAAACCAAAGCATTAGCACTTTGTGCCTCTGACTTTGTTTAGAGCTGTCTCCTCTGGTGATATGAGCTGTTTCGTTATTATGGATACACTGAGAGCGCACATATCCACAGCCTGATTGTTTGTGTCTACATATGCTCATTAAAATGGAACTGGAGCGCTGTTAATCTGAGTCTTTCATTCTGGATGAGAACATTTATGAAGTGATGCACCATAGCTTTGATTTGGGTTACACATTTTAACTCTTACTTGCTGAAGCGAGCCGACATTAATCAGCTCCATAAAGAGGAGAGGTATGATTCTTGTAGAGTTTTGGTGAAATTTGCATTGTTTTCTGGACAAAGATGTCAATCATAACCTTAAGATAAAGCCTGACAGCCACAATTACATTATGTTACATTCTTACTCCATTTACGCCCGGTATTAAAATGCAGTCTGTATCTGGACATCCAGTATCCAGTTCAGGAGTAATGCATGATAATGTAAGGTGTAAATGCATTGCGGTCACTCTGCCTGACCACATCAAGAGGTAGTCTGGCTCGCATTGTGTGTGGATCCTAGGTAGGTGTAACAGTGTGCTTGCATATGTACACAACATAACATTACAGATATTCTTTTTAGCTAACATGAAATATAGGTTGTTGTTCAAAATTAGAGAGCGAGTGAAAAGGCTGAAAGAAAGTTGGCTCTAATTAGTGATAATACGTCTATTTTGTGCTATGAAAGCACCAAAGATGCGTTATTCAGCAGAACGTATGGGCAGGAGATGAATGATGTACAGTGAGAAATAACTGTGCAACTGACTTGCTGTTGACAAGGCATATCATTTATACTGTCACAGAGTAGCCTACACACCGGTACTGCGACAAACTGCCACAGTGCTTTTTGTACAAAGAAGAGAATAACTTACATTTGCAGAATTAACAGGGGACAAATAATTTTTTGTAGACTGTGTTTAACAAAGTTTAGAAAGTTTCCTCTAACTCAACAACTCCTAAAATGTAGTGTTTTTTAAGGTAGTCTGGGTAGGGCTGGGTATAGGTTTTTGATACTGGGACCAATACCTTGACTTCAATACCTGTTCCTGAATGATTCTTATTCTATTCCGATTTTATAAGATGTAATTTAACAAGAAGAAAACATTATATATTACAGTACAATCAAAGGAGGAAGCTGTTGGAAGACCTGGGAGCAGCTGGGGAAACAGTTTATACTCTGCTGTAAATAAAACTGAATATCTGTAAAAAATAAAAAATAAACTGTTGCGTGTGTAAAGTCCAAGGCTACAAAAACTCGACCCATTGTAAATAATCATGTTATTTCCTTAATACTCCTGACTCTAGGCATTTCTGTAGCAAGGCAAGTTTTTCACAGGTGTCTCATGTCTATTTTTGTCATCTCTCCAAGCAAAAAGGTTTCATACATGGCTCTTTCTTTGTGAACCAGTGTGGGTGGACAAGGATTCAGTTCAGGGCCGAGAGGAATATTGTTACCATGTTGTCAGCTGTTTCACTGTTTACTCCAACCTGTCCTCCTATTTACTATTCCAATCTACATGCCATCTGCGTGGAGACGTCCTCTAGAGGTAACACCTCAGTTGGGTTTTAGCTCTCAGAACACACTGATATTAACAACATAATATTCTTGCATAGCACAACACAGCCTCAGTGTGACCTCAGGTTTCCAGTTGAAGTCACTCAGCATTATCTTCCAGGGTGGTGGGGGTGTTTGTTTAGATGACTGAGATAATTTTGGTTTCTGTCTTTGGTTGTCAGCCATGTTGTGTCATCAGTTCAAAGTAGTTCCTCCCAGCTGTTTTTGGAAACTGTCAGGACAGGAACAGGAAATAACTGTCATGCCGGCGGTAGCTCAGACAGAGATCTTAGAGAGACGGCGTGAAGGTGCCACAACTGGACCCGTAATTGCTTTCAGCAGGAGCTGTAATGAGATTACCACAATATGAGTTGGGCTCATAAGTGGCAAAGACCTAAAGAAGGTTTTTCGTCAAATCTTTCCAGAGCTTAACTCATTAAATCTAAGTTGAATGTAACTTGGCTGGGATGTGTGCTAAACATACATTCCCCATCACAGTGATACATTGTGAAAAGGTGCCTTCCTGTGGTAGCTGATTGCTTCTTCCTCAGCCTCACTGGATGACTCATCACAAACAATCCAAACAATAAAAAAGTAAACACATTTATCCGTCATGGTGCACACTCTGTTCGTGATATGTGCAGTATGTCCTTGGTGTACTGTTGTAGCATGATGACATAGCGTGCATGTACCTGGACCTCTGCCCTCTCCTATACAGCAATCAATAGGTCAGATCCTCATCATGGTAGTTAAGCTTCTAACGACACATTAGTAATTACAGTCTTAACAAAATATGACATCTGACGTTGACCCCCCCACTTATCCTGACCTTCATAAGGAGTAATTGGATATGTGACTGTCGGTACCTCTGAGCTGTTGATCGACATCAAGGGGCCTTGCACTTGATTACTTATGTATGCAGAGGAAAGAGAATGGTGTCTGGGGAGTAGAGTGCATGCTGGGATGTGTTAACCCCCTGCAAAGGCCTGCTGATCCAATCATGATGAACAGACTGCCATTCTGGCGCTGCACACGGACTCTCCTTGGTGCGACCTTGAAGGCTGTTGCAACAGTGTGGCTGTGACTCAGTGCATGAAAGCCACACATTCAAAGACATTATCTATCTTGCACTTTGAGGACTTTGTAATGTAATATACATTAGGCTGGGCTGTACATGATTGATTTAGTTGAATACTAAGTGAGTTTTTTTGCATTTAATTATCCTGTAACTTGGCCACAGAAAATACTAGATTCTGAGAGGCTGGCAGGTGTCCATTATAATCAAATAACAGGACACCTCAACAACCCTGGTCAGCATTTTAACCATCTTTGTAAAGCTGTGCACAAAGTGCAGTATGTTAAACTTCAAATTACAGTTCTTCTACTTTGTGCTATAGTCCCACTTAAGGGCACTTAGAATTGCATGTGAAGTTTATGCACTACTACATAACATTCAAAATCTCACAATAAAATTCACATTTTCTAGATGAAATGATGAAGATTCACAAACGTCTAAAATCACAATTTACTGCTAAACCGGAGTAAACTATTGAGTGACTATTATAGGTAATAGTGAATGAGGGGGTGACACAGCATAACATTTTGGGTGTTTTCTTTAAGATTGATTGTAATTTATGTAGTATAATCTGGCAGTACAGTTTTCTAATTGATGGGGGGGTTGTAATAAACCGGCTGCTTTTAACTCTCACTGCTGACATGAAACTTACAAACAAACTTTAATCAATGCATGATGACGGATTGAACACAGCTACTTTTTTTATTTTATCTGCTCTAAGTAGCAATTACTTTTTTTGCAATCAACCGAAGGTAAAAATAATGAAAAGAAAGAGAAAATATTTAATATCAAGTGAAAACAGTTGTTTTGTTGTGCGAAGAGAACAATGGATTTAATGATGTGAAGTGGCCTTAATTAAAAGTGTTATTGTACTTTCTGAGATGAGGTGCTTTGAAAAAAAAGGACTAGCTAGAGGAAACATCACTCCGCTCTGTATTGTAGAATTCTTATTTACCTTCACTATCTTACTACTAATATTTTGAAAGTAGTTTCTGGGTGTTTTATGCCTTAATTTGATAGCGGACAGGAGATCGAGATGGGAAAAGATGCAACAAAGGTGCCTGGCTGGACGAGAGCCAGGGTTGTTGTTGCGCCCTATCCACAGGGCCTCTAGGACACCCCAGATTATATAATTATACCAGATGTTGGACTGAGATATGTACTTAGCTAGACTTCTTAACATAGAGCCAGCGAGCAAATGAAAAAATGGTCCTCATATACTACGAGCAATGTCGCGATACAGTCGGTTTGTCTGATGAGGTTAAAATGAAAAAAGTTTTTGAAAATGTCAAGAGGTAGATCTGAGGTTTTGAAGTCCATCTCTAATTGATAAAAGAACAAGTGCTTCTCTCGAGACTCCCATTTGGCTCTGATGTTGTACAATCAAACCAGGACTAATCCATCATAGAAGAGGCTCGGAAGATCAGAATGTAATGCTGCACATTTATCATAAATCCATGCAGGCCTTGGGTGGGCTGTGTGTGTTGTGTGTGCTGCTGGAGCCCCGGTCCAGAGTGGACGAGAGGAGCCTGCAAGAACAATGAGGATATAATCAGTCTCACAGCTAGAGATGTCCAAGTTAGTCTGTACCTCTCCTGCTAAGTTTAACAGTGCAGACGGCAGCAGCATTTTGATCAGGCAGCCTTCGATGCAGCAGATCCTGTACATAGGAAGTGACAGCATCAGTAATAGAGCCCGCGAAGTGCTAAACTGCAGGAAAGCAATGAGGAGGGGGCTTTCTGCTGACACAGGAAAGAGGGGAGGTATCAAATGTCAAGGGACACATTAATGTCTACGGTTTCTCCTTGGTCCTCAGCAAAGTAAGGCTGGATAAATATGCAGGAAAAGGTTTTGTGTATATATGTACTCATAAATGAATGAATGTCACAGAAAGCAGCTGAGTGTATTTCAAGGTTAAATTCCGTTATCATCTTTTCATTGCCTGTTGATATTAAATGTGTTATCTGATACATCGCCTTGTCCGCTGTTCTCTGTATAATGAAAGCGTTGTTCAGTCTAACTTCTCTTATTGATTGGCAGTTGATTTGACTGACTCAACCACTCTATTGATTTGGCATGCTATTTAAAGAGAGCTTGGGGTGCAGGTGAACGGAGCGATGGTCAATAACCAGTGGCCAGAGATAAAACCATAGCTCCTGCTGTGCTCTGACTTGCAGATCTCCAGCTGAGCGTTACAGCCGCTGGACTGAACGGCATCACAGTCGATCAGTTTGTTGTCATGATGACGCCTTTTTGTTATGATGGATGAGGCAAATTCACAGTTTACTGCAGGTCATTGGTGGTCGTGTTAAAATCCTGGCCTCATGTGCTACGCCGTCTCCTCTAGTGGGATGAACGCCACTACCATGACAACTGCAGATGTACTGTATGTTGGGGCTGTCTAAAACACATGGCCCCGGTCTGATTTGAGTGCACTCTGGCAACTGTGGCGGCAGATGGAATCCTCCCGCTTTAGTCAGTGAAGTAAAGTTCAGATTGGTTCTATTTTCATTCTGATGAAAATGGTTGCACAAAAGCAGCTCTGGCCTTTTTCAGTCTGTAATTTTGGGAAATGGTGACCTCCTCCTACCAATATGTTTCGTGTTTTCATTTCATGTGTGGGTTGGGGTTGTGTGGGGAAAAGGAAAGGTTATGAAAGTAGTTGTGGCACTTCTGCAGGGAAAACAATAAGAGCCCATAGCCACTCTGGAACCTGAGTAGACACTGGTGATGTTTCTAGATGTTGTAAAAAAGCATGTAGCAGTGCTAATTTTGCAGCATTTATATGCTTCACAAGCATGAGACCATTGGTGATATGCGCTACCTTATCTTGCTGCAAATGTCATTCATTGCCAATTTCTATAAAGCGGAAATAAAACTTGTATGCATGAACTTAAAAATCAGTATCGCCCTATGACTTTGTCAGGCTCAATTAAAAAGGACCAAAATTAATGCCTTTTGACTTTTTTGTTCCTTGCATTGTTTTTCCTTTTTTAAAACACATTATGTTATGCTAGCTTATGTACTATGTAGTGCTCAGCAGCTAGCATAGTGAGTTTTTTGGAGTCGGTTCCCCCTGAAAACAGCTGGCTATTGCAGTATTGGCCAGACAACCAGATCAATTGGCTAAAAGACGCTAAAATGTAAAATTGGCTAATTTTGTATTGGTTTGTCACTTTCTAGGTTACACATTCTGATCTGATCTATCATTGAACATATTGATTAGTGCAGCTTTAAACATAAGCTAAACCTTTGTATTTTGCATGTGAATGCAGACTTAATAGTAGATTTCGTGTGTGATTTGTGCGTTCTGTCTAGCCTAGAAATGTCAAGTAAATGCCTCTGAGAGTCAACCAGTCTCTGCTCTGTTTCGTAGTTTTTTGTTGTTGTTGCCTGCTGTCAACTTTGCAGGGATTGTATTAAAGCTTTACGAGGATGAATCCAGTTAATGTTTATAGCATTTGTATTATTAGGGGATGTTCCCAGGGCACAGTGCAGGGTTGTCCTCATTCATAACATGTACCCAGCATTCTCTGGCTTTGGATAATCAAAGTGAGTGGTTGGGGATGGGATGTAGATCCACCCAAAGGATCCACCTCACCTCGTAAACCTCAACATCAACATATAGAAACATCAAAAAATGACACAAAGGTCATAGTTTTTAGGATTTAACGTGCACGTTTTCTCTTTGAGGCAGATCGTGTGTTATTTGTCCCACCGTCTTCCTCCTCCTCCTCCTCCTCCTCCTTGTCAGTTTCCCACCCCAGCACTTGTCACTCATCTTGATGAGCTGTCTGCTACAACATAGAGCTGTCCACCTCTAGCTGGAGGCTATAAATCCGCAAGAAAACAAACCAACAACAGGAGTGTTCAGTGTTTTAGAATAGGCCTTGTCCTCTGGTCACATGTTCCTCGCTTTCTCCTGTTGTCGCTGTGACCTTTCTGTGCTTGACAGCTGCACGACAACAACAAACACTATACACCCCAGAAGCAGGATTTCTACACAGACATGGACACGTGACACAGGCTAATAATCGATGTTATTTTAATGTGTGAATTGGTGCATGTTGTAGCTTTAGGAGACGGTATTTTCCTATTTTAATCTTACAGTTCGAGCTGAGCTGAGACCCCTCAATAAGAGTATGCTGGGGGTGCAGAACAAAGAAACAGCTATACGTATCCCCAGGAGCCTTCATCAGTCGAAATGTATCAGATCAATGTACAGAGGTTGAATGTCACCTAGTGAAATTGGTGAAAGTGAGCCTGCAGGCCATGGGCACCAGCTAATGAAATTTTGATGCTGCTTTATTTAGAACTATATTTTACAGGATTACGTTCCAGGCTCCGTTTCCAACTTCAAAGGCGAGCTTTCACCACTGCTGGGGGTAGCAAGCCTAGCTGCACCGCTCCCTAGAATAGGAAGGTTCCTAACAATTTTGTGCTTGGGTTTTTTTCCCCCCTTCTTCTGTCATTCAGAAGGCTTTCAAGTGATCAGTTCTAATCTGACTCACTTTATTTTTCATCCTTTTCCCACTTTGCTCTGTTAATCCATGAAGTGAGATATGCAGCGGGTTTGTGTGTGGCTCTCTCGATTAGATTAGATTAGTGCTTCCATCATTTGTGGTCAGATGAGAGATAGAATGACTGGGGGGGGGGTGTTTATAGAACTGCCAGCTCTTTCCATTTAAATGGTTCTCGAGTGGTGACAGCTTTACCCCAGAATAAACACTTGATGGGCTGTGTATGTTTGATCATGTTAATATTTCTGCGCTCTGATCTAGGATTTCCCAAACTCTCCTGGTTTTTGTTTTTTTCCAGTGGTCTTTTGTCTTGCTGCCTGCAGCCTTTTCTCAAACAAAGCTTGTGCCCTTGTTGTAATAAACGGCCACATACCGAGAAGAAAGAACACAAAACATTCGACGTCCTCCATTGTGTTCTTGTGTTCCTTTTTGTTTTCTGTGTCGCATTAGATATGATCACCTGCTTACGTGGTTGACGCAGCTATTACCATCCTGGTAACAACCCCGCTTACATTTGAGAGCACTGCAGTGTGTTCATGTTCTCCACTGGGAACTCTTACTTCATCTGTGTATTATTAGCTGATTATAGTAGAGAGTTATAATAGTTAGGTTAGTGTTAGCTAGATAGACGGGACAAGGTATTACTGTGCTAATAAAATAAATGTCACAGGTTAAACCTCACAAAATAATACTTTTTTACATTTTTAATCACTCATCTATTTAAACCTTTTACGCATGAAACAATACAAAATACAAATTTAATGTATTAAGATATTAAATTAGATTTAGATTTTGTCAGGAAGAAGAAACTCTGACTGTAGATGTAGTCGGATATGGCTTTGCACTACCTACATATCTGTTTATGGTAATACAAAGACAGAGTGCAGTATCTGCATTTTTGGGGTCATAGATTAAATAATTGGTCATGGAAATGACTTGCAGAATGACTTGCCAGTCAAGTCAATGGTGTAGTTACTGCGGTTAGGCTTTGGAGGGCAGTATACCTGTACTAAAAAGTGTTTGGTGTTGTTGTTATAATCAGTGTTATACATTTATTTATAATTTATTTATCTCTTTGTGTTAATAAAAACATTGTGTCCGTGTGTCCCAGTGTGTTGGCTACTATTATTGGGCCACCGGTTAAAAACAACAAGGCAAGATGGTGGCACTCACAGACGCATTGGCATGGAGCTTTCAGTCAAACTACTGATGCTGCTGGTCATAAAGTGTCTTATGTCTTACGCGTTTTGTCTTTGCAGACAGGTAAACGTGTTTATTTGCATTTATCCTGGGGAAGTGAGATCCGATCACAAGTGGTCACCCGAGATGCCTGAAAACTGACGTACTTAGAGCTCTCCACTTGTGACCAGATTACATAGGATGCATGTTAATACCAGGTGTAAACAGGGCCAAAAAAACAATAGAGACTAGTTAGCCAAAAGGTATGGCTCTGGTCATGACTACCTAATAAGGGATTAATGCTTTGTAGGACAAATGCTATTCAATGGCTTTCCACAATTATTATTCATGTTGTGCAACCTGAACAAACATTATACACTAACATTAAGCATCATGCATCATTTTGAGGTATGAAATCATACATGAGCCTACAGACTGTTTACCTTGAGGACCATATTACTAAAGCAGGCCTCTACCCACTGCTGTGCAAAAAAAAGTGTATAAAATGGTTTTCATGGCAAAAGATCTCTGTGTATTAGTTATAATACGCTGTGTCGTGGCTCAAACTACACCGAAAATGTATTTCGTTGCCACTATAAAAGAAGTATTTTCTTTAGTTTTACTTGTGTATGGTCATCTGGACAACTTGAAAGCTGGCAACAGGTAATTTTGGTATTTTTGCTTGAAAAATCAATTATGTTTATAATCATTTATCAAAATGGTCGCATAATAATTTTTATTATTCCCATTTTGACCAGAATTGTATGGCAGTTAAGGCAGGTTAAAGCATAAATCCCAAGTCTGCAGTGCACACACTCATACTGCAGTCCCTGGCATGTGATACATTTCCTTGTTCCATTTAAATACAGTCAGTCAACTTTCTGACCTTCTCTCTCCTGATTACGACCTCTCCCTGCCTCTGATTATCTGTTTTTACTGCGTATGTCTTTTTCTCTCGTTGTTCCTCCCTTTCATTCCCTCTTTCTCCTTGATCCCCTGGTTGGATGGATGGTTTGGAGCTTAGCTAGGTGCAGCAGCTGGTGCCCCAGGAGATCGCTGACCTGGGGTGAACAACCGAAGAAGAGTCAAATTAACGTTTTATTTCATTACTCACATTGAAACACCAGCAGTTCTCAATGTCATCCAGAGGGTAAACGCTGCTCAACCAGGGGGAAATAACAACAAAACATCAACAGCACCATCGCAACACAGGAAGACCAAGCAAATTTACATCTCCTGCACTGGAAGCAAAGCTGGTGTATATTTAAATTTTTCTATTTATCATATACTATAACAGTTATTCGTAATGCCAGCAGCATCTCTCTTCCTGTTGTCTCGTCCTCTTTTTATCTCCGAGGGTGCAGTATTATGTCATGCAAACAGATTGGGCCAGTGGTAGCCAGAGAGCAGCAGAGAGAGCACCTCCGGGTGGTTGGATGTGTTTGTTAAGCATGATAATTCACTGTGGGGAGAGTGCCAGAGGAAAAGAAAACAACTGCCACCATTTCAAAGATAGTCTGCTTCTGTAACTGTGCAGTCTTCCTCTGCCTGCATGGGCTTTCATCCTCGTGGCTCATATCTTATATAAGGACAGATTAAGAATAAATAGATAAATAAATACAGAAAAAAACTGAGTCCAGACAAAACGGCTTCAAACAGCCTGCAATTAGGAGTCAGATATGCAGCATGTACAGCTATCTCCCACTGCCATTGCATCTAACTCAATTTGCTGACTGCTGTGACATTTTTTGTGATCGTGGAAAAGTGCAGCGGCTGAATTTATTGTTGCAGGGCCTCTGCTTTTTTGATGAATGCGCTGTGAGCTCATCCTTATCTGGCAGGAAGCATGAAAGCATGAATCATACCATTTGTTTTTCTGCCTTTTCCGAAAGTGAGTGACCGACAATGGCATCTGAGGACAGCAGTGTGGGTTACGTTGGCCAAAATCAAAGTGCTTTAAATAAAAAGTCTTTGTAGGACAAAGCAGAATGTAAAAGGGAATAATCTTTACAGAAATATAATATGCAAACGTGGAAATTACTTACCTGTCATTTCTGTAGGCTACATATGTGGGAGTTAGATATATTGCATATGAGAATGACTTATGTCACTGTTGAAAATTAGAATATTTTGATATATGGGTGTAATAAGTCCATCAAATGTATATGCCAACCTGTCTTGTGAAAACCATTGATCACCCAAACATCAGCGTTTAGCGTCAAAATTAGGAGAATTATCTCAATCTCCTGGGAAAAAAAATCTATGTTGTCCTTGTATTTAAGCTATTTAAGCCCCTTATGCAGATTACATAAACTTTTTTTTTTTTTCCTTGACTGTTGGTAGGTATACTCTATGACACTTGAAAACGGGTTTACAGGACATGAATGTAACAAACTCGCGGCGATAGTTCTGGCATCGAGTCGCTGATGTTACATTAGAGGAAAACTTTAGTAAACTGTAGTCAGAGACTGCAGCATAAAAATCAGCTGTGGTTAGAACAGCCAAGCACTCTATGGAAGCTCCGAAAAAACATACATCATATATGCCCCTTTCGTGTTCTTAATGTTTATGTATTCATCAGCTGTAAATATGTATATATTTAAGTGAAATAGATGTTAGTCATGGTATTATTATGTCATGATAATTGTACCTTTCAGGTATGTAGAACCTACTGGATACATTTGGAATAAATAGACATGTGTGTGATTTCATCCAAAATGCACCAAAAATGCGAATGGCCCTAACTAGAGACAGTTTTTAGTTTGTCTATTCTGGGCTACTGTATAAACAGGCGGTTCAGTATGCAGCCGCCATGGAAGGTGACTCGCAGCATCTGTAGATAAAAACATCTCATTCTAAAGTCACGAGAACACAATGATTTGTATTTTCTGGTGATTTTACACTGATGAAAACATGAATATTATATTCCATTTCTGCCAAAGATCCTCCTGAATGTTACACCCTGGACCTTTTAACGTGTATGCCAGATCTGTTCTTTGAAGGAGTTTAAGTTTGAGGAAAAACAGTTTCAGCGCTCTGTATTTGTGTGTTCAATAAACTATGACACCTAATTTTTTCAGTGTATTGAAGTACATTGAGGTAGATTGTAGCCTCCGATAAATAACATTTCTTTCAAACATTGTATTTATTTACAGTAGCACAGTAGCAGTAAACATGCTCAGCATATTAGAATGTTTATTCCACAGCTTTTATATTGAAGCTTACATATTTGCTGATATATTGTTACATTAAAGCGTTTTAAAAATTGGTTGAACCACTTTGATCTGATGGGATGCAGTGCTTCTAGCAGACCTTTGTAAGGGCTTGACTTTACAGGTCTGTAATATATTAGGAGGGTATATAGTGGTCCCAGAGCGCTTTTAAAAACTAAAAGCCATAAGCATTTGTTCTTTGAGAGGTAACCCAATGTGACACTGACTCTGATTTATGAGTTAACAACAGATGGCGTAGTAAATTATCAATGTCCTTACTCAAGCTAATGTCTTAAAACACTAAAAATACTACAATGCCTTCTTCGTTGGGAGTATGATTCTTGATCCCACACATGTACAGAACAGTTCGAGATAAGTTTAAAATTGAATAAATGAAGCGTCATTGTGAAGCTGACACATTGCGGTCATGACGGCCCCGCATTGCTCTTAAGCTGATTGCATTTGTCAGGGAATCAAACACAAGGCTGTTATGAATATCTAAAACAGCTCTACAAGTGCAGTCCCCCTTGACTTAAAAAGCCCTTCAGCCACCTACCACTAGCGCTCTCTCGCCCAATTCTAAGTATAAAAGTAGAGTTTGACATGAAGTGGAAGAGTTGTAGAGAAATCGGAGCGCTGAGACATTTTTCATGACGAGCGTGGGTATTACGACAGAGGAAAGAAGGTGCCAGTTTGCTGCTCATTTTACTCAGGGTTCACAGGAAGGCTAAGGTAGCAGCGTCAACGATACGCCAGTGCTCATCAGCCTCCCACACGGAGCTGGCTGCTCGCTCCACTTACTCCAATGTGTAGCCTGCTTTTTTCTTTCCCTCCTTGAGCCCTGAAGTAGTGCAACTAAAGTGGCCTGCAAGGCTGTAGAGATTGGCCCATGTGCTCCTGTTATCGAGAGAGATTCTGGTCTGAACCAAGAGTAGCACTTTACAAGGAAATATGCTACAGTACTTTTAAAGAGAAGTTTTTTCAAAGTAATTGTTCTAAGTTTCCAAATTTGTTTATTGACTTTTTTGTTGAGAGTTAGATGAGAAGATTGATACCACTCGTGGCTGTTCACTGAATATAAAGCTATAGACAGCCAACAGCTGGTTAACTGTGCTTAGCACAACGACCAGAAATGGGGGCGAACAGTCAGCTGGGCACTGGAGTCTTGTCCAACTGATAACCGTCTGTAAAACAACAAAGTGTCTTATTATTATTCTTATTATTCTTATTGTTATTATTTGGTTTTTGTAAGGATATAATCAGATAATAAACCAGATGTGACACATTAATAAGTGAGCTTTAGAAGTGCAGTTTTTGTGCTAAACTAACTAGCTGCTAGCAGTAACTTTATAGTCGCCCTTTAACCATGAAGTATTTCCCACAATGTTGAATAATTCCTTTTAAAATGTAGTATTATCAAACATAGCTTATGAATGCTTATTCATGGCAAATTGTGTGACAGTACACAGCAAAAAGCCCAGTGTTGAATTATCTCCCACAGAGCTGATTTCAACACTTTTTCAGGGTTTATATAGATCCACACTCTCCAGAGTTCAATTAAGACTTTGGCAAAGTGTTAAATGTTGAACTATTTCAAGAGTTCCTTCTTTAACTAGCAAAAGAGGGTTAAATTAACACTGAGTGATACAACATAACAAAAAAAAAGTTAAATTTTTTACTATTTGGGTGGAGTGAATTTTACTCCCTTTTTAAAAATCTACACTGAAAATAATTTAAATATGAATTATAACAATTAATTACAATAATCTCAATAATTTTCAAAAATAACATTTATGGTTTTTTTTCATGTGTAAAACAATGCACAATCTTATTGTCATGTAAATCATACAACTTAAAGGCAAAATATGCTTGGAAATGTTTATCAAGTGGTTTGCCTGGCGTGAAATGAGATGTTTATCCATGGTGACGTAGAAGCTGTCGATCCAGTTCTTCTGACGGCCAACAGCGAGGAGGTACGGTTGTTGATCCTGCTGGTTGCGGAGATGATCCTCCAAACTGTAGCATGACTGAGGCTGAGAGAAGGAACCAGAAAGAAAACCATATTATTGAAGTGATTACTCAAACATCTCCCTGGCTAGTGTGAGAAAGGAAAGCCTATGAAGACAATTTCATCCACTTTAACAATCCTAATTTACACACGTGGCTAAGAAAGTGATGTGACAAATTATTATAATCACCTTAATAGTTTTTGGAAAGAGGATGTATCAGCAACAATAGGGAGGTCTTTTCTTGTAGGCTGAGGACAAAGAGTCACAAGAATAAACTCAAAACTCTTCAAATGTAGTACTTTTAAAGTTTGAGGAAGAGGCATTATGAGTCCATCTATTGCTCATATTCATTACAAAAATCAGATCAACTTTAAGAGACATACAGAATAAACCGAATTCATAAATTAATGAATAAAGCAACTGTAACTGCAGTTATAGAAAATTATTTTTTAAAACAAGCAAAAGAAATACAACTCACTTGTTTCCCCATCAGAGAACCCTGGCTTCAAGAACAGAGTCTTGTTCCACCTTTGAGAAAGAATACATTGATTAACCTATTATTAACTACTACTACAAGAAATACTTTCAGATATCAAGTAATTCTAAACATTTCATTCCAAACTTACCAATCCTTTTGTATCCAGGAATCTTGGGGAAAGTTGAGAGGATATCAACATTTCTACCTGGGTCATTAACAAGCTTCTGAAAGGTCTCTCACCTCTTCTGCAGAATCTGGGAAAAAGAGCAATAAAACAACAAGTCCAGGTCACACAGACAACCAGATACAATACGCTGTGACACGTTTTTGTGGCCTCTGTGGCCCCTGTATGTTAAACTATGTTAAAGGCAAAAAATGTCTAGCAACTAGTTCTAACCTCAAACAAGATTTTATACAGTAAAAATCAAAGATTTCATTTGTTATTGCTTTGAGCTTGCATGTGAATTGTTGTTAAACCATCATTGAAGTTGGAATGGTTAAAGTTAGTGACGAACTGTAAGCTGGCTGCCACAGACTGCTAGTTAAATGTTAGCTAATCACCTGGAATAAATGCTGTTGAGTCCTAAAAACAAACTAGGCTTTGTAAGTAACATATTCTCTGTAGATGTTTTATTGTACATATTGCAGTTCACAGCATCCATTGTGTCAGTAAGTTTGACTTAATTGCACTCACCCTGTAGAGCTGCAGGAGTGGAGGGAAATGGTGATAACTTGTCTCCAACCCACAAAGTGAAATGCGTTTCTTCTGTGGGTGGAGTTTAATTACATCTATGCAGAGTTGGGCTAACACCAGAGAGGGTGGGCTAACACTAATGTTATCAACTCTGTCAAAAAACTCCAACACTGAACAACATTTAAATCAGACAGTGTTAATATTACACTTATATTAATATGTATAATATTTAACCCTGAAATTTCAACACTCCAGTTGTTGCTGTGTAACCACAAACAAGCAGCAGGACAATCAGCTGATCAGAGACCAGCATTAAAAAGATCCCCATTACATTACTAATACAATGTAGGCAGATGTTAAAAACTACATGGTTATGAAATCATGTTTGCCCCTAAAGCTTTCACACAATCATTGGAACACACATCCATATATACATCTTGTTTTTAAGTTCCACTGGAGCATCTCTAAATGATTTCTGACAAACCTACCCAGTGGTACAGAGGCATCTTAAAATAAACTGCCCTTTTCCCTCCATCTCCTCCTGACTGCTGCTGAATTCAAATCACATCTCTCCCCCCTTTCCCGAGCTCTGTTGCCTAAGGTTGGGCCTGTGACTCATCATAAAAGAAGGAGCGAGTTAGATAATGTGGTGCCGCCCTAAACACAACGCACACAGCATACATATAAAGAAATACTATATTAGAGCAAAGAAGTAAGGTCAAGTTCAATAAGTGAGTGCTCTGTGGACATTATGTGAATGCACATGAGGTGAGCCGGCTGTACAGCAGAATCATACTAATGCACTGGGGGATTAGGAAAAGATGGTGTATGGGAATGTATGGAAATGTGTATATATATTTTTATTCTAAGCATTCATGACTTCCAAAGTTGGTCCAAAGTAAAAAAAAAAAAAAGAAATTGTGTAATTATGCATTTTATTTTAATATAAAAGGTTAACAATGTGTCATTTTAATAAATTATAACTTTAATTTATAAATAATGTAATAAATGATTAATGGATTTTCTCTTAATTGCCAGTGTTCAACAAAAGAAAGTTAATAATCAAGTACAAAACTAAAAGACAAAAAAATCTAATATACTGTTGTAAGAGAACAGAATACAAAACATCTAATGTGGCTGAATCTACCTGGTTTGTGAAATTGTATGTAATGTATGAAGGATATATTGTTTTGCCTTTATATATTAATATGAAGAATAACGAATTAACATAAATTAATTTAAATTAAAACTGTCTCACTTATTTCCTCCAAATGCACCATTAGTTTGATTTAATCTGTGTAATTTTCTGCAATCAGTGTGTAATATGAGCTTTCATTAGGTTTTGGTGTTACATAGTGCATACTTAAACGGCAGTGCACTGTAAATAAGCATGAAATATCTTTAATAAATCATGTTACAGGAGAGGTGCCCCTGCATTTCCCAGTTGTCAAGGCAAATCTTCACGTCGTTGAGCTGTGTTGCTGTAAAATAGAACCTATATATCTCTCTATCTGGCGGCGTGACGAACATTTGATTTTCATCAAACATGAGCTGGTTATACATGAATTCCCGGCTCTACTGTAGGTGAACTTTGTGAATTGCACATTGTTCTCCTGTCCATTCTTTTCAAGACTTGAAAAATAAATCTTCTCAAATGAGGCCCATCCTTTGACCTCATACTACTGCTCCATCTATATCTGGGTATCAGAATCATGTGTATTGTATGGTGGTATACGTGTATCTGCTCCGCATTCTAGCAACTGCCAACTCTTAAATATAATTCTAATTAAATGCAATTTACTCTCCTGACCTGTGAGCTATGAGCTCCCTGCAGTCTGATTGCAGCTTTTGATGTGTTTACAGTCTTACAGTGCTGATTAAGTGCTGGGAAGGTTGTTCTCCACCAGCCACAGCTAAATTAAAATGGGGAGGTGAGGTAGGGCCTGTCATCACCAGCTTTCGCACTTCACACACAAGATGAGATGTGCCACAGAGTCAGCAGCAACTGCTGGCTCACCTGTTATGACTATAGTAAATTAGCACTACTACCAAAATAGCTGAAGCCAAATAAATGCTTGGGATTTCCCCATTAATTGGCATCTGAACGGTTTGGAGGGTGGTCTCGAGCAAAAGCATAAGGAATGGATTAAACAATGTGTTTGTTTGCTGTAAGGCAGTGGTTCCCAACCGCTAGGGGTTCCCAAAATTATGGCGAGGCCTTCTTGAGGGGTGTAAGAAAAGTTTGAATATATACAGTAGGCCTATATCTCAGCATTTTGTTCATTTCTGTAAGAAAATCAGATAAATGTGTTATTTTTTAACTTTATTAAATTTATTATTTCGGATCTAAACTTTGAAGACCTGAACACAAGCTATATACACAGATCTCTCTCTCTCTCTGCTAAACAGCCTCATCCTGAAAAGTATGCAGTATAAAGCCTATTATGCAGGATTGGAAAAAAAAGAAATAAAACATAATACAGACAGAGAATTGTGTAAAAAGCTCCCTGATGATATCAGGAACAGTCATCTAAAAATTTGACAAAATGATCCCAATCTTTGTTTTACTCAAACTCCCTGAAGTTATTGTGTTCACTATTTGGGTTCATTGTACAGTTCATCAGTTGTTCTGTACAGTTATTATTTAATATAATATGTAATATCTATAAAATATGTCACTTCAGGAAAAAGGTTGGGAACCACTTCTGCAAGAGGTAGCATGTCTGACTAAATAGCTTACAACCAGTAGTAACTTATCCCTTAATTGCTTCTTAGACCAAGAAGCATTTTGACTTCATTTTTGGAGAGACGGGTTCCACATGCACTCTGTAGTATTTCCCTGCTGCGTGGGTGCTTAATGCTAATGAGTTTACCCTCCGGTAACCCCAGCAAAACTATCTGTCAGATATAGCTTTGCCTTCGCTAAACACAAGCAGACCTCATCCTAAAAGCTTTTTCTGTTGTAACTGTAAAAATACTGATCGAAGATACAAACAAAAAATCATTTATCCAAGCTGCTTGTCCAAATAAGCAAAGCAGTCAAATGAAATAAGTGTTACAAATTTAGGAAAAATATAAAGTATTTACTAGCTCTACACTGCAATACATGAACCAAGCCATTGCTTCATTTCATGTTCTCTGTATGGAGCATCCGGTGTGGATCCTGTCGTTTTGCCTGGGACATGATCTTTCAGCACAGTATCATGTACAGAGTGTAGACCATTTTACAGGGTTCTCATTTTAAAACTAGTCAGCTGGAAACATTAGAAACTAAGCTGAGACAGCATTTTCTACAAACTTATGAAGCTATTAGCGTAATAGCCAACGATAGCTGAAATGACAACTGTGCTCTCTCATTTCAGCAGAGGGGAAAATTGATGGTCGCTGGCTGCAAATGAGAAGCTGTTTGTATACCTCTGTCTGAAATTAAGAAGAATACAAGATAATGGTTTTACAATAGGCAATGATTAGCGAAAATGATGAAGTTGTGCCTTTTTTTATATACTTCAAGATACACAGAACATCTTGGTTAAAAGAAAAAAAAAATGTATACTGTGCTCACCAGCTCCCCCAGAGGCAAATATTCACTAACTGAATCAGAAATGCTTCAAGTCTTTCTGATGGAGGGAGTTATCTGAGAGATGTGACCATACCAACATCATATATTCATTTTCACTGTACTGGGCTTGTGAAATTGAGACATCCATATTTGATATCCTGTCCGTGTTTTTCTGAGAACATCCTCTCTCTGAGACCCATCCCTGCTGCCCTGCCATACAAATCATCTGTTTCTGATATGCTTTCCATGTGGGTCCTGACAACCGTTCTCTGTGGATGTCACAGTGTGGTACTGAGAAACGCATCAATCCCATTTAAAGAACATGTAAAGCCAGAGCCGGGTTGGCTAGCAGCAGTTAACTCAGGAATTAAATTGTCTATGTGGCAGAGTAGCTTTACAAATCATTCTGCCTGATAGCTTGCAGAGGCACATACAGTCATTGTCTGCATAAATGGAGCATCACTTGCTAATGCTGACATCTGACAGGCTAAGAGCGAGTGGCATTCAGTGCTGTGTGAGCATGAATGTTCAATTATAGGGACGATGATACTGCTTTCTTTTTTACTTTGGATACCCACAGACCCTCAGCTGTGATGAGATTTTTTTTTCTTCTTGGTCAAGAATTTGAACAGATTGTATCCATCCAGAGAAGAAAGCCGGCCTAAACATTAATGATGCATGGAAAGTGAAGAGGTCAGACCAGGCTGTCTGCTGATCTCACTAATCAACGGCCCAAAACAGAGCCTATCTGGAGGAACAGAAAATGACTCATAGTATTCAGTATCCTCTGTCTTGCGTCATTTCGTTTTCTACTGCAGCCCTTATAAAAAAGAAATGCTTAGCAGTTTCTTCAGGATTTTAATTATGTGTGCTGCTTGTTTGTTGCTTCTTTGGACCTTTATTTCTTTGTTGTTCATGGGAGCAATCCTGTTGTTCACTATCTAATGAGAAAAATCAAATAAGATTGTGAAAGCACAAAATGTGATGCCATATGACCAAAAGTATGTGGACACACTTTAGTCATTATACCTGTATGCCAGAATTGCCTCAATTCTTCCGGTTTCAGGTTCTCCACGGGACTTTTGAACCTTGCTCCCATTCGGACACAAGAGCGTTAGTGAGCTCAGTGACAGTGGTGATTTTGGCCTGACTGACAGTTTGATGTTCAAGTTCATCCCAGAAGCGTTTTATTTATTTATTTATTTTTGTAGACACGATTGAGTTCAGGTAGCCTGAATCCAAACCTGTGAATCGGTGGCCCACATTCCAGATTTGTCCATAGATTTAAGTACAAAAGTACACAAATATATGAAGACAGGGGTGTCCAGATACTTATGGCCTTACAGTAAACATGCATCCATTAAGCACATATAACGGAGATGGAATAATGAAATAAAAATCTATCGTACCTACAGTAGCTGTTTCTGTGCTGTCTTTACAGGTTTGATCATTCCACATCCATGGCCACCTCATAATCATCCCACACACAGTCAGTGTGTCGCTAACAGTGGCACTAACAAGGCCTGATAAATGACGTGTTCTCTGACCCTCCAGACCATAGAGAGGGGTGCAAGAAGCAGACGCTAAAGGCAGTGTAGTGAAACCAACAAGGCTTTTATGAGTTCTGCTGCTGTTAAAGGAGCATTTTACTTTAAAGTAAAGTTGGTATATTTTGTAGCAGCTGTAAACGACCTTGACAGCCGTCCACAGAGTGATAACATTCAGACCAGTCCCGCTTTTGAAGCTTAATGATTAAATGTCAAAATAATGAATGTGTCAAAATAGAAAGAGAAGCTGTTAGCAAAATAAGACCAGTCAGAAAGTCCAAATGCATTACATTTAGAGGTGTAGTGTTCTACAGAGTATGCTAAGCTGCAGCCAGCCTGTCCAGAGGTCGTCTTGTGTTGTCATATGGCTGTATGGAAGGTGACATGTGACAACTGCAGGCACAGCTGGCCCTGCCTGATGTGACGGGAGGAAATAATTTGCTTTAGAGATCCCACTCTCGCACCCCCTTCTTCCACTTGATGTGTTGCTACAGAGCTTACCTGATCAAACCTCTTCATTTAGCACTAACTGGGATTTGACTAAATTTGGAGGAAATGATGCAGAAAACTATTGTGTTTTGATAAAGATGACTAATTGGTTTACAAGGAAAGGAAGTTGCGGTGTCAATTACTGCTCAAAACAAGGTGACATACTGTATTTGTGTGTGATCAGCTCAGAGGGGAGTTCCCTTGTTAATGAGGGATAACACTTGTTTTGTAGTGCGTCAAAAGAACAAAACTTGAGTTGTAGCAAACATCTCTGAACATTCTGCAACGGCTTCACGTAAAAAAAATATTCACGAGGAGCAGTGACTTTGATTTAACAGCTCTAGGGAGTATTAGCTCGAGCTTAACCAAGGTTAGCTACCCAGGAGTTGGTGGTAATACACATTTTGACATTTTTCACTGATCAAACCTTGTGAAAACAGTTTCACACTTGTTAAAGCAGAGTAAGCTCTGATATGCCACACTGCACTGGGATATGAAGTGAAGTGTCTGCTGGTAGCACGTGCTCTTTACATCCTATGAAGTTCCATTAGATCACGCAGCCCCAGCTGCCAGGGCAGGCAGTACTGTCGTCCTTGGAGACAGCTTGTGCTGCATGATAGTTGTGTGCTCCTCGCCATCCGTCTCTCGGGTCACCCCGAGTTCAATGCCACACGGAGGTAGTGGAAGCACAGAAAGACCCAAGCAGTCATGACCTACACCTGTCAACCTGTCAAGAGAAGATACTATCAAAGCCAATGCTCTGTGCTATTAGGCTTGCATCCGCTCTTTATCAAGGGATTGAGATAACATCAAAAGTTTAAATTCCATAGAGTATATCTTCTAATGAGGTGTTTTTAGGTTACATAACTAGAATCTTGCATGGGTTTGGCTTTTGAATTCCATTATTCATTGTTGAAAATGTGCCTTTTTTGACAAAAACTTCTTCTAATATGATCCTAATATGTTAAAGAGGCTCAGGAATTTGGAGGGTTTGCTTCTGTTAAGAAGGCTGAATTGAAAGGTGCCCGGTTATCTCACTCGGTAGAGCTAGCGACCCATGTACGGAGTTGCTGCAGCGGCCCGGGTTCGAATCCGACCTGCGGCCCTTTGCTGCGTGTCATCCCCTCTCTTTACCCACCTTTCCTGTCTATCTACAGTTGTCACTATTGAATAAAGCCAATAAAAGGCAAAAAAAAATAACTTTAAAAAAATATAAATAAATAAAAAATTTAAAAAAGAATTGAATTTAATATAATATAAACATTTTCCCTAGTAGCTGATGCCATGAATAGCAACTAGTCTTGAAATAAAATAAAGCCATAGTTACCAGCTGTCAATAGGGGTGAAAAGATCGAAAAAATATCGTATCACGATATTTTGTTTTGTGATATTGTATCGATTCTCAAAACACTGTATTGATTTTTATGTTTAAACCCCCAACCTAGATAGCAGTGTTGTAAACGTAAACTGAGAGCTATGAAGTTGGATGTTACAGTGACAGTGATAAATGCAAATGCAGATCCCACTGTTCTGGTTTAAAAAAGCTACAACAATACACAGCCTTAGTTGTCAAACTGCTGGTTTTTAGAGAACTTAACAAGGTTTGTCAAGGTTTGGCAGATGGCTAGGGAGATTGGTATCCTGTTGGTATCATGGGTATGTACTTTAGGTATATGAATAGATATAGAACGATAGGTAGGTGGGTACCATGGGTATATAGATAGATAGTTATAATGGTAGAGGTGTACAGGCAGATCGGAAAGCTTAAAAGGAAATACAAACACACATGCGTGTCCACTGTAATTATTCCCAGTGTCTTGTGTATAATTGCAATTAACATATTTTCATTAGGAGGCAGCACAATCCCAGCCTGTCTTCTCTGGGGTCTTGTTGGAAATGCTTTTAGCAGGCCAGGAGTATCTCGGCATACTGTGCCTGCTTCCATAAAAGATGCAACAAAAGGGACACTCTTCATGTGCCCTTGTTATCCTTGACATGTTTGACATTTGAAACTAACATATAGTCCAGTGTAGTCATCCCAGTTGCATAATATTCACTCCCAGGCTGAAAGCCCAAGGACGCATTGCCACAATTATCATGAAAGGTCATTTAGTGTAGCAGAATACGGTGCATCCACTCTGTTGCATACATAATTTAGGAGCATGAGCTCAGGGGTAGAATATATTTTCTTGTAGACTCAGTTGCCGGCCAGACATAGTGCAACTCATTTAAACCTGTTTTGGAATTTTATTGAAATAAATTAAATTAGCTTCTGGTTAAGTGATAGAGGAGAGATCTGCCGCTGTGCTCGGGGCAGAAGTCTGTAGTTTTTATGTCAGAATCATCAGAATCAAATGGGTGAAGGACACAGTTGGAGCTATACCAGCAAACTGCCTCTCACAGTATGCAAGGCTCTTTAGCCCTCAGTTTTCACTCCATGGTGTCAGTACTTATACCATTGAACTTTGCCTGTAGTTAATGTCTGATGACTCATACTGAAGGAAAAACATGCATTACATTGTTGAATAATCACATTAAGTGAAGCTGAAGCAGCTCTTGTGCGGTAGAAGTCAGAACAATACGCTCAGTCGCTATAAAATCATGTGTTTTCTGGGCCAACTTCTAGGAATTGAATAAATCAAATTGTTCCTCAAAGAAATGGGAGAATTCAATGCTTTATCCAGTCTTTAAAGTCAATAGTCTGGTGAAATTGTATCGCTGCTCTGGAGCTCCCCAGGAAACATTGCAAATGCTAATTTAATGTGTGAGTGTGTGTCTCTCAAATTGATTAGCTATAAATTATTCAGTGATTTCTGTTGCTAATGAAGATTCATCTCTTGGTGTACCTGTGAGTAGTCACCCACAAGTGTGTGTGTGTGTGTGTGTGTGTGTGTGTGTGTGTGTGTGTGTGTGTGTGTGTGTGTGTGTGTGTGTGTGTGTGTGTGTGTGTGTGTGTGTGTGTGTGTGTGTGTGTGTGTGTGTGTGTGTGTGTGTGTGTGTGTGTGTGTGTGTGTGTGTGTGTGTGGTGATAATACAGGGAAATGTGTGAGTGAGAGGGAATCCAGGCAGAATGTGTCTGAGGGAGGGGGAGGGGGAGAGACAGAATACATGGACACAAAAACCCCACAAATGAGGAAAACCGTCTCTAGAAAAGACGAGATTTTTCACCCCTGAGATCTTTATGTCTGGCTGTCTGCTATAAATGTCAAAGCAATTCAGTTTTTCCCCGGTTAGCCCAGGGACACATGCAGTATTGTCTCCTATGTGTGCTCTTTATGATGTACGGAGCTGCTGTGTCACTGAGCATCTTCATCTGAGCTGTCAAACAGCTGTAGCGCATGGAGACTTTGCATCATTTGTTGTGTGTGTGTGTGTGTGTGTGTGTGTGTGTGTTTTGTGAGTCTATTTTATGACTCTTGGTTGAAGGGTGCCATCTCTCATCAGTGTGTTTGGATGACTGCATCCTCTGCCACACCATTCACATGCAAGAACCTGTTAAAGATGCAAGCAGTAAGATGACAACATACACAGAATGGTTCATCTGGAAGAGGTTTGGAGGAGGTTAAAGGGGTAGAGCTGACAGTTCCAGCATTTGTCTAGGCAAAATATATTGTTTCTTCTTGTTTTTGTTACTAAAATAAGAATCCTGTAATTTAAGGCTGCAGTAAGCTGTGACACAGCTGTTAATGTTGTTGCACTTCCTTTGCTCACCAATAGAGGCCAGTAAGAAGTAGATAAACAGTTTACTTGTAAAGGTTGACTTTTTGGCTGTTGTTGCTTACATAAACAATTGTTTTTGTTTTTGTACTTGTACGCTGTAAAGTATTAACCTGGTTTGCCAGCATGATGTAAGCCCTTTCTAAATATAAATCTGACAAGATTTATGTCTGGTCTGCTAATGAATTTTGATGCGGCATAAAACTATTTATGTAATGCTCCATCCTCCCCCCCAGCTCCCCCTTCCTCCTGTACAGGCCTTGGCCTTTCTGATTAAAAGCCCATTCTCCACTGCTCCCTTGTCGCAGGCTTTACTCAATACATCACACAGAGAGGCAGGGGGAGATGGAGATAAAGCTCTTTGCGTTCCTATTTGCCAACACAGGATTTATTTAAATGTTTACACTGTATGTTCTCTTCAGTTAACCAATGTTGCCCGTGTTGTGTTTTAATCCGATAACTAAACAGACAACAACAATACAAACCTCACATTTAAGAAGGTATTACTGGTACAAATACACACCGTTTATTAGGTGAGTGCAGTTAAAGTCAAATTAGTAGAAAAAAAACGTACGGTTAAAATCAAAACAATGTAACAATGGAATCAAGAAGGAGTGTCTTGTCTAGCCGCCATTTAGCATGTAGCTAGTGTGGTTTCTGTGTCATGCCAGACATTTGGCCCATCCCAGATACATGCCAAACATCAAAATACAGCAAGACCTCCTCTTGTAACAGATATACAAAGCCAAAAGTAAGACATCGATCATAACATTATCTACACATTTAAAGATAACATATGTTAATGGACAACATTTGAAATAAATGGGGAACTTATTGAACAGAATGGGAACGTTAATACAGATGTTTACCCTGACAAGGAAAATGTTTATTCAAGGTCCATGCTTTTTCTAAGTAACCAACTCAAATAATTAGCATGTACTGTAAATAGTCAACTCCTGAGTGCAGTTTCTATTTTTGTCTTAAACAATATACATTTTTGCATGGTTCCCAGTAGAAAGGAGAATATAAATCTATCCTTGATGCAGTAATTGATACATGCAGGACTATCCAGTGTATAGCACTCAAGCTATACAAGGTGAGGTGCCAGTTGCTTTTGTACAGTTTCCTCCTGTCCTGCTTTATTTTAGGGAGTTAGGTTTAGTGGTTAGTTAGTTCTTCAGGAGATGCAGTATTCCACTCACTACACCTTCAAGTGTTGAGAATTGATTTGAGGACTGAAAACAACCATTTAATTTTCTGTTGCTTATATCTGCCTAGATGTAGATTGTGTAAAACATTGTTTTCTTTACTGCATTCAAATTTTATTAGTTTGTTTTGTCCCCATGTTCCCTCTTAATCTCAAGTTTAAACTCCATCTAATATAATAAACTCAGTCTAATATTGGTAACATCACAAACATAAGGAAGAACTTGATAAAGGCTAAAATGATCAGTAAACTAAAGCAAACTGAATGCAAGGATGACATTATATGTAATGTGTCACGCAGAGCTAAAAAACAAACTATAAACTAAGTCAAAACTTTTAGTGTAAATCAAATCTTCAAACAGCTCTTTGGTGTACAGATGGTCTGCTGTGAGCTGATTCAGTCTATCAACCATTATATCCATTATAATATACAACATGACATATGGCGCCTCTTTCACAACTATACAACATTGTGCGTCAAGATCCTGTCTCTAAAATGAAGCACAGAGTACCTAAAGAACAAGCATACACAGTACAGCCATCTGTTCCTCTGAGGACAAAGTCACTGCATCACTTTTTGATTGTTTATAATGTAGAGAGCCCGTCCAGTGTGTGCTGGGAGAGGTTCCAACACCCTGCAGCCACACACTGCACATGATATATAGAAAATGGATGGAGAATATAGAGTCTCAAATGGAGTAAGAGCAATGACATGAGATATTGAGTGTTGGACTTTCAATCTATACCTTTGAGTACATGGGAAGTCAATGGGAGCCTTTGTTTTGGTATTTATCCCTCTTTATCCCACAGTCCAGACAGAAAACAGCCTGCAGTACTGCTGTTTTTGTATTGGTCATTCACCATTGACTAATTACCAACGGTTTCATCATACTTAGACTCAGGCAATGTAATACCTGGCAAAAGTAAATGCTTTTCATTGTTTCACAGCAGTGCATCTGTTCGAGTATGATCTATTTTTTTCTTCCCCTAGACTCTTGAGTTTCTTTTTAACAACACACTCCACTAAGTTATTTACGTCCAGACAGGCAGATCAGTATTCTGGAGCGCTTGTCTGTCAGGAAGGCATTACGGTGCTCAGCCATTTTTCACCCTCTGCCCAGAAACATCATTATGCACTGCCCAACTCAAATCGGGCCCGAATACAGATGGACCAGGCGGAGTTTCATTACCAAGAATATTTCAGGGTGAGTGTGGCGTTTCTCACAAAGATGGAGACCTCAGATTGTTCTAACCTCTTCATTCTGCTCCCTGCAGCCCTCTGGCAGGGTTTCACAGTGACTGAGAGCCTTGTGGTTTAGTCAGCCATAAAAACTGCTGAGCCATATATGACTCTTACCAAGCTACTGACGGCCAGTATAAAGACAGCAGAGAGCTCATTTGTAAGGAAGCAACTTCACGGACTGACTTTAACTGACTTAGGTGTTTGCTCTCTACTGTATGAAAGTGTTGATAATGTATAACAACATTACTACAGTAAGCAGTTAGCATTTTCTGACTAGTTTAGAAGCAATGGTATAATTATGCTGATTTCACACAGAGACCAGATAACCAGGGAACTTTTACTGCAGGCTTTACACGATCAAGATCACACGTATCAAGTGAGTGTACTCTCTCAGTAATTTCACCTACACAGCGCTATAACTTAGCTTTAAGTTAGCTTTCTTTAAAAAAGTTACATCACTAGTCACTAGTCTTTTTCCCACTGTTTCCTGTCATTGTGCTAAGCTAAGCTGACCTGGCTCTCCTGGCTCCATCTTCATATTTAACATACAAATATGAGAGTGACATTGATCTTCTCATCTCACACTTGGCAAGAGAGCAAATAAGCATATTTCCCAAAATGCTGAGCTATTTATTCCTCAAACATATTCCTATCAACTTGACAGTGATGTAAATCATATTTTTTGCAGTTGTGGAGTTGGCAAACATTGGCTACAGGTCTATGAGATTAGAATGACGTAGAGAGTCTTAATTTGCCAAATGTGAAAGATATCAGTCCAATTATGATTCACTGTGTGAGTCCTCAGCCAGCAACTCTCTATCTCTCTAGCCAGAGGTGCTATTGAGTTTCCATGACAATGATAGATGGATGTGGAGCTAACGGAAATGTTAACTCTGCAGCTTTTATTGCTGCTGTTTCAGGACAGGAAACTGCTTCGACATTTTGTGACCCGCACGTCGAATCGTTCTTTTTCAAAAGCTTTGGGTATTGAATCCCTGTGCAAGAATGTGTTGCATGTGTTGCTTCTTTTTACAGTTATAATGTAATAGGACAGCACGCTCAAGGCCAGCCTCCGTTCAGCACCCATACTGTCACAATAAGAGCGCTGATCCAAGATCACCGGACAGGTCACATTAAATTGATTTCTACAGATAGAGCTGGGGTTCTTCAACAGTACAATAAGCTTTGGTTCCTTCTGTAAACCAAGGAAATGTTAAGGTGGGGTTTGTGCCTCTCATCTGCCAAGGATGCATTACAAGGAGGGTCAGCTTTTCAATGACCAGGCCACTTAAGAGGCTCATCAGCCATGTTTTGTTTTGTTTTTTGCAAAAAACATGTTGACATGTCACTGTGGGAAAAGCACATGGCTTAATTCCATTTAACTACTTCAGTTTCAGGGTCCTGGTACTTTGCATGCTGTCGCTGAAGGCAACTAAGTCAGCATTAATGTTATTAATAACAACTTCTCCTGCTGTGACAACTCAAAATGTCTGTTGTGAGATATGCCTCTAGGCATCTCCTTGCAATCAGATATAATGTGCAAATGTCATTTTTGTTTCTAATTAGGTCCTTAAAGTTGCACTTCTTCAGTGGAAAAAAAGAGTAGTTATAAATAATTTTAATTTATAGGCAAATATTTTCTAAAACCAAGTTTTAAACATCATGAAGTTGTTTAAAGGTCCAGTGTATAACATTTATAAAGATCTGTTGTATGTTTTCATTAGTGTATAATCACTTGCATTGTTAGAATGAAGTGTTTTTATCTGCAGACCTTGTGGGTTGCTTTTCATGGGTCATCACAGTAGCCCAGAACAGATCAAACAAACACTGGCTGTAGATAGAGACTTTTGTGTTTTCTCAAGTTTCAAGGCTACAGTAGGTTCTCCTACACTCTTCACAGCCTGTTCTAATTCCCAGGTTGTCAAGTCATATAAAATATGACACCAATAAGTATATTTATAAGTGAAATACACATTCTGAAGACAAATCCTGCTTCTGTTTTTGAAGCACTGTTCTGTATCTGCTGTATGTCCTGTAATATCTGTATCGCGGAGTAAAGCTACATGTTGGAGGATAGAGGGCCGTAGAGGTATGGCTCGTAAACCAGTGTCCCCTGTCTGATAATTGTTGAGCAATGGTACTGTGATTTGGGAGAGCGAAGTGCCCGCTGTCCCAGCCTCGGATGTGGAATTGTGGGTAAAGCGGAGGAGAAAGAAAGCCCTAGATTTGGGTCAGCTCTGGCCTGGAGGAGGGGAGCTGTCACACAGGAACAGGGCTGTTAGTCGGCTGCATCTGTCTTGGAGGCAGCATGCATGCCGCCATCAGGCGTGCACAGTACTGGGGAGATTACTGTGTGCATCGCTTCCAGCTCGTCTCCCATACTTTTTGCATTTTATTTGCAGCACACAGATGCCTTTTTAAGCCAAGTTGCTTTCTAGAATGCTGTGTGTGATGCAGGCATTTCTGTCTTTCCACTGTTTCCCATGACCTTATCATTTTTACCAAATTAGCATCTTCGTTTGCATTTCTTCTGCCCCTGTTCTAATGCTTGAATGCGATATGTAACGCAACACTTGTGATGCCTTCTGGTAATACGCCCCTGTTGCTGTTTGATACCCAGGGCTTTTATTTTAGAGGGTCACAACCTTGCTAAATTAAATGAGTTGTCAAGGCCTCTCTCATCACCATATCGCAGATGGAATCCAGATACTTTCAGCTTTCACTGATTACGTCTCTGCTGAGTTGCCATCACAATAAATGGGGTGCTAATGCATTGTAGGGACACACACAGACACACACAGACACACACAGACACACACACACACACACACATTGATGGCCTGCAATCTTGTGCCCAGTCAGAGCAAACAAGAGCAGAGACAGAGTGACTCATCACCAGATGGCTGAGTGTGGCACATCTCCGCCACCAGGAGCCCTTATGCTTTTACCACCTGGAACAGACCCAAGTGACACGGCCTTGGAGCCCAGCCACCCGGGATACACAGCGAGGACCAGTGCGAAACACGGCACATAACACAACCCCATCCCATGCCCATCAAGCCTGGATATTTTTCTTCATCTCTTCTTTTCTTCTGCGTTACCAGCCTGCTGTCTCTGTCTAGCTTTGACAGCTTCCCCATCCTTTTCCTCTCCGTCCTGTCCATCTCAATCTTTTCCTCTGTCATCCCATCTACTGTATCTTCCCACATAACACACACTTCCTCCTCCTCCTCATCCTCCTCCTCATCCTCCTCCTCCTCCCACCCCTCAGGTCTTGGCTCAGGCATCAGTAACAGGCTGAAATCGGCTTGGCCAGCTCAGACCTCCCTCTCCTCCCCCTTCCCCTCCTCGTTCTGTCTGTGCGTCCCTGCTTGTCTGGGTTATATTGGGTAAATAAATTAGCACAGTGCCCCACTCTCCTAATGAGGACAAGGTCACATGACAGGCCTTTTCTTATGCTTAAGTTAAGCAGTTTGCAGGATCGATTCCATTATCTCCTTTGCACAAGAGTCAATGGAACCTGTTCTGGAGCCTGCTGGGTATGTACCAATTCTTTTCACTGGATTCTTCTTTTTAACCAAAAGCAATTTCTTTCCCTAATGGTGTCTAAAAAGTAGCTTTATTTTAAATTGAGGTTTGTTTTGAAGGAAGAGAGAGCATAATGAGAGAAAGCTACAAGAATAATCACGGGTTTTACTGTGCAAATGGAGACCACTATTGAAGGGAAATAGTGGAGAGGCCTATTTGTTGTATAGGGGCTCTTTAGCAAATAAATCAAAGGAGAGGTAATGGTAAGACTTTTTCTGGTAAGAGCTTCTCCCAAAGCTCAAGCTTTGAACAGTTTAATAGCAAATTCCTTAAGCACTATGGAGAATACTTGATTTTCCAAGAATTAGCTGTCTTCAAACAAGGCTCAAACCCTTTCTGATAGTGGTTTGGGAAACACTCTCAATCGATTTTGTTAGGGGATTGGAAAAAAAAAAAAGGGTTTCTTTCTAAATGAAAAGACATAGTAGACAACAGTGGCATTTCCCCCCAGGAGAGCGGAATGGAGAGATTTGAAAGGCTTAGTGGGATTGTGGAGGAAACAACTGGTTTGTCAGAGATGGGTTTGAAGGCAGTGATCAAGGAACAGGTAATTTTTCAGCAGTGGCTATAGCGACTTAATAGGCCACTTGAAAATACCCTTCTGATTTTTGACACCAGATGGTACAGTCGTCATTAGGCTGCAATGACAGGCCTTCTGAAGCGGAGCGATCTGTGCATCACTTTACACACCAGCTTTTCTCACACACACACACACACACACACACACACACACACACACACACACACACCCCATCACCCATTTGCAAGATCTTCTCTCTGCTATTGTATGATCGCATAAAATCAGGGCCGTCTGGCTAAATAATCGTAAAGCTTCAGCGCAGCCTCACTGGCAACTGAGAGCAGTAATGGACATATTAGAATAAAGGCCTTTATAAGACCAGAGTGGTTATAAAAAATGGAAACAGATGAAGAAGCATTAGGTTTATGCCAATAGCCGTCATGTCTGGTCATTAACTATTCACAGTAATCAGGAAGAAAGTATATGTACCAGTAACCAAAGGAAACTGAGTAAGCAGCAATTCACTGCAGCTGAAACTTTGTGCATGTCTGTTGTATTGAGTAGAAAAATTGACTAAATGATTAAAAAAAAACCCCGTGCGGAACAACAGCCCACCTGTCCAGCACAAAATGAAGCCTTCAGAGATATCAGAAAGGCTTTTGCTTTTCAAAATAAGATTTTTTTTACAAACTTAGGATAACAGCAAGCTGGCTTTTATAAAGTCTTGTCTCATAATTAACTACAAAACTGTGATGGAAATACAGAAGGCTGGGATGCAGAGCAGCACAACAAATTTTTTTTTCATTGCTTCCATGCTCTCTCCTCCAGTACAGAAGGTTGGCAAAGTTGGCTTAACTACTTTTAAAGCAGATGCTGGAACAACCTCTTCTATTGTTGTAGAGATCAACACTTCAGCTGTCAGCAGCAGGAGGGATTTTATAACTGAACTACAACTAAGACACACACTTTTAATATCTCTGCTTTGTGGAAATTTGATGATGAATAAAAGCATCAAATCACGAGTCTTACAGGTAAAACAATTAGACTCATATTGGCTGTTATAGGAGTTCAGCATGGGGTATGTGCTCTGCAGGTGCGCTGGACTGTACTGTAACTGGGTGAAGGCTGTGAATAATATTTCTCCTAATTGTAGGTAAGGTGCATTAAGGTAAAAGCATCTGTAATAATGTTGAGTATGAAATAAAATTTAAATATCTTTCAATCAAATCAAATTTTTCCATTACAGTTCAAGCACTTAGTTTTGAACATTTTGGTGCGTTTCGATCAAAAATAGGTTGTCTCCAACCCCATAAGTTGGTTCCCTGCCTGAATCACAAAATAGCAGGTAATCATGTTCTACAGGTCGTCGTGCATTGTGCAATGTCCTCTGTTTATGACGCATCCTTGATTACAGTGGTTCCGCTCAAAACTGTGGAAACGTAGCCTGGATTGCGAGATAGCACCAAGTTTCCAAGAATCTGAGGTAATTGAGAAATGCACTTTTCTTCCCTCCATTTGTAACTTATGATTCAATGAGTTGAGACTACAGACATGTTTTACAACCTAGTTCGTTTGAAGTATACTGGACCCTTTACCACTACAACCTCTAAAAAAAACCTGCAAGGAAACCACAACTTAATTATTATAACTTATACTGTAAATCCACACCCTACCTGGGGCAAAGTGTCCATCTTCATTCGATCCTTATTATTGCCACCTTATTGGATCTGGGTCTTAATGTTTTGGTCAGGACCTGGTGCCCTGGTTGTTTAAGTGTATGTCCACACGTACACACACACACACACACACACACACACACACACACACCTTGGCAGAGCAAGTGAAATGAGCACTCCAGGACATGTTTCTAATCTTCACCACTGTGCCTTTAATCCACTTTGATCAGAAGAAAGTGGATTTGGCGCTTCAGCGTAGGCAGGAATCTGGTGGCCCAGATAGACTGGAAGTGGAAGAGAGCATACAGTATGGCTATGTGTCTCTGAAAATGATACAGTGATCTGCTAATGCTAATTAAAATGGCACACTTTCTGTCCCTGCACTTGCTGCCTGAGTAGGTATACTCCACATTTTCTAGTCAGATAGACCCAGAAGATGTGATGCATTCACATGGAAAGCAACATTAAAACCACATAATCTGACAGTTTAGACTTCAATCGTATGGCCACAGGTCATACATGTATCGGATTTAGCTTAAGATTTAGATTACATTGGGTACATTTGAATGTCAAATCAAATCTGTGTCACATAAAAGGGAAAAACATCAGAATTCAGGACACTTTCAAACTGCAGGGTGAACCTGTGGTATGCAAGGGGAATCTACATCCGCTCAACCTACCGACAACTAACACTCTGTGGCTTAATAATATGCATCTGAGGCTGGATGGCAATCACTTTAGCGTGCTTAATGCTGCCTGTTATGTCAACGCCGGCATGTGTGAAGTCCACCGGGATCATAAATACTCAACGATGCCTGGGATCACCACAGTAAATCTGCTCCGATAAATGTGTCCTTTAACATGATGTGTACAGACGCACACACATATGCATAGCCAGCATTAGCTGTGAAGTTTCCACTCCTCACTTCTTGTCCTCGTCTCTCGCCCATTTGACCCAGCGGCACCATCTGTTCCCCATGAGGAAAGTAATTGATGAGAAAGGGGCTTCACCTGAAAGGATGGGGCATACTGTTGGTATTTTTGGACACTGTTTGGGGTACAGTGCAGTACAGTGTTTGTGTATAGGTACACATACACAGCTGATGGTTGGATGCATGTTTTATTGAACAGAAAGGGAGCTCAAACTGCTGAATTATGCAGCAACTGTGTTCTGTATGTTGATTATTAGACATGAATTAATGAGAACTGAGTCACACGTCACTGTGTGTTGCTATTAGATGTCAGTATATGTGTGTGTGCACCAGGGGGGTCACACCTTGAAAGTCATCCATGTGGCATCTGCATTGTTCTCCGTCAGTTGTGATTAACATTGAACCCTAGAGCAACAACGTGCCGTGTCTGTGTGTGTAGTCAGCTCTTTAGATGCGTCTAAAGACATTAAACTCAGACAGATGTCCAGCTGTTAAGGTTATGTAAGCTGAAAATATTAAGTTTAAGCATTAGAAGTACAACCAAAATGACTTTTGTTGGTTAGTTTTTTAATGTCTCTGCTTATACCAAGCAGCATTTCCGAGCCTGCATGAACGCAGCATGGGACGTTTACCAGCGCGCGCTAGATGACGTACAACAACAACAACAACACGCTAGACTGGTTGATTGCTAACCGTGGCTAACAAGCAAACAATTTAAAGCTGAATGATTTTAATATTAACACAAACACATTAACCAAAGCTAGTGATTAGCATTAGCGCTCTTTTCAGTATTAATACAATGAAAGTTGAAGTTGTTCTCTTATTTTGCACAGACAGTGTTTACATTTGGAAAGCCATGTTGCATTTATGTATGTATCCAGTGGGGCATCACAATAAAATTAGGCATAATGTGTTAATTCCACAATAGGAGATATGTTATGTTGTTACAGTTTTGGTGTAAAAAGCCTGCATATATCGGTATCAGGTGATATCGGTATCGGAAATTGAGAGTTGGACAATATTGGAATATCGGATATCGGCAGAAAAGCCAATATCGAGCATCCCTAGTCTAGACACACAGAAGTTGCTGCAGGGAGCCAATCAAACCATTTCATTCAGCTGCTTGCATAAAGCAGTTGAGAGTAGTCGGAGTAAATCCTTATTTTTCCAGAATGACTTTCCTTACTTAGCTTGTAAGATACAGTCACCAGCACATTGTTTACATTGTTGATTACTGTGTCTTCCAGCTAAGCTGTCAATCACACACTCACTCTGGCACGCCCACTCAGGGGCTAGGGGGCTAAAGTAGCATTTCTGATATAAGACTTGTTCGTGTTTCTTTTAGTAATAGAAATTTGACAATGATTTATGTCTTTTTTGATGGACGTCACTTGGCCAGGCCAATAAATCAGCTGACATTAGCTTTTCACAGATGCTTATTGGCTCATATGCCAACGCTAGTAAGTAAGCAGAAATTGCAGCACAGAAATGCCAAAGATTATTTTTGAGATCATTTAGAAACGGTGTCACAACAAAGCCTGTCTACCAGAGAGTACCTTTCAGCAGTCAAAATCTTGATCATGACTCTTTAATTATTATTATTATTATTATTATTATTTCTTTAAATCTTAATAAACTTACAATACAGGATGAGGTACCAGCTGCAGTTGCTTCAGCTAACTAATGACACAATATTTCTGCCTTTATTGCACTATATTGTATTTATGTAATGTAGTTTATGTCGTACCTGTGGTTGCTGCTGTAATCTGCCTAATGTGTATCAGATGCTGCTATTTGACCCCGTCTTGGCTAGGTCTCACTTGTTAAAGAGATTTCAATCTCAATGTGACTTCCTAGTTAAATAAAGGTTATATATAATGACCACAATTAAGGGATCCGTTTCAAAAATGTGTGTTTATGTTATGCATTTGAAAAATGAGTATTCACTGATGTTATCGAATTGTTTTTAAACTCTGAAGTGTCAATATTGGTATCTGCTTCAAAAATCCAATACCAGTCGCCCTCGCTATTCAAGTACAATAATAAATTGTATAATAAGCTGATCTACCTAATTATACTAGAGATTAATCAGTGACTGTAGACGTTCCAGGAACAGACTGCTCTTGTTTTATAGTTTTAAACCCAACGCATCCCATTATATCCCTCAGTTTCTTCAGTCTTTCCTTTTTTTCAAGTTTAAAACTTTTTTTGGAGGATTGTTTCTCTTTCTAACTGTGTATTCTGTTGTCTCATCTTGCTTTAGTAAGCACTTTTTCTAAATATGCAAAACAAACAGTGGGAGCTTCCCACACTGTTATCTACTACTGTAAATGAACACAGTACACAGGAGCATGAGATTTGTTTACACAGTTCTTTTAGATGGAGCTAGATAGCGTTGGTGTTAGTGTGCACGTCCCCTGAGGGGCTTTCTCCGTGTAGTGGGGTAAACAAAACAGATGTGAATCACGGAGTGGATAAACTCATTAGCAACTTATCATTAAACAGGTTCACATCTGCACTTCCATTTTCGGAGGGCACTGAATTAGAAAACAAGTATTTATGTCAGCAGCTATTAGGTCAGACACACACAGAGGCTGTGTCTGTCTGCTTCCATCTAGATCATGGAGCAAATATCAATACAGCATCCCTCGGTATGCTGGACAGCCACTCCAGAGTGTGTTTGTGTTGTTTCCGAGTACGTCTAAACTTGGGTGACCTGTGTGTGTGTGTGTGTGTGTGTGTGTGTGTGTGTGTGTGTGTGTGTGTGTGTGCGTGTGTGCGTGCGTGCGTGCGTGCGTGCGTGTTTTGAGGAGCACAAGTCAGCACACTTGTTTGTTTAGGAAGTTTGCAGGAGATTTGCACTGATGAATTAATGGTGGCAGAGCAGTGGTGCAGAAGATGCTCTGGGGGGGAGAGAGAGAGAGAAACAGAGCGAGAAAGCGAGAGAATGGAGAGAAGTTGCTGCTCAATCCCGCCGTGCTCGACTCCCCGCATCTAAAAACCCAGCTGGGGCAGACTGGCACTCGTTCGGTAGTGTTGGCATGCCGTGGGGAGGGAGGGAAGGGAGGGAAGGGAGGGAGAGTCAACACAACAAGGACGAAGCAAAGACAGTCCACAGGCTTACTGTGTGTTTTTTATGTCGGAGGGGGAAAAAAAACCACAGAACTTATGCTGTACTGTGGCTGCAGCCTTCCACATCAACACACTGATGCTGCAACAAGGGGCCATCAGCAGCGGCCAGTGAAGGAGAAAGCCTAAACTCACTGTTTAATTCATGGGGACTCAGAGCCGTGCGTCACCCAGCCTTTTGAGGACTTTAGCAGAGCGATAGGCTTTGAAACTGTAGCCAGGGGGTCACTGTTGTGCATATAGACACGCACAAACACACTTGGATCGAAACATCCTAATGCCTTGGCTCTTATGAAAACCTCCCACTGACGGTGTAATCCATAACCTGTAACCCCAACCCTCACCACTACATGCTTAACCTTGACCCTTACTCCAAAATAAACCTAAGCCTTACTCTAATCCTAACCCTGAATGCAAATCCCGCAGCAGGTGCACAAAATAACAGAAACGCCTGTAGAACAACTACTACTTATGATTTATAAATTGTGTTGAGAGTGTCATAGAAGCACTGATTGGTCTCTATGGTTGTTGTTTTTTTGAGACTATACTGTAATATGTGGTGTTGAATTTTATTAGGATATATTGTGAGGCATTGTCAAGTTTGTCTTTAATATTTAAATAGTTTGTGTTTCAGAAATACCTTCACTTCACTTCTGGTCCAGTTACCAGCTTGTTCTGAAGCTTACAAGCACATCACACAGTCTTGACCAGCAAATGAAGAATTTGCAACATACACATTATTCACTTTATTGCCAAGAGTTAAACAAGAGGATTGGGGTCACTTCCATGTCTGTACAGCAAATATGTAGCTACACATAAAGACCGGAAACGGGGTAAATAGCCCGCCAGTCTCTGTCCAAAGGTAACGAATCAAGCTCTAACAGCGTGTCTACACAGGAGGCGTTTCAGCTGCATATTTCCGTCATCCCTGTCAGAGATATGCTTCTATTTTAATCAACCCAGCTCTCCACGAAGGCAATGGCAATTTTATTTATAGAGCACATTTCATTACATGGAAACTTAATTTGCTTTACATCAAAATACAAAATATAAGCTGCTCCTGAATGTGGACACTGCTGTGATGGACCTCAAGTCCACAGATAGCAGGACTACAATAACTCAAGGCAACCTCAGCAGACCTGGATCTTATTCTGGGCACAGAGAGAAGACCTTCACCCACCCAATAACCTAACAGTCCCTATCGGGTATTAATCAGTCAGGTAGTGTAACAGCTCATATTTTCTTCTGTGTTACTTACTTCAGTGTAAGTACACTGCCAGAAAGCAGCCAAACCACAGTCACTGCTGTGCCTGAACGCATCCTGTGCAGAAACAGACGGAGGGTTGAAGCTGCTGCCGCTCTGCTAACATGCAGCTCACACTGCACCTCCTCACTAATTAACTCATTGTATCTTGTTTGTTCAATCTGTACAAAAAACGTGGTATTTCCAGTTTTATGCTAAGCTAACTTTGGCAGCTGCTGGCTGGAGCTACATATACAATGTACAGATATGAGAGTGGTATCAATCTTCTCATTTAAATATTGGAAAGAAAGGAAACAGATTTCCCTAAATGTAGAACTTTAGCTTTTAAGCCAACATAAACAGAGGTCCAAAAAGTCAAGTATGGACTGTATTACTTACTATAAAACAAATATGGAAACACTTTTATTCTTGTGATCTACAACAAACACTGGTCCCACAAAGCAAGATCACATGCAGTCACTGTACTCAGGGATACACATCCATGCTCCACAGCTGGCCTGTAATCCTCACTGTCCTACAGCATCTGTCTGTTTCTGATTCATTAGGGGCCAAAAATACACAGCAGTTGCATTCAGTTTGTTGACGGGTGGGTATTAGTGAGGATAATGCAGCGCAGATCATAACTGTTAGCGGTATTTCATTCCTGTGAATGTGTATCACATACGTTAAAAATAAAGGCCTGCGTTGGTGTGTGTGTGTGTGTGTGTGTGGGATCACTAGTCCGTCTAGCAGTTCACCCACATGGTTTCAGTGTTTACTGCTGGCACGGGAGCTGAAACAGCTTAGCTTCTGTGTACGGCCCAGCATGAATGGGTTGTGCTGTAGTTAATGCACCTGGAGAGTAGAATTTTGTTGCTAGTCAGTGAGGTGTGATAAACATGAATTTTAGATGTGTTTTCAGTGTATTTCTTGCTTTTTCTTCCAAGCACGAACCGCATTTTTCTCTGTCTTGACTGTTTCTGCCTTTATCTGTGCTCAAGCCATTCAACTGACAATGGTTGCGTATTAGTAATGACTTCTGTCAACAATGTTTGCTTGTATTTTTGCTGAAATTGCTTCATCTTTGAATAGTCAATAAAAGTATACATGTTTGTAGATCTATAATGTAAAGGGAAATTTATTTTCGGCCTGGTTTGAGATTGCAGGTAAGTGCTGTGAAAAACAGTTACTGGAGAGAGAAAAAAGACGTTAGAAGAGAGTGTTTGAGCGAATTACAAGAGGAAAAGCACCACACTCTTGCAACCTCTGTCATTTTGAGCAATCGGAGCTCTTTGAAAATAGTAATGTTCGCATGTGAATGCTTTATCTCTCGTCTCGAGAACCCTGTCCACCACGGTGACAATTGTCCTTTTGATGCACTGACAGCTGGAGTTCATCGTTCAATTGAAAACCTTTTATTGAGCCGAGTGTCAGCGGCGTGAGGAGAAACAGCATGGCAACTGGCATAGGACGATGCAACTGAAGATTTTGCAGAAGCAGAGGAGTAGATTAGAGGGCGTTGAACTGGATAAACGTGTCAGCAGCATCTTCTCTAGACCTCCTGAAGCACCAGATGTACAGTCTGTTTCAGCCTCAGGCGAGCAGACTCTCAAATTCAAAGAAGCACTCCACATAGGTGTTTTTGTCCTCTAATCCCTCTGCATCTGCATACCTTTTCCTTTTCCTGAATAAGTTTCACAAAGAAGGCAGCCTGCCTCAACACATACTTGAATGCTACAGCTGTGCAACCCAATTCACCTACAGGGCCCTTTATCACAACGTACTCAGCTGATAAAAAGTGCACCAAAATATTATCTTAAACTGATTTGCAGCAATTTGTGTTGCTAATTAATACCAAAATAGCTGGGCAGTTCGTGTGTATTCCTCTGATACCTTATTGTGAGGGAGGTGGGTTTATGAAGGCCGAGGTGCAGGAAGCTAACAGATGTCCCATTTGAGCTGAGCTGTGCTGGGAATATCAAGTGTAGCTGCCTGCGTGGTGCTAGTTGGCTGCTGTAACAGCAAGACAGGCTGTTCACTAAGTGCTGCCCGATGGGAGAGATCAGTCATCTCTCCCTCAGCCTACCCTGACACCAATACTCTAAGTCACATGATGACCTGTAGTCTCATTTGGTCAGATGTGTACAATTTACTACTTCATGAGGAGTCTGTGAACTATAATAGCTGTCACTAGTTAAAAAAAGAATATGAATTTGTGTGATGGGATATTTAAAACTAATAAATAAATAGATATAGATAAAAACTAATGAGTAAAAATGACTTTAGTTATTAAATATGTTATGTGTCAGACTATTTCTCAAACTCCTACAGTCTTCTACAGCCCTACAGTCTGCTTTCTTGGCAACCTTGCGGTCACGAAGTTACTTTGCCTGGCCAAGATATAGCCCACCCATAAAACAATCTGTTGTTTTTACACTTCAGAGACATAATGTGTTAATAAGGGAGCTTTATATGTGCCGATTGGCAGATTTAGTTACCTTTGGATAGAACCAGGCTTGCTTTTTCCCCTGTTTCCAGTCTGTATGCTAAGCCGCTGCTTCTAGCTTCATATTAACTGTACAGACATTAGAGTGGTATCAGTCTTCTCTTCTAACTCTTGGCAGATAATTAGAATATTTACTTAAAGAAAATCTGAGGACTCACCTGCTAGCTTGCCAACCACGTGGGACAGCCAGAGACCACATACAGCTGTCAGAACCCCACCGCCTTCATGTTCAGTCCAGTGATAAGTTTAGTCTTTGGTCAGTGAGGTGACAGTCGTGCCCACTATCTGCATGACAGCTCCGACGCTAACAGTGTGTGTGTGTGGGTGTGGGTGGGTGACTCATTGTAAAGCCCTTTACTCTTGGGATAAAGCTGCCGTATAAATTCAGTCCATTGTCCGTTTACATCTTTAGGTTTTAACGGGGTCATTAATGGTGTCTTTTCAGCCATGTTATAGCCAGTTAACTAATACATCCATGGTGATGAGGCTTGGTTTTGCATAGATTACAACAAGAAGGCGTACAAAAGCACATCAATCAGAGCTATAGTAAGCTCCACCTTCAGGATGCATTGATTCGCTTTGAGAAATTTCAAATCCAATTCACTGTTTCATTGATTCTGCCCACATTTAAACCACCTCTCCTGCCATTTGTTCCCAGGCCAGTAGTTGGCTGTTTTTCTTCATGGCTTAAGCCATCTTTGAGCTCAAAACAAGTAAATGAGTGGTGTCTGGCAGGACACAGCAACACACTAACACCTCCAAAGCAGCTGCAAAAGAAAATTTAGGTCAAATGTGAGTGCTGCTGTGCTACTGCTACAACAATATGATTGATAGTCTTTCAATCTCTCACTTTTACTTCAGGCTTACAAAGTTGCTTAGTGCAGGTTTGTGTTGAATAAAACAGGAGCAGGGATTTTAAATAGTAATCATATACAGTAAAAAGAATTCACATAGGACAGCAGTTTAACTTCATCTCTGCTTGTTTGAATAATGGCAGGAAAATGAGTCCACAGACTGAGCTTGAAGGAGATTGATTCTTTGATAAAGGTGTATGGACTGCAGGTTTGTCATTAATAACAACCTATTACATTAGACTGGAAAGCATTACATGGACTTAGATCCTGTAAGTCAGAGGAGTGGGCTTCTGCCTTTCTGTACTGCTTTGCTGGGAGTCAGTTTGATGTGATTGACAGCTGCCCAGAGACCTCCTGGTGGCTCTGTCTTCATTTGCCATGTCCATCACAACTGTCACTTTCCATTTAGGAGCTATTCTTTCTCTTACCAGTCCAGCTAACACCCTTGTCTACTTGTTCTTGTTCTGGGAGACGTAGCCTCTGACACTCCTTATGTCGTCCTCGCATCTGTTCTTATACAAACAAATAAAGTTTCCCTCATATTAACTCATAGGAACTTAAACTAGGGTTTGTGTTTGATTTGTGGGAACACTCTAACGATGTTAGATTTATGAAACAAGACAACTCCCATTTCCTCTGCGTTTCAGTTTTAACATCAGTTTAATTGTATCACACTTGAGTAAGCTAATGTCTGTGCTCAGTGAATTTCACTGAGCCACAGAATGTGCCAAGCGCTGCCAATGGTGCCTGCTGCAGAAGGGCATCAGGTTGACCAGCTTGAGCCAGCCAGTCTGCCAACTGACAATACGGGGCGGACACAGAGAGAGAGAGATAGAGAGAGAGGAAGGGAGAGAGATGTGTGTTGTGGGAGGATAAAGACGGATGAGAAGAAAGTAGGAAAAGAGGAAAGAGAAGGAGTTAATTCAAGATCGTGAGAAGAGAAGAGGGGGAGGTGGAGACATGTCACCGGGTCACTCCAGGTAACTGCAGCCACAACAGTTCAGTGTAAAACAGGCCCAAGTGAACATTCAAACACATCCCTTCATAGTTGACCCATTGCAAACATGTCCCCTTGACAACATCCAGGATTTGTGTGACCTGAGCAGCTGGTGCCAGTGACACCAGTGGTGACAGATGTTGATGCCTCCAGCTTGTCACTGCTTTCTGTCCTGCTATGACCAGATGTGCAAAAACTGACCAAACGGTGAACACAATCAGTGCCTGAATCTTATGACTTATCCAATGCTTAATTCTCTCTAGCAAGGACATTGTGGTCAGAAAGTGATCCCTACACAATGACTCCAAACTACAAATAAATTAAATTAAATAGACAACATTTCAGTTCCAGTCAGATTTTCCCCAGGTCATAATGTTTTTTAAATGGTTACCAGTACACTGCAACGTCACCAGTTCGATTCTAGCGTGGGACCTCTGTTAAGTGTCATCCGCCTCTTTCTCTTCCCATGGTTCCTGTCTGCTTCTTGATTGTATACTAACAATTAAATGTGCATTATGTAATTCTTACCACTTATAACAAATAACAAAGTGCAAAAGATGAAGTTTGATGATGTCATAAAGTAAGTATGGGATCATGGGAGTTGTTGTCTTCTACGGAATAAAACTTGATGTATCACAAATTTATACTGGCAAAAAAGTCCAAATAATTTCTGAACTGGGAACTGTAGTTTTTAGCAAATTTTACTCAAGCCAGTAAATAATGGCTTTTGTGGGCACTTCAGTGGAATGCGACAGTGCCCATGGTAGAGAAGGAGCAGTTTTTTAGACAACAATGGAGCTCTATGGCTACACAGGTACTACTTGTTAGGATGAATTTATTGTTGGTTTGTTGACAGTAAGAAATATAGCAGTTTTAAGCTGCTCTAGGGCAACAACTAATAGAAATATGTATAATTTAGCTCCAACTGTTTGATGTTAGGCCCTATTCTCTACTGTACGGGCTGTAGACTCGGGTCACATAATGCTGAAAAATGATTCCAAGAACTGCAGTTCATCTGGAAACTGGGTAAAAGTTCAGATCATTTTAAGCAGCATGTGATACCAGCATCAGAGAGGTGGGCGTCCTTTTGGCTCTCCACGGGAAAACAAAGGCTTAGCCAGTCCAAGGCCATTTTGCCAGTGATGGCATGTAGCGTCCTTCATGCGTAGAGCCTGAGACTGTCCACACGGAGACAGTGGGGCTGCTCTTAGCTGTTTCAAGGACATGGTGTAAATGAGACGGACGGGGTCTGGCACAGGGGCTTTTTGTGCAAATTAGAGTGGGCAGCCAATGAAAGGTTTGCGCTTCAGCAAATGAGCATGGTTTCACACCCACTGCTGCTCTGGATCAGATGGGATGTTTCCATCACTGATAGTCTTGTTCATCTGACTTTGAGAGATACTCAAAGGGAGAAGAGAATCTTTTTAACTTTTTTTTTAATTGATTTTGTGTTTTCCAAAATGGTGCATCCATCAATCACTGAACCCTCTGCCCACGCTGGTCTCGGCTTCTCTCATAACAACCATATAGACTAATTAGTAACAACAAAAAAAGCTAGCAAATTAACCACAACAAAAAAAGAAAAAGTTCTGCAACAGTTAATTATGTTCACATTCCTTCCACTCAACATCTTTTGTTTAAGTTGCCTTAACTGTCAGACCTTGAATTTGACTATCTGTGCAGAGTTGTCAGTCAGGACAGAGTGGCAGTTTGTGCTGACTGCAAACACAGCGTGGAGTGCATAGTTTTTGGATGTGAACTAGACCATGGAGTTTCCTTCCACTATCTACTAAAAGTAAAAACTGTGACAACGTGAACACACTGTAACCCTGTAGCCAAAGTTACACGTTTCGCAACCACTGCCAGTTACAAGCTCAAAAAGCCAACAACCAGTTGCAGATTTTGGTGCACAACAGACCCCTCATCTTAGTCTGTGAACCTATCGTGACGTAAACCTATTGTGGAGTACCGTTTGAAGCCATGATTTTGGCGTTATGGTCATTTGTTGGAGCCGACGGTGGTGACGTACTGCGAGTTGAGCTGTGCTCGTTGGCTGCGCAGTTTTGACTCGTCTGTTGCAGGAAACAACGGCGGATAGCCTGGTCACACATAATCTCGTGTTACAGCTAAACAGTACACTAAAATATGTTTGTGAAAAGATTTGAGGGACAGTGAGGGAGAAAGTAGATTTCAGCCCCTTTTCCCTTTTTGTTTTTACTTTTGTGGTAAATGTGGTAAAACCATAATATTAATCATAGCAGAGTATTTTTACATACACAACTTATATGGAGGGGAACTTTTAAGTTTGATGAAACAGACCTATGTGTCTGCCTTTACTGAGCTTTTAACCCCTGACAGAGTAGTGTAAGGACTGGAGGCGGGGACTGGGCTACAATAACTTACATACTACTGTAGTCTTTCTTACATTTCTTTTTGTTTAACATGTAAATCATATTTACACGATTTAACTTGTTCAACCCTTTGAACAGAGCCAGGCTAGCTGTTTTCCCTCTGCCTCCAGTCTTTATGCTACTGTTAGATTAGCTTTTTAGCTTTTTAATATATTTTAACACACAGACATGAGCTTAATATCAATCTCATGTAAGACTTCATCATTTTATCACAGGACAGTGGCTAAATTCCTAACAGTTTTCCAATTTGGCTCGAATTACAGGTAAAAGGCAGACATTGTTCACAGTGGTACACTTCCAATTAGTGTTAAGTACTTCTGATTAATTACGAAGATAGTGTCTCTCAGCCGGTGTCAGCAGGTCAGCTGAACGTGCAAAAATGTGACATTTGTTTTAAGGGAAGCATACAGTTCAAGATATGAGCAATAAAAAAAAGAAATAAATACTGTATGAATATTAAGTTTGGCTTAAATGGAGCCGTTCTTTAAAGAAATTCCTCTGGAAATCAGATAATGCTTTAAACTCGCTAAACTAACATAGAAGTATCAGATTTTTTTATTTTCTCTATAAAAAGTGTCAAATGACATTCTTTTAAAGAAAATTTTGAAGACATTATTAGGAAATGGGATGAACAGACCTGTAAAATAAGGTGTAACCCAATCCTTTCGTCAGGTTTGACCTCTGTCTTTCATTCATCTGGCAAGTGATGTGAGTACAGGATCTTTCACTATAATTTAATAAGTTATCTCTGCAGTAAATACCAACTAGTATTCTCAGGTTTCACATTATTTCTAGCAGTTGGTGGCTGTGGTAAACTCTATATTACATTTCCCAGAAATGCACTTTTGTTGTTCTGAGATTTCTCTGCGTTATTCTTTCTAACAAATTAGATGCAATATGTGAAGCCAATAACTGTGATAACTAAAACTCTCCTATTCATCTGTGCTATCTCTCTGGCCCCTCCTGCTCTTTCCTGCCATAATGATCTAACATGATACTCCACATGCTTCTGAAAACTGCCAATACTCTGAACACATCTCTGATTTCTGCACCGCCACAAGCCACAGTGGCATGACGCTGCATCCACTACTTCTGCTGACCAATCGTGTCGCTGCCTGTTGCCGGCGCTCAGCAAATGAGAGTGTGAGAGCAGGACTGAGGCTAGCAACGAGGAGGAGGAGGAGGAGGAGGAGGAGGAGAAGAAGGAGAAGGAGAAGGAAGACAGTGGAAGACTGCAGTAACAGTCCCAAGGCCCTGCGGATACACACTGAATCAAACCGCCGAAGGCTGTGTATGATTGAGCGGCTGAGTCTGGCGGAGTGTGTTTGTGTTTGTGTTTGTCGCCAAGATGGGGACAAAGAGACCAAGCGTGCATGCTTTTTTCTTCTGTACGTGTCTGTATTTGCTGCTTGAGTGATACACAGAGAGCCAGAAAGTGAGGGAGAAAAACATGCCCCGGAGTCAGAGTCAGACACTTAATGAAGCTGTGATTTTTTTCCCCCCTCTTTTTTTCTTTTTTCCCCTCCTCGCCTTGTGTCAGCTAAGATAATTCCTCTGTTAGTCAAGTGAAAGGCCGTGGCTGTGGGGTGTTTCTGTGTGATATTGATACATTTCAGGAAATGAATAGCAGCCTTTCCCCCAGCTGTGTGCTTATGAGCCGAGCTGTTGATTTATGGACCGTTTTCTGATCAAAATGGAGCCGTTTGACGTTGTTGGCAGATGCTGCTAAGTGATGGGGAAATCATTAGACGTAGCTCGAGGGCCGGTTGGCTGGTGAGGCATTTTGCGTGTGCGCGAACGGTTAAGGGTTGATTTAAGTGTGCAAACTGGTGTCTGGGGGGTTTCATTTTAAATTCTCGACCCTCAGCAAGGCTGAATTTTAAATTGAAGGACTTGTTCAGGTATACTTATTATATTGTATTGTGTTCTTGTTGTGTTGATTGTGGTGATATTCAGGTTCTTCAAAAAATTCAAAATTCCAAAAAACATTTTCATCACAAGTCAAGGTTCTACATTCAGAATCTTCAGTAAAAGTACAGACACATTGTCAGCTCACTTAACTTCAAGAAATCAAGCAGAAAAATTACCGCTGTGATTATTATGTATTATGTTATTAGATTATTGATATAAATGAAGTGTACAACAGGTCTAGGTGGAGCTAGGTTAAACTTTATAACCAGTTAGGGAGTGTAGTAGAGTATTCCCAACCTGGGGGCCAGACCCCCTCAAAAGGTAAGTTCTATGTGCGTGGCGTAGGAAAGAACAAGAAACACACATTTGTAGGCAGTTAAACCAGAAGTGAGAAGTTTAAAGGTGAAATTGTTTCAACCTAAAAGTCCCGTATGCAAATAAATTCCTGCTGCTACTGTTTTATTACATTATTGCTACCCATGCATTAATACATATACTGTAAAACCCAATAAGTAAATTCAACCCAGACTGTTTGAGGAAACCAATTTGAATGTATTCTCTCAAACAATTTAAGCATGAAAGATATTTTATTTGAGTAGAAGTAACCTGATTACCTTAATTGTTAAGGTAACTTGGATAAATTAATTGTACAAATTCCATTCAGTTAAACTAATCTGCAGCATTTTCCCAAATGTTTTAATATGTGTTTATAGAATATATCTGAATAAAGTTACTTAAATGCATGTTACCATCAAGTTACATTTACTTAATTTTCTTTATTACCTTTTAAAACAGCTGACCTATAATAAATACTATTTATAATTAATTAATTGATTGAAATTGTATCTAATTCATTTTCTGGCTTATGATGATTGACACATTAAAGTTCACTAAAACAATTGAGTTGCTTCAACAATTTATTTTTGAGTTGGATTTAATTCGTATGAATGAGTGAATCCAATTGTTTTGGAGGATTAATTTAAGTTGAATTACTTCTCTTATTAAGATTTGTTGTCAGTTTTACAGTGATAGGCATTTTAGAAATCCTTCTGATTAAACAACAGAATGTGTTGTTTGTGAATGCCCCATTATATAACACATGGTTTTGAATGAAAACGACTACTTTAAGGTTAGGCTTCATTTGTCGTCATGGTTACAGTAATGAAGTCAAGATTGTTGAATGGTAAAGTCATTAGGGAACAGGAAACAAACAGCAGTCACTTGTGTCATGTGATCTTTCTGTGCTTTATAATAACGTCACCTGACTTTCTCCCTCGCTACCGACTAACAACAGAATTCCTACGCCCACTAGAGGGCGCTGACGCTAAATCTGTCATTTTTGGGAACTTTCTGGCACAACTAATTCTGTCGTTGCTCTTGGAGGACAGATCAGCATTCAATTGATGTAGCGGCCCATAATTCATATATTTATAGTAGATTTTTAAGCTCTTAATTCACAAAATAACTAGCAACCATAGCTGCTAAATAAATAAGTAAAAAGTACAGTATTTTCTTCTAGAATGAATAATGTGGCACAAAAATTGATGTCCTCAAAATGATTACACTTAAGTACAGTGCTTGAGTAAATGTACTTAGTTATTAGTAACACTGGACCTATATTTTTGGATGTTTAACACCACATTGCAAACTAATAGGCAATAAAATATGGCAGATCGTGTTTACTAAATAGACGTGAGGCCGTACAGTGTAGAAAACCCAAATAAGCTCTACAACAATCAGCCAGAAGGTCATTCAGAGTTTGCCTAGTTGTATTTTGCACTTCTGTCTTCTCAGTAGCAGATTTTACTTCCTTATTACTGTGTCACAGCAGAGACTGAAACTCACACACACACAGAGAGCTTCTCATCTTTTTATTCTCCCTTCCACCCAGGCTGCAGGAGTTGGCCTCTGTCTGCCTTCGCCGGTGGGAAACACAGAAGCGAGACATAAAAAAAGTCAAAGAGGATGTTGGGGGATCTCAAAGAATTCAAAAAACAGGGGAAAAAACAAGCATTTGCTGAACAGGAGATGTGTCAGGAATGAAAAATCACATCAAACTAGACATGCCGCTGAGGGGGGAATGCAAAATGGACACACACGCGGCGAGGGAACGTGCATCTCACCGCTCGGTGATGGGAAGGCTCTTTAATGTGTTACATAACTAATAAAGGAGATGGGAGGTTGGTTTCACTTTTTGATTACATTGTTCAACTCCGGCTCAAGGACTGGCACTTGAAAGAACAGAGCATTCAAACTCAGAATGACAAATGTTTCCAGTAAAATACACATACTCAGTCACCCCCAGATCAAGGATGCAGGAACTAATAACGCAGTGCAGGTTATTACTTTTCAGTTCACTTTGTATCTGCTTTATGGCTGGTCTTGAGCTGCTGCTCTCCCCACTTTGATCCGGATGCAGCCTAAGTTTAAAGGCTCATTGGTCCAAACTGCCACATAACCCTTTGACTCAGAATTGCTGCTCTGGCATTTAGCCAGGGCAGATGAGCGTAATGCGGCGTAGAGCTCCATACATCATTATGCAGAGGTGTCCGACAGCAGAGCAGAGAGCGGCGAGGTCCAGCCGTATTTCATTAGGCTTCCGGATACAACAGAGGGCCTCATTAACATGCGTGGCCACAGGTTGTTGCTGCCCTCTCTTTCTCCCTGTGTGTCAGTATTGGGAGTGCAGCTTCTGTCTGACAGCCTCGGCGGTGACTGAGTCATTCTTATTAAGCTTAAGCTAGTCCACAGTTGTCCAATTGTTTTGTTATGATTGCCTGCCTCGGAGAACGCAGGAATTGAAATCCCTGCAATCCATTTCAAATAGTAATTTGATACAGGTCTGATGGCTGGTTGGTGCGAAGGCGAGAGGATGTTGACGAGACATTATTCCGTCCGGATTAGAAGATATCTCCTCATGTTCTTGTATGTAAACCTAATGAGTCCTCATCCAAGTTTCCCACGATGAGTTTTATAGAATGCCTTATTACTTTGTATAATTCATAATTGATGAACCGAAGTGACTGGTGCCTAGGCCGAACATCAGTAATTTTTTGGTACTGATTGAAATGTTTCTGAAGTACATGCTGTTGAAAACTGTCAAGCCTGCTTGGAAGCACAGTCTTCTTTACTTGTGATCGGTTTACAGTTTAAATTATAATTTCTCAATTTTTTTAATTATTATGGTATGGCTGTCTCAGACAGATTTTCCTAGTCGTCATTAGGTAAAATCTAATGGTTGACTAGTCGTTTCATGTTAATGATATTTATTTAATTGCTCGAATACGTTACAAGAAAAAAGGTCCGTGTTGCAACCATCCCCTGATACTTTCGTCACAGCAAGGTGGTTCCTGAACAGAGTTACACATTGTTTTTGTTTGTCTATCCAACTAATGAAAAGTGGGTCGACTAGGACTCTGCACATGGACTAACGATTAAGTCGACTATTAGGGGGCAGCACTAGTATGGCTGCTTGTGTCTAGGCAACTTTTAACATTTCTTTATATTCTTCTAGGTAAGGTTATCAAAGAAAGTATCATCTTGGTATCAGACCCCACGCATCGTATCAGCAAATTTCAAACCATGCGACTGTTATAAGATACAAAAAAAGCCCTGTTCCTGCAATTACATACACATTTCCGAGGAAACCTTTTTCTGCCTACCCTGTAACAGCACAATACAAACACAAAAGTACCTTAAAGTGCCTGCATCAATAGTGTCCACCAGTGCTCCTCAGGGAAATATCTGGCTCTTTAGTCTTGTCCATAACTGCTGTTGCCAGGTAGGTAGTGTACAGTTGGTTTATCAGAGATCTTTTGCCGAGTACAGCTGCTGCAACGGGAAAAAGCTTGAACAGCGAGACTGAACCAAACATTGAAGTTGTGACCGAAAACCAAACAATAAGCTATAAGAGGATAAAACGCTATGTTGAGCCGAGGGGAACTACAGAGCTGGGTGATAATTGTCTGTGAGAGCGACAGCTTTTCATTTAAGATGCAAAAATATCTGTTCCTGCACTTTGGAAAGAAGGATATGTCCTTTGTACAAGGATAACATCATCTGCCCACCTTGAATACTTTCCAACAGCTTGATAAAGATATGAAATCCTTGAACATTAGTCACTGACCCTTTGTGTTTTCACTAAATTGGGCTCCTTTGTACTAAATAAATGTGATATGGTTTTTCCCTCCCTTTTCCTTCAAAGTTACATAAGCAGCATTCAGAGTATTGGACTCTGAGGCATCATTACTGTCAGACGAGCCATTATGTTGCCAGTACTGTAACAGAGAATGACGTCAACCCAGCCTTCCCTTATGGGCTTTATATAGCACAGCACCCTATCTTCTGCTATATGTAAACACCAATTCCCTGAAAAAATGTGTTATGTTGTTGCTGCAAGGCAAGCAATGGGAAGCGAAGAAAGAGGAGGAATGGAAGGCAATGCAAAAGCAGCCCCCTTTTTTTCTAGGTCTAATCCCTCTTAGTAGGGGAGCGATAAGCGTGTTTTGACTTAGCCCCAAATTTCCTGTTGTTTATGCATCCTTTGCCAAACCACGTGGATCCCTGCAGAGTCGGATAATCTTAGTGATGCCAGTTTGGCAGAGCTGCAAATATACCACTGCCTCCTGGCCCAGGTCAGATCACAACAGCGGGGTAGAAAACAAAATGCCTCTGCGTCTGCTTGCTTTCATTTTTCCCTCCCTCTATTCATCTTCGTATAAACATTTGCTCACAGATAGGAATCTATCACAGCTGGTGGCTTTGTTGACGTGCGCTGCTCATTCCTCTATGGCGCTCATGAGCTCTTTGCTTGCAGTGGAGATGGAGATTGGTGCAATCACGACTCAGGGCGAAGCCTGTTTACCCAGAGAAAAAAACCTGACATTAAAAACCAGTGGCATCACAAACAGCCAGTTCCTTGCTTGTGTGAGTGGAAAAGCCTCTTAATTTCCTACCAGGGCCTTTTTCTGGGTTTCACAGTAAAGATGGGTGCATTTGTGATGTGGTGTTCACTTGGATTATCAGTTAGCTTGTGAAACTCCTCACTTTCTTTCTAACACCTCACACTTTTAGCTTGATGCAGAGGAGGACCACGGGATCTCCTCTGCATACTGTAAACATTACATCTGATAAATTCCTAACGTTGTATTTCTGAGTCACGCATACCAATCGCACTCCAAATAATTCAGATTGACTGTGCAACCGTGTGTAATTTTGCTTGCACAGACACTTGGAAGTTTCCAATCACACTATAACTGTTCGAATTGTGTAGCTCAGTGTAATAGGTTTGAGTATTTCTGTGCAAAATGTGCCTGTTTTGGCTTGGTCATCATTACAGTACACTTAACAAGTAAATGGAAACCTGCTGTGAAAGTCATGTTCTTGAGTTAGATAAGGGATATAATACCCATTTGTTGCTCCATTAACAACAATGAGAAACAGAAGACTGTAGCTGAAGTAGGCGCACAGCATTACAGCTCTCAGGGTTACATTACCTGAGTTCTGATTCTGTGAGCCCAATACTGTTTTGTTCACAGCTCGGCTAATGGACACTGGAAAGGACTTTGCTGACCGTAAGTCTCCTAATGCTGTGAAATTAATAATGAAGGGACAAAAATGGACTCCCTTACAGCATTTTTCACATCCTTGTCAAGTTGACTGTGAATGCAACTGCCGTCCCTCGTGGGCACACACAGGTGATCCGTGAAGGCTTTTGACCAGGACATTGTTACCAGTGTACAGAGCCTGAGGCAGTGGGAAAATGTTGGCACCGTGCAGCCTGTTTGCAGGAGAAAGTGCTGACCCTACAGTACATATGCTGCAGCAAGAAAAAATAAAACAAGCATTATTGGACAAAAACTCAACAGTGGAGAGCTGGAGGCGGATTGTTTGGGGACAGTGAGGAGAAAAAAACAGCACCATCCCTTGCAGTTACACCTGACATCAGGTTACAGTACTGAACCCATGATCTTTATCACATGTCAGTGCCGGTTTGCCTCAATGATCACTGGGAGTGTTAGCACTGGCCCGAGTCAGTCAATGTTGTCAACTGTAAAACCAGTTAGAAACCCAGTGGTTAAGATTCAGTCGATCACTGGTGGCATTTCCGTATCTGCAAACTGACAAAGTCCAGTCCCTTCAACCATTACAGTATATTATAGGGTCATATGACATGGTATTATATGGCATTAGGGTTGTCACAGTGGTATAATTGGTTTAAGTCCTGCCAGAAAACCAACAACTGTTTGCAACTATTAGATCAAAGGGAAGACAGAGAAGTTTGGCTTTACACTCAGACTTAAGTCTTTTCTATACAGCACTGCAGATGACTCTGGAGATACAGGGTGTACTTCCATAGTTGATAAGGTTTGTGGATTAGGCTTCACCTAAGCAATGCTGTTTTGAGTTCAAACTTCAAAGAGTGAGTGTTGAGTTGCTTAAGAACTAAACAACTGGAACCTACATTAGTGTGGTGAAATATATATCTATTTATCTATATATTTCTTATTGTTTAGGAATGTGCTGCATTGTCTCATTTTGCTTTGCGACTGACTGTTGGTTGACTCAAGATTGAACTTTTCACTGTAGAGGCCTCACAAAAATGCCTGTGAAGCCATAAATAAATTGGTATTTGATTGAACTCTGCTGTCCTGCTATAAAAAAGCATGAATGAACTGTACACAAGCACACATCAACATGGATAAGACTGTTTGCACACATACTGTACACATTCTCTTCACCCATCTCTGTTTCCCTCTTTCTTTGTGAGATACGCACTTCAACACATTGATTCTGTCATCCTCATTTGATCTCTGACAAACACACACACACACATACATATATACACACTGTTTTTATACCATTTGGCCTTGTAGCTCAGTGAAACAGAGCTAGAAGAGGGGCTTCTGCTCTGCTGATGAGACAGTAATTAGTACCTGCTCCTAAGGGAGTGGAGATAGACTTCACACAGCTTTCTCTATCTCTGTCTCTCTGTCTGTCTCTCTCTCGTCCTCCACGGCCATTAACAGCAGCAGCAGGTCTCTTCTCCTCACTCATTCTCCAACCTCATTATGTGCCATCCAAACAAACATGCAGCTTCCTCAAAATAGTCATTAGCACAATCTGGCATATAACTTCTTCTGCCTTTGTTTGGCTTCGTGAAAACTTCCACCACCTGGAGTTGTGTAAGGAAAAGATAAACCATAAGGTAGAAAAATACAAAAGGATTGCAGTCCATTAAGGGCTTTTTTTTTGTTTTACCGAATATATTTGTAGGAAAATGGTCAGTGAGTGTATGTGTGTTTTTTAAACTAAATAGACTTTGGGGAACACTTCTGTGAAGCAGAGCATAATTTCTCCTTGTGTTTATTCACAGCTCGGCCTTTGCTTCCGCCAACAGACTGTTTGGGTTTGTTCAATTTAGACACACACACACACACTGTGATAGACAGCATTTCCATGGAGATTATACATTTTCATTAGCCAGTTAGACACTATGTCATGTGTGCTGCTTTGGTCCATCAGGGGATGGGCACTTGGGTGAAATGGGCAGAAAGATTCTGTTCGCTTCAGCAGTTTTGCTGGAATGATTGAAAGTGTGTGTGAGGGGAGCGGAGTGCTGGGAATCTTGTATTGCTGTTTCAGGACTTTTTCAGACTATAGATAGATAGTGTTTCAGGGGCCATTATCCCCTTTTTCCCTTTTTTCCCTCAAAGTTTTTACTGGCGCTCCCGAGTATGATCTTGTTTTTTTCACTCTGTCATGATATGTTTGTGTGTGTTAGTGTGTCTGAGCGTTTTGTCTGTGTACATGTGAGAGTACAAGAACATATGTAAGTGGATAGACCTACTGCTGAGTGTTTTGGGATTACCTGTTCAGATTAGCCCGGTGAACTCATTTATAAACTGTGCAACCCGAACCCAGGATCTCGTCATTCTTTTAATAGGCTTTGAGGAGTTGTCGTAGGCAGATTTGATTTGACCTAGCTCAGCCAGCCAGTACCTTTGATACATTTTACATAAGAAGTCTACTTCTAAAGTCTTTTCCTGCAAAAGAGAATATCTAAGGAATATCTGTCATTCTACACTGTAGTTGAGATTTTCATTTAGAAATGCCGTTTTGTCAACATTGCAAATTTAATTCAGTGTAGTTGTATGTGTGGTCTGCCATGTGGTCAGGAATGGACAAACCAAAAGATGGCTCTACGTAGGGCCTTGTGTGTTTTTTGCAAGTCTTGCGCAGCCCTCGTAGTTATTCCTACATACCTGACAATGCTAAAGAAGTGCAATGCTAAACGGATGGAGTTCTCTTTTAAATTCAAAGGGAGAGAGTTTCAAAGTTTAGGAGGCAAAATTTTAAAGGCACAATCTCTTTTGGTTGAGCAACCAAAAAGTCCTGATCAGAGACCTACTAGTGACATAGGACAGCAGTTCTCTCTGATTTCTGATTCTGAATTTGATGGGCCGCCAGTATAAAGAAATCAAGATCAGAGTTACAGGAGACCTTTTTTAGAGGACCTGGTTAAAAGCTTTGCCGCAGGATTCTGGACCATTTGTAAGTCATCCATATTTTACAAAGACAGGCAATAAGGGAAGCTTCATAATCATCTACACCACCACAGACTAGAAGATATATACTGCAATATTTGTTCTTCAGGTTGTTACTGAAGATTTTGTCTCAAGCAAGGTCTTAACTCTGGACTCCTGCTGTCCTCCAATGGGGGATACTGGATATTGCATTATCCCTTTTTGCTGTAGAGAAGTCTCTGCACTGGGTGAGCAGAGCGATGCTAATAAATTCACCCTTAACAAGGGGGTGATTAGCCTATTGATCCTCTCTCCCAACTTCCTTGCTGCTGCAAAACTTGTCTTGCACGATTACATTTCCCTGACATCCACTACCTCAGATGCAAATAAGCTTTATTTTGCCTGCCCTTGAACGCTGAAGGTCACACAGCATTTCCCACCCGCGCTGTATACGCACAATGACACTGCCACATACAACAGTCTCATAAACATAACAATGATGTGTTCTGCCTCTGTGATTTGCTTGTGCCCTGCAGACTGAAGAAGAAGTCTCAGTCGGTGGATATTGCCAGTCAAGGTTTCTCCCCGACACTGGTGCCAGCCTCGCCCCTCAACAAGGCTGCACCACCTGTTGCCAAGACAACCACCGTCCTCGCCGTGCAGGAAAACAACACTACCAACTCCCAGCGCCGCAGCCCCCGATGTGGCGAGCTGAAGAGAGGCTACACCATAGGTAAATGACACAGGGGCTGGGGTTCTGATCTGACACTTGCATTTCTCTAAACTTTAGGCTGACTATTCATATAATAAATAACATCCATGAACTTTAATCATAGTTTTGCCACCAATACATTTTATCATCGTAAAATCAGCCTTTGCTCCATTCTCAGTGTATTTACTGGAATATTTAATTAGATTTTGTTTGTCCAATAATTACATTATCCAGCTGTTATTGTATTATCAATTGCTACTGAGCTTCTGGGGAAGGCTTGTTATTATTCAGTGTGCGCATGTGGGTGTGGGGATATTTGAAGTTCACGCACTCTCTGAACTGTTGACATGAACTTCCTACTCAGGCAAACTTCACCGTGTCACATCCACGGCTGGCTCTCCTCGTTTCTCATCTTCTAATTCATTTCCTGCCTGCAAATTATAATTACGTGACTCTGATGAGATTTATTCCTGTGATGAATCCTATTTTTGGTGGGGGATGTGGGGGGGGGCAGCTGTCTGCAGCGGGGTAGGTTGCTACTGTGAGAGTAAGTACACTTCAGAGAGCTGACTTCTCACGGATGATGAAATGAGTTTGAGCTAAACTAATTCCAAACTCATAAATGCAATGCATCTGTGTTTGCTTCATTGATGTGATTCAGTTAGTAAGCTGCTCAGGTCAAGGTGAGAAGGAGTGAGTGTGTAGGAAAGTACTTTTAAATGCTGCTGAGCCAATGAAGGTAATCTGCAAGATCTTTATTTCTGACTGATTCCTCTTGTATTTGTGGCGACATCTTCGGTGCTTGTTGTTGTGCTGTGATTGCTCTATGTGGTTCTTTTTCTTCTACTATATTTTCTTGATAAAATGCATACCAAAGCTTTATTCATAAAGAAAATACTCCTGCAGGAGCTGCAGGACTTGAATTGACAACAATTCACAAACTTTAAAGTGGAAACCAGCGTTGTGTCACCGTTAGCTAGCAGCAAATTTGACGCACATCAATATGGACCTACCAGAGTTTCCAGACACCAAATATGGGGTGCTGAATTTCAGGGAAATGTGTCCATAATTACCCACAAGCCATTTAGAATTTTCAATTTCATGCAATGTTGCAGCAATTAAAAATGGCACATTGGGTCTGAAAATTTCCATACGAGCAAGATATCCTATCAGCAAGCAGTTGGAAACAGTAGAAAGAGAATATATATGTGACATATTTCATTTAGAAATCTGAAACTCAAGAGAAAATCACAGTTAAAGAGGTTAATAATTTTACATACTGGGCTTAATGGTACCATGGAAACTGGATGATGCACAAATGTAAAAACACCGAAAAACAGAGAGGTGGGATCAGCAATGAGAGAGAGAATATGAGAGGGTGCAAAGAGGAGGCACATGAAAGCGGAAAGCCCAAAAAGTGTCCCTCATGATGAAAATATAATGGACAACAAAGTGGGAGTTGACAACAATGATGCCTTGTTGCCTTTTAGTTTCGTGCTCAGTGACTAATTACAAATGAACTGAGAGGTGTAAACATTAAGTCCTCGTTCATTGGACCGTTTTGGTGATGTCGTCATCAGTGCTGCCACAAAAGCAAATCAAATTCTAGTGACTGACAGTCAGTCATGCAGCAACTTACTGCTGCAAATGTGTCTATTTATGTTCTGTCACAAAGAGCTCATGAAGAATTAAGTAATTATGAACATTATTAGACCATGACTGGACTTCATGTCATAAATAATGATGGGAGAAAAACTGGACATTTCTTACTGTAACATTACAAGTGGGTGAACGCCTGTAGTTCCATCACATGGAGGACAAAAATACAACACACTTCTGTTTCAACCATTACCTCTGATTGTTCAGGAAAAATCCCTGCTCGTTCTGATTAACGCTACAACCAATGATTATTCCATATTTTCTCAATTAATCAATTTGTTTTTTGCTCCTTAAGATGTAAGAAAATGGTGCGGATGGATTTAATCCTAGTTTAGTTTTTGAATTCATGCAAAAATTACACTGCTGTGCGAAAAATCCAGTTTGCCTTGCTTTTACATCCCCATGAAGTTTGACTGGAACTGGACCAAGACCCACCTTTTTGGGCAGTTTCCATCTGTTGTTGTGGTCCACACCGGAGCTGGATTGAGAGCTTTTTACACTAAAGCAACCAAACCAATGGACCAATGCGGCAGAGTGTGAAACGCACCAAACAAGTTAAATGTGAACGTACCTTTAGATAACACAAATACCTTGACTCAGAAATGCTGTGTGACTTTGCGTTAAAAATGAGCTGGAATAAAGAGAAACTGCTCATGACTTCAGCACACTTTACTCTTCCCGACCAAAGCGAAGAAGTGTCATCAAGATGGATAGTTGCTACCTAAAGCATCTCAGTTGAGTTTATGCTGATCCGTCCGCTTATTTTCCATTTGCCGCCTCTTGCCGCTCTCTTAATGGAGTTCTCAGTAAATTTCAATTTCACTGCATGTCCTTGAGCATGCGGTTTGTGATTAGTCATATAAATGAGTGCAGAAGCTTTAAACTTTGCAGCAGTGGCTATTCTGCTGTGGAGTTCAGTGTCTGGGTTGCGGGGAGGATCATGACATGTGGGGTCCTAGGTCACCGTTTGCATCACTGCGGAAGAGGAGAATGAAGAGAGGGTGAAGGTGTGTCAGTCCACTTTCGTGTCTGCTGGTGTCACTCTCCGATAAGCTTTCTACAGAGTCATCATGTATCGACTCTGCTCCTCCGGCCCAGGCATCGACAGGAGAATGGATTGATCTGCGGTCGCCCGTATCAGCTCAGTCGACGATAATCAATGAAGGAAATTGTGGGATAAAAGCTTGGCAGGACAGGTGGAGTGACTGTTGATATTACAGCCTGTCTCTCATCATCCATTTTCCATTCACAGGCGACTGTGGGCTCTTTTTAAAAGCGCGGGGTCGGAAGTCACAGTCATTCAGCCATTAAATGAAACGCGACTGTGACTCATTGTGCTTTTACGGCTTTTAACTACAAAGTCACAAATTGAACAAGCCTCTGAAGCATGAGTCATAGCAGTTAATCATTTGCTCTAGCTAGCGTTGGCCTAGTTAAACCACATTCAGATGAAGGCCTGAGTTTTCAGCACAGAAATACTGCATCTGTCAGTCATTTCCGCTGTTATATCACATAATGAGACATTGATTGGTGACTGTCCCATCTCTTTCTAGTTCCCATCTAGATGGGATCGAGTAAGTGGAGCCCTGTGGCATTTTTATATAGTCAAACCAAGGCCGGGCTGCTCATACGGGGCTGATCACGCTAATTTATTCTAATGGGATAGTAATAATGTGGCAGGCAGCTTGCTGTGCTGTCTACCAGGCTTCAGACAGACCTGTCATTAGAGGCACACAGCGCATTCACCACCGACATTTTAATAACCCGACCAATGAGCCTCCCGCCGGGACAACACCGTCCGCCATTCTCACCTCTGAGAAAAAGCGATGATTGATATGTTGATGGTGTTTTTACATTAAATGTGCTACATTTTCACCGTCATTGTGGTGTCCTTTAACTCCGAATGAAGAGAAGCAGGCATCCACACATGCTCTGAGGGATGTTGTCAAAGCAAAGATGGATGAAAGCAAAAAAGACAGGAAAAAAGGAAGATGGATAGAGCATATTATACTCCGGAACAAGTGTATTCACATGAGATGGGACAAACAAAGAACTTGTTTCTTACTTGTGTTGACAGGAAGGGAGACGAAAGGAAGGGAAATGAAGGGAGAGGGAAGGAAAGAAGAGGAATGAGAATAATGCAAAGGAAAGGGTAAAGAAAATGAAAATATATATATCCTTATATTAAAGGATAAGAAAAGAAAGAAGGTGAGAGGAGAGCAGACATAAGGAAAACAAAGAAGAAGGAGAGGAGAAAAAGAGGAAAGTGGAAGGAAAATAAAAGACAGGAGAGGGAAGAAAAGAAAAGGAAAGAGAGGCCAGATTGCCTGCAGCGTCGCTGCCTGAGAGGGTGTGACACTTAACACCAGCTCTCCTCTGACTCCCAGCATCTCTGTCTGACAGCCTCCGAGTCCCACCGCCATGTCTGACCTTTACATTATTGTAGCCAGCCTGTAGCCTCCACTCTGGAGCTCAGCGAGCTCTACTCGCTAATAGAAGGCCAAACACAGGAGATGAACCAAATGTCTCCACAGCTGTAGACTCATTAAGTATGACTTTTAATGTTTCTGCCTACAACGAGTTCATGTGAAAACGGTTACATCACATAATGTTCGTATTGGATACGCGCTGTACAGGTACTCTTCTATTGCCTTTGCTTTCGAGGCTGACTCATGCTCTCTGTGCCTATATACAGCACGTGTGTGTCTGGTTCTGCATGTGTTTGTGCACAGACTTAAGTTGACTATGAAAACAGTGTACATTGGGTTAGCACTTGCAGGCGGGAGATATGTCACTGTCCCTCCTGCAGATGTCTGTGTATGGGTGCAAAGGGAGAGCCTTCACAGCATGTCACTGCAGATAATGGCTTCTAAGAGGAGAGCTGCTGCACTTCTCTCCTCCTTACACCCCCCCCCCCCACCCCACCCAAACACACACACACACACCACACTCTCTCCTTCTGCCATTTTGTTCTCCAGTCCCTCCTCGGCTCCCTCACCCATTCCCTTCCTTCTTTTTTTCCCCTCCTCTCTCTACCTTGTCTCTCACTCTCTTCATCTACACACTCTCTACCTTGTTATCCTCTAATGTATTTCCTGTGTGTCTGACCGCAGGGTACAGGCAGAAGGGTAATCTGTCTCAAGGACAGACGGACAGCACCAACAGATTGCTACAAACTGTGGCACCAAGCTTGGCTGCAGTTTTGAGAAGAGGCATTTTATCACATTATGCTCTTGTCGGACCTATTTCCACACTCGAGAGATTGCTAAAGTCCTACTTATTCATACATGTACCACACAAGATGACCAGACTTGTGCTTTCCTAACGAATATCTTTCATTAAATTGACCTGTATGAGTTTTTAAGGCAAATATGTAAACTTTTTTGATTTACAATCCCCAAAACACATATTCTATTAAGATATTTTATATCTAGTCTTTAAATTTGATCAATTTCCGGATGCTAAATTCTAAACTAGTAAAACATTGACTGCCTGATATCAAATGTTTATTGAAAGTGTAGTGTCGGTCTTGTATTGGCAAACCAGTCAGAACCTAATCTGAAGTCTCATCAGAAACCACCCTAAGTAATGTCCGTTTAACAAGGCTGTGTGTGTGTGTGTGTGTGTGTGTGTGTGTGTGTGTGTGTGTGTGTGTGTGTGTGTGTGTGTGTGTGTGTGTGTGTGTGTGTGTGTGTGTGTGTGTGTGTGTGTGTGTGTGTGTGTGTGTGTGTGTACAGGAAGTGCGTGATACAGGGAAATGTGTGTAATTATTCCAGTGCTGACGTGCATTGCTACCTCAGTGAGTATGCGTAGCTTGCAGGCAGAGGTCTGACTCTGCCAACGCAGCATTGTATCTACAGCACCTGACAGTGGAAATGCTAATAAACAAGACAGAACCACACGTGTTGGCGTACCCTAACGCCCCAAGAGCGGCAGACCCTGCCACCGCTTCTATGTGACTGATTATTCCCCTGTTAGTTATTCATTGGATTTTCACTGCAGGGTCGAAGAGGGGATGAACCACTGCTGGGGGAGCAATATGCTAACTGGCTGTGGGCTACCACCAAGCCTTGCTTGATATGCAGTTTCATGAAAGGGTCTCAGTGGCCGGAATTAAATTAGCCGCTATTCAATTGATCGAAGGAAGTGTCAGACTGGATGTTAAGTCACCACCCTGTTGCTTTTGTACTTCTTTACTTCTTACTTCTTACTTGTGTTTTTGTTTGAGTGTGGATCCATAGCTCGAGCACTTGTCCTTGAAGTATTCAAGTAAGTGTTCCAGTGTATTTTCTCAGCAGCAGCTGTATAGTCACAGCGTGATATTGCATGAGGAGCTAATCACAATGGCAGTTGACAGTTATAGCCATCGCTGCAGGCGGTACACCGGCGTTGCTCTCTTTTTGTGTTTGATGTAATTGTCTCAGGTGGCACGTCTCTTGTGTTTACACATCCAGATCGTAGCCAGGGGTGGCTATTACACACAAGCCACTGTGAGACACCTTGTTTTTCCTCTGAAAATGGGACAACTTGCATATCTGTGACCATTTTCAAAGGAGATGAAAATAGTGTGTTTGGCCTTGGTGGTACAGTATTCTCTGGACAATTTTAATTTCCGCTTGCTAGTCAACATTTAGTTTGATGGCCAAACATGTCAGATAATTCCAGTCTGATCAAGGCTGGAAGACCATGTGGCTGACAGTAATTATGGAATTACAGTATCTGCCTTTCATAATGAATTTTAGGAGCCATGATGTCCTGTCTACTTTTGTTTGCTTGGACTGTGATCAGATTGAGTGCATGAATAATTTGACGGCAGAAGTCAGTTTTCAGGGAATGTGAAAAGAATCCAGTGACACAGTTAGACCACTGATGAGAAAAGACCTACTAAAGTCCTGTAGGGACATCTCCAAGTGGCACTAGGCACCATATTGAAGTGAGGTATGAAGGCCAGGTCTATAAACAGCAACTCATTGTTTTTTTATGACTCAGTAATAGTGGCCGTTTTCCACCCATTGACCACCTGTCCCATATACAGCCCTGCTTAGTTGTTTCCATGCCTACAAAGAGTATGTATCTCCACTCAACCTCAGTTTTTTTTTTTTTTTTTTACCTGCCCATATTTAACTTAAGAATGAAAACGGGCTGTGAAGTGTGAAGGCAAAACTACAGTGGCTGCAAAAGGCCCTATTTACAGCCAGTTATTGGTTTGTCCATTCGGTGCTACTGTAAAAATATGGCGGTTCATCATGGCGGACCCCATGGAAGGCGACCCACCGCGTCTGTAGATAAAAATTCTAAGGTAAAACATAGCGGTTCATATATTGTGTTTGATTACACACTTTTCCATTCCGGCAGATAGATCCTCCTGTATGTTACAAACCTAACCTTTAAAAAATATCCTGTCTCCCCTCTCTCTATGACGGCCTCTGAGTCCACCTTCGAGTGTATCTGATTGAGTATACCCAGCCCTTCCCTGTATTCCTGCTGTAAGAAGCTCTGATGTAATTATTTGTTTGAATTATGTCAATTTTGAGGAAGCATTTATCGCTTCTATAAAGATTTGTATCTGAAAGAGTTTATTTTATTTACTTTATATTAATATTTGTAGTCTGGGGAATAGCGATACACATAGTTCTAGTAGAAATTTACCACCGCCATTATCCTTTTGGACATTAGCTTAACATTTAAACCAGACAAATGGAAATATCCTATTTACTCACTCCCATGCTGTTATTACAGACCATGTGGGATACAGACTGTGAATGAGTGAGAAGGAGGGAGTGAGGGAGGGAGGGATGGAGTGAACGGGTGAGAGAGAGTAAGAGCTACCCGTCACGCTCTGACAGCAGCACCCACAGCTATGCCACGGTGCCTTTGCCAGCAGAGCTGCTTGTGTGCGCTGAGATAAGCCCAAGCCTCCTCTTGCCTTGGCGGTATAGGCTGGTCACGTAGCACCAGAAGGCAGCTTAGCCCCACCACAAATCCAATGGAGGGCCGCTCTTGCTTTCACTTCCTCCCACACAGTCTTTCTCTGTCTCGTCCTCACTCTCTGTCTTCCTGTCTTCCTCAAGGTCTCTGGCTTTTCCCTTCCCCTGTGTCTCCGTTGCTGTTTGACGCCGCACGTTCACTTGAGAGATCAGTATTTATCCTTCCTAGCAACCACTGAGCAGGAGGTGGCGAGTGGTTGGAGCTCGCTGTATAATGCATTGTAGAATGAAAAAAGAGGTCAGCAGTGTGTAGCATGTAGAGCTAAAGTGACGTCAATGAATCAATAAGTAGACAGACAGTAGTTTGATTATCGATTAATCATTTCAAACAAACAAAAAAGCCAGACATTTGCTGGTTACAGCGTCTTAAATGTGTCAAATCATGCAAATTGAATATATTTTAGGTTTTAGACTTTTGGCTTTACAGTATAGGGAATTAAAAATGTTATTTTTTAGTTGCGGCCCCAGTGGCTTGTTTGTAAAATCTGTTAAATAAAATGCAGTGGTCATGTCCAGTGAAATCTACTGATTAGAACAGGGGCTTTATATATCATTGGGTTGATGTACGACAGTATTTTATCAATCCCAGATCCAGTATCAAATCTCATTATCAAATCATAGTTCTTATGGATCCCTTCTTAAAAGTAATTAGTTTCAGTTTTCAACATTGACAAGTAAATGGACTCAAACAATTAAAAAGACAGAAATTCTACCGTTTTTAATGAAAGCCTTGAATGTTCCTAACCTGTAGCTTCAAATCAATTAAAATAAAATTAAATGTTGATCAAATGTTTCTGATGTTGTTTCAGCTGTAGCCTTCTTAGACCTTAATTTTCATGAGCCATTTGCTCCAAATACTGAAGGCCCCAATGCAGATCTATGAAGTTGATATTCTTAAACTTCTGATATGATGTGATTCCACCTCGAATTGTCATGACGCAATCAGCTGTCCACAACCTTGTTGGCTTGTGACCCCTTAAAATGGAGCTCTGTCTACTTGTGATCCACTTGGGAGTTATGACACAGCCAAGCAAAAAGCTTGAAAGCAAGAAAAAGCAGCAAAGATTACAGGAACATCTAAGTAAAATGCATCAAGTTCTGTCTTTTCCTCTGACTTCTTGACACGTTATATTTTTCTTGTCACTCACGGTCATACGGTTGACTACAGACACCAGCTTGCAGACAGCACATTAATAAGACAACAGTCAAAAGTTTCATTTGAGCTTTGTTGCTCATCTGTTAATTCATGTTAATTGTCACAGCTGATATCATTTACAGCTGGTAATGTTTGTCATCTAAACCAGCAAAAGTGACACTCATCGCTGACTAAGTTAGTAGTTATAAGTGTGCTAACAATGTTTTCTACAATGTTATTTAAAAAAAAGGATAAGGACTGATAAAAGGTGCGATAAGACCTCAGAACCTAACAAATCTGGGTATTTTGCCAACAGTAAACTGGATCCAAAATGAAACAGGATGGTGGACCCCATCCCTAATATAACACGAAGAGTTAAAGGTTCCATTTCTGTAAATTGTACTCGAAAGTGCAGAGTTATAGTAAATAAAGATAGATGATGTGACAAGAGGGTGGTAGTTTGTGGTTGAAATCATATAAAACCTGCAGGTCTACCTTTGTCCTTCAACTACAGTACACTAGCAGTATAGTAACGTGGTCCACAGGTGTCTCCACACAAGGTGTCAGCTTACTTAGGAACTCTTAAATATTCAAATCAGGTCCCTCATGACATTGAGCCCAACACCCAAATGCTCATTAATGTGCAAACACGTCAAACAATGACAAAATGGTTGTGTAAGGCTGCGTTTCATTCATGCAACATGCAATGTTTGACATCTGTCATGAAGATAAAGATTATTACCGTAGGTCTCTATTTCAGAACATGCTGTGGTCAGTGTCCGTGCCATTTTTAGCTCTTTATTTACACCAAGTTTAAATAATGGGACAGACCATCATACCAGCATGTGTCCAAATTATTTCTCGAAAAATATGAGTTCTATAAGCAAGAAAAACAAACTCCAAGTATTCACAACAATACAAGCACATGAGCTTGGTCCCCCACACACTCAGTATTCTCTGCACACACGGGGGTTAGGGCAGATTGGGTAATATTGTACAAGAACCTCCACCGTTAATCCTGTGAAAGTGGTGCTGCCCACAGGGTACCATAGTCTACACTGTGTGTTGATAAGAAAAGCCTGACAACAATGTGCCTCCAGGGCTGCATTCACACTAAACAGCACCAGAGGCAGCCAAATCACACTGTTCTTGCAAACCTTAATTGGGATATCTGATAGATCTGGATTTTGTCTGTCGGTAAACAAAAAGCAGTGATTTGTTTTGTTCAGGTGCCTCTTGTGTAGCACACGCTGCAGGTCTGATGGAGTTGCATCACGGTGTGCATCATACAGACAGGAGTGTCCTAGTTGTCTGTGTTTAGATGTGTCCTCATACACAGCTCACTTTAATATCCACAAATAAGAGGCAGGTGGACAGACATGCACTTACACACACGCACGCATACACGCACTCCACAGCAACCTGGGAGGGCTCAGGAACCATTTCCACAAAGGTTAATAATATGCTTTAGTCATCCCCAGATAGCAATGGAGCACTTTGACACTAACTTGGTTACAGGCAGAGAATGTCACCTCTGTTTTTCCAGGTTTTGACTTTTTACTCTGCGCCTATTATTCTCCGAGCTCCCGCCACGTTCTTATCCAGACCAGACTAACTGCTCTGCTGAATTAATCACCGCTCTCAGTGGTGCTGTCCAGAACTTTCCTCTTTTTTTTTTTCTCACAGCTGCAAATAATGGGAGATAAAAGGCGATGCAAATAAAAGCAGCACGACTCTAAAGCAGTGTTTTTTACCGAAGATGGGTAGCCTTACGAAGCCTGAGAGAGGCCTGCTGATTAATTTATGCTGGCCTTGTTTCTATTTGTCCCCCCAGAGAGAATGAAAAAGCACATGCTACTCTCTGATTCCATCAATCGCAAGCTAACCAGGTTGCATCCGAAGGCAGATTCTTGACTGAATTAAGGTGAACATCCGCTCAGGCCAAATTTTCAGGAGTGGAAGTTTATATTGCAACTCAATGTCAAAATAGAAGGAGTTGCCCCTCATGCGCTTTACAATCTTGAGAGAAATACAGCCAGGTAGCTGCTGGTAAATAACAGCAGAGGTCAAGATTTGTGTTGTGTATGGACTTATTCATGCAAGACACACACAGGTAGGATAACAGAATCACTTATCCTCGGGCCGTCTCAATGTCACGAAGATCAGTATGATGTCAGCCCTGCTACAAATGTCCTTTAGATATTTGTCTGACATTTGTCATTTCTAAATGTCCCTGGAGACATGTAGTCCTTAAATCAATTCAGTGCTTTAAAGCTGCTCCTGTGCGCTCCATGTTTTTAAAAGGGAATAATATTACATGGACTTCACGAGCGCTTTACAGTCCCATGTTTCAAGGGTACTAAATGCAGATTTCCATCCATAGCACACTATGCTGTCATATGTAAGAGTAGATCTAAATCTCTACACTGACTCACAGCTTGGCCAGAAGGCCACAGAGATTTGTTGCTACCAAGGCCACTGGTTCTTTTTTTAACTTTGGACAGCAACAAAAACATTAACTTTTTCTTCCGTGGTGCAAGAAAGCAACGTAAAAGAAAGAGGCTCGCTGCTGAATTTACTGCAGTGCTACTGTAAAAGATCTGAGGGTCGGATTTATTGGCCTGCCGGTGTAATTACGTTGACCGGGAGTCTCTTGGTGGCCCTCTTCTCGTTGGGCTCAATTTATAAATGCCACAGAGCTAGTAATCCCACTGTTTCCCCACTTAGTTTGGAAAGGGCTCTAGCCATCCTCTGGCTAGGATTGATTACATATAGCTCAAATGAAGAGTAAGCAGTTTTCTACTGTCGAACGCCAGCACCGGCCCCTGCTATTGATTCATTTTACAGCATGAGAGGAAATAAGATCTGCCACTTCACAAAACTGTTCATATTTGTTTCCCTTTTACTCATGAATTTATGGGCTCCTATTATTTAAAAACAACTCTATCTTGCCTTTATCTAATGTACATGTGTTGGTGCTGAGGCGGGCCGAGCTAAAAACAGAAGAAACCCTGTTTATGTAATGTCAGCCAGTGCGAAGCAGTATTTCTTCTCACAAGTGAGTAAATTAGTCAATGCCTCTAAGGAGCAGATAAACCATTACACAGTTATGGATGATATTTACATAACAGTTAATTGAATTTATAGAAGCATGGAGTGTCCGTGGGAACTGATTAGTTGCAGTAGTGTAGATTTGAAATGCAACCCTCTGCTTAGGTGTCACAAGTTGTGTCAATGTGGATACTTAATAATATTTATTATCAAAACAAACCTAACTGTTGCTCCATCTGCAGTTGGTGTGACATTGCTAACGGTGATTGGAAAATGTAAGTTCAGCAACACTGATGACACCCAACAACCCAAAGTACCTGCGATGAGTAATGGAAACTGCTGCAGACTGAACTATTATTCAGACTGTTCATTGTTCAAATCTTAACTCTAGGTCATCTTAGTAGATTTTTCCATGACTTTCAACCATACCAACCATTTCCCAGGGTCTTCCTCTGGGGATAGCGTTTGGTAATTTTTAGGAAGTCCATGACATGAATTTGAAAGGTCAAGGTCCACTTACTATTGTACATCTGCTGAGGAAGACGGTGAAATGCAGTTTAAAGTTTTTTTTGACAGTATTTGTGGTCTGCGTTTTTTCTTCCAATAGTCATTCAGTGTATTTACATTTAGTAATTATCTTACCATATAGTAGTAGTAGTTCATTGCTGGTGACGGGGTCCGCTATTCCCGCATGGGATTGCCTACCTACCTACAAGATGAGAATCTCACAGAAAATGATGCAGCATCTAATCCAGTCTTACTATTTTTAATTTCAGCTCATTGTGTTTTTGTTACCTTATAATGAGCTGTTTTTATCTACAGAGGAAGCAGGTCCTCTTCCACAGAGGTCAGTTGGTTGCAATCTACAATCTCACTGCTAGATGCCACTAAATCATATACACTGGTCCTTTAAGTTACAGGCAATGGAAACCAAACATTTGCTGCTGCTTCACATTAAAACCATTGAGCTGGTGAAACACAGGCTTTTATTGTGAAACGGTCTCAGGAAAGAGTTATTCATCATCAAGGTTAGTGCCGACTGGGATCATTCAATCAAAAAAGACTAATGGAACAAGAAGGACAATTTTTTTTTTCACTTGTCAGAACTGTTAAAGAGAGGTAAAATTTTTCTAAACATATAAAACACAAAGGTTAAAAGGTTCAGTCAGAATGCAGTTTTAAAATTTGAGCAAAGAAAACCTTAATTAAATAGTTCATAAAAAGGGTCATGAAAATATGAGTCTTGATAAAAGATAAAAAATAAAAAATAAACGTATTATTCCAAGGGTCTTCATTTACATACAGAGCAATCACTGTAAGTGCTTTTGGGTTTAGTTTTGTATTCCCCCTTTTTCCTTGTAGGTTTTACCTAATCAGGGGATATGGTGACAACATATGGCAATCCAAGGGATCCAAGCCAAAGAGGCTGGAGGTTTCTTCAAACAGGTCTTAGATATTACTCATTCACATCCACCTTGACCCCCCCAACCCCCACCCCCATCATCCTCAAGCCCCTCATTAGAATGTGGAGGACTTTGCATTGTACATGCTCCAGGGCCACGTTTGCTATGCGCTGGTTTATCCAAGAGGAAGAATAGCTGGGGGACAGGATTTAGCCGTCCAGTGCACTACGCTGTCTTCTCCTCATGGGTCATTGCTCTGGACATTCACTGGATGGCAGGGCTCTAGAAAACTGTCACAAAGACGCAAAGCAGCAGAAACTACATACATCAGGTTTGAATGCCTCCATCTTCTTTCCACTCTGGCTGCACAAAATGTTACTGGAGTTCCAGCTGTGTGGAGTACACACAGTTCTTAAAGGACAAACTTGTTATGAAAACAGGCTTTAAAAATGGCTCTTGTCATTGGAAAATTCAATATGGTTCAATTAAATTCCACTGGCTTATTTAGAATAAGAATGTTGTCTTTGTTTTGCTTTTGCACTTTGTAATTATTATTATACTGCATTTTTGTAGTGACCCAAAACATCAAACAAACAAGATGACAACGCATTAATCATAATTGTGCAGTATACAGATGCTGGGTCATGGCAGCGTGGCATCAGCGCTTCGACGGTTATGCAAAGCCTCAGGTATGATATCAATCTTCTGGTCAGACATGGAAAAGTACAGGCTGTGGGCATTAATCTGCCTCCTTAACATCATTAACACATGTCGTCTGACAAAACAGAATACACATTCATATCCTGCCCTAAGTGCTGGGACTTTCAGTAACAGCCATTCAAACAGCCAAGTCAGTCATGATATAAATATGTTGAATATTGTTACATAATACTAATCTTACTGTTGATTATACCTTTCTTAATATTTTTACTGTGATATGAAAAACATGAATTTAAGTAATTGTCTGTTTAGGATACATTTTATTGTTTATCTTAAAATGACATTTGGAGAAATCTGCTTGTTTTCTTTTTGTCTATACGTTAACTACAGAGCTAGTCGTAACCAAGCAGCAACCTCCGCGGCTGACCAATGGAGCCATCATTAAAGTAACATGAACTGCAGTTCCTCGATTGGCCACTTGAGGCTGGCTACAGAAATGAGTCATCTCCATAAAGCCTCATATTAAAATGCCCAAATTTACAGCAAAACTAAAAATACAGCCTGATTTAAAAAAAACAAAAAACAAAAAAAAAACGTTACAGTAGGTGGCGTAGTTTTAAAGGTGCTGTTAGTTGTATTTTTGAACTTTGTAGGATAGCAAGGTAGCTGTTTCTGTACCAGTCTTTATGCTAGGCTAACCACATCCATACTCTAGCTCCACATTTAACATAAACTCGGAAAGACAGAGAATAAGTGTATTCCCGAAAAAAACTTTTTAGCTTGCACCTCTGTTTGCTTTCTCACTTCCCGTCGCTCTGTCTGTCCTTAAAGGACTTTATTGACTCTAACTCTGTATATGAAAACAAATGTTCTTACAAAGAAAAAAAACTGCCACTTTGAAAAGTGTCCAAGTTATTGGAAAGGTACAATTGCATCAAAGTCAGTAAAGAAGATCCTGCACTCAGCTCTTGCTCAGCATCATCCCAGCTATCCCTTGTGTAATAAAAGACTGTAATAATGCTTATTCTGTGAGATTGGAAGAGAATCAGACATTGTGTTATTTCTCAGCACCACATAATTGTATTGATTCATCTTTTGTTTGAAAAGACTGAAACAAAATGAGCAGAAGATATAATGTGTGATGGAAAGAAAAAAATGTTTTGGCAATCATTTTTAGCTACATTATAACGTGTGTAAATACATTGGCGCCATATTTGACTTAAGTGTGTTTCATTAACAGAGTCTTGTTAATGAGTCCCTCTTTGCACAGTTAATTACATCTTCATTGGGTCCTAATTCATTCATATTCACTTCTATGGACGCTAAAAGGTTGCATCCATTTAACTACACTAACGTCTCGCATCTCGAATGATGCAATATGTCCCCGGCTCGTAATTTAACCAACAAATTATTCATCTACAGCATCTCCTGGGGGGAGAGATTCATTATCCAATTTAGCATACTCGTGGAACGGGCGATATCAGGTGATAAATGAAGAGTGTCCAGGGTGAGGACAGTTTTACAGCAGATAGAGAGCGTGTAGAACCTTTTGCCATCTTTGTCGGATTTAAGATGTCCATTTGGCTCTAATTTCCTCCTGTCCCATAGTGCATTGCTGTATCTGTTCACAGTGTGATTCTAATGCCCGTCGAGGTGAAGAGGCTTATGTAGAACAATCTTTGTGCTTCTGTGCTTCTGTTGTCGCTGAGTGATTCATGAGAGCCTTTTTAGGGTAATGATGAAATATGTGACTGTGTCTGCGTTAAAAGGAATCAATTAACTCCTTCCGAAGAGTTCAACACAGATAATAAAGTGGACAGTGACATAACCGAGCATTTGTTTTGTTTATTTGCCTGACGATGCCTCCGTCTCGTAGCCCCTCTGTATCCGTCAGGTTTATCGTGGGCTCAACCTTTAGCGCAAGGCTGGGCTTTATTATTTTAATAAATCGCCCTGTATGAAGAGAGCACTGGTGCGTGTCTGATGCATGTCCTTTCCTCTTCCCTTCCTCCCTCACCCTCTCTTTTTTTTCTCGTCCACCACAGTCGCATTTTTTTTTCTCCCACCTTCCTTTCTTTCCCTCTTCTTCTGTTCCTGAAATTAACAGCACACTTGTTAGGGAATAAGGTGCATTCATAAATGAGGAAGAGGTAAGTGAAAAGATTGAAGGAGGAGGCCCTGCGCTCAGCAGATGGATGTGTTCTTCCTGCTAAGCCAGTGGTCATCAGTCGTCAGGGCCACCCAGCCTCCCGGGGCCGCCTCAGACAGCGCAGACATCCACAGAGGATAGATGACCGTGAGCGGGGGCAGTGGAAGTGGCGGTGAAAGATAGCCCATTCTTACGCCACCGGTCATCGATCACAACTAGCCACCCCTGTAGAAGTGTCCTGAGAGAAACCCAGGCAATAACAGTGGGTTGAATTGTTGCGGCGGCGGGTCACTGTCAGACTGGATAGCAACAACACCTCAGCCATCACCTCCTTGTTTTCTGTCTCTTGCAGAGTCTTATCATGAAGGCATTCAGCTAGAATACAGCGGCCTATTTCCACATTCTGACATCATGCATTAACTGAGTGTGGAGACTTTTTCATCCAGCTCATTTGGTCTTTATTCTACATTCACTTTACATACAGCTCTTAGCAGAGCAACAAAAGATCCACTTCGGGATGATTTATTTGGCTACTTTGGTCACAAATCTGACTTAAAGTGAGGAAAAACTCTTGTCCAGGATTGGGAAAAACCCAGATGCATAAAAGAGCACAATTGACTGTGACAAGCGGCTTATCTCCTAAAATTAGGACAGTGTCTCAGATGTGATTATGTTTCTTTGCTTGGATTTTTTTCTCATGTCAGGATAATGTTGTGCTAGATGTGTCAGTACTGTTGTGAGCTAGTTTCAACCATGGGTAGCAAAGAAACACCTTTTTGGTAGCTGCAGGGCATGATGGGATGGGAGGCTGGTTTGGAAGTAAATGGTTACCTTTACTTCCTCGCTCATTTTCTACATGTAACTGTATGTCTCCATAATGGCTTAATTAAAGGCCAAGTCGAGGGAGTTATGCAGTTGTTATGGAGATGGTTTGATGACATTTCTGTCATGTAACCTTCCTTTCTGTTTGTGTTGGTCTGGACCTTTAACTGGAGCTCACATACGCTGCAAGATAGGAGATGTTGAAGGCTCAGATATGCACAGTGTGAAAATGATGATGAAAAATGATAAACAATGTTTACGTGCGACTTGTGTAACCACAGTGTTGAGTAATTAAACAGTGCTGCTTCATCCAGATGATCTGGTGATTCAGCTTGGCATTGTCACAGTCTTAACAGGCGCCACACAACATTTGATTCATGTTTCCCTCTCATGAATATTTGGGTCCTGTTGCCAGAGTGAAAAACATGTTCATCTGTTGTAGCGTTGACAGCTTTTTGAGAGACAAAGCTTCACTTCCCCAATGAAAACGCCTCAGAGAGGGAGGGATTTTCTGACAAGGGCTGTTAAACACCTGTGATTGCAGCCATTGTGTGGGTGCCTAAGCTCGATTCCTCCAGCAGCTAACTGTCTTTATTGGTCGTCATCTTGTTTGCGCGTCTTGTACAGGCTGCGGGATAATGGAGCAGAACGCTCGTGAAACACAGGACAGTGCTTGCTGTATGTTCTGTGTTTACACTCCAGCTCAAGACGTCTTCCAGAAAATGCCACCTGAGGTCCGTCACTTCTAGAAAATATCTCAAGCCACCTTTTTTGCCATACATACCTCAACGAGCCCCCCCACTTCCAATAACCACACACTGTAAGGCTTGTTTGTGTTTGCCAGCAGGTGCATTTGTGTCGCCTGAGTGAACTCTCTGCTGCATTTATGTCATAGTGATTTCCACTGTAAACAGGAAATGTCTGGGAGCAGATTGTTATTGTGTGAAAATGTGTGTACAGTATGGTTGTGTTTGTGTGTGCACATGCTAATTACAGCCATTCCAGTGCACATATGCTGGTGTTCACACCAGCGTGCTGCAGCTCTGCTTACGTAACCATGCTTGTGTATTCCGTCCGTCCGTTGACAGTGGAAAAGCGGCAGCTCCCCAGTGGCTGTCGTGTTTGTTGTTCCGTAATGAAAGCGTTCCTCTTCTCAGGATTAGGCTACAGCCTACCTGGTTCTCAATAGGAAACTGCTGAGATTAACACTCGCTCCCCAGCGCCCCGCTCTCAGACGATGACAAAGCCTCACACACAAGACCCTCTCAGGGCTTTTGCTGGCAGCTGCTGACTCCAGGAGGTTTTTATATGGCTTCTTGTACCACTTTAAAGTCATTAAAAAGAATGATTCCCTCACTAGTACATTACCACACTCTCAAATTGCAGATCTGATCATGTTAGAACATTAATAATAAGAAAGGTAGTGTTATAAATGTACATGCACTGTAAACATAGGCACACATTAAAGAAATATTCATAGGAAGACTTTATAATAACCACAAACAAACCGGGTCATTTACAAAAATTTGGAAGGACATAACACCATAATAGATCTCAGTGAACTAATTGGCTTAAGAGTCTCTTTAATCACCTATAAAATACAGAAAACAGACAATACATCAAACATGCTAGCTTATGTAGACCAAAGTAACTCATATAATTTCCATGCAATGAGGCTCATGTTGTTGGATGAGCACATAGGGAATTCTTTCATTTTCCCTCTTTGGTCACACTAAACCTTAATTAGAGAGTGGAGGCGTTCTCAGAGAAAATTGGCCCTTATAACTAGATTCAGCTTTATTGTTTGGTCTGCACTGCTAGAGAGTATATCCCTCAACCTATGAGGTTGAAACGCAGACTGGAGGAAGCTAGTCAGCCTCCCTCTCAGGATGTTATGGATGATTTGATGAGCGCTCTGGGCAGCTGTACAGCAACACAGTATATCACGCAGCTACAAGGCCCTGTGGGGGTGGCACTGGGCCAGTCTGAGACCTGTCTAAATACACTGTCCAAGTGCCAAGTGTACCAGCATGGGCCTGCGCAAGGTCATAGAGGAACAGAGGGCCAGATAAAATCCCCTGACAGCAAGTCCGTCAACAGTCTTGTGTGTGGGTGTCAGAGTTGTTGACAAAAGTCATTAAAATGGTAGTTAAAATGAACTGATAATAAAAATAGTCATTAGTTTCAGCCCTATTAAAGAGCGTTCTAAGAGAGTTCTATTAAAGTTTGGGATACACCAGACAATGGCAGACTTGAGTTTTATCCTTGTGAATAGCAAGTTTTTGAAGACGTTTTTTTGCAAAGGATTTGATTGCTTTGATATTAATTACTGCTTGTGGATATTAAGGGAGGACGCTTTTGTTCATGAATTGCGATATTAATATGCTTTTCTCAATATGCGACAAAGTTACAAGACGCTTTGAGCTATTACATTTGTATTCAACTTGAATTTAAATCTTTGACAATTCATTAAACTATCACAGTTTAATTTTGAGGTATTACACAGTTATGAACAAGTGCTCACTTTTAATATATTCTGGATGGTATATTAACATTTATTATCAACACTTGTAGGTTTGTGTTTTATTACATAAGAATACACCTTTTTATTAAGTGTTATTAAGGGAGAACCTTATAAGGCCCATACTGAACAAAGCATATCAAGCTCATAATTCATGTACAACAGCTTCCATCCTTACTATCAATAAGCAGTAACTGAGGGAAAACTTGTAGTTGTTGAATATGGTCATGCAGAATAAAGCGTAAATAAGTGCTTTTTAATGACTAATAATGAGTCAGTATGCTTCTGTACTCAGTCAATGGTGAATATATGTGTGCCATTTAATATAAAGTGGCACTGTGTTTCTTCATTGTGATTGCTGCTGCTGTTCACCTGTTCACTGAGGGACACTAAAGCATGCACTACCCAATGCAACCAGCAGATGGAGCACATTCAGTATTGAATATGGTCCTGACACAGTCTCAAATCACACTGGTTCACTGTACTCAATTATAACAGCTGTTTCAGCCTCAGCCCACCTACTACAGATGCCAGGAGAGAAACACAGGCACTTCCCTGTCAGACTTACAGCTTGAAAAGGAACACTTCCCTTTTTCTGATCACTCTCCATTTCTGATGTGAATCAGTGAGCAAATGTAAACCAGGGCCCCATTTTGAACACTTCTCTAATTCTGAAACATTACAGGATTTCTTTACACTCCTGACTCCCTGTTTCGCCACAGCTCTGCCCTTAAATGAATAATGCATCACAGTCTTCCCAGTTCACTACCGGAGTCTGCTGCCCAATTATTACACCCTGTTCTGGCCTGGTGGTTTTCCACTTTTCCACATTCATTCACGCGCCGCAAATGCCATCTCCTTCTATCCCTCACTAGACGAGCAGACACTTATATGTCACAGGTCTCACTATGCCCCCTTGAGTCGCATATAGGCGCAGAAGTGTACTTTGGCACCGAATGTGAAAGTCTCAATTTATTAGAATGTTATTATGGTGGGAGTTAGATGGATGTCATTCTCCTGGGTGCCATAAAGCCACGCACTTAATGGCTATGAAATATCCTAGCAACAGTCTGGAAATTGGTGTGGGTTGAGCAGGGTTTCATTTTTATGCATGTATTTATTAATGTATTTATTTGTAATGATTTATTTTTAAAGTTCATTTTTCACACCCATGATCTGAATTATAATAACCTTTAGAAGTCTGCCTCCAATCAGCGCTGAATCTGCTTCTTATTATTCATTACAAATTAAATGTAGTCGGCCTGTAGAAATATCTTTATAAGAGAAGGTAGAATATAGCTCCTAAGTGTAAAATCTAATTTGCCATAAACATCCAAAAAATGAAATTGCTTAGGGAAAATGTTGCCTTCCAAACACTTAATAATTATTGTGTATATTTAGAAATGAAAAAAAATCTCTGATTCTCTGATTTAAGCTGAGATCTTCAGCAAAATAAGCAGTAGAGGTATTTTATTTACAGTATTTGCAATGAACAGCCATCTGTAAATATAGGCCTGTAGGGCAGTAGGCTGCTGTTAAAGGAGCCAATCCTTTACCAAACTGCGTTGCACAGTTACCACGGGGGAAAAAAAAAAAAAAAAAAAGTTGCCACTTGTTGACGCATTTCACATATTTCCTGTTTCGGAATGTGCAGAGTGTCAGAGGCTTTTTCACGCCACGGGTTTGAGCTCGTTACGTTTTGCCAACACCGCGTTTCGCGCAATGACAGCGGGCGTTGAAATACTTTTGATAGTTTTTGTTTGTAGCTAACCTAGCTAGGTCCCGCAGCGGTGGCGTTATGGACTTCATATTTTCTGTTACGGGCAGCAGCGCGAGAGTCGTTAGGGACGTGTTCTCTCAGAGACTGTGGCCTGGACCCGGACCGGGACAGGGACAGGAGACTGTCCAAATTCAACCACAGCCTGCCGGGACAACAGACGACAGTAACACCGCGCACTCCAAAACAGGTTAGTCTAACATACAGCTCCGTTAGCTTTATACTTTGGAATAGACGTCAGCTTCCAAGAGAAACCAAAAGTCCAACGCAAGCGGTCCTGCAGAGCGATGGGCCAAACTCCCTTTAAAAATCGTTCAGTTTAACGTGTCCTTGTTCCTTGGATACTTTTCTTACCTGGTAAGACAAAGGTTAAAATCTAGAAATAAGCAATACGTGTCACCCTTAAATTCGGCTCTGTTCTATTCATTAATTTTCGCTTATTCAAAAGTTATTTCAACTTTAGTTGTAGTAGTAGTAGTTATTTCCACCGCTCCCTGTCACTGAAATACGACGTGTTCAGTTGAACAGCGTGGCATACAAAAGTTGAGTTGACAACATTTTTTAAATCTTGTGATTTCACACGAATTTTTAGACATCGATTTGCATATCACACCATACGAGTTTGTACTTGACTTTTAACGAAGTTTGCAACTCTCAAACCTATGTCTGCCAATCACCAGACCCCATTATTTTATCATGTTTATCATATATTTCATATATGTGGGCATGCATTAGGTTGTGGATGGGGGTCCAAATACATTATGCAACTGGCACACAATTTTAAGTAAGACTTCCTGGACAGTGTATTCATAGGACTGAAGGTCCCTATGCTTTTGTAATTTCCTTTTTCTGCACTAATGTTAACTCGTAACAAATCAGTTCATGTCCTCAGTGGTTGCACTCTGCCTGTCCAGTTATGTTGCGAGGACACACTGAGGCATTCCAAATATTTCAGATCAGCAGGCAGTGCATGTTTAAATCGTCCAGCCAGTGAGTGAACAAGTATGTCCTCAAGGCTTTTCACATCAGGGAGTTTCTGCATGTTAATGAAGATTGGATTTTCCCCCCCTCTTTTCTGCTTTGCCTCTTACACATAATTTATTATGAGACCCATCACTGCCTTCTCTGACTTTGAATTAAAAGCAGAGAAATGCTGCGCTATTGAAATGAAAAGCAGAAGCCGGTCTGAGCTCTTGGCCACACGAGCCGTCGCAGTATCACACAGAATGCTTTGCGCTATTGGTTGTTCTGAAAACAGAGAAAGTTGCGGTGTGAGGGCACACTCTCAACCCCGCTCTGGTTTATTGTACAGGGGTTTGCAGCTCATGCAGAGTCATCAGGCTCCAGAGTTCGGTGGCAGGCAGGTTAATTGTTCGATCTAATTAGGACAAAGATTAATCAGATGCATGCTCTGCTGCTCTTGAAAACGCCACGGAAGGCATGCAGGTTCATTAGCAGTCCCTGTGCCTCTCTCTTCCAGCAGCAGAGTGGACCGCGGGGGCGGCTTGTGTCTTCAGGCTACTGCCCCACACAGGGGGAAAGAATGAGCCTAACTAGACGTGGAGTCAGGTGGTGGAAGTGAGAAGATGATGTTAGAGATGAGGATGGGCACGGAGGCAGCTGGTGAACCATGGGTGGGCATTGCACTGTCTGACAAGTTGAACACTGAATGGCAGGCCCAGTCACTCAGTCCACACTAACCCCTCGGAAACCTGTGTGATCGTCACTCCACAGGAGAGAAAATGCCGTATGAGGAATGGGGCGGCACTTTGTGAGTTCATATTACTTGGGGCAGAGGCATTTAAGTGGCCAGTAAGGTGAGGGTTTGTTGCTCACTTTTTGAATAAAAGTGTATATTGTTAGTAATGTTTTTGCCAGAGAAAATGAAAGAGGCCATTTACGTCCGACATCTAAGACTTGACCTGAGACAGGGCAAGTGATCAACCCCATCATGACCAAAGTTCTACATTTTACAAGTCACATGATGGCACCTTTGCCATCTCCATCTGCTGAATTAAGACTGTGAAAAGTGGCTTGGGGCTGCAGTTAATGATTATTTCCATTATTGATTAGTCTGCCAGTTATTTTCTCCATCACTCAATGAGCTGTTTGGTCTATAAAATGTCAAAAAATGTTGATCACAGTTTCCTAAATACGAAGATTCACTTTAGAGTGCTTGTTTTGTCCGACCAAAGTTTAAAACCCAAAGGTATTCAGTTTACAGTCCCATCTGATCTGAAAGCTAGTAAGTTTACCTCTGAGCTCTGATTATTTTGTTGCGTATCAGTAATGTTGTTCGATTAAAAGAGAAAACTCAAACTGGGTATTTCCTTCATAGGAAGAGCTACACACGGTGTTTGTTTGCATGCATGTGGACTCGTGGTTCGCCAGCACTTTCAATGGCTCTTTAATGGTCATCTCCAGTTGTAGCATCAGAATAACATAAACTGTGGGCAGTTGCCTTGAGCAAACTACTTAAACGTTTGCATAAACAGCTTGAAAAGTGTGCCTTTTGAATCCCTTTCTAATGTAGCAGTGGGACAGCCCTGAGCTTTTGTAAACTTATCTGGAATGTGTGTCAGAGTCTGAGTTCACATGGGTGGTTAGGCATGATGAGATGTAGTTTAGCTTTCAGCTGCTTAGACAAGTCACACCTGCGACATGATGAATTACATGCTGAATAGTGTTGTGAAGGCTAATTGACATCTTCTATGTAGTTACTAGTGTTAACATGTCACAGCTATCCCAGGAATTGGTTTAGCTGGGAGGTACAGTAGTGACTCAGATGAATAGCCTTGTAAAGACTGACTGCAAACTCCTGCAGGCTTACCTGTGAGGAGGCAAACTGTGACATAATGGAAAGATTTAAAAGTACTATTAGAGACACGGCGGCAGGATTTAAAGTATCTACTGTAAACACAGAGGTTTCCACATCTGCAGGCTCCTGCAGATCATCTGGTCTCAGCTGACATCAGCAGCTTATGACTCTGGATGTCCTGAGAGAGAGTACACTGGTTGAACAGATACTGTAGTGTATGTCTTGTAAAGTGTTTTTTCTCGTCTGATTTGATTTTAGAATTCTGTGAGGAAACTAGAAAGACAGGATATTCTGAAAGATAGTTCTTCTGTTTTCATAGGGGATAGACGTGTGATGATGATTATGACTGAATATAACATTCAAACTATACTGCCAAAGGTCTCCAAAGCACGGTTGATGGAGTGCTGTGAAGTTTTAAGATGTCTGTATAAAATTTGCGATGGAGAGGGAAGACTTGCTGGCAAACCAAAAACCAAAAAGTAATCTCAACTATGTTCTGAGAGAGCACTTAAATATCAATCCCTCCTTTTGTTTTTAAATCAGATCTTCCAACTGGATCAATATTGAGCTAAAAATGTGCAAGGTGTGCAGCAGTTAAGTATGGAGTAATATATTATACATCAGACTTCTCCGTTGCTCAAGTGCAATGAATCATAACCTTTCGGGCTTAAAGTATAGCAATGTCCACTTAAGACCTACCAACCCAACAGCTGTGTGTATGGGTTATGCCCAAAAGTGATAATTTGAAGAGGTAAAACTCCAGGTAAAAACCATTAATTAACAAGAAAAAAGTTTAGAGGAGCTTCTGAAAAAAAAAAAGCGAGATTTGGTTTAGAAAATGGTTATTTTTTCTTCTTTCCTATCCTGTTAATTGTCTCACAACTCTTCAGATTTATTTGCAACCCCTGTGAGTGGAGATGCCATTGAACTAGACTTGAAGGAACACAGCCTGCAAATGTCTTTTCTCTTGTCTTTCATTATACAGCTTACAAATTGTGTGTATTGCTTTCTTAGGTACTGGAATACACATTACAAAAGCACTAATGATCCAGCATGAGCTTAACCCTGGACATACTGTTACAGTGAAGTGGCCATAAGATAACATAAACAGAGTGTGTGCCTCTATATTAATAGCAGATGATTCACCAGTTCCACGGTGCAAGAGCAGGTTTGTCCTCTCGACATTGAACTCCTCTCTGCATCTCCAAGTTCTCCCTCTGTCCCCCAGGGTGTTCACTTATTTGTCACTGTTCACATTCACCCTAAGGCTGACACCGACTCTGCCGCAATTATCAGGATGATTCAGAAAGTGCAATCTGCTGATGCTCTCAGCACTGTAATAGGTGATTTTAATCACCTTAATTTCCAGAAAGTCCTTGAGCAGTTTGTCTCAGCATGTCACTCGCCTTGCATGCCATTATGATACTCTCCCGGGATCTGTTAGGGCTCTGTCGAGGGAAGTTAAGTGGCAGGAGGAGTCCCAGTGGGATCACCGGTCCGCAGCACAGTACACCTGCTTCGCACAACACTGTGTTCAGGATCTGAACTAATGACTGCTCCCTGGCTTTTCAAGGATGCTCCATCCACACAAACTGGACTGTGTTTCAAAAGTCAACAGTATCAATGACCGCACTGACACTGTATCTTTCTCCAAGGACTTTGTCACCAAAATGATGACAGTCTGTCCCACTAACAGGGTGGTGCATCTCCTATGAGAAAAAAAGGGGCTAAGTTTAGTAGCAACAAATTTAGGTCTGTATGACGAGGAAGGAGAACTGCCTGCGACAGATGACAAGACATAACGGGGTGATGGGGCCTCAAAGGATTTAAAGTAGACATACAGTACATGTGGCCAATAAGCTGAGTAGCACTATACATGTCGTGATTGCCATTTCCGAGATCGGTTCAAGATGTTTTCAACAGCAGATGTTTCAAAAGAGGCCAGATGATGAGCACAAATGCTGAGTACCGTAGACGTTTAACGTAATTAAGACCTGTTCAGAGTGACTCAACTGCATCTTTTGCGTCTTCATCTCTCCAGCTGAAAAGAGAACCCAGTCTCTGGAAACACGCAGCTCTCATATTCAAGGACTCCACACCTGTGGTGGAAATTTCCCTACTGAAAACATCAGAGAAGTAAAACCATAGACTTAAAAAGGGTGTGGGTATGACATCAACTGGAGTTTTCTAAAGAGATGTTTTGAAGCTTGGATTTCGGTTACTGCTTGCAAGCCTCCTGATCATACTTTTTTTCTTTTTCCTTCAGCCTTTTTAAGCTGATGGACTTTTCTTTTGGGTTGCTCTGTTTAGTCAAAACAGGGAAAGCAGCTCTCAAACTCAAATTGGGAGGATTTCTCTAACTTTTATGAGCTAGCCAGTGGGGTGCCAGTGTGAAGAGACATTTGATCAAGTGTACAGATGATTGTGTCACTCTCCAGCAGGAGGTCAGGTAACACCTTATTTCTCATGGTGAAAAATGTGTGAGCAGCATAACTGCTGGGAGGCAAATGCAGCTCTTGAAGAGATTCAAGGAGTTTCCAAGGCACAACTACAAAGGCTACTTATTAAAGCTTACTGTAGGTTTGTAGGCATAGATAAAGGTTGTTTAAGATGATGTTGATGAGGACAACTAGTGCCATTCTCTATTGTCCTGTCAGCTTTTCTGTGTGTCCTCTGGGCACACAGTAGACGGCCTCAGCTTCAGTAGAACTCATTAACCCTAAACTACAGTTAAACTACAGAAGTCAGGCATTAGGCTAAATTTTGTTTGTGTAAATAATTATCTTTGCAGTGATCGAGAAACCTTTATACTGTACAACACTGAAGTATTGACTCATTGTCTAGTCCTATGGTTATATGCCCCCATAGGTAGTCAATTTTTTAATTATACGGGCTTTACTAGTTCCTCATGTGTTGTGCATTATTTAGTGTATTTAGGTGTGGCTCCATGAATGTGAAAGTGTTATTTTATATTGGGAGCGAAGATTAATCATCTTAGCTTTATGGGATCAATGGTGAGGATTGTGTTTGCCTTACTGGAATTATAATGTACAGGTGTAACCAGCGCTCAAAATGAAGGATGTTATATTGTCCCAGGGACAATAAATATAGCATCAAGATATGGTGTCTTGGACAATTCTGGGAAAGTAGAGAAATCTATCATTACAAATGAATTTATTACATGTATGCATCATAGAATGACTCTTCCACTAACAGCGCCAAGGTCTCTCCCTCTCCTCTTGTGCCGTGCACAGGCAGTCAGAAAGTGTGGCGTGTGAAGCATGTTTGCCTTCACTCACTCTGAATCTCTGGATCTCTGGAAATATATCTCTATGTAAATATTTAGTTTGATCTTCTCCCCCTTTGTAGATCTTTTTACTTAAAATATTTGATTTTCTTCACGTGAGTTTGGGCTTATTTGTTTTCTTCTGTAAGTCACCAGTAAAGCTCATTAATGAACATTATCTTATATTATTATTAATAGTTTTATCTTCTGTGTTTCATTCATACAAAAATCAAAGCAATACTGCAATATGTATCTAACATTAGCTACCATAAGCTAGTGTTAGCTTATGATTGCGACAGCAAAAGCCCTGAGTGTATACAACTGAACAAGCATGAGTTCAACTGTTTATTATATAAGCCGAATGAGTAAATTCTTCTTTAGTTAGTCTTGCTTTAAAATAACTAGAAAGTGCAACAGTGATGCATAGTGATATTCTAAAAGCAGCACAAAATGCAAATACTTAATTTATTTAACTACTTTAAATTCCTATTGAAAGCGTGATTGTGTGACTTTTGGAAGAAGAGAGAACCCATTGACTATCTCACAAATGAAAAGTTGAGCAATAAAACGCATCCATGCTCAACACATTTGCTGCTACAGCCTTCCTTGGTCAAGTATGACCAGTAGAAGGGGATGGGTAATCTTTGCAAAATTAGGTATAACAAACTATGCTGAATGAGTTTGACAGCTTTATGAATTCTTCTGCTTCTTTTATACTCTATATCAGCATTTACCATTATCCCCTGATTTCCACGAGTGGCCACTGTACGGGAAAAAGTTTTATTTACAGAATGTAACGAAATATATTGCACCAGTCACCCCCAGTGTATTACTCCCTGTACCTGCATTTGGCCTGTACTGTACAGTAGCCGGTTCAAATCCTGACAGGACCCTTTGCTTTTGGCTCGATAAGAAGATCTGATAATGCAGAGTTTGTGTTTCTCATAGCTGATCTCATCACTTCTCCTACTATTGATTTGAAGCTGTAACCTGAGAGGTTAGTGTTGCTGCCGAGATGCAGAGTGCCCGGGCTCCAAAGGGCGGCGTAAACCGTTAAAGATGCGCTTTTGTATCACAAAGGTGGACGACACTAGTGTGCTCATGCCAACCCTGCTCCATTTTCTACCAAGAATTTTCTCTTTGAGGCCATTAAAAGATTATTTCATTAAGGGTGATTATATAATAATAATAATAATAATAATAATAATAATAATAATAATAATGAATGGACACTGGTCCTTTTTTACCACACATCAGTTGAGTCACGGCGATGCATTAATGCCATGGTAAAAGATGAATCACAGAGTTGTTGTGGAAGCTACAGCGAGGGTACATTATGTATATGTATCATCGCCATCCATCCAGCCAATTCAGAGTTAGGTTTCAGCCATACCATTCATCATGTCCCCCTTTCCCCCCCAACACACACACACACACACACACACACACACAAACACACACACTCCCACACTCGCACCCCCAACTTTGACTTGTAAAGAAATATTGCTCCAAGTGCAATAACCTTAACGCCAAAGGTTGGAGGAATCACAGTGTGATTAGTGAGCGAAGAGTCTGAATGCATGTGACAGCAGAGAGGAGGAGGAGGATGGGAGGTCTGGAGCTCAAGCAGGACCTCCTGATTTCAGCTGCTTTAGCTGCGGATCGAAACGTGTTAGTGAGAAACAAACTGTTGAAAACACAGTTTTTCTTGGTTCATGGTGTGCAGGTTATTGTTTCATTATAGTGGTGTCAGTGTCTGTGTGGATATATACTTGTGTTGGGCAGTTGTTGTCATAATCCATTAATCTGTCTAATTTATTCTATTAAAAGATCAATAGTTTGGTCTGTAAAATGCTTATTTATATTTGTTGCTATGGACACATTTTAGTCTGTACCAAAAAAGTGTTGAGGTTCGATACCCAAGGCTACTTGTTATGTCTGACCTAAAGTGCAAAGCATAAAGATATTCATTTTAACACGATATGTAACGAAGAACAACAGCAAATCTTCACATCTGTGAGGCTGGAAACAGGACAATGCTTGATAAATAACATAAGAGTTCACATTCTTTCTTTCTGTCCATTGACTAATCAGTTAATCAGCTAATTATTATTTCTCTATTCTTGTGAGCACAGTAACAAGCAGTACATAACAGAGACTTGTACAGTGTCTATAGATTCCCTGTTTAAAAACAGCTGAAACACTGTATAGTTTTAAAAATATGTAAGGTAAATTCAATTTCAATTCAATTTTATTTGTATAGCGCCAATTCATAACAGAAGTTATCTCAGGACACTTTTCAAATAGAGTAGGTCTAGACCGAACTCTTTATAACATTATTTACAGAGACCCAACAGTACCACCATGAGCAAGCACTTGGCGACAAGGGCAAAGAAAAACTGCCTGTTAAAAGGCAGGAACCTAGGACAGATCCTTCGGCTCTAGGTGGGTGGTCGTCTGCCTCGACAAGTTGGGGTGAGAGAGAGAGAGAGAGAGAGAGAGCGACAGACAGACAGACAGACAGACGGACGGACAGACAGGTGCACAGCAACAACAGTAAATGACTAGTATGCTGACATTTATTGTTAATAAATTGTTAACAACCTCAGTAGCATAGCTGGTTATGGTTACTGTGTCATTATGATTACGGTGAGGCAGTCTAAGTGCTTCTTCTTTTTATCCAGAACAATATGATTTGAAGCAGTTTTCCCAGCTGTAACCACTACTGTATAATGCAGACAGCTTTGCCACTCTTACTTTTTAATGACACCTTTTCCCTTTCAGTCTGCACCGGGTTCGTCACTATGGAAACAGTCATGTACACGCTGTCAGAATAATAATTAAAAGGGGTGTGTGAGTGGTTAAGAGAGCATTAACGCACCTCAGTGCAGACCAGTGTCTGGCTTTCGAATGTTGAGAATGTGGAGAGAGAATCATCTCGCAGTGTAAAGAATTTAAGCCACATTACCAGCGACACAACAGGAGTGTGATTAGCCGGCATGGGGAGAGTGTTAATGAGAGGACAGGGCAGATCCAGTGCCTCCTGTTCTAGCATGGACGTGCCCACACGCGCACAAAACTGCAGTTCAGCAAAGTTTCCCATAAAAGCTGAGTAGTGTATAGGCTGGTCCGTGGAGGCTGGCAGTGTAATATAGAGCTGAGTGGTACTGAGAGTGTTGGCAAAGGGATGTTGCCTGTCACACTGCGTTCTCTGTGTTTAGGTTGACAGCTCCACTAGACCCATGCACTGTATATTCATTACAGGGGAAAGACTACAGCTTATGCTAGCGCTATAGTAGAGTTACACAGCAATAATGGCTTGCTTCTTGATACAGAGCTGTTAGCACTTCTCCATTCAGTGGTATTCATAAGTCCTCTGAGACAATGGGACTGTTGACTAAGAAAGTTGATATTTGCTGTTGTTGGTGTGATACATTGCCTTTATCTTCCAGCAGCTTACAGTGAGAGAAGTAATTAGAGGATCCAAAGTGTAATTACTTTCCTGCAGGTTGGAGACATTACAAGTATTAACAATTCTTTAGAACAACAGCCTAGCTTTATTGAATGTGATCTGGTCATTGAAGACGGGCACAACTTGTGTCTGCCTTGTTCTGGTGGACCCCACTCCTTTAGCAGTCAGCCTTTTAAAACAATCATGCCCTTGTTTTATTTTTTTGCAACCAATGACAGTAGAAACAAGATAATCCATCCATGTTGCGCTGTCATTAAATGAGGACTGTGTGTCTGGCTGTGTGTTTGTCTACAGCCAAACATGAAGTGAGAGATTCCTCTCTCAAGCAGCATGATCTCTGTAGCCTCCACACACAGGCCCTGGCACCAGCAATGCTCTACACACACCATCAGTGAACTCTCAGCTCTCTGGCTCAGACTGCATTAATACTTTGCTTATGGTACATAATTACGTACAGTAGCTTGCGATACATAATAGATGACTTCCTTTTGCACATGAGAAAGAGAAACTCCTCCTTGCTGTAATAAAGTTGTAAAAAACGACTTGGTGTTAAGATAACGCCACCACCAGCTTAAGTTTAAAGCCACAGTTTGTCACTGTGTGACAGTCAGCACTTTCTACTCCTGTTTTATTGAGGAAGCATTTCACTGGCCGATCACAGTCTCTTTTCTCAGACTCTTGACTTCAAGTCAGAAGTAGGGACTCTCCATCTATCGCTCTGAGCCCAACAACTCGCAATATAAGAGCGTTCACAGTTGTTCTTTTTACTGTTTTATTCTTTTATTTCTTAAAACAACAGGAACTAAACAGATTTTTTTCTATGTCAGGCGGTTATATAAGTGTGCCTGCATGATCTGATCAATACAAAATGACCCATCCATTACCCAACCAGGTGCACAGATCTAATCCTGACCCTTGCTTCCTCCTCCCCACATGCCCGCTCAAAATTGGAGGATGTTGCAAAAAGTTAGCAGCCTGTGTCACAACACATTTTCCTCTCAGGGCAAAAAAACTAATGGCAAAGCAATATTGTTTTGTGTTGTGAAACAGCCTTATTATCTCTTTACCTGACATTCATATTGGATTTCTGATTTAACTAGCCAGTAAGCCTATTCTGTTTTGAAAATGTGTCCATTACAGGCTATCATAAACTGTGCCAGAGGGCTGTTGATGTTGTTCAGTTACTTTAATGCCGATAGATGTGAAAGTCAAAAATTACTTTATGTGCGTTAATATCCAGAATCCCCACAATGATGCTGTCTTGTTCTGTTAGAGGAGATGTAACAGCCAGAGTGTATGTAGTTTTACATACGAGCAGCTGCACAACATTCTGTGTGCAAAGTGCAACTAATGAATACATTTTTGTATGCTTGCTGCTTTGGTGCAGACAGAAATATCTCAACAACTATTGGATGGACGATATTTGGTACAGACATTCATGATCCCAGTGGATCCCTTAACTTTTCATCTAGCACCATTATCAGGTCCAAAATGTCATTTGTCCAATTCTTTGGTTTATGACAGAATACCTGAAAAATGAATTGGATTCCCATAAGCTGCAGCTGTACTGTGTTCAGTGCTAATTAGCCAATGTTAGCTGGCTAACATGCTAAACTAAGAGGGCGAACATAGTGCCTGCTAAAGGCATGTTAGCATGCTGACAGTAGCATTCTGAAAGCAATGCTGTACGTATAGCCTCACGGTGCTGCTAGCATGGCTGTAGACTTAGTCTTGTTAATATAACTAGCCTTAATGAATACAATTCTCTCATCACGTCTCATTCAATGGGTACGTTTATATCCCAATATAGTCAATAAACTGAGAAGTGGTTTATGTCTGTTTTAGCAAATGAAATACCTGATCAATCAACATACACATCACATTGATAAAAAATATCTAAGTCCAAAATTGCCATTTAGCAGTTTTGGTCATTGATTTGCAGCAGTGCCTATAATGATCCAATGCAACATTGTAGATGGTAATCAATGGTAACTATATGAAGCAAATATTCTCAAAAATGACCACAAAGTTGAATCAGCAACTCTCCGACACAGTCTTAACGAACACCAACTATTCTAAGCTCCACAAAACGCAAAGGTGCACTGTGTTGCAGGCCCATTGCATTATATTTCACTGCTATTTCTGTTATTGTCTCCGACCCCCTTTGTACAACAAACTGCTGTGCCACCGACTCTGTCCTCCCTTCCCTCACAAACTTTTGAGGAAAGTCTGCAGCTCTCTAACTATTCCTGCACAACACCTGTTCATTGTGGCTGTGGTGCAGAGCTCGTGCCTCCTGTACTGTTTGGGGGTTTTCTAAAAATAGCATCTGGGGAGGGCTGTATAGCCAGCAGGCAGGGAAAACAAGGGAGCAGAGGGAAATTGGCTGCTTGTGTATTCTATCAGACCATGAGGGAATGTTAGTCAGATAGGTGTTGACTCTCCTATTCCCTGCCTGCTGCAGTTTGTCATAGCTGTGTACAAAGAGAAGGGAACTATATATTTAGCAGGCGTGATTCATACTCAACAGATTGCACGGGCACAGAACACAGCGCATTTATAGAGTCAAGTACAGTAGCATTTGCATATTTAGCTCGAGAAACATCCTTGCATTCCTTGGCAGCTGTTGGACTTGAAGAGTACAAATTCCCAAAGATTTACATCTTTCTGTGTGTTTTAATGGAGACACGATACATTGTTTCTTTTTTCTGTGTATTCTATCACAGACGACATCCATTAATGGCAGATATGAAAGAGTTACTGAAGCTTTGTTCTTCACAAGCTTTTCAAAGTGAAGTCGTTTCAAGAAACCGTCAGGGAATGCCTGCAAAATACTTGTGGAATAAGAAATTCTTTTCATTCTTTAGGACAGAGAGAGAGAGAAAACGTATGTATGCATGCATGCTAACACAATAGATGTTCACCTTTTTGAAAGACTTAACTTTCTCTTTACAAAAGAGAAAACAGTATTTTACTTATTTCAGTATTTTCTTCTGTCCTCAAGAAGCTTCATTTTAGAAATATGCCACTCAGCAGGGTGTTTATCACAGTTTTCATGTCACAGACCCCCACATAGACGTATTAAACCATGGAGCGGCAGAGAGGTGAGAGTCAAACCTAATACACAACTAGAGAAGTCACTCACATATTTTTTAATTGTGATCATTTGTCCAACAAGGACGAAAGCTCACACTGATACCTGCTGCGCTCCTGTCTGCCCCGGGGTTGTGTTGCCATGAGGCAGCGGGGTTGGCCATTGTCACGCATTTTTCCGTTAAGTTGCTCAGATAGGCATGACTTCTTGTGACTGTTTACATCCCAGATTGGTGAGAGGCAGCCTTTGTTTTTCCTGACACACAGCAGCTCCTTTCAGTGTCTGACCGAGTCACACAGCTTCTCTCACAGTTGACCCAGTGTAATTGTAATTCAGCCCATTAATGAGCCAAGTAAAATGTTCTTTATGGGAAACGACAACAGTAAAATAGCTTATGCTGTGGTGACTGTTGTTTTACTTGTTGAACAACAAATGAGATAACTGGCGACCTCAGCTCACCTCTGTTAGAAATTTTCCCACTGTGCTGTTTAGCAAAGATAACTGGGTTTACTTTATCTAGATTGGCTTTGACCACAGGCTCATTTCTTCACGCCTTTCCCGTGCAGCCTCTGCATCTCCGGATTCTGCCATTTTGAGCATGTTATATCATGCTGTCTCAATGCGTGACGTGCAACGTGTTACTGTTATGGTAAAGAAGCAAAGACAGAGTATCAGAACAGGACTAATCAAAGCTGAAATACGATCTGTTTGTATATTGACAGCAAAAACCTTCTTGACTGGAAATCAAAATTCCAATACATCACTGGATGCGGATGGATCATATGAAACAAAAAGGCTATGATTTGTGGACTTAAGAAGTAGCTTCCCCCTATAGAAGCAGAGCTTATTTAGAGACAACAGATGCTCCTGGTTGCCTGTGGAGTGGGATGAAACCAGAGCCTTTGTTACTGAAGATGCCCCGGCGCTGAGCTCCACTGTGTGTCTGGAGTGTGAATAAAATGCCCATTTCTTGTGCCACCATCCATGGTGAGGTTTAATTTTAGACCAATCACTGGCTCACCATGTGCAAACACCCCTGCAGCTGCTAATGCATATCTGTTATTCTCTTTCGCTCTCTGTCACTCTCTCCTTCTCCTCTCATTCTGTATTATTTGCACCAGTTTGGTGTTTACAGCTGTGTATAAGCACGACAAAAGCAAAAAATCTTTGTTGTCTTTGCAGTCGTGCCGCTAACAAAACAGATCAACACCTCCGCTGTTTACTTACCGAGTCAGGTTACATGCAGTCTGCCGCACTGGCATGACCTGCAATTAAGCAGAGACATGGTGGATTATATTTCATAACAGGGAGGCATGGAATCACAGTTATGATGTGATGCCTCAAAATAGCAACTAAAACGCAATCATCCACAATCCACAGCTCCAGTTTGTGTCCTACCACTGAAAGTAATCATCCTTCCAAGGTTTTTATTTGGATACTGAATAATTGATTTGGCACACGCCCACAGTTTGTGCAGCCATTGTGTTCTTTCTACACAACTCATAATACAATAGTGCTACAGGTTATTTTATAAACTACCTTAGCTATGCAGTGCTGACCAAATCTAATATCTTTATGAGAGAATGCCCCAGTATTGAACGAAGATAATCAGGAGATGTTCTATTTGTAGATGATACAAAAATGATCATTAGTATTAGGAAAACACGGACGTTCATTGTTGCATTTATGCTCTAATCCAGTGGCTCCCAGCCTGGGGGTCAGTACTCGTTAAGGTGAATCTAAGGGATCATGTGATGATCACTGGGATTGGAAATTAGAAAAAGCTAACAACCTCTATGCAGAGTTCTACTTATTATTTTAAACGTTTATCTAATCTTTGTTTCTTTGCTTTTTGATTTTCTTGTGAAATGAAATACAGGATTTTTCCACCTCTTCTGGGAAGATTATCAATCAGAGAACAATCTGAGCAGTAGAGGAATTTATGGGTCCAAAATGTTTGAAGAACCTACCCAAACCTGACATGCATAAATTCATTTTTGATAAAGAGAGCCTGATCCAAAGGGAACACAGGGACTGTCAGACCTGATGATAATTAGACCAGGTCCAAACTGCAAAGAACACAAACGCAGACATGATTAGCTATTAATTAACAAGCACCTGCGGTCGAAAAAGGAGAATTTTAATGATAATGTTTGAAAAAAATTCCACAGTCGTCAGAGACGTTGATTCCAAAAATAATAATTTTATATGCTCCAAAGACTAATTCATAGAAATAAAGTCCTAAATTCACTACCTGCACCAACAATAACACATTCTGTTGCCACATGGGAGATTTTCAGACAAAAAATAATAATTTTCCAACTAGCTGAATATCTGTAAATCAAATTCAAAGAAGTAACTGTCAGTTCTTTTACATAGGCTACGGATTTCCATTTAGATCCACTCAGGTATTGGACGTATCGACACACAGACCTGTGATAGTAAAACAAGACATACACAATCTATTTAGTGTCAAATTTGGACCCGGGCCAACGCAGGCCCTGGTTTGGGTTTGTGTTCCTCAGAAGCGATTGGACCCATGAAGACTCATATATGCAAGAAGCCATTCATTTGCATTAAGGAATCACAGGCCTTAAAGGTTGGGAATCACTGCTCAAATATTTCCCTAAACATCAGTTTGCTTTAATGCAGCTTTGAAAACCAAGAAAATACTATTTATAATAGTCTTATATACAAAATCTTAAGACGGGATCGAGTATTAGATCCATAGATTTGCCAGCCTTAGCCTACATTTCGGAATCCAAAATATCATCTTTACAACACTGATATTTACACCTGAAGCAGCTCTCGTTTCCCCTCCCCTCTCACTTTCTGCCAGGCAGTCCTGAGCCCCAAAAATAGCAACACTGGTGTATGACTCATGTTTGGAGCTATCTGAGATGCCTGATGAGAAATCCATGAATAAAGGGACTCATTAGTCACGTGCAACACCTACAAAAGAAGGGCACGGGGTCAACGTAGGTCCAACATAAATCCTTCAACAAAACTCGCTCACCTCCTCCAATCGCCTCCTTTCTAGGCCCTCACACCGGGCTCCAATCAACAAAGCCTTGCACATTATTCTTCAAGCCCATTTTCCCATGCTGCTTGTTCTCAGCTCTAAGTCAAAGACAAGCGTCAGCCCCTTTTCTAGATGTTCTCCATTCCCAAGAGTTCCCTTCCACTTTCTTTCATCTCCCATCTTTTGCTTCTCTCTTTCATCTACTTGCTTCAACATTCCATCCACCCTCTCGCCTTCTCCCAACCTCGCCCAGTCCCCCAGCTTCTTCACATGCAATCTTCCATCATCTTCTGTCACCATCCACCCAAAACCAGCTTCCTCTACCGTATCATATTTCTTTCACTCAAACTAAACCCAGCTGCCATTGGGGTCCTCCTCTTATTACTCGATCTTCCGTTTTTAAAAAAAAAAAACAGCTGGAGTTGTCACTACAGCTCTACACCTCCACCCTCTTCTTCAGCTTCCACTTCCCCATGCTACATTCCCCCCCATTACCCAACCAACACGTAGCACCGAACCCTCCCTTCTCCTCCATCCACCCTCTGGTAGAGCCCCCACTTTCCCTTCTTCTCCATCTCCAGCTTTAGCACCCCCCACTTCCCAACCAAATCCATCTTCCTCATCTCCTCTTGGGCTCGCATCCAGAGCGGCACTGCCCCGATGGAGGTCAGCCCGGTCTCTGTCTGCTGTGAGAGGCAACAGGGGGGAGGGAGGCAAGGTGAACCGGTTTCATCGGCTGTCATTGCGCTGCACGGTGGGCGAGGAGGAAGAAGGGAGAGAGAGAGAGGACAGTGTGATAGAGGGAGAGCGAGGGCAGGAGGGTAGAAGCAGAGCGAGAAGGAGAGAGAGAGAGGGAGAGAGCGAGAGAAAGTGGTCCAGCGCTCACAGCTCACATCGCTGGCTGGCTGGCTGGCTCGCTCACTGTTGACGAATGAGCTGTCTACCCACGGGGCTGGGAAACGGCAGCTTGTGACAAGCTGGGGAGAGAGGAACATGAATGTAATGCGTACCTTGCCTCGCTTGCTTTCAGATACCGGCCAGAAGAAGACTCCAGAGAAGAAGGATGGGAGACGCATGTCGTTTCAGAGACCCAAAGGGACCATTGAATATTCTGTGAGTAACGCACAAGCAACTCTGCTCTTTCTGTGTTAATGTCATTATGTGTTTTTGACGCTTTTCTGCTCCCGTGCTGCTGCTGCTGCTGCTGCTTCTGTGTGTGTGTGTCTGCTGCTGGTGGGTTCTGTAGCTCAGACTAGTAATAATAATATTCTAGCTGTAGCAGTTGTGTTTGTGTTGTGAAGGCACCGTGTCTGACCATGCTTGGTAGCTCATTAGTGAGGGGGAGACGCATTTTGTGGATTTTGCCAGTGTAACACGTGTACCTCATTCTCAGACTGTTTACATAAAGAGGACGGTGCATGTGTGTGCGTGCACAGACGTGCAGGGTAGCTGATAGAAAGCTTATGGAAACAATATATCTTTTATTAAAGACTGCCTGTGCAGCAGCACCACGCTCAGCTCCATTTTGCATGTTGATGTATAGAAAGCAGAGGAACTGTAGCAGCTCTGTACATTTCCTGGATCAGAGCTGGACAGATGAGGAGGAGCGCTGGCAGGATGTTTATTTGTTTTTCCACTTGTTCTCTGTGCCACGTATCGGAGAGCATTCCACCACAGAGCTCAGTGTGCTCGCGAATGACCTTCCAACTGCGTTGTCATTTCTATTGATTTAGCTGTTGTGTAGCAGAAGGGGAGGGTGGGGGGTAAGAGAGTGGGAGAGAGAGGGAGAGGGCTCTGGTTCCTTGGCGTGAGCTGAAAATGGAGCCTGTCTCCGCTTTGCCTGGTTGTGTTCTTCAAATGACCCTCAAATCCAGCTGCAGTCAGACTGCTTTTCCTTGCCTCTCTCTCCGTGGCAACAGTGAGGAGTGGTATTGCCGTGGCTCAGCTCCGGCTGTCTGCCTGTCTGCCGAAAGGAGAGGAAGAGAGGAAAGGGAGGAAGGAGAGAGGAAAGGGAGAGAGCGCAGTGTTTATGTGTCTCTCTCTGACATTCCAGTCTCTTCTCTCTAACTCCTCTCCTTTTCGGTCCCGCTTTTTTGGCACCTGTTCTGCCATGGGTTTCTCCGGCTGTTGCTCCTGGAGCCGCTGTATGTTTCACTCTGATTGGCTCCCTTTCCCCATCTCCAACACCTCAGCAACACCGACACCACCTCCACATCCACCACCTCCCCAACCTGTCAGTCATCCAAGACTTGCTGATTGACAAGGCCCTTGTTTATCTTGCTGGGGCTTGAACAACCTAAACCCCTACAACAGGATATTTGTCAGAGCCAAAGCACTGTGTCATGGCCCTGATGTAAGGAGAACGGCCACAGAGAGACAGCAAATGGAAAGAAATGCTGATGGGAAAGAAAACTAGGGAGAAATGTAGTGTTTAGTTTGAGGGGAAAAAAAGATTCATATCTCAATTACACAGCATACCAATCCCGTTCTTGTCTGCCATCACTCTCGCTTTCGCTTTCCTCCCTATTACCCCCCCATTGGATTGCGGCTAGCGTGATGGATGGATTGAACACTGCCAATGATTATGTCCTGTAGCCTGACATGCTGCAGCGGCACGTAGCGACGAGGCTTAGGGCCGGGTGGAGAGTATTTAAGGTGGTATAGCCAAGCCTCCCCTACGCATTGACAGACACATGGTTGCCAGTGATTGAGAAGCAGCTTTATCTTAAACTCATCTCCCGCATCGGGGGGACGGACGGCGATGTTTCCTTATTTCGCTCGCCAGAAGATAAGTTTATAATCTATCGACCGGCACCAACAGGAAAAAGGAGGGTTTCCTCTTATGCCGCCTTATCAATACAATCTCCCTTCCTCTCCCTCACCTCTCTACCTCACACTCAGGCTTCTTTCTCTGTCCCTTTTTCTTTTTTCGTATGGAGAAATAACCTGAACAGCTGCACCCCATCTGCCTAGACACTGATAACGCCAGGCCATTCAGCCGCGTCCAGCTATTGGCTGACCTGCATCGTATTAAAAAATGTGTTTCAAGTGTGTGGGAACAACTGAGATAGATGAGGAGACAGACGTAGATAGAGAGAAGCGAAGAGCAGCACAGAGGTGAGGCACGCAGTGTGGGGGGGGCTTTCCCTACCCATCGACAGGGTGAGAAAGTCAAAGTCAAACAAAGTAAAGACGTGAGAGAGTGTAGGCCACACATATTTATGTCCAGACACGCCAGCTGTATCACACCCTGGACATAGGTGCTCCAGTTGGGATGCTATTTTGGATTTTGTCTGAACTCTGGGGATCCACATAAAATAGCTACGAATAGGTTTAAAGGAAAATGACAGTTTATTACAACTTGGGCGTTAGTTTTGTAGCTTTGAGCATCGGTTATGAAAACATTGCACTCTCCGAGGTAAGTGTAACTGATCTGGTGACGTGGATACAGCGCTAAAAAGAAGTCTGATTAGGCAAGAAACAAGAGCAGTGAGGCGGTTGTAGGAAAGTTACAGTTTAGACAAATTACTCTGCGGTGAAACCAAAAGCACACCAAAATAATAATCCTTCATGGGAAAACTGTGTTCACAGTTATCAGTTATTTGCTAGGTTGAACCAGGATGTTTACTTTAATATATTGGATAACCTGAGCGGTTTCTGCAAAACCTGTCTGATCACATATCATAAGGTAAGAAAACATCTACATTGTGTTAAACTGGAATTATTCTTTAATGTTGAGTCATGTTGAATTTTTTGGCCTGAACCTCCCAACCCACACTCTGTTTCAGTCTATTGCAGTTCTCTCAGCAGAACTGGCACAGCAAAGCTCTCATTACATTTTGTATAGTGACACTAGAGAGCAGTTTTTAGGGGAAGGACTGTCTGGATTCCAGTTTGTAGGCCGGGGAAAGAAAGGAGGAGGTTGTCAGCATTCATGAGGTTGTCATTATTGCCAACAACATGATCAGTCAGATACAAGTACAAACTGTGTAGCGAGTTGTGGTAAAACAGCGGTCATAGCACTCAGTCAGTTGCCCTAAAATGTGTATTCACTTACAACATTTAGTGCTGGGGTATCATTTGAAATATTTAGCCTTATAGTGGAATGGCTCTAGGGAAGGCAATGTCGGTTGGTCAGTCTGTCTGTCTTTTGGTCGGTCCCCCTCAGGACGAACTGGTGATCCCCTGGTCATCATCACCATCATCAGGTCAAAACCTTTTATTTGTCCAATACTTTGCTTTTTGACAATATACATGCATAACTAATGACATTCCCATCACCCTCAGCTGTACTTTGTCTTTAGTGCTAATTAGTAAATTAGAGTGAACATGGCATGGCAAACAGCCGCATGTTAGCGTTGTCATTTTGAGCATGTTATCATGCTATCATAGAATGGCTGCAGACTCAAACAGTAGTCTTGAGCCTTGAGGAACACATTTTTCTATAAAACTGTTTTATTAATTTAGCTGAAGAAGACAAACTCTTTTTAATGTAAAGTGTTATTGAAAGACAAGGAGCCATATAGGAACTTCCTCAATGAAAATTTCTGAAAATGGCAAGATTCTGATTTAAATCAGCAAATATCTGATTGAGAAACAAGTAAACAAGACTACAAATCTGAGCAAGCATGCAGTGCCACCTTTCTGTACTTGACAGGTTCCGATGCTACAGGCACGCTTTAGTCTGTACCAAAAATATATTGTGGTTCAGTACCCAGCTAAAAGGATGTCTGTCCACGAGTTTATCCTCAGTTTTACATGTTTTATAAATGCTTCTTTTGTGTATATGAGTGCGGTATGATCCAGATGTGCTACCACCACTTATGAAGAAGATAAAGGCCACTAATTTCAGAGCCAGGGTCTCTCAGTGTCACCGGTCTGCAGGTTGAACGGATTTCTGCCGGGCTTAGAGGAAACATGGTGGGCATTAGAGGACTTGTGGACATTAGATGAGTCATACGCCGAGCACCAGGTGTGTGCGTGTGTGCACACAGAGAGACACACACATCGGCGGCAATCTTAACTCTGCACCCTCCCGACAATCAGTCACTCTGATTGCATTATTCACTGCTGGGTAGGAGAGGAGATCCCACTGTTTCAGCTCTTTCACAGCTCCCTCTCTGTGAGTAGGAGAACAAGTCAATGGATGATGGAGGAATGATGGGATTGGAGGGGTGTGTGGATGGTGATGTTAAAAGGGATGGAGGAGGGGATAGAGGGGAATGCATGTGGAGAAGATGGAAACTGATAGATAAGTAGAAGAGCAGCCTCATACATGGCCCAGATGTCAGTATCTCTATTGCACAGGCTCCACCTACATGCTGGAGCCTGTGATTCTGGTTTAAAGTTAACAAGTGCGCAAGCTAGAAAAGTAAAAAAAAAAAAAGTAGTTACAGTTGGATCATTGAGAGGATGAACCTTCGAAGTTCAAATGTTGAATGCCCAGGATAAACACCCAAAGGCACTCACCCAGATTTCAAGTACAAAGCTGACTCATCTCAACTTCACCAATTTATTTTGGCAATGTCAACATGTGTGCTACCTTTTTTGCCTTTTTGTATTCATCCTGTGTATTCAACATTGGAAACTGTTTGTTACATTTTTGGGCGATACATGACTTGTGTTATTTTAACACATTGTTTGCAATGTGACATCTTCATTAAAATCAGCCCAACCCAAGGGTTTGAGCCAGAGCATGCTATTGTGACAATAACCCTTTGAAAAAAATGTCCCTACACTACAACCCCCCCTATGCTCAATTGTCCCCATAAAACCAAGGGCAGGATCAATGCTTTTAGCAGGCCTCTCATTTTTAGATTTTATAATTTGTATCAACATTTATTCTGATAGTAAGCCAAACTTCAAAAACAACCTGGCTGTTATCGTCACTTTTAGTGAGTGAAATACTACTCTGTATCATGTTGATATAAAAAAAAAAACTGCATGTTGTTGGTGTTAAAATACCAATAGTATATAGTAATAATAGTCTGTCGCTCAATACATTTTTTTTGCATTAGCTGCCTGTGCATGTCATTTTCCAACCCCATACGTGGTAGCCAGATATCAGTCAAGTAGTAACTATGAGCGGATGCTAGTAGATTAAACTATAATCAGAATTGTTCAGTTATACTGAACACCACTTTAATATGTTAATCACTTAAATCTGAATCTTTGGACATTCAGAGGTGAGCAGCTGATTGTCCTGTCAGTTTGTGAAACTGTAATGTTAGCTAACATTGGCTCAGTATCCAAATTAAAAGTATTTGACCCCCTCCCAGAAAATCCTGGCTCAAATACTGCCTAAGCTTTGCATTTCTAAATCATAGTTAGTATCTTTTTGCTTTGCTGGTTCTCGTGTGTCATTAGGCTCCTGTATATGTGTTGGTACATCAGTGGAAAGGCTATAACAGCATGAAGCAGGAGGTTAAAACCTGGCATAAGGAGGGATCTATCAGAGCTTGAAAGTGAGACAGCAAATTTGTTCTATGTCCCCTTGAAAGGGACAGAATAATGTGACTTTATCCCCCCGTCACTTATAGAGGGTCTAAATTTAGGTCTGCAAATGATCAGCAAGATTGTAGTTGCACACAATACACATGCCATTAGGATAGTAACGACAAAGTCACCATGGCAACTGTCATGCTAAAGCCGGGCTTCATCCTTCATTATAAAATGAGGAGCGATAGCTGCTTTGATATGGCATTATGGGTGATTAAACCGTACGCTATTGATTATTTATTTCCAGTTTGATGACGACACAGTTGATTCATTGCACTGATTATGGTTTCTCTTTAACTCTTCTCCAGCTTTCCCATATTTTTTGCTTTTTTTTGCTTTCCCATTTTTCATTGATAATATGAGGTGGTCTCAGTGCAGGAACAGGTCTTGCATTAAACTGTGGACCAGCCAACACCTGTGAAAGGTTACCTTTAAACACCTCTCTGCTTAATAATCTGACCAAGGAGCCGTAGCTATGAGATTGCATCTTATTTCCTTGGTCGACCTTTTGCAGTAGCACTCATAGATTTGCTCTCATGTTCCATTCTTAATGTTCTTACCAAGACGCCAGCAGACTCTTTAATGGAGCCATTAGTCTTTCGTTGTCCAGCCTTTGTTGAATCTGTGCGTCCTTGCCTGTTCAACAAGGTGACCGTTAGCTAGATGTCAGTCACTCTCAAGATGGCTGCCACGGCCTTCCTCTACCCTTCTGCTAGAAAGGACGGATGTCATTCTAAGAGGAGGAAGCTTAATTATTCATCCCCAGTTTGAGATGAATAATGGGTATTATTGATCCAGAGGATAAGAAGGTAGCATACACCTGTCATTAGTGGCTATGAACCTGATTGTGATTACTCTCTCTTTCCCTTCCCCTCCCTCGTTCTGCTGTCAAAGTGTCAATAACAGGTCTTTATCAGTGGGTCACATTTGCATGTCCCCTGTCCTCTGCCACTTAATTGAGTTAGAGATAGCTCCTCTTACAGTACAATCAATGGCTGTACCTCTTAGGTTTGCTGGAGTCACATACGTGTGCCATTTTAGTAGATCCGTGGTTGTTCTGTGACGTATGAAGCTAGTTGTGTTTCTAATATTACTTTCCCATGTAAATGAAGTGACTAATTAAGCTTAAAAGGCAAACTTGAATCATGCTTTTATTGCACTACATTTGGTGCCAAGATCAGCCCACCACCTGGCGTTGCCAGTGTTTACTTCATTGAACACTAGATATTTTTACCCATATTGATTGGCTGAGCTCCTGATACAAGAACTACCAGAGCAGCTATTTGATACAAGAGTCAGCAGCTGTCATTGGTCAGGCTAAGCTTTAAGATATGTAGTTTGTAGTGCAAAAAGGAGAGGTTTCTTCCATATAAGCCAAATATGTGACCTTATATTGCAGACTGGTTAAGAAACTCACATAAAAACAGTGTCTGAGCAGCTGTAAATGTCCTGTAGACCTGAATGTCATATGGGCTGGTGTTGTGCTGAGCAACAGAGGAGCTATAAAGCTAAAAATAAATAGTTCATGGATGAGACGGTAGCAAATAGCACCTAGGGAGAATCGATGCTCTGTGCTGAAGCCGCCTGGATGAAAGGCTCTGACACTGTAGGAGCCCTTATGATTATTAACTCCTTATGTTCCTAACTAAAAGCCAACTCCTGTTGTCCCTTAAAACAAGACTTTGAGTTTAAATCTTAAATGCCAGCCATGTACCAAGTTATTATCCTGCTTGTTATGGCTTTGTTGTAAATACACTGTGAATGCGTGTTTGTGTAGAGTCACAGGGACTTTGCCACTCGGGGGTCTGATCTCTGTGACGCCCGCTGTCCTCTTTCAGACAGCATATTTATCAAGCTGACATGCTGCTGTTGTCTGAGTTAACAGTACGACTCCCTTTGCAGAGCTGATGAGATGACAAATCACGAATGGGCCTTGATACGGTCATAAGACGTCTAAGAGCAGTTGTTAATGATACAGTTCAGAGGAGATGTTGGAGATGGGACACATAACTGTCACCACATCCTCCTTATTTCTTTTTTGTGGTTTTGCCTCACCCGTTTCTTTTAGTCACTGTGGTGGGAGGCACCAAGGTGCTTTGTAGCAAATGAAGTATCCTGGTTTTGACACTTATCTTGGTTATGATCCAGTCTGGGATATGGTGTTTACATGCAACATAGAGACACCTGGTTGTTCAGTATGCAGGTTTTTGATCATCTGCATCAGTAGTGGCATCTCTATGAATCCTCAACATCGCAGTTACTCAGTCATTCCTGTATAAACTGAGTTGCTTCAGCAGTTGAGGATCAACCCAGTTTGTTTTGCTGGATTTGGCTTCTCAATCTGATCATTAGTAACGGAAGACAAGAACAACAATGCTGTCAATTCTTAACATTAGTGCAGTTTGTAGACCATCACTGCATTGTTTATAACCAAATGTTTTGCTGACTGACTACTGTTTAACTATGTACCTGTGCACATGGCAGGCAGTGATCCGAAACCTGGAAACTAAATCTGACAGCCATGAGCCTGTGAGCTTTGTCCATGGCTTCACTGCCGTGGTTGCTGTGCAACCTCCCTTTAACTTAATCACTACTTTGAATTATTGAATTAAATGTGGCCTAATGAACAAGCAGTGAAAATCTAAAGGTATCAGATAGCATTTTGAAACATGATTTGTTTCTAGAAAATGATTAAATTAACATTTAATCTAGCTGGGCAATTGAATCATCTCAACAAACTGCCGCTATTGTGCATCTCCACTTTGACCCTTCAAGGAGATCTGTCTGAGAACACAAAACAGAAATAGACATCTGGATTAACAGCCAGTCTATGTGTGAATCATTATGTCATTTTCCACTTGGCCCTTGCTACACCAATACTGATATATGACAATAGTTATTTTGTTTTCAGTCTTTGTAGTATAATTGTCTGTGGTGGTGTTTGAGGGGTAAAGGAAATGTAAAGGTTTGCCTTTGGTCCTCACTTCCCTTTAATCCATCTGCAACCAGTTAGTAGCCTAGAATAGTCTATCTCGACCCATCCCATCATCATGTGCAGTGTACGGCTCACCATGAAACCTGTGTTGTGAAACTACTATCTCAGTCAGCCCTGCACCCAATCCATACTGCACAATGAATCCCTGCTCTGTGTTGTTCATTGCCGTCCAAACAAAGTTGCACACATTGCTGAGTCAGGGAGACTGTATCCCAGCAGCGTGACTGACCTCGGATCTGATTAGTTTGTCCCCCCAGAGGGTAGGGCTTCCAAATCCAGTGTAGCCTGCAATCTGGGCCTTGGTTTAGCACTCTCAGCCCAAATATATCCAACACTAGTTCAGTCCAGATTAAAGGGACATGAAGAAATATGTAAGAAATCCCCCCCGATGACAGGACTGTTAATCAGACACAACCATTATTTCAACAGCTGCTGAGACCGCTGGATTTCAAAACTCTCTTTGCAGACAGATTTTGGTTGGTTTATATTTAAGGTACCCCCCATCTTTTTTAATTGCCCAACAGTGGAGGATGGAGCAACAAGCAAGTGACCAGCATCACAAGACATTTCAGCTCCAAACGTTAAAGGGCTGTGCTCTCAAACCAAAACATGTGACACAGCAGTATTACTGTCGCTGTACTGTCATGGTGATTAGCCTTTTACTTGCTGTTCCTGCAGGATTTCTGCCATCATTAGCTAGTCTTTTTTATCATACATCTTTATTACACTAGGAGTGTTTTTCCAGACGTTGTATCAATGTTGTTGTTATTTCTCTGGTTGCCTGAAGTGGTGCTGCTTCAGCCATAGCCTCAATATGGATGGTTGTTTGGCTGAATTCATTTATTAAATTTGTAAACAATTCAAAAAACCATGATTATTAATAATTTCAAATGACTCCTATATTTGGTATCAGACACATTGACTAACATTATGCTGAAGTTGATTAGAAATTAAGTACAGTACACATCCAACATGTCTTGGAGTTTTCTGCAGGGTTTGTTTGAATGTCTAATGTTCCTGCTCCTCTCTGGGAACGCACTGCCTCCTGCAGTGTTTTTCCCACGACTGAGAGGAAATACACTACATATTGTATTTAACACTGATTTCTTCACAAACCAGTCCACAGCTACATTGTTCCTGTCCCCAGCCTTGGCCCCACTCTGTAAAGCCCTGCTTTATCCCATCCTCAGAAGATGCTCAAGCTAACAGGCTAAATAACACACTTTGAATATTTGTGCTGCTGAGTGCTTGATTTGCTTGCCTTTCGGAGCCACAGATTCTTGGGATGATCCCATATGGCTCTGTTGTTCTTGCTAAATCAAGTACACTTTGTATATTTCAAATTTGTGAAATATTAATTCTTGAGAGCTCTGTTTCAAGCCCAAACCCATGCATGCACACTTCATTTCTGAGTTTCTGAGTTTATTAAGGACTTGGTCTCATGAAATGCTGCATGACACCCATGTAATACAGGGAAAGATGTGAAAGCTTCTAATCTTTCACTTCACAATGACTCGTGTTGTTACCTGGAGACAAAATGGTCTGTTTTTGGAGCTTGAGTTAGTGCATGTCACTGTTGGTATTTCATCTGAAAACATTCACTGGTTGCTAGCGTCCTCTGAGTTTTCTGCTTCTTCCCCTCAATGTTATCTGTTGACATGATCTGATCCTGATCATGTCATGTGTGACTGCCTCACACACACGTGTTACTAATGTTCCAGCTTGTCTGTCTTGGTTCCCCTTACTCAACTACCTGTCTGTGACTGTGCTTTGTGTGTCTGTCTCTGTCTGACTGTTTGTGCAAGAATATCCTCCTGGAAACAATCTGTCATGTCAAGAATTTGGAGAAGCTGTCCTTTCCTTGGTTCTGTTTGCACATACACACACACAGGCTGAGAACCACGGAGGCAGTCCCATGACTGTTTCACTAAAACACACAGTGCCATTATCCTGTCCTAATTATACGCAGCTCAAAGTCAGCCCTGCCTGTCTGGTTTTCAGGGGTTTGCTCCCCTGAGCACAATTTTTTCACTCATACCATCTTCCTCACACATACAGGCGCTTTCTGACATGGTTGTCATCCTTATTTGGAAGGTAGAAATTCCCATTGGGCATGTTAGATGCTTAACTAGTTCAGACACGTGGAGAACATCTCTGTTGTATGGATTTTAACTAGTGGAGACAAGCAAATGCACCTGTGTCAAACTGCAGGGTGCAGCAGCTGAGCACCGGATGTAGCCACAACAGCAGCCTGCACGATACGCTGAGCCTCGACTTACATGAAGAAGACTAGGCTATCTTCTTCTGCTTAATGTGGTCACTCAAAAGTGAGGATTTGCTACTTTTCTTTGGTATTCTTGTAATCTGAATATCTTTAGGCTTACAGCTGTTTGTCAGACAAACTATCTTTTGCTAAGCCCCACCTCAGTTACTGTTGCTATACTGTCGAGCTTTCCATTCTCACACGTGCAGTTTGCAATGATAATGATGGCAGATTGACCACTAAAAATAAAACAATTTAATTTCATAATAGGTAGATACATCTACATCTTTTAAAATGAAGGACAACAGTCACTGGCATATTGTATCAGCTGTTGCTCCATGTAGAAGACATGGAAATAGAGAAACATTTGATTTTGATTTATAGAATATTTTCACTGTTAACGTTACAACAGTTTAGAAAATTCAACAACAATAAAGAGCAGGGCAGAACTGCTAACATTAACCTGCATCGTGATGTACTAGCCTCCAGGACAGACAAACACACTCTTAAACTACACTTCACTTTCTCTGTCCCTTACTACAGCCTGTGTACAACGCATCAACATGGGGAAAAAATCTAAAGCTGGATGGACCTGTAATTGAACAATCACCTTGGGTGTGGGGAAACTATAAAGGGTATTTGGTGCTTTATAGACTAAATGATTCATCATGTAATTAAAAAGATAATCATTTTCATGCATAGTCGTATTTGTGCACATAAAAGCAACCTCACTGATTTAAAGTAAAAAAAGGTAGATGTTGCTAAATGACTGCTGGTGACATTCATATTTCTACCAGCAACATTGCTTCCCGTGGGAATCTATTCCTGGTCAACAACTGACAGCTTTAATTTGCATAACATCCCAAAATCTAACATGCAAAAATCAAGCAACATTAAAACCTTTTAAAGTAATAAGTGCACAGCTTTGCATAGTTTTTCATCTTTCCTCTCTCTGCCTCTCATAATCATCTCCAAGTCTACCCTGTACAGCTTTCTGGAAATGCCCTGAACAGAAGCAGGAGTGTGATTTTGTGTCCTCTCTCTTGTTTTGTGGTCCAGGTGGAATCGCGGGACACGTTGAACAGCATTGCGCTCAAGTTTGACACCACACCGAACGAACTGGTTCAGCTGAACAAGCTGTTCTCCAGAGCAGTGGTGCCTGGCCAGGTGTGAACCGCCGTGCACGCCATCACTGATATATTCAGCTGCATCACTTCATCACTGTCTAACAGCAACCTCATATCTACAGCATCTCACCAACCGGTTAAACTCGTAATAGCTGTTTTTGACAGTTCATAATGCATTCCCAATCGTTGGCCTTGATCGCACAATCACTAAACATTTTTTACAGCACATGTGAGAATATAGGTGGAAAAAACTGGAGATAGAAGGTTTTGGCGGGAACATAACATGCTGCATGTGTTTATCCTCCTACTTTCTCAGAGCAGTTTGCTGACTCACTGTTCACATCCCTACGATCTGTATCCCCAGTTAATTGCCTGCTAATTACAGTGTCACTTGTCCCATTAGGATGCAATTCATTGCAAAGGGCCTATTTTGTTTCTAAAAAGGTATAATAATATGTGTGATCCTTAATGCTCCCAAAGACGCTTTAGTTCCGACAACATGACACAAGCGTCCCATCTTTAGCCCGCTAAATACACTGCCAGCTTCCCTGGCTTTCACGTTTGTTTTTTCCTTCTTTAGGGCAATAGACCCAATAGACAAATTCTAAATTAGTTTTTTTAATGGGAGAATGTGACAAACATCCAAAAACGATATTTTGTCTCTGTATTTCTTGGCATCAATTTGAAATCCGGACAAATGGAGACGAGACGCATACGCCAATCCCGTTGGCAGCTCTCGGCAAACAATTAGTTGAGCTGCGTCCAAACAGTGGGGTGGTGGAGAGCACTTACTGAACCAGCATTCCTCTTCTCCTTCAGCTCCTAAAGCACAAGTTCTGCTACATCTAAAACAGCTAATTTCTTTAACCCTAAAGCTGTAGTTAGATGTAGATGTAGATGTAGATGTAGCTGTACTTAGGTTGATGTTTCATCTAAATTCTTGTGCAAGCCAAAAATCTACAATCTAAAAAGAAATTCAGTAACAAATTTAAGGCTTTACTACCTTCTATCCTATTTTCTCTTATATTAGATATTGTATAGGTCCAAACATGTCAATCCTGAATAATCCCTACAGAAGTAGTCATTGTAGAGATAACGTTTCTTATACTATCACAGGGGATCCCTGTATTTTTAATTATAGGCAGAATTTGGAAAGCCTACCATGATTCACAGGATCAGTCTTCTTACCTAACTTGCAGCAAGAAAGCACCTTTCAATAGCCATTCCCCTTTTTTGTCATCACATTACACAACAGATACAGATACTCACACTCAAACTTAATGTAAAGCATTGCCTTCAGTTACTGCATGTGTTCTAACTACATGAAAACCATCAGTTCACATTGCTGCTAATTCTCACATGTTGATTTACCGTCACTCTCCTTTTCTCTGTTTATTCTTGTCAATAGCATGACAGCTATTCACATGATTTCATGTTATTTGCCATGTCAAACATCTGGTTGGGCTGTGTGCATATGTGTGTGCGAGATAGATTCTCACAGTTCTCCCTGTACGTGCATGTGTGGTGTGCAATGCGTGTTTGCACAAAGGCAGCGCCTGTGTAAATACAGACATGGATTGTGTTTGCAGGTACTGTACGTTCCTGATCCCGAGTACATCTCCAGTGTCGGGAGCTCCCCTTCCCTCAGTCCCATCAGCCCCCTGTCTCCCACCTCCTCAGAAGCTGATTTAGAGAAGGTGACGGTATGTTGACCACAGCTCTGACGCACAATCTCACACATTCAGACAATGTAGTATGTTAACCTTACTGTTATTTATGGTTAGAACAAGAATTGTATGAAATAATCAACGTAGCAACAATCATATAAAACGTATCACTCTTACATGCAACAGATTTTATCGGCCGTCTTTTTTTGTTTTTTGTAGTAGCGTCGTGTCTGCTATTGTATGTTACTGTTTAAGTTTGTCATCCAGGTAACAAAAAAGAAGAGGGTAAATGGTGAACATTTTAATTGTGAGATTCTGGGCCACTTTTTTTATATTTGGTCAGAGATGGCAAGTACCTATTGATCACAGTGAGCGAACATAAAAATACCAAAGGCTGCAAACAAACAAACAAATGCATTCCAATGTTCTATCCAGTCAGCCACCAAAGATCAACTTTCCCTGCATCTTAATTTTGGACTCTGAAACTGTTAGACCTAAAGGCACCTGATCACTATATACAGTAGCTCACATACAGTGCTTGCACACGCTGTCAGTGCCTCTCTGTCAACGGCATATACACACATTCACACACACCATATACGCAAACACTGACTTATGCTTCAACCATTGCTGTCACATTTTAAAGCTCTGATCATTGTCAGCCTAAAGTTGAACATCCAGGATGATGTGTCATGCTGTCAAGGACAAGAGGTGCCTATAATTTCCATGGATAGGTCAGACAATAAAACCTGCCTTGTATTCTCCAAGGACAGGACAGGAAGTGGTGTGTGTGTACTGTGTTTGACATACAGTCACTGTGCGATGGAGACCCTTCTTGTCTTTCTTCTAGTGCATTAAGCCTGAGAACATATATGTTCTCTCCATTGTGCTATGAAAACTGTAAAAACAGAATGCAAGATTGCAGGCAATGGAGGTTTAGTTCTGTTGACATTATGAGAAGGAGGACATTAAGTCACACACAGCTACAGAAATGTCAGCGGCACAATAAAATCCAAGATTTAGATTCCTCTGTGGTCCTTGATGAAAAGTCTGTAGGAATCCATGTGACAAGATGTCATTAGACTACCGAAAAACCAGCAAAGCAAACCAGTTTCATCAATAAAATCACCCCAAGTCAAACAGAAAAACAATAAATTAGAACAGTTTCAGTTATAACTACGAGGATGTGGTTACACTTGCAAATCTTCCATAAACCATAATTTGATATTCTTTTATAAATTGTGGTTGTTGTTATTTAAGGTTAAAATTTGCTCTTGGTTTCAAACCTCACTCAACCCCTGACTTACTTGTTCTGAGAGAGCTGTTGTTTCTTTCCCCTGTGTTTTCCTTGTTTGAGTTGTCAAAGCAGCTCAAAACAAGGACTTCTTTTATCATGTTTCACTTTCCCCTCCAATGCCATACTCTTTCCACTCAGATTACTGTGGAACAAAACATGTAAATAAGAGAGTCCAGTAGAAATCTGATCATCTTGGACTATACTGTTAGTATTGTTTATAGTCACAACCTAGCAAGCTGCTTTAACATAGAATATGCTTGAGTCACTATAAAACAGTAAATGTAATTATGCATTTATGGCACTGGTCAACAAAATACTACACAATAAAACACTCTCTCTAAATCCTGAATTTTGCTTTGCATTTCTTTAAAAGGTTATTTATTTTGATTTAAATTTACTTGACATGTAAAATGTAATATATTGTTGTATTAACAAGGAAGCACAAAACATGCATTTATACATGTGTTTTATTGTATTTGTATGTCTAAGAAGAGCTTGACCTTGTAAGTGCTGCGTCCATTAATATGGATGCTTTATATTCACATTGACCTACTGTACAGAGGGAGATGCAGACTGCCAGAGCAATTGGTATCGAAAAAAACAGCTTGTGGTACTTTTCAAACATGCAAGCTGACATGTAAATTTGCTGAAGCATTTACAGAAAAAAGCGCATGTGTGAAACGGACCAATGCGTTGCTCTTAATTAGTATTCAAGCTGCTGAGGGCAATGTGGGTTTGATTCATTATTATAGTTTCTTTACATGAAGATGAAAATACATTGCATTCATACATAGTTGTTAATGTGGCCAGATGGATTTTGACCAGCTCCAAGTGCTTGGTTTAAGTTATCACACATTGACTCTGTTTCATGTAAACATTGATGATAAGTCTGATACACAATATCCCTTGTCACCTTGTTGTTTAGTGGTGGGTTTTCATCCCTGCTCTGATATATGGCTAAATTTACGACATGACATCATATTTTCCCCACTTGTCCCTCTCAGCTTCACTGGTGTTGCATAAGAAACGGAGACAAGCTGGAGGTTAGAGGCGCCTTGTTAGTGTCTGAAGCGACTTCAGGTCTGGTCCAGTGAGCCATGCACATCCTGTCTTCCCAGCTCTAAGACCAGCAGTATGAGCTATCTCCCTCAGGTGTCTGCAGCATCTGAATGAGCCAATCACTAAGCACCACAGGAAGCCCAGTAGTCCCTTAAGAAATATGACTGTTTGCTGGTCCCCATGGAAACGGACGTCTTGTTTTTCCCGCTTTTAAAAAGAACACGGATACCATCGCAATCACTTCCACTGCCGCTCCACTCGAGTTTAGACACCCTCCCACCACAAGCGCTCCCCTTTTTCGTCTGCTCTCATCTCTGTCCGTTAATTTCTCCACGGTTGCCAAAAGAAAGGGCCCCGTTCATTTACTACTTATCTATTTAGGTCATGCCTGCGAGAACAGGAGCATATTCTGCGGCTCTCGGCGGGCGAGGATCAGAGAGAAGGGCTGTGACTGCAGAGAAATTAAGCCTTTAAAAGTGATGCCGTGTCTGATATTTAGAGCAACTAATGAACGGAGCAGCTCGCTCTACCAGACAAGCAGCCAGGCAGCAATTATTCCAGGCAGAGGAAGTGTGCTTGGAAGGCAGAAGGGAGGGAACATTACCTCACCCGATGTGCCAACTCTGTATGTGTTTGTGGAGGCGTTGTGTGTGTGTGTGTGTGTGTGTGTGTGTGTGTGTGTGTGTGTGTGTGTGTGTGTGTGTGTGTGTGTGTGTGTGTGTGTGTGTGTGTGTGTGTGTGTGTGTGTGTGTGTGTGTGTGTGTGTGTTTATCTGTCTGTGTGTGAAAGCGTGCGTCTGTATCTGTCAACTCTGCATGTTTGTGTGTGTCTGCCTGCAAACTCCTGTCTCTCTCTCTCTCTCTCTCTCTTCCTGTGTGTGTCATTTGGTAGTCTTGGAGAAGCGAGCAGCATCCAGGTGCCGTTTGGTTTTTAAACTACAGGAAGGACCTTAATAACTCACACGGCTTCTTTTTTATTTCTTCTCCAGAATCCCCGGCATCTTTTAATTACAAGCCTATTTTGGTGCTCGGCATGCTCGTCTCAATGAGGATATTATCCAAATAAATGGCTCTGGGAGGTGTATAGTAATAGCAATGCAAGCAGCAAATAGCTTGTATAACCCCGATGAAGACGAGTGCTCTGAGGAGAAACCACTTTCAGATGCTCCTTTTTTTACTTTTGGATATAAAAAGAGTCAGCTCTAGCACCAGATGTTTAAAAAGCCTATTAGATGTTCAAATAACCTGACAAATAATCAAAGCCATTAAACATAAGAGGTTTTTCACTGCAGAATAATACAGGGATACATTTGTGTGGCTGAGATCATATGCATTTGTCTACGTATTTTTACTGAAGCTTCGATGGTGTTCACACAGTTGTATGCTTCAGTTTTCCATCAAATAAAACCAGTACCACAGAATATGATGAACCCACAGAAACACATAATAACATAGTGAAGAGTTCAAACTGACAAAATAGACAGAAATCTAAAGGAAAGAACATAAATTGCATAAAGTTAGGATAGAGAAAATACGCCTCCAGGAAGATGCTGTGGAGTTTACTTAGGAATAGCTGAACCTGTGTAACACCTTAAATTGGAAGAAGCACTAGCCTAGCATTTATGGAGCGTTTGTGTATGTAGTGTAAGTTGTCATCCAAGATGTCTCCAGATATTGTTTCGCACAAGTTCTTTTTCCAATGCTTGCCCTGAAAACCTCCATGGATGGTGAGTTTAATAGACAAGTGACAAAATTGGACTGTCTGACAATTGTTTACACAGAGATAACTGGAAAAGATGAGATTTCCAAATTGTCTAATCATAAATCTATAGAGCATCTACTGTGAATTATGAATCCATCATATGCTTTGATGCATTTGTTATACAACACTGCCCATGCGTCAGTTAGCAAGGTAAACTAATCCAGCCAAGTTGTTCAGTGTTTCTCTGATACAGCTAAAGGCCAGATAAGGCAGCTCTGAAGTGTCTTCATGCTCTCGGTCTGCCTGCCGGCCTGCTGGTATTGGCAGCAGAAAGTAACACATCTTGCAGGCATGGATCGTTGGCTGGCTGTGTGAATGTGTGTGCGAGCGCGCGTGTGTGTGTGCGTGCGTGCATGGGGAGCTGGCTGACTTTCCGGCTGGCGGTCTTGCTGTCGTCGGATTATTTGGCAGCCACCGGCTCACTGGCATACTTGCTCTCTGGTCATCTGTGTGGGCAGGCGCGTCCTCTTTGTCCTATCCAGACCCTCCTCCTGCTCATACTCACACATACACGCGCACGCTTACTCACCTTGGTGGCACAGCCACTACTGTGACCTTCCCCGTCTCTTCCTCTTTTGGCACCTCTTTTGCCTCCCTCCTTCCTTCCTTCCTCTTCCACTGTGGCGTGATCTAAAATTAGTAGTGGAGGAAGTAGACTCATTTTAGATTACCTATATATCTGGTGCCACATAGGTGCGTTTGTGATGATCTCACTCATCTGAACAGGTTTCATCCCCTGAAATGCAGCACCTGCTATGTTTTAGTAAGAATCTTGTGTTTAACAAAAAAAATATTACATTTAAACAAAGCCAGTATCTCAGCTCATCGGGGCGTCTGTTTGATATCGGGGCGTTTGATGAATCCCAACAATTGTGTGCTCCCTCTTGCAGAACGTGACCATGCCCACAAGGTGGAGCTGTGGATTGATTTTTGATTGCACCATGTGTCACTGTCAAGGTCAAAGCCGGGTAGCACCTGTAGGCTTCCTCTCTGAAATCTTTATTATTACACTGAGACAAATGCAACTCGTATACATACCATATAAAAGGAAACATTCCTAGGCAGATTTGTTAAAGAAATGACACATTTAGGGAATATACAGAATGTATTTTATTGATATATTACTTGCATTCACAATATATGTCCCCCTGTCCTCACTACCACGCTACAGCCTGGATAGAAGCCATATTTCACAGGAGCCACAGCCTCTATCTAGATTTTTTTCTCTCCTGCTTTTAACTGAGAGAAATATTGGTTGGAAACTAAAAGGATATTGATTTCTGTAGCCCCACCACAGCTGTCGTCTAACACTGTTACACCTATCTCCTGTCAGGACCATCAATGTCAACCCCCCCTCACAGCTTTCATGTAGAGTAGATTACCGGGATGCCGTGCTCCATCCACCTCCCCCAAAACCCTCAGAGACGAGCTCCTGGTGGCCCCGTCAGGCCTTATTTTGCCCAGCATCCCTCCTCGCCTTCTCTCACCTCGGCGTTTCCCTTCCTGTCCGTCCATTTCAATACGCGTCCGTCCTGCCGTCCACCTCCATCCCTCATCTCCTCTCCCCCCACAGTGGTTACTCACAGTCTGAGGCCAGCGCAGCAGCTCTTTCATCTTTGGATGTCAGTGCAGTAAGCCTGTCCACTATGCTGCACTGTGTTCTTTCTCTCCCTTTGATGTCACACACACTGAAAAAATTCCATTTCCAAGACTCTGACTGGAATCTGGTCACTTCAGGACACTGACATATCGTGACTCACCTCAAATGAGGTCAAATAAAGTCTGATTGTTTTCATTATAGAGTTTTTCAGTGAGGTTGTCTTTGCTCTCTTCCCTTTTCTACCACTGCTGTCCATTACCTTACCTTACCTGTGCGGTTTAGCAGTTTAAATGAAAAGTCTGTATGAAGCTCAAGGTTCATACGGGCCGTAATAAAGAGACGGGCGCGGTTAGTATCATCCCTCACAGTACCACACACCAGCACCAGCTGAGAAAATATTTGATGCCTAGGGGGCCAGTGCAGGACAAACACTGGTCATATATTAGAGGATTTTAGTATTGCAAAGAAAGCAGGAGCCTGGAAAAGCAATATTCGCTTGAAATATGTGAGGTGGCTGTGGCAGGGTGGTGCTGCCTTAGCTTCCCTAGCCTAAAAGTGTATTGATCTGTCGGCTGTATGTCTACCACTGTACCAAATAGATTATATATCAAGTTTTCCGATTAACACCTCTTGGAGAACTCGTTGCTCCCTTTTTCGAAAGTGCTCATTCTATTTGCAACACTATTTGTCATTTTCATGTTGTTTGGTATCAACAATCAATCATCATGATTTTAGGTTCAGTGGACGGTATGTTAAATCTTTGTCAGCGAGCCAGTTAATAACTGAGGAATAAAGGAGCAAGAGACCACAATTTACTGTTTAGTTAGGCATTTAGCAGATATTCAGAGCGACTTACAGTACAGTAAGTGCCACTGTAAAAAGTGAAAATTCCTCAGGCATTAGCAGGGTAAATGACCAGATAATTCAGAGTGCAATAAAGAAAGTGTGTAATGTGCAGCAGCATTATTGAGAAAAGTGATCTCTCGTTTCTGCAGTTCTTTTAGGTCAGTTAGTGTGGATATAATAACTGAAATGAGTAACAAAAGCCCCACTTGGGTCTGTTTTCCTATGTGTGTGTGCAGGATATGAGCCTGATTTTGGATAAAAGCTTGTGGTCAGTGTATACACTTTGCACTGTGTCACTTTTTTAAGCGCCAGTGTGTAGGATTCAGTGGCATCTTGCAGTGTAGTGGCATATTACAACCCCTCACTTCACCCTCCCTTTCCAAGCATGTAGGAGAAACTACAGTGGCCACGAAAAACATCTAGAGCCAGTGGTTGCTTTGTCACTTCTGGGCTACGGTAGAAACATGGCGGTTCAACATGGCGGCCTCTGTAGAAGTGGATCCGTTCCTTCTGTAAATAAAAACGGCTCATTCTAAGGTAACGAAAACACAACAGTTCTTACTTTCAGGTGATTATCACTAATGAAAATAGTGAATATTATATTCCATTTCTGCCAATAGATCCTCCCAAATATTATACACTGGACCTTTAAACAAGACTAACAGTCTGCAGCCACGCCAGTGACTCTGTAAGGTATAGCATTTCTTTGAGCTAAATGCTAACAGCAACGTGTCACGGATTGGTCTTAAACCAAAGTATTGGACAAACCGATAATGGCATTAGAAGTAATGTCTAAACCTGAAGCACAATGAACCGACAAGGAGTAGGTCGACCAACCCCAGTATATCATTGGTAATTAACATTTATAAGGAACCAGACAGCTGGAGGTGGTGGAGAATGAAATCGGCACAAGCAGCCAGTAGCAGCGTGTAGCAGGAAGGAGTGAGCAGCACATGTGCTCAGGGAAGAAACTGCGGGGAAGAGAGACGAGTTGGCAGCTTGATCTGTGTGAGATGTGATTGGAAGTTTGGATCAGGTGGATGATCATCTGATGTAGCATGACTGTGCAGGTTCTGTCTAATGAGAATAAGTCATAACCCGGGTGGAAATGAAGAATTTACACAAGCAAGGGTCCTCACACCATCTCCATCAGGTCCCATGCATGTGGACTATTGAGAAACTGAGCCTAGGTTGGGGTTTTTTTCCAACTAGAATTTCTCATTGAAAGATGAATAAGAGGACAGATTGTCAGCTTTTGACAATATGCCACCATTGGCAGCCAATTAAACAGACCAACTTAATCTCATTGTTTACTCTTCACTGTATTTACTTTGATTGCAGCCAGTTATCTTCCCACACAGCAACATAATGTACAAACGCAATTTCAACAGTTTTAGCTTTGTGCAAGTCAACATTTTGGCATTATACCAAAAGAAATCAATACCTGTCACCCTAGTGGTGCCTTATGAGCAGCAGCTCTCAGCTAATGGACACCAAGTGTGTCTTCCCAGTCCTCTCTCATGTGGACTGTGTGGGACGTGTGATGCGTGTTATAATGTTACCAACACATAACACCCATTTCTCAGATCTGCCAGATTTAATGAGAGGGATAGGGAAACTATGTTTATGTATTTCTATGAGGGAGGACATGTTTTGATATCTGTAGCTGCTCATTTCAACCCAGGTGTGTGCTGCACATGTGGAGAGTGTGTGTGTTTTTGGTCCCAGGTGTGTTCAACTCTAACTAGTTAACGTTCATTTTGTTTGGGTGAAAAAAGGCTGCTCCTGTTATGTCTAACCTTGGAGCAGGAAGGCCAGCTTGAATGAGTCGTTGGGAGGTGGAGCGATTAAGTGCAGTTGTGTAGGTGAGGTGTGTTCAGTTTAAGTGGATGACAAGTTGGTTTGAACAGTTCCTACACACAGTCCACATCTTCAACAGCTTGGCCTCAGATCTGAAATTCATCAACAGCATGCTCTCATAGGTCTGGGATCCTGCTCTTTTTTCTTTTTGTTTTGTTTCAAGGATGTTCTTGAAACTTTATTTTCAGATCCAGTCCCCCTCTTCTTAATCTTCATTTTACATTTTTAGGTCCCTTTCTCTTCTCCTTCAGAGAGCCTTGTTTTGGCTGTAACAGATTGGCCCGGCCCCCTCAGCCTTGCCTGGCTGCCGGTGTCTGGGCTACTTGTGTCGGTGTGGGTCAGTAGCTGCAGGCTGTTTGTCGACTGCACCGGGAGACGGAGAGGGGGAGGTGTGGGGGTGGGTGTCAGGAGGACAGCAGACAGTTGTTATGGGCTCGGGCTCTCTTCTCTAAGCTCTTCACTGCTCTTCACTTCTCCACCGGCTTTTGACACCCTCCCGGTCGAAATCCCCCTCCATGATAACTCCCACGCACTCCTCTCTGTCCTCCTTTTCCCTTTTGTTCTTTGTCCTCACTCCAATCACTCTTTCATTGCCTTTAGCTCTTTTTATCTCCTTGTCTTTTTATTTCTCCACAGCAGCTTTGCACTGTGCTCCTTTTCTTGTTGCTTCTGTTGCAATTTATACTCTTTTTTTTTTGTCTTTCTCATGAATATTTCTCCAATCCCTCACTTCTTCTCGTCTTCCCATCTGACTGGACTCCTTCAACAGTCATTTAGTATCACGGACAGTCCACCCTGCAGAGCATTGTTCCGTCAATCAAACCAACAGTTAACTCTGTCCTACAAAATATCTCCCAGTCAGACAGTTGTCCCTGTGGACTTATTCAGTCAGACAGCCAGTCTGTTCCTCCCCGTGGCTCTCAGACATTGCATGGCAACAGGTCACTGGTAGAAACACCAAACCCACCACACCCCGTGTTTCCAGCCCAGCAGATGCACCATCTGTAGCAGATTGCTGGGTTACCATGGAGTAGATGAAGAGGCAGTAACAAAATTGCTTGTGTGTGTGTGTGTGTGTGTGTGTGTGTGTGTGTGTGTGTGTGTGTGTGTGTGTGTGTGTGTGTGTGTGTGTGTGTGTGTGTGTGTGTGTGTGTGTGTGTGTGTGTGTGTGTGTGTGTGTGTGAGAGAGAGAGAGAGAACATATAATAGAACAAGATAGTTGAGACATAATTTACATTCCTTCTTGGCTGTGGAGCATCTGGCAGATTTTGGACAAACAAATTATGAGGAAGCATATTTATTATTTTTTTCATAATTAATCATATGAGCATATCTGCAAATTATTCTTAATAACATTGTTCAACAGTTCAGTTTCCGTTACAGCTTTTTAGATCTTTATTAACATATTAACATGTGTTGCAGCAGTCCATATTCAATATAACCACTGAAGAATAAAGGATGCTTGACACAAGAGTAAAGGAGTTTTTGTGCCCAAGGTCACTCAGCACATGGATGGGTTGACCAGGGGTGACACAGCCCCCCACCAGAGTCAGGGTATCATAGACTGATCTCTGAACAGATCTACTGCATGCAGGCCCATGCAAAATGACTACAAAGAGATTTAAACTGCCACAAAGAGACACAAGTTAACTACAAAGAGATTTAAACTGCCACAAAGAGACACAAGTTGACTACGAAGAGATGCAAAAGAGCTTTAAAGAGATGCAAAACAATAACTTCCAAAAGATACAAAACAACCTCAAAAAGAGGCAAAACAACCAATGACCCCAAAGAGACTCAAAACAACTACAAACATTATTAATTAAAATTATCAGTTGAATTAAATGTATTTAATGTTAATTTAACATATTTCATATTAGAGTATTACATATATTTACAGTTGTTTATCTTGCATTCACTTATTACACTGAATAAACAGTGTAACTATTAATACCCCCCCACCACTCCCACCGACTCAATGGCATGTCGAATCAAAATAACAGTAACTAGGCATCAAGTCGTGCAAAAAGCACAATAATTAAAGCTTCAGTCTCATATGAATGTTTTTCATGTAATTGCCCGTGTGAAGCTCATATACAGGAGGCACATTCATTTGGCTTGTCTTTGGATTTCTTTTAACTTGATTGTCCTGCTGTGCAGAAAATGTCTGTTTATATATAGATAATACATTTAGAGACTCACACACATTAGTTTGATGAAATGAGACACAAATTTGTTACCAAGTGAACCAAGCTATGCCTGTTCGACAGTGCTTATTATTAACCCTGTTTGGTTGAATGGTATTTAGAGATTTAGATATGATGCATTATGGCACCAGGATAATGTAGAACACAACTTTTCTACTGTTGCTTTTATTAGTTTTGGAATCATCATCATCGTTTTATTCAAAACTAAACTTTAAAACGTTTCCTTTTTTGTTTTATTGTAACGAAGGACAAACTAGTCCAGCCTCATGAACAGATGATAATAATGTGTTATAAAAGTATTCACTGACAAATGGTGTCTATTTCCTCCCCTCTCCTAATTACACCATCCTACCTCCAGGACTCCGATGGCCCCCCCAGACCAGAAGGCATTTACCCTCCAGTGTTCTCTGCCCTGCGCCAGTCCAGAGTGGTGTCATCCACCTCCGAGGAGGAAGAGGCCCTCACAGAGAAGTTCCTCAAGATCAACTGCAAGTACATCACTGATGGCAAGGTAAGATACAGCTGTGTGTGTGTGTGTGTGTGTGTGTGTGTGTGTGTGTGTGTGTGTGTGTGTGTGTGTGTGTGTGTGTGTGTGTGTGTGTGTGTGTGTGTGTGTGTGTGTGTGTGTGTGTGTGTGTGTGTAATACTTACTGAGGATGTGTCAGATAACTGCACAATTCTGCAGTCGAAAGCAAAATTGTCAACAAAAAATATGTGTCTGATGGAACAAGAGAAGTGGTTGTATTGATATCAAAGAATCAAACTATATATATAAACCTACAGAAGAGCTGCCAGCTGCAGTTACTCAACGCACAGTCACAAAGATTAGCTACCAATGTGCAATTACTAGACAAATAAAAGAAAAAGAATGTACTTAAAACAAACTCTACAGAAAAGCTGTTGATTTTCTGCAGCTTTTTCTTTTCAATATGATATGATATGAGAATCCAATTGTTGCATTGCTGTCTGTTAATAACCTGACAGTGGCAGAAACATATTTTTTTCTGGCTCCTGTCGCTCTTTCTGTGCCCTTCTATGGTATTCTCAGCAATATATGAAATAATAACTAAAGTAGATGTAAACAAGGCAGTTTAAAAGAAAGTTATTACACCAAAATGCATTGAACTGTTATAAAACAAATGCTTTGCAGTTTGTTGTTGTTACATTTATTTAAGGATATAATGAGAGTACAGTAAACACTGTGGGCACATGTGTGGGCAGATATGAATAACCTTGTAGACCAGAACATGAAGAAGCATCTCTCCTGCTGACTGTAGTTTAATTCTGCTGATTATAGTTAATGTTGTTTTGGTGTTCTGGGACTGTGCAGCAACTTAAGATGTTGCAAACTGATTTATCTAAATTCTGTTGTGCTTAAATGTGGTGTTTAAATCTTCGTTATCTCTGTTCATGACCACTTTCATCAAATGGAGGTTTGAGTCTAAATCTAAAAGGTGTTGTTTGTTTTCTAAAAATAAAATATGAGGTTTGGATGTTACAGCAGTGGCATCAATAATGGGTCAAAAGATATCTAGTCAGATTGGGTGTGTGTGTTCAGATTCAGAGCAGGCTGCTCCCAGGACGTCCTACATTGAAATACACACAGGCTTCACCCAGCTGGTCCATCACTACCCGTCTGAAAGTGTGTGCGTGTGTGTGTGTGTGTGTGTGTGTGTGTGTGCGTGCACGTGCGTGTGTGCGTGCGTGCGTGCCAACACACTGCTGTGTCCAGGCAGCTGTCCTGTTCTCAGACACACACACACACACACACACACACACACACACACACACACACACACACACAGATCTATGGTATTGAACTGCTGCTGATTCACTCCTAGGTACCAAATGAAAGCATTGAAGTGGTCAGCGCTGGCAGTCAATAATTTGTACTTGATTTAGGACATTTGTGGTCTAAAATGGATTTGACCTCCAGTTGCTTATGTGGCAGAGGTGCTTTTGATTATCTTTGGGTGGTAGATAAACATGCAAAGCTGTTCATTTGTATGTATTAAAAGTTCTAATCCCTCTTTGTTGATTCAGGGTGCGGTGAGCGGGGTGTTGCTGGTGACACCCAACAACATCATGTTCGACCCTCACCGGATGGACCCCCTGGTTCAGGCCCACGGGTGCGAGGAGTACGGCATCATGTGTCCTCTGGAGGAGGTGCAGTCTACCGCCATCTACAAGGAGATCACTGACCCCAAGATCAGAGAGGATGTGCCAGAGTAAGAGGAATATTCTTACAGTTACACGTGTCTTTCTCCCATTCTCATCCGTACGGAAATGCAGCAGCCTCGTTGTAATCAATGTCATTCTCGGCTGCACTCGTGGTCAAATTGCATCAGCAACCAACCAACAGTGTAGTTCTTTCCCCCCCACATACCAAAATAAAAAAGGAAACGGCAATTACACCAGGGTTAATGAAGTATGCCTTCACCCTCCTATGTTCTGATTGCTCAACTCTTTATGCAGTAGGAAGCACTTCAGAGGATTCACTTGTTTCCTCCCACAGATTTGTCTGAGTTTTTTTTTTTTTTTTGCTTCACTTGGATTGTTTGTGTTGTTGAAAACTGATTTATGCAAGGACAAATAGGGTGTACTATTAGGAATCCTGTGGAGTCATTTTGTTCTGTTTCTTCTGGCGGTAGCAGGGTCTGAGCAGTGCTCTATTTAGCTGGCTGAGTGTTGCCCGTGGAGCAGTTATTGTGCTGGCAAATGACTGGTTTTTGTGCCAGGCCCAGCTGTTTTCTCAGCTGTGGTCCATTGTCTGTCTCTGCTCTCCCCCTCTCTGCTGACCTCTTTCTCTCTCTCTCTCTCTGTCTGAACACACAGCTGAGCAACAAGTGCCTTCAGCATGTAATTCTGTAGAATGCACTGTTTGGTCTGTCTGCATGCCACCGAGGTTTCCAAGAAATAGACATTTTTTATTTTCATGCACTAAACACTAATTAGCTCCTTTGGACAGTTAGAATGGGGTTTTGTTGTACATCATTTGAAATACAACTATGGTATTAGGGATATTAACATTCATATGACAAATGACACTAATCAGTCATCATGTTGCTTTATCCAAATATGCACAAAGTTTGTGCAACAGTATGTATGCGTAAAGGGAGATCAGGTCTGTTTTTCGTGCCCAGTCGTGTGCTGAATTTCCGTACAGCTGGGATTATTGCGCTGTGTTCAGAGTCTGTGCTCCAGGGTAAATGGTGGTTACTTTCATAAGAGTTCACTGTGGTTTCAGCTTCATTTTTTTTGTTGCCATTCCTGTCTTGCAACACTGAATTTCTGAAATTTGAAACAAAAGTGTACATAGTGAGCAGACTGAATGTATGACCCAAACCATAAACTATGCTCATATTCCAAAATATTTAAAACCAGTAATAGGTGATTCTGTTCTAAGGAGATCAGCGCAGCTCTCTGTATTTTTTTTACTTGATAAAGGTATTTACATATGGGCTACAACCACTTAAGTAATGCATGAATTTTTTAAGCTCTGTTTAAATGCACTCGTATGTCTTTCAGTAACAAATGCAGGATCATTATGTTTCATCTTTTTACTTTGTTTGACCATTTGCTGAATAACGCAGAATGGGAGAAGAAATAGCAATCTTCATTATTATTTCAATATCACTGAAATAACTGACTTACATTTATATTAGTTATTCAAATACTAAATGTGTTTGCTTGCTGCAAAATTAGCACGACAATTGTTCGAATAAAGCAACAAGGAAATGCATGCATTTTACATTATTATGTATAAGACATTATAATACGTTATTGATCATTAATGTGGCCAATGATTGGTTAAAGTTAAACTCTAGTGATTTAGTGTAGCACACTGTAGAGCTGGGGGACTCAAAAGAGACAGATATAAAAAATAATGATGTTAATGAAAAAATTGAAGCAGCAGGCGCATTGATATCCTGACTTCTAGTCTGTAGTTTAGGCCACTTTCCAGAAAGGCTGGATCCTACATTTCCCATAATACTAAATGCCAAATAATGTCTGGCAGTAGACCATCCATGCCTGGTATACACACACACACACATCAACTCTGTGGCCTCAGTTTGTAACACTTTCTGTAAAAGATATAACAGGGGACATCTATTATGTTTTTGCAGACTGAGGAAAACTACTATTTCTACAACTAAACTGATCTACCTGTGTAAGATCAGAGAAGTACACAGTCAGTACACTACCTGGAATACATGCTATATGTGGTATTTCTTGATAGAGTTGCATTAAATTTGTCTTACTGTTTCCAGTGACCTGGAGCCTCTTCCAGTTGAGAGACATCCCTCCCAGCAGAAGGACCCAGAGCAGCGCCTGAGGGAGCCAGGGGCCAACGACAGCGGCAGCACTGCCCCACGCAGCACCGAGGGGTCCATCTCCGAAGATGTCTTCACCGAGCCGGAGCTGTCCCCCATCCGGGAGGAAGAGCAAGCGTCTAACGAGGACCTGCGCCTGGACAAGTCCTCTGGCGCTTCCACAGAGTCTGTGCAAACCGTCACCCAGGTGGAGGCCACCGGTGCCGGCTCCCAGGCCCCAGGCAGTGCCCGCGGCTCAGTCAGCCAGCCGGAGGGGCCCGCCGCGGCGAAAGCAGAGGACAATCGACCAGACACTGCCACAGAAAATGATAGCCAGTCCCCCATGGGATCCAAGCAGCACAGTGTAGAGAAGCCACCAAGCACACCCACTACCACCAGCAGCAGCACTAGCCAGGCCCAGGGTCCCAGCAGCAGCACCTCTCGTCCAGGGTCCCAAAGCTCAGCCACCCCTGGTGCCACAGACACCACCTCCATCTCAGCCAGTCCACAGGGGGATGCCAATGAGGGGACAGACGTCTCCAAAACGGACACTATGCAACAAGGCAAGGGGGAAAAGGAGAATGTAGAACAGACACAAAAGGAAGGCATGCTGAATTCTGCAGAGGGTAAACACACTTCATTACTAATGGACTAATGAACATTTTAGGAGATGAATCTGGCCTCATGTCTTTTAGCTGCAACCCTTCATCCATATTCTTCTGAAACCTATCAAAGTGAGCTTATCTGCTCTCTGGCTGCTTCAGAATCACTTCTTACATGTTGGTTCTTGATAACCTTTCCGTTTCCACTCTGCCTTGGTGCTAGTAATTGGAATATAAAGACGAAGGGAAATGGCAGCCTCTCTGTTGTTATCAGCTTGGCGGAGCTAGCCGGGCTTTATGGGGCTCTATGCAGCTCTTTGATCTCTGGCTCTGGTGGTCTGGACCACTCCTCCGGGCGATAAGCAAAAGCCTATCAAACACCACAATGCCACAAACACAGCTAGTACCCAAAGGGGAAACACAATGACGATGAAACCCAACATCAAAACGCCTTCTGAGACAGCATTCAGAGGTGTTATTTATATTTGACATCTGTCTCTGGTTTTGCTTTAATGTGGGATTTAGTCAAATACGGAATTCTACAAAGCCTGGAATAGACCTATTTTGTGTTCATTGCCATGTTTAAGATTAAAGGATCATACCAGGTTTTAGATGTTTTAACCTGTCAACTACGAGTTGGTAGTTTTTTATTTCTGGTCATGCCAAACATTTGATCCATCCCACACTGGATTTCAAGACACCTTGTTTATACTGTACTGTACTTACTGTACATAGATTGTCTATCTGGCTTTTAAACTGATGCTGTCTATTAAAGGTATATAATGCCAAAAGCATCATCTTAAACAATAAAAAATGAAAAACAATTTCACATCATCACAGCATACAGTAGCATACTTTCAAATTACAAATGTTAGAGTATCCTTGAATGCACCAGCAAGTAGTTTTAAAACAGCCAGTTCTTTCTGTATCAGCGCACAGTGGTAACATAACTTTATTAAGGTAGCAGTATGTTCACTGTGATGGATTACCTATCTCCAGCAAAATGATGTTCAGTGTACTGAAACAAATGGAAAGCAGTGACTGCCTGGAAGTTAGGAAGGAGAAAATGGTTGGCAATTAATGTGCTATTAGTGGTTGATTGGCTCAAACATACAAAACTATGACAGCATCCTTTAATCAGTATCTGCTTGGCACAGTTCTGGTCTTGTTATCTGACAGTGGCCTCGGTCTGTCACGGTCACTGGCTCACTTGTGCCTGTATAACCCACTCTGGTTGGACACGTAGTTGTGATTCCAAAAAGATTTCTCTCCCCAGAAGACCAAGACAGTGGGAGAGAGATTTTCCATTTTCTCCCCGGCAATTATTGTCACACAGAGAGCCGGGCTGCAAAAGCACTTCTAATTCACGGGGATCTCAGCAGGGCTGCCTATTATTCTGTGCACATTAGCACAGCCCACACAAGTAACAGCAGCAACTTCAGAAACGCACTGCATTAACACAGTATTAATGCATTTTGAATATTGAATTTGTCCTACTGAGCTGTGTTGTCTAAGCAGATTAATATTATTTTCCCTGTCATTATTTTTGCTAGTTAGCTTGAGATGCCCAACCAGGAGATGACAATATGTGCCAGTGTAATGTCACTGGCACATATTGTCAGCCATATTGTCCGTACACTGAAGGAGTGATCTCATACAGCTTCCTGCGGCTGTGGCCTTATAATTGATAATTGATAATGTACCATAGGCAGAAGACTCAGTGCCACTATCAATTATAGTGTGCTACTCCATTTATTTCTGTCATCTGTTGTGTTTCTGCCACAAAATGACTAATGCCAGCTGAAGTAGCTGGTAAATCGAAGAAAGAAAACAAGGTCACATAAATAAAGCAGGTATTGTGAAGAGAACACATAGTTAATCAAGAAGATGTATTTTGTTTTTGGATGACAGACATTTGATAGAGAACAAAATGCTCATGATTTTCAAAGGAACTGTTTGATACTTAAATATTCTAGTTTTTTGCGAGAGTTAGACAAGATGGTTGATACCGTTCTCATGTTTGTATGGTAAATATGAAGCTATAGCCAACAGCTGCTTAGCTTAGCTTAGCATAAAGACTGGAAGCAGGGGGAAACATCTAGACTGGCTCTGGCTCTTACACTGAAGTCGTTGTCAAACTGATGAGATACAACACATTAATGAGTTTTATAGGTGTTAGTAGACTGATTTTGTTAGCTTTGGACAGGACCAGGCTGTTCCCCTCTTTGTAGTCTTTATGTTAAGCTAAGCTAACCAGCTGCTGGCTGTAGATTCATATTCAACATACAGTTTATGTCACTGATCTGATATTGAAAAGGCACATTCCCCAAAACGTCTTAAACTATTCCTTTGAAACGATTTGTCCTGTTTGTTATAACTATTAACTTATAACTTAACACATGTTATGCTTATGTGACCATGTGATGATTTATTCTTTCAGGTACAGTGACTGGAGAGAGGCGGAAGCACCGCTCTCACAAGTTTCTGTGTTTGCGGGTGGGGAAGCCCATGAAGAAGACGTTTGTTTCCAACGCCAGCGCCTCCATGCAGCAGTACGCCCAGCAGGGCAAGAAGCATGAGTACTGGTTTGCTGTCCCGCAAGAGAGGTCAGTACTTCTGCTACACCTCCCAGTAGTTAATGTAGAAATTTGCATTGCATTTTACCTCATAACTTATTCACACCACAATAGTCAGCTGGGTTACTGAGGCACCTCACATCCAGTCCTTTTTAATATTTGAAATCAATCAAATATGCATTCTATGTCAGGTCTGACTCCCTCTGTGGCTTCTGCCCATCTCCCTCTGCCAGGCAGCAAAGTGATTTATTATTCATTCACTCTGCAGGGAAACAGACACACATGCTTTATTCCTGCACTGGGGCACACACGACCAATGCAACAGTCAAGATCAGCTAAAGCAGTGCTCTTTGTGGTCTTTCAAATGAATGTACTTCACCCACAAAGATGTTGTAAACTTTGTATGACCTACACTGAAATTTGTAATGGCTCATATCAACAGAAAATAGCCTCCGCTTGTTTATGTGTTTGTTCTAAGTTGGATCGTGCCGTCTGGAAGTACAGTTGCCAAGTCAGCAGTAGTCATAATTACATTAGAGCTCTTCACACTGAAAGGAGAGCATTGCGAGAAAGTATGTGCTTCCACAAAAGTTGTGTAATATGTTAATGTGGAGAATGAATCCAAATTGCAGCAGTGGCTTAATTTAATAAGTCACTTCATTTCAGCCAAATCTGGAATTGATTGGTCATCCCAACATCATCTGTCTCTGTCTCCAGCACAGCTGTATTACTTTATCTATTGTGTCTTCTTGGAGACGAGGAGACAATAGCACAAAAATGGAAATTATTTCATAAGGTGAATCTGATCAGTTATTAGCCCAACCGTGAGCATCACATCACCTCTCCTGTTTTCAGTACATGTGTCTTTTACAGCAGCAACACACATGGTGTTCTCTCAGGCTGCTAATCACATCAGACAAACAGGCGCATCGTCTTTAGTTAGTCATGGTACCATAAATGCTTCTTGGTTATGCAATATGTTGAGTGCCTGAGTGCCGTAAAGACGCAGGAATCTCCTTCACTTCATTATTTACTAAGAACTTCAGACGTCTTGCTTGTTTAAGCTCTGTTGTTTTCATCCACAGGTTGCTTAGCTACAACATTTCCCACCTGGAAAACAAGTTTGCTGTGATCAACGCTGCTCTTGGGGATGATAGCCCAGGGACATGGCAGATTCAAAGCTAGTATTAAAAGACAGGGCTCGTACATGTTACCACTCATTATTGCAAGCTGGCTAAGGTGTGTGGGAGGAGTGATCATAAGCTGTTCCAACTGACAGCACAGCAGCTCATAGTTTCTACAGATACTGCTAGGCTCTGAAGCCTGACCTAGATGGGAGGCGACCCACATGATCTGTCTTTAAGTGTCCTGGCAATGGTGTGGGAAGAAAAGGGAAGCTATTGAATGAGCCATACACAACCATGACTCTGAAAAGAGCTCAACATACTGAGTCTGCCACAGCTCTTTCATGTCTGCTAGCAAACACAAACACAAACCGTATTCAGTAGTTTTCTGTCACTTTCTCGTGACTTCTGCTATAGTCATTATATCATATCCTGAACTGCCTACATGGATGACATGAAAAGCTTCCTCTTCTGTTGTATGAGTGGTCAGCCAGAGAGGGGGAGGGGCACAATTGTAGTCACAATGTTGGAGAACTACAGGAGATCATTATTACCACTAGACTTCCCTGTTTTGAGGAAACTGACGTCTGCTATGTTTACTTTAAAACTTTAAAGCTGCTCTAATCAGTATTTTTATGTTAATCTATCAAATGAATGTGAGAGTTCACGCCTGACTCTACAGTTCCCCTCAGCTCTATAGAACGTGTTAGCATCTGTCTGGTTAATTGTTTTGGGTTTATGAAGTGCAACTTCACTGTTTTAGTTCAGTTGCACTGCCCGTCCACTGTACACTAACCAACACCAAACGAAGTTAGCGACTAGCTGGTGAACACAGTGGAGCGTTTAGCAGCTAAAGAGTTTCCCTCAGGAGTTGGTAGAGACCAAAACGGAGCTACGAGTTAATATTGACTTAGATTTGTTAGGTGTCCATAAATACGACTCCAAATAAATGCTAATGTTGCTCTGTGTCTGTTTTGATGTATTAATAAGCAACTGTTAGCTAACACATTTGCCGTAACTATGATAATATGATAATATGATACTTTGTGAATGCTGTGTTTACAGCTTGTTAGCACTGGCCCCCAACGACCATCAAAATGAAAGTATTCAGTTTTAACTATGCATTATATTCTAAGAGGGATTGTGTCCCAAAATACTTCAGTCCAGACACAATGTCACACAGACAAAGCAGCTTTAACACTTCAGCAGTATTAGCTGAGAGGAGACAAATAAAAGGTCTTGTGTCAGTCCGTCTATGTTGACATTCATTCATTCATTCTGAAAACATTTGGGAGATTTATCAGATTTTTAATCAAGTCAAAGTCACAATTTAAAACTTGTGATCTCACTCAGTGTTGGATTTCACCTTGACGTCTCTGGTACTGACCTTGATATTTTAGAGGCACTGAATGACTCATATCAGATGATTTTGTGCTAAATCTCCAAGACATGTAGGAACCAAGCCTCTTCCCTCATAGTTTTTCCTGTGGTTCTTCCCCCAGGTCAGACCACCTGTACGTGTTCTTCATGCAGTGGAGCCCGGACATGTATGGTGAGGGGGTCAGGGGGATGGGACAAGAGCCTGGGTTTATGGTTGTCAAGAAGAATGAGGTGTCAGAAACAGCTGAGGACGAGCCCATCACTGACCTCAATGTTAAGGAATGGGAGGTAAGGTCTGCACAGCTAAAACGGTTCCCTCACTTAGCTTAAAGTGCAAGTGTGTTGTCTCAACCCTCACATACATGGATTAAGTATAGTTATAGACACTATGGTTTAATCCATAATCTGTGAACAATGTGGTGTATTGTTAAGTTAATTGTTATATGTTGAATTACATGTTCAGTAATTGTGTTGATTTGCCTTCATTATGCAACGCATAGTGCAAATATATTGTGCTGATCTTGGTTTTTAATCCATCAGAACTGTGTAGTTGTCAAGCCTTAGTTTTGTATTCTGCTTCTGTATTTTGCACCTCTGTGTACTGCTGCATATTTCTTGATTTGATAGTAAATTTTTGTGTACACTTTCTATCACATGTAAGTTGTGTAAACACTTGCTTTGCTTGGAAATGCGCTTCTCTGAGCTTCCAACCAAAGTGTTTTGCATGTTTGTGTAATTCTTTACTCTTCTCAGTCGGTGTATTGTAGTTTCATCACATGTTGTGTGACTGTCACTAGTGTTGGTTCGCATTTAGCAACTTACTTTGCTGAATGGTAAAATTGTAACACCATTATGAGTTGCTCAACATATGCAGAGAATATAAACATTGAGCAACTAAACTGTGTTGTTTTTTTTGTTTTTTTATGAGTTATAGTCCCCAAAACCCACGTGGCACTGATGTGGGTTCAATCTGTCTTTGTTTTTTGCCAAACTAACCTCTCAAAGTGCATTTATTGCATTTATAGAATGTGGAAGTAAGACAAGGGAGCATAGATTAGGGATATCCTTCTATTGTTTCAGCACTGTCTGTGTATGTTGCTGCACCATGCACGGTGTGGATGTGTTTTAGCCAAATGAGACTGTTTACTAGCTTGTGGAGAATGAAAAGGATGCATTCATTGTATGAAGAAATTGATACAGTGGAAGCTGTTGCCTGGATTTAAATTTTAATGTAAATGAATGATGTAGGAAACAAAGTGGACTAATTAGTTTGTCCCTGGGCGTGTGGCAAACAGAGGCCACATGATCCATTATATTTGAATAAGTAAATCGGAACCTGCTGCTTTAGTTTGCCCTGTTGACCATACATGACTTTAAAGCACAAAATAGATGTGCTTTACCAACAAAGGTTTGTCTAAAAACAAAGAGTTTTGCTTAACAAAAAGACCAAAAAAAAGGACCAAATTGACTTAAGTTAATAAGCTGATTTAAGTTATTTCGATTGAATTTGATGTGCACATTTTTGTTTTGATTTTTATAACTGGGAAATGGTCCATCAAAGTGTATAGAAACGATACCTCATGGCATAGTGGCGTTACTGTGTCTTTAAATCATGTCGGTTATGGGACGGGACCATCGGGTTTTTTTAACCAATGGGGAGCCGGTTTTCCTCTGTCCCGTATTGTTATTGGTTTTTAGCGATGTCACACAAATCATTCGGCGTAAAGACCCCATTGGAAAAAACAGTTTCTATTTTAGTCAAGCAGGCTGCCAGGCTGCCAGGCTTCGTACCAACTCCGTGTGCTTGTCTCGGGGCTATACGGGGAGAACTTACAGGATCTGTAATGTGACTTTCCAGCTTCAACCTCGCCCAGAAAGCAAGACATGTTTTCTAGGAGGGTGAAAGACCAAGAGAAACGGCTGACCCCGAAGTATACCTGTGTATGTACAGTGTACCAAGTTCATGTTTCAGTCTCCAGCGATGTATGTTCTTGTATGTTCTCTTGCTGTTGTTGTTGTTGTTGTTGTTGTTGTTGTGTTGTTGTTGTTAGCATGCCGTGCTAGCTCGCTAGCGAAGCTAACTAGCCTGCTAGCCGTTTAGCCGGTCCGGTCTAGTTCAGTGGCAGCAGATGTTAAACAAAGTGGCCACTATCTGAACGCTGTTTGTCAGTCAGGACAGTGCTCTCATCCTCTGCCTGTCCTCTCTGTTCCCAGGATGTGTGTGGCTCTGTAAGCTGTCTGAAAGTTTCCAGTGCTAAGTGCCAGTTTATTAATGCAGCTCCTTTTTCATTCACCAGTTTCCTTAACCTTAACCTTACTTAACCAAATACTTTACTGAGTTACCAGATATCATGTTGACTTTATAGTTTGTTGAGTGACTGTTAATTAGCCACCTGTACTGTATGACACAGTATTTAAATTACTGGTCACATCCAAATGCTGACCTTTTTTCTGACATTGATCTCTTAAGAGAAAAGACACTTGATTCACACTGAAAAGTAAGCAGCAGGCTAGCATGCTGCTAGCTTACCCATTTTCAGTGGGGAAATGGACTAAAGTGCCTTCAGCTGGAGGTGAAGTGAGGCACAGATGTATATTTTATGAGGGCTGTAGTTTACCCTCTCTGCTACATTATTGAGAGCTGTAAAGTGGCAGCTTGTTACCAAAAAAGTAATTAAAAGGAAGCTTATGACATCTGTGTCCAGACAGTTTAATATTTATTGAAATGTTGACCTGAGACAGTTGATAGGACTGTGTGTACTGTGTAGTATTGATGGCTTTGTTTGTTTATCTCGTGCATGAGGCTTTTAAATATCTTTCTTGTACTGAGACACAGTGGACTATTAAACGCCAACGTTTATTCAGTGGCAGAACAGAGGCAGCAGCTCTCAGTGGAGTATGCAGCGTGGGGTGTAACTTTGTTGGAATGCAGCCATGCTGGTCATTGTTTTGGTCTGTCTGGACTGTATTTTTGCGAGTTGTTGTTCCTGACAAACAGAGAGCGAGTTAATGCTCATGCACTTGGCAGGTGTTTGCTGCATCAGTTGAATTTTAGCTATTTTTTGATGCGTGTTCCAGCATCAAAATCTTGTGGATTCTGAGCAGCCTTTTCACTTGCAGAAATGTGTTCTGTATTTTGGGAAGGCTTGTAGAAAGGTGAATGATTCTACAGTTTGCTTTCCGCTGCAGTGTTGTTTCTATCCTTTGGTCTACGTCTTTTACTATAAGTGAAGCATCTACTGGTGGTGATATTAAAAAATATTACACAAACATGCAAAATGACTGAGTGCTCTGAAATGCCCTATCTTCTTCTCTTTACCAACAGTAAACTCCTTTAACAGTGGCCTTCAGCTTTTGTTACAGTGTGTTCAAATTTAAGACATCTACCTTTCTATAAAGAGGAAGTTAAGTTTGCTGGACTCACTACTTGGTGCACATAATACCGTCCAAAACTCACCATTTCCTTCCCATGGCCAGCAATAGATCTGGCAGAGTTTTATGTTCCACCTGTTCCTGTCTTTGTACTACCAGGTAGTGTCTCTGACGGAGTACCACCGTCGGATTGATGCGCTAAAAAGTGAAGATCTGCGCTCGCTCTGCAAACGACTCCAGGTGCCCTGCCCAACCCTGTCTGCCCCCTCTCTCTGCTCTACCCGGCCCTGCAGCTGCCCGAATCAACATGGTCTCCCATAGGCTCCATACTGCAGGCTTTAGCTGCTGCTGATGTTGCACACTAACCTCAAAAACACATGATCCTATTGCTTTACATAACAGTTATAGGTTGAGTAAGTTTCATGAGTGTTTTGGGCTCACTAAACCTACTCAAAACTTGTTATACAAGATAAATTGGGAGTAACTTCTCAAACATTTGCCTTAAAGTGTTTTTTTTTTTATCGATTCATTAAAGAAAACTTGTTTGGCTTGTTTGGAGTGAAGAGGTTCTCATGTGACAGCAGCCTTATCTCCATGTGTCAGGCTTTCCTTCTTAGACCGCTTGTCATGACGTTTTTAGTGCCCACTAGATGAGTCTGTTAATGAAGTAGTCGTTGCTAGCTGTCTGTGCTGGCTGTAGACAAATCGGTAGAGTTTATATAGACATAAATTTGTGTTTCTGTAGAAAATTCCCTTTTTCTTAAAAAGAAAATTGTCTTTGATGCGGAATGTAAAGAATACATCTAGCGTGAAGACTGAGCAAGAGACAGTACTGAAGGACAAAGAGATGGTGTGTTTGTGAGAGGGTGGAAGTAAGACTCCCCTGACAGGGTGAATGATGTTTTCTGAGGACAATGCAGGTAGGCCCTATTTGAATGAGAACTGAAACATGAGAGCATCCCAGCCACCAGTGGTGGAGCACTCCACAATCAGCCTCTGTTATCGAGAAAGATAAATTACCCAAACAGTCCATTGGTCAGAGAAAGTGTCAAACAGTGGAGTGCAAATTATTCATTGGGTTGATTTCCTATTCACTTTGCATTCTCCTCTTCCAGACAGTGTCTCTGCCCGACCAGTCCTGCCAAACCAATCCTAGTCATCTGGCATTGGAGAGTGGCAGGAAGATATTCAGCTGTCATCATCAGATTGTTGGTTGTTGCTAGCAAATGCTGCGTTTATAATTTTGGCAGGAAAACGGTTGGATTTAAAATGGGAGCTTTTGTTACTCAGGTTAGGCTATGGTTAAAGGCTGGTTTGATCTAGTTAAACCTGTCATCCTAGCCTTTAGCCTTGAGTTGTTAAGGTCAACCTTTTTCTGCTTTGTAGAGTTTATCATTTCAGATCAGACATTTTGCCCTTCACACACAGTGTAAAGCCTAATACTGTTGCACTGTACAGCTTGTTAGTGGTTACTGCTTTAGTAAGCCTCACTAGTTAAATCTGTATCAGTAGCCTGACTTGGCGCAGAACAGAATCGTAGATTGATGACAGTAGCTATAATTGAACCCACCCACTATCAGTGCTCTGTGGAAGTTGAACCACTCCTTGTCCTTGTGTGCATGCATATCTGACATTTATTTCTACTTGTAGATCACCACCAAGGAAGAGGTGAACTCCAAGCATGGTGCATCCATCAAGACAGAGCTGGAGCCAGAAACATTCAAACCCAACCTCAGAGAATCCAGTGATCTCCTGGAGCCTGACCAGATAGAGAAGGTACAGACTGCTGTGCACACTAGGGATGTCACAATACCAGAAAATGCATTAGTCGATACCAATCCCCATGAAACTGCACGATCCTTCATACCCAATTTAATACCACGGTAAAAAACAAAAACAAAACAATAAACCCCATGTACTTCAACATACACTCCTTTATTGAAAACATTACAAACAAAAGTGGTATGTAGCCTTCGAGTAATAAATCCAAAGGAACAACACTCTTTTCTGCTTGCCTGTTGCTTTCCACTCTTTAGTTGATTGTTTTGTTTTCATATAGACTATCTGTCAATCAATATCAGCCTCCAAGACATGATTCTGTCACAGTTTAGTTATAGTTTTGTGGTGTGGGGTCATTTTTAGACTCATTTTGTATTGATATCAACGCAGTTATTATTACAGATGTTTCCTCTTCCCCCTCGCATAAAGCAAACGGTGTAATTCCAACATGTGAGAACATGTCGACCACAAACAAATCAGAACTGTTTTACTGTTTTTCTTTTCGACGAGTCGAGGCAGAGCTGTCACTGCAGATGCACTTGTTGCCATCTTCAACGTGTTGTTTATCCGTGATGGTAGCCGTTCTTCCTCCTAATGGCTATATGTAAAATTCTCCAGAAGAATCCCCGGTACCTCGATACTGTAGAAAAACAAGTACTGTCACATTTTCAGAAAATTGGCTTCACCAGTATCAATTCTCATGCCATCCCTAGTACAAATCTGTTCTAATGCAATCCTACACATGCAGCAGTGTGTATCTGGATGTTAGTCAACCTTTTAAAGGATAAAGCTGGTGATATTCTATACTTTTCTGGTCAACAAATCACAGGAAGAGACTAAATCCAGCAATGAGTTGATACTAGTGTGTGTATCAAAGCCTGATATTGTATTCCTCTGTGCCATAGAACTCCATTGTTACACACAAAAAAACACATCAATGAGCCGCGCTGTTGCACTGGGTGACATGTTCATTTATTCCACGACACATGCAGACTGTAGTTGTATTTTGACTCAGTCCCCCCATACACTGTTTTTCTGTCATACATACTGTATAGACATAGTGATGCATTACTCTGCTGCTGAGAATAGTCCCCAACACGAACTACATGGACCAGTTGCTCTAGGAAATTCCCCAGCCTTTTTAAAGACTGAATTACATTGTAATATTATAAATGAAGTATACAAATACTTGTTTGTTACCTGTTTTTAAAGGTTTACATTTTCAGTACGAACCAGTGGGCTTGGAGGCTGAGTTGCCACAGCTGAATATAGGACAGAGAAAGTAATGAGATGGATTGTGTTATTGGTCTTTTTGTGAGATGTGTTTATAATAGGAAGAGTCTAGCCTTATCCATTAAATGGATATCTTCCATCTGAAATACAGTGTGTGTCATGTGGTTGTTTTGAATGCCGACGAGCAGAATTGGAGGACTTGCTGGTCATTTTACTTTCAAATTTGGTGCATGTAAAACAATGTCATCCATTCCCGGAGCTCCCTCTTATAGGGTTATTTGTAAACGGTGTACTTGGGGAATGACAGACACACAGTTGTTGGATGGGTAAAGGAATACATTCAGCAGGAAGCATAGTATTTTTAGCATTTAGGTGACTTGATGAGCCCTTACATCAGAGACAGAAACCAAATAAGCCTGTGGGTGTGGGTTGTTTTGGAGTAAAGTTGAGTAAAGAGTTAGAAGTGACAACCGTATGTATGAGTAGACAAGATGAGAACATGTGAAAAAAAACCTTTGGTTTATTTTTTGCTGAATAATTTAAAATGTACCTGGATTCTAATTTATTTATTTAAAGACAACGCCTGCATGAAGTCTCACAAATAATCACAGGGAAAGACGGTAGCTGTGATAAACACATGAAACAGACATTTCTGAGTCACTAACCTTGTATGTTGGTAGGTATGGTGTATGTCTTGCAGGCATTGTAGGTTAATACACACACACACACACACACACACACACACACACACACACACACACACACGGCTCTAAATGAGTCCCCGTTGGCACATTGACCAATAGACTGCCAATATGCGGCTTCCTTTTATCACCCTGAGGACAGAGCTCGGTGCTCAGGCCCGGCTCACAGCAGAGCAGAGGTGAGCCGAGTCAGGGCTCATCTCCTCACGGCTTCGTTCCCAGCCTGCTGATTACACGACTGCTGCAGCTCCACCACTTGAGGATGTGCTGAACCAACAAGAAAAGAGCGAAAGGACTGATGAATTATTGGGCAGCGAACAGAACGTTTAAAGCCCTTTGTTCCATACGGAGGAAATGGTGCAGCATATTGTAAAAAGTTTCCATGTTTTAGTCGCTGTGTGTTTTATCCGTCCATTAACATGAAGCATACACTGCACTGCTCCTACAGCGCCTTTATCTCCCCATGCACCACAGCCACTGTTAATCCTTCAGTCTGTCAGCAGCAGGGCAGCAGGCTCTCTCAGGGAGTGCTGGACCTCTCTTTCTCTTGAGACGGCTCTGTGTTTGGAGCCCTGTTACTCTTCTTTAAACGCCAGACGGTGTTAAAAGGTCGCTGCAGATGTAATTGAGCATTGGTGGCTGTGGCCTTTCTGTGTTACATTTCTTTTCTCTTTTTTTCTCTCCTCCATCCTTCCCTTTTCTTTATTACAGCTTGCCAGGAATCTCCCGCCACGGACCATTGGGTACCCTTGGACGCTGGCTTTTGGCACATCAAAGCATGGCATGAGCATTAAGTCGCTGTACAGAGCCATGCAGGGCCAGGACACCCCAGTGCTCATGGTTATAAAGGACAGCGATGGCCAGGTAAGCTGCAGTAGTACACTGTAATATGCTGGAACGGAGTCATAGAGCTAATCATTTTCTAATAATGTTAGTGTCCCGAGTGTACAGTAAGATTTTCTTCTGTTTGCGTTCAGGTGTTTGGTGCATTGGCATCTGAGCCCTTTAAAGTCAGCGATGGCTTTTATGGCACAGGAGAGACCTTCCTCTTCACCTTCAATCCAGAGTTTGAGGTACACTACCCTCCTCACTTTTATTTTAAACTCAGATCTTTTTTTGAAGTTGGATATTAGAATTTGCTTCTTTTTTTTTTTTTCAATTTACAGTATACTTTATGGTAAGAGGACGTACAGCAGAACCGATGCATGTGTGGCTGATATTGCTTTAAGGCTGCACCAGTCAATATTGTCATATGAACAATGGATCAAATGACAACGTGTCATGGGAAAGATGTCGCTTGTAGTGAGAAATCTATAGTTCCCCTCAGCTCTACAGAACTTTTAGCATGTCTTTGCTTGTTGTTTTGCATTTTTTGGACCACAACTTTTCTGTTATTTTAGCGCTGCAACGATTAATCAATTAGTTGTCAACTAGAGTTACTTTTTAATAAAAAATGCCCCAACTGCTCAATTTCAGCTTCTCACATATAAATATTTTCTGGTTTACTTAGGCCTGTGTGACACTAAACGGAATATCTTTGGGTGGACAAACGGCATGTTTGGGGACATCACCTTGGACTTTCTGGACATTTTCTGACATTTTATGGACCAAACAACTAATCTATTAATCGAGAACATGATCAACAGATTGATCCATAATGAAAATAATCACTAGTTGCAGCCCTATTTGAGTTTAGTCTCATCACTTTCAACAGCTTTGTTTCCAGCAGCAGGTAGCGGTTTGTAGGGTCCTTGATTAACAAACTGTACACAACCTCCTTTGCACCAAGTGGCACACACACACACACACACATATAGAAAGCAACTAGCTAGTGAACACAGTGGAGCATTTAGCAGCGCCACAGCCAGATATTTCTCTCAGGAATTTAAAACCAAGATCTGAGCTAAATGGAGAGTTAATGTTGGACTTAGATTTATGAAGTGGACACAAACATGACTTTGAATGAATGCTAATGTTGATCTGTATCTGCTGGCTGTTTAAATAGGCAACTGCTTTCACCGTCTCAACTTTGTAGGGTGATAATATGTCAATATTGTGTCTACTGCTTTTACTGCTGCACCCAAGAGGCAAAGAAGTAGTATTAATACTGCATTAAAATGTATTGTTTTTGTTCAACCGAGGCCAAAACATACTTCAAAGAGTAGAGGCAGCATCTGAACTCACACACACACGCACACACACACACACACACACACACACATTTACGGCACACTGCTGTTGTGGATTTGAAAACAAGTTTGAAAGAGACTGAGTTAGGCAACGTGTGTATACTTACGGCAGACTTTACTTGGCTGTAAAAATAAAATAAAGAGACTCCATTTAATGCACACTGAATATGCTTTCTAGTCACATGCTGTTCTCATTGCATGTGACCGTAACACACATGCTGTGATAAATATATGCATATTCATCCTTATACACAATGCTCGTCAAAGTGGGGTCTTTTTCTTCTTTGAAAATGATCCTTTAACACCTCAACTCAGCTGCATTTAGTGTTTTCTAACTCTCATTCTTGATTACGCTCTCTTGTTGAGAGCATTTACACTTAATGGATTCAACCCAGGGACACTGAGATGAATGGGCTGAAGGCAACACATCGACTGCACCAATTTTCACCGGCATTGTCTAATTTTTCTACACACAGGAATTTAAACCACGAGAATCATAAGGAAAATGCTGCGCTCACATATTCTGCACATAGTGGCTCTAATCTCCTCAGTCATGGAAATGAAATTTCTATCATTGCTCTATATGTTGGTGCATCAGAGAGGATGTTGCCAGCTGTATTTAACAATCTGTAGGGAGATATTTCCTCGGTTATTTCTAATAGCTGTAACTCAATTATCAAACATTAATTGTGAATCCTCCCACTGAGGTAAACAACAAGCGTGTGCTCTATTCTCATCAGGACTACTGGAGACGGACTATTAGATTATGTCAACATTGAATATGTCATGCAATATTTTATAATATGTGCTCTATTGTGTCTGCCACAGGTGTACAAATGGACAGGTGACAATATGTTCTTCATCAAAGGAGATATGGACTCCTTAGCTTTTGGTGGAGGAAGGTGAGCCCAAGAACAACAGAAATCTAACAGTTCTAGAAACACATTTGATTCATTTGAATCTGATGATACCATATAGTTTATAGTTAGGCTGCCAAATAAGCATTAGGTGATGTTGATCAAGTAAGACTGAAGATACATAGGTGTCTGCAGTTTGTAGCCCCTTGTTTATAACTGTTTGTTCTCTTTTCCTTTAGTGGGGAGTTCGGCCTGTGGCTGGATGGAGACCTCTACCACGGCAGGAGTCACTCCTGTAAAACATTTGGGAACCCCATGCTCTCAAAAAAGGAGGATTTCTATGTGCAGGACATAGAGATCTGGGCTTTTGAGTAACAAAACAGTGCACCACAGGGAAAAAAACAAGTCCTACAAAGGGCAGGCGGAGGAGTCTTCCTCCTTTAGAACAATGGCAACGTCCCAAACCTAACTGCACATCACCAGGGCTCCCCAGGCCGGAAGCCAGCTATCGGATGCTTGTTGTGCGTTACTACTGCAGTTATTACGGAGCTTTTTTTTCTTTGTGAAAAATTACCTTTGTGTGTATCTTGTTACAGCCTTGTGCAGCGTCTTTGCAGATTAGGGGGAGTGTGTAAAAGCAGTGAAAATGATGGTAAGATGAGGTTGTATCTGGGGGATGACGAGAGGGGAAGCAGGGCAGGGACCGTCAAGGCTTGGAAGAGGAAAGGACCATCGGAGCTCCTCTCACCTGAGAGGCGGTGAAGATGATGGTGGCCGAGGTTTAGGACTGCTGCTGCTGCGAGAAGAGAGAAGTGCCCCACTGGTCCAGATTGTGTATCTGAACTTTACAGAACCTCAAGGAGCACCCTCTCAGACCCCCCTAGAACTTTGTTCATTCGGTAGGATGTTACTCACTGTGCTGTCAGCCTTGACGGAGAGAGACCCAGTTAGAGGGAAAATAAACGAGATAAAAGCTGAACACATTCCATTACTCTTGGTGATGGTGGAGTGTCATAATAAAGTTGTGATTTGTGGTTTAAAAAAAAAAAAACACCAATATATGAAACTCATCAGCAGCTAGATATAATGACACTTAACTCAGAGAGGAAAGGATATTTGTTTGGGAGGGAGGGCAGGGGTTAGTCTTTTTACAGTACAGTACAATTTTGGGTTGTCTTCTGAGGCTAAACTATAGAGTATTGTGTATTGTAGTCCTCCCGTTGTTCACTGTCATAGCACACCATCTGAAAGCACATAGCTATAATCAGATCACCCATCGTCGTAATGTTCTGTTCAGTGGGTGTACGTGTGAGTCCAGCTAACACCAGCTCCCCCAGCGGGATGCTGGCTGTACTGTTTGTAGACAGTAACGTGTTGCAATAGATTTGTGGAATATGCAAATAACTGTCCTGTGACCTCAAATACCCCCAGGGTTGTGGCACTTTTGCCGCTGCCTGTCGCTCTTTCAAGAGAGAAACTTGTAAAGCTTTTACGTCTTGATACACAATTGCTTTTCTGGGTATCATTTGAAAAGCCTGAGACGTGGTTAACTGTTTTACATGCATATATGACAATTATATATTGGTATATATGATTATATATGGATTTATATAATCATATATATTTTGCTGTTAAGTGTGACAGTGATCTATTTGTGCTGATATTTCAGCTGTTACAATATAATGTATATTACCCTGTAAATTAATGTTAAAATAGATTTGTTCCTCTCTCTCTCTCTCTCTCTCTCTCTCTCTATCTATCTATATATATATAGATAGAGAGAGAAAGATAGATAGATAAATATAAAAATACATAATGCTTTATATATATATACATATATATATATATATATATATATATATATATATATATATATATATTATAAAGTGTGGATTGGTGGGTTGCTTCTAGCACTTTAATCTGGTGTAAAAGCGTCATGCCCAGGTTCTTATATTCTCTTAGCAGTAGCTGTACAGTACTTTTTTTGTTTAGATCATTAAGATGTTAACTGTTAGTAGAAAGCTTGCTGCTACCAATATCAATAAGGGTATGCCCTAATGCTGTGTGTGTCTAAAAAGGAGGATTACTCTAAGGTAGGAAGGGGGGGTTGATTGTGGCTAAACGTGGCAGCAGGGCTCGGTTTCTCTCCTCACACGGCTGTCAGGTGAGTCTCAGTAGGTACAGGTAGGTATGCTGGCGGACTGACCTCTTACAGGCAGGTGATGGCAGGCGAAGGGAAGTGTGTACAGTACGTAACCCTCCCACTCCCCCCAGGAGCTTTCTTCCCCCCCCCCCTTTCTGGTCTTCCACACCAGTATTTGTGTCCTTGTGGAGCGTCACAAAGAATAATATGGATAATTCTTCCAATTATTTCACCAGAATACAATGTATCAGTGATGTATAAATAACAATAAAGCTGAATTAATTGTTGTAACCTGGGATATGACTGAATTTGTGATGTTTCTTTGTTACCTTTTTTTTTTTTTACATGCCTGCTGGTCATGACAAACTGGCATGTAGTCAGTGGTTTAGGGTCCAAGGAGTGATTACTTGTGTTGTGTGCTTCATTTGTAACCGTGTTGTTGAGTATTGGCAGGGGTCCGGCCAATCAGACTCCTGCTGCTGCTCTGTAGGTTGGATTTCATTTAATTAAGTGATACACTGCTTACACATCTTTAAATTATTCAGCTGCGCAGCTGTCTTTGAATTGAAGAAAACCATTACAGAATGCAAACTGTAAATGTTTAAGCAGGAAGCAAACGAATTTCCAGTTGTAACATGATCGGCAGACAGAAGTAAATGCAAGAGCAAACAGTAACATTTTTAATTTAGCATTTCAATTTAATTTTTCATTTCTTTTAAAGACAAAAACAAAATTGAATTATTAATTTAGGGATTGTTTTATCATGGTTATGTTTACTTTTAAACTGAATCACATAAATCAAAATGGATCATTCAAAATAGCTTCATGACATTGATCAGTTTATTAATTGATTGTAATCACACACCATTAATGTCTGTATTCCGGTGGCACACTCCAGTTGAAAGTGATCGTCTCAGCCATAACAATGGAGCTCGGCTGCTTTCTGGCTGACTGGTTTGAGGTTTAGATGCAGGAGTCGGAGAAACAGCCGCAGGCCTGTATCTCTTCTGCCAGTTCTTTCTTGAAAAAACAGGATTACACATCTCTAAATGGACTCCAATCAAATAACAGAAAACTCCATAAACACAGCCTGTCTGTCACATTGCCTCTGTGGACACTGAAGACCTTAGTAGGTTTGTGTATCTGAGGGATCAGACCGTAAAAAGTGTTTTTAGTGACCTTGCAGGAACCTTGATTCTAATAAAAACACACAGAGTGAAAATTCATCAGCGTGGTCCCCGCTAGATCTCTGTCAGTGGCAACCCTTATAGAAAGCCCACTGATGAACATTAGTGTTGCTATACCTACAGCGTGGAAATTATTTTTAAAGGGGGACTTGATATGACAAGAATAAGAAACGAGACCTCTATGATGTCTAATTGCAGCTGGTGTCACAGGCAATGTATTTTGTTTATTAGATTTATATTTTACATCCTTGAATGATTATTATTAAGCATGGGAGCCCTGCTCTGATCACATTCCGAGTGCTAAATTTGTTATATTATAGTTGGAAAAAAATAAACACTCTTCCTACAGTGCTTTATTAGAACCATCCCAGATATAAAAAGCTGCAGGAAAAGCTTAACGCCAAACTAATTCTGAAAACTCTTCCAATCTCAACAGTTCATCATGTTTGTGTATATTTCTCTGCTGAAGCCCGGCAGAGTAACGTTATCCAGTCTATTGAGAGCCAAACTGTGATAGGCAGGGTGATAAACAGGGCCTCCATTCAAACAGAGATCCTTCAGCTGTGAGTGAGCGCCATCTAACGGTCATATTTGTTAGTGTTGGTCCAGTAAGGTTAAAACGTAATACTCACTGATATACTCTTTTACCATCCCAGGGCTCCATATATATATATATATATATATATATATATATATATATATATATAATGATAAGATATTTAGTTGATTTAAAAAAACTTAATTATCCAAAGAAGTCTGCTTTAATAAGACATTAAAATCAATTCTTGTCCATCATGTATGATTTATTTAACGGCCCATAGAGCCCACCACAGTCACAGGTAAATTACAGGTTAGGAGTTCCTTGTCTGTGTCAGCTCATGACAACTGAGCATCATCCAATGACTCAGTCCCGATGTGATTGCCCATTCTATCACAGGTCCAACTCAAACCCAAACTTCCCCCAGGCAACATGATGTGTCAGCTCTTTACTGACATCCAGCAGGACTAAAATAGTGCTGGGATCATTCGTGGGTTCTGGGATTATAGTATTGTCAGCTGCACTGTCAGCATGTTTCAGGCTGGCTGTAGCAACCAACATTTGTTATAAAAAGTCCCTTATCGCAACATGTAAAGAGCAACAATATGAGGAAGGCAGGAAAGAATGAGTGAATAAGATAACAATTCGCGACAGCTTGCCGTTGTATGACATCTTATCATCAGTGCTTCAGATTCTCGTAATAAAATATATCATCATTAGAGGAGGATTCCAATATTAAACATAGCCCAAAGTAGCTCAGCACAAAAATATACAGCACAAAAGTGGCTCTATTGCAAAATCATTATTATAAAATTCAGATGCCATGTTCCACATAGCAGTTCTGTTTGGCAGGAATAATTCCACAATATTGAATATTCAGTGTAATTCAAGGTGTGAGTTAAACATTGTATGCTGCCATCCTCTAGCATACAGACCAGACTGTGTGGGTGAGCACAAACAGGGCTACACCAAGGCATTGTTGCATAATATGTCCAAATTAAAACAAGGCATTAAGTAGGACATTAAGACATCCTGAGTAAGGAAAACCCTCAGTAGTAAAATCAGGATTTAAGACATCAACAGTGCCTTTTTCAGCAGGAAGGCAAACATAGAAACTACTGACAAAAAACAACTTTTTTGCAAATTTTGTTTTGCTTGAGCTGTAGAGTCCAAGACGTCCAGTCCAGACGTAGTGCTCCTCAGTACACCAGGTACTTGAATTCAGAGTAGATAAGTGGAAACATGACCGTGCAGGCTCGGTACAGGATGGCTCCGCTCTTGAATAAAGCTCGAGGTTTGGTGCTCCACGACTCGGATTTGAAGTTGAAGTAAATTGCATACAGTGCCACAGCAAAGAAGTGTCCGATGAGGGTCATGGGTTTGGGTGTCAACCTGGTAGAAATCGAGATGTCATGAATTAGACGAAATGTAAAGTCTCTTGTTTTTAATATTATACTAAAGGAATCGTTTGACATTTTGGGAAATATGCTTATTTGCTTTTTTTTTTGCAGAGTGAGATGAGAAGATCGAAACCACTGTCACATCTGTCACTGGTTTTTCCACGTTCCAGTCTTTATGCTATGCTAAGCTAGCCGGCTGTAGTTTTGTATTTAGACTACAGACAGTAGAGTGGTATCAATCCTCTCATCTAACTCTAAGCAGGAAAGAAAATAAGTGTATTTCGCAAAATGTCAAACTATTCCATTAAATCAAGCCTGCTTTCCATCATACAATTTCATACAGAAATGTATTTTATTTTATTTATTTATTGCGGAGGACAGTATTTCATGCTTACACTGAGAGGAGTCCAATAGGCCCAGCAATGCACTCTCCACCAAGCTTGAAGTACTGGAAGCAGGCTTTTCTCAGCTCATGAAGATTATCTGGTTAACACAAAACAGGCACATGGACATGATGAGAACTAAAATGACTGTTAAGTGTTTGAAATGACTGCAGTTTTGTACTTATTCAATGCAAAACAGTAATCATGTCTGATTCCCTGTCATTGTTTTCCATGTGTTATTAGATGCAGAGGCAGGCAGAGACTCACTGTCGGTGGCTGCAAACAGCTCATACAGGGCCTGGGCCAACACATTCACCACGAAAGAATGTGATGACTTGCGTTCCCAGTGGAATTTTTTCTTTGCCTATTGATGAGAAGAAAAAAGCAGAGTGTAATATTGCACACTGTTCTGCAGTCTCTCACCTACAGCACAGGGAATAATAGGACAAGGCAAATGTGATGCAGTACAGGCTCCAAATATAGCTTCTATAATCAATAAACCTTCCTGCAGCCCTTATTCTTTCCAGATTTTATACATTTTTAACACAAGTTTTAAAGAGTTAGTTTGTCAGTCCTCGTGAGAGAAATGTCTGGCATGAAAATGGTTAGGTCTAGTTCCTGTGTTCACCTGCAGCATGGCCCTGTCGTCAGACAGATCCGGGATGTTCTGGAGCAGACTCCTCCAGATGCGAACGTCGTTGAGAGCAACACTCATCCCTCCTCCTGTCAGAGGATGCCTCATGTTGTAAGCGTCACCCAGGAGAAGCACGCCTGCAAACGACAGACTGCTGTTTGTTTCGCTTCCAAAACACATGACCAGTTTGGTTTTCCTCAGCAATTTGTAATCCTCCAATTAGTGCCAAACGCAGTGAACGTGTGGGAGATGACTTTTAGTGTTTCTCTGGGCTTTTATTTCAGATGTTTTGACAGTTAAAATCTTATGGGAGAGTTTCGCTCATTAGAACCACAAATCTCACTAGTGTTACAGCTCCAATCCAACACCAACACACACACACATACAGACAGACGGTCTAATTTAAAGGTACTGTTTGACATCTTGGGGAATATGCTTATTCACTTTCTTGTGTAGAGTTGAACGAGCAGCAGCTGCTTAGCTTAGCTTAGCACAAAGACTGGAAAGGGGGATGAAATTTTTTTAAAGTTTCATTCTCAGGGATGCAAATACAGACTTTGGGACACTGGGAATGAGACTCAACAATCAACTATCATCAAACCTCCAACCCAAAGTGTCTATATCTTTCTGGGCTCTGATTGGTTGTTTTTGTTCAGCCAGGTGGATCCTTGCAAATACCATTAGGAGCACTAGAACAAGCTAGAGAAGGCTGATTTTTCTCTGTCTCTTTTTTCTGTCTCATGTACTGTCAGGACACAGTGAAAGTTTCAGAAAATATGGCAAAAAGTTATTATTTGTAAAAGTTACCTACTGCAGCTTTATAAACACAGCAGGCTAATTGCAAATTAGTCAATAAACCAGGAAATCTTTTGTTCATCTTACAGTAATGACCAAAGTGATACACTACTTTCCAAGACATGCACCATACTGTACACAAGCTGAAATCAGTTCAATAGATTCCCTCTGGCCATCTCCAACAACACAGCAGTCAATAACACTTCAGTACCTGGCTTGTTGACAGGGGAGGGAGGGAGGAAGCTGGCAGGCATGGACCTGAGCCGATCGTTCTGCAGCGCCACCATGAAAGGCTCCTTTAAATGCTCTGAAGGAAAGAGAGAAAGAGAGAGTGCAGGCGGTCCATCACTCAACTGGCTTTGCGGATGAAAACCCAAAGGTGCATGCTGGGCACCTGCACCGGAGAAAGCCTTTTCTTTTAGTGTCTGAATGTACATTTATCAATGCATCAGTGTGACTGACTCTACCGCTTCAGCTGGACCTCTGTCAAGGTTACCGGAGCTGGTGCTTTGATACTGTGGCTTTGATATTTCAGCTGAATAGCAGAGCACACCATGAATGTCAGATCCTTCAATTGTAGATTCCTTGGCCGTACACACAATAGCACAGGCAGCAGCCTGGATATATTCCTACCTACCACAACGCCTGGCATCAATGCCTTATGAAAAAGTTGACTTTCAAAAAAAACATATTACAAACTTTGATCATTTATCACGCTGCAGGCTCTCTTCCTCAGGCCAAAGGTCATTTTTCATTAGTGATAATTAGAAGAAACCTCAGAGACATTTTCAAAATGTATCTCATCTTTCTTTTACCTGGCAGCTGTGGGTATATCTTCTCAGCCATGTACTCGGAGAGGTTGCGAGGCATCTCCCCCCTGATGTCCACAAGAACTCTGGTGTGAGAGGAGGAGATCTGGTAGATGAGCACCGGGCTCGGGTTGGCCAGCACCAGCTCAGCATGGTTGGCTTTAAACTGGGGACAGTCCTGGAGAGAAGCGCAGTGATGACTCAGATATGAAGATAATAATAACATAAAGCCTGAGCCACTGTTGTCCTGATTCCAGCTGAGTTTACAGACACACAGTACAGACATGCAATGTGTCCTTCAATAGCTAATAACAATTTAAGAGTCGAAATGACCAAAGACTTAAAAATGTAGGGTTGCAACTCAATTAATGAACTCATTTTGTGTTTAAAATGTCCCAGAGCCTACAGTGGCATCTTCAAATGATTTCTTCTGTCCAACCAACAGTCCCAAACCAGAAGCTGAAACTAGACCATGTTTGGTATTTTTGCTTGAAAAATGATTTAAACAATTCATCAATTAGTTATTATTAATACTGATGCCTCTATATAAGCTACAAAAACAGACCAGCAGCAAGAAGATTTGCTATTTCTATACAGTTATTCTTAATCACTACCACTTTTGTCCACAGGGGACAGGAAAATGAAAGTTCCTGGTAGCTGGAGTCAGTTGACTAATCGATTCATGTGTTTCAGCTCTAGAACAATCTAAAGTCATTTCAGACTGTTGAGTTCGCTGTGACAGGAGCAACGGCACTGGGCGGTATTTACCTTCATAAGGCATCCAACAAAGTGAGAGGAGGTGTGGGCTTTCCCGGAGACCAGACTCTTTCTGAATTTGGAGAAACAGCCATCGGCCACCACGGTCAGCGCTGCATGGATTTCCTATGGGACACACAGTAATCATAAAGCTTTAGATGGAATATAAAGTGGAATATAAAGCTTTAGATGTACAGCAGAGTTTCCTCTTCTCACCTTGATGTCTCCAGTTTCTTTATTTTTGTACTGGATTCCGGTTACACAGCCGTCCTCTTCCTGCAAACTGGTCACCGTCCCTTCTATGAATGTGACACTGGGGGGAGCAATAACACAGTTAGAAACATCACCTCTAAAGCATGGGCAATATGAAAAGAAACTGCTGAAACAGAATAAATGTCTATTTGAAATGCCAAAAATGCTCAATTTGGATTGTTAAGAAAGGCCTTTAAGGCCTTTTTCAATATACCATCATTTACTGCTCTTAAAATATAGTATAACATTTAACCAACCACTGATAACAGTGCAAACAGAATCTGAAAAAATGAAATGAAAGCACCTAAAAAATAAAATCTGCTTAAACAAAATGTGACTTTTGGGAAAGCTTAATTGGTGACAGATTAATCAGTCAGCCCATTATATTTATTATTATTAGGCCGATAAACAAAAAACGTCTGCAGACTCATCTTCAGGCAGCTTTGTTACTGTTACTGGCTAGAATACATTTTATATATATATATATATATATATGTGTGTGTTATAATGTATAGAATAATACAGTTGAACCACTCTTCCTTAAATATACTGTGAAATCTACAGCATAACAATGTATGTTCATTAATTAATTAAGATACATGTGTATATCAGACTGTAACGTGCACAGAATAATGGAATTATACATGACTTTTATTTGTTTGGTATTGGCATTATATATCTGCCTCCCTGCTCTCTAAACATCAGCCACTGAAAAGCCTGTATCACTTGACCGCTAAACCTAATACATGAGCATGGCCATGTGAATACAAGGTAGGAGACAGCCACCAGATTTTAAATGATACTCCTGCTCCTTTTCACTCTCAGTGCTGTCAGAAACAATGTCATTCAAGAAGCCAGCTGGTCACTTGGCATATGGACCCTGCTCACTTTGGCTCGGCCAGCGCGGCTCTCCTCAGGCCCATGATGAATCGACCGTGATGGAAAGCGCGTCCACACTGGATGCTGTCCTCCGCCTGAGGGTAAGGGATCTCCACCTCTGTGCTGCTCTCCATGTCATGGATCACATAGCCGTTGACCAGATGGGCATCCAGACCCTCCACCGAACCTGAGGACAAACATGAGCAACAGGTTAGAGTTTCACAGCACACATTCATTATTTATTCTCTGTCTGCTACTGCTCACACACTATATGTGGGATTGGATGCATAAAGGCAAAATGGAACCAGGGTCAAAAGATACTATTGGAACTGGAAGATTTAGTTTGAAATGACGGAGAAGTATGCTACAGTACTGCTGCCTACGCCTGTTCCTAATGCTTTTACTCTTCTAAAAGCCCTTAAATCCTGTTCAATATAAGGAAAATCAGTCAACGTGATTTAACACATTAACACAGTTTCCCCCCTTTAAAGTCATTTTAAAAACATGTATACATACGTATATATATATATAAAGGGTTCAATAAAACTAAATATCTTCTGGCATGATTTCTAATATTTGTTACATTTTTGCACCTGGCAAGATGTGCATTTTGAGAAAAGGGACACTGCATAAATATTACAAAACACAACAGGTATAAAGTGTAGTATTATACAATAAATACAATAAAAGAACATAGTAGAACACAATGTACTCAATGGAAACTCTTACTGAGTACTTCAGACCCATTGTCTTCTTCAGGAGACATTTAGGGAATTCCTCATGAGGAATGATTGTGTTCACTGGCTAAATTTAAAAAATAATACTAAAAAACTTAAAACAACAGTCTGAGACACAGTGGAATAGACCATCAGCTCACTTAGATACAACGGACACTGATTTGGTCAACCTGGATGAATTTGTTATCAGGTCGGGTTTTCTCAGTCCCAGAGGAGAATGGTTTTGTTTTTTATAAAGCTATACTGATAAAGTATGACTGGCAGGTAGCCACTGATAGTAAAACTGTAATATTTAGGACTGAATAAGCAGTAATCAGAGAGTAACTTATAAAAGTTTAACACTCAAAAACTCATTTGATGCCTCATTAGGACTGTGTGGGTCAGATTTGATTGACAGCACTGTCACCAGATCCAAATATTGCTGACTCTGATTGGTGCACTGATATACGCAACATCACCTTTTCCAGCTGAGCCCCACCCACTTCAAATCAGTGAAAGGAGCACAAACAAAAGAAAAAAATACAAAAACTTCTCATGTAAAATAATTCATTTAGAGAGCGTGTGTGTGTGTGTGTGTGTGTGTTTGTGTTCATTCCTCTTAGTAAGGTGCTGGTTAGAGAAATAGGTTTTCAGGGCCTTTAACCATTGAACTAAACCGATTACACAGAAGGCCTGACTATGAGGCAGATGTCCCTAATAATGAGTCAGGGTGTATTTGCAGGTCACTAACAGGAGCAGCTCTCTGTCACTGACCTCCCAGTCCCAGCTCTCTGAGCGCTCTGTACCCTCCAGGCTGCAGCAGCTCCCCCACTATCCTGTCAGGCTCCTTCAGGTCCCTCTCCACCACCGTCACCCTCCTCCCGTCCCGGGCTAGTACGGCCGCCATTGCCGAGCCCAGGACCCCGGCCCCAACTATCACCACATCTGGTTCCAGGGCCACTGAGGGGCCACTACTGGCTGAGGCACTCTGTGAGGCAGAGGACTCTTTATCCACTCTTTTCCTTGCTCTCCGGCTCTGGAAACAAAGGAGTGGAGAGTCTCATTACATACAGTGTAAAGTCCAAACTGAACTGGACTGTAAGGCAAACACTGGAACTGTACTTTTTTAAAACACCATCAAATAACCAGTTATGTCCCTCTGATTTTAGTTGCAGTCCTTGGTTACACAAATATATATTAACATTTAAAACACTTTCAGTTCTAAATGCTTCAATAAAAGTTGAGAATAACAGAGAATTGAGAATTTCCCGGAGATTAAATTTACAATAAATAAATAAAATATATAATAAATTAATTACAATAAATGGATTTTTAAATAAATTGATTTTTATTTTAAGTATTTAAAAAAAAAAAAAACTCATGCATCTGTCTTTCTTTGTTCACATAATAAAGCCAACATGTATCCAAATGGACTGTCTTACCTTTTTACAGTCCTCTGCTTTCCCGCTCCTCTGGGTTGACGTTTGGGGGATAAAGTGGTTGATGACAGGTAAAAAGGACAGGAGGCTCAGGGGCAAATGGAACACCTGAGAGACCCTGACCTTCTGCCCATGGAAATACCGGATATATGAGAGCAGCAGCCCGACTGTTAGAAATAAGGCTGCGACCATCAGCAGCTCTTTGTGAGCCAAAGTCAAGACTGTGTTGGACTTTTTATAAAGGTATGTGAAGCTCGCTATTCCCAGGAAAGTCCACATCTTTTTGGATTAAAGAAAAAAATAATAATTTGATGTTGAAAGCACTAATGAGAAACTAAAGGCTTTTTTAGGCTGACAAAAAAATAATTTAGAAACAATAATTAATCTTTTTTTTCTTCTTAATCTCTTTCTTTTTTCTCAAGTGCTCCAAAAACAAGTCAGCCACCCGAAAACACAATGTTACCTTGTAAATTCATGATAAGTTATCCACAGACTGTCGGAGAGATGCTGCTGAATAAATTATGATAATGAGAAACGCGGACTACTTCGGATTCGGTGATTTCACATCCCGGCTCCTCTACAGCTCAACCCTCCAATCAGAAGCGACGTGACGGTGAGCAGAGCTCACGCTATGCGCTGATTGGACAGCCGCGCCGGCTCTGGGCCTCCCTCCGGCCGCTGATTGGACAGTCCGCCGGCAGGGTGGTAGTATGATGTGATGTCAGTGGAAAGGTGCGTGTATCGTTTCTTTTACACACCACAGTGAATGAGACCTGCTGCAAAGATTGTTTACGTTTGACAGGACACATCACTCTGTCTGTAAACCAGGACAATTCTTAAATGTGCCTGTTAAATATCACAGCTCGTTGTGTTACCATGGCAACTAAAGTTGTACAAATGCTACTGAATGAGTCTCAGTCTTTACACAACACACATCACAAAATACATACTTTGGGTTATTAGTGCTGTAGGTATGTGTGATAGTAAACCTAGTAAATCTCCAGTGTCTACTATTCATGTTCTAACACACTGGAAACATTCGTGGTACCCAGAAAATGTGCAGAGTGAGAGCTCCTTTCAATATCTATAGGTAAAACAAAGCTTTTGTTTAAAAAAATAAAAAATAAAATAAAAAAAGTCAAACGTCCCTGGATATACAAATTTCAAGGTGGTGAAAAAGAATTATTTTAGATATAACGCCACCTGGCCTAACTACAAACAGACCAATACATAAACAGAAGCAAGTCCCAATCTGAAGTTAATAATAAACAATATTCAGGAAATATAAAAGGTGATGGAATAAATGACTGGATTGTATAAACATAATCAGTTCATTGTTAAAATGTGTTTATTACACAGTGAACGTTAGTCATCAGCTAACAATAACATAGCTTCATATGTCACATCAAATGTCAGATGACGTGTCAGTAGCACTACAAATCCCTACTGATACACAAAAGTCTGTACTGAATAAGTCAGTCAGTCTGTCAGATACTTGAACATTTAGCAGTTTTCAACATCACTATTTGTACTTTTAGTTAGTAAATCAACTGCAAACAAGTACAATTCATAATCCCAGTGGGATTAATAGTGTTCACCCTCTCTAACACTATGTTTGATGTGCTCAAGTGTTTTCACACCAGCACTGAGACAGAACAGCTCCTTCAACAGTTGTCATATGCAGACAGAGCAATGTTTTTATTATATGTAGTGATTAAAGATGGATTCGTACTTTTCTTGCTTCCCTGATGTTACTTTTGGCTCACCGTTCTGCTTGATGAAGGTCTGAGGAAACAAAACATCATCACTCACTTACTGTAAATTTCTCCTCCGTTTGTTACACTGGCAAAAAAAACCCACTGATCTCAAGACCCCACTGATTGGCCAAAGAGCAGTGTTCACAAACACTGCTGGTTATAGCTTTAAAACAGGTTGAAATGTGAAATACAATATATGTGGCAAACTCCACCATTACCTCCATTTCCTCCAAGGTGGCAGACCCATCCTCCACTTTCTGTCCAATGCCATGACTGAAGCTTGAGTATCGCTCCTATTTAAAATCACACATAACCAGTCAGAGGCCAAGCATAATGTAGCCTGTTAACAGTACTGTACCTGAAGATTTCAGTCTATTTAACAGTGAATTTCAGTTAGCTGCACACACACCTTCACCATGCCAGCCATGAGCCCGTCCTCAATAATGCGAACAGCATTTCGGAGTCCCCTTGCAAAAGCATCCATGGCTCCGATGTGAGCGATGAACAGGTCCTCCAGGTCTGTGGACTCTCTGCGCACCTTAGCATCAAAGTTCAGGCCTCCTGGCTGCAGGCCACCTTGTTCAATGACGGTCTGCAGAAGATTAGACACTGAAGAATAACTAGGCTGCTATATCACCGCTCTCATCTAAACTTATCTTGTACAGTTGATGCAGTACTGCTGCTAGGGTGAGCCAAAGCTTTTATTTCTAAACCCCTCTTTAAATATATTTTTACAAAATATGGTAATCTGTGTGATTATTTATTAGTCAATGGACATTTATATGAACATTAAAGCTGCTATAATAAATATTTTAACATCAGCAATGGATCAAATGACGATGAGTAATGTGAAAGGGGTTTATTTCGAGTGACGAACACCCCAAGAGTTATCATACATTCTGCAGCGGGAGCTTTATAGTCTCTTTAGTGATTTTTTCTTTAGGTTTTCCAGCCAGCAACCTCCTCTTTAACCCTAGTTTACTTCCACAGAAGGCAGCTGTTTTCAGCAAAAAAGCTCCCATAAACCAACTGCAACGTTAATCTACCTGTCCAGCACAAAAAAGCAGAAAGACAAAGTTAGCGGCTTGCTGGTGCACACTGCCCTGCATTTAGCAGCTAGTGGGTTACAAGAATGAAGCCAACATATCACATATATGGCCGCTGCATTCTTACATTGATGACGTTTTTGACCCCCTTTTTATACAAAATATTAACTTACTAATTAAAACCAAACTTACCACAAAAACTGAACATACATCAGTGTCATAAGAACTACTTTAATTGTTTAGTTTGGCCCATGTCCTGATTGCTAACATGGAGGTATTAAGGTTTATAAACTATTCTGCTGCCTGCCACCAGAGGGCGATGGAGATGTTTTGGTTTCACTGTAGGGAGCTTTATATGTTGATGCTTTAAACAAATGATTAGTCTTATCAACATTAATATTAGCAATGTTAGCTAAAGCCGATTTTTATTTTTATACCTTCACATAGACCACTGCCAAAAAAAACTTGTTACAAATGAAAGGAATTGAGGTTACCTTCATGACCAAGGTGGTGTTCCTAATGTCCATGGGGAACTGGTCTGTGTCCCACCCGAGGTCAGGAGAGCCAGTGTTTGAGTCAACTGAACCCAGCATGCCAAACCTGTGCACCAGAAAGCAGGGATGATACACAATGTAAAACTGTCTGAGTGCTTCAGATGTACCAAAATTGTGACGCAGACACATTTTGGCAACAGTGTTCACTTAGATATCAAAGTGAAATGTCCGGTAATAGTTAAGACGTCTCACGCAGAGGCCATGACAATATCATGTTCGTATGAGTGTCCTGCCAGGGTGGTGTGGTTGGGCTCAATGTTCAACTTAAAGTGACTCTCCAGACCATAATGCTTGAGGAATCCTATGACACTCATAGCGTCTAGAGAAGAAAACAGTGACATATACAAAGTATTATTAAGACTGTGAGATTAAAAAGCACTTTCATTTTGTCGAACTCTGAGAAACCTTACCATAGTCATACTGGTGTTTGCAGGGCTCCTTAGGTTTGGGTTCAATGAGAAACTGACACTTCAACCCAATCTTCTCTTTGTACTCTGGTGACAAATATAAAGACAAGATACTGAAAGTGTGTCACATCCTGAGCAAAACTCTAAGAAATACCATATTCATGTTTGTACACACTTACGGACAGCCATTTTAAAGAAGCTGGCCATGTGCTTCAGTTCAGCAGAGACATCGGTATTATGGATGGAAAGAAAACCTTCCCTTCCTCCCCAAAACACTGAGGAGACAATGACACAATGAGGTAGCAGCATGGCAGCACTGAAGGAGCTTATGGATGTTTTAGACACTGTCAAGTCATACCAAAATTTTCTGCACCCAGCTTCTTGGCAATATCCAGCCCCTTCTTAACCTGAGCGCCAGCGTAGGCCAAAACATGGCAGTCGGGGTTGGTGGCTGCACCATTCGTGTACCTGTCACATCAATAAAAACGTGTATATCATAAAGTTTTTCCTAAAATCAGAAGATAATCCAAACTGATTCAAGCATTTCTAATGTGGGCTTCGCACTGAGTTTACAGCTGTTGGGTTTTCACAATAAAATACTGACCTTTGGTGGGCAAAGAGGTTGCAGGTGACCCACAGCACCTTGATTCCAGTCTGGCTCTGCAGCTGGAGAGCAAGGTCTGTTATTTCATCCAGATTCCTGTTGGACTCTTCCAGGGTGGAGCCCTCAGGAGCCATATCCCTGCAGACAGAGGCCGGACATTGTTCAGAATACTGGATATACAAGGAACATCAAATACCTTAGATTGAATTACTTTTAAATACTATTAAATGTATTTATTGTGGCAAATACAAAATCTTATTATTTATTTAAGCCATTATCATTTGAAATCTATCAAAAAAAGAAATGACCAGTTACCTGTCATGAAATGTGTAATATTTCACCTGTGAAAAGAAGCAGAGGTTAAAAAGGAAACACACAGTATAACTTCATCAAAATCAGCTGTGACTTTCATTGTAAAACGGAGGTGAATTCCCTCACACCAAGTTTGGTGAAAAACTCAAAAGCAGCCCCGAGTCGCTTCTTGGCTGATTCCATAGGAGTTCCTTCATTCCAGGGCCGGTGGAGGGTCGGAAACCCAAATGGATCAGCACCTGACAAACACAAAGTAAGGTAATAATTCAAAAACGGGGAGTCCTGACAGCTCACCTGGTAGAGCTGGCGCCCCACGTACCAAGGCTGCCAACTGCTTGCTGCAGCGGCCCCCTCTCTCTCCCTTTACTGTCTAACCTCAGCTGTCCTATCCAATAAAGGCAAAAAGCCCTAACAAATATATTTTAAAATAATAATAAAAATAATACTACAAAAACTAACATGCTGACTTCAATTATAACAAATGATACTATTTATTTAAAATAAGATACGATGATGAAACTACATATGGCCTAAAGCTCAGGCGCCTACTGTATATTATGTGGATATGGATAAAACCTGAACCTCAGTATAATGGAGTCAGTTGTTAACAGTACCAGTTCCACAGAAGGAGTGCCAGTAGCAGACTGAGAACCTCAGCCAGTCCTCCATCGTCCTCCCCATCAGCACCTGCACACAGGAAAACTGATCTCTGACCAGCAGCCTCACATAACACTAACTCTCGATCAATCATGGCGTGTGTAGGTGTGTGTGTATGTGTGTGTGTGTGTGTGTATGTGTGTGTTTGTGTGTGTGTTTGTGTGTGTTGGTGTTGGTGTGTGTGTCTGTATGTGTGTGTGTGTATGTGTGTGTTGGTGTTGGTGTGTGTGGTGTGTGTGTGTGTGTGTGTGTGTGTGTGTGTGTGTGTGTGTCACGCCCACCTCTTCTGCTTGGTAGTGTTTGAAGCACATGACATCTCCTGCCCCAGCACTGGGTACATATGGGATCTTGGGAATGCCTGTGCAGCACATGTTCAATATGCAGTATTCAATTTAATGAAGTCTTGAATGTGACATGGAACATATGCAGTGAATGTCTGCAGAAACGTTACAGTAAGGACAAACTCACACTGTAAAAATATCAGGATTGTTAGACAGCTGTTTCAAACTGTAATACAATATCATTCAGTGCATACACACTGAACACAGACATGCACACAGAGACAGTGTGTCAATAGCCAGAGGACGGAACTATCATCCCCTGCACACACAGACATAATGTGGATTGCACTTCAGCTGAACTCCCACACGGCCATCGGTGTTTACGGCTCGCTGCACTCTGGACGCTTTACGTCCACACACACACACACACACACACACGTACAGCAGCCCCTGTAAACAGCACCTTTGAGCATTACAATAACATATTTTACCCGTGAAGACTTCCTCCTGCGCTGCCATTGCTAGATCTCAACTTGTACGGTTCCTGCAGGCAGGCTGCAACTTTGTCCACGTCCTTCCTCTAGAACAAAGGGTGCAGTTCCCCGTTCACCCACAAGGTGTCACCAAATCTTTTTAAAAGGAAACTTTCCTTCAGCAGCAGCTGCTGCATTTGCGTTACTTTGCACTTTGGTATTTACGACACATTTGCAGTGAAATTAAACTTCGATTATTTCGTTTAATTTAGTGGAAATGTTTTAGTTGCAAAAATCTGATAATGGCCATATAACAATTCTATGTCAATGTATGTCTCACCAGCAGTGTTGGGTCAAAATATAGAGATTTCCATATGGAATTTTCAGGAAATGTTGAGCTGTTTTGAATATTTTAACAGTCTTCAATAATAATAATGATAATGTGTTCTATAATAAGTAATAATGACACTTGCAGCTTTCAGTTTTAGGCACATGACATGAGGTCTGCTCAAACTCACTTTGTTTAAAGCAAGACTGAAAACACTTCCTGTTTGTCACCGCCTTATTTATTCATATGTTGTATATGTTTATTCTCTGTTCAATCTGTATTATTCTATTTTTAGCTTCTATTTCATTTGACTATTATCTTTACCTTATTTTACCCTTTCTGTATGCATCTTGTTATGTTATCTTGTCTTTCCATGCCTTTTATGCCTTAAAAGGTATCAAATATATTTCACCTCCATAAGCAATCATCTAAATTTCTGATTTATTTTACATGCTTGCTTTTACTAAGTGGACAATGAATCTTTATCAATCTTTTATCAGAGGCAACAACAATATATTTAACTTCTGCTATGTCAACTTCCGTGTACTCTCTTGTCACAACCTTTTTGCAAAGACAAAAGTGAAGCAACGAGCCATGAAATGATAAATGTCCCTGTAGAAAAACATAGTACCACCTGATGCATGTTTATTTCAATTACAATGGTGCTTTTATAAAATATCTGATGCAGAAACATCAACAGAAACGTAGAAATTATAACAGGATACCACACACACATAACCCATAAATACATATTAACACACACTTTAGAAAAGTACACATTATCCTTTAGAGCCTTTGGTCTGGAACATATGCCAGGTGGAAACAACAAACATTTGCAGAAGGGAAGTTCTCTGTGCACCATTGAAGCCCTATCATATTTCATATCAGTACAGAATATACAGTGCACACATGACACCGTTTGCCTTCTCCCATTGTGAATGTTTTGCATCGTTTAGGGATTTAGGATCCTGTGTTGTCCTGACGGTTGTCCATTTCCATAATGCTAAAATTTTTGCATAAGATAAAGATAGAATGGAAGGCAAAACAAATACGACCAAGCACCAGGCACTGTAGAGTGAGGCACTTGAGCACCTAACACCTCTGGTTTGGCATCATGACGTTCGGCACATGAAGGTGGCATTGCACTTTGAACTGTGTGTGTGTGTGTGTGTGTGTGTGTGTGTGTGTGTGTGTGTGTGTGTGTTTATCTGTGTGAGAGAGAGGTGGGCGATTACAAAAGCCCTGTCCAGGAAAATTCTCACAGCCACCGCCTTCGCCATACTACCTGTTGTGCATCTGAAAACAAGTAGGTGAGTAACTTACATTCATTCTCCCACTATTTACACTTTTACCATATAAAGTATATGCTCTTGTAATTCAAGAGTGATTTTTGAGCAGTTCTCTTACAGAGCTTTAAGATGAAAGTCTGCATTTGTTGATCCCGACAACGTTACTGAACCACCAGTCTGTCGAGTCATGAAAATTTCCTCCATTGTTCCACAACTTTTCTCTTTTTATGCAGCACTTGCACTCTCTCGGTTTCCTTGGGCCTCATGAGATTAGCAGAGTGATCCCGGGCTGATGAGAGGGGGAGCTGCTATGATGCTGATGAGTCTGGCTGGCTGAGGTCCTTCTTCCTCTTCTTCTTCTTCTTCTTCCCGCTGCAGGGCTTGCAGACGCAGCACAGGATGCAGGGCGAGGCCAGCAGGAGGAGCGGAGACGTCACCAGCACGATGATGCTGACCCCCACCAGGATACCCACCACCTGAGGGACAACACAACAACACCTTTAAAGCTGCATCAACAGCTTATATAACACTGGCTCAAATGATTACGTGTAATGTGAAAGGGGTCAATCTTAGTGAGGAACACTCAAGAGAATTATCACCTGACTCTTCAGTGCCATTTTTAGCTTCTTTCAGCTTATTGTTTTGATTGTATGCCCACCCCTTTACTGTTTTGTTTCACTCTCACTGTTCTCATCAACTTCATTTCCAGCAGCAGGCATCTCATATAACCCTACTGTACACTACCTAAACAGCACTAAACAGTAAACAGACAGTGTAAGCAACTAGCTGGTGAACATTTAGCAGCTAAAGAGACAATCATTGCCCTCAGACGTTGGTGGTGAGCAAAACGGAGCTGAAAGCAGAGTGAATATTGGATTTCCATTCATCAGACTGACGGAAACATGGCTCAAAATGAAATGTAATGTTGGTCTGTGTCTGCTGGATGTGTTAACAGTTATGCTGCTTTGATTTGGTGACAATGCAACCAATGGTTATAATATTTAATAATTAGTGATGGTACCTACATACACATAAATCCTTAAAATAGTCATGCCTTGGTGTAATTACTCTAAACAAATGGGACTGTTGCTGAGAAGGCTGGCAGCCTCCATTAGCCTCTACACTGCATTTTATGTCATGTAAGACTATAAAATATATAGTATGTAATACTGTAATGCTTTAGGGTGCTAGGAGGTGTTGCTTCATGGCAACTGACGTCAATGACAAATGGTGAGCATGAAACACTGATGGAAAAACCACATACAAGCAACATACGTTTACGTCATTGACAGTATATATAATGTCAGGGCACCCGTGGGATTATGGGTAGTCATAATCTTGAACCATTCAGATCAGAGGAGAGTCTGCTTAGACCATGATGAAGATATTACTATTCATTTGACATTTAAAATGTTTTTGTATTTATCGTGTAGTACTACATTATATAGCCAAAAGTATATGCCACCCCTGTCTGCATTCTTTTGTGTATGTTTCATCCACGACTGTCTTTTATGGTTTGGGCTTGGCTCCAATGAAAGCAAATGTTAATACTATATACAATATACAATAATATCTTAGACAGTAGTGTGTTTCCAACTTTGAGGTTTGTGTGTAGCCCTTTCTTCTTTGAACATACACAAAGAACATGGATTTCCAAGTTAGGTATGGAAGAACTTGTACAGAGCTCTGACCTCAACCCTATTCAAAACCTGTGGGATGAACTGGAATGCCGACTGCGAGGCAGGCCTTATAGTCCAACATCAGTTTCCGACCTCACTAATGGCTGGTGGTGTGCTGTTATAGCAGCATATTAATAGGTGGTAGAGCAAGTGAGAAGTTCACAGATGGATGTAGTGTTCAGATGTCCATATATTTTTGGCCATGTGGTGTATATGAACAGTCAGTATGGTGATCTATCTCAATCTAAATTTAGTTTTTAGTGCTCTAAATGTACTGTCACTACAGCGGTGTTTGGAGGCCGCTAAGAAGGAGTTACAGTGGCAGAGGAATTTGAGACAGGCAGAATGTAAAACTTATAGGACCTGTTAGGCAAGGGTGTAACCAAGCCTGTCAAGAGTTGTTTTGCAAGGAACAACTGCGCTGTTGTACTATGACTCCCCAGTCATTTAGCAATGTAGAAAAACCGAGACACAATCAGGAGGTTTGCTGCAAACTTGATACTAGTCATGTGATAATGGCATCAGAGCAGGGGAAGTGGAAAGAAAGTAGGTTTGGCGTCCAATTGTAATCGTTTGGTTGCACAGACGACATCATTACAGGGCAGGAGTTTGAGATTAGTGCTGAGATTAGTTCAGCTTAATGTCTGATAGGAGGACTATTTGGGCACACTGGTGGAAAAACAACAAGTTAACACTTTATGGGTCTTTAAATGGAAATTCAGCAATATATTATATATTATTATATAATAAAGGAAGCAGCTGATGAACAGAACAAAGCTGGTTTGTTTTCCAAGTCTGAGTGTGAATGAGAGTCATTGTCCTGCGTGGTCTTCAGCATCGTCCTCATTGGGGAGTATGTCAACAGTGACTAACTGAATTGATGGCCGAACAGTGCAGCTGGGATGGAGTCCAAAATCTTTAACATCCAATCCTGGTAGTGTGATGGCACAGTTTTATTAAAATCAAACCCATGCATGAAATAACCTACCACCCACAGGCTCTGCAGGCTAATCCATTCAGACAATGACAGTGTCACCACAACCCTGAAATTAATACTGTGTGTCTGGCTCTGCTGTCTGCTAAATGGCCTCACCTGCGTTCTGTTCCACATAACTGAGGCCCTGGAGTGTCCCAGCTTGTTTCTGCAAGGCCCCTTATCATAATGCCTCAGGAAGATATCACCCTGCAATTACAAAACGCACATGTTGAGACATGAAATCTACCTTCCAGCAATCACCGAGGATATTCAAACTCAAACTGACAAAAGATAGCGAAGCACAGGCTGCGGTGTTTTAAACTTGGTTATGAAAAGTATAGACAGAATTTAAACAGGTGGCTAGGCAGTAAAAAAATCATCATGGCAGCAGAGTAAGGCAGCAGGGGAGACTCACATCCAGATTCTGCAGGCAGTACCAGCAGAAGGTGTGTTTGCAGCTCTTGCACAGCATCTGCGCACAGCCCTGGTTCCTCTCGATGTAGATACCACACATAGGACACTGCTTGATGGGCATGTCAGAGTCGCTGTCGGAGCGGGCCCTGTGGACGGGGAGAAAGACCCAGAAGCGACATCAGGCATGCAGTTAATGGGGCCACATTGTATAAAGCCACGTAGGCCTCAAGAGTGTGAAATCTTTTTTTAGCAGCGGAGTTAGGGGTCAGCGCACAATTTGAGCTGGGTTAATTATTTTGGGATTCAAATGCATAAGGGAAGCAATCTGTTAGTACAATACAGGGACGTAGCTGCCACTGAAATCCCTAAAGACATGTTTGAGGGTTTCAACAACTGGAAGAGTTTATGTTCTACAATTATTTTTAAAACTAAATTCATCCATGATTATTGCCTATCTGGGGACAGGACAACAGTCTGTGACTACAGTTTTTACATAGTAGCACGGTAGTAGCACCTTATACAGTGGTTACAGCTAAATAGTTAGCAGACAATTCCCTATTTACACCTCCTGCAGACAAACAGCAACATTAGCATTCATTTGGAATAATGTGTTTTGGCCACCTGACTAAACTCACTTTCTATTAGCTCACAACCACCTGAGGGGAATATCTCACTCTTTAGCTAGCATCGCTGGTGCTAAAGAGAGAAACCAAAACAATGACCTAAAATATGCTCAAAACCGGAGCTGTGCAAAGGGGAACTGCAGCGTCGGGTGATCATTCTCTGTTGGTTCGACACCACAAGCAACGCTTTTCACATTGTACAATGTCATTTCCTCCATTGGTAATACAAAAATATTGATTAGAACAGCTTTAAAATGTAGGGTTTTTAAGCCCAAAGATTCAAAGAGATCTGGTGTTGTGGGCATTGACAGCTGGTTCCCCTGTACGAAAAACGGTCAGGGCGCTTTGTAGGCAGTGTTAAGAATGCTGGTGTCATTTTTCTGTTCCAGCGCCAGAAAAATAGAGAAAAATTGCCACAAAAACATTATAATACAACAAGTATTATATCAGCATACTTCTTGGAGAGATGTGAAAAATCCTAATAAGCAGTACCGCTGAAAATGAAGTTAACACAACGGATGTGTCACTTGCTGCTGATGGATTAAGAAACGTTAAAAATCCCTTCCAAACAGCAAACAACATGAACCGATGTCAGACTGAATAATCAAATGAAAAGTGGAAATGGAAATGGAGTCTCAGGTTAGTGTAGAGAAGGCTCTGAAACAACAATGAGATCATTGTGAAGGTAGATCAAATGAATTAAATTAATAAATAAAATGTGGAAATCCTGAAATATTCTGTTGGTTTGTCAAAAACTTTGAAGGGAGTGTTGCACTGGGGGACAGACTACTTATTTCAAATACTGGCTATGGCCCTGATACAATAACATTGTGTTTGACGACTAAACCTGCAGGCTGATGTAAATGTATATCATGCTCTCAAGTTCAAATTTAAAGTTGATTCATTCTCCTCACGCCTGCTCCATCCTCCACAGCACACTGCAGAGACCACCGCTTCACTGCAGTGCGCAGGCTCCTTCTGTACAGTGAACTAACTGGCCCGGTGCCCACCCTCCTCCTCCCTTTGGCACAGAGACAATGGAATTCCAATATAAGTCAGTGACTCCCCAATGACATCAGTCAGTCTGGCAGAGCTACGGCTCGGAGCGGCGCAGTAATGTAGCTACACAACAGTCACGACACAGAGGGCACTGCTGAGGAATACGAAGCTATTAATCCTGAAATAATGTTTATATTCAACGCAGGGCCTCTGCTGGGAGATGAGGCACTACATATTACTTGTATAATCCATTCAGTGTAAATATCCAGATACAATAACTGTCAAGTCTTTTTTTACAATAAATGGAAGCATGTTCCTCATAAAATAAAATAATGGAATTGATAGTGAAGGAACACACAAGGTAGTACATACTATATCTTTAAAAAATTCTTAATATGCCTCCACTTTTGTAGTTTAAATTGAATGGTGAATAAAACCCATTAATGCAATGATTCAGTTACCAGTTTGTTTACAGCAGTAACAAGTGTTTCTTTGTAGACCCCTCCAGGTCCTGAACTAACACACTCATCCTGCTTTCAGCACAGTATCATTTTCCAAGTGCTGCTCAGACTCTGTGGCTACAGGGCAGCGGGCAGCTGACTGACCTGCTTTCATGAGTGGGTGAGGGTGACATCATGGGCTCGAGCTCAGGACAGGTATGTCCGTCCTGCCAGGAGCCTCTGCACCCGGAGCAGAAGGTGGTGTGACAGGTCGGGCAGGGCACAGCAGTGGGCTGGCCCTCGGTGCTCGGCTGTAAGCTGCACACTGCCTGGCATTCGAGCACTGGGCACCAGGCTTTACTGGGGTCCAACTTCACTCCTGCAGAAAGCAAAGAAGGGATGTGACATTTCTGAAGCAGACAGCAAACAGCTAAAATGTTACATACAAAATAAAAGTTTTGCCACTGTCTAAACTTAACTTTCCAAGTAATACTAGCAATTCTATCTGTATCAGTACTATCAGTGCAATCAGTAATACTACTGCTCTGACCTACAGGAAGCTCACAATAATGTGCTTTTCATGTTCCTGCATGGTTTGGGACAAACAAAATTAGGGCTGAAGCAATCAGTTGATTCATTTGTCAAATATTCTCATACATTCACTTATTCCATCTTCTCATATGTAAGGATTTAGATTGATTGATAGATGCTGATTTTGTAAATTGAATATCTTAGCATTTGAACTGTGGATGAGAAGTCATAATTAAAACATCCTGCAGCCCTGAAGAGAATACTGTAACACCGGTTCCTGCATTAACTCTCAACTAGTTAGTTACAGCATTACATTTTGGGATGTGGGTAAAGTAAAAACACAGGTTTCTTCCAATGAAACACATTTTTTACATGTATGAGTAGGTCAAATGTATATTTTCATGAGAATTGACCTAATTAGAATTCAGAAAAGGAATAATACACAACAAGAGTAAGAGTCTACATGCTAAGTGACACTGTGGGTGAGGCTGTGAATTTGGCACTGCTGTGGTTTGAGCTAAAAGCCCAAACCATCAGCATGCCAAGATGCTCACAATGAGAATGTTAACATGCTAATGTTTAGCAGATATAATGTACACCATATTAGTTCAGCATGTTAGCATGCTAATATTTGCTTAGTTTTACAAGAATTTAGTTATAAACCAAAGTATTGGACACATTTTAAGTTAAAATGTATGATGGCGCTGAATGAAAAGTCAGAGTATCGCCAAAGTTATTATCCTGAGGGGGATATGAATGTACCAAATGTCATGGAAATCCATCCAATATCCAAATCCAGATATTTCCACCCAGGCCAAAGCAGTGGATCGACCATCCCCGGTCAGCGTGGCTAAAAATACCTAATAAATGCATTGTTCTCATTTCTAATCGGTTATCAATGAAAGCAAACACATTTCTATGTAGTTTATGAGGACAGAGGGATAAAGGATACTCAAATTTAGAATGCTTACCAAAAAATCTGTTTCACATTCACAACAAAAACTGGAGCTTTCATGATCTGACTCAGATCCCCTTCACCACCTCATACTTTCACTATGAATCATAAGAGAAGGGAAACACTGTTGCAAACAGCCTGTACTTTGCACCTACTTATACTTCCAATATTATGAGTCTTTGGATTTATAGCTGGAGTAAACAATAACTATAATTGGCTTCACAGCGTATTGTTACTGTGCAACTGGAAAAGACCAATATAGCTACAAGGCAAACTAACCTCAGTTTGCAATTTGTAAATGTCAACAGAAACCTATTTCAACAGTTATTCTCCCTCTGCTCTCCAGTTTATGTTTCACTGCAAGACACAGATACAGTTTGCTTTCGCAAACATTGTGGCGCAATCAGTTACACATACAGTAGGTCACACAATTTATTAGCACTGAAAAGCTCATTACTTCCAATTTAACCGAGTAGTTAGATTGACCTCTTGAAGCATTTGTTATTTAATTTCCTGCTGGTAATGTTTGGTTTGACTGAGGGTATTCAAGCCACAGTTTCAGTAATCTCCAGTGTAAGACTGGACCAGAGCGAATAGGAAAAAGGGCAGCGGGCCACGCAATATCCCAGGCATGTGAAGCTCAGCACTCTGTGGGGCTGCTTAAAGCCACCAGCTGAAATGCGACCTGAAATAGCCCACTGCCCTTCACCAGTCATCAGCATGCTAATGCAACAATACCCACCTCTCTCAAACGCCAGACGCCGATACAGCTCCACCTGATCTTCTGGGGCCAAGCTAGCTATCTGCAATCACAGAGTCACATTTTATGCTATTTTCTGTGTGCATGCAAAAGTTTGAAAAATGTAGCATCTTTTTCAAATCCTTATGATGGTCAAGATTAAAATGAGGCTATTTTGTGCAGATGCTGAGAAGCTGATGGTTCAAATATCATCCAGGATCAACTGGTCACCTAGCAACTGCAATTTGCTGCATTAGGATTATTCTAAGAAACCTCAGTAGCTAGTGATTAGCCACGGAGAGAAAGAAAGTGTTGATTACGACATTTTGAAATGAAAAAGACAGGCTGCATTCCATTTTTATGTTGTAGTAAAACCTGCAAGATGACATCTACATACCAGCATGAGAGAGATCTTACAAAGGTCGGTAAATACTGAAGATGTCTGCTTAAACCAATATCAGCTTACAGCAGCAAATTTCAATTAGTTACATTTTCAAGACCAGCAAGCTTGAGAACATTCATTATTTATTACTCCAATCTTTTAAGACTAAAGACAGACTCAATTTTGTATTAAAACTGCTTGCTGTGCATGTTACTTTTCCCCAGTAATTTTTTGGACGTCTTACATCTGTTTAATTTCACTGGTGGATAATGGGGGATGAAAATTCTACAATCAAATCAGTTCTAATTCAGATGGAAGGCCAATGAGCACCAGTTAAAGAGGCTTTTCTTAAAATAAGTGTCTTAATGCAGTTGTATTCAGACAAGGAACACAGATGAGGAACTGAGTAGCAGAATTTCCATTTGTTTGTGAATCAGCAGTTTAAGTTTCTTCGTGGACACACAGTATCTACCATGTGTGGCTGGTCATGGAGTTTCACTTTCCGTATCAGTGCTCAAATGACCTAATGTTACCCGGTCAAAAGCAATGAGAATTTCCTCAGAAATGTCACTAAGGCTGGATACACAGCTTTTTCACAACACATTCGTTTTTGTTAATCCAGCCCACACAATTTGAAAAACACACAGATGGAAATCCAAATGTAGACTTCTAAGGAATTTGCTTGCAGCACTCTGGACTGTAAACAAATATAGATACAAACAGGAGTTTGGAAATTCTAGGGACTTTCCAAAAAAACCTGTTTTCATAAGACATAAGACCACCCTCTGAAGATTCTTTGTTTTATTTCTGTTTTACCCATGATCTACATATCATTGGTTTTGCACAGGGCATACCTCAGAGTCCAGCAGCACTCCAGTCTTTTGGCAGGCCATATCTGGGCAGGTGATGGGTGCCCCCCCACCCTCCGTGATGGCCAGCTGAACATACTGCTGCAAACACTGGAGAGGGTGAAACCAAACAGCAGCATTAGTCTGGATATTGAATTGAACGGGGAGAATTGTACCATAATAATGCATTACAGTGCATGCCCTTGTAAAAAAGCAATACACTTTAAAGATCCCCTCCAGACAAGAATTAAGACATGTATACAAATAAAGTATATAATATAGTATCAAATATATATAATAATAGTTTGCTTGGAACACTAATGTATGTCTGATGTGTTTTTTTTTTCACCAATAACGTATAATTCTGCATTAAAATCCTTAAAAAGGTCCCTTAAAATCTGATGTTCAACGAGCACAGAGAAACTTTCCACCTTCAGCAGATGAATGTGAAAACCTCCTTTTAGTGTCAAACTCTGCACAGACAGCATTCTGCACAATGAAGATCAAACATATGGAGTGGAGGGGAACCTTAACAAAATATCAAAACACATAATTATCTTTACTGTCCACCTTGAGTGAACCATAATACACATTAAAACATGACTCATGAGAAATGTTGCTGTTGTTACAGGTCACACAAGCTGTTGTGAAAACAGGGCAAACTAAATGTCACATAAACATCAGTTCCTTATCAGCATTTACACGTCAAAAGTCTTGTGTTGCCTCAGCCATTAAATGTGGAATACTAGGAGGAACTACTGAACATTGCGCAAAGGGAGACAATTTTGAGGAAGGGAAAACAAAAACATTGAAACATCACTTTTCTTTGGAAATAAATGTGTGTTAGATTTATCTTACATATATACAGACCTGTGCTTATCATGTGCTTTGTCAGGAAGCAAAAACTGACCTGGGATAAAAAAAACAAAAACACTCTGTGCTCTTGAACCAGACTGGAGAAACCAGTTTATAAAAGTCCAACTGATAAGCAAAGGTTTACTGTATCCATTTCCCTCCTCCTTCCCCCGTGACACTGTGTATGTGTGTGCGTTTTATCTGTGTGACCTTGTGCGTGCAACACTGACAACTTGCCTCGCTTCGACAGAGATTAACACCTGCCACTATCTAGCAACCTCACTGTGTCAGGGCATAACATCGACATCTCTGTTTTGATACAGCATGTCATGACAGGAACAGTGTAGTAGCCAACTGTGTTATAAATAATACGGCTCTGTATTCCTGTGATAGCATGTCTTCCCAGAAAAAGCTCCTGGGAATAGTTTGGGTCCCAAAGAGTTGAAAAATGGCAACAGCTTTGATAAATCACCAAACTTTCCAAGGACAAGAAGACAAAGAAAGTCAATGCGAGAGAAAGCTAATACTGTGTTGAAACCACTTCATTTCACTAAAGCTGTAATATGCGAGATTTGCCCATAAAGGGATCTATTTTAAGATCTTACAGCAGGAAGTGGTGCTGCAATAAAGAGGAGCATCCCATTCCAAGTCATTTAAATGCTGGAGATTTGCCAAAATTGCACAAAGAAAAGTTTTCTGTTGGATCACTGAAATCTTCACTGCCTACAGAAGGGACTGAAAGCATGAGCAATATATGAGTCCTTGAATTTCCTAAGACATTAGGCAACCTACTCAGTAACAAAGGTTTGATTTCCAGCCAATGTGTCCTGTTGTGGTTTCCTTGAGCAACCCTGAACCGCTCAAAAAACACATCTGAATTTGAGCATTATCTGCTGTAAACGTCTGAAATATTATGTTCCTCTTTTCTTACCGCGGTGCAGAAGACACAGTTGCAGCTCTGCAGTTCCCTGGTGGCTGCAGGCGGCTCCTCGCTGAGGCACAGCTTACAGAAGACCTCGGGCCCTGGCTGGGGGTTTGTGCCAGCCTTGGGGGTCCCCGGTGGCAAATCCCCGGTTTCCTGGCTCAGGGTGGGAGTCCTGCTGGCCATGGTGGGGCGAGGCATGCAGGTAGAGAAGGAGGGAAGTATCAGGCTGCTCCTAGCCCTTCTGCTGGGGACTCAGAGGAGCTACAGCCTCCATGTTCCTGGAAGAGAAACTGAATTATTAGCATCCATTTCTCTTCAGTGCAGGTGTAACACTTTTCTTCCTCTTTGTTACAGGTCACACAACCACTGCCGGGCATTCTGACAACACTGCACCTTGTTCCATAAAGCTGTCATCACTTCTGGTAACTGGTATACCAATCGTGATGACCTCACCTCTCCCAGAGGGCATCGCCATCATTGTCTGGTTACCTGGGAGATGAATTACTCACTGTTTAAAGCTGCGTGCTTCCTGAAGTAAAATATAATTATGCGTCATTACTGTCAATTTTTCATCATGTCTGTTGTTTCTCCATAAATGGCTGTCATTTTTAAGGCCAAAGTCCAAGGTCTGTGTTTACTGAGCCTACACTTATTGAGCAGCTCCTTATTCATTCTGACAGGAGAAACTGATTGTCAATCGTTTTTGGAAACATGGTAAATACTCGGCTCATGTAGCCATTGCTAGTAGGTACTTGGAAGGTATTTTGTTTAGCATGTAGTGTCAGCACTAAGCAAAATTACAGGGGGTAGAGAGAGTGAAAAAAGGGCAATTCACTCAAATAAAAGGAATGGTTTTAAAAACTTTTTAAATGTACTGAGCGGAAACAGATTTTAACCTATATATAGAGATATTTGGAGTTCAACATTTCTGATCTTCAGTTGTTGCAAAGAGACGACACAATTTGGACAATGTACTAAAGTAACATAGGTCAAATGTATGTTTTAATGTGAAATTACCCTTTTCACAAGAGTTTACAGTCAAGCTTTGTGAGTCACATGTAGCCAAGGCTGAATGAAAACAAGCAATCAGAGCCAAGAAAGATAGTTGATTGTTGATCCCCATTTCCAGGTCGCCACATACAGATACTTTGGGACTCCGGGAATGAGACTAAACAATCAACTACATTTAAACCTTCAACCCAAAGCGTCGAATCAAGATAGACAGGAAAGAGGAAGAGAGAGGGGATGACACGTAGCAAAGGGCCACAGGCCAAACCCATGGCAACTATAGCAAGGACTCAGCCTTGGGTACATGGGGTGCCAGCTTTACCAGGTGAGCTACCAAGGCGCCCCATATTATACAGACCGTCACCGTGATCATATCGTTCAATGAAAATGAGAATATGGATGCAAAAATGATCATTCCCCCAATACAGTGAATCCTATCACAGTATAGGTCAAAATATTCGCCCGAAATTTAGCATGTCATTTTCCAATTTGCACTAAATACAAAATACAGCACAGGCTAATGGGAATATGAATAGTTGTGCAGGTGTTTGGTCATAAACCAAAGTACAGGACTAATTACAATTCTGACCAGAGGCTAGAAGCAGAAGTAGAGTTATTACAATTCATCCTGAGGGGTAGAGGAAGTTGTTTAACAAATTGCATGGCAATCCATTCAGTTCTCCAGAAGTTTCACTTCAGCCACAAACATAAACCTCATGGTAGCGCTAAAGGAGAAGTCAGGGGATCACCAAAGCCATCAACATTCATCCTCTTGGGTGTGTGAATGTTGGTACAATTTTTTGTGCCAGTCCATGCAATAGTTGTTGACATATTTCAGTCCGGACCAAAGTTGTGGGCCGCCCCGCATGGTTAAAAAATACTCAAAAGGTATATTACACAAAAACCATCAAGATGAAATCTAATACTTCCACCATTGGTCCTCAGACATCATGCACTAGTTACATATTTTGGGACAACAGAGCAGAGGTGGGTGACTAAAGGCCTAATCTGGTGTTAAAGGGAACCAAAGTCACCAAACCACAAAAAACCATCCCTTTGGTTCTGTCCAATCCCAAAAAGCATGAGAAATAATAACGCCATAATCTGGGATTTACGATTAATCCTGTAGATAACAGTGGTTGGACACAAAACAGGGTCACACAGGAAACGGTGGCGTTAAAAACACACTCTGCAGCCTGAGCGGCTGTTGAAATCACACATTATCCCACGCACAATGTTCTCTATTTCAGCAGGCTGTTGGCAGGAAACTTTGGAGCAGCTCAGTCAATAGAGCCACCACCAACAACTACCAGTGTCCTAAATTCTTCAGTGAGTGCTCTTTTATTATGTACTATTGATCGGCGGCGGCGTACATGCAGATCACTGGTAGTGGGGCTTGTGTAGCTGCGTGCGTTGGTATTTCTGCACTGTCATGGTGTATCCTCCTGCACTGCTTTTAGACAGGCTGGCTGAGCCGGCTGCAGTCATCATCCCACAATGCTGTCAGCCTGTCCTGTCCTGCCCAAGCATAAGCAGCCCCACGGTGTCACATGGGAAAATAACAGGTCTTGTATCAGATAGCTCTGCCGCATGGAAACTCCAATATGTATTTAATAAAAGCCTTTCATTCCTGAACCACTGAAATGACGTTAAAGTTTCTAGGAACTTGAGATCACCTGGGCAACCATCTGTCAATTGATAAGGCGGGTGGAAGTTTTCTTTTTAATCTAAGAGCAGACGAATCAGATATGTTTGGCTACGAACTGTAGAAGTTCATCAATACGTCATGGTTCATGACATACAGTGAACAGGCTGAAGTTTGCATGAATGAGTCTTTGAATGAGTCTGAATGCTTTTTCAGAAGCAGTTGCACCTTGGATTTGACTACATTTAGATATATTAAATGTCAATACAAAATGCTGACAACCACAGGCTTCAATCTAAAGACATCACTATCAGCACTGGCTCTCAAAAACCCGGCCTGACTGCAGTCCCTGAGCACGCAATTAAAGCCCACAATAAGAGTCCACATTCAAACTAGAGCTACTCATTAATCAAAATGCCCTTGTGTGCTAACAGTTCTTTTAAGGTGTGGAGCTGGCCATTCTGTGATTAGCAGTCCTCCCGGATCAAGGTCTAGATGGCATTCCAGCCACGGGGAGGGGGATCAAAGCATCATTGTTGACCAGAGAGGCAGAAACGGAAAAACCAGATCTGCCCGGTGAAAAGCTGCTGCTGCTTTTTACACAGACTGCCACTGTGTTGGGAAGGAGGCAGCTGGGACTGTGTGCTGGGGGAGTGTGTGGCAGAATTTATATGGCATCATTTATACAGCTGCAATCACTCCCTGTCTGTCTCTCTGGATTTCTGGCCCAGTAACCTGTGTGTCTCTGGGAGGGAGCCAAAAACAAGAGCACAAAAAAAGTTGAAGCACAGCAATATGAAGAAAGTGAAAATGAAAACCTTCATCTAGTGCACACTAGTTTAGCCTGAATCAGTTTGGTGGACACTGAATTAGATTGCTGTGTTAAAGGTATCTTAAAGTAATATTCTGGGAGGACTGTCAGTTCACAGTTATACATGCATGGTTTTCTGCGAGTACACTATTACTATTAACACTGTATTTCTTGTGAGAAAATAATTGTTAGCCTATATCTAATCTGTTACACTGCATGTAAGCAGACCACACATGAAACCTGACACAACTGCATGCCCTTCAAGGTTGCATTCTCGGATACGTGGAAATACAGATTCTGACGCATTTTGGGTGTAATATTTCGTAAGGTGTAAACGTTTAGGGGTAAATGGATGGTCTATGTGATGCAGACAAAAGCCGGATGAGCAGAAGAGAGAGTGGGGGGGGACCTACCTTGCCTGTGGACCACTGGGTGTAGGAGCTGCCTGAGTCCAGATCCACAGCCGCAGTGCTCTTACAGTGACACATGGGTTGATCCAGTCTGTTATAATGAACTGTCAACGCCTAATTCCAACACCGTCCCGCTGCTACCGCCCTCCTCAAACACGCACCGGGCTTACAGAGAAAACTAAAACCATGTTAAACGTCCTGCTCGCTCCTGTCTGGCCTGTCTGTGTGTGTGTGTGTGTGTGTGTGTGTGTGTGTGTGTGTGTGTGTGTGTGTTTGCTCCTGCGTTTAGTTTCCATCCAGGAAGCTGTTCCTGCTCTCTGCTGATCTCCACTCTTGACTGCTCCTGCCGGTTGTTTCACTATATTCATGATGCTTTCATGGTGCTTTCATGTGCAGTCGGAAAAATGGTTGCTGAACTGCTCAGGAACGAGTGGTACAGTAACTATGGAGTAACTATAAATATAACTAAAGACATCAATAAATAGTTTGATCATCAAAAAGGAAAACAAATAAATAGACCTGATTGGATGTAAAAGGAGAAGTATAAAGCTAAAGACATTTTATTTATTTAAACTGATTATTTTAATTATTGATATTCACCCATTGGTTTGTTGAGTATCGTTTTGAAGTCTGGCATTATGGCCGCTGTCATGTTGTTTTTTTGGAGCCAGCAGCAGTGACATACTGTGAATTGAGCTGCGCTCTTTAGTTGTGCTCATTCGACGTCCATAGCACGGTTGTATTAAGAGAAGTGGATACAGCATTGGAGGTGACACTCCGTTCAAGCTGCTCAGTGGTGCATGAAACCAAAAAATCCACTTCTGCAAATAAACTACCCCAATGAATCTTTTGAACTTTTGTTTTTAATAAGCACAGAGATGGTTAAGTTTAGCCAAAAAGTTGCTCATGTCAATTTTCTCAGAGAAAAAGAGCATATTGATTTTTCAATATCAAACGTTTATTACCTGAAGGAATTAATGAATGAAGACTTCAATGAATTAGTAGCAAAATCTTAAATTGTACTTAATCCCTCATGTATGTGCTTTCATTTCTCAATACTGGTTCTCTTTTTATCTCAGCTTTTTGACACTTCCAATGAGTATACAGTGTGTTGTTGTTGTTGTTGTTGTTGTTTTCATAGTATGTATTACTTGAGAGACATATTTTGGGAAAATACTTATTTTATACCAGCGACAGTACCGCCTCCTATTCCTATTTCCCCTGTTTACGGTCCATATATGGCTTCATATCTATCATTTAGATATCCCCTATCACTGGAGTAATATGATTGGCCTGGAACAACATTACCATTTACCAAACTCATCAATGTGTGAATGTCCTATTGACTGATGGCCTATGTAGGCTATTGGTTATTTTAATTTATTTATACACAGTCTAACAATAAAGTTAGTATTCCTACTATGATAAACAAACACAGTCACAGTGACAGAACAGAAGAGAAGAATTTGCCTTATGAGCTGCAAGTGTCTTAACTTAGATTTCATCCGAAAGACAAATAAAACAAATTATTCCACCTTTAAAGAAACCATATTCCAACAGTTTCTTAATTTTGACATTATCACATGCCCTCAAAAGTATGATGTTTTCAAGATGTCATTGTCAGGGACGGCTGGTTTAAATGGGCTATCTTTTACAGTAAAGATGAAAAACTATTATTAAAAACCTTGGAACATATTGTTTTGAATTTTGGTAGAACCTAGAGCAGCAACAGCACCAAAAAATGACAGGATATATGCTATATCTTGGGTTATTTGTGAATTTTAAAATATTTATCCAAAAAATTAGGAAACATGAATGCAGCACGAGCCACATTGGAAATGTAAAGCTGTCATTGCTGGGTAAAGTGAACATCACCTGTCAGCTTAATGAGGGTCACCGCATCCTGTATGCATCCAGATGCGGACAGGAGGGCATTTTAGCATGCGTTTTTCAACAATTGGGCCAGGAGGGGGGGCGACCCCAAGTCAGAGGATCTCTTTGAGAAAGCCAGGCGCTTGTTGTCTTTGCAGGTGCACATTACCCAGTGATCTGCAGGGAGACACTGAAAGGTGAGCTGATGGTGAGGTACAGCAGGGTGGAGTTTGACATGGTGATTAACCTGTTTGTGTCACAGAAAGGCCGTTGATGTGAGCGGCGTTTTAAATAAGGTATGCCCAAGCTCTGAAACAACTCTCTCTGCTACAAATAATTATTTTTGCTTTGGTTTTGTAGATTTATTTTTTTATTTATTTTTGTTGCAAATTGTTGCAGGTACAACATAATGGTTTCTATAATGTTGTTGCAGCACAATCAGCTGTGCTGACGTGTACAGAGGAGAGAGACACCTGTAGGCGGGTGCCACTGCCTTCCTGTAGGCGAGACTCAAGAATCAACGTGGGTTTGAAACCAGTTTGCCTTCCTGTTGCATCAACTCCAACTCCAACTCAACTCAACTCAACTCAGCTGACCATAGAAAGGAAAGGTGGGCAGGTCGGAATCGAACTGTGGGCCGCTGCAGCAACTCCGTATATGGGTCGCCAAAACACATCCATGCCCTCTTATTTCTTGGCATAAACAACATGAACCATTGATCTAGATTTGCTTGTGTAAATGCTACCATATTATGCTGCCAGTGAACGCTCCCATACTGGGGATTATAAGAGTAGGTTTATACGAGGTGCAGTGAAGGCATCAGGACAGGGCAGGGGGAGAAAGGCAGCCTGTTTGTCCAAACTTCAGAATAATAATAAATGCCATCATTTAATATTCAGAGGGTGTTGCAATATTACTGCAGTGTCAGTCATTAAGCAAAAACACAGAGAGATATTTGGGGGAATACTGACAATGCGGTGCAGGTCTAAAATCACTGTCAGTCACTCTACATGTTCACACCTACACAGATGGAAAGCCCAAGTTAAACTGCGCATGCGCCAAGCTGGGAGGGGGGGACTTTTCCGAAAATTTCTCTATAACAGTCCGTGTTCGTCGCTTTAACCAAGATAATATCATTACCACACGGATGATGGACTCCTCCGACCCTCTAACGCTGCGGCCCTTCAATAACAGCAATTTCTCAAAGACGAAAGAAAGGACGCCGTTCTACCAGGTGGGTTTTTAGCCATTACATCTCCTTATTATTCTCATTACAGTCCTGCATAGGTCGGACCCTCTCACCTCACTTTGAGCTGATCCGAAGAGTTTTTCACCTGAATCAAAATAACAGGATGTTACTGGTCATGCGGTCAGTGGAGGGCTCACTTTTAAACCCCCGCTCAGTTCACTGTGCAGCTGTGCACTGTGGTGTACTCTGTAATATATAATCATATGGTTCATTTCCCCACGGCGGATAATAAGTTCTAATACTCTGACGACAATTTGAGTTTGTGATAGCATTTGGTTCCACCATACTATTTCCGTATAGTCTACTGTGACTTTCGGTTTTAAAAAAAAGAAATCCCAGCATCAGCGACTTCGAGGAAGAGAGAGAGGAGAGAGAGAGAGAGAGAGAGGAGAGCGCATGTGACCTAGAAAAACAGGGTTACCGAGCATCAGGTGGTCTTGCGGTGTGCGCTGTTTGTGCCAAGAAGCGCACCCACTCTGTGAGTTGGTGAGATGAGAGCTTGAGGCCTCCTCTCTGCCTCTCTCCCTCAGGTGATGACCTGTAAAGACTCCAGCCTGCAGAGGATCATCCAGGTGGTGCAGAGGGTGGCGCAGAAGAGCTGCAGAAGAGCCTGTCAGCTGTTCTGCTGTCCCCTGGACACTCTGCTCTGTGAGAAGCTCACAGCCTGCCCAGGTAAAATCCAAATGGATGATGGCAACAATGAATATTTGCATCATTGTTTTGCATGTTGCTGTAATGTCATGCTCCATAATGATATTAATAATAACAACTACAACAACAACAATAATAATAATAATAGGATAATTTATTTGAATTTGATTTCATTTTTAAAATGCTCCATTTTGCTTTCTTTAAAGCTCCAAATCATCAACCTGAGGAGGATAAAAATGCACAAGGTAACTTTCTTTGAGTTTATTATTAATTACCTTTTCTCTTATTATAGCTTGCGTATGTGTCAGATAAAGCTTTGAATCATTGAATCCTTACATAAAGGAGCTTTTCCCATCATTTTATGCAGCAGTTTGTTCTGTGTAGACGTTTTACACAAATTAGGACAACTTGAACAAAATCTGTCAACCAGCTACATTAATACGTGTACTTTATACATTTTGCTAGCAGCACATTTTCCACAGAGGAACCTCAAATACTTTCTTTGCTTTTTCCATAAATCCAGAAACTGTAAGGAAGTGATAGTGACACATTTCCGCTGTTACATCACTCTGGAACAACAACTTCCCGTTCTCATATTCTCTTCCCTTTCTCTGCCATGCCCACTCATTAACAGTCGCACTCCGGAGTCCGCCTTCCACCATTTTGATTTTGAACATCAGCAACTCCACCTTGATCGACTGCGTCATCGGAAATGACACCTATCCATCTGCAGTGGCAGAAAGTCAGCCTCTAATGCATGAATCAGAGCTCCACATGCACGGTGGGTAACGGCCAAACCTATTTTATAGCATATTCCTGGGAATTTAAAGTACTTTAAAGTAGTAAAGAACTAATTTATACTATGCTATGTTGTATTATTATATATAATATTTCTGTAGTAGTTGTACTAGACACATCACAGTGCTCAAACTGCACTCACGAGAAGTGAAAACATTTTGTTTGGTCGTGCGTCACAGATCAGGCAAGGTGCGGGTGTAGCTGTGGGGCGGCACAGACCTCTCCTCCTCCTCCTGCTCCTCTTCCAGCACCAGCAGAGCCTCCGAGGATCAGCATCCACAGCTCCCATCTCAACTGTGTCATCATCGGCAACAACAACTACATGCAGGCCGAGCAGTCCGACTATACTGAAACAAATGAACCGCAAGTGTGAGTGTGAGGCTTCGGCCGCACAGAGCTGACACACTACACCCTCCAGCAACATGCTCATCCCCCCCCCACAAACACACACACTTTTTCTTTTTTTTCACCTTTTGGATTTGGATCTGTCCATTCAGTTTCTAAGTGACTTAATTGTGTGGTATGTAAAATGTCAGAATAGTAAAAAGGGCCTAAGCTGATATATTCAAACTGTTTTGTCCGATCAAACATCCAAAACACAGAGATATTCAGTTTAATATCATAAGGGAGTAAAAAAAAAAAAAAAAAAAAAAAGAAGTAATACGATTAATACTTAAGACTTATTTCCTGTGGATGCAGTTATTGACTGATTGACTTGTTGTTTTGTTGTTTCAGCTCTGTCATTTGTTTTGACGTATTTGAACTTTTCCCCTCTGGTTTTGGGTTGATGTGACTTGAAACTGGTCTAACCGTGACATTTGAAACACTGATATAAAACACAACCATAGCTCATCGTAGTTCTCTAAGTGGTGTAAGAGTTCCTGCACGCACAAACAAACGTCAGCTCCTCATATTTTATCCTTACAAATACTTCTCCTCAGTAAATGGGCTTCCTGTTTTGCAATGTCGGGGTTTCTGCTCCTCTGTCAGATATGATATGATGTAAATGATATAAAGTTGGGAGCATTTGTACCGCATTAATTTCCCACATGGATGTGACTTTGTAATGACTCATCTCATTACAAGCATCTGATCTTTCTGGAATTAATGTCAAGTGATCTGATATTGACCTATTTTCTTTCTTAGGAAAGAGAAGTTGCTGTAGGATCCATTTTATCAGCTCAGAATTGTATTTTGTATGATCAAGTGCATGCTATTGAAAGACTGTGTTACTTATCATGTCATGATAAAGGTGTTGACTTATGTTCAAATGTATGGCCTATGGTCACTAACAGTAGACTACTTAGTAGTGTTCATTGCTGGAAGTCATTCTGATTTCTTGCTTTTTATTTTTGCTGTTAATTGTATCAAATGACAGTTTGGCCTTTTATATTCATTCATTTTTATTGTATTATTTTATTAAGGTCAACCTGTCTATAAAATATGTAATATGTATATGTAGACTTTGAATCAAGGTGCTACTATTGTTTCTGCTGATATGACAATATATAATATGATGCTGATATGCTCCATGTTACTCAGTTTTTCTTTCTTTCTTCTTGAATATTTTATAAGATAAGTTTAAGTCTTTTATTTTATTGCATACTTTATGTTTGAAATTACTTGAAAAAATGTTTTGTACAATCTTAAATAAAGAACAGAGACTTGTATGGCAGTGTCTAATGTTCTATTGAATTCTATTTATTATTTCAATGTGTCAAAGGAGTGTTGGAAAAAACTCATTTTTTCTTCTTCTTTCCTTCCTTCTTCTTCTTCTTTCCTTTCTTGTCATCCTCTGCTTTTTTAAAACTACCGAGGCCCCGCCGGACCATGCAGCCTCTCCACCAGGCCTGCAACTGTAGGGTCAAAGGTCACAGCCAGGGTCAGAATTAGGGATCAGTACACTAAATAACCAGATCTGAACTGATTGGATGCTGTTACCTTGGTAGCAGCTCTGGCCTCTTCCTGCTGTTGGCGCAGTCTCTCCTGCTCCTCCCTGTCCTCCATCACCACCTGCTCCATCTCCTTGAACTGAACACAATTCAGCACCTCATTAATGTTCATCTAAGAGTGACTGTGCACCCTCTTCAGCACCTGCAGCTGCTCACCTTCCTCTTCATATCCGTCAGTCTGTCCAGATTCAGTGTCCTTTTGCAGCACACACCGTTGAGCTGCTGCTCTTTCTCCTGCAGCATCTGCTTTGTGCTCTGCTGCCACTGCTGCAGCTGCTCCTGCAACTCCTAAAACAACAACAGCAACAAGATCAGCTGCTGCTGCTTCTGCACCTGATTAATATGAAAAATCATAAAACGAGCAGAACACAGACAAATGTTTTACTAAGATAAACTGCTGGTGCCAAACATGACCAACAACTTAAAGAGCAACTCAACAATAAATGCACTCTTTTGAGTTCATTAATTACATGTGCAGTCACTTTCTTACACTATCAACTGATTCTGGTCCCATTCTACACTGTTCATTATAACAGAGGTATTCATTTGCAGAGAAAATCCAGTAATTCTTCAGTAAATCTTCAACACCGCCTAGAATTCTGTGACATACACTAGGCAGTCAGCAGTGGAGACGGTAGTATGGAGTATGAAAGATTAAGTGTGCAATTGATGTAACAATACATTCAAGATTCGATACACTTCACAATAACAGGGCTCATGATATGATTTACTCACAATGTTTTTGACAAAATGAGATTGAATCTATTACAAAACTGCAAAACAATGCATATTTCCTTTTCTTTGTAAAAGTGAAACTGATCTCTTTGCGCCTTGATACCACGATTGATATCATGATTCATTTCTACAGTGTTAGAGGCAAGTTAATAATCATGATAATAGTAATAATACATTTATTTTATATAGCACTTCAAAAGGTACTCAAGGGCACTTTGCATGGTAACAAAAAGGCAATAGAACAGCATAAGAAAAAGTAAAACAGCAATAAAAAAACACCCTCTCTACCACTCAATAACATCACCTGTTGACCTTTTGACAACATTGCCTCTGGTGCATCTGCTGAAACCTCAAGCAAAAATGATGTAATAAGTTCCTCTTTAAACAGACGATACCAGCAGGGGGGGAACCACAGGGGGCTTTTGCTGTGTCAACAAGAATCTGGCTAGCTGAATACAGGTTCAGCTCAACTGTAGCTTGCTGGGGTTTAACACAGCTGAGTACAAAGGAGCGGAGCTTATGTTGAAGCATTTTGTTATAAGACCTGACTTTACTGTTTGCCACATCCTCCTTGCAGATAAAGGACTTGTGCTGGTGCATTCATTGATAAATGATTATAAGGTCATTGCCATTAATTAATCAATCAGTTTGTTGCTTTAAAGGTCCAGTGTGTAACATTTAGGGGGATTTAGTGTCAGAAATGAAATATACTATTTAGAGGTATGTGTTCATTAGTGTATAGTCAGAGCAGGTCCAGGTTGCTGCAGTAGCCCAAATAGTGCTTATACTGGACTATGATGTTCAACCTCTGTTAAACCAGGGTCGGTATATAACAAATAAAGAATGCTCAAACTTAGATGTTAAAGAAGATCTTGGCTGAGAGCTGAATTAAGACACATTTATCAAGCAACTTACTCCTTACAGCAAAGTGTAAGAGTGACCTTTCAGAGCCACTTAAAGTGATCACGTGATTAATCACCTACGTTCAGAGCATATTTGATAAACAGCTTTTATTCTTAAGTTTGCAAGTAAGAGTTAAAGTGAAATTTTTACTTTTATCTTTCACTTAAGTTTCAGTTTTAGCAGCTTGGTAAATACAGTTCCTGGTGAACCACAGGTTGAACTTCAAGCTCAGGAACAGTGACCTCGAGTGGCAGTGAGAGGATTTCTACAGGATGCAAGAACTGGATACATGTTAAACCTAAACATTATAATTGTAATATCATTAAAAAGTGAATAACCGACCTCAAGTTGATTTTGCAGGAATGTCTCTGACTCTTCATGAACTCTCCTCTCGTCCTTCAGCTGTTTGTGCAGCATCTGAGAGAGAATGAAATGACAGATGACATGATTTGGACAACTTTTAACTCTGGAGTCTCGGTGTGCATTTGTTACTCTATAAGTTTGAGAAAAATGTAAGAGCACTGGTCATCTGCTTAAGAAGAGAACAAAGAGCAGTACAGAGATCATGTCTGCACTCTCATGTCTGTTTCTGCGGGCTTGGTGGGTAGGAGGTCTAACCCACACTGAACTGGAACTGATTCTGGACCCACCTGCAACTGGTCCTCCAGCAGCTTCTCGGCCTGGCTGTTCTCCTTCTGTGTCTGCTCAAGCTTCAGCTCAAGGTTTTTCTCCACAATCTTCTTCTTGTTGGCCAACTTTGATGACTGCAGATTCAGCTGATACTTCAGGTCTCTGGAGAGGAGGTCCATGCCCTGAAGGGGGGCAGTTATGAAGTACTGCATTCACCTTCAGACTAACATGTTTGATTTTGTTCTTAAACAAAGGGTCAGTTCACCAAAATGGACAGATTCACTCGTGGTTTTTGGATCTGCTCTTAGTTTCTCACCTGCAGTTTCTCTACTTTCTGTTGGACCTCATCTTTTTGTCTCAGCAGTTTTTGTCTTCTCAACTCCAGCTCTCTCATTAACTCTCTGGGTGGACAGACTCACATTACTGATACGAAACACACTTTCTCCTTTTAGTACACCTGAAAAGATACTGTCTAGTGTAAGGAGGAAATCTGCAACATGAGAAAAAACAGGGCTCTTATTGCACCCCCTTGTGTAGAGAAACTTGTTTTCCTATCCTCCCACTGTCTACTTAATGAACCCCATACCTTACTTGATAGGGTACTTCATTTGCTTCTCTGTCTGTCTTTTTCATGTGTATTTGTTTAAGGAAAATATGGCTATTTTGCTTCAATACAGACATCTTTTTTAAAAGAAATGCAAACAATTAATCAATTCATTAATTAGTATGGTTTCCAGATGAAGCAGGGATGAACCTTCTTATGTTCTCATCCACCTTCTTCTGCTCCACTACTCCCACCACCTGCTGCAGAGAACTGAAACTCTGCTCCTCCTCCAGCTCCAGATGCAGCGTGGAAACCTGCTGTGAGATGTACTGACTGCACAGAGAGACAACGCAGTCAGAAAAATGTTGATGCCACATCATGTTTTTGGTCCGTTTGTCTGTATTACTCACCAGTCCCTCACCAGCTTGGTCAGCCTGGCTTTCTCCTAAACACACACACACACACACACACACATCATTTTGGTTAGAACGTTTGTCCACAAAATGGAGAATAACCTGGCATAAACACAGTGAAATCATCATCAGATCAAAGCAGACAGCTGTTAGTCAGATGTTCCTCAGTGAACATGGACAGGTCACCTGTGCTGTTGCAGTGCCTTGCTCCCAGTTGATCTGCACTGTCAGAGTGTGTCCCAGTATGTCCAACTGGTCTGAACAGTCCTCCAGTACAGCTGCCAGTCTGAGACTCTGAATCCTGGATAAAGACATCCTGTAGATGCACACACACACACACACACACACACACACACACACACACACACACCGATGAGCAAGGTGAATAAACATTTCTTTTAAGTTAGTGCTAGCATGCTGCTATCCCAAAACTTAAGGAATGTGGTGTTTCAAGAGCTAATTGTCAAATATTTATCAGGAGAAGAACTATAAATAGAACACAAGACATTTACTTTGATCGATAAGTAAGATAACCTCAAACTAACAGATATCTACAGTGGTGTCTGGTGTGAGTTAGCTGTCAGTTGTGAACTCCCTCAGTGGGTAGCATGGTGCTAGCCTACGTTAACTATCCGTTTCAGAGGAAAACTCAATAGCAACTGCAAAAGATGACAACAGTCCCTTACTTCAGTTCTCACTCTCACTCCGGGTAAATAATCAAATATCCTTCAAGAGAAGCGACATTATTTTTTTTAACAGCACAGCTAGCTACTAACGTTAGTTATTAGCAGTTTCACGGTTTTCATGTCACTATGGTAACAGTGGACTCCCGCTGGGGGGCGGGGCGGTGAGCTCTGGGTGGATCATCATACTGGTATAATTATTAGAGACTGGTTGGATAGCTTATCCAAAGAGTGACTGACCCAATACGAGTAGTATGCGAGTTGTATAAAAGAAAAAAAGTTGCTCTAGAAATTGAGTGCATCAATCAGTCAAACGTATTTATTATATAGCACATTTCATTCAGTGTAGTGCAGTTCAAAGTGCTTCACAGACGATAATGAGACAGAATGGAGTAAAAATTAAACAAGGTAGGTATAACGATATTATTTTATTCTTAATTTTTTATTTAATTTTTAGTTATACTCAAACAAAAACAAAAAAAAATTAAGAAAGCAGGCAGAAATAACACATAAAACAATAATAAAAAAAAATCTATTTAAAATCAATTTACTATTTTAAAATAAAAGTATAGTAGTAGTAAAATAAAAGCCAGGCTGCATATGGGTATATGTGTATATATATATGTGCTGTCAGTGGTGCCTGTTGATATTTCCATGTGTAACAAAGTTACAAATAAACCGTTCAACAAATGAAGTTGCCCATGGGAAATCATTTTCAACATATTGTGGGTTTAAAAAAACTATTAAACAACACTCATTTAAGAGACCGCTGACAAAACTCTATTTCCATATGTTTATATATTACTTCTACTCTTTATGTACAATATGCAATATTGCAATATGTAATAAAGTAGAGTACCGAGTAGATGCATTAACCAGCTATCACTTACACTCTCAATGAGTTGGCCTCTACATTATCTTTCTTGACTCTACTTTGAAGGATGAACTAGCATCTAGCAGCAAAGTTACATATTGCAGCTAACTGAACACATCTGTATTTGAAGATGTTGGAATGAGAACGGGCTGTAAACTGTGTAGGACAAAAAAACACAAAAGGCCATATCTACAGCCAGTGTTCTGTGCTGCTGTAGAAACATGCTGGTTTGACATGGTGGACTCCAAGGAAGGCAACCCTGTGTAGATCAAAACATCTTATTCTAAGGGAACAAAAACACAACAATTCCTATATTCAGGTGATTATATGAATATTATATTTCATTTCTGCCAATAGATTCTAAAGAAAATACATGACAAAGAAGATATGGATACTCTGATCAGGTATTGCATTACAGTTTATTCTTGTAGTCATCATTTGTTGCACTCTCTGCAGGGAGTTACAGCTTGAAGGTAATACAGACTGAAGGTACAAGCTACACCATAGTACATGCATGAGGCTGTCATACTGTGAGGTTTCTTGTGTGGACTTCCCACTCCTCCCCTGAACACACAGTACTGGGATAGTTTCCCTCTCAGAGACACAGATCTACAGCAGTCTCACTGTCAAGATACCATTGAGGCAACACAGAGCTGATCTACAAATAAACCATTAGAAACAAAGTATGTACAGTTACAGTAGATGACTGTTCAACATATGAGTGCGATCATAAAAGGCAATTCTTAAGGCAGAAACATCTTAAGGAGGGAAATGAGGAATGTGATGAAGAATCAAATAGACATCCAGGCCACAGGTCAGGTACTTCTTCCTGCCAATGAGACTCTGAATGATGGAGAAATCATAAAGGCGTTATATTAAGACTTACAGTGTGTGTTGAACGGCAAGACAGTATGTTGTTATTATTTGCAGTGAACTGGGTTTCATAAAGTGTACAGCTGTACAAAAACATCAACATGAGGCGTTTTATTATGACTAATCTTTACACAATACAAATACGAGTCAGGAACTTAATGTAAAGAAAAGTGAAGGAGTTAATACATACTATATATTTACCAACGCATTCATTCATAGGTATTTAAAAATGCAAAAATATGCCGGTATTTCCTGTAAATGATTAAAAGGCAAGTCTGAAAAATCTTGATTGTTGTTTCTATACCTGCTTGTTTGCACATCTGAGTGATTTAAGTAAAAATAGTTGTTTATTACGAACGTACAGTGTAAATGTATGGTTAAGAAATGCGCTTAAAGGGCCTCAAAACATATTTCTTTCATCTGCTTCTCACTATAAGTAATAGAGTCCAACATGAACACAACATTTTTTTTTTTCATGGGAGATGTAGGCTATAGTATTTTTTTTAGCTTGGACACTAAATATCTCAGCCTCTGCAGCTTCAAGTCCCCTGACTTCATGTTAGAGCAATGCTAAGATCGATCGCAGTCAATCGACCTAATGGAATCCTAACCACACAGTCCTTATGAAGCAAATCAGCAGAGTGTTAAACTCTTAATGCTTATTTAGTCTTGAATATTTGCACTTTTTTAAACGTCATTTTGCTGCAAGACGGCTGTAAACATACATCAATGGGGAATGACTTTTCCTTGGGTGACATACAGGTTAGGAAGATGTTATTATTTGGCACTAAATCTGCATAAAAACAGATTATGTTTTCTGACAAAATGAAAAAAACAGACACAAAGACTTTTCCTCTGCTTTCTCAAGAAAATCCGAAACATGCTCTCAAGCATGCTTCGTGAAGATGAAAGTGGAGGAAAGTCTCATTGAGCGTCATAAGCTAAATAAAACAAAGGGTGACTTTTCATCGAACAATCATTTACTGTACACACACGTAAAAAACTAAATTAAAACCCATACAAAATGTACAGTTTCATATTCCATATTTTCTTGAGTGTCACTCTCAGTTTACAACGCGATCTCTTTGCAGGCCTTGTGTCTTCTGCAGTGCCAGCGCCTGAAGAAGTCAAACACACATCAGTCCTTCTTGTGCTTATTGATTTGAGTGTGAGTTGGGTTGGACCGCGCTGTTGTGCCATCAGAGGAGAGGGATGTCATTCCACTTTGAGGCATTGCCATCACAATAGTGCTTGTCTCTTTACTCAAACACTGTGGCCAGAGATTAAAGGATCATCTATGATATGGTAAAAAAAAAAAAAAAAGATTGGCAGATCTACAGTATATGTCTGAAGAAGCTGTACATGGTGATCAGGACACAGAAACAAAAACCACATTGTCCACCGCTGAGGTTCACATCAGCCTTCTGACAGCTTAATCTGAATGTATACACTTACTGTAAGATCATATCCAGTGTTGAGTCTTTATAATTGTGCCATTGGAGCTGGAAGCAGCCAGAGATAGAGAGAGATAAAGAGTTTTAGATCTCCTTGATTGTTCGTTCAGAGGGCCGGTACTCCTCCCTTCCTTTAGGGGAGGACAAGTAAAAGGACTGGGTCTTGCGTTTTAGGCGAGCTCTCTTAGTGGCCAGGGACAGGCTGTGCTTGCTGGAGGCGATAATGTCAGTGATGAACTTCTTGCAATCCACACACACCTCCATGGTGGCCCAGTCCTCTGTCAGCTCCGGGGGAAGCTCCAGTTCTTCATGGGACTTTAAGGAGCCGTGCTTAGAAAGCCTACATGGGACAGATAAAGAGGACAGCTTGGCATCAACAGGATCAGAAAACCACTTTGACTCATTGTCAAAACTACCCAGGGTATGTGGTCATGGGCAACCCAGTCCGTGGGTGGTCGTAAATAAATGCTGTGAATGGTCAACCTAATTACAAAAAAAATATTTTTGACTAACCTGTAGTCGTATCTACTCATGTGAATTATTTATTATATTTATTTATCCAGGTGTTGATACGAGTTCACCTCAATAAGGCTTTTTTTTTAACTTCTTAACTGGTATTTTTTGTAAAATTATTTAAATTATTTTATCTGGTATTGGGTTTTTATGTTTTGAGTTTGATTTACCTTCTATTCTATTTGATTGTTGACAGGAAGGTTTAGGTTTAAGTAAGAGTAACAAGGACACTGATTCTGGAGAGAGATGGAGGTATCAGTTTCAGAGACAGATAACTCAAAAGCTGTGCAAGTAGCCAAAAAGCCAAAACTATCTGTATAGTTTGATACCACTGATCATAGTACTTTTCAGCCACTAGATGTCACAGTGACAGTGCACTACAGTCCAAAGATACACACTGGATATTTGAGGCAGGTGTTGAGGACAGATTGTCCCCAAGCAGCAAATACTAAGATTGAATGCCTTTTAGTCTATGGTTTATGTATTTTCTACATTGTGTGATTATGAGCAAATGTGTCCTCAGCTTTTTGTATCATAAGCAGCATTTTGGAAGTGCAGTTAATGTCTTTTAATCTATGTACATTCACTGTGGTACAGTATGTGTTTTAATCCACTGTACCAATACATACCAATACAGAGTCTTTCTTTGTATTACATCAGGACATAAATAATGTGGTATCTTCAGTCTGAGTAATGTGTGTTCGTAGCTCTTACTTGGAAATGGTCTTCTGAATGCCGTGGCGCTGTGGGCTACTGGAGGATTTCTCAGATTTAGCAGCAGCTGCTGCTCCAGAGGCTTTTGCAGCTCCTTTAGATGCTTCTGTTGTCACTCCTCTCAAAGTTGGGGATGCTGAGGCCCCTTCCACTGCTGATGGCCCCGGCCCTGCAGCCACAGAGAGACCTTGTCCTACAGCAGCAATGGCACTTACCCTGTCCCTGGGGAGAGTGTTGGTCGAGCCGATGGAGTAGATGGGCAAGCTGGAATAAGGTTTGGATGGCAGCCGCATCTGTTAGAGAGGGAAGACATGAATACTGATGAAAACTGGAGGTTTATATTTATATCACATCCTCACTTCACAACTCATAGGTTAGGTATTCAGGTGTCAGATTTTTTTAAATCTTCGTTAAACTACTTCAGTATTTTCTTACAACATAGTAATGATGCAAAACAGGAAAGATATCTTTGAGAGAATCAGTAATAAAATATGATGGAAATAATGTTTTAACTGATCTAAAGAAAGATACACTGTTAAATTTGCAAAGTGTTTCCCATTTTGAATTTGGCACCACACTACTGTGAGCTTACTGATCTGTACAAATGGAAGCAGGATTTCATGCTGCACGGGCAGCTGATCGGCCTATTTGACTTACCTTTTTGCAGCACTGTGAACACACAGGCCTGCAAGGAGAAAAGAGAGAGAAAACAGAGGATGTGATGAATGAAAACAGTAACACTTCCTTCCAGTTAGTTTCCCTTTAAGAAAAGATGAAGATAATGTAAGTAAGATGTTTTACTTTTTGCAAAACTGGCAGATGTAGGACCAGGTGAAAAAGGAAAACCTTTTGGTTCGACAACAGAAGCAAAGCTGAAATACAAAAAAAAAAAAGATGAAGAAGAAGAAATTAATGCAAACATCAAAATATTTGACCAAATGTACAACTGTAACTGATGGCAGGTTAATGCATTCACTTGGTGTTTTGTACTGGAAATAATACAAGCAAGGTGTGTAGTTACCTTTCCCTTCTTCATAGCGTTGTAGATGTCTTTGTACTGCTGGAACTTCTCCAGTTCTGCCTTAACCAGCACCTGTCTGATGTGCATCACTTCCTCCACGGTCAGAGACAGGCACTCCACGGGGAAACAGAACTCCTCCTGCAACAACACACACACGTTTATGTAGACACACACACAACAGTGAGTGACTCTGGCAACAGCCGATCCAACACACAGGGCTCAGTGTTTATCATTCAGTACACAAGCAGCCACCCCTCTGCACCTTTCAGAGCAGCCTGTGTCGGTCCAGACTGCATTTGGGTCTTAAAAGATGTTCTCATTGTTCACTGAAGAAAAAGGCAGAATCAGAGAGGGCTCATGATGCTTAAAAAACTGAAGTGATGGAAAGACATGATTCCAGCGGCAGTGCAGGGCAGCAAACTGGGCCGTAACTGTTTTTTTATATTTTCTGTAATTATGTACATCCCTATACATATATATTTATTGCCCTAGAGAATATGTGCTATTTTGTCATTAGTGTGGTGGTTTATATGTTGGTGTGACTGGGTTGTGATTGACAGGTCACAACATACATTCAAAGAAAATTGTTATTAGTTTAATGTAAAAAAAATAATTTCAAAACCCCCATTAATGAACTTCCTGTCATCATTGCAGTGCAGGGTGGCCTGATTACCAGTGCATCTGTCTGGAGGAAACAGAGGAACAGGTAGAACACAGTCCAGAACAAGTCTCTACTGGGTTTGCGGATGTTTCAGAGGAACAGCCAGCACCCAGCCCAGAGATAGACTCTCCTGTGACCCCCAGTTCTGAACCTTCTGCTACCACTGCTGTCCAGGAAAACTGGACTGTAGCTTCAGCTGCACCAGCCATTCAAACCCCGCTCAATGACCTTCCTGTTGCCATTGCAGTGCTGGTTGAACTGACTACTAGTGCTAAAACTCCTGCCAACATCGGCCTGGAGGAAACAGAGAAACAGCAATAAAACAGTCCAGAGCCAGACTCTACTGGAGTTCCTGATGCCGCAGAGGCCACAACCAGCCCTGCTGAAGGTATGGATGAGGACAGAGAAACAGTCTCTGCTGTCGTTACTCCTCCATCAGCTCCTCTGACCACCAGTGCTAAACCTCCTGCCGTCACTGCTGTCCAGGAGGATTTAACAGTCAGCCAGATTGAAACAGTACAGCAGCCAGAACCCAGCCCAGTACCAGACTGTGGTGTGGCTTCAGCTCCAAAAGCTGCTCAGACCCCCTCCGATTAGCTTCCTGTCATCACTGCAGTGCAGGATGACCTGACTACCAGTGCGGAACCTCCTGCCAATATCGGCCTGTAGGAAACAGAGGAACAGCCAGCACTCAGTCCATAACCAGTCTCTACTGTGGTTGATAATGGTGCAGAGGACAGAACCAACCCTGCTGAAGGTATGGATGAGGAGCCTGGTCTGGAGGAGAACAGAGTCTCTGCCGTCACTACTCCTCCACCAGCTCCCCTGTCTACCAGTGCAGGACCTCGTCCACAGTGCCATCCACAATGGCTTGAACAGTAGTCTGGATGAAGCAGACAAACTGGCAGCACCAAGCCCAGACAAAGACTTGGCTGTGGCGTCACGTCCTCCTCCTCCTCTGACTCCTCCTGCTTCAGTTGGAATGCTGCTGGATGGCGAGGATAACTGTGAGGAGCCCACATGAGAACCAGACTCTGCAGTGGTTTCTGCTCCACCAGCTCGTCTCCCTGCGCCTAATGTTGCTCCTGACCTGACCATCAGCCAGTATGAGGCCAAAATGAAGACTGAGGGTGGAACCCAAGGCTTCCTTGGTTGGCTCAGAAACACACTGTACTGCTGTTTCTAGTTTGCAGACACAGACTGAGACTGAATTTTTCATGTTCCTATTTTGAACAATAAATTCATTGTTGCATTGCAGTCAGTTTGCATCAGGTTTATTTACTGTGACTTATTTGGATTCACTGTATGTTACAGTACAGTAAAAGCATTGTTCTTAAAAAGGTGGAATGTGTAATTCATCTCATTGTCAGAGAGGCAAGTAAGTCAGAAAGTTTGATTTCAAAACTCTAATTTTTAGGTACGCATATGTATAAACAAACATTTGTGACCAATGATCAATTTCACACAACTGTGACCCTGTGTACTGAGTAAGACATTTACAGTGTCAAAATAGACTTGTCAATGCTCTCTAGTGGACAAACTATGTGAAAACAGTGACGCTGTTTCTTAATTATCTTAAACATATCTTTAGGATTTCTGTGCTGCAATTTCGTACAGCCAAAATAAACTTGTAACATATGTATGTAATTTCGCTGATTTGTCAGTCTAGCTCTAAATAAACAGACATGGTATATTCATGTTGGCGATGGCATCCCGGTGAAAACCTTTTTAAAAGTCACACATCATGAGTCACTGACTGACTCTTGTAGTAAAAGTTAGTGCACTGTTACTCCTGCTGATCTCATGACTCCTGACAGCTACAGTACGCTGCTTTGTAACTGAACCAGAGTCAAGGAGGAGAGGAAGCATCAGACAACTTCAAATGTTGTTTTAAACAGTGTCTTCATATTTATAGTGTCACAAATAAACCAAAACATGGCATTTTGTAAATGTATCCCACCACTAGCAGACAACTGATTTGTTCAACACTAGAGCAGATTTGAATTAATTAGAGCTGCAACTACCTACTTGGGTTTGAGTGTTAAAAGATGATCAAAAGCAGTGAAGTGAATGATTATTAAATAAATTATATTGCTAATTAGCTGTGTAATCACACCTCAGATAAAAAGCAGTTATCCTCGGTCTAAGGCAGCAGCCTGCTCTACAGGCAAATGATCTCTAGTGAAGCAGGAAGCATTAGAATAGGATGGGCAGCTACAGTTATTATGCCAGGACGGACTTATGGAGACTGGCAAACCTTAGCCGACTCTCTTCCTCTGATGTAAATGCCCTTGCACAGAGCAAACACTGCCTTCATCAACCCCAACACAAATGTTTCGATAGGGTGGGAGCTCCGCAAAGGGTGTAGAGTGGAGGGAGAAGGGCGGAGGAGGAGGAGGGGGCTCCAGGGACGATTTGAAGCTATCATTCCAACCTGAGCAAGAAAAGGTGAAGGAGTGTGTGGGGGAGAGGAAGAGAAGGGTTCCTCCCGTTTCTCAAAGAAGTCACAACAGGAGATATTGTGAGCATACACAGTGGATTTAGTGACAGGAAAAGGAGAGAAATGCAGGCAGACACACGCAAATAAAAGGATAAGAGAGGTGATAATGAGTATTTCGTTTCAATCCCTTCTCATTGGCTTCTCTGTGATCCTGATGCTCACCTTCCCCATTTGTTTTCCTTATTACGTTACTGGACATGATCTGTGGTCAGAGCTGGGTTAAAACTTTGCCAGGCTACACTGTCCTCAGACATCCCACTGTAATACACTCTAATACTGTTGCACTATTTGTTGTTTGTTAACTTGTACTGCTCTTATAAACAGTCTGAAAATAATAAAACCTAAATAAATCATTCTTAGCCTCTTTTTTGTGACTTTAGTATTTTTTGGTACATTTCACCTACTGAGGATTTACAGTTTGCAAGGAAATGTCTGACTCACCAGAGACTTGGAGCTCTTTTTGCAGGGCGGCTGAAACTGTCGTACGTTGGTTGGGGTTTCCTTCTCGATGGAGTGTCTCCTTTGCGGGGTCTGACGTCTCTCTGGCTGGGGTGTAGAGGAGATTGGCAGGAACATGGGGGGAGCTGGTGTTCACACAGAAAATAGAGGTAAAATAAAGAAAGAGAGGCAGCTTAATTGGAAAGTAAAATCTCAGGAAAACATAGCTGGCGAGGCTGTAAGATTAAAACTCATCGATCGCTGTCAGTGTATGGTTTAGTTGAGGGGCCGACTGAGCTGTGACAGGGATGTAGAAATATTTCCTGACTCACTTTTCTTCCCCAGCGCAGACTCTGGGGACGTATCATCCATCAAAGATGTAGCCACACTGGAGCTGCTGGCCGATCTGCGCCCAACAATCTCATCCTGAGTGAATGGAATACACAAGCACTTCAATCAATATTTGCTCCGCACGAGCCACATGTGAATTCTAAAGATCCATCCCAATCACACAAACTCATACTGACGTCAGAGTCAGAGCTGTCCAGCTCGGCGAGGCTGGGGGCCTTCAGGAGCCTCTTCCTCTGAGGAACAGAGTGAGATCCAGATGGCTCTGCCCTGGGAGATGCTGATCCATTGGTCAGGGACAGACTGCTGGACGTCCTCCTGCCCATGTATGGACTAAACTCATCTGCACACAGCCACACACAAGAGAGGGCAGTTCAGACAAAAGGAGGATAAGCACTTGAGATGGATCTCAAAACACTTCCTCATATGATTCCTTGCATCCTGTGTTATTTTTTTTAATCTATTTTGACTCTTGTGCCCCCTAAAACAGGGGACTGAATTTAAATCACAGTGTCATTGAATGGGATGTGAGGTGAAAAGATGCATTGAATCTGAGTACTGAGGTTTGAGATCCATCCCAAGGTTAAAGAGGTCAGGTAGGGTGAGTTAAGTTGATGGGAGGTAGAAGAGCAGGCTGGTGTTACACACAGAGCATGAATGCCACTTTCATGAAATATTTAACCTCTGAACTCCTAAAATGGGATTCTGTCTGCTGACAGCCTCTGTGGTATTTTTGGGGGAGCTGAATCCTTGAAACCAAAAGTCCTAATTGACTAACAAGGTCATTCTGCACTGACAGAGCAGTTGTTAGGTCCACTGATAAACAATCCATGTTAACAAACCACCTACCACACTGCCTGACTCTAGCTGTGGTTTCTAGGGGCGCAAAATGGTTGAAAAGAAGGTTTAGGGGGAGGGAGGGAGTGCGGGAAGAGGAGAGAGAGTGCTGTAAAAGACAGATAAAGAGCTGCAGCTGATAGGATCTATGGGAGCCCTGAAACCCCTCTCTGTTCTCCTTTCAGTCTCTTCTCTTGTCTGTGGGAAAAGCATCCACATGAGCTCATTGCCTCTGCTGCTGGACTAGAACTGTCTTTCTACAACTTAGACACCACGTCACCAGGATTTACACTTTACTAAACTCAAACAAACCAGCCATAATTGAACACTCTACCTGTGAATTGGCCAGGCTTCAGTATTCAAATATTTAAATAGAAGAGATATTAGTTTACAGCCAGGGAGGCAGACAGACAAGGCCATTAGGTTAAGGGTTAACAAGGCCTTTCAAACCACAGCAGCTCATACTTTACCTAGTCCAGTACGGAACAAATCCTGTGGCATACTGCGAGTTTTGCCAAAACCTAAAAGGGGACACCTCCTTTGTTAGGATAGCTATAAGAATATTCCACCACCAAAGGCAGCTGCATGAGCACATACATACAGTAGGTTTAAAGTGTCTTTCAACTGTGGTATATGTGCAGCCACACAGATTTGCTGCATATAATTTGGGGTAACACTACTGTGGAGGGTGAACTTTTGGGGATTTCCTGTGTAACTGTCGAATGTTTAAATGTTCAAAGAAATCCTGGTAACCCCAAATTCCGATAACAATTTCTGAACATACCCAAATCGGATGTTTTTTGTGCCTAAACCTAACCAAACCTTTATTTGTGAAACAGCTCAATTGTTGAATCTCAACTTAAAATGTTACAAATACTCTAGACTGTCTGTAGGCGGACTATCCAAATAAAGTGGAATAGTAGTTCAAGGTGCTTATTTACTTTCTTACGGAAAATTAGATGAGTAGATCGATACCACACTTGTGTCTGTGCGTTAAGTATATAGCTAGAGCGAGGGGTTGATAAGTGTAGCTTAGCGTAAAGACTGGAAACAGGTGGAAACAGCTAGCCTGGCTCTGTTTAACGTTAACAACATCTGCTTAGCAGCACCTGCAAACCTAGCTAATTAATTTGTGCAGGAAGACATCCGGAAAAGAGAAAATTTAAAAACTATAACTTAACGTTTTTTCATTTCTCTTTGTGTAACTGTGGACAGAGCCAGGCTGCTTCACTTATTACTCCCTGCTTAGAGTAATTAGTTACACTACTAGTTATATTAGTTTTCCCACAAAATTAGTCATTGTATCCCTTCTTCCCAAAATTCAAACTAATGATTATCAAAATCCAGTTTTGTTTGTTAAAATCAAAGCAATGCATATATTTCCAGCCACTGAATATAAGAGTCTTCTCCATGTTCCAAGGTAGTTTCCTCCACGATTATAAAAATGAATCCAAGGATGTGATGGGGGTAATATTATTCTTAGTAATCAAATACACTACTAGTTACTGGGGAAAGTAATATTATTACTGTAATAATTTTAGCAACGAGTTACTGCCCAGCACTGCCTACTTCTAGTGTCATATTTACTGCACAGAGAGTGGTATCAATCTCCTCATCTACCTCTGGGCAAGAAAGTGAATAAGCATATCTCCAAAATTTCAAACTATTCAAGAAGTTGTTAATAAATTATAAACATTGCAATGGGACACACCATCTCCATTTTGGCAGTTGGCAGGGAATGAAAAAAAAAAACCCACCACCAAACAACAACAAAAAAAAAACAACCCAGAAGTACATACATCACCAAGAGTTGTGTAACAACAGTGTTTATATCTTGTGAAATGGATTTCTCCTTGAAGCAGCATTTTCTTGTTCCTGATTAAAACCTTAATCATGTTCATTAAAGTGTCAGTGGGTATGTACCATCTCCCCCTGAAATATAGAGTCAAACTGCTCACTCCATATGAGAATGATCCATTACAGAGGGCAGTCCGTACACACACACGAACACACACACACAGATTTTCGGACAGTATGAATGAGTAAGCGTGAGGTGATAAAGCTTGAGCTGTGATGAGAGACACTGGCTTCAGTCAGAGGGAAAGGGGAGCACAGCATTATTCTGATCCGCCTGCCTCAGCAGTATTTTCTTATCACCTCAATCAAAAGCTGTCTCATCAAATTGGTCATACGCATTTAAAGCTAAACACATGCCACTGCTGAAAGAACATAACTCAGTTTACTGAGCGTCCTGTGCTGTGCACACTGATCCATCTGCACCCTGATTCAATTCTGCAAAGTCACTGTGGCACATGAAAGACTCTTTTGTATGAAGTTGATGATTCTTGAGGTGGCAGGAACTCTTTGGCCTGTTCCCTTTCACTCCTTGATTAGATGGCTGGCTGCACACACTTCTACTTAAGATTCACATTACAGCAGTGTATTTGACAGATGATGCACTTAGAAAAGGTGACACTTTTCCTGAGTGTTTAGAGATCAGCAGCAACAACCAGGAACATTATTCAGGATCCTGGGCATTTGTTTGACAGGAGCTGCAGATAAAATTGACTTGTATGAGCTTTACTTTTAAGACAGCTACAGTTCTATCATTCAGTAGGATAATAACATCAAAATGATGTCCTCCAAAGAAAGATTTGAAGTGCACTGAGGCAGCAATAGTGCCATTTCACAACTCTTCCTTCAGAATTCCGCATAAGCATAAGTTGTAGTCAGCAGTAATAAAACTAAAAAAGAAACAATGACATTGTAAATATAACTCAGCTGAATAATACTATATCATTAAAACCATCACTGGCCTTTAATTAAGTATGTAAACTCTGGCGTAGTTACAGTAGCATCAAGAGCAGTACAGCACTTTAATAGTCCAACAAAAAGTAACATTGATGGAGCTGGTTCCTTCCTAAGGTTGCAAACAAGGACCTCTGACTAACAGCAGGGCCGTAGGCAGCCAGGAGTCCAAGTCCCTCAATGCAGTTGTTCTTGTTTCACTACAGATAAACTAATGCATTGATTGTGGTGGATCTATGGCTGTACATGTGAATCCAAGAAAAGGCATAAGGATCCTGGAGTTGTCAAAGTTTCTTGAAAAAGTTTTTTTTTCCAGTAGGTTCAGTCAAGTTTGCTCTCATACTACTACCGCTCAGAGGGCCAGAAGCTGGATGTTTTCAAGCACTATTTTTTATCAGTGCTAAAAGTAGTAAAATGTGAATATACTGAGTAGCATCAAAGGTCCAGTGTGACCACTTGGAGGCATCTAGTGGTGAAGTTCAAGATTGAAACAAACTAAATAACTGCTCGCCTTCCAAGCATGTAGCAGAAACTCGCAAAAAATGTAAAAGGCCCTATCTAGAGCCAGCGTTTGGTTTGTCTGTTCTGGGCCACTGTAGAAACATGGCGGTTCAACATGGCAGACTATATGGAAGAGGACTACTCCCTCTGTACATAAAAACTGCTCATTCTAAGGTAACAAAAACACAACTGTTCTTATTTTCAGGTGATTATAGACTAATGAAAACATAGTTATGAATATTGTATCTAGTTTCTGCTAATAGATCCTTAACACACCGGGACCTTTTAATACCCACCATGTATAAGTTGCAAAACCCCCAAAATTGAATTGATCAAATAAATCAAGTCTGTGACTACAGCTCTACTATGTTTGTACTGTGACTGAATGTCCTGTGTGCCCATTCTGCCTGGTCAATGTGTCACTCATCAGTTTGCTCTCACCAGTGTCCTCCTACTGACCAGTGTCCCACATCACCATGTTTCACCTCCACAGACCACAGCCAACCATCACCAACCACTGAAGCATGATGTGAAATGTGTGTGCAGTGCGTTGATACAGTACGTTTGATGTGTGTGCAGAGTGTGCAGGCTGGTAGAGCAGCCACAACAAGGAGGGAAACAGAAAGAGATAAAAGGCCAGGTAAGCAGACTTTACCTGACGCATCAAAACTGAAAGACATGCTAAGTGGCCGAATTACTGCAACGAGAAACAGTCATGGCATCGGACATCGGTTATTGCTTGTGATTAGGAGGCAAATGAAGGCAAGACTTAACAGTAACACATTAGAGGTTGTAATCTGCTTGTATTTGGCAAGAAATGCAGGGGTATAGCATGCTTTTTGTTTAGTTTTAGATCACTGAAGTATAACCACTTTCATAATAGGATTTGAAATAAGCCACAGCCAATGGTGAGAGATTACTGACATTGAGAAACAGTAGCAGTTTTAGCGTTGTTGGTGTTAACGGAATTGCAGACACTTAGCATTATTATTCATGTACAACTTTCTCTATATTGCAATGTTGACAACAAAACAATACTAGGCATTAGTTGCAACACAAATATGAGAAGTTACGACAGGCACAAACAATAGTGTAATAAAGTGTGAAAGGAACTAAAAAATAGCTCAAAATAATGAAGCTACTACACATTCCTCAGTTGAATTTAGTTGATTTGCACATGATGCCCAGCAGGTGCAAGCATCAGCTCCATACTTCAGCATAAAAAATACATTTCAGACTGAAGTATGTTTTCATGTGCATGTGTTTGTGTATGTCAGTGTGAAGCAAAGGTATAAAAATAACAAGGGACAAAGAAGCGTTGAGTTTCCTTACCCAGCCTTCCCCTGCGGACCTCACCAGGAGAAACCGGTCGAAGTTTCCTCTCTGCTTTGATTTCCTCCAGGATGCGCTCATGCAGTGTCGGCGGAGCCTGAGTCTGTGGCTTCAGCTTACGAGCTGACACCTAGTAAAAATATAAATAATGACAGAGAGGAGGTAGAGGGGAGCACAACAACTGACACAAACAAACAGCCAGCAGGCCTGTTCGTCACCACCTCCTCATATCTCCTGTGACTGATTGTTCTCCAAATTACCCAGAGTTCATCACCCTGCTGAAACAGCGCCTTCTAAAACAGCAAGATTTATATCAACAGAGAATTGATGAATGCAGCATTTCACTGAAACTTGAACTAGAAAGCTGCAACATTCCTATTTTACAGAGAGGTTGTGCTAGTTTTTAATATCATTTTTTAAACTCTTTTATATGATGGCGTTAAAGAAAGAGTGTCACCTACATACGGTTTAATGTGAATCATATAATGAGGCCTAAAAAAGCTGGAAACCACTGATAGCTGAATGTTTATTGATACTTTCATTTGAAGACAGTTCCCTAAACTGTTGGGATGGGTTGAGAGTCTGTGGTCTTCAGTTGTACTTACAGGGTTGAGAGGTGGTCTGGACCTGATGAACTCCAGGATGACTTCATGAGCACTCTTCTTTAACTTGGGTGGGATGTCTCCATTTATCTGGAAAAGAAAGAAAAATATGAAAAAGTTCAACACAGACGAGAAGACAGAATGTAATTTATTAACTGGACTGGACAATAGTTGAAGATCATGAACTCTAGGGAGGTGTGAAACTGCCTGTTGCAGGACTACCAAATCCAGAACCATAAATAGAGCTATAAGCTACAGCTGCAACTAGTGATTATTTTCATGATCAATTAGTCTGACAATTAGAATTAAATTAAATTAAAATTGTATTGGTTTATTGATTAATTCAGTGAAATACCCCAATTTTTCAGAGCCCAACGTTAACATCAGTGAAAGTATTGGGGGTTTTTTGTTTGTTAGGACAAGACAGCTTGAGAGATGCTAGGGTGCTAAGAAAGTCTTGTTTTGTCCAACGATGACTTGTATTTGCCATGTAACATGTATAGTTGGGATGAATCGAAGACATGGCACAATGTTCTACTACATTTTGTTAGACGTGTCAGCATTTTCTGACTGGTGACTTGTCCAGCAACCTAAGGTCAACAGTGTCAAAATAAAATAGGTTCAGGTCCTTCATATCACCAAATGAGTGAAACACAAGCAGTATCGCTCCAGCCTATAATTATTACGCAACTTTTTTTCCCCAAGTAATTTCCCATGGGACTGGAAGATAGTACAGCAGAAGTGCAGCAAGCAAGAGGCAGGCGTGTGATAATAATGTCTATGTGTAGTACAAATCGGACACTGACCATGACTTTGCGCAGCTTGTATCGTTTGGACCTGATGTCGTCCATGAGCATCTCGTAGGGAGTGAGCTGGTACTCGATGGGCAGAGGGTTGTACTGGCGCTCCTGCACCTTCTTCAGCTTGACTCCATCACGCAGGTCCCTCATCACCTGAACCCAGAATCGAGCCTGACGGAGGAAGCAAAGGGCAGCATGGGAAAGGGGAAGCAGAAAATACCACGACCCTTTGAATATGAATTGATCTGGACAATAACAATCATCTGTGCTCTGACCTCTCTGTGCACACAGAATAAGGAGGGTTCATCAAGGGGAGTGGTTCTATCCATCTCAACATGGTTCCTGAGAAGTTCTTTAATCACTGCCTATTTAGAGTGCAACATGCATTCATAAAGATTTCTGTATGTGAACATGCAATGTATGTAGAATCTTAAAAAAAAAAAACAAGGGGGGGGGGGTGCCCCTGTATTTCAGGTGAGTTTGATCAGGAGAAAGGATCAGTTAAAGCTGCAGATCAGTGGTCAGGGTCTCGTTACCCACCCAATCAGCATTCTGTAGCTCATTCAGGTCTCGGCTAGGGTCTTCTGATGACTCTTTCTCCATCTTACGCAGGTTCTGATGGATAGACAGAGAGACAGTTTGAATATAAAAAAAAGAAACCAGAAAGACAGATATCAGGAAATAAGCAAAAAAGCGACAATGTGGACCAATAAAGTCATGTCTCCAGTTCAATCATAGTTGTGCAAGAGAAAAATCTAATATGCAGACACTCAGGTGTCATTCAGTTTCAATTGAACACTTACAAACATGTAATGTCAATTATCACATAAACAGTTTCTTCACAAGAATGGTAATACCTGAAAACTGTCAGTCTATGACATAAAAGATAAAAGATCATTATAACTTTGACTGATATAGTTGTTTACTGATATGAGACTTTGAATTTAAAGAATGGGTAATCAGTGCTTGCAGACCTGCAAAGAATATACAACTCTGAGGCACTAAATATTTGTACGCTCTGGTTTTGCTGACTTTGACTTTATTTCTGTCCCATTGTTTTGGTCTAAGATGCTGGTGCTCTTGTGCCATATCCAGTGCCAAGTAAATATTGTATATATAACCTTTAACCATGAAAGCTGATAAATTCACTTTGTATGCAAGCTAGAAAAAAGAAGAAACATGGCATGAACACCTTGTTGTCAGCCACAGCAGTCAGCAGTAAGCCAAACTCCTCCACTGTGACACCTTTGTGAACCTGCGCAACGTGAAGCCATTAGTGTGTGGTAAAACACTGACAGCCTGACAGACAGCTTACTGTGGGAAACAAGGAGGCATTCCTCTGCTAGTGCTTTCAAAGTTCAACAGAGGACAATGTCTGTGTGTGTGTGCGTAACAGAGAAAGAGAGAGAGAGAGAGTGAGAGAGAAGGAGAAGGAAACGAAATATAACCAAAACTGTGTGAGCATTTTAAAAGAGTAGGCAGATAGAAGATGTTCCCTGTGGTTAATATTTGTGGAGAGACTGTTCTTGTAACGTCACAGCAGGGGAGAGTTTGATAAGACAGTCTGTCCAGCTGACTGCAGAGTTAAAACCTCAACCCACTGGGAAAACCTCAATTCACCATCATCCTTCCAGGGAATAGCTACCTCGACCGGACTGTTATATAATATCACTCACAACATAATGCATTTTGCCGCATCACCACTCTGCATGCATGCAGCGTGTACAGTACTTCAGTGTCACATGGTAACATTCAAGTGCTTAATGGCTTATAACAGCCCATCAAATTAAAACACTGCTAATCTAGCCAGTGAAGAGCATAAAGAGAGATCAGTTCACTTGCTTTTAAACACCATTATCTCATTGGTATTAGTGGCACGTCATGAAATCACATCAAAGCCACATATTTCCATTTCAAAAGGTTTGATTAAGCAGTGGACAGCATTTTAATTAAAACATGCACGGCAGCCCTCATGTGGACAAAACCAACACTCCTACTGCAGCAAGTCCACGTGAATAATTGGGGCAATTACAAACTGCATCTACAACCTTATTTCTTCTACTCTGTTAATTCTGCTCTCTTTGTTATTTGTCTTTAGCTCTCAACAGCTGACAAGGAGCACTTATCCGTGAGCAAATAGGAGCCAGAGTTGTTTCTGTGAATCACCACTAATTCCGCTGTTTTTCTGTGAATCTCCAGCAGCAGGAGGTGTCTTTGTGGAGAGACAAAGCAACTCTTTGGCAGCAATGACTGGTAGTGGTGGACGGACAAAGACAGATCCCCCTGTGGGTCGGCACGGCTCTGCCATACCGACTGGCAAGTGGGGGTTGCAGGGCCGCTGGGAGCCCATCTTACTCCTGGATATATCACACACACACAAACACAAACATATATTGTATGTATACACACACAAACTCAGGCACAGACAGATGTATACACCCACATAGCCCGTGGATGCCTTAATGCAGGCATGAATAGGCAATCATACAGTCTGTTCAACACAACTGTTTACTCGTCCATATGTGTTGATGATGATACTGAAATAAGGTGACATGTACGATTTGCTCTTAGTATCTGGAGACAAATAAGCTTATCGTTGAACTAAATTTTGCAGTGTCCTCCTTGTGTTTATTGCATCTCAAATGTTTTTTTCTTAATGATATACATTTAAAAAAAGAACCAAAACCATATAAACATGTTAATGGATTGAAAATAGACATAAACAGGTACAATTTGTTTGTTTCACTATAATTTAAGCACATTTGCCACTTAAAGGAAGGGGGGAATAGGAAGACTGAGAGTCAGCCATGCTAACAGCTCTGTGAGGCTGTATTAGGTAATGGTGCTTTGAGCCAAATGCTAAAATCAGCATGCTAACATGTTTGCAATGACAATGCTAACATGCTGATGTTTAGCAGATATAACATTTACCACGTTAACCATCTTAGTTTAGCATGTTAGCATGCTAACATTTGCTAATTAGCGTTACATGTAAAGTGCAGTTGAGGGATGATGGGAATGTCATTAGTTAGCATTGCACCAATTGAAGTTTAGACCTGATCGCGTTAGACGAAGGTCAGAGAATCAGCAAAGTGATTACAATTCATCTCGTGGAGACCATGAATGTTTACCAATTTCATGGCAATCCATCCAATAGTCGTTTGACGGACAGACAACTGACAGACCGCCATAAATAAAGCCACGCAGCTAGCTTAGCTAAAAGGGGGGAATACGATACAACAGAAAAGGAGAAAATAAATCATTATACAGTATTTGTTTCACAATGGTCCCAAGAATCCCAGCTCATTCAGTATTTTTCATCTTTGTCCTCCCGGCTGTCATCGTTTACTTTGGGGGAAGATGGTTAACAAGTTACATCATTTTAAATTCCTGTCCTTAAGGTTTCTTTAATACAAGAAGTGCTGTGAAAAATGATGGTGATGCTTGCGTTTAAAAGCATTAGTTCTTTACTTTCAGGGCTAAAAAGGCTGCAGTCCTCAAATGTCCTCTTTTTTATGCTTCTTTCTCAGCCTTCCCCACCCTGCAATAAGTCCTCTCTCCTAACAGAGAGTTATGTAACCCACCAAATCCCCTCTATTCATTCAGATGCATTACGCACACTGAAAGGGCAGCAGCAGTAGTGCATAGCAGGAAGGAACCCTGAGGTGTAACACATACACAAACACACCACTCCTCACGGGAAATGTTCCAACCCACAGCTGAGCTCCAAAATGCTCTTGAGGAGAAACAAAGCCCAAAACGACTCCTGCACTGATCCTAATGAATGAGCTGACGAATAAAAAGATGCTGTACAGCAACAAGACACAGCTTTGTGTTAAGAGCAACAGCCGCAATGTATCGGTGATGAAAGAATTATATTATGACTCATGTTAATTTTCCCCAAACCACTTTTCATCAAGTAGAAAGCAATAATTATGATGCATTCTAATAACACATCAGTGAAGAAAATAATTTGGAATTACCTGCAGGTGCCCTTCTTGAATATGGACACATGACCCATAACAGAGTAGCATACCAATAATACACTGGAGGAGCATTAATCCCTTGAGGTATGTGTAGGATCACATCACAGACCCACCTACCACAACAACAGGACCCTCACACATGATTATTTGAATCTTGCCTGTGTGAATATTGGCTGTGAGAACCTGAACTCAGTGCTTTTGGCAGAAGGAGAGTCAGCATGTCTCCAGATATTGTCATCCATGTTTGACATGCACAACAAACATGTCGCTCCCTCTTCGCAGTGGCCCACTTCAGCATGTCAGCCAGCATGGTGTCAGAGCACGGCCTGTCATCGGACTGTTATTGGACATTACAACACTAGCGACGTACACTAGGCCAGTTCATATAAAGGGCTGCTGATAGCTGGTACTTTGTCCTTACCCTCACTGTCTGACCACTTTCATGCCAAAAAACTGCAAACACGTACATATTTTAATATTTTTTTTGCCAGGTTGGAATATCCTCTACAGCATATATGCCATTATGTGACCATGAACCTCTTATTTAAATCCAAACGATGAAATGGATGAAAAAAAACGTTTTTTAAAGTCAATTTCCATCTTTTTATGTTAATGCCTCTGTTAGATTAAAAATAGGCTAGTTAAATTCTATTTAAAGGTCCAGTGTGCAGGATTTAGTGGCTCTTAGTGATTAGTATCTGTTCTCCCAAACAACAAGTCTGACCTACTAACTGCTAAAAGAAAAAAATACAACACATTCTCCCTTTTTTGACCCCTTCTCATCCACTATTAATTTTTATGCTTTTTTAAAATAATTCTTTATGCCACTGAATGATGCCTTTAATAGCTTCATTTAAGGATTATTGAAGAGGCTTGTCCCTTAATGTTACAAATTAAGAGGATTTGAGGCATTAAATTCAAAGATTTACGGGACACTGTGTTTATTTGAATGGATATATCCAACAATTATGGTGAAGATGCTTTAAAGGGATGTTTGTCAACTAGCAACGTGACTTTTGACATAAAATGGAGTTTGTATTTGTTTGTAAAATCTAAAACATGTCGAGTTATTCTTACATGTTATGAGCAATGAGTAATGCTCAAAATAATAACGTGTGACGGCTGAGTCAGAGTTTTTGTGTGAATATAGGCTGTGCACTGATGTGTCCATTCATTTCTTTATCTACAGTCATTACCACGGATGCCTTTCTGTATCAGCTGAGTGCCTCTGCTTTGTCACACAGGAAACACGGCTGTCTGAGCGCTGTCGTCGCGTCACTGTGTGTCTCTGCTATGTCCATGCCTATTACATGCTACAGTCCAGCCCTTCCTCTCAGAAGAGACAGCTTATTACTGAAACAGGCAAGATGGCTCACTCAGATATGATTTTTATGCTCTGCTGGTTTCATCATCATTCACAACTATAGATTGATCTTTTGTTAAATACTAACGGCCTACTATTTTAACTTAGGTTGACATCACCAGAATCACCAAATACTGTACATAAATTGCACGTGCATTTCAAAATGGATATGAAGTGTTTTCAAACCCTTCATAAGCAGATAAATCATATGTCTTGTCATAAGAATGACTGTCACCAGATATGCACCAGCAGCTCTAATGTGGCCCCTGCCAAGTACCCACAGAGAGTGAGAGTCATGGTGATTAGGGGTGCGTAAGGTCACAGTGCTAAATCCTCTAAAGTGATGCCTCACTATGTCCTTTATGGAAAGGTCAGTGATCATCCAGTAACCTCTCATTAGAGGGGAGTAAAGGTATGGTATTATAAAGCAAGGGTTTATGCATTCACCATACCGAAAAATAATGTTCCTATATCTGCTGTATAATGTGTAACTAAAACACTTAAACTGCAATTCAGTAAAAAAGTAATATAAAATGCAACATTTTTTATATTGCATTTTATATTACTTTTTTGCTATGTCTAGGTTGTTCTCTTTACTTGTGTTGTTACTGTGTTTGTGTTGTTACTGTGTGTAATGCTGCTGCTACACTGCAATTTCCCAGCTTGGGATCAATAAAGTTGATCTATTTATCTATCTATCAATTCATGTGTCTGAAGTAAGTACAATCCCACATCCATGATGAGGAACAGTATAAGGACCCACCTCTTTGGCACTCTTGATCTTCTCCAAGAAAGTGCGTAGCTCCCTGGTTTCTGTGTACAGAGCCCGACACACTGCCTGGTAGTGACTCTGGGCGTCTGATAGACTGGGTAGATGAGCTGTGCACAGCTACAAGGGAGACAGTTAAGCAGAGAGACAGAGAGAATTTCAGTACACAGCTGCATTTATTATAAAAACATAAATGCAACAATTTTTTAAACCAATGGCTATTAATATCAATTTTATTTGTTTATATTATTACCACATTCACAATAAAGGAATTTCAGGTTATGGAAAGCACCCTCTGGCAGCCATGTTGGAGGTCCTTAGTGCTTTGTCAATGCTACGCGTGAAATGCTTTCTAACGCTTCTATCGCTTGATCTATAAAATGTTGTTTTTCTTGACCAACAGCCCAAAACCTAAATCAGTTTACAATCGTACAAGGAACCAGCAAATATTCACATTACAAAAGCTGGAACCAAAGAATTTGGCCACTTATTCATGAAAATGATTCAAAAACATTATTGATTATCAAAATTGTTGCTATTTAGGTTTGTTTGTCGATCAACTAATTGATTCTTGGGCAAACTGTTACAGCTCTACTCTACATCATAGTTTGGACCTTTTAGAAACAAATCTAGAATACATTATCGTTCTTCATTTTTACTCACTTTTCAGTCCACACCAACAACAAGACAATTCTATTTCCAATCACTGTTTAGATCTACTCTGGGCTATATTTATTTGTCTCATAGTCTCATCGGCTCCCCTACAATACGAGAGTGTTGATGTCAAACCATGAAGCCTTGCTAAAGGATGTCAGGGACTGCATAAAGCAATAAACACCCATAAAAAACAGTTGCAGACATGTGTAAACAACTGTTGATTGCTGAACACAATTCACAAGACAACTATGCCTGAGGTCAGTCATGCTGCTGTTGTCTCACCTACACACACACACACGCACACACCCACACACGCACACGCACACACACACGCACACACACACACACACACACACACACACACACACACACACACACACACACACACACACACACAGAACAACAGTGATGACAGAATATGTCCTTGTCTCTCTCAGAGGAACAGAAGGTATCCTGGGTCAAGGCTTGGCATGCTCCTGGCGCCCATTTGTCCAGACTGCATTCCACTTAGAGAAAATTTCACTAAACACAGAAAATGCCAGACAACCGTCTCTCCCTATTAGCTTCATGGTGCCCACATCCTGTCACAAGTGTAGGACTGAGAGAAAATGATGTATCCAGGGTAAATGAATATGTTATTGTTGTCATAGTCACACAAAAAACAGTTACATTCAATAAATGTGGCACTAAAGTTAAAACCCGTTAATAGTGTATTCGTGTCAGCTAGGGTGAGTACAGTAGGACAAAAGGTAAACTGAAGGAGCACAGAGAGGGAATGGTCTGAGGGTGAAAATACAGAGACAACAATTGGAGCCGACACCGAGTTCGCCACCGGGCCGACCACACTGCCACACTGCTCACATACCTTGGAGAGCAGTATGTATGTGTGCGTGTGTGTGTGTGTGTGTGTGTGTGTGTGTGTGTGTGTGTGTGTGTGTGTGTGTGTGTGTGTGTGCGCGTGTGTGACTGTGTATGTGGTCATTATGTAAACAGTGTGAGGCCATGTGAGGACTGACACAGTGACTCTGTGCTCCATTGGACAACAGAGATACATGACTCCCAGCAAGGATGAGGCCGGCAGCCAGACTGCACTGCAGTTGTAATCTCTGTGTTCAGAGCCATGTTTCACATTTTCATTTCCTCACATCTTTTCCTGAACAGTTACCCTCGCTGATATAATCTGTTCCTGGAAATTCAACAATTGATTATGTTTGAGTCAAGAACTGTATTTTACTTATATATTTATATATTATATATTATATATTTATACTATCACCACCGGATTTACTTATTTACTAATTACTTTACAAATGAACATTTTTGTCTAAAACTGATTACTGATTACAATATATAACCCATTGGTATATAGAAACTTTATTAGTTTATAAAATTAGTTCCACCTCAACCAGCCAAAATGAATGCTTACAAGTTAATGTGTAGCAACAATAATCCAATAATAAAATCTATATAATAATATACCACTCTGAAAGGAGCATTCTGCATAATGTGTACTGTCTACACAGCATATTCTGAGGATAATACTTTGTTCGAATGCAGGACATTTACTTGTAAAGGAGTTAATTTAAATTGTTGTAGGCCTATTGGTACTGAACTGGAATAACTGGCAGTAAATGATTTGTTCATTGTATTTCTTCCATTACTGGAATCCATGAATTCAGATTCCTCACATCTGTTGCATTAGTCCTATCAAATGATGACTCAAGCATTTCTTAATGTGTTGCAGTAGTTATGCAATTAAGTGGTTACTTAACAACCTGTAATTCAACACTTTTAAACATTACTATACCAAACATTTAAAACTGCATTAATCAGCAGGACATCACAATAAGCTAAAAATAACACATATTTGACATACAATATGGTTTTATAAAGTTGATGTTGATGTTGATTTCACAATCGTGTTAGCAAAATATCGCTTATTTCCACATCCAGCAGACATGGAGCACCATTAGCATTCATTTGGAGTCATGTTTCTTGCAACCTAACAACCATTAAACAAGTATTAAATATTCCCTCTCCTTTTAGCTCCATTTTCTCCTAAGGGAAATATCTGGCTCTTTAGCTGCTAAACGCTCCATTATGTTCACCAGCCAGAGGCTAACTTTGTCTGTCTGTCTGTCTGTATGTCTGTGTGATGTTGGACAGGTAGCGAACAGTGAGTTTATCAGAGCTTCGCTGAAAACAGCTGCTAACTCCTGCTGAAAACCAGGCTGATATAAAACCAAAACAACGGGCTGAAAGGCGTTAAAATGCTCTGTAGAGATAAGAGGACTGCAGAGTTGAATGATAATTCTCTGAAACACTAACATCACTAATCCACACCATTCGCATTACTCATAGTCATTTGATCCATTTTAATATTTAAATTTAGTGTCTTATTAGCTGTTGGAACGTTTCTCAGGAAAAGTCTGAAAACAGGAAGTGATGTGTTTACATCTCCAGCAACAGCAACAATGGTTTATTTGCAATCAGTAAAATGACCAGTTATCTTACACATAAATAGCCACCAATGGCCGAACAAACACAGAAAAGACAGCCACAGTCACTTACTCAGCTACTGTACCTACCTTGAGGATATCTCTGTAGCCGTGAACACTGGAGATATTGTCAGGGTCATCCTCTGCCTCGTCCTCTTCCTCTGTGGCCTCATAGCCTTCATCGGGGCAGGCGTCCTTCTCAGCCTCGGCCATGTTGGTCATGAGGTCGATGAGCTCCTCAAGAGGAGGGCTGAGCTCCCTCTCCTCATTCTCCTTCAGCCCGTAATCCAGAGCCTTGTAGATCATGATGCCCAGAGACTCAATCACCTGAGAGAACACAGGAGACGAAAAGTAGCTTCACATCATCTGCGTTCATTCTCGTACATACTGTGTCACTTTTGCTTATTTACATTCATTTCTATAGGCATCATCTCCATCTGTAAAGTTTACAAGTTGATACTTATCTGCATGCTAGCGTGTTTCTTTTATTTATGAACAATATGTTACTTCCATGTGTAGATTTAACAAGATTAGTAGCTTACAATCGCATAAATTGCACACATTGTAAGAAAAATCTGATGTATGAATATTACATATTGTTTTGTACATTGTTCTGTTCTTCATCTGCCACATAATAAATTCAAATATGGATTTCTGCCTTTGTTATGCAATATGATCCTCTTTTGTGTGCCAAGCCTGAGCTGAACAGCTGTAATATGGTGACCTCAGGACTCAGCCTTTGGCTAAAGAGCTCCCTCAAACATACACGCTCACCGGCCTTTGACATGCTGATGCTGGGAGCAGATTACTGACAGTAGATCTTGTGATTAACTGACCCATGAAGGAAAACACAAACATCACATCATACGTGACCTCATACAGACAGTCTGTTAAAAAATGCTGGAATTCAGAGGCAAGGGCCAAGAGGTCATCTGCCATTTGTTCACTGTCTTAGATTCATCCTACTTGAGGATGTCAGGACACACAATATTTTTGGTATTAAATTCTCACATCTACAAGCTCAAATGGTCGCTATTAAAAATTGTTTGTCTGCAAAGAAAACAGTGCACAACCACAATATAGCTTAATACATTTCTCTTTTGAAATTAAAAGGTTAGCACTCTTACATGGAGGTTACATTTCTCATGAGGGATTACCTTTGCTTAGCATCTAACGTGTGCATCTACAATAAGCACAGCAGTCTTTTTCAACCATAATGTAGCTTTTTCGGGGAAACACAATTAGTTTGACATGGTTTGTTGGACCTTTTGATACTTTGTTTATACCATGGAAACAGCAGGTTTTCTATGCACAAGCAACCTTAACCCTTACATATTGTTCGGGGCAAAATTGACCCATTTTGACATTTGACAGCAGTAAAAATACCCTACATGTCATTCTTTTGACCTGAAATTTTATGACTTTTCCTAAAGTGAACCAAAATACGCAAAAATAAAAATAATATAAAATAAATTAAAATGTTTAAATTTTTATACATTGATGTTGTCAAATTTGACCCAGATCTAGTCAGATGGATTTTAGACCCATTAGAGTGGGTCAAATCAAGGAAAATGGTTGTTCTAGGGAATCTTGAAACTGTGAAACTGTATATTCTATGTCTGTGTGTATTTTTATGGGACAACGGTGACAGAGTTGGTGGGGGACCTTGACACTGTCACAATAACTGTTCACCAAGGTTCCTGCAGGGACAGGCCCCTGCTGGTCTTTGGGGGCCATGGGGGAACCACACATAAGAAACAAAGGTCACACAGAGGTCAGAGGGTGCCTTGACACAGAGACTTGCACCTGCACCTGCAATGTAACAATATAATATAAAAATAGACAAATTAGAATCAAATCAATGTGTGTAGGGATCTGATCAAGTCACACAAGAAACTAACACGAAGGGACAAAAGAGAAGGAGATGCAACCTCTGCTCTCCAAAAAAGGACTGCAAAACAGGGACAACCTGCAGCAAATGTGGGAAGCACATTTTGCAAGTCCCACACACGAAACTTTTTATGAGGACTTTCTTGGACCGGGTCAAATTTGACCCGGACCATACTGTAAAGGCATTGGATGTGAACTTTTTGTAAGGTTAAACCTGCATTAACTGATGTTTTGGCCACTCTGGGGCAGTGCAATAGGCTGTAAAAGTAACACTGACATATAAGCTTACACTGTAAAACCAGGTAAGTAAATTTAAAAAATAAAAAAATTGTTGAAACTAATTATAATCGAAAATCTTAAGTAAAACTAACTCAATATGTTAATATATACATATATATATATATATATATATATATATAAATACAAATATTTAAAAATATTCTTGATAAAGTAGCTTTAGTAATTTTAAATCACACTGACTTATAACTAACCTATTAAAGTAGTTGTGGAGTAATGTGATGGACATATTAGCACACTTATCCAGCAGACATTTATTCATTCATTCGGAATCGTGTTTCTGGCCACCAAGTTCAATATAAATTTTTTAGCTGCTTTTGGTCTCACTCCTGAGGGACATATCCGTGCTTATCAGAGCAGCTTTAAGTGTTCATATTGGAATGAGCTAAACCAGCCATTTTACTGTAAAACTGCTTTATGAAACCATGCTTTTGTTTTTACATCCAGGATGAAGTAGTCAGCTGAGCGTCTATCTATGTGGTCAAACCTCAAACCCAGAAGACAAACAACAAGCATACATGGAAAATGGAAAATGTGGGTTTAGTGTCTCACATCATCTTCTTGCATCTCTGAGACTTCCACCCCCACTTGAACACGCGCCACCATCATTACTTTTACTGTGATACAACCTATCCTTTTTACTGTATTACTACTACACAAAAATAATATACTTTGACAAAAAAGAATCTCTGAATGTTCAAAGTCAAGTAATAACTGTGTTAACAAGTTAATGTTTATTATGCTAAAAACATTACTGTAAGGAAAATAAATGGCTTTCTAACATTATGTAATATCACCAAATTATGTAATAACTTGACAAAATGTAAATTTTTACTTCATTATGATAATAACCACATTTTATAAAAATCTGCCACATAGTGTAATAAACAGCCTGAACCCAATATGTTACACATTTAGAATAAGCTGAAGCCTTGTGATGGTCTTTTTGAGGAGCCCTTAAAAGGCCATTGCAATCCTGCTAGAATTAAGCATAAAGGAGTCCCTGAGTTTGGCTGTATTAATAAGATGATAACAAGCTGATCATGTTACTGCTTTTATGTGGCTAATCAGACTAAGATCAGACTGATGCCACAGGTCAAAGGAGTCAAATTTAATATTTGGGTTAACCTAAATTTCATTTAGGTTAATTATAAAGTATAAAAATATAACATGTACAGATGAAGAGATCCATTTTGATTGGTAATTACATAATCCGCCATATTATTATATTTTCATCATAAAAAAGAGCAACTCCTACATTTTGTAATAACCACCACAAAATGTATGCATCAGATTATTTCAAAATGCAGGTGTTATTACATAATGAAGTGAAAATGTATTACATATGTCATTACATAAAAGGCTTCCTGGATAAAAAAACATATTGGCTTTTGGATAAAATGCTTACCAATAAGGTTAAATATATAAGATGTCAAATGTTAAAATGCATATTATTTCTGTTCCAGTGGTTGGTGCTTGTAGGTCAGGAGATGCTATGCTTAGTTAAAGCACTCAATCTGCCCTGGAATTGGACTGTCATGGTGGATAAAGACAGCAATGCCAAAGCCAAGACAAAAGGCAAGAGTGGGAAATCACACAGGGGATTATTCTGGAGTCCTGAGCACTGAGAAAAGACTCAGAGGGAGCGAGAGAGCATATAAACCACTATGGGGAAAAGTAACTGAGAAAGGGGGAATGAGGGGATGCAGGAAGGGCGGAGAAAGACCAGGATCAGAGACAGAGGACAGGAAAAAGAAGCAGTGAATGAGATCATGAGAGTCACCGAATGGATAAAGAGGTCAAGGAGGGAGGAGAAAGGTGAGACATCAAGAGAAACAGAATGAGTGTGTGTGTGCAGAAAAGAAGATCAAGGGCAGATCAATAGACATTCATGGAGGGGGGAGGAGTCATATGAGAGATCTGTCCCCCTCTACCCCATTAGTGCCTAAAAGAGCTGGGTTTTCTCAGGGGGGAATGGCTGAATGCCACCTCTTTGTCTAAGCTCCACCCGGATCCACACTAACTGATATATGACACCATGCAGGGAGAAAAATGGCTGCACATGCAAACATACTCCTCCAGGGACCTGCTGTAACCTCAGGCTATAACTGACATCATCAGCTAGAGCATGTTGTAGAAAATGTGACAGACATGGACGGTTCTGCCCTGCCCAGAGGCTAAGGCCTTTTATTCGTAAAGTATGTGGATTTTCAGGCTCTTGCTTCTTATCTGCAGCTTTACTTGGCTAAACCACATCTTCTAGAATTCAGTCAAAGGCTATAACAGCATCCAATCTGCAAAAGGAGATTCACAAAAAGAATTAGTTTGCTCATTTTTTCACTTTCAATTGTTCCACTGACTGATAAAAGAGGTGAGGGTTTTTTTTTTAATCTGGCAGGAGAAGCAGCCACAAATTAAACTTTCAACCTTACAGAGATCAAAGACATCGGAAAGCTACAATGTGCCTAAATGTGCCACATTTTAAAATATACTGTATTATTGGTCTTTCATTTTCCATAAAATGGCTGTCTGGTTAAACCCAGCATCAGGACCTGTGTGGTACTGAATTGAAGAAACAATCCTTCTTTTGCAAATACACCAGCATCCCTTTGATAATAGCTAAAGTTAAAGTCCCCCTCCAGTAAAAATCAGTGTTTTCTTCTTGTTCCTACAGTGTGATGTTTGAATGATGTATGTGCAGAGTTTGACACTAGAAAGAGGTTTTTACATTCATCTGCTGAAAGTAGAAAGTTTCTCTGTGCTCATTGAAGAACTGTTTTAAAGGGGCGTGGCCCATTATTAGCAGACTTTTCACCCTTGAAAATAGATTTAAACTGGCAGTTATCGTGGTCAAATACAGTAGCATTCTTTTATCTAGGAATCCAACACATCAAATGATCCATTATAAATTCATTTACAGCTTCTACTTCTACCCGAGAAGATTATTTGAAATGGAAATACTTCAGTGCACTAATTGCTCATTTTGTTCTAATGGTGATCTAATGTTATGAGTTTCCAAAGGTGATGAAATTCTGGGATATGATACGATGTGTTTTCACAGTCTCACATTGTGCATATTTCAAATTACCCTCTGATCAAAACAACGTTACAACACATTACAATCCTGTTTATGCTGTCACTCAAGTCTAAAAGAGTCTGATGGACTGATTTCATACACATTTCTTCACAAATAAATAACTGCACACTATGACTGATTTCAGGAAATAAGAACTTTCCCTATTATGCATCTGCACATGAAGGCAGGCTAAAGCAAACTTGTATCCAGTCCACTCAGAAATCTCCCTGACTGGTTCCCAGGCTTCCAGGCGACCGAGCAGAATGATGGGATGGAAGGGAGGAAGGGGTGGAGAGAAGAAAAAAAACTGGGAAGAGAATAAAGATGTCAACCAAAGGAGATTTGCCGATGTGCAGCAGTGGCCATCATCACAGGCAAGAACAACATCAAACAGCTTGGCTTCAATTTCAGCATTCCGGTCACGTAAATGAGGCAAGCTGGCCAAAGGGCCAAAATAAAAACCATTGTGACGCACAGGGAAATGTTTCTACATTATTTCCTGAAGCCACTTAATCCCTGCAAACACCCTCATAACCTCACCTGAACTTTGCATTAGACTTAATGACCGTGGCTTCACGATAAGACAGATTGGGTTAAGAGCAAAATCTTGTTGAAACAAAAGCATAAATTCAACCCTTCTTCAACATTTTTCACACCATTCCTATTGCTGGGAGTCAGGATGATGCTCTCACAAATGCAGTTGTAATTTTCCTCAGTTATCAGCCTGTTGGCTTCAAATTCTTCCCCTCTCACACACAAAGACGACACTATATCACATTCACGGCTCCTCTTTATAGCCGATATCAAGCACCATCCACCTACATGTCTGCTATTATTACCCCTGAGGGACAATGCAGACATAAAGGGACGCCTGAATGTTATGTCCAGGTGTCAGTTTCTGATCCAGTCAAGGTTGAATTTCACTACAGCTTTCTAAGGCAACTCTAGTGTATGTATGACCTCCAGCATAAAGAGTGAACAGAAGCCGGATATGATATGACAACAGAGCCTTATGTTGACAAGAGTACATGTTCTAGTTCAGTACATTACAAATTATGTAATAGGACCCTCTGGGTTAATATGGCCAGATGTCTGCTGGCATGTATACAGTACAGTGTGAACAAAGACCGAGTAACTTTTTTTTTTTAAGTTCAATGAAAGATAATCCTCTCATGTAATGAAAGCCAACTGCACACAGCTCATTCATGTTTACCAATGGGGTCAGTCTATTTCCTTAATGAATCGATCAACTGTTTAGCCTATAAAACATGAGAAAAAAGCAAAAACGTGCAAAGTAACATCTTTAAAGCAATAGTATAACATTTTGGGAAGTATTCTTGCTGAGAGTTAGATGAGAAGATCAATACTCATGTCTGTATGTTAAATACTGTATGAAGCTGGACCCAGCAGCCACGTAGCTTATCTTAGCCTGGCACAAATACAGGAAACAGCCGGGGTGGATCTAGAGAAATATTTATGGTGTGGGGTAGTAGAAATATATACTGATTTAACTGCAAACAATCACATATATTAATATTTAGCTGAAATAAAGAAATTAAATTAAGATATTTGAAACATATTATCGTGGGACATTAGTAAAGCATTGAATAGAAATATTTAAAGCTAGCATCAGAAAGCAATAAACTGTTTTATTTTCAAATCTTCAGACAGTTTTCCAAAATAGTCTTTTTTCAATTTAAGACTATCACTTAATCTAAATTTGACCAGAACAGATCATTAAATGATGTGTTAATTTCTGCTTTCAACATGTTATTTTAAAAAACGAATCTAAATGAATGTGTTAAATTTAACAGCATTCGACACCAAACAGGGGCGACAGCTGGGGTGGCTTGGCATATATTAGGGGTGGCAGCTGCCACCCCATGCCACCCCTCTAGATCTGCCCCTGGAAACAATTAGCTTGGCCCTGTCCAAAGGTAACAAAATCTGCCTCCCAACACCTCCAAAGCTCACAAATTAACATGTTATGTCTTGTTGCTGTTATGAATTGGCGCTATACAAATAACAGTGAATTGAACATTGAATCTTTTTGTGCAGCACTTTGGAAACCTTGTGTTTGTTAAAATCGTGCTATATAAATAAAGTGGATTGGATTGGATTGGATTTTAATCCTTACAATAACAGAGATGTAAAAACAATTCTGGATTTAATTGGTGTTATGTGCCAGACTTTTTCTTGGCTGGAAACAAGAAAGTCTCTGCAGGTTGCATGGCAACCTTGTGGTGATGATAAGACTGGCTCCAGCTTCATACTGACCAGACGGATATCGTAGTGGTATCGATCTTCTCGTCTAACTCGGCAAAAAGGCAAGTCAGCGTTGAACTGTTCCTTAAACCTTTTTTTTAATCCAACCAACATTTGATATCAGGAAGGTCAGGGAGGATCACAAATGGCAAGGAGGCTGGTCTCTGGATCTGTTAATAGGATGTTATGGTCGGTGATGCATTTTTAGCGGGCTCAGACAAACACACCAGCTGTTAGAGACTGTGAATCACATTAGTTTCAGCTATGTAGCTTTATGTGATTCCCACAGACCCAACACCAGAGCCAATTGTGCTAATTAAATGCTAAATGAAATGTAGGAGATCTGTTCCCTCGTATGCAAAAGCCTTCCATCCATCAGTGTTAGCCAACCAGCAGAGGATTACCAGAATCAGCACAAACTGGTCAGAATTAAAGGATTGGTGAAACAATGTGAGGTTTTATTTATATTTACTTATTAGTGGGTTTACAGCATTTAGGTCATGGCAGTGAAATTAAACAGGAACTGAGCTAAAAAAGAAACTACAACAATTACCTCTCTTCTGATAATCATCCCTTTTAAGCTTTTATAACAAAACATCTGTATTATTTATTCAACTTTACAGACAATAAGAGCCAGAAATCTAGGCTCAGTGCCAGTCCATCAGCTGGCATTTCATTTTAATTCTTAACAACACATCCCAGGTTTTTTAAATATGATGTTAATGTTTAGTCTCTTATAGTCTCTCCCTGATAAAGACAACGCACACGCATTAACTCTAGCTCAATAAACTAAAACATACTGTCACAAAAAGTCAAAAAAGTCAAAAAGTATTTGCATCCATCCAGCTACATCTTCAGCCAAAGATATTAAAATATTACAGGGAATATGCAAGCTATATTCCCTGTATGTTTCTGGGAGGAAAGTGGGATTGACTGGACAGATAATGGGACACATGAGGGAAAACACTAATCCTTCAGTAACTTTTTAGTAATATTTGCTAATTAGCACTGAACACAAATTGTAGATGATGGGCATGTCCTTAGATAGTGTCCTGATGATGGGACTAGAAAGGAAGGGGGATCACCAAAGATGCAATTGATCTTGAGGGGGACGTGAATATCTGTACCAAGTTTTGTGCCAATACAATTAGTCAATTTTTAGATATACCATTGGATAAGATAACTTTGACCTGCTGGTAGCACTAGCTGAAAAGGCAGAGAATCACCAGTCATTGGATTGAAGTATTTGTAATTTCATGGCAAGCCATCCAACAGTTATTGTAATAGCACTAATTGTATTTATAGCGGGCATTAAGAGCAGCACAGCAAAATGAGTTCAGTAATTGCACAGTTTAACTGAGGAAATCTATATGGTTGTTTAATTATCTAACACTAAGACATTAAGCTAAATTAATATTATTTCATTTAAATAAAGAAGAATATGCAATATTCCAAATATCTATCTATGGACACATTGAATAAGAGTTTATGAAACTGGATGAACTGCACAAGAGAATGCAGACACAACACTTCATCTAACAAACCTGCTAATGTGATATAGTAAAAATCAATCTGTCCACTTTATAACTGATGACAGTGGTGTTAAGTTGAAAGCAAGCCACTGACTGGATAATGAAGACATGCAGTGCAATGTATGTTATGTAAAAATATTCCCATAATGAAAAGAAACTGGCTTTACACTGTGTGTAAATTCATCATGACACAGACAGAAGCATGGGTTATTTCCTCTAAGGCACAAACAAACAGTGAGGAGATTCCTTTCTCAGATTCTTACGCCTGACTCTGCTGCTGTGACCTCTGACTGTCATATGACTGAGACACAGAACACACATAACTTCACAGAGAAAACACTCGAACCGCAGCACATACATTTTTCCATCTCCAGTGTGTGTTTTCATCTCTCTTCCTTTACATCTTCTCACTTTATGTTTGCTATTTCGCCATGCGCACCAAATCCAACAGGAAGCACAAAAGGCGATGCCATTGCTGCTAAACACTTTCCTAACTCCTGACTGAATTTTGTGTTTACATTAAACACTGAATGTGACATTAAACTCTAATCCCTTCCCAGACTTCAAAGCTCAGATGTTGAGAGAGCACACAGCGTGCCCCGTTAAACTTTGACAGAGGGGAATGTGATGAAGCATAATCCTCATTTCTGAGGTTACACTGCATCACGGGACCAGGAGGGTCTAGCTAGCATGGCTGCAGGGGTCACCAACAAATTCTAGCACAAGCTCACAAATGAAAAGGAGGAAATGTGTAGCTAAATAATGGAATTGTAACACTTGAGCAATTGCACATAAAATTGCTAATGAACATCCTTATTTTTCAGTGAATTTAGCTGTAGTGATTACTACACAAAGAGCATTGTGCTGCAGCATGCTGCGCCAGGAACTCGGCTCATTGGCTCTCTCTGAGCAAAACAGCATCATCTGACATTCACAGCCGCATCATTTGCTAGAGTTCACACTGTTTGAAGCCATGTGCAGATAATGTGTGTCAGCGTGGACTTCACATGTGTCCCTGTTCATCCAGCTTTGGGCTAATTCCACACTGTATTCTAGCAGAATGCTTCTGCTGCAGGATTTAATGCTGTCAAGCATCAAGCAGCTCCAATAACTTGCCAGTAGTTTTGTCAGCCAGTCTGTAACACACTGTATTGTGAGAACTCATTTCTAGTGCAAAGCTGCTTAGCAGGGATTTGTCTATACAGTTTCACATTCTCTGCTTCTACAGTGAGCTGTGTGTGTGTGTGTGTGTGTGTGTGTGTGTGTGTGTGTGTGTGTGTGTGTGTGTGTGTGTGTGTGTGTGTGTGCTTGAGTTATTTGCTGTCCATCTGTTATCACAGCCCTGTTTCACAGCAATCCAAATCTAGAACTCCCTGAAAACTACTGCACACTGTCTCTAATGAACTGGAGAGAGATCCTCAGTCAATGTGCAACATCACATGAACAAAATACGTTCCTCCCAAAGTGATTTATCAGCTCTGACAGCATCTCCTGAATGACACCAGAGAGATCCCTGGAGGTGAAAATCATTCCTTCCAGCAAATATTCCTAAAATGCAAACGCAGAAGAGCTAATCCCTCCATGGTGTAAGACCTATTTTATCACAGCAATTAACAGCAGCTGATGATAGTACAGAGAGTGTGTGAGAAGGCGGGACCATTTTACATAGCCCTTTAATTAGGTCTGAAACTGCTCCCAGAACTGTCGTCAAACAGGAGGCCTTGCTGGGTGACATTTCCAACCAGTCAATCAGAGAAGCCAGCTGGGAGCTCTGGGGCTGATGGAGGAAATTACTAGATGGAAGATGCAAGCTGAAAGAAGGGATGCCTGGGTACATGGCAGAGAGTGGTCTTCCATACTGACAGCTTTTGTCTTATGTCATACCTAGCAGCCACTATTTATAGGTATGCTGATGGTGGTAACATTTAGCATGGATATCTCCAAAGTAACAGAAACTTAAACTGCAGATCTTGTTTGGGTAAAAAAAAAGGTTGAGGAAACACATACTTTCAAGGCAACTGTCTTCATTCATTTTTTGAGTTTTAAGTCAAACTCTTAAGTTTTGAATTAAACTAGTAATAATTTACTTTTCTTCTTTAGAAAAAGTCTTTAAATCTGTAAGTTTTAGAAACAAAAAATCTGTATTTCAGAAATTGTTGAGAAAACTCTAAAGTCAAAAACGGTTATTAATGTAATATTTTCAATTGGACTTAAATTGAACTTTACAGAAACATTAGAAGCTTTAGAGTTTTGGAAAGAGCCAGGCTAACTGTTTCCCCGTTTCCCGTCTTTATACTAAGTTAAGCTAATTGTTTCCTTGCTCGAGCTCTGTACTACAGACATTAGAGTGGTATTGATCTTTTCATCTAACTCTTGGCAAGCAATTAGCATATTTCCCAAAATGTGGAACTATTTCTTTAAAGCATCACCCTCTGACATCAACATGTTGGCGGAGACGTAACAGTAGATGATGCTGATGGCGCTCCATGCCAGAAACTCCTCCATCAACAACTTGCGCTGGAGGCTGTCTGAAGTTTGTTTTTCTGTGTAATGTTGAGTTTAAAGCTTGGAGTGAAACAAAGTGCCTATTGGAAAAAATACATTTGAACTCATTTTATTTATCAAAAGGTATTTAGTTTAGGCAGTGGGGACCTGCAGCACCTGCATTGCAGGCATGAAGATTAACACATCACACACCCATGGCTTATGACAGTTTCAACCACACGGTATCTGACACTGGTTGCACTTGAAATAATCCTGCAAAGTGCCCACTCTAATCTTAATACAATCTCTGTTGTGGTGACTGGCTGCCCTCTTTTACTGTAACTAGGTAATGTGACCAGCAGTGGAGGGTAAATATTTAAAAAGGAAATAATGCTATTATTGTGGTTAAGCCTGCCATTATCTCTCTCTGTACGACCATATAGTTTCCTATCGTTAATCTAGTTAATTGACCAACTGGTTCCTTTCCAGAAACACTGGAGTTTCCCAGCCTACACTCTGTGAGGTCTTTGAGGTATTCATAAAAAAACATTCCAAACAGTTTCAAAACTAGTTACACCCGAACAAATCCATTGATGTGGTCAAAATACTCATTCTAAACATGTATATTGTTTTCTTTGTACCACCTAGTCACTGGGTTGCACATAAAAACATGAAATAAACATTGCCAAAGCACAGTAAGCAAGTAAACAAGTCCCGGTTAAAAGTCCTGGTTATTCCAGATATAATGTGCCCAACTTGCCAACTTTCCTTCATATTTGCTCTTATTTCCTCCCCCACCAACAGCAGGTGCTTTGATACTAAACACAAGTAAATATGTCCACATAATATTGTTCAAACCTCTGCAAGTATGTGCATGAAATACAATAACTACAATAGAATTGCAGTGGAGTTACTCACCTCTGTTGTTGTGCAAGGGCTGTATGTACCTGCAGGGACACAAGAAAGCAGTGTTGTGATAAGCAGCAGACGTAAACCTGAGCATAAAGCAGCTTACATACACACATTCGTGACTACGTACATATCATTGTTCAGTTACAATGCAAAAATGCTGTATAGGATGTATGACTGAGTGCATGTGATGATGCTCTCAGCCATCAATGTCAAAGGTCAGGCATTACTTTTGGTTCAGTGTCTCAGGATCCAATCAGCAGGCAGAAGGTATCAATGGACAGTCTAAAGCAATGGTTCTCAACCTGGGGTCCAGGAGAGGGTTCCAGGGGGTCACCAGATAATGGGGAATATTTTATTTTTACTATAATTTAGAAGTTAGCCCAGTGTATAAGAATGACTATACTGTTCGATTTTACACTCTTTGTTGTTAATCTACAGCACAAACAGTTTTGGAATGACTTAATCTTATCATACAAGGATCCCTGAGACAACATTTTATCAAATACTGGCCTGCAGCCAGATGTGTATCCATTTGGGGTTTCTGACACCACAAAAGTTGACCAAGACAACCACTTGTTAAAGGATACTCTTATGCTGCATTAGGGGAAACCACACCCATATTGAGCACAAATATAGCCGCTATAAAGCAGCTGATGCTCAGATGCATTTCTTACTAATTTAAGATGTCATACATCTATTGTCACTAATCTCAGGCCACGGAAGATTGTGAATCTGTACAAATAGCAAGGAGTGAGAACTATCAAAATAGTTGAATCAAAATAATCTGGATGGAACAAACAAGAATTTTTGCATGATTTTTTTACCCAAAATAAACTAATCGGGAAAAAACAACATGTCCACAAATGATAACATGAATAAAAGGATAAAGGTTAGTCTTGTCAACAAATAAAGACCAAAACCAACAATAGTGCTTCACAATACTTTCTGATTATCCTATGTTGTCTGTGGCAATAAGTCTCTTCATTCCAACTGAAATTGTAGATCTTCCAAAACAGATCACAAATATATAGTAAATAGAGTAAATTGTTCATTTGTTGGGGACTATTTTCAGTTGAGGATTAATACACATTCAGCGTGGAGTGTTTCTAGGAAGGAGAATGGTGAATGTTGGATTAACTAGAAGGGAACACGTCACAATGTTTGTTAATAGCTTTTGGACAACAATGTATTTGTTACTAGGATCAATTCATAGTTGGTTTTAGTTCATGAAATTTAATTTACTATAATAATAATAACAATAATAATATAGAACACCAAGCCTTATCTGTTAAATGCTCACGTTCAGGTTTAAAGGAAAAGCTGTTATATCTTGGAATTTTAAATGTAACGATTTCTATCATCTTTTGCTATCACAGTACCATAACTTACTTATCATCAGTGATTACATATTCTCTTCCGAATTTTAGCAAAAGAGAGCTCTGTGCTCTAGTTATCTTTATGCAAACTAGACCACTTTTAATGAAAGCACTGGCTCATTTCTAATTACTTTCATGGTTTAAGTCGCATGTGACTGATGATGACAAAACTCCTCCCAAGAAGCCATGAATGTACTCCCTTCAACAAGAACTTTAATGTTTCTCCAGGCTACATCAGCCCAGCTTTTACTTCACGGACAAACAGCCTGCTAACAGATGACCCTGTTAACAAACGGCTGTTTTGTGTTGTAACGCGCGGAAATGCAACGCCACCACAGCTCTGACATCATCTCATGACCTTAACTTGCAGTAGCAGATTTGAATGCCTTGCTGCTGTATGGTGAAGAATAGTTAACGGAGTGATGTGTGTGTGTGTCTATGTGTATTGCAAACAGGGTGAGCAGATAATAGAACATGCTTTTTTAATAATACTATAACCCTTGTGGAAGGCACCAGCACGGAAAAGAAATCTAGCCTATTTATCAAAGTTTAGGCAAGACACAAAAATATTTAGTAAGGTTCTTAACAGTGCCCTGCTTTCATAATGTCAGATATAATAAAAAATGTCAGGTGTCGATAAAACTATACTAGATGGACACGGTTTTAACAGACAACCAGGTCTAAAACTAACCTTGTCTGGAATTAACTTGAAGTCAATCTAGCAGGTGACAGCTTCAGAAGTCCTAAATCCAAAATGTTGGCCACAGATTTATCGCATTATTTACATGAATGAGTTTGTCTGAGCGAGCTCGTGCATCAGGGAGAGAGAGCCTGTGTTGAACAGCACAGATAAGTGGCAATTAGAGCAGCACATTACCCTCAACACTGAAACCATTTGTGTGGTTACACGAGCAAAGCACTGAAACCGCATAGCGATTGTACAGCCGGGGTACGTCCGCAGGAGCTAAAAGTGATGAAGAATCAATTCAAATAGTTTGAAATAGATAGCTAAAAGTAGAAGATAAAACTAAAAGTAATGGATAAACAGTTTAAATGAGCTAAAAGTAATGGATGAATGTTTAAAATATATAGCTAACCTAGCTAAATGTATTGGATAAGTCAATAGTTAGCTCAAACTAGCCCAATGGATAAATGGTTGAAATAGCTAAATGTAGCTTAATACAATGGATAAGCAAAATAAATAGTTCCAAGCTAAAACTAAAGGATAAACGTAATGTTAAATTAGCTAAAAGAAATGGATACATGATTAAAATATTTAGCTAAGCTAGCTAAATGTATTGGATAAGATAAGCAGTTGAAATAGATAGCTAAAAGTATTGGGACAAATGGTTTAAACATCCAGTTTAAAATCAATTCAAATGAACACATTTGGACCACAAAAAAGTACAAAAATCGACATAATATTGAGATGCAGCTCTAACTGCATTATTTGTCTCACTATATCCCTCTCTAACAGCTATGGTAATATTTATCCTGTATTTATCTGTACAGGATAATGCATCTCACCGTGTGTGTGTTCTACGTCATGTATAATATTTTGCACATCCGGTGTGTGATGTGAAGGAGAGGTTAAGGTGTCCATAGCAACATGATCAGTGAAGCTATTTTAACAAACACAAAACATGACATCTACGTGTATAACATGCTGAACTATAATTAACAGCTCAATTCATTCTTAATACATTTTGCATGATATGACATTACATGAGCAACGGAGGAATACAAGCCTGGACTCCCCTCCCCAATGGTTGCTTCCATGCTCCTAAAAATAGCCCATTCATTCTAAGCATATAGACCTACAGGCCACCACCAGCATCATCATCATCACAGCTGTGCCTCTCAGATTTGCTCATGAAAGTTGATTAGACGAAGCAATCGGAGCATTTATTCAATCTAAAGCCATAACACTGACTCAGCAGTGTTCTGCAGTGTGTGTGCAGCTGAGTTAAGAGCACATCCCTCAGGCCCTCAGGTATCGTCCATTACAGACGGAGATAGATAGATGGATAGGCATTCACTCAGCCTGCTCTGCACTCTGCGTTCAGTGTCTCAGCAAATGTGATTACAGCTGACGATGAACATGCCAGGACCTCGGTTTGAAAAGAAGACTCTGTAATGTGTGCATGCTATCGTTCACAGACACACCCATAGCAACACACACATCGCTTGGCACGCAGTGTCATTTGTTTTGTTATGGTTTGGGATCCTGGTTGATCTCTTTTTAAAAAAGATCTGCAGCCTTAGTATCTCGGATACAAGAAGTCAAATACCAGAGAAACACTAACACTCTCCCCCATATGAGACACAAATTACCATTAAGTACAATAAAGTCACCATAAAGATGCTGCGTAGCCCCACAGACACTGTCTAAATCCCTGAAGGGATATTTTCAGAATATTGCAGTGATTCTTCATTTGGCACACATCACGGTCTACTCTCACTTTCTTGGATATTTTCAGCTTGGCAACAGAAACACTGTCACACCAGCTGGGCTCTATCTCTTCATTTTTATAGCACCTCATTAATTATAGCTGTAATCAACAAGGCTTCCCATGTCACAGTGGGGGTGTAAGAACATATCCATGCACCTGAGCATCGCGATATTATCTTTCATGATGCTGTATCAATTCTCAAAAACACTGGAAAGATTTTTAATGAATAGTTTTGTGTTAGAGTTTCAATTTGTGTTAAATCCTGACTGCTAGATTGCAGTGCTGTCATCTATCATCAGCCACACAAATAGTGCTAGATGTTAAAGGGACTGTGATATACAAATGCAGATCATACTGCTCTGATTGCATAAAAAAGTAAACTTTTTATTACTCAAATCTGACACTGTGTTCTTCATACTATAAAAGTTTTCCTATAATAAGATTTTTTTAATAAATTACCTTGTTTACAGTATCGCAATATATCAAAATATATTGAACCCTAACCCCTGTATCGTGATACATATCGTATCGCCAGAGTCTTGCCAATATAATGCCCTGTGTCACAGGAACAGCTGAATAAAGCCATAAAGATACAAGGTGTGTGCAGGGGTGAACCATCACTCCATGACGTCCTTTTCTATTCACACACAGGCCCACACCTTGATCCGATCAGTGCCAATGCACATTTCAGCTTGTAATCACTTGCTTTAATCAGATGAAGCAGAATGAACACACTGATCTGATAAGAAGGGGCAAACAGGCTTGAGAGGCTTTTTAATAAGAGATGAAACCACATGATGCACACACGTGCCTTCGGTGAGGAGGAAACAGTGAAAACACCACAGGAGCAATGAAAGTGAGAGCAGCGGGGGTGTCTGATGGCATCCCTTTGTTTATCAGGGATCATGTGTAATGGAGCTCTAAATGTTGTGGCCCTGCTGCAGATTAAGTGCAAATAAAGCACCTGGTCAGTAAAAACGTGCACAAAACAGGCACATGTTCAGTTTCAAAACATGTGCAGGCCTACACATTTTATTTATGGTGACAGTGTTGTTTTGGTATATGTATATTATACTGCTGTTGGGTATTACGCAAGTGTTGCTGTGATTGTGTGGGCTGTTGCACTCCTGGTATTTGTCTTTTACATAAGGGCAATCACAACACCTCAGCCCTATTATTTGAAACGTAGGCTAAGTGATGGCCTGGCCTAGATCGGAGTAGGCGTTCTCAGTCTTAAATAATGTTTTACCTTCACAGCCCTGTTGTTCCACCCTCACAGACCCGTCTTTCTGTATCCTAACATCCCCCGGTCCGGAGATCCTCATTGGAGCCGCCGCTGATGATGCTCCGGCTGCGGCGGAGCAGCTCCTCCTGCCCCGGTGTCCCTTCGCCAGCGTCCTGCAGCATTGGTAACACACCGCCCATGCCTGCTCCTCATTGATGGGCTGGCCATAAAGCCCCAGTATCTCCTCCAGAGAGAGACCCTCCGCTGCTGCCTCCTCCTTTGAATTCATCGCTGCAGCAGCATCCGTCAGCCCTCCGTGGTCCCCGCAACGCTGCTCGGCCATCCTTTCATTATCTCAGCGCAGGAGGCCCGATGATGAGAACAGGTCCAGGCCGATATGTGAGAGGGAACCTGGAGGCATTGATGCTTCCCTCCAGCAGCAGCACACCGGTGATTGTTTGCCCGCCCGAGCCCGACGCCTCGTTCAGGTTTCGGTACCAGCTGTCATGAGACGGTGCGTGTGGGGGTTGTGTGACCGTAGCCTTCACCGTGTGAGTGTGTGTGTCTCACATCACAACCCAGCAAGCCTGGATCACTCCTTCATCACATGATCTCTCTCTCTCTCTCTCTCTCTCTCTCTCTCTCTCTATCTATCTATCTCTCTAATCTCTCTATCTCTCTTTTTCTCACACACGAACACACACACAGACACACCAAATGTCCCTGCATATTTTTTTTTTTGAGATTTTGAGAGATGGATTGATTATAAGACCGTTCGGGTATTTCTTTTCTTTTTCTCTTTTTCCAATTGATGGTGGATAATTCAGATTTAGTTCATTCAAATATGTTTCACTGGAGTCAAAGCTGGATTACTATCCATGGTCATTGGCAACAACGCATGTTGAACCCAACCCAAAATGAGTGGAATGACTATTACAGGATACTGATAACTGTGGAATATGCAGTGAAATCTGTAGCTGGACTCATTTAAAGCTTTATTTCTTTATTATTTTTCTAAATAATAAAACTGTAGTTTTTCTACAGTGTTTTCATTGTTCTATGTCCATGTAATATTTGTTATATAGTAACACAGATGCTTTTTTGTACAGTCTTTTATTGCTTACAATTAGTAACATAGTCAGTCAAGTGTTGCCACATCATTTGAATATTTATACTATGTTTATGTATATTAAGCATCTTGGGCAGAAACATTCACCTGCTGAAAAAAAACAATATTTTATCTATTTCAATCATTTATCTTTTGCATTTATGTTTTATTGTGGGTTTTTTTTTTGCCCATTTTCAACCTGAGCAGAGGTTTAATCAGGTAAACTGAAAACACAATATTGTAGTCATTAATATTAATCTATCCCATTGCTACTGTAGACTGTACTTCTTTATGTTAGTATTTTCCATCTTATTTATTTACAGTTTTGCATTTGTGACAATTGTTACCCTTCTGGATACTTAAAGCGGCATTAGGTGATTTTTATAAAAAATATTTGCACATTTGCTGAAATTTTATATACTTATATTCTGACAGTAGTACATGAGACAGATAATCTGTGAAAAATCAGGTTCCTCTGTCTGCTCATAGTGCTCCTATAATGGTATTTGTAATAACCCACCGGGCCTGAATGCAAACAACCAATCAGAGTCAAGAAAGATAGTTGATTGTTGAGTCTCATTCCCAGGTTGTCAAATACAGACGCTGTGGGACCCTGGGAATGAGACTCAACAATCAACTATCTTCAAACTTCCAGCGTCTTTCTCGGCTCTGATTGGTTGTTTTTGTCCAGGACCGGTGGATTTGTGCAAATGCTATTATCAGCGCTGGAACAAGCCTGATTTTTTACATGCTATCTGTTTCATGTTCTACTGTCAGTACGCAGTGGAAATTTCAGAAATAATGACAAAACATTATTTTTATGAGAGACCCAATGCAGCTTTAATTCATGTGATCAAGTTTTTTGTTATCAAGATTCAACATGTTTTTGTACATTATTCTTATACATTATTCCTATATTTTTTCTACTTTGTCCCCTTAAGAAGAATCTGTGTTCCCCAGCTCTGCTCTGATTGATCCAGTACATTGACCCCTAATCATGTAGATTAGAAACACCTGAGTGATGGCTGTGCTTCTGTCTGTATCTGATTTCTGTTATTTGGCAGAGCCTTTGTTCATTCCAAACGCTGCTCTGTTAAATTACATTTTATTATGAGCTATCAGTGTGGTCTCCAAATCTTAAATGGTCATGGAACTTGCAACACATACAGTTTAGACGCATACTTGATATTTACAGTGGTGGAAAGCAACTAAGTATATTTATTTGTGTGCTATTATGAGCAATTTTGAGGTAGGTGGACTTTACTTGAGTATTTCCATTTTATACTTCTTTATACATCTACTGTAACTACATTTCAATGGGTAATATTGCATGTGCCTGATTTTATACATAAAACATATGATCAGTTTGCAAATTATGATGCATTGTTGGAGATTAAACAGTATATGAAGTAGTTCAAGTGGCTCCACCTCTACCAGCTGCAACATAAAAGGGCTGCTTACATGTTATTGCACCAGTAATAATGAACCAATAATATAATAATAACACTAAAGGCAGGGCCACTTTGCATAAGGAGTACTTTACTTTTGATTCTTTAAGTCCATGTTATTGCTAATTATTATTGCTTTTACTTAATTACAACTTTAATTCAGAACAAAACAATATCATGCAAGGACCTCATCTGAAGTGTCTGTTTAGTGCCCTCTGCTGGCTGTCGGTATCTCCAGCTGTCCTCCATGTTTGAACTCAAGTATTTTTCTTCCAGCTATTTGGATTCCAAATGATTTCTGCTTAAAGAGGAACTTTCCTTGAAATTACCCGTGGCTCTGCATATGATCATGAGTCATCACAAGGCTTCACAGAGGATCTCTCTCTGTACTACGCACACACAGACGACGCCTACGTATCTCTTTTTCTGTTTCTCTCACATGCACATCGCTCATGTAACGGCCTCACCATAATCATAAAATAAAATCTGGGAAGAAATGATGCACATACACAAACTCACACATATTTGATTTGATTTATTCATCAATCACATTTATTCAATCAATGGTTTACACAATACTCTGATACAGATCTCTTTTGACAGCAAATATACACACAACATGAGACAACACACACTCGTATAACAGCTTTGTTGCACAATGTCTGCGAGGATGACCCCACGATCTCAGAAACACACACCAGATCCGGTTGCCATGGGTACAGTGATAACATTGCCCATATGTAAACACAAATCTCTGGACACCGATACAGAAGATGCAGTTATCAGTACACACCAGCACACGTGGAATGACACAGTAAATATACAACTCTCTGACATGATTTCTTTATCCATTTCACATCAAAAAATTATCTGTGTGGCTTAAGAAGAAAAATACACTGTAAACAAAAACAATATTTAAAAGTCTTTTTTTGTCCCTTGGTTGTAAAAGTGTTAAGTGCTTGCTGATGAGGGTTATCATCACAAGAAATGAACATGCAGCATTGTCATTCAAGCAGCTGATGGGGAGAGGCGGCAGTGAGAAGACAGACAGTGGGGTCGGGTGGAGGGAGGACGGGGAGGTTTGTACCAGGAAAAACTTAATCAACACTTAACGCAAACACAAAATGGGGAAAGCGTTAAACTTTAAAGTCCAACAGGTTGCAGTCGATCTTGTAGTAGACGTAAGGATAATACTCCTGCTGGCTCAGGTTTAGGCCTGGGATGTCCATTGCAGACTGAAAGAAAAAAAGAGAGAGTTTGGGCTCAGTGCTAAAACAAGAACTGCTTAAATGACAGCTTGTTTGGAAGTAATAGAAGGGGCTGGTTGGGGTAGCATGAACACTTAAAGCCAATATTGCTAAACAAAAAAAGGACCAGGGCTCCAGGGTGAGATCAAAATTCTGTCAAGTGCGACATTTTCATTGGTCGCAGCGGTGCACTTGAAATTGAGCAGATCTGATAAAGGGAATGGTGCGTGGCCGGCAGAGCAGCCCCATCCCTGCAGCTCTTCTGAGAGGGATATTTCTGCAGGGCTTTACCAAATAGTCCTGCACAGCTTTTTATTTTCATTTTTGCATGTCTATTCATCCTGCAGCGTGCAGGATTTGAGGTCAGGAAAACCTATTTCAAAATGCACTGACCCAGGTTCCATCTCTGCTCTGTCATGAGGTGTGTGGACACGGAGGTGTTGCCATGTTTATTTGTAATGTAACTTCGTGAAGTAATCAAACAAAAATTTTTTCTTTTTTTTAGGGTAATAACATAATAAAATGTGGTGACAGACTTAAAGCTTAAAGGTGCAGTGTGTAATATTCAAGAGGTTCTATTGGCAGTAATGGAATATAATATTAATTGTTTGTACGATCACCTGAAAATAAGAATCGCTGTGTTTTCCGTTGAGTGAGACTTTTTTATCTACAGACACCACAAGTTACCTTCCATGGAGTCTGCCATGTTGAGTTGGCATGTTTCTACAGTAGCCCAGAACGGACAAACTGAACACTGGCTCTAGACATTTTTCGTAGTTTCTCCTACACACTTCCGAGCCCGTTCTCATTCGCCGGTTCATCAGATACAGATGACAGCGGTGTTCAATTAGTTGCAATCTGAAACTTCACTAGCTAGTTACCACACAATCATTCACACTGGTCCTTTAATCCAAATACCTCAATTGAAGCTTTGAACGTAAAAAAAAAAAAGTTTGAACCATCTTTATTTCTGTTTACAATCATTTACATAATCTATTAAGAAATGACATATTACATGTGTATAATGTACACTTGCTGCCTGATATATCCCACCCACTCACAGATGCCATGATAACCAGATAATCAGTGTTATTCACCTGTCAGTGCTCACAATGTTATGGCTGATCAGTGTTTAAGGACTCAGTTGTTGTTGCTTTCTTTTTTGCAGTAACCAGCTATGGCCATGAGGAGGAGCACCCGTTATTCTCTGATGAGTGATGGGAGGAGTAGCAGAGACTCCCAAATCGATACTACTACACATGCTAATTTTATACAGAATGTACTACATATTAATTGGCATAATAAACTGTTTTATTAAAAAAATATATATATATACATACTTCTACTACCTTCTTATACTAGCAAGAAATGATTCAATACATGCAATGTCAATGTCAATCAAACTGTGACTTTGAATCTGACAGGCAATTAAACTTTTGAACAAATTTAAAAGAGAAGACAAAAAAATATTTTTCCCAGTTGTGCATTGCATTGTGGGAGAAAAGAGCCCAGCGACAGCGCCCGCAAAAATAGACCATGTTTAGCATTCATAAGGTCTGGTTTGAGTATGCTTTATTTCAACCCTAACCCTAACCACTTTTCCGGAGTGAAACAAGACTTGTTGAACCCAGGATGAACACCCAAAGGCATAAAGATATTAAACTGTTACTGAGATTATTTTATAACCTACCTTCTGCCATGATAATAACAGTTATAAGTAATAAGTATATAGTAGCACATGCCTATGTTGCCTCAATATGTGCAGTGTTTTTCTTTATGCTACGACATTGTAGTTAGTTCAGTAGTAAGAACCTTTATATAAAATTATCACAGTACTCACATCAATGATCGCTGCTGCACTGCTGTCCAGATGTTTGTACAGATCATTGAGCACCTCTCGCAGCTTCTTCATGGTCTTCTTGCTCGGCTGCAGGAGCATAGCCTGAAAGTTCACCGGCAGCCCATATCTGGAGGAACACATTGCATAAGTATGCTAATTCAAATCTGTTTTAAAACAACTTTTTAACTCCTGCCAATGAATAAAAAGCTAGCACTGTCAAATGAAACTTCAGCTTTACTGATCACATTACCTTAAAACAGATTCCACAAAGACCCTTAGTGCTTTGATGTGGATCCACGCGATGAAGGCTTCACTGAAGTTCACTTTCAGCCATCGGACAAGAGGGCCCTGCAGAGAACAGTTGCAGATTACATATCTTTTTTTGGAAGCGGCAGGCTTACGGTCTCGCCCAAAGAGAAGAATGCACTCGCAATCAATGAGATAAAATGTCTTTCTTATCTAAACCAAATTTGGCAGACAGGTCTCACAGGAAAAGATTAAAGCTTTACTTCTCTCTCTGTCGTCAACAAGTCTGTATTATGCAACACCACTTTTAGGTAAGAAAGGTTTTTTCCTGCAGTGGATTTGTGTGTGGTCAGCGTTTTTTGACCGCTGCTGGCTGCAAAGCACCAAGATTTCCAACTGCTTCTTGCTCTTTAATTGGTAGTTTTCTACAAAAGTAATTAGTCAGTTTTCCAATCATCCAGTCAGAACACCCTCAAAACACAACCTTTAGAATTCAAGAAACTACTACATTTACACTTTCCTAACAAAACCTTGTTTTTGGAGTGACTAACCGGAAACATACCTTGGGATTGTAATAGTTGTTTAGCTTTAAACTATCAAAAAAGGCATTGTGTGTGTGTGTGTTCAGTAATTTACTGATTGGAAAACCTTCTAAATTGACCCCAGTGATACACATTACCATATGACAAAAAAGTTAATTTTGACAAATAAAAGTAACTTTGTTTAAAATAAAGTGAATAAATCCACACTGTAATAGATTACCTATCTCGGGCAGGATTTAAGTCACTGTAAGGTTATCTTCATAATGAGCTAAAAATAAATCCAATGGCTGATACTAGAAGTATTTGTACAATTTGTATGGTAGATAATGAGCTACAGTATGGTAAACCACTTGTGTGGTTCCTTGGAAAGATCAGCAGGAGGCCTTAAACTACTCAGCATGCAACTGTATCAATCAGCAAGTTTAAGCAGAAAATGAATTCGCTTACAAACTGCTTCTTCTTATCTGTGGAGAGGCGTGTCATCTCCTCTTTGTCTGCCTTCATCTCTTCTTCGTTGTACTGGAAGTCTCTCACTGTGAACCTAGAAATAAGATGTTAACAGAAATCAGCTTCATTTGATCATGTATATTTCTGCTTGTATAAAGATACTGTGTGAAAATCAGCCCGTGATATAACCTGTGACCACTGCAGCGCTGTTTACTTGATATCTTTAGTAAGAGCTATTTATATAGTAGTCTGGCTTCTCTTTGAAATAAGCCAATTTTCTCTTGTGGACATTTTTCACACTTCTTCTGTGCAATGCTAGTGTGTGCTGGCTCAATACAACAACTCTTACTTGTTCTCTCTGGCTTTGTGCTTGAAGTCATCAATGGCTTTCATAAATAGAGTGACGCTGAACAGCCCACTGTCGTTGTCTTCAAATAGCAGACTGGGAGAAAAGACAGGTACTTGTTATGCTACTGTAATGATACTGATAAACTGTAGATTAACCCCAAAGTAGACATATAACATGATGACATCACGTACTTTGAGGAACGAGGCACCACCATCTCAGCCAGTGTCTCATACGTTTTCTGCCAGTCAGTGTACGCCGTCCTGAAAGAACAAAGGACTTTCAGGACGAGCATCTAATTTATCCTCCTCCTGTTACACTGTTTCTAATTCAGTCATTTGCATCCAGACATGTCTGTGATAGTTGCCATAGTAGAGAATTAATACTCACTTTGGTACAACTACCAGCAGAGTGATGAGGTACTCTGAGTCCAGTACAAAGTCGTCCTTCTTGACAATATCAGCCAGGCTCCTGGTCAGCAGGCTCCCCCTGGTGGCACACAACAGTGTTACAATAACATGGACGTTGCATAAAGAAGGTGCCCAGTGTTGACAAAGCATTTCTGTGTCGCAGTAACTTTTCAGACCGCGCTGACATGGAAACATGGTCAGTGGTCCTTGACGCTTTTCTGATGAATAAGCACGTGTTTAATTTTAGAGCTGCCCGGTGTGACCAAACAAGATCTCTAGGCAGAAGACAGTAAGATAGATAGGAAGATTTCTTTTTGCTTTGTGATGTCGATTTTCCAAACTGTAGTTCAGGTTTGGTCTGGCTAGCAACATAACTTCCTGTGAAAAAAACTCTTCAGCCTAAATGCAGTGTTAAACATTTGTACATGTTAATGACTTACGCATTCTTCCTTTCTAAGTTCTGCAGGTTTCCCTTCAGGTTGTTATATGCAGATGCTCTGGCCTTCAAGTCGTTGTCAATCTGGGTTACTTGCTGTAAAAGATGATGAAGATGATTTATGATACATGAAATACATACTATCATGTCCTTTAAGACACACCTCTACACAGAGCACACGTCGGTGGACAAAGACTGTAAAGGCCTAGTTGGAATTATAATCCTACCCAGATGGTGTTAGAGCTCTACCACTACACATTAGGCTACAAAAATTAACACGGTTGACAATGTACATAAATATCTGTACACAGATAGAGAGACCTACCTTTGAAATGATTTCAGAGATGTTTTTAAGTGACTGTTTGATGGGATATTTCGCCATGTCCCATTGGAATCTTGTGATGTAGGTGACAAGATCAACTGAAAAAAAAACAACAACAGAAGACCTGTCAGACTATTATCTGTTTATTATCAGATTATAGTAAAGCTACACTTTTATTACAGTGATTTCAGATACAGCTAAAAGGGTCATTGTATTTATTTGTCCAGATTCAGACATTTCTCTTTTTAATTCAATAGCAACGTGGCTTTCTATACTGTGTCCACAGATCTCACTGTGCAGTATTCATTATTGTTCTACTAAAGAAATACTGTACCTATAAAAACAGTTGAGAGTGAATTCTGTAAATTATCCAGAGTGACCTGAATGTCTTTAAATGTTATAACCTCTGCTAACAAGTTTAAGTTTTTGTCGGTCAGCAGAATTATGAAAAAACTAGTCTGCCTCGCATGGGCCAAGAAACAACCCATCATTTTGGAGCGAATCTGAATCACGGGGCAGATACACTATTTATTTTTCACTTTTGTTAAACACTGCATGATAGGTCAACTGTAACAGCAGTGTCTATGGCAAAATGAACTGAATTTGTCAGATATGTGTGAAGCCGTTGTAAATGAAAGTGGTGTGCTGTGACTACAGCCATCTCAAACATCAATGTAGAAACAAATGCAGCAGGCGCGTAAGAAATAAGCACTCAGAGATGTGATTTGTCCAGATAAACAAGGAACTGCGAATTATCTGACTTAAAAATATGACCCATGTGAATCATGCAGATGATGTTATTTCAGCTTAAGCATTTGATGAGAGTATGTACATAATAATAAAGTGTCTTCTGGTTTTCACAAATGTATGTTAAGTATGTGAAATATTTCCAATTTAGAAGTACATAATAAATGCACAGCTGAGACAATGAGACTTCAGGTAGACACAACCATATTTTGACGTACTGTAATTCTAATATTTTTGGAAATATATTCAGACATATAGTGGATGTGCTTGCAGATTTGCATATCATAGAAGACTCGACTATTGACCTTGGCAGAGGTCTGAGCTTTCCGAGTGCACGTCTATGAGCAACCCGGAACAAAATTCCATTGACCTTCTTACTCGGGTTGAGGCTCATGTCTCAATCTGTGGCCTGCGCAAATAACAACTTACTTATCTGGATTGTTGCGTACCAGAGTTATGTGAGAAAATTTGTTTTTTGATCATTTGGATAATCCATCTGATCCATCAAATAGTTTGGCTTGCTTTTTCTAAATATCGTAAAGTATATTTAGTAGTGCTGTCAAACAATTCAAATATTTAATCGCGATTAATCGCATTAATGTCATAGTTAACTCGCAATTAATCGCAATTAAATCGCACATTTTTATCTATTCTAAATGTCCCTTGATTTCTTTTTGTCCCATTATTTTTTCTCATTTTAATGCTCTTATTAACATGGAAAAGTGGATCGGCTTGCTTTGTGCAAATGTTGTTGTTTTTGTTTTTTTTGATGAAAAATCATCCATTGTCACTGGCTTTGACGAGGGGGCGGAGAATTCGCATCAGCTGTGTGCTTGGCCATCAAGTGGTATTTCAGACTGGACGTGCTGCGATGATAGCTCAGTTCACAACGACAAAACACACAGATCACTTTGGTCTTGTCAATGGAACCATTTGGCAACTTTTTAAAAGTAAACTTTCCATTTAGAATATTATTGGCATCCATTTCGGCGTCTCGCGCTCACCATCCACTCAAAATGTAACATCTACTACTCTTAAACAAGTGTGTGCGGCGTGCCTGTTGTTTTGTTTCCAGTCTAGCTAGATCCGGTGTGGTGTTGTAGTTTTTCTAACGTTTCTAGTTGTTGCAACAGCATGTGAAAAAAACTACAAAGTGTGCTAGGCCAAAAATAACGTTAATCTCGCGATAAAAAAATTGACGCTGTTAAAATGGGTTTGCGTTAACACCGTTAATAACGCGTTTAACTGACAGCACTAATATTAAGAACAAAATCAGTGTGCCTAAAGTTGTTATTATCATTACTGCCCAATTCATGATTGTTATTATATATATTCATAGGTATGTTTTCATTAGTGTATAACCATCTGAATATAAGAATCGTTCTGTTTGTGTTACCTTAGAATGAGCTGTTTGTATCTACAGATTCCTTGAGGCCACCATCTTTCTACAGTAGTCCAGAAGGGACAAATCAAAAACTGGCACAATATAGGGCTGTTTGCATTTTTCGCACATTTCGTGGCCACTGGAGTTTGTCCCTCATGCTTGGTGGTTGCAATCTGCACCTACTCTGCTAGATGCCACCAAATCCTACACACTTGGCCTTTAACCTTGCTGTGCATTATCCTATTTCATAATCACAGTTTTTTTGGGATACTAAATGAATTGAGACACGTTGTGTTGTAATCATCACTGTACCTCCATTGGCCAGCAGGTTCTCCTGTACTTTGTCTCGACTGTCCTCCAGCACGTCGGCCATGTACTGTGCAACCTTCTTCACCACACTGTGAACAGCCAGGAGACATCAAAACACACCATGCCAACACAAGCTGCGTGCACAAAGCCAGTGTAACACCACACACTCACTCTGCACATGCTCACACGACCACCATGACCTCATGACCCAAATTTAACACAAACATACACACATACACACACATCAAAAACTTTCACATATTCCTGTTAAGGTAATTTCCTGACAAGGCAATTTATAATATGGCAGACTAGCAGACTTCAAGATTTTTAACCACACTGTTCAAAGCAGTGTCTACAGTAGTTAAGCCAAGGAAAGACTGAGAGCCAACTCACATCTCATGTCGAAAAAGTTCATAAGAAAGTATATCTGCCACTTTTGTTGGATTTTAACTTTCTATAGAATATTTTATTGTTAACATAATGACAATCCAATCAAAACTTGGGGCAAGTTAAGTAACAATGGGTGCAATTCTGAAGAATTCAGTAGCTTAGATATTGCTTTTTTCCAGATATGCTGGATGGAAACTTCAAAAAAGGAACTAGATTAAAGGCTGTAGTTAAACAAGTGAAACCGTGTTGCAAGGCTGGTCTTTCTCACAGTCTTGGAAATATCTACAGAGGAAGAGCCACAGAGAGCTACAGAGCTTGGGCAGTGATGGCTGTGTGTGACTTTTGGATGTCAATATTTCCAGCAGACTATAAATTACACTCAAACATACACGCAGCACATAAGTCATTGGGTATAAATATGACTAAAGAAAGAGCTGCTGGTGTGTCACCCAACTGTAAATTGCCAAGTTTAGACTGCGAGGCCCGCTAGCCTCAGGCCCCTGTGAAATTCCTCATTGTTACAAGGTAAGGGAAGGGATTAGGGAATGGTAAACCGGCTACATCAGAGAGTCAGGGGCATTGCACGGGTTAGGGGATTCTTTTCATGCCCTTTAAAACACAGAGTGTATTCAACATGATGATGAGAGCCCTATAAAATAACGATTTAATCACTAAAACATTAATTCCTCAAAGATAAGAGGACAGCAATGTCCAGAATACAGTGGGTAGCATACCTTTCCACAAAGGAGTCTAATTTGGCCAGTTCATCTGACAGTCCAACCAAGACATCGAGTGTGCCCACCTGTTTTTGAACACAAAAAGCAAAAATCAGCACATTTTGACTTTTGACTCATCAGTCCTGAGATTTGCGTCGCTTTTAAGTGGGCTCAGCAGGGTTGTGTTTGAACAGTGACATCTGGGGTTCAATCTGCCTACAGTGACATCCAGAGGGGCCCTATGTGCTTAGGACGGCGCCTCTTTGTCCAGAGCCGCTCATGCATTGCTAACCGTTCCAGGAGAGCATTAGAGCCCCATGTGGCAGCAAGGTCAGCGGGGTCACTTCACCTTCAGCACAGAGAGGAACCGAACCAGACAAGCTGAGCTGCTCTGTGGATGAAAACTTCACCAAACCAACGCTTCAACATGCAGGCAACGGATCTGCACAAAGACTGCTTCCCGTACACACAATCAGCTTATTCTTGACGGTGGATATATAAGGTGAGTGATTTTCATATTAGCATACTTTTACATATGGAACTACCATATGTCTTCTTTTTTTTTAATAGATACAAGAAAGATGTCCACATTCAACTACTTGTTAGTCATCACCGCAAAGTAATGGCTCTGTACTTTAGTGTGGGAGAAAAAGTATGAAACTGTGACAAGCAGGGAAGCCAATATTAAATCCATGTTAACCTTGAGGTCTGGGATGTTGAACTTGTGGTTGGCGCTGAGGTTGTTGCTTCGTGTGGTGGCTGCCATCATTTTGTCCCATGTTTGCTGGCAGGTCTTCTCTCCCGGTGCAGAGATCAACCAAAACTCTGTCATGGCTACAGCACTGGTGCAGCTAGAGAAAACTGAGGGGAGAGCTGTATTTAGATGAATGTGTGCTGTGTTATTACTCAGCACAACCGCTAATAAAACCCTGAGAAACACCGAGTCTGTCTCCTGATCACTAGCACTGGTTTAGCGACAATACAGTGTTTACAGTATTACAGTATTACCTGTCTTTAGCTACGTTTTAGCTCCAGAAAGCTGCTGGTTCTGCTGTCATGCAGTGTGCTGACTGTTGATCACAGAGCTAATGCAGTGATGCTACACTAGCAAACAGGAACTCCTTCAGTGTTAAAGTCCATTAACGTACAGGCTGACGTTATTGTTTTACCAACACTACAAATAATAATTCCCTGACTGCTAGCTAACCTTACATATACATAAATAAGAATTAAACATTACAGGATACAAACCGAAGCTGGAAAAAAATATGGTTAAGGTCAGGCAGCAGGGATTAGCTACCGTTAGCCACTTAGCTTTGCCCACAATAACAACAACAACAACAACAACAGGTGGGCAATGCGACTGTTTAACAATTTCACTCACCTGTGAATACTAAATGTGTCCGTTAACTGTGGGAAATAGAGCTGTTAATAGCGTTTCTATGGCTTGATCATGTTCATAGTTGCCATTCAATACAGTTGGTGAGGTCTCCTGACAGCAGCATCAGAGTCAGCTGATCTGCCAGAGGAACCGGAAGGCCTGTGCTCACTGAGGAAACTCAGCAGCGACCACAGCTGGCGGACAGCAGGTACTGCAGGGCAGGTAACTTCAAATAATGGCTGTGTGATTGTGGGTGAGTTTGATGCTCAGGTTCAAGGGCACTTCAGCAGGGCACCTGTTGGCGAACATATGAGTAGAGGGCCAGGTCCTCCAGATAAAGGAGGGTCTCAACAACTACCCTCTACTTAAGGAAATCATGTGAATGTTATGCAACAGTACATAGCTCAGTGAATGCCATAATAAGGATTTGTAGAACGGGGCTGACATTTCCATGTCACAGTCAATTTCACAAAACCCGTATTTAGGTGAGACAACATTTTTATTTATTTTTAATTTAACCAAATTTCATTACAAGATGTGATAAGAACTCCACCCCAGACTTGAGCGTCGATTCGAAGTGCATTATTGCCATATTAGAGAAGGAGACAGGCAATTTTGGATGCCAAGTCAGCAGCATTTGAGGTTTTAGAGTTACTAAATTTGGAAAAGCCAGGTCAGGTTTCCTGACTTTGGGTGTCTCCTGCACAGAAACTGAGGAAAACGCCCCCAAAGGGACATGTTTATAGTTCAGTGGGTCTGGGGTTCATTGTTTGGGACACAATGCTTGGTCTGCCTGGAGCCAACCCTCGACATCAAACGGCAGGGTGAGCTTGCCCATAGCTGGCTAGAGGCCAGTCTGTCGGGATGTTATCAGGACACACACACACACACACACACACACACCCACAATCAGTCTGTCTGTGGAACGCAGACTGCTGCTGAGAGTCTGGTGCGTGATCTCTTCATGTTCAATAAGAGAGAAAAGTGTTATTTTAGCAATAAATAGCACTGAATGGACAAATCATTATTTACAAATGTAATGCCATCCCCTCTCACGCACACCATTCAACATTGTGTCCCTCATGGACTACCATAGCTCTCTGGAAACAATCATCACGGTTTCCAACATATTTGTCCCAAAGGTGTGTTTACAGTAACTGACTAAGGCCTGGAAGTGTTATAATTGAATAGAAGCATTAAAATAGCTAAGAAATCTTAAAACACTGCCATCACCTCTCCTCTTCCTCCATTTCTTTAGATAACGCTCCCTGTTTTTCATCTGGTGCTAAAACAATGAAGCATAACAACAACAACTTGTTGGTTGGCTCACTCATGTGTTCCAGGAATGAAGGTCTCTCTAAATGCTTTGTATACACTAGCTCACAGTGCACATCACCTGTTTAATCTTTAAACTACCTGTTCTCTTGGACTACAATGACTTACTGCTTCCAGTAATGCAGGCATACAGTACACACATATAGACTACATAAAGGCTATGTACAGTATGTACATGTGAGTGTCAGCGGTGGAAGAAGTACTCAGATCTTTTAAGTTAAATAACACAATGCTTTGTTACAAGTAAAATTAGTACTCATTATGCCTAATGGCCCATTTTATATGAATATATATTGGATTACAATTATTGAAATCCTTGACAACAGTACAGCATCGTATTTTATTTGTTGACTATATTTGTTAATATGAATATGCAAAGTAACTAATAACCAAATTTCTAAAATAAAAAGTACAACATTTCTCTATTAAATGTAGTGGATTAGAAGCATAAAGTATTAGCATAAAATGGAAATACTCAAGTTAAATACAAATATCTCAAAATTGTACTCAAGTACAGTAAATGTGTAAATGTAGTTAGTTATTTTCCACCACTGGTTACTGTGGATATATGTTGCGGTGTGTAAGATACACATGTAGTATATGTAGTCCATAGCTGTGCAGGTAGACATCCACATACAGGAAGGGCATTCTCCTACACAATTTACTTGCAGAATATCTAAGAAACCATAATAAAAAAACACTATTTATACAGTATCATGCAGGGTCTATATTTAGTTTAATTGATGTGGTCTTCCTGGTGGTATGATTCTCTCAGAAACTGTACTTTTACAGTAAACCACATATAATGATCTAAAACTACTGACAAAGAGTTATGTTATGAATTCATCATAATTAGTTATTCTGCAATCTGTCTCGGGGGAAAGGAAACAAGGGTGAAATGTGCATCATTTTTTTTAGATTGTGTTATTGTTTGACCATCATGGTATATCTGGCTGTATCTCTCCACTACTCTGACACCATTGTTAAGAATGACATGTCCTGGGAAAGCCCAGAGATAAAGACAGTTCCTTTTTGGTAGCATATCGTACAAACACAAATTGAACTATTTTACAGTCAATGTTCGGTTGTGTTGGGAAAGATTGCGTTGGATTTTCACAAGCGTAGCTGTAATAATTGTCAGAAAAGAAATTAACTGAAATTCATAGTGAGATTGTTTTTGCATATTTGTTACACTGAAGCCAGTTGCTTTATATTTCCCTGCTTAGCATTCAGATCAGTGAGAGGAAAAGTTCCTTTTACTTAGCAACATTCTTTGGCAAAAAGAGCTGCTGAGTGACTGAACAACACTTACAACACCAGTCTGTTGCGTAAGACCAATTCATGATGGGTTTATCCAGTCACTCATGTCCACGTAATGAGTAAATCAATTACTGTAACTCAAATATGTAGATACTGTAGATTTATAGGTGTCTTATCCGGTCATCCTTTTATTTATAATAATACATTAATAATGTACTTGAAAACAAAGAGGGCAATTAATTTAGTTGAATTTACTGTTTTATTTTATGTTGCCTTTGCTGGAATCTGATGTTTATTCCTCTGACTGGAGACTTTTGGTCAGTCAGGGTTAATCTATGTTGGGTCTTTCTAAATCTGTCTGTTGATGTAATCTGTTTGCAATGTTTGCAAATAAGAATTCCTGCGGCACAATGCAGCCACTGGAGTATTTGCCCTCACAGTGGGTGGTACACATGTCCCGTTGTCGCATACCCAATGGCTGCGGTGGCTATTATGATCCAAACAATGGAAATAAAACATTGTGCTTTACTGGAAGCCACTTTAGATGCTATGTGTGATTAGGCTTATATATACATAGTCTCATTTAGTGTCGGAGAAAACAGGCACAAAACACGGAACAGCTTTTGTGTTGCAGTCTGAGAAAAAGACATTGCCTCTTCAGCCTTCACAATGGACTCTAAGCTGTAGTTTTATTAGTGAAACAAATGCTGCTATTGTTTATTTTTTCCTGAGGGCTGCTCAAAGCTCATCTTAATATCACAGTAAATTCACAACTGTTCTGGTTAGTTGGTAAAAAAAAACAACACATCATGCACTATTTAATGTGGAACGATCAGCTTGATAAAGATGTAGGCAATTTTGCTTTGCTCGAATAGGTACATCTGGATAGACTAGGACATTTTTTTATTGAATCCTAGAAAACCCAACACCATGCAAAGTTTAGAAGTGAGAACATAATTGTTCTTATGTGCATTCCATACATATTTTGCTGCATTTTTTAGTTAATCAAAGACCGTACTGTAGGTCTCTGTCACTCTGTAACAGTTCTTGAAAACACTGAATCAAGGGAACATTGAGTGCCCAAAGACTAAACAGACACTACTGAAAATGGACTTTGACTCCAGGACAAACACGAGTGGATCATTACAAAAAGATCATCTTAATGGTGAACTCCAATACGCATTTTCATAGATATATGTTCCAATATTACTAAAGAAATATGCAAAGAAATTATATTATAGATTCTTATAATTAGTAAATTAATATTGAATAAGGAAAATAAAATATGCATTAAAACCTCTAAATACCTATGTATGACCACTGTGGCATTAGACATTGAATTAAGGATTTTATGCTCAGGTCTACGTCTTTTAAGATAAAGATGATGTCAGTACGGATATGGAGTCAAAAAAAAAAGGCCCCAGAGAAAACACTTCCCTTCTGTTTAGTTAACAGTAGCAGAGCTTTCCTTGGCACCCTCCTCCTCCAGTGTTGAGGAGGGAGACATGCAAATTTATCTCCTTGGAAATAACACGGCCCCAGACCCTGCATTTTCAGAGGCAGGCACAACTTCTCAAAGTCACATCAACAAAGGCAAAGGGACGGGGAAATCCAGTCTGAGCTTGAACTTACTTGCTTGAAGCAAAAGACATGCACCCATCTAGTTATTACTCATGGGACTGACGCTTTGCAACTGTTGACTTTGGCTGCAAGGAAAAAAGGAAAATTCTGCTAACTTTATTGGACAGCATTTTGTCCTTATTACTGAGCCATGGGGAACACAATGAAGACATAACACAGGTAATTCTTGGACATTTTTTACAGGTTAACTGTTTTAATATACTGTTTATACAGGTTATTACAGATATAGCTTGTAGTCAACCAATCTGTGTTTTTATTGCTGAAGATACATTTTAATCTCACGGTTTCTGGAATATTTTTGAATTATTCTGTGAAGTGTATGGGGAAAAAATATAACAACATACTCATCTTTAGATTATTATTAATATTATTGAATTATATATCAATATTATTATAATTTTGATTATTATTATTATTATTATTATTATTATTATATATCCTTATTATCATTATATGTTATTATTGCAAGTTAGGGCTAGGATTAATTATTGTAGTAATTTATGGCTAAATGCGTCAATTAATAAATGTTGCACATGTCATTTATTACCGTAAAACTGATGTCGTTGTCTTTGTGTTTGACAGCTCTAAACTCCGCCCATCTTAAATGTGTCAAACTCCCCATATTTAAGTAGAAGCAGACCGGAAAATTTTTTATATAATTTGTAATTCGGTAGTCATTTTAAAGATGAATGAACATTTCCTTAAAAATACATTTAGCAGATCAATATCTTATTTTAGTGTGTTTTCATTTCCACACTGGTGCTTTGTATTACTAAAAAAAAGTTGCAATATGTTGGTTAATGTGGATTTTATTTTGATAATTCAACCGGATATTCTCGTACTTTTATGGTATGTAACGTTAACGTTACCGTGCGTCGGTCCGTCTCAGCGCTCACTCGACCTCCACTGTTGCCTTCCGCTCGGTCCTTACAAATGATCCCTACTAGCTTTCATCGACAAAACCTCGGACGACAATAACTCGACCTAATCCACCACGTCCATGGCAGCTATCCTTTTCTCTCTTAGTAACCCCACCACTCTTTAAAAATTCCGCCTAAAAAGAAAAAGCGTTCTGTCCCCTCATTTGGGTTTTCAGCAGACGTAAGTAATCTTAGCTAACCGCGTTTTAGCCTGCTACTTAGCATGTTGTTATATTAACCTGGGAAGGTAGCGTCCGTTTGCCAGCGAGCCATAAACGCTAACTTAGCCATAAGAGATAAAGTAATGGTTAGTAGCATCATTAGCTACTGAAAAATGTGTTATATTTTTTGTAAAACAATATTTAGCTTAGCTACACTGTGTGTTGCTAGGTAGCTGACGCTAATACCTTGTGCTAACGTTACCAACCTGTTAGGATAGCGGGATAGCTAACGTTAGGTATGTGGTTTTGAATTGGTAGCCGGCGGCTTGCTATTTGTGTAGTAAGTGCAAGGCTGTGAAAATACTGTTAGCTGTTGCTATGTTAACATGGTAACGTAAATTCATTGAGAACTGCTAACGCTAGTCATGATTGCGTCAGTTAAGTTACGTTCACTACGGACGATGGGCCAAACTAGCAACGGATACATTTAAAAACAGCCATTACAGGAAATATGTAACGTTATGTAACTTGTGTTACTACGCACAAGGTAAACCCTTAACAGTCATTTCTTAATACCACTCCCATGAACTCCCAGGCTCTCTTACCATGGCCTTTTATCACTCAACATGTCGCCTGCGCAACCGCTCACCTGTTGTACTCAACCACTTTAGAGATTTTAGTGCACACACACTGCATGTTAAGGTAGACTGGATCATATGTCAGCGGAGAGACAGTCGCTCTCCTTGTCAGAGATGTTGATCTGTCGGTGACTGATTCCTTTGTCTCCTATCCTAAAATGTCCCTTTGCAGGTGTACAACAACTATCCCGAGGATCTAGGGGCAGCTCTATACCGAGAGCCATTTGACTTCAACGCCGAGCCACCTTGGGATCCTAGCTGATAGTGGAGGAGTTCATCCCAGGACTCATCCATGTGAGTACGTTAGCTGTAAGAATGAATACATCCTCTTTGATTGTTTGACTGAGGATGTTTTCATAGTAGAAGTAATAAAACTATTTTTGCATTTGTGTGTGTCTGTTTTAATGGACAAGTATCATTGTTTATTAATTATTAATGAACTCTTGACAGAAGGACTAAAAAGGGTGTATTAACAAGATGCATGCTCCACATGAATCAAAAACAGTTTCTAGTTATTTTAGATCATGCATTTCAGATCTATTTTCAGCACTTCTATTATAATAGAATGGCGGTGCTCTGGACTGCTTTTATCTGCAGTAGTTTTTCTCCTGCCCCAATTTAGTTGCAATAAGAGAGAGATGCATTAGGTTACAGATGGATATTAATTCTGCTAATAGTTACATGTTCTAAGTAGTTCTTTCTACTTTGTTTGTGAATATAATGCATTAACTATACTAACTGTATATCCCATTAATGCTATCACTTCTTTCAAAAGTGAAACGTTATGAAAGACATAGTTAAGCATCTTCAAAGTTATGTAACATCCTGGTTGATTTTTAAAGAGATGTTAGGGTTGAGCCATCTCGCAGTCCATGTTTAACTCATGTTCCTACAGAGGATTTAATAATTGAAACCTATACAGTTTGGAAAATTTGCAATAACTAGATTTTCCTTTACAGTGACATGAAAAAGGCTCTGTAAATATACCTATGTCCGTCTGTCCATTATTCATGCACAATATTGCACTTTACAGGGTTTGGGGGAGCAATAACCAACACTGAAGACTTTGACCAACATAATTTGTAGTCTCATGTGAACTTGATTTCAGTGTCTTGATCATCCAGTGATTTTACTTCCCTTGTACACGTCTGTCAGTGATTGCCCTTTTTTGGAGCAGTAGCCCCTGCCTTGTCACAGTTGTCAGCAATACAGCAGGCTTTCTAGACACATTGTTGGTCTCCCTTTTTGACCTCCCAATGCCACAGCCATGTCACATCTGCTCCAGTCCAGACTACTGCGCCTCTCTGATGTATTGTACATCATTATTGAAAGTGAAGTTGTGACACCAATGCCGCCAGTATTGTACCTTGTTTAATGCCATCAAAAAGAAGCTTTACGGGTCACCAGCTCAGGGATTCATGGTGATTGTTGGGAGTAATTGATGGTAAAGTAAATGAACCCTGTGCCCCAGACTCTGTGTTTTCACAGCGGCTTTTCAGAAGAATAGGCCTCTTCCACAAAGCTGTCCTGTAATGTGGAGCCTGCTCTGTGCTCTGATTGGATGCTCACTGAAAATGACTTGTTTGATTGGGGATCTCATCAGAAAGGTTTAGGTTCCAGCCACTGAATAAACTAGAAGAGAGTTGGACAACATCAATGAGTAAATATCCAAATATGATTGAATTGTTATGCTTCTTGGGCTTTGTGTCGTATGTGAACTTTTTTATTTCTCTTGTACAGTTTGTTGCATAAGTCTAGGACCCCAGGGGCTCGAGAGGGAGCGAGCAAGACCACTTTGGACTAGCCACATTCTTTATGCCTGTCGGATTAGAAGAAAACGGTTGAGAGGATGAAAGGGATAACTGATGAACCACAGTATTCTGTTGGTCTACTGGAGGGAGGCACGGCCCTCTGTGACGTGATTGACAATCACATTTATGAACAAACTCTGGTAAGGGCTCTCACTGCAACAACATGTACATTTAGCACGTTTTTCTAAACCTGAATTTCTTATGGTATTAGAATAGTCTCGAACACCTGTTACTGTATTGTATTGTTTATTACATGTGGTATAGTTCCACACAGACGGTTGTGCAAAAGCTTGCAGTGTGTATTTCTTCTGACTCGACCGCATGTATGTTTCCTTCTTCCTCAGTCTGAGAAGAATGCATTCTTTGTAGCAGACCTGGGAGTTATAATGAGGCAGCATGTTCGCTGGCGAACCCACATGGCCCAAATTCGACCCTACTACGCTGTTAGATGCAACAGCAGTCCAACTGTTATTGAAGTTCTGGCTGCCCTTGGCACTGGATTCATTTGCACCAACAAGGTACTCTCTCACAAGCATGTTAGGTCACTGTTGTCGGTTCAGGTTTCTCCACAGAAAATAATCACATTATCCACGTTTCCCATTTTACAAAGTAGTAATTGCATCCAGTAATGCACCACCCCTGTCTCTACCAGGGCAACTACTTGTATATTTATTGGGGTTAATATTGCACAACTCTTGGTCCACAAGCTGTAGAATAGACCTATAGGCACCACCAAGTGGTCAGAGTACCTCAGTGCCGACCTTTTCAGAAATTGTTGATCATATCTCCTGTCTGTAGTAAACCATGCAGGATGTATGATGAAATGTCTAGCCCACATACATTATATTTGTGTAATACTGTTCTGTCTTTGTCTTTTTGTATTTTAGTCTGAGCTTGAGCTGGTACAAAGCCACGGTATTCCCTCAGAAGACATCATCTACAGCGGTGTTTGCAAACAAGTCTCCCAGATTAAATATGCTGCTAAGAACGGCATTGACCTCCTGGTGTGTGATAATGAAGCGGAGCTTCGCAAGATTTCTCGCTGCCATCCCAATGCCAAGTAAGTGCTTGATGAGCATTAGTCCGAGTGTCAATGATCATGTGACTCAAAAGCTGCCTTTTCAACATTGTCAAGTAATTGGATTGGTGCAATTGTGCCACTTTTTAGGAGTCATTAAATGCTGTCCATCTTACGCTGTGTCATACAGTGTGTTGTTTCCCACCGTCTGGCATATTAGGATTGCCATTATCAAAAGGCTTTCTGTCAAATCCGACTGTATAAAATCATTTGGTCTGAGCTGCAGACATTTTGGGATATAATGTGTCACCTTCTCAACTCATCTGGTTTCTTTTTTTCTCCGCAAACCAGTAACCAAGATCCTGTATTTAATTCAGGCTGCTGCTACAGGTTTCAACGGAAGCATCTAGCCAGGACGATGAGATGAGCATGACGTTTGGCTGCTCCCTCAAGGACTGCAGGCATCTGCTGGAGAAGGCAAAGGAATTGGGTGTGCAGGTGGTTGGAGTCAGGTGAGGCTTGCAGATATGCACTGTGAAGAAATACACATATTCTCAGCTCTCTCTTGAACGAATGACTAATTATTATTCAGTCCAACCTGCTACAGGATAGAATTTTAACTTATTGTGAAGATGTCAACGTTTGAAGATTAACCATGTCCTTTTCTTTGGCAGATCTCACATTTCCAGCTCCTGTAAGGATGACCAGGTGTACATCCATGCCATATCTGATGCCCGTTGTGTCTTTGATATGGGAGTAAGTCATGTTAAATATTATGTTGTTAGTTGCACTGTTCAGTTCTGTGACTCTGTGCTTTATGTTTTGGACACGTGCAACAGCTCTAGAAACTCTCACTTGGTAATCTTTGGTGTTTTGGTTACACATTTACAAGCCTTTGTCTGCCTCAGGAGGAAATTGGCTTCAACATGAAAATCCTAGATATTGGCAGTGGCTTCAGTGGCTCTGAGACGCAGCTGGAACTGGTCAGTATCTTTCTATCTGCTTTTCAAAATGTCTTTTTTAAAGACCTACCCTTTTTTGGTTCCTACTTTTTACCGCTGTCAACTCTTGCAGATCAATAGCACAGTCATGTCTATGGTGGACCTATATTTCCCTTCTTCTGCTGGAGTTTCCATCATTGCGGAGCCTGGCAGCTTCTTCGTGTCCTCTGCTTTCACTCTGGCTGTGAACGTCATCTCCAAAGAGGTTGTGGCACGCGATCGGCAGGACCAGTCACATGGTCAGTGGCATGATATTCAGTAAGGTTATATATTTCAAATATAGGACTAGGACTTATTTACAGACAAGAAAACAGACTTAACATGAGCAAGTTTTATACAGCATCCTGCAGGGTCATGGGGAAGCCATTTTGAATGTCCAGGAATTGGCAACATTACAACTTTAGAAATGTAATGCAGCTGTTGCATGAAAGATGCAGTCTGTAAAGTCAATCCAACAGCCACAAACAGTAGCTACCATCTCTCTGAACAGATGATCCATCTCCCAACGATGAGCCAGAGTTCCAATACTACATGAACGAGGGAGTGTATGGATCATTTGCCAGCAAACTCTCTGAAACACTGATCGCTGCTCCATCTGTTCACAAGGTGAGTCTCAAACATTCTCTATGGATCAAGATGTAACCACAAAACTTTACGTTCTCTATGCTTCTCAAAACTTTTGAGATACATTTATTTTATCTTTGATTAAATACACACTTGTTAGTGTTACATCCTAATAAGGAGGTGGATACGTTTACGCACTGTAGAATAAGAATTATCTTCTGCTCTGAGCCATAATAGGTTATGTAATCGGAGGGGAAGAAACACAGTTGTAGGAAACTTAATTTCATTATTTCATTGTTCTTAACTGGCCATGATATTCCGATCCGTCGACCTGTTATCATCTCCAGTTGATGAAGATCATTATGTGTTTGATTACTAAATAGATGATCTCTGCCCTGTATGTTTGCAGAACACAGCCCTGAATGCTCCAGTGTTTGGCAGCAGCCTGTGGGGTCCCTCTGGGGATGACCTGGACCAGGTAGTGGAGCACTGTCTGTTGCCTGAGCTCAACATCGGAGACTGGCTCATGTTTACCCAAGCAGGAGCGTACAGTCTGGGTCAGCCCCTGTGCACCGCCACTGACTCACCTTCACCCCCTGTATACTATGTCATCTCCTCTAGGGACTGGTAAGGAGCTCCTTGGAGGAGTATTTTTAAATGTTGAGTCTCAAGAAACCTTGAGAATGTTAAAAAAAAATCTGCAGATAGTGTCCTTGACTCTTCATTTTCCTCCACCAGGTTCGAGATGCAGGACACTGGTGTCACCCATGAGGCTACATTGAAGAACTTCTCATTGGTCCCTTATTTCCTCAATTCCTGCCAAACAGAGGCTGCTCTGTCTGTCCCAGCTTAGCAATCATCAGCCCAGGAAGACTTTAACCTTTTCTTTACTGATTTCTGCTGCTAGCTTCCTCTGGCCTACATTCCTCTGGGATGAACAGTGCAGATAATGCTTGAAATTGCTGGGACCAGACTGAATTCATCTCAAAACCCCCAATGTAAAGTATTGTAAGTGATTAAACCCAGAAAACCCAAGTAGATGTTCATTTGTATGCAACAAAATGGATGAGCTCCAACAAGAGATGCATCTTGCCCTTGCTTTGGGCATCCCATGGCACTATAGTTCACACTCATACAGTAGACATATAATTATTTTAAATGATTATATTTGACAAATGTATTATCTATATATTCATTGCTGTTGCCAGTCTTGTAAAGTAAGATATGTATCCCTGAGTGAAGCAGTGTATTTAAACAGAAACACAGTTCTGAGGTGTTTTAGGCTACTTTGCTACAAGATGTGTATTTATGATTTTGATTGGTTGTATAGATAATTTTGTGTGATTTTTTGATTTCATTATTACATTTAAAATCTGTCGTCATTCTCAGTTTGTTTGAAATGGAAACTTGCATATGGAGATGCGCTTACTCATCTGTGTGATCAGTGTGCATGAAATCCACTCCTGGAACAATGATTAGTGCAGTCTGCCCTGGTGTGGTTGGGAAGCTAATGGTTCAGTGTTCACCAGTAAACTGGTGTTTCAGTGTTTTTCTAAAGAGCTGAGTAGCTCACTTGGACCAGCAGGTAGCTGCTATGCCACGACATAGCAAAGCAGGTTCATTACACAGTATGTGCCGCAGATGGAACAAGGGAAGTGTTGATGGATAACGAATCAGCTGACATGACAATATGGGGTCTTTTTAAAAAAACAAATACATTTATAATGCTAAAACCCTTACTTTTTGCTCTATCAGTATTTCTACTGAATTTGTTTGAAAATGTTTTTTCAACATTTCTGACTGTGTTGGAAGAATATTATTTCCCGACTGTGGAAGTATACTTGCAAAGTGTATATCATATCTGTGAAATTTTCTCCCCGTCTGTGTCTAAGGCATGATGACTTATCGGGCATTTGCCTGTTAAAAACACGTAATTGTGCTCAACATGTAATAAACACCTCATCAACTGGACTGTGAATCACTGTGTCTGTGTTTTATTATCAGTAACACCTTGCTGCCATTACACAGACCTGCTGACATAACTGATAACTACTTTTAGAAATGCTTCTTGTAACATGATGACTTAACCTAGTTCTCATCCTGGATGATGTGACCACAGGCTAAAAGGGATTTGGTTTGAAACTAACAGGTCAAAATAATGTAGAGACTATGGAACAACACTAGTTCGTCTAACTCATTGTCATTGTATGGATGTAAAATAGGCTGGACAGACACTACACAAAAAGCTGGACCAAGAAAAAATATAGGCGTTAAAGTTTAATAAAGAAATCTGTTTTCCCTGCAAGAAAACAGCTGTGCAAAATTGTATAACAAATAGATTCTCATATGTCACAAAAGATAGAATATAATATTCAACATTCTTTGGTCACATATCACTTAAAAGTAAACTAAAAGTATATTTACTATTCATTTGTAAAAGTGAATGTTACTTACAGAACAGTATTTAGTGTAATTGCTCAGTTTAAGGTGATACAGTCGTTTGAATGTAAACAGCCTCATTACCTCGTTCATATTCAACTATAATCACTAGGGAACAGCTCAGTAGCCAAGGATTTACATGCTTCATTTTCAGTTCAGAAACTGAATGATGACGTGTAAAAATCAGGCACACACTCCCCTCTGTGCATTCTTTGAGACTCGAGCACAAAAGCCTCTCATTCAGTCTCACAGTTTTCACTTTGGTGTATCATCAGGACGCCTCGCACAGAGTTTGTTGAACGTAGAGTGTTGTGGAAGCTGTGTGGTCAGCAGACTGGGTGACCTCTAACGCCCAGCAGGGCGTCTTCCTCGCTGCTTGGTGTCGCCGGGCGTGCTTGGCCAGGTGGTCGCTACGCACGAAGCGGCTGAGGCACACAGGGCAGGCAAACCTTTTCTCCCCCGTGTGGGTGCGTCGGTGGCGAGACAGCTCATCGGAGCGAGCGAACCGCCTCTCGCAGCCCTCCCACTTGCACTTGAAGGGCTTCTCACCTGTTGGAAGAGAGTGAAGTCTTTTCATGCATGTGCCATATTTTTTGCAAGTGATGCTGACTTTTATTGGCTTTGTGTGTTTTAGTATCCAGAAAAGTGCCCTATTAATAAAATGCATATACTTTCATCTCTTACCTGTATGTGTCCTCATGTGGGCCTTGAGGTGGGAGCTCTTGAAGTAGGTCTTGCTGCAGTCGTCACGGGGACAAACATGACTGCGTACCCGGGACACTTCTGGCTGCAGAGGGCTTTGTCTTTGCTCCATCAAGGCAGGGCCAGGAGAGGGGGCGATGGCTGGTAGCTTGGTGCCACCAGGTGTCACCAGTGCTGGCTGGACGTAGAGTGTAGGAACTGCCGGCTGAGGGACAAAGAGCATTACGGGGCCTCTTGCCACCTGACCCCCTAGGAGAAAGACCTGAGCAGGAGGTGAAGCTGCTTGGGTTTGCTGTGGTGGTTTGAGTTTGTGCTGCTGTTGTGGCTGTGTGTGCATCAGCAGTGCTGATGGGATAGGTAGTAGTTGTTGTTTCTGACTCTCAGAGGCTGTAACAGGGGTGGAAGGAGAGGAGACAGGAAGAATCTGGCAGTAGACAGGCACAGGAGAGACCCCAGGGCCACCAGCCAGGACAGAGGAGACAACCCGATGTGTGTTTGTTGATTTATCATCCAGGCATACAGGACTCATCTTCGTCTGGCTGACTAAAACTGCATGTGGCAAAGTCACAGTGACAGGTTTCTGTGGCGTGGCTGCATTAGAGTCACACTGTGTTACAATATTCCCTATTGAATCTCTGTCATTGAGCCTATCTTCAGAGCTCAGGTCTGTTTTAGAGTCTTTTGTATGAGTGAATCCGACTTCCCCGGAGACAGAATGGACCTTATAGGAGCAGCTCCGGCCATCTGAAGTGTGGCGTATTACACTGGTGCACTGAAATCGTTGCTGAGAAGCAGCAACGTGTGTGTGCAGATGAGTCTCTTGTGTTGGCTGCCAGTTTGGACTTCCAGCTGCTGCTGAGGGCGGGTGGGTGGCCTCAAAGTGGGGAGGACTGTACGGCGGAGTCATACACTGAAAAGAAAGGAGGGTTTCACTGACAAATTCTATCTTGCAAAACAGGCATCTTATTTGAACTCACTGCTGCAAACCCCACTCTTATCATATAGCCTTAATTTAATTTTAAGTTGTATGTGCATGTGTATTTGTGTATGTTTTTGTATACTATATAAGTCTTTTTTCATCAGTTTGTTCTTGATATTTAACTTAAAATGTTCAGTATGTACTTGAATATTCTTGTTGTTTTTCATGGCTTCCTGTTTGCCTTTGTAAAGAACTTTGTAATTTGTTGAGTCCTACATAAACAAACATTATTATGATTATGATTTACAAATTTACTAGTGTCTTAACACCTGGTGAGGCACTAAGTATGGGGTGAAGTCAGAGTTGATTAGAGATGACTTTACAGATGAAAGTAGATGCAGGTTTGCAACTAAATGCAAGTAGTAGAGCATAAACATAAACATTTCCATATCCAACACCAGATTATGCAAAACCTCTGAGCCCATCTGTATCACTTACCAAAGGAGAGTCATGTAGCACAGTAGAACCAAGGGGGACAGAGTCGTCCTCTGAGCAGTCTGAGGACGGAGTCAGGGGTCTGGAGTGTCTGAAGCTCTGGGTCTTCCAGTGCTTAGTCATGGACATCAGAGCCTCCACAGCCTCCATGTCACCTGCACCCAAAGGAGCGGGCTGGAATTCACACTGGATGTCTGAGTAGAGCTCCTGAACTTCCATGTTGCAACTCTAATAAAAGAGCATAAATGAGTAAAACACATCACCATGGCCTGCTCTTTCATTTGATTTTCACCATACATTTTCAACATGTGACACATTGCTGTCTCTTAATGAACTTTTCTTCAATAGACCAGCTGTAACCATGCTGGATTTAAAGCTGTGCATACAGTTAACCCTACACTGCGTACATTATGTAAGTGGACATACGCAGTCCACGTGTCTCAGTGTGCTCAATCAATGCTTTAAAGCTTATTGATTTTGCCATTAAGTCAACACATACATAAGAATATGCAAAGGAGCATGTGAAGTGAGCATGATCAGCTGCTGCTCTTCAGCACTGGGGACCTTTCACCTACTTCCCCGGGGGACAAAAGCACCAACTGTGCTGCTTACACAAACAGTCCCACAATACTTAACAACCCCTCCCTGACCTTCCCAGCACATACACATCCACACACTGCAGACACACTCCTCAACAGCCATCACTGATGAAGCTGCTGGTATACTAATGAACTCTGACCTAGATATAAGCTGCTCACACTAAAGCTTGACAACAATAATTAGAGATAAAACAAACAAAATTACACTATTTATTATTAAATATATAAAAGCACGTCCTCCTATAAGTTAAAGTACTTGTTATCAGAAGAAATAAATGTGCTATAATATTGAATATATAAAGGAATATATATATACTTACATCTTATGTGAGTCTGTGTGAGGTGTTCAGGAACCTGGTTTAACTGCCGAGCACTGGTCTCTTGTGTGAAACCAAAATTGTATGATTCCCAGTTTTCTCCTCAGGCGCGTTCCCATTCATCGTTTCAAACCCGGTGGGGAAAAGAGGGGCCTGGCTTAACACCTCGGCCAATAGGAGGCAAAGGTGTGTTGGGCGCCGACCAATGGGAGAGAGACTCGGTGCGTGATCGGGGCCTGACGGCTCCGTGGAGGCAGCGTGGTACACAACAGCATGGGCGTGTGAAAAACATTCCTGTCCACACTTCCCGTCACCCACCCTCCCCACAATACACACACACACACACACACACACACACACACACACACACACACACACACATCATCATCGCCTTCTGGATGAGTCACTTCAGCCTCTTCATCAGCCGTAGCAGACACACACCTCCTATGACTAATCATGTTTTGGTGAAACGAAACTGGAAGACATCTCTGCGATAGGTGTAGGTTCTGAATATAGGTTACTCGAGATTTAAAGTCTTTTTGTAAGCATTGTGATAAAGTTTTAATATTTAACCATTTTACCATACTTGTATCTAAATGTGGAGTAAAGGAAGGTCAAACTTTCTCTGCAAAAGTTTGTTAATTGACAAAAGAGTATGGGGTCCCATCTGTGCCAAAATTATATCACATGTGCAGGTCTAGGTTGACTGAACCAGTGTTTATTCAACTTTGAACTGTACCCAGAATTTTTTCTCCAGGATTTTTATGAACTGGTTTAGAAGTTTTGGCTGTAAATGATATTAAATCTGCAGTTCTGGAAGATGCAGCTTGTGGATAAAAAGTTTTTTGTATTTGCTCGTAATGTGTATTGTGGTGAGGTAACTTACTTATTTTCTTTTATTTGTGATTCTGTTGTGTATTATTGTGCAAATAAATTAACCTAAAATCTAAATCTACATATTCATGTTTTTGTTTTGTTTTTTTGGCTGATGGATCGCATCTGCTTTGATATCAGGTCACATACTGTATGAGGCCATTCCTACAGAGATGAAACGCCTCTGAGATTATAATAGTGTTGTAATAAACTTCATTTATTTGGCAATTTCACAAAATACTTCAACAACCAAATGAAAGCAGACGAATGCAAAATGATAAATCACAACCATGCAACAAGAAAAAAGGAACATGTATAATAGCAAAATAAATTTATTTTAATCTTATTTTGGCCTACAACGGTTATGTGTTGCAATAGGAAGGGCTACGATATTTTGCTCTTATCATTTTTAAACATTTTGAACTAAATTCATAGTGATTTGTCAGTAGCTTCACTATATGCATCACTCGTATGTGAGAGGAATACATTTTGCCTTTGGAAATCCATTTCTCATTGGTGAACTGGAAGAGGGATCAAACTGGCGCAAGGTGACAAAAGTTCTTGAAATTGATCTGACCTCACGTTCTTACCTACATGAACTTTTTTTTTTCTTTCTAATGTGACTGCTGTTCCAATTAGCAGGCTTCTTGTCCTTTGTGTGTGTGAGAGAGAGAGAGGTCAGCCAACAGGAGATGGCCTCAGGCAGCCCTGTGGATTAGGTAAGTGTCATCTGTCTAGACCTTCCTGCACAGCACAGAGAACCAGAACAAAAGGCAGACTGTGGACACACAATGGAGAAATACACACGCAGACAAACACAACACTGTGACTGAGTCTGGCGCTGTGGGGTGTTCCTCAAAAGCATATCCAGGAATGAGCTGCTGGAAGAGAAAAGAGTCTCAGTGCAAGTGACATAAACAAATAATTCTGGGTTTTGTGTGTGTGTGTGTGTGTGTGTGTGTGTGTGTGTTTTACAATCAGTATCTCCTTAAATGTTTAATTTAACATTTTGAACAACAACATCCTGGTTCTACCTTTAAACTGAAACCATTGTTCACACTTTTGTTCTGCTTTCTGAGAAAGTGCCTCTTATCACAATATGGGGCAGTTTATCCACTATTCACCATGTATACTAGTGTGTATGAAAGAGGATCTTTTTAAATAAATAAATAAAATAAATTTAAAATAAATCCTCTTGGGAAAGTTAAGTAAGAAAACCCAATTCAAAGTGTTTTAGGACAGCTAACAGTTCAGAACTAGAACATTGTAATTCGTAAATTGATCATTAAATTGTCGTTATTTCTGTACCTACTGTATGTATAGCAAGCTATAAGTTATTTTCACATTCTTATATATTCTGTAAACCCACATGTCCATGTTATAATGTGCATTTTATTCATAAAGATGTTTTTCTTAAAGATACCAAACATATCTAATGTCTTATTTTTTCTATTTCCTTAACTTTTACTCTCTGTGCATCTTTGTAAAGCTGTAATCAAGACTTTGATCACATTCTCGGTGTGTGTATGTCTGAGTGCTGAATTGACTGATGCATATGTATGATTACATGTTCTTTGTATTGTGTGACTGCAGCAATTAAGAGGCACTCCACCAATTTTACACATAAAAGTCATGTTACTTATCATGGAGAGTACTGGCCTGTGAGAACAGCTGTGTCTTATCTGGCTCTGCAGAAAGCTTTCTAAAGTGTAAGAAAAACCCTGCTGATGCTCATTGTCCCATTTAGGTAATTTTGGTTATAACTAAAAATAGGTTTGAAATACAAATGAAAACTGAAAAAAATACATACAAAACTAACAAAAATAAAATAAATATACAGAAAATGTCTTTAGTTTTTTCAATTTGGTCAAATTTATACCAACAAGCATGAGGAGGCAATGGTACATATTGTTTACTGAGACTGGGACGTCTACATCATCATGACTGTGAGTTTGTTTTGTAATACCTATTCTGAACTTCTTAAATTCTTACCCCTGGCAAATAACCCCCATATTATAATGAAAAAACTCAAACTAAAACTGAAACTGAAACAAATAAAAACGAAACATTTTCAAACAATAAAAACTAAACTGAAACAAGCAAACCCAGTAACTGAAACTAAACTGCATTGAGAAGAACATCAAAATAAACATCAAAAACGAAATAAAAACTAATGAAAAAAACATTGTAATAACTCCGACCCAGATCCAGCATTTAGCCTCTGCTGCACTGATTCTGACCATTCTTTTTAAAGTCTGTCTCTCTGCAATCCTCTAACCTTACAGAAGTGCAACACTAATTTGCTGGAGTGGTCCTTTAACTGATGTACCTCACTGAATCAGGGCTATAGCTTTTCAGCCCTTAGCCTTAATTGTAAGTTTTAGCATTTACATACATGGAAATGAAATGTGTCCTCTGCATTTCACCATCTTATCCACTATGAGCACTGGGCAGCTGTTTGAACCACAAACCTTGTGGTTAGTGGACAACCCGCTTCACCAACATATCTAAGCTAATCCTAACACTGACTAAGCTATTTCACCATAAATGCATCACAACTTACTGTCCTGTGTCCTTTTTTATTTATTTTTAGCCCCACCCCTAAAACAGCCGGAGACCACCACTGCTCTGTGGGTTTGTTAGTAGAAACGCCTTTCACATTACACAAAGTTACTCAGTCTGTAGTCATCATAAAAATATCGATTTGTGCAAACATATAATTCATTTTGCAGAACTGTCTTTTATAGATAACGTGCAAAACAAAATTATGAAATGACCTCTGTTATAATGGCTTAGTCCAGCATGGTTTAGTCTTTTATCTACATTAAAAGGATTATCAAGCTCCTAACACTGCAGAGTGAGCAGCCATGGCACAAAAGAACACATCGTGGGTCCTGTGCCATATTACTGGTCTTCGGCCAATCGGGTTGCCCTGGTTTTATAAGCATGACGCAATAGAGACCCAGATTCTTGGCCGGTGTTAACTAGTTACAATGGCCATGCTCTTTTGAGCAGAACTTTACAACATCCTTGTGATATTGTGCAAAGTGGATTTTGTTAGAATCTAATGGCAGCATTGCTCCAGATGTTATAGCTTCCCACACAGTAGCAGCCAAAAAAAGAGTTGAATGGCAAGTGAGGCTAAGGGAACAAGGGCTCACTGTTTACTTTTGCTTTTACAAAATTGGGTGTTTGTCTCTCTCCAAAAAGTAAAAGCCTCTTAGAAGACAGCTCGTTACTTCTCTTTATTCCTTGTGTGCATGCAGGCCAGCATAATGCCCTTTAAGCTGTGCAGCATCTGTGACTGACTGGGTGTTCGGAGCAGAGGGTTTGTGCCTGAGGCCTGGACTGACCTGGTGTAAACCGGCAGAGTTGACCCTCATGGACGGTCCTGCCCTGGATCTGTAAAGATATGCCACAGACACCACTAAGGGGAGTTATTTTAAAAGTCTTACTCTCTAGCCAGTGATCGTGTTACCTCACTGGGCATACCTTACACTTCTGGTTGTGGCCTGACTGACAGGAGCTGGTGCTGGTCCACTGATCTTTGAATGGACGTGGTTCAATAAGTTATCAGTTGTGGTGGTTTAGCTGTGGGTCTCTCTTGTTCTCTCTTGGTTTCTCTTGGTGGAAAATTCAGTTGCATAACAGCTCATAAAGTAGAATAAAGTATGCCTTGTATCCATGTTTAAGGACTATTTTAGTGAAATTATTTTCTGCATGAATTTACTCATTTTCTCAATCTGCAAACCCACCAGCCTTCCTCTGATGGCCGTGCAGTTTCCTGGCTCGGACTCTTTGTACCCATATTTAAAAACACCAGAGGTCATTTGATAACCCAGTGCCCAATACTTAAAAATAGCTCAGGCGATATCTGGGGTTTTGTTTGACTTCATTCTTGAAAAAGGTTACAGGGTTGTTTTTTTGGCAGGGCAATGGAACTGGCTTCATTATCCTCTGTACTGAACTGAGTAAACACAAAGAAAAAATCCTTAACATGTGTCTCTGCTGATTAAATGACATGTGGTTTTTAAAATCAAATCAAATGAAAATATACAGTACTGCAAGTAAAAAACTAAAAGATACTATTATAGGCCTAAATTGTTTAATAAAACTCTATTAGTGACATGCATTCGTTCATGTGATGTTTGTCTTCTTCTATTCTAGATGACCACCTGATACTTAACTAAACATGTAGGCTTACTCAGCCAGACTACATGAACATATAGTATAACAATAAGACCAGTCATTTTTGTTAAAACAGGTTCTTTCTTTCTCAGCGGCTTTGGTTAAATGGGAACTCATATCAGATTGTCTTGATGTCTTGTTTGGTACGTTTCAGTTCCAGCTGTTGAGGGTATTTCTTGAAAATTTGAATACAGTAATATTTGAGTAATAGCCATCCTGGATAGTTCTGAGGTCTGGAGCTACCTACCTACAGTACATACCTCTATATGTCCACATGCACAGTCATATACTTGGAGGAGCAGTGCAGCAAAGGGGCAAATACTTTCAGATTTAGCATGGCAGACCAATTCTGATCTCATAATGGAAGGTAAATCCTGCCACCTGCTGGTGTAAAAAGACAAAAGCTATTATTGGATTAGGCTGTAGATTAGACAGATAATCAAAGATTAGTTACATATTCCAGTCTGCTATCTGTTTAGACTGCTTTTTATTTTCTTTACAAACTGACCAAGATGAAGGTGTTTTTATAACCGTTTTTTTTTGCACTAAAGAAAGAACCATTGTAAAGAAGTCTTGTGTATTTAGCCAGCAAGAAACACAAAACTCGTTCTTGATTATTAGTTTATTTGAGTAGTTACATGTCAACTTTTGATCCATACTATGTGATGATTTACTCTGCCCCCTCCTCTCCCTAATGTCTACAATATCTAGGCCAGTTCCCCCTCTTACATCCAGAGAATGGGCCAAGAAATAAGCACCGCTCAAAGTAAACTTTTACTTTGTCAGTATTACACAAGGTTTACATTAAACTTTAATTTCTCTGCCCCTGTCTTTTGCTTATTTCTGAAAAAGGGAGCACACTCACACCACTGCTGCTTATATCATTTCCCGGATTTCATAGGGTTTAGATGATGTGGGGATATTACAAGTTTTCCATGGGAGGGAGCCCAACATGAACACAATCCCAGTTCCCTTCCCTTTATAGAGCTCAGATCTGAGTTGGTTCAGTTTTAAATATAATTCTAGAGTAAGAATAGCAGCATTAAATTGAGGGTCTCACATGAATTTTTCCATTCCCCGAGTGATGCTGACAATATGCCAAGTATAGCCACGTTGCTCCCTTAAGATTATGTGACATAATGTTAAGTCTTGGTTGGTCACAGAATGGTGGCTATTGTATACTCATGTCTTTAAAGCACAAACCAACACCACGCACATCATGATATAGACTTAAAATATAAAATTATATATAGGACTATATAATATCGTTTATTCCATAAGCGCAGAATTTAGGTCTGTATTCAGGTCATATTCTTACTATTCTTACCTACTTATGTTGGGTATGGAGGAAATGTTGTTTGAAATATCTTGCAAAATTACATCTGTAAACAATATTCTTATATCAAACAAAATAAATATAATCACAAATAAATGTAACGTCTTTGGTGATTTAAATGATAGTTTCCCTGATGAAGAAGCACATCATAATACGAGAATAATGGTTAAATTTGTGCATTTTATTTCAAGTTTTGACTGGTAAAACAGCATGTGGAATAATCGACTGTGCTGGTAGATAAACAAAAAGCACGATTTTTCTCGTTTGTCTTGAGTCTTGACAGCCCTGGATGATCAGTCAGGCTTGTATTTTGATATCCCATTGTTTTATCTTGTGAAGAGGTAGCCTAGCTGTACTTAACCCTTTCCTTTGCCTTTGTGGTACAGTAATAGACCTGAAAATGATTGCAGGTCCTTGAAAATGCAAATAAACAAAGATGCATCGGCTAAACCGGGTGAGAACAAAGACTTAGGAGTGTGAAAGTGTAGTATTTTTGATTACAGTAGTCTTGCCTTTCTTCTTGAGGCCAATCCCATCCAATTTAACACATTTCCTGTTTGTGCTCGGGGTCCAACCAGCGGAGCGGTTGCATGTGCACTAATCAACACACAGAGAAGAAGCTTGGTAGAGTTAAGATGGCGGCATGTGGGTGAGGAGGCTGGGATCTAAACTCGAGGTTTTTCGCCATTAAACGATTCATATGAATCCACATATATACAGTAATCGAAAGAATAACAATTTCCACATCTTTCACACGTCTGTGTGTGATTTTGGATTGACCCCATGACATCTATACACTTCGTGGTTCACCCGTTGCCCGGGACCGAGGATCAGCTCAATGACAGGTATTTTGTTGCGGCCCGTGGAAAAGAAGAATTTAAATCAATATTTATATGCGGGGTGTGGTATATAGTATTCAAGGTTGTATTTACGAACGATGTTGACATTGTCATGCGTGTGCATTCGGGTTTAAATTATTTAAATGACCCCCTAGGGTTGAAACAAGGCCCGGCATCTTGAACAATCCTCGTTAGCCTCCTGCTACCTAAACAGTCGGTCCAGTGCTAACAGAGATGCTAACAGAGATGCTAACAGAGATGCTAACCCGTTAACTGGCTATCGCACGGAGAGCTAACGCTAGCAGGCTGTTTCCTTGGTCCTCTGGAAGGATTGGCTCACAGTCAAAGTTGAGATAGACAATGCGGGTTGGGGGATGGGGAAAAGAGAGGGAAATAAAGGTCGTAAAACACAACGTTGTTGGAAAATATACGGGATTTCGTGTATAAATAACATATGCACTCTTTTGACATGTGTCAGTGTTTGTTTTGTGGGCGTCTCGTTGATTATCATGATCAATGAAGTAGCTAACGTCAGCTAACCGATAGCTAGCCGCTAATGCTAGCAAGCGAATTCGCTACCACGCTCTTGACAAAGCCAAATATTTGTGTTTCGGTGTCTTTTGTGTCAGGGTGTTTTTGAAAGTTTAATGACACCATTTCCTTGCTAACATGGCCGGAAATAATTACCCAAATTGCCTGTTTTGAACATTGCGCACTGAGATAAATATCTAAAATATGCAGTGAAGCACAGTTAGCAACATTGCATTCACATTAATCCTGTTATCTGCTTTAATAAGGGGACAAGCCCAGGCTTATAAAGTGTGTGTGTGTGTGATGGATGCTGGATTCTTCAGTTTTCACATGATCATCGAACATTTTATTTATTTTTGCTGTTACCCAAATACTAAGTGCACACAGCACATACGAACAGATAATTCAGTGGCACACAATATGTGTTAGTAGTGACATGCTGCTGGCGTGGATCACACTAGGTTTAATGGGTTTTACTTTAGGAAATATCGAAACTGAAGAGATCATTAGTTAGATGTAGTTGTAAGAAAGGTCCAGGACATCGTGTGCGACCTGTATTTTGGCAGAACATGTGATTTATGATAAACCTATTTATATCATCCATTGAGATTGAACTGATTAATGAGCTGTTCTACTTAAAGACAAAGAGGTTGAGAAGTGTTTTTAGAATGACCTTGAGATTAAGAACTGCATATAGGCTCAGAGTGTTTGAATGCTTTTCAGGTTGGTGTACATCAAAGTCTGGGGGGGGGGGGCAGCTTTGGTTTGACTGACAGGAAAACTCAGTTAACTGTGCCCCCAACAAATCTTATTGAAAAAAGCCACTCATACATACATCTTGGTGGTATGGACCATTGGTTCCTTAAGGAGGTCATGGCTGTTTCATCCCCAGGCATGCATGCCATTGCATGCTACAGTCACCATGTGCTGCTGGGAGGCCCCCTCCTCTCTCTTTCCCATGAAGGAACTTGCAGTTGTCAAGGCAGATAAGTGCTTCTATCTGAAAAAAAAAAATGCTTGGTCCAGCTTGACTCATTAGAAGTGCTTGCCTGGCATGAACATCCGGTCAGATTTCCTCAACCAAATGCCAGTGGTTTGTTTGACCTAACTGAGATCTGCCTGGACACATTAGTTTAGTACAGTGTAAGTTGTGTTCCCCTGTAGTGAGATGGGTGTTTAATATGGTTTTTTTTTTGCTGTGCTGTAGTGAAACTGTTTTTAAATGGCTCATTGAGTCGAGTAGACGGTGGGTCCATTTGTTTGACTTGTAGGTTAGTGAGTGACTGACCTGGATGCTTTGTGTCATTTTCTCTTACCGTCCTGTAGTGTTTTCACTGATGCATGAGCTTTTAATGTGCTTCTGTACTGTGAGGAGATTTATACCTTTACCATTTGTGTCTTACCCATTTACACTTACGACTGAGGACGAGCTTCCTGCTGTCAGTTAAGAATGTGATTGCCCTCTAAACCAAAATGTCATTCATCACAACAGGTGCCTCAGTTCCTCTATATCTTTGTGTAATGACCACGTGTGGGAGTTTACAGGACTATATATCCAAGATGACAGCATAGGCCAAATAGGTGGGAACAGTTGATGTATGTTTCTTGACAAGATGCTAGATAGAATACATCTCAGACCACATAAGTAGTTAAGCGAGATCAAATAACTGCAAGCCCACTGACTATCAGGTGTAAAGAGGTTACATGACCTGGTAAACCAACAGCTTGTCATAAAGTACATTGTTTGCCTGTATTGGATTTGAGTATGGAAGGTTTTTCTTCAGGAAGTACATTTCTAATAATGACCATCTTCATTGTTTGCCCTCCAGATGTAGATACATAGACTGCAACAGCCAGGCAATTAAATTTGGCCAAACCACTTTTACAAGTGTTAGAGGAGACTATGCTTAAAGTTCACAGCAATTCTTGAATGTTTAGTTTTTGGTACATCATTCATTACAAGTTTAAAAATTGTGATGTTGTAGTAGCGCTCTAGACACTTGCAATTGTAGTGAGATGGGAGGAGGTATTTTGGGTGGAAGTATCAGAAATAAAAAGTCCTTTCATTTTCTGCATGAGCAATGTTGGGTTACTGGCAGATGGATACTTCCATGGCATGGATGGGTATGGAATAAAAAGGAGACAGTCTACTGAAAAAACAAACAGTTGGTTAATTGATAAAAAGGCAAGGAGCGTTGTACTGGGAAAGGTCCAATGACTGAGCATAAAATTCTGTTATCCTGAAGATCTTTGTATAACTCTGGAAGTACAGTATGTTTATTATTTACATTTTAATTCTGGATTTATTAGGATCACTGCAGAAACTTGATTCTTAATGCAATGTGATTTAAATATACTACAGTCCTGGGGGGGCGCCCTGATAGTCTTCGTGGCAGCGGCCAAGGGTTTGAGTTCGACTTGTAGCCCTTGGCTGCGTGTCATTTCTTCTCTCTCTCTCTCTCTCCCCCTTCACTGTCGATCTTGAGCTGTCCTGTCAATAAAGGCAAATATCCCATATATCTTTACCATAGCAATAACCACTGAGGCTCATGGGGATTGAAAATTTTTTGAAGCCCCTTGATACCCTCAACTGACTTAGATAATTTAATCAAATGTTGTTCTAACATATGACCAGAACTAAATATTTTTGTACCGTTTGCTATTGTGTGTATACATTGACATGATCAGATTAGAGTCTCACCTCTCACTCAGAGCTGTGACCTGTGCTCTCATATCCTGTGTGTAGTCAACTTTGTTTGACAGCTTATGACACTGATGTTTTACATGTGTGCAGCAGTAGCAAGCACACAATCATCAGCTGACGTTACAAGCAAAACAATCAAACTTTTATACCACTGTTGTCTTATCACTAATGGTATTGTTAGTGCCCAGTGTAGATTTGTTAATGCTAATAAGGGACAAATGCTATGCATCTAATTTGTCTCATTTGTTTGACAATTGTGTTCAATAAAATTTGTATAAGTGATATATACTAAATGTCTCTGTATTATTGTGCTTTATGAGATAAATTGAAAAGATGCACATGAGTTGAAGCCATTTGAAAAGCACCTAAATTGTCTGTGTTTGCGTAAAATGTCGACATTATTTATGGTGATATCAACATGATTGATGTGTAATCAGTGGTTTGTGTTTCATAGTTGACCTCTCAGCGTACATCGGCTTTCATTAATATGGTCTTTTTATTCTTGTCAGGCTCCGTGAAGTCTCAGAGAAACTCAACAAATACAGCTATAACAGGTAGGTTTCTGTTAACATTATAACTGTTTGCTGTTTTGCCTAATTTGAACAACTGATGTAAACATGATCTTGTTTGTAATCCTGTATCCCGCTTCATTTGTCATTGTCCCTTTTTCTTTTCCATTGCAGTCATCCACACCTTAGTCTGCTGGAGCAGGCCACCCTAAAACAGTGTGTTGTCGGGCCAAACCATGCAGGATTTCTCCTTGAGGTAAAGATACACCATTAGCATTTATTAGACAGTACAATAATCTACAGTATATGTTTATTATTTGCTGCCCTCCAGAAACAGTTCAGTATATTTGGAAGATTTCAATTCAAACTTTATCATTGTTTTCAGGTGATCTCTGACTTTATGACTGCTATAAAACCTAGGGGCATTACTTCTGTTTTTAATTTCTAGTTGTGTAGAAATTGTGGACATAGACTGGATTTAATAAATTGGATGTGATGTTTATATACAGGACACCACCCCAATTAGGATAATCCAATTTAAACAGGGCTCTAGCCACACTAAAGAGGCATGTAGTAATTGACATTGGTTTGTTTATTTGAACTTCAAGTCAGCAAACTGGTCTTGCACACATCTTCCAGTGTACAGCACCTCTAGATAAAAACATTTTTCATTAAAACTATAAATTGCATTCAACATTACAATATGAATTTACCACTTTCAGGAGTGTTCATTTGAGTATGTGCCACTAAAAACCATGAATGCCTCTCTTTTAGGATGGACGCGTGTGTAGAATCAGCTTTGCTGTCCAGCCTGATCGCCTGGAGCTCAGCAAACCGGATGGCAGTGATGGGTGAGAGACTTCTTTATGATGGGATCTGTCCTGGAAACTGTTGTAGCTTTGGCGCTAAGTTGGAAAGCAGACTGCTTGTGGAGATGTCTAGTACAAGACACACTGAACACACTCAGGCTTACTGATGATGGTTGCTGTGATTTTGAATTTGTCACTCTTGCCCTTTTTGCCTGATTATGAAGCATTTGGACATGGTTTCACTTCTAGAACACTATAACACTTAGTCTTTGCTGTAAAGTTTTCCATCTATCAAGCGTGAAATGTATATCTTAATACATCACATGTCTGTTCCCAAAGTGTCCTCCAAGGTAGCTGTTGGATGGTGGATGCTTTGGTGTTGTGCTTGTTAAGATGATATCTATTCAGCAATCTGTCAAAGTTTCATATGTTCCAGGGACATATTTGTTTTGCCAATATAAAAATACTTCCTTATTCTAGTCTTGAGACCAAACAACAGACAGCAAGATTTAGTTGTTTGTGTAACTTTCTGAAAGCCCGTTGTCTTTATGGCTGTGCAAGTCTGTGCTACTTAATAAAAATACTTTTTTACTAGCTGTGCTGTTTTGTGTTGGCAATGAAGATGTATTTTTGGTGAATGTTTCATTGATAGTTGTTGAAATCCTGCCAGCAGAACAACATCCAAAAGTGATTTCAGAGGTTTCAAGGCCCCTCTAGCTGCTAAATATGCATGTGAATCAGGCTGTAAAAGGCAGAAGAGCTCCCTGCTCCAAACTTTTCTGCAGCACACATGTTTTGTTCCCTGCCACAGACTTGCAAAAGAAGATGAGATGGTTTCAAATTTTAATAGCTTTTCAGTCAGCACCATTGTGGGCTGCTGGGAGGCCTATGGAAAAGAGTATGGCAGGTTGTCTTTGGCAAGTTTGTCAGTGTACTGAACATGGCCTAATATCCTTTGTGATTTTAAAATGGTGACAAAACATTACACGGATTGTGTCAGCTTGTTGACTGTTGGTTTGAATTTGCTGTTTCTCTGTATTGTATCTGAATAATATGAATCCCTGCTTCTGTGTTACCATGGCCTCTGTTACAGTGTGGTACTGAATGTGATTGTATTATTCTGTTGAAAAGTATCTAAATTCAGTGTCACTGTAGTCTCTGTTAACTGAAACATTGACAATTTAGTTCCCTTGTCACAGAAAAACACCATTTATACCAACTGTCTACATAGAACACATTAGTTAAGAATATTTCAGAAAACTACTTTTGGTTCAACTTAGAAGCCATTCCATTATAAGAAATCTTGAAATAGGAGAAAGCTGTCGCAGCCCCAAAACCCCAAGAACTTTTAAAAAAGGAAAGTCTTGAAGGAGGAACGAGTTGCAGCCAATTCTGATTCCCAAGGGTGTTGCCATGCTAGTCTCCAAAATCCCCCCCTCCTGTTTCACAGTATAATAAAAGAAAATAAATCCTGAACCAAGGGGTGTAATTTGAGAAATACCTGGGGTAAATTTTAGTTTCTGTTAACCCAGGTAATACAAAAAAAGTATTTTGGTCCTCTGTGGGACTTCTCTAGGTTTGTAACTGATCTCCCATCTTTTGTTTCCAGTTCAAAGTTGAGCACTGGTTCAGGGACAGGAAGGAGCTCCAGGCCAGGCAGGACTAGTGATCCGCCCTGGTTCCTGTCTGGCTCTGACACACTTGGCAGACTGGCAGGCAACACCCTTGGGTAAGTTCTGGCAGGGTTGACAGAGACAAATGGGTCCTGTGAAAGCTCAGTGTTCAGAGCCCAGCACTGACACTGCAGCGGGTTAGGGGTATATTCCCCACAGAGAACTTTAGGGTGCTGTAAAATGTAATGGATAAAAATGTGTCCCCCAAACGACATACATCAAAAAGCATGGCCATGTTCATCGACTCTGCTAAATTAGCAGTCTGCAGTCGTTTTCTTAGTGCTTTTGGTATTGGTGAGCACTGGAGAATCGATTCCTTGTTCAAAATATAGTTGTTGTGAGTCCTGATATTGAACTTTCAGAAATGCATAAACCTCTAAACTTGCACCGTTACAGTACTGTAATATTATAATACTGAAACTGAAACAAATATCCCAAATCTTTACATTATACATTCATTATACTATATCAAAGCCTTTTGAAATTAGGTAAATTGCCACTGGTTAATTTCTTACATCCTGTAAGTGCTGATGCAAACTGCCCCGTCTCCACTGTCACAAATGCTGAATCCCTTCTCATCCAGATGTGTGCGTGTTTTGACTCTGCTCTGTTAGTCAGATGGTGTTTTTGGCAGTTGTATCTGACCATGGCCTTGCACTGTATGTAACAGGAGTCGCTGGAGCTCTGGCGTAAATGGAGGCAGCGGTGGAGGTGGAAGTGGAGGAGGAGCAGGGGGAGGTGGAGCAGGCGGTGGCAGCAGTGGAGGAGGGGGGAGCGGAGGTGGAGGTGGAGGCGGAGGCACATCGGGCAGGTCGTCGACAGCGGCTCGCGATTCCCGTCGACAGACAAGGGTGATCCGTACAGGAAGGGATCGTGGCTCAGGCCTTCTAGGTAGCCAGCCTCAGCCAGTCATACCAGCTTCTGTCATCCCCGAAGAGCTTATTACTCAGGTAATACTTACTGGAAAAAATGTGCAATTGATAATTAATGTACAGTTAACGGTGCACATCTGCGTACACAAGTGAGCATTACTAAAATACGTCTTCTTTGTTGTCCTACTTGTACGTTTCCCCCAGGCTCAGGTAGTCCTTCAGGGGAAGTCCAGGAGTGTGATCATTAGGGAACTCCAGAGGACCAACCTGGATGTCAACCTTGCCGTCAACAACCTGCTGAGCCGGGATGATGAAGATGGAGATGATGGAGACGACACGGCCAGCGAGTCCTACCTCCCTGGAGGTTTGTTTAAAAAAAACAGAAAATACTTTAGCTTAGATGAAGTGATGTTATTTTCAACAAGAGATCAGCTCTATTTTCTACATCACTATTTCAGGCTTAGCAGCAGTTCTGCATATTATAATACAAATAGGCTTGTCGAAGAGTAATCATTGTAGGGGATCATTGTAATGGTCTAGACTGATGTAGAAAATTCATGAATAAATGTGTTTCTATATTTTTCATGTAAAAACACATTTTTGTCCTTTTGTGCCTTTGTCCCATGCAGAGGACCTCATGTCCCTGTTGGATGCAGACATTCACTCAGCTCATCCCAGCGTGATTATTGATGCTGATGCCATGTTCTCCGAGGACATCAGCTACTTTGGCTATCCCTCTTTTAGACGCTCCTCGCTGTCTCGCCTGGGATCCTCCAGAGGTAACTCAACAACTCAACAACTCACCTCTGAGTATTACGGAAAGGCAGGGTGTTGGAGAGGCTTTGGTGGCAAAACTGGTGATGGCTTTTGTTTGTGGGGACTGAGCTTTAATAGCTTCTTAAAGATAAGACAACAAAGTAGACAAATTGGAAAGGCAATGCAGTGTTTTTTCTGTACTTTTCTTGAGATGGATTGTGAGAACAAAAATTAACAGTGGCTTAAGATTTGAGTAAGATTACAAATGTGAAAATATTTATTTTTATTAGAGGAGAACATATTTTCCTCTTTGCAAAATCTATGCTTAGGTGAGGTGTAGGTTTTATGCAAGTCAATGTAAAATTAAATGGTTTTAGCTTTTATACTGGGGACATTTTCTCTTCAGGCTGTTTAGCTTTCTTTGTAATATGGGTGTTTGGTGTTACAGGCTATAAATGTTTGGTGTTGTATGCTGCATGGCTATAGTACATACTGTGAGCTCTCTGAGAAAGGCCCGCTAGGCCCACCTGTCTTTAACAGGGACCCTTTAAGGCAGTCTATTCTAAAAACCTACCTAGCCCACTTTTAGCCCATATGCATGCTTTCTCTCTGTCTATTCACTTCCTCTTCTACCTCGCATTTAACATATGAGCGCGCAAACTGACTCACCCACCAGTATCATTTAGACTCCCACTCAATCTTCAGTAGTGCAATTTTGATTTGCATTCTAGTGATTCTAAAGAATCTATCTTTCTCTCTCTATTCTTAAAACTATGTTGACGGGTCTTTCCCAGAGAGTGGCTTACTTCTATCCCACTGGTGTGACCTTATTGCATACCAGTTCTCCTTCTTCCCTTAGAGCGAGACTCAGAGCTGTTGCGTGAGCGTGAGTCTGTATTGAGGTTACGCGAGCGTCGGTGGCTGGACGGGGCCTCGTTCGACACAGAGCGAGGCTCCACCAGCCGTGAGGGTGAGCCCAGCTTGGATAAGAAGAGCATCCCAGTCCAGAGCCCTGTCTCCTTGGGAGAGGAGCTCCAGTGGTGGCCTGACAAGGTAATGTTTATTTTAGAACACTGAAATACAAACCTTTGCTATGAAATTTAAAATGTAGGCTTTGATTTCCTTTGATCATCTTAAGATGTCTACAACTTGATTGGAATCCACTAGTAGCAAATTAAATAAACATTTAGAGCTAAGCTTGGTTTTATCCAGCATTTATTGAGATCTCAAATTTTCTTTCCAGGATGGTGTGAAGTTTGTGAGCATTGGAGCCATGTTCTCAGAGCTGGTGGCTGTCAGCTCCAAAGGAGAACTTTATCAGTGGAAGTGGAGCGAACCTGAACCCTACAGGAATGCACAGGTGGGGAATTCAGCCAATGTGAATGGGAATAGCATTACCAAAAACCTGTATGACATATGTATTTTTCACTGAAATATGGTGCATCTGTCTGTTATTGTAGAATGCTAAATGGCTAGAAAAGCACTGGTGGTTTATTACATGTGGGAGAGCTAAAATCACTAACTTTTCTGTCTTTTGTCCCATCCCCCCCAGAATCCTTCCATTCATCACCCACGTGTATCTTTCCTGGGTCTGGCCAATGAGAAGATCACCTTACTGTCTGCCAATAGCATCAGAGCCACTGTAGCTACAGAGACCAACAAGGTAAGAACAAGTTGTGTAACCATACGAATTGTGGTTGAGTAAATAAATGTGTCTATGGTTACTAGTCAGCCATCCTAACAATAAACAATTATTGGATGAATTGTTCATTAACCCGTGTTTGTCTCTTTGCGTGGTATAGGTGGCAACCTGGGTGGACGACACACTTAGCACAGTGGCCTCTAAACTGGAGCATAGTGCTCAGGCTTTCCCTGAGCTGCAGGGAGAACGTATGGTGTCACTGCACTGCTGTGCTCTCTACACATGTGCACAGCTGGAGAATAGCCTCTACTGGTGGTGAGAAGAAAACGTGTTTTCCCACAAAACTACATTGAATGCAATTATAATTCTTTGTTTTTAACAATAACATTGGCTCCTGAATGTCACCACAACATTGTTATCCTGCTCAATGTTCCTCAAAGTCACTTTGGTCAACAATAGGTTATTACACATTTCTTTTTCATTGTGTTATTAGTAGGGAAATATTCTGTCATTGCCTTAATGACGTGCTATGACTGATGCCTATAGACATTTTGGTCCAGATCCGGGAAATTTAAATGTATGTTACATCAAGCAGTCCTGACTTCAAAGAACATTTGGCTGTTGTAACTGTCTCTTCTGGCTGTCTGTAGCTAAAATACAAGATGGAGACCTGTAGCCAGCAATGTGAGCCCATTGACATTTAGCAAGGGTTACAAAGTGATGTCTTTGTCAGTTCCAAATGAGAACAGTATATGTCAGGGGAAGGTATGAATGTCAGTGAAGTTTTGACACTTTACTCTTTCCGTCTGTCTGCAGGGGTGTTGTGCCTTTTAGCCAGCGGAAGAAGATGCTTGAAAAGGCCAGAGCCAAGAACAAAAAGCCAAAGTCCAGCGCTGGCATCTCCTCGATACCTAACATCACCGTGGGAACACAGGTGTGACACAATTTAGAATTTTCATTGTTTTAACTTTTGTTGCTTGATAAAATCGTATTATCTGTATGATAGAGGTGGAAGTTTTGTTTTCATAATAGCTTAATAAAAGTCCTGGTATGAACTGAATATACGCCTTGCAATTAGTGTAAATAAATAAATTACCGGCCCTTTCCTAGGTGTGCTTGAGGAATAACCCCCTATACCATGCTGGTGCAGTGGCCTTTTCTGTCAGTGCTGGGATTCCTAAAGTGGGCGTCCTTTTGGAGTCTGTCTGGAACATGAACGACAGTTGTAGATTCCAGCTGCGCTCACCAGAGAGCCTGAAGAACATGGAGAAGACCACGAAGACCCAGGAAATCAAGTCAGTTTCATTTTATGTTTAAAACCCCCCAAAAAACAGCTGTCCATTTTTGGATCTGAATAATCTTCCATTATTTTATGTCCATACACTTTTAACCACAATTAGAAGATATATATTTACCCTCTGGCTACAGAGTGAACCTATGTTTAATACCATAAATCCAAAAGTAAAATTCATCTCACTATCTTGCTCCTACCCCATAGGACGGAAAGCAAGCCTGAGCTGGTGAAGACTGAGATGGGTCCTCCTCCCTCCCCAGCGTCTACCTGCAGTGATACCTCTTCCATTGCTAGCAGTGCCTCACTGCCCTACAGTATGTCAGCTTCTCTCTTGCTATCTCTCACTCTTAACCTCTAGCTCCCTCAACAACAGTCAAGTCTTGACTTTCCTCTCTATCTCCCAGGCACAGAACCAATTTCTTCCTCACTCTGTGCTCTCATTAGTCCTTTGACTTTGAAACAGATGGTGCGCAGGCTTTTATCAGCAAGTTTTTTTCCCCTGCCTGTTTTCCTGTGAAGGAAGTATGGCCAGCTCACAGTATATACTGTGGTGTGTTTGGTTGCCTTTTTACCACCTCTTATCATATGAACCATAGGGCTAGTTGTGTTGATAGGTCATTTTCTTTAGTCCACCCTTAGTTTCCTAATCAGGAGTGCTAGACCATTTGCAGTTCCCTGATGTAAATAATAGTCTCTTATTTTGATATTTTGTGATCAAGGGACTAAAAGTTAGTATGCCCTACTACTTGCAGAGCGAAGGCGTTCTACCCCGGCTCCCAAAGAGGAAGAGAAGGTGAACGAGGAGCAGTGGCCCCTCAGGGAGGTGGTGTTTGTGGAGGACGTTAAAAATGTCCCTGTGGGAAAGGTGGGTGCATCTGAAATATAGCAATACATAGATCAAAGTTTGCAAATGTCGTTAATAACGATAATGAATGTGGGTGCTCTCTAGTTTCTCTCGGATCCTGCTATTAATCATTTGTCCCTGTTCTATGTGTGTTTCTGACATCTCGGTTTTTATAATGCATTACCTTCATATTATGCCCTAGGTGCTTAAAGTGGATGGCGCATATGTTGCTGTGAAGTTTCCAGGAACATCAAGTAGCATGAGCAACCAGAGCGCTGCTGCTCCCACTGACTCAGACCCTTCATCACTGCTGCAGGACTGTAGGCTTCTCAGAATAGATGAGCTGCAGGTATGGACATAAATTGATTCAAAATTGCTTGACTTCATCTCAGTGTTAGGAGTTCAGAGTTAATGAATCTGTGCAGGTGTGAGCACCTCTCCTCCTGACATTGATTGACTTCCTGTCTCCATCAATTTGTTCCTGACAGGTGGTCAAAACTGGCGGGACTCCTAAAGTTCCTGATTGTTTTCAGCGCACACCCAAAAAGCTCTGTATCCCCGAAAAGGCAGAGATTCTGGCTGTGAATGTTGACTCCAAAGGTGGGTCTTTGTTTCTATATGTCAGTGTATACTTAATATAGGTTATCAATATATTTGTTTAGTGTCTGTTTAGTGTTCCAACCCTTAAATATCTTTCAATCTTCCAGGAGTCCATGCAGTGCTGAAAACTGGTAACTGGGTAAGATACTGCATCTTCGACCTGGCCACAGGCAAAGCTGAACAGGAGAATAACTTCCCCACCAGTAACCTGGCCTTCCTGGGGCAGAGTGAGCGCAATGTAGCCATCTTTACTGCAGGACAGGTGAGATAATCTCCCAAATGTGTGGCATGTTTTTGCAGTTTTGCACATTACCTGTTTTAGAGCACCTTGCTGTATACAATTCTTAAATGTTGAAATTATTATTATTTTTCCTCAAGGAATCTCCCATCATCCTCCGAGATGGAAACGGCACAATCTACCCTATGGCCAAAGACTGCATGGGTGGAATTCGAGATCCTGATTGGTTAGACCTGCCACCTATAAACAGCCTTGGGATGGGGGTGCACTCTCTGGCCAATCTCCCCTCTAATTCCACTATTAAAAAGAAAGCTGCTATTATTATAATGGCTGTTGAGGTAAACATGACTATAAAATTTACAATGTAAAAATATAAATAATTTGAAAAGACCTGAAAGTGATGCTGTCTAAGTCACAGTGAAACATCAGAGACATCCATATGAGTAATCAGAATCAGTGCTCACTCATCCTCTCTGTGTCTTTTAGAAACAAACGCTGATGCAGCATGTCCTCCGTTGTGACTATGAGGCGTGTCGGCAGTACCTGGTGAACCTTGAGCAGGCTTTCCTCTTGGATCAGGGCAGCCAGGCCCTCGGAGCACTTCTGGATCATCGTTGTGATGGAAACCGCAACATCCTCCACGCTGCCGTCTCTGTTTGCTTCCCTGTTAGTAACAAGGAGACAAAAGAGGAGGAAGGTAAGCTGGTGTTTTAGGGCAATCGATCAGGATGTCCCTGCGAGCTAGGTCTGACGTCAGCATAATAATAAATTGTTGGAATTGGATCCCAAAAGTAGTTTATCTTAATTTGCTGTTAGTTACATTTTTCTTCCCAACTCCTCCCAGTTTTGGACTTTGCCATCTTTATTAGAAAATGGAAAAAATTTAAACATTTGCTCACCTGTACCAGTTTAATTGCATGCATCCCCAAGAAACTTTTTTCCATGCTAAGTGACCATGTTGTTTCATTTCAGAAGCTGAAAGGTCTGAGAGAAACACATTTGCAGAGCGTCTGTCTGCTGTGGAGGCAATTGCCAATGCCATCTCTGTGGTTTCAAGCAACAGTTCTGGGAATAGGACTGGCTCCTCCAGTAGCAGAGGGTAAATAACTAGTTATACTGTTTTGTACTACACAGAATATATAAGGAAAAATAGTCTGTACAGAAAAAAAGTGCCCAAGGCTTCCAATAAGAAAGAAGTCTTTTTGCATCCAATTTCAGGGAACAGGTTCTCCAGTAACCTCGAAACACAAGCAACTTTGTTGGTCTTAATTTCAGTGGCATGTTTTTATTTTTTTGTGCCGTCACCAGGCTTCGACTGAGGGAGATGATGCGGAGGTCTCTAAGAGCAGCAGGTCTCGGCCGTCATGAGTCTGGCCCGTCATCCAGCGACCACCAGGACCCTGTCTCACCACCCATTGCTCCACCAAGTTGGGTCCCTGACCCCCCACCCATGGACCCCGGTCAGTGCATCTTTACAAGACTGTATTATTAGGATTATCATTGTCAGTTCTTTGGGGAACTTTTAGGCCGACAATGTCACTGCAACAAAAAACATCCATTTATATGAGACCACTTCTTTAGTGCAGTGGAGGTGTGTGGCTAAAAGGTATTCCAGCCCAAAACTTGATCCTTTCTCTGCCATTTGCCATTTGCCTTGTAAGCATCTAGCTAGGGTGCGTGAAAGATTGCAGTCGTGACTCAAAGGAGTAAAAACTGCCATGTTGTGTGTTGACCTTTGATAAGCCTTAAAACTGAAGTTCTCATTTTGTATTTCATCTTTTCATACTCTGCAACAGCCCACACACCCCAGTGCAACCTTTTGAGTTGTTTTGCCATAGTTTTCAGTATGAAGGCGGCCTTAAACAACTATCAGAAAGTCTATGATCATGAATTTAACTGTCCTTCCCTGCCTCAGTGAATGAATCTATGACTTGTGAGAGATGTTTCACTTAACTTAGGTGAAACCTACAATCTTAGTAATATTACAGAACTGTGTTTTATTTTATCAACAGATGGTGACATTGACTTCATTCTAGCCCCGGCTGTGGGTTCACTCACAACTGCCTCCACTGGGACCAGCCAGGGACCCAGCACCTCCACCATACCAGGTACACAGAAGGAGACATTAGCTATTTTTTAAATTTATACTACATACTAACTCTCCATATTATGTAACTACATACTGTCATTGTCATAGTACACTGTTTTAGCAGTCACTACACAACAATATCAACATACTTTATTTTTTTATAGTAACAGGAAATTCTACAATATGTGTCCTGTCATTATGGGAGGGTTGTGTGCATCAACAGCACACTCATTTGTGTGTGTATTCAGTCTGCTTTGAGTATATTTTCTTTTGTCACTTTTCTTGTGTGAACACACTACACACAGAAATCTTGCTTAGCATCAGTATGTTGTATGAATTTGGGACATGGTGAATGTTTTTCTCTGATAATCACTATTTCTGTTTCTATATATGATAAGAGGAAGTCCAGTTGTTATTTGTTCTGTGGGTATGTTAAAATTACATTGGTCTGGTATCACAGCCTAAAGTTATGAATGACTATTCCTAAAATGGTGTTAGTGAAGTTGTGAAGTATTTCTCTAAAGGAGAAGTCAATGTGGGTAGCTAGCTTTATACTGTATGTCTTGTGTATTCAGACATGTTGTGTCTGCTGTCTAATGGACTGTCCTCTCCATATGAGCAGGGCCGTCCACCGAGTCATCTGTGGTTGAATCTAAAGACAGGAAGGCGAACGCCCACCTCATCCTAAAGCTGATGTGTGACAGTGTTGTTCTGAGGCCACACCTGCGGGAGCTACTCTCTGCCAAGTACGATTCTTGATGTCTATGTGATCATACTAAAAAAAATGCTTACAGTACACAAAAATGAATGCAATTTCTTTTACATTAGATTGTCCTGATTTATATGCTATTCTTTGTTTATTTGCCTATCCGTCCTCTGAAAATTCTCATGGGTATTGTTATTTGACAGGGATGCCCGTGGAATGACCCCATTCATGCTGGCAGTCAGTGGGAGAGCATACCCGGCAGCCATCACTGTGCTGGAGGCTGCTCAGAAAATGGCCAAGGGTAAGTTGATAAGTCATCTTTCTCCTTTGTGTTGTAGACTGGTTTTTCATTTGAAGAGAGACTGTTACATTTGCACTTAATGCCAGCTAGCATTGTGTGCATATACTCTATCCATGTGTTGTAATAAGGTCCTGACACAAAGGGAATGGAAAAAAGAGAGAAAGAAATTAATTTTGTGTGACCACCCAGCCACCACCTTTGTGAATAAATTCTGAGAACACGGCATACTTTTTTGTGAATTTGATGTAATTTTAAGAGGTTAGGTAACAGCTGGAACATTGGAGGTTATCCATGAGTTATGTGTATCCTGACCTATTTTGCTGCCCTGCTTACAACAGCTAACTACATGTTGTAACACATTCCTTAGTTTCCATATTTTCCTTTTGTTCCTCAAATGTCTTGAACACAGTGGGTGACCCAGGCATTGCAGAGAAGGAGGATGCAGATTCTGTGTTCATGGAAATGATTTGCCCCTCGGGGACCAACCCAGACGATTCACCCCTCTATGTTCTCTGCTGCAACGACACTTGCAGTTTCACTTGGACCGGAGCTGAGCACATTAACCAGGTCAGCCCTAGAGGATATCATTACACTGGAATTTAGAGGAAAAGCACACATCTCCAGAAAAGTAACACGTTATAGACCACTCCTAAGCAACATCCATTGGTGTCTTAATCTGGGGAATTTCTTTAATTTTAATGTGGCTTTTTGGTACTATAGCAGTTTAATTACAGCTGCTTACTAAAGCAGCAGTATAAAATATTGCCAGCAGGCACCACAGTAATGAGCACCACCATATTACACATACCACGCTAACTTTTGTAGCTTCAGGTAGTGTTCCTTTATTCACTGCACAAGTGTAATCTCACTTGCATTGGAGAAAGTGTTTGTTAAGTTCTATAATACAGTGTTTAGTTAAAAGTTGGCACACTGACAATCTTCATCACAATGACTTTGTGTTTAGGATATTTTTGAGTGCCGGACCTGTGGTCTGCTCGAGTCCCTCTGCTGCTGTACTGAGTGTGCAAGGGTGTGTCACAAAGGACATGACTGCAAGTAAGTTCTACTTGTTCTCTGCCTTATTTAGTCTTTGTAAAGCTTTCAGTCTTGCTTTTCATCACCCATATTAGACACTAGGTAGTATGTATGATCATAAATGTGCTACTGTTCTTTCCCAGGCTGAAGAGGACCTCCCCCACAGCATACTGTGACTGTTGGGAGAAATGTAAGTGTAAAACGCTGATCGCTGGCCAGAAGGCTGCTCGTCTGGATCTGCTGTACAGGTTACTCACAACCACTAACCTGGTCACAACACCAAACAGCAGGTAAGACCCCTGTGTTCTCTGTACTGGCCTTTACCATCTCCATCTCGCATAGAGTAGTGTTCTTTTGTGCTTTATTGGGAAAAAACTTGATATTTGAGAATAAATCATCCTTACTGTATTATTTTGGCATTCTACTCTATAGAGAAAAAATATATATATATACACTTTTTATAGTGTGCAAGTGAAGAAAAAAAGTGACATTTCTGACGGATTTTTGTTTCCATCTGCAGGGGAGAGCATATATTACTGTTCCTGGTGCAGACTGTTGCTAGGCAGAGCGTTGAGCACTGTCAGTACAGACCACCACGCATCAGAGAAGACAGGAACCGCAAGGCTGCTAATGCAGAAGGTAGTTTCAGGATCATTATCACATATTTACCCATCTTTAACCATCAGTGCTGACTAATTTAGACATTTTAAAAACATTCGTATTAGATCCTTTTTGTGCTATCTAGGTACTATCTTGGTCAGTACTAACTTTGGTCTAGGCTGCAACCTTTTAAAATGTATTCTTTTAAGGCATCTGGTGTATGAAAGTATTATTCTCCTTTCCTCTCTCTCAGACTCTGATATGCCAGATCATGACCTAGAACCTCCCCGCTTTGCTCAGCTGGCCCTGGAGAGGGTCCTGCAGGACTGGAATGCCCTCAAGTCCATGATCATGTTTGGTTCTCAGGAGAATAAAGACCCGTGAGTATCACAGCAAAACAGAACTCCTAGCTTTACTATTTGGTTGGTAGCTTGAAGGACTGCTCTTAGTTTGTGGTGCTAAAAGGACTGAAAAACTCAACAGTAATGTGTCTTTCCAGAAATAATATCCCACTTACATAGGAATATCCATTGACCTACTTGTGGAGAGTTTTTTTTTTTTTTTTTTTTCTCGTCATGCATCAGTCCAGTATACTGGATTAGTAATAGCCTTTCCTGACCTGATTGAAGGGTTTAGTATCAAACGTGACCGTGGAAGTATGATTCCAATCTCTTCCAGACAGTGCGGTATACACATCAGTGTCCGGTAACAGCCAATATTTTGAGTTCTGTATTGTTTGTATGTCCTAGACTCAGTGCCAGCAGCAGAATTGCCCACCTCCTGCCTGAAGAACAGGTCTACTTGAATCAGCAAAGTGGCACCATTCGCCTCGACTGTTTCACCCACTGCCTCATCGTCAAGTGTGCTCCTGACATTACTGTAAGTCCAATTAGTCTGTCTTCTTGCTCTCAAAAGATGCTTGTTTTCTTTCTATTTATTACTCACCAAGTCTGAGTGTACACATAATCTTAAACACAATCACAACACAAAACATTTCTGAGTAATTCTTGCTCAGAAGACACCAAATGATAACCACCTAAATATTAATAATGCAATGGTAATGCATTTTAATCCTTTTTGCTTTTGACACAAAAAAACCCACACTTTTTGTTTTTTGTTCTCTATTAGTTTATAGACACCTTACTGGGTACACTAGTAAAGGAGCTGCAGAACAAGTACACTCCTGGCCGGAGAGAGGAGGCAGTCAATGTCACCAGGAGGTTCCTGCGCTCTGTAGCCCGAGTGTTTGTCATCCTCAGTGTGGAGATGGCCTCATCCAAGAAGAAAAAGTAAGAACACGCAGCATTAAGGTTTTTAAGTAAAGTTTTAGACAAGGCACTAGGAATTTAACGTAACTTGAGTCATTTTGAATTCATACAAATGCTGATTCTGTCTTTTCTCAATTTCCTTCACATAGCAACTTCATCCCCCAGCCCATTGGGAAATGTCGGCGAGTCTTCCAGGCTCTGCTGCCCTACGCTGTGGAGGAGTTGTGTAATGTAGCAGAGTCGCTGATCGTTCCGGTGCGAATGGGCATAGCAAGACCCACTGCTCCATTCACTTTGGCCAGCACCAGTATCGATGCTGTCCAGGGCAGCGAGGAACTCTTCTCTGTTGAACCGCTGCCTCCGAGACCCTCACCTGACCAGTCCAGCAGGTCGGTTGGTTTAGTGTCTTCCTGTTTATGCAAATGTATTTTAACTATGTTGAAAAATGTGCTTCTATAGAATCAGTGAGTTGGGTTAGAACCTCATGTTAACGCACCAAAGCAACAATATAACTTAAAGTCCTCAAATCATCGAGTCATCCACTAGATTTTTACTTGGAGAGAACAGACCTAAAGGAAAACAAGATGGTTGAATTCTCTTATTCACTAGATAAAATGACTTCTGGTCTTGTGCTTCATTTTTCCAGCTCCAGCCAGACAGCTGCCTCTTATATCATCAGGAACCCCCAGCCTCGGCGCAGCAGCCAGTCTCAGCCTGTCAGAGGAAGAGATGAGGAGCAGGATGACATCGTGTCAGCAGATGTGGAAGAGGTGGGGAGCCTCATTATAAAATCATTAAGGCCGTAATGAACTTTGCATGCAAGTGAATCCGTGCATATTGGTGATGAGTTTCAGAGAATGCTTGATGCCACCTAGAGCCCACTCTGTTATTTACACTGCACTTTTTACTGAGATTTGTATATTTTTATTTTTTATTTCGGTTTAGTCCTCTTGCTGTACAGTTGTATAGAGAGTTTTCTCTCTTACGAGTTTTTCCCCCCCTCTCTCTTAGGTTGAAGTTGTAGAGGGAGTAGCAGGTGAGGAAGACCATCATGACGACCAAGAGGAACAGGGAGAAGAAAATGCTGAGGCTGAAGGGCAGCACGATGAGCACGATGAGGACGGTGAGACACACCCTACTTTAAAGATACTACTTAAGATTGCAAATGCATTAATAACTTAATATTTACTTTAATCTGAAAACTCCAGCCTACACTGTGTGAAGCATCTGTTTGTCTTTGTTTCTGCTTTTAGGAAGTGACATGGAGCTGGATCTGCTGGCTGCAGCTGAAACAGAGAGTGACAGTGAAAGTAACCACAGCAATCAGGATAATGCTAGCGGACGCAGGAGTGTCGTCACAGCAGCCACTGCTGGCTCTGAAGCAGGTTGGTCAACAGATGTTTTTAATCTTTGAATAGATTTTCTTTTAAATCTACTTACTTCATAAAACATTCTCCTCAATTTCTAAATAGTGTTCCTTTCGAGTTTTGTTTGTGGAAATGCAGTCACCTGTCTTATTGACCTCCTTAAACTGAATTCTTTCAACAGTTTTGTAAGGCTCCAACTGCTTAGTAAATAGAAATTGCATTTCTGTCTGTCTGTATTTTTGTCCTTGAATTACAGACTAATTCAGTCCTCACAAAATCATTAGTGCTTGACAGTCAGCATTTTGGATTGTGGGGATTTATGTTTGGAGAGGTAATGATACAGCAGACTAAATGGTCCCTGGCTGAATACCCGATGTATTTCATTTGCAGGCAGTAGGGTGTCCTTGGCATTTCCTATTTTTGGTATGAGCTCCTCTTTACTTCAATGCATATACAGATGTCAGGGCAAGAGTGAATTTGCAAAGTGCATACACAGTTTCCTGCTGAGAGTTCCTTCAGTTCGTCCTTTCTCACATTTCACTGTTATTAGCCGCGGTTCCACCCAAAGTACCTGGAACTTTAAGTCCCAGGATCTACTTTTCAAAGAACTAAAAGGTTTCTTCAGCTTGTTGTTGTCTGTTTCCATTGCTGTCCAAGACCTGCAAAGATTAGGCAAATTAGTCCACTGACGTATGAAAATACATGTCATTTTATGCGCGCGATTAAGACCTAGCAAACGCTATATCACCCAAATATGACAATTAGCAGAACGAGACAAAACAGACTGGCTGACTCTCACTGTAGGTGTAGAGCATGCCAAAGAAATGACTTATACTATAAATCATCACTGTGGACATGCGACTGTACTCGGTTGTAGAAAATAAAAGATTTAAGCATATGGCCCAGCTACATGGTACCTTTTACATATGCATTTTAGTCAGTCAGTTGTGCAGCCTTGTATAAACAAGTGCTAGCTGTAGTTGTCAACAGGTCAGTGTGTTATGATGGTACATTACTGACATTTGTTATATATATTTATTTATTAATTTCCTTGTTGACAATATGCGGCATTTAAGTGCATAAACTGTTACTGTAAGAGTTGAACAGCCATTGATCGACTGGTAAATGTTTTTCAAAATAAATGACAAAAGTGTTTTTTTTCTACATTTTTTGTTTTCTCTGCTGTATCGAAAATGTACGGAACCATGTTCCGAAACCGAGGTCATACCGAACAGTGAATTTTGTGCACCGTTGCACCCTGGTCTGTGTTGGACTTGAACTGGCCACCCTCTGGTTCCCAAGCCAAATACCCACAGACTAAGCTACTGCTGCCCCACGACTACAGAGACAAAGAGTTTTCTCTAACTCAATGTCAATGTGTTAAAGCACAATGAACAAGAAAACATTTTTAAAAATTGTGGCTGAAACAAAATGATGCAGGTACTCGATCAGTCAGAAATGTTCCCACCCCCAGTTCCCTTACTGTTGGAAAGTGCTAATCCCTGAGCGGGGCCTTTTTGGGAGGTTAAACATGTCCCTGGAACCTAATTTAGACCCTGGTCCTTGCAGTGGAAACTGTTCCTCCAGAAGTTCCGAGTCCCTGCGGAAAGTTCCTGCGGTGGAAACGCGGCTATTGTTTCTGTCATTTTTAACTAATGCTGTCCCTCATCACAAGTGTAGTCTTGTTCTTTCACCCAAATAACAAACTAATCAACTTGTAGCTTTTCCACATGGTGTGGTGTTTTTTCTCCTTGGTCATCTAAAATGTCATTTTCTTACTAATTGTTTCATTTCCACTTAGAATATTCAGTACAATTGAGACATTGTTGTTCTTTCTCTTTTTCAATTTCAAATAAATAAAAAAAATAAATGAAGTCAATGTTACTACAAGTCAATCAACAGAGTGCAGCTGTTGTTTTGACTGTGAGCCTCAGTGTATTCACCATCATATTAGTGTTGTTTGGCCTTGTAGTGGTGTGATTCACTAACCCGCACTCCTGCTTGGGTAAATCTGATGTGAAAGAGAAAAGAAAGGGAGGTGAGATGAATACACCAGCCATTAAAAGTGTCTCCTTTATCTTTTTTCCTCATCCCTTATTGTCCTCCTCCTCTCTGAAGGTGCCAGCAGTGTCCCTGCCTTCTTTTCAGAGGATGACTCCCAGTCCAATGACTCCAGCGACTCCGACAGCAGCAGCAGTCAGAGCGACGATGTCGACCAGGAGACATTCCTGTTGGATGAGCCGCTCGAAAGGACAACTAGTGCTTCCCACGCCAACAGTGCAGCACAGGCTCCTCGCTCCATGCAGTGGGCTGTTAGGAACACCCCCAGCCAGAGGGCCACAGGGAGTGCTCCCTCCAGCTCCTCAACACCTGCTGGTCAGTGCAGCTTAGTCTGTGGGATTTTCTTAGAAAATGGCTGTCACAGAAATGGTTATATTAACTTGACCTGCTGTGATCTTTGTCTTTTTCACAGCAAGCTCCACAGGCCTGATATATATTGATCCTACAAACCTGCGTCGCTCCAGTGCTATCAGCACCAGTGCTGCTGCGGCAGCGGCGGCTCTGGAGGCCAGCAACTCCAGCAGCTATCTAACATCTGCCAGCAGCCTGGCCCGGGCCTACAGCATTGTCATCAGGCAGATCTCAGACCTAATGAGTCTGATTCCCAAGTACAACCATCTAGTCTACTCACAGTACCCTGCTGCTGTAAAGCTCACCTACCAGGATGCAGTAAACCTGCAGGTAAGATGCACTGCTTTCATGCAGCAATCTACATTTTTTGTTAAGATTTTTTTTAAATAATCACTAAACAACATTGAATATGTTAGAAAATAAAGAAAAAAAGATAATCATGATACGGTGGTAAATGTTTGCCATGTGTTAAACTAGAACTACGTTGAAGAAAAGCTGATTCCCACCTGGAACTGGATGGTGTCCATCATGGATTCGACCGAGGCTCAGTTGCGATATGGCTCAGCCCTGTCATCTGCTGGAGATCCGGGACACCCCAGTCACCCACTCCACGCCTCTCAGCACTCTGCTCGCAGGGAGCGCATGACTGCTCGGGAGGAAGCAAGCCTCCGTACCCTGGAAGGACGCAGGTAAAAAAACCAAAAACATAACAAACCCAGTTTTTGTAACCTTACTTAATCTTTACTAGTCTGATCGGTTGCTAACTGTGATAACAATACTCACGTTTAGACATGCATAAAATCTAACAATATGATCTTGGACAACTGCAGAAACAAAAAGGCTCTGTCACAATAGCCATGTAACTCCCTATCGAAGTCCAAACATTTGTTCAAAAAACAAAATAATTCGTTCTCACTTGTTTTGTATGTATTTTGTATTTGTTTCAGAAGAGCAGCCACCCTGCTGACGGCTCGCCAGGGCATGATGTCGGCGCGGGGCGACTTTCTGAACTACGCGTTATCACTGATGCGCTCCCATAATGATGAGCACTCTGATGTGCTTCCTGTGCTAGACGTTTGCTCACTTAAACATGTGGCCTACGTTTTCCAGGCTCTTATCTACTGGATTAAGGCCATGAACCAGCAGACCACTTTGGACACCCCACAGATGGACAGAAAAAGGTAAAATGAGAGTTTACTGCAGTGGCAGCATAATTGTGTTACCACCAAAAAGAGAGAAAGCCCACTATGTTCCTTTTATTTAAATTTATGCAGTCCTATTATACGACTGCATAAATTTAAATAAAACACTGGAACAAAACCCTGTTTTCACACAATTTTGTCTATTTTCTTGCTTGACAAAGCAAACAGCAAGAGCGATGGTTGTTAGGGCAATTGATTTACCATTGACAAGATTTTGTTTGTCACATGCAACTCTTTTTAACAGTATTTGTTATCCACTTTAACTTTTATTTGTAGGAATAGAGAGATTTTGGAACTGGGTTTGGACAATGAGGATTCTGAACACGAGAACGATGAGGACACCAATCAAAGTAAGCCAGACAACTAAAATTGAATAATGCTCAGTGTAATAAATATCAAATAACTACTATTACTACTGTGTGGTGATCATTTATTTGTTTCTGCTCAACTTCAGGTTCGACTCTGCAGGACAAAGATGAGGACCCAGTTCCAGCTGAAACGGGTCAGAACCACCCCTTCTTCCGTCGCTCTGACTCCATGACCTTCCTGGGCTGCATCCCACCCAACCCCTTCGATGTTCCCCTGGCTGAGGCCATTCCACTGGCAGACCAGCCCCACCTCCTGCAGGTCAGAATTGCTGCTCAGTGTTTTTTTGTTGTTTTTTTTATTCTCAATATTCTCCTGAGACATTTAAGATGCATGACCCACAATTTACTTAGTCAACAGCATGATGCTAAGTATGCAACAACAGTAATGCCATCCAGCTGCAGGGATGGCAACTATGCCATACTGTGGATTTTCACCAGCTGACCAAAATTTCTGATCTGCCACAAACTCAACCGATTGTCCGACAGTCAGATCATGTTGTCCTTAAGACAGTTATGCAGTTTTACAGGGCTAATTACTGCTTGTCAACTCTGATGCTGAAAATTAGTTGTGGGCAACTGATTGTGGGTCAAAATTTAGCTTAATCCATACAGTGTTTGCCCCCAAAAAAGAGTGCAGAGCATCCTCTGCGGTAACAGCTTGGTAACAGCTATAAGTCAATCTGATCTATGTTCCTAGCAGTCTTTGTGTTAGCCTTACAGTGACCAGTTTCCATTAGTTGCCCCAAGGATACAGGATAGGTTTTGCTGCTGAGAGCCTGTGTCTTTTCACTGTGGTTTCTTGGTCTCCTGCACAGCACCAACATATTAGACGAAGCATACAGTCATTAGCTAGTCTTACTTAAGCGTTACCATGATATTATATAATGTCCAAGCGGTGTCTTTGGCTTGAACTTAATTTTGCTTCTTTTCTAACAGCCTAATGCGAGGAAAGAGGATCTGTTCGGTCGTCCCTCTCAGGGCTTGTACTCTTCCTCCTACATGGCAACCAAAGGCCTGGCTGAGGCAAGCATGGACAGGAACTGCCTGGAGGTAAACATGGGCTCCTCTCTACCCTCCCCCTCTCAGGTATACCACCCCTCTTCACTGGACAAACAAGCTGGCAGCTGTGTTCTAATATCCACACATAAACAACATTGAGATGTTGAAGTAACTACACATTCAAATAGAAAACTGGAAAAACTATCCAGGATTCATTATTTCCTCCTCATGATTTCCAATGGTATTTGAGAGCATTGGAAATAATGGACAGCAAGGAATAATGGACATTTTGGATAGTCTTTTTGCTTACACTGCAATTTAAGTGTGGATATTGGAACATAGCCTGTGTTCTGTGTCTCATTTCTATATTTCCATTCTTTCATCATCACACTGTCATCAGCTCAACATCCATTGACATTATTAATAACTTTTCTGAACCCCACTAAAACAGATCCTACCCACCAAGATGTCTTACTCGGCCAACCTGAAGAATGTGATGAGTATGGAGACTGGCCAGCGGAGCACTGGGAACCAGTCACTGGCAGAGCAGGAGCTAGAGGCTTCAAAACCAGGCCCTTCACCCCATGATCTCGCTGCCCAGCTGAAGAGTAGCCTGCTTGCTGAGATTGGCCTCACTGAGAGCGATGGACCTCCTCTCCCATCATTCAGGTACCAAACAAAGCTGTGTTTTGTAATTTTGACTTAGCTAATGTGACGGCTGAAAGTTCCCCTCAGATATAAGAAAATGTCAGTGCAATAAAATGATTGGTGCCTGTTTTATAGAAAAATGACAACTTGTACATATAGGCTGAAAAGAGAGTTAACAGTGTCTGAGAGAGGATTATATGATGTAGATCATAGCCTAATCCTAAACATAAGCTGTTTTAATATACTATACATTTGTTGGTGATGAAGATGAAGATGAAATGATGAAATTCTGTGCCCCTCTCTCCTTTGTCTGCCCAGACCTCACTGTAGTTTCATGGGGATGATGATCTCACATGACATGTTACTAGGCCGCTGGCGTCTATCATTGGAGCTCTTCGGCCGTGTGTTCATGGAGGATGTCGGAGCTGAGCCCGGATCGGTACATCTTTATCTGACTATACATTTACAATTAACAAAGTAGCAATTGTTTTTGATGGATAGAGCTGCAGACTAGCAACAAATCTTATTAAAAGCCAATATCAAAAATATTTTGGGGTGATGGTGGCCTGGATGTTAAAGAGCTGGCTCATAATTTTGTCTTTCTGTTGTTTATTCCAGATCCTTACAGAGTTAGGTGGCTTTGAGGTAAAGGAATCCAAGTTCCGTCGGGAGATGGAGAAACTGAGGAACCTGCAGTCCCGTGACCTGGCCCTGGAGGTGGATCGGGATCGAGACCAGCTAATACAGCAGACCATGCGTCAGCTAAATACGCACTTTGGCAGGCGCTGCACAACCACACCAATGGCTGTGCACCGGGTGAAGGTCACCTTCAAAGATGAGCCGGGCGAGGGCAGCGGCGTGGCTCGCAGCTTCTACACGGCCATCGCCCTAGCCCTCCTCTCCAACGATAAGCTGCCCAATCTAGACTGTGTTCAGAGTGTCAGCAAGGGCATGCAGGCCAGCAGTACGTGTCATCACGATTACAATTCAAGTATGACAATACATAGAAACTATACTGTATTAATGAACTTGATCATCATTGTTACATTCAATTGTACTTTTGTGATGCTTAAAACAGTTATCTCATGAGTTAAGACATTTTTTTTTTTACATAAGAAAAATGCAACACTCAAAGGTGAACTTGTTTTTCTTCAATGTGTGTTTGTGTCTGTCTATAGATCTAATGCAGCGCTTGAGAAACAGAGATCGGGAAAGAGAGAGGAGAAGTGGAGGGCTTCGAGCAGGATCTCGGAGAGACCGAGACAGGTAAACAACTTAATACATATCTTCCCCTTTCATAATAAACAAAGGTTTGTGTGTGTGAGTGTGAGACAAACCTGTGTCTTTGTGTTCCACAGAGACTCAAGGAGGCAGCTGTCCATAGACACCAGACCTTTCAGGCCTTCATCAGAGGGAAATCCCAGTGATGAGCCTGACCCCCTGCCCGCACACAGACAAGCCTTGGGTGAAAGGCTCTACCCACGTGTTCACGCAATGCAACCGGTAATAAGTCATCTGCATCAGTCAAAGCTTTGTGTTACCAGAACAGATACTTATCAGTTTAAGAACAGGTCAACATATCTGGACTACTACGACTACTACTACCTTGCATGAAAGTGGCCTCGCACATTCAGACAGTAAAATAAAGAAACCCGTTGAGTTTGGAGAGCACATGATCTTTACTTTGCTGTCGCCAAGCCCCATCAATTTTCAAATGAGTGGAAATATACTTTGACTGCTGTAATGTATGTCTTAACTGGAACAATTGATGATTTCCTTCACTGTACTTAGACCAGCTGTGTGTTTGTCTCCTCAGGCGTTTGCCAGTAAAATCACAGGCATGTTGCTGGAGCTGTCCCCTGCCCAGCTGCTGCTGCTGCTGGCTAGTGAGGATTCTCTCCGAGCCCGGGTGGAGGAGGCCATGGAGCTTCTCATTGCACACGGAAGGTATCATAACCTAATAGTGACCGTTATCGCCATAGTGAAAGACGTATCGTCCTGCTCTTTGTGTCAGTAGCACTAATGTGTTGTACGACTAAACTGTAAATTATATCAAAATGAAATTGCTGCTGAATTCCCTTGCATCCATTAAACTAACTATAAACCCTTTGTCTCGGTCTCCTCCAGGGAAAATGGTGCTGACAGCATATTGGACCTGGGTCTTCTGGAGGCGCCAGAGAAAGCACAAGTAAACTCAACATCTCTGTTTCCCCTCTATAGTGTCCTAACATGTGGTTTCAGGTTATCGGCTGGGTCTTAAAAATCCAATAATCAGAATTTTAGGTCTTAAAATGTCTTAAATTGGATTTTAAGATGTGTGGATTAAGTAAGTTAATGTATAAAGTTGCATTTTTAGTCTTATCTTAAATGTGTTTTGGGGAAAATTTGTAGTGATCATGCTGGAACAACTACAAAACGAAACCGATTTTGTCCTTCATATCCTTTTGTACTTTTTTTTTTTGCCAGTATGGACATAAAAGTGGATTCACAATGCTTTTAAAAGGTCATAAGTTTAAACTGTTGAAACCTGCAGAAACCCTGTGTTAAGTATAATAGTAAAATGTACCTTCTGAACAGCCAGTTTAGCCTCACTTAACAGTCTTCCCCTCCTCCCCGTTGTGTGCTTGTAGCAGCAGGAGAACCGTAAGCGCCATGGCTCAACCCGCAGCGTGGTTGACATGGAGCTGGACGACCCAGATGACGGGGACGACAACGCTCCTCTCTTCTACCAGCCTGGCAAACGAGGCTTCTATTCCCCTCGGCCCGGCAAGAATACAGAGGCCAGACTGAACTGCTTCCGTAACATTGGCAGGTAATGAATTGTCTTTTTGTTTGGTCACACAATGAAGAGAATTATACTTTATAATAGTTTGATCAGATAGAAACTGGAGTTCTTCAGAAAATCTTCAGAAGAGGACCACATTAGGGGAAATGAGTCACGTCTTTTAACAAAGTAGGAAGCAATACATTTAATGTTGTTTTCTTTGCAGAATATTGGGGTTATGTCTGCTTCAGAATGAACTCTGTCCAATCACGTTGAACAGACATGTCATCAAAGTGCTGCTCGGGAGGAAGGTAGGAGAAAATATGCTAATGATGTATTCTTACACCTACATTGAGACCCTGCTACATCCCGTTTTTGCTGTTCAGAATGAAGTTACTAAATCTTTATATCATCTTTGTTACTGCAGGTGAACTGGCATGATTTTGCATTCTTTGACCCGGTCATGTATGAGAGCCTGCGGCAACTGATCCGCCATTCTCAGGCTGGTGAAGCAGATGCAGTGTTTGCTGCCATGGACCTGGCCTTTGCCATTGACCTCTGCAAAGAGGAAGGGGCCGGACAGGTAAAAGACTACACTGTCATTGTGTCAGTGGAGATTATAACACTGGATGCTAAGAAATGCTTGCTTATCTTGTGTTGTTTAGACTAAAAATAGCACTACATCTTTATTAAAAAGAAAACGGGTGCAATAACCTGAGCTTGTTGCTAGAGGCATTGGTGGAGGAGCAATAATTTCCAGGAATTACACTCGAAAAAATGCCCCCACAAAAAACCTCAGCACATCTTAAGGAGCCTTAACCTGTCCTCATTCAGTGTATCCTCATCCAAAAAATGAATATCTTTAATCTGTGAAGAAAATCAAATGCTGTGTTTGACATGTTTTTCTGTTATATACATTACATTAGTTATAAACATTACTTGCATCATAGCTTGAGGTTAAGCTTTTGAGAGCACAATCTGAATACTCTCAATCCCGTAGTGCAAAGATGCATGACAAATATGTACTCTGGAATATGTTTATGCTGTAAACAAAGTGTTTGTTAATGACCTTGATCTCCTTGGTTCAGGTGGAGCTTCTGTCTGGTGGGGTCAACATGCCAGTAACTCCCCTCAACGTGTATGAGTACGTGAGGAAGTATGCCGAGCACAGAATGCTGGTGGTGGCAGAGCAGCCTCTTCATGTAAGTAAACACTTGTAAAAAATGTATGCTGAAATATTCAGCATTTTATCAAACCTTATCTTAAAATGTGAGTATTAGTACTCACACCAAGTATGACATCTGTCCTTCCAAAGGCAATGAGGAAGGGTTTGCTGGATGTACTCCCTAAGAACGCCCTGGAGGACCTGACGGCCGAGGACTTCAGGCTGCTGGTCAACGGCTGTGGAGAAGTCAACGTCCAGATGCTCATTAGCTTCACTTCCTTCAACGATGAATCTGGTATGTTTTTCTGACTGGATCCTCTCTGCTCTGTGTATGCTTCTGCCCGTGTTTCTGTCTTATCTCTGTTTCCTGCATTCATTCAGAATGGCATTTTTGATGTTACATAGTAAGCAAAGACTTGTACTTCCTCCAACAGGGGAAAATGCAGACAAACTCTTGCAGTTTAAACGCTGGTTTTGGTCCATAGTGGAGAAGATGAGCATGACTGAGAGGCAAGATCTGGTAAGTCTGGTCTCATCATAATTATCCTTCTAAACAAAGAGACTCACCAGGGCTCCCAGCAAGTCAGTGCTTAGCATTGTTGATAATTACATGAGGTACATCAGAGGTTTTCAGACTTTTTGTCAACGCACCATTTGGGAACCACTGAGGTACACGACTTGAGGCTCAGAAGACATCCGTCAGGTCCCCGTGCTGAGGATCGATCTGAATAAAGGGTTTTGGCTAGCACAGTCAGTCTTAATCCCTTCCTAAAACACTTTTTTTGTTGGACAATTAGAATGTTTTTTTCTTTATTGCATGTCTTTTATTTTTAGCCCTGCTTGCAGAAGTACAAGGCTAAAAAAAATGTGCATTAATCATTTGGTTAGTGAGTCAGTTCTAACTACATCAGTCCGGTTTGTGGGCTTGAGGGGCCAGTAGCAGGGCTTTAAAACTTTTACCCTTTTAAGTCTAGGAATGTTATGCTGGCAACATGTTATTGCACAACGGCCTTACACAGGACTTGCACTACACTCTGTAATGGTTGTACCTGCTGTAGTTGTGCATTCAAAATGTAAAACTAAGACCAATACAGAAGCAGTCAGGTATTGTTCAGTAAAGTTCAGCTCTCTTTTTCTCAGTCTTTCCTCTGCTTGTTCTGTGTTTGTCTTCTTTGCCCTTGGTATCACCTACATTTAATATGTGAGTGGTAAAGAATAGGGATATGAATTAACTGAAACGCTGTGCTACAACCTTATTTTTATGTACGTGCCAGTAAAACCTATTCCAAAAATCCCTTTAAGAAGTGACGGAGCAGGAGCAACAGCCTTGTACAGAGCCACAGCATTGTTTAAATCACATTTCTGTTTCGATTCAAGGGCAACTGAAGTGGCAGTTATATCCTGTGGAAACGAGCCTCAAGTCTCTAATTTCATCGTTAGACATAAAGTGATACTCATAACCAGCACAACAAACGCCAAGGAGGAAGAACGTTTTCAATTATATCATTTGTTCAAGGCCTTTAACTCTTCATCCCAGAACACAAACACTAACTGTTAGAATAGTTTTATTTTACCAAGACAAAATACAGTGGTCATTAGATGGAAATGTGAGTAATGATTTTCCTTGTCCCTCAGGTGTACTTCTGGACTTCCAGCCCTTCTTTGCCAGCCAGCGAGGAGGGCTTCCAGCCGATGCCCTCCATCACCATCCGGCCTCCGGACGACCAGCACCTCCCCACAGCCAATACCTGCATCTCACGTCTTTACGTGCCACTCTATTCTTCAAAACAAATACTCAAACAGAAACTCCTGCTAGCCATTAAGACCAAGAATTTTGGTTTCGTGTAGAGGTTCGACAGAAAAGAGTTTAAAAAAAGGAAAAAAATAAAAACATGTTTACTGTTGTGTAATATTTACCTAGCTCCATTTTTGTAGATTTATTTTTTGTCTATACAATTTTATGAAATTCGACATACTGTCGCTATCTCCCCAGGCGGTAATATTTGTTTGTGTTGTGAACACAAACAGCTTGTTATTTTTATTTCAATTTTTATTGTTTTTTTCTTTTTGTGTTAATGAAGAAGAGGTATACAGTCCAGAACATTCCTGCATTGGCACTGTAAAATATAAAGCCCACAGCCCTGCTCTATTGGCTTAAACCTTTGCTTCCCAGGAATGTGGTTTGACAGAAGGCTGTCTGCCGAAACCCAGCCAAAGATGACAGCAGTAGAAGTATTTAAAAGAAGAAAAGAAGACACACTGTGATTATAAGTTTTTTCTTTCCCTAGAAAAGTACTATCACTGACAGTTCACTGCTGCCTTTGTGGAAAGTCCTCTTTTTCTTGTACAGGGGGAGTAGGGAATTTCAAAATAAACTTGGATGCAAATAAGTTGTCCTGTCTTGATTTTGTTTATATTTTTCAGTGTTTTACAGCAGTAATTAAAGTTATATTAGTGTGAGAGGAGGCTCTGCTTACCTGTGACACAGTTTTGACCTGCTACACATCTGATAGGGCTATTTACTTTTTTTGTTGTTGCATTGTCTAAATAAAACAATACAAAGATAAATCTGCAACACTACAATTTGACAGAACACCTCAGAAACAATCACGTTTTTGTGGGACTTACATTTTTTGAACGGAGTGTTTTGGCCAATCAGTATGGGATACAGTAGTCCCGCCCATTTCATTGGAGCGTTGCCTGTTTGTGTTGCCTTCGAGTGACTTTGTGAAAAAAGGAATTTAGTGTATCTGAGTTAGCTAGAAAAGTCACATTATGACGTGCTATTTATGGGGCACGCAATACATACGTAAAAATGAACAAAGAGGCTGTCGATAACTGTTAGCAAATATGATATAACAAAAGTTGCCAAAAGACAAACTATCTGAATGCAATTCCTTGACCATAATCCTCTTCAGTCTGCCACTTAAACACGTAGTAAATATGTTAATATATCTACGGAAACAATGCTTTAGTTTAAATTTACTCTTGGGGGGCATTTTTCACAAACTGCTCCATAATACGGTTCCGATTCACAAAGTGGAAACTCCAGTTTACAAGCAACAGTGAACGCAGCACTTCTCCTCCAGTCAAAAGGAGCCATATGAGGTGAACCTGCTGTAGTCGCGGTCACAGTGGATGCATTGTGGTGGTCAGCTAACGGAGGCATATTGTCCTACGATGATATCACATAGCTTGATGGCTAGTTAACTAACATAGATTGTCAGCGCAGACTTTACAAGATTTAGCTGTGTGTCTGTCTGTCTGTCTGTCTGGCTCGGCCGATGTTGCTGGCGGCGGAGGGGATGAATTTATTGTCTTCCATCATGTCGAAGTCGTTCCGTTATTTTTAGCTAGCACTGCAGGCTAGCGCGGCTAACAGCGGCGAGCAAAGCGTGACTAATCGGTCTGTGGTTTGAGAAACAATAGGAATGGAGCCGTGGCAGGACGCGGCCTCTCAGCAGGTCAAGCTGCTTACAAATCGTCTCAATGAACTGTTGTCCAAAGGCCTCGGACTGCTGCGGTCCGAGCTCGGCGTGGATTTGGGACTGAAGCCTGAGCTTATTCCGCCATGGGTGATCCTCTTAGCGGCATGTACCGGGCTGGTGCTGATGGTCGCTCTGTGGGCCTCAACCTGCCGGGCTATCTTCAAGAAGCGACCCGCTGTAAGCCCTGTGGACGACGGTATTGAAGTAAAGCGGGCTGTCAGTAAACCTGTCAAATCAGAGGAACCGAAGAAAAAGAAGAAGAAGGCAGAAAAGGCACGTAGTAAAAAGAAATAAAATAAATAAGCCCGTCTACACCCTTTCCTAGCTTGGTAGCTTTACTGTTAGCAATGCTAGCTGTCAAGTGACAGTTGAATCTCATGTCATTGCTAAAAATCCTAGCTAGCTTCAGGCTAGTGTCCGAACTGTCCGTGCTAGCTTTGGGCGGTGTTAATTATTGATTGCTTGACAGGGGGAGCATTGGTGAGAATGATCATGGCCGTCTACATTTATTTCTTCACATGTGCCTTCTAGAAAGCTCAGTCAAATGGGAGAGCTGTTGCTGAACCACAGGAAGAAGCCATAGTGTCGGAAGAGATAGTGCCACATCACCAGCCGCCCCCACCAGAAGTCAAGGCTGAAAGGGTTGCAGAGGTAATTTGCTGAGCTGTACCAAAGACACATGACCAAACACACACTCCAGAACATGATGTGAACATGTTGGATTTGTCCAGTGTGATTGATGCACATGTTTATAGAAATGTTTGCACTTGGTTACCATTGCTTGTACGTCACTTCATTAGCTTTTGGGTCCTCTTCAATGGGAAGCAGTTGAGAAAACGCCACGTTTTCTTGCTGTCACCCTGCAATGATGCAACCAGACCAGCTGCCAGGGTTAGGTTACAGTTTTTAACTTGCAGTTGCAGCAAAATCCTGGAGGATGGCTCCTGGCTGTAGGACAGTACAAGGGGGCTGCCTTTCATCTAATGCCACCTTCTGAATACCACACAATAAAAGAAACTGTGGTCCTAAGGGTGATGGAGTCAGAAGATGTCATTCTGCATACACCAATCGATGGAAATAGTGCTTACAAAAAGGACTTGTAACAGATTTAGGGAGTCTTGGACAGTGGATGTAGTTTCACTTATAAATAGACGTGGCTTGAGCATGCTGATTTGATTGAGTGTCCGTGGTTCAGTCAGCATGCCAGGTTGCTGTTCTTGGATGTGAAATCATATGTGCTGCATAGTATCTCCACTGTAGCCCTTCCCCTGTTTCTTTAAACCCATTCTCACCATCCCAGATTTAATTATTTTCTTTCTTTCTTTCTTTTGTCACTGGCTTTCTTTTCTACTTCATGCCCACTATTTCTCTTCCTCCAGGTAAAGAAGTCAAAGAAGAAGGCCAAACAGGCTGTAAAGGAGACCAAGACAGTGAGTGCAGATGGCAAAGAACCAGAAGAAGGTGAAATATAATGAATAATATAATTATTATTATTTATTTTTTTGGTTCAAAGTGATGTCTGGTTATGTGAGGCCTGTTTTTGTTTGTTTTATTTCTTATGAAGCCACCATTTTCAGTAACCAGGCCATTGCAGCACACTGGGAATGAGTAACTTCTGTTTATTTAATGAATTTGAATGCGGCCTTGGTTGAATGAAAGAAAGACTCAGACTTTCTCTGAAAAATATAATTAGTGTGTATCTGAACAGTCTCTGCATCTATTCCTTTATCCTGCTTAATCCATACCATGTTTCCTCACTAATCCCATAATGAACCCTTGCCGTTTTTCCCAACTAATTCCACACTGCTCTCAATGTTACTTTTCAGGCACATGGGAGACCAAGGTCAGCAACAAGGAGAAGCGTGAGCAACGCAAGAAGGACAAGAGTTCCAGCGATGGCTCAGCCAGTCCTGGAGGAGGGGACACACCTGTGAGCACCCCCCCAGAGCAGAACAAGGTCTCTGCAGCCCCTGCACCTCCTGGCCAAAAGAAGAAAAAAGGTGGCGTAACTCTTAAAGTCCATGTATATTTAATCTGGCTGTGATTTGCTTCTTTTGAGAAGTTTTAAAATTGAGATGAGGTGAGGAGTTTTGCAACAGTGTTTTTTTACTTGTTCACACTGACACAGAGCACTAACCCTCCAGGCCATCTTGGATAAACAGCCTAATGTGGCACCAAGAGAGAGATATTTCTGTCTGTTGTTCTGTATAGGCTGTTGTTGCGTTGGGTTGGTCTCTTGTTGACAGGGTGGACTATAAATAGAGGCTTTAGGGGAATTGAATTGAGTCTCGAGTGAGTTTTCCCTGAAGTGTTTGAGCTCAAGTGTTAGTATGGACTCCCTTCACTAATAGGCTTTCATGGAGGGTGTGCTTGACACATATTAACCTTTTTGAATTCTTTCTTTTCAGGAGAATCCACAAAAGTGAAGGCAGAGAAGGTTGAGGCTGTTGTACCTCAAGGTAATTATCAGCAGAAAATGCTTCACCCATTGACTGATTATTACCAGTTGAGAAAGACACCCCAAGCACTGATCTCTCGCCTATGCATAAGATCACATGTCTCACTGGGAACTCCTGTATTAGATGTGTCTCCAACCTGATCTGCGTTTATTCTGTCTGAGTGTCAAGTGTTTCTCTCTTGGTATTAGTTAACAACAGTGAGGTTGCTGCCGGTGTGACTGACATGCCTGTAAAGGTTCCTGCTCGCAGCATCGCTCCAAAGACGGGCCCCTGGTCAATGGACAGGAGAGAACCACTTGATGGTAAAAATGTTTTATCTCTACTATTTAACTGCTGGGTTGTTGAACCCTACATGTGTTGGTGTAATGCTTCAAAGCTTTATGGCATTTCATGAAGCACTTAATGCCTGACAACCTGTGTAATATCTGCAGTGTCAGAGGTAGTGATGCACCGATTGATAAGCTGGATTGGTATTGATGCTGATGCCAACATTACTAAAGCGATCCACATGAAAGTCTGTTTCTTAATCGCAGTTGTAGTAAAACTGACTCAGAAGTCATTCTGAAAACCATTGTAAAACAATTTATCTACTTATCTGAGGTTCAAAGTTCATTCGTGACCTTTAGAAACAGCACTTGAGAGAACAATCTCAGCACAAGGCTCATTTAGGAGCTATTCTTGAGCTTTTGATCATATCACTTGATCTGCATCTCCAAAATCAAAGACAGCGGGAGTGAAAGCTTCAGAAAAGCTGCTAAATCGACCAAGTGGGGAGACTGTTTTCTCTACAGATATCTACTTAAATTGCAGAAGTGAGGTACAGTATAATAGCAGCCTCATGTTACACTGCACATAAAGAATGAGCCAAATCAGTTTGGCACAAAAAGCTACACAGATTGTAAAGAAAGAAGAAGTCTTCTGTTTTGGTAGCAGAATCAGTAAATGGGGAGAAAATAAGTGGTGCGTCATTATTTAGAGGTTTCCTTTAAGTAAATTATGTTAAATTCAAATTAGAGCTGCAACAATTACTGGATTATTTCAGTTCTCAAACTTTTTTTAAAATAAGGTATACCTTTGAAATATTTTTGCAGCCAAGTACCCCCTGATCAGCAAAAAACATTTTTGTTAGATTAAAAAGAAATCCTGTATGAAGAGGTACAATGCAGCACATCCTTGTAACTGAAAAACACAAATTTCATTCTGTTTAGAATCCATCATTAAATTCATGGAAAGCAATTTTTTTGTCATCATGCAGTGACTCTAAGAGCAGCACTGTCCTTTCAGTTGGACTTCTTAAAGAGTACCACAGGCGTGTGCTTCACTGAGGATCTTTGTAATTCTCTGGCAGTAAGGCTGCTGCTTTTTTCCAGAGGTTTATTGTAGTTTACATTTTACAGCAGTTAATAACTGGATTAAGAAATAGGAATATTGAGTATAAAATTTGGTACATCAAACATAATTTGTTTTATTGGACTTTTATTGGATAATTATGTTAGGAATTATGGATGACTGATGTTGTTTAAATTAAAACTAAAAAGGAAAACCTGTAACACTCCAAAGTACCCCTAATGGTTCATACCCCAATTTGAGAAACACTGGATTAGTTATTCAATAGAAAATGAATCAGCAAATATATTAGTAATCAAATAATACTTATTTTTTTTTTTTTTAGTATCGGTTCCAGTTTCAGCAGGACAATCAACTGACCATTGTTTGGGTTTGGACTGATAAAACACTATCAGATTTTCACTTCACGATTATTGTGGCCGAATTAATCACTTAGATTTTTTTATTGCAATATCTATTGAAAATTGGAAAAATAAATTAACTATTAATCGAGAAAATAATCGTCAGATTGATAGATAATGAAAATAATGGTTAGTTGCAGTCCTATACATTACAAAGAAAGCTGTTTATTCATTTATTCATTCTTTGGTGGTTAGCCATTCTGCCCTGTAGTGACATTGAACATGTTTATAGATGACACAATGAACCGTGAACCTTCACCCACCACACCACCTCTGCAGGACTGCTTTAACTGTTGGGACGACTTTGTGTCTGATACTGCGTTTGATTCTTGAACAGTGTGTGAATGTTAGAGGAAATGCGAGTTTTAGCTGCAAAGATTTAGAAATGAAAATTTTCCAAAGTCTTCAGGCGATCATTTGCATAAAGTTAGCAGAGAGCTACAGGAATTCCTACTCAAGGTAAACATGTAGAGCAAACAATTTGGTGCATGCTTACCTGTTTCCTATAGTAACTAATAAATGATTGATCGGAACAGATCATGTCAGAAGCTAGAAAATTAAAGCTCAGGTTAAGGGGGAAAATATGTAATTATCCTTCAAATGTGAAGCCACAGAAATGATGTATCAAAAATTGGTTACACAATCGTGTGTGTGTGTGTGTGCGCGCAGTCCTCATCAACAATGACGTCATAGTATGTGTGAAATGTGTGTGTTTCAGACACATGGTCTGGGATACCGAAAACGGAGCGAAATCTGGTGACTTTAGCTGGACTGAGTGCTGGTAATTATACAACACACTGATGATATGACAAGTGGCTGTTAAACCTGTCTCACACCCCTAGATGGCGTAGTCTTTCCAAAACCTCCCACGTGGATGGCAGGTTGAGTTATTGTCCTTGTGTCATTGTAGAGCCCCAGCCTGTGTGGGACCTGCCCTCGCTCAGTCAGCCCAGAGTGGACGATGAGTGGTCTGGACTCAGTAAGGCCAGCCAATACACTGCTGTTCTTCAAATGTTCTATTTAACTTCTTAGTTCTGAAACCCTTCTAACTGCGCCCTGACGCCCTTTGTGTTTCTCAGATGGTGGTTCAGTCGATCCCAGCTCTGACTGGAACGCCCCCTCTGAAGTTTGGGGCAACTATGAAGAACCCACTCCCGAGCCCCCTCCCACTGAGGACCGGCCCCTACTGGAGCCTGCCAAGATCAATCTGCTGATTGCAGCGGTTGTAAGTATGGACAAAGTTACCTGGAAGTTTTAAAAATAAAAACCCAGCAATTGATGACTCCTCTGGGTGCAGGTCTTAGAGCAGTTGTCCTGGTTCTTTAACTGTGTCGGGTTAGACCACTTCTCAGGACTGAGTGGATGTATACAGATTATGCTTTAACACCCTTCATGGCAGACAGTTTGGCTTGTCATGGTGGGAATAATATGAGTGATATGAATAACACTATAGAATTGTTATAATGATTAACATAAATTTAAGTAAAATTGCAGGCATTGCTGTTTGTCAATGCTGTTCTTGGTACAACCACCAGGTGGCACAAGAGTAAGACATTTACAAATCCTGCACTGGGTTACAGTGCTCCACCGACTTAACCACACTTCTGATGGATTCAGTTAAAAATCCAAATTGATGCAGACACATGTATAAAGACACTGTTTGCTGCTTTATTTTTATAACTGAGTCTTGCTTTATCCGTGTGTGCTTATCAGGATGATGATGAGGATGAGAAAGACAAGGGAGAGTCTGCTGCCGATGGAGCAGCGAAAACTAAAAAGAAGAAAAAGAAGAAGAAGAAGGCTGCTGAGGAGGCAGCTGGCCAGGTAACTGATAGTGAGAATCCTCACACAGAGTGCAGAGAGATTTGTTTTGCAGATTTTGGAATATAAAAATCTAGAAAGCCTGAATATAGTGCGACCAATCACACACGTGCAAGGTTCTGTGGCTTTACACGTACATACATATATTACAGAATGTATCTAACTCACGAGTTATTCTGAAGTTTTCTTTGAACTAAAACTTGGCTTGTGTTCTGTTGTCCTGTGAAGGGCGAGGAGCCAGAGAAGGAGGCGGTACCTGCAGCCTCAGTGAAGAAGCAGCCACCTGTTCAGGAGAATACTGCTGCCGTCCAGCCTGCCAAAGCGGCTGCTGTGGAGGTCAGTGGCACTAATATCTGACACACAGGCTTTAATCTGCCTGAACCACAGAGCAGTTCACGTAACAGGTGTATGGATTTGAACTGCTTCCTTCATTCTTCCCTTGCCGAGGTGATCAAGACTAACAGTGTTTCCCATTTCCTGTAGGCAAGAGTGGAGCAACCAGTGAAGGACAACATATCCCAGAAACCCCCTGTCACACAAGTGCCACAGAAGCCAACTGATGGTGAGCCCACTGCCAAGCAGAACAACATTTCTGCTCCAACACAACAAAGTAAGCACATTAGCTGTTAGCTATACAGAAGGTAACGTAATGCTAACCGCTACGGTAGGAGAAATATCTGACAGTTGTTTTCTAATATGTGGAGACCAGGCCATCCCGCAACACTACAGTACAGATTGTGATTTGGATATTGCACATGGCCAAGTTGTGACTTCCATAATATTTCAATAAATTGTGCAGATTTTTCCACATCAACCATCGTTTACAATGACCAACTACTTCTTCTTCTGCGTTGATGGTCCACTTACTAGTATAGCATTGGAACAGCTTTCTGTCTCGCTCTTAGTAACACTGTCACACTGTGTGTCAGATTACAGAGAGACAGCATTACATGTCCTGGATATTTTTATAGCCTCATGTCCATCCCCTCAAGTTGTTCCTCAGATAAAGAGCCTCGATCAGATGTTTGGATTGACAGGGAATATCTGGGTTTATATGGATTTAGTAGTAACTTTTGGAAAATGTGGATTTCTCATCGGCCATCCAACTGAAAACAGTTTCTCCCAAATATAGCTCAACAGTTGCAAACTTCAAGAATCTGAGTTACTGTTGCTCATTGTTGCTTATTGAAGCTGAACCGGAGACAGATTGATTAAAATTTCATGCACATTTGTTGTCCCTGCATCATCATTATTATTATTATTATTATTATTATTATTATTATTATTATTTTTTTTTTTTAAATGTGTTTCCACAGAAAAACCTGAGGAGAACCAGGCGCCCAAGCCGGCAAAGAAGAAGAAGGCGAGGAGAGAGACATGAGACGGAGTCCACTCTGCAGACTTCTGTATGCAAAAGACTTCATATCCTGTTTATGCAACACCTTTTGTGTCAAGAACTTTGAACTAAGGTCTTCATGATGGACTTAAACCTTAAAACCTGTCTGGAAATTGAAACAACTTTTATACACGTCGAGTGTCAGCAGATGGATCGTTGAAAACTGAACCTAGATGCAGTGCAATCTAATGTAATGCGGTGTAATGATTTTTAAGTATGCATTTGATACTCTTGATTCTGTCTTCTAATTCCACTGAATCAAATAACTGATTGAAAGAGCTGTATTGTAGTAATTAGACATGTAGAAAATACTGATCATGTTTAGAAATTTGATGTTGTGGTGGCTAACGACTGGAGTTTACTGTGTAGAGAATGGAAACGGTCAACATGCATCAGGTCACGCAACACTGGGCCAAAACGATGAACTGGCCTTTGCTTTTGTAGTCTTTTATTTTGCTCTTACATTTGTGAGCCGTGATGGAACAGAGAGCGCTGTTGGGCGTGAAGAGCGGAGAGATCAAATGTTTTATTTCACGTCAACGGTTTCGGCTCTGCAGGGTGTAAAACATTTGTGAATTAAATGAGACATGAGCATCGTCTGGTGCAGAAAAGGGAATCATGTCTGCTCTGTATCTTAGCAATCTTATCTGTGACTACAGCATTCGAATTGACTCAGTCCATCTGGTTTGTCCCTTGTCTGATGTTGTACTGCAGTGTTTCAAGACAACTGTTTCCTTGCTGTTTTCTATCTGTGACTGCTTCGTGGCAGTGTGGGAGCCTCTGATGGTAGATGTACCATTACAGTCTCATCAACATCGTCATGATTTTCCACCTGTGGTTGATTCGAAAGTCTTCAGAACCTTTTGTAAAACCTGTTTCTAATAAAAGAAAAGCTCAAGCCATATGTAAAAAGACTAAATAAAGGCCAGTTTTTCTATATTTGGGCTTCTTTTATATATCTTTTATTTAATTTACTGTGTAATGATTAATGAAATAGCATGACCATTTTGCTTTAAATAATAACATGACTGAAATTGTGCAAAAGTGCAAGAACCACACTGCAGGAGCTGCTTTGGTTTGATTAAAGATAAAATACATTACAACACAGCGTTATAAATGAAGCATTGTGGTGCTAGAGATACACCGGCCTACAAATCATATTTTACAGACATTAGGGAACATGTATGTTTGATATGGACCCCAGCAAAAGTCACATCTTTTATTTCTTTGGAAAAAATGACCACTCTCACTAAAATTGTATTTCTTTTTGCATATTGTTCAGGCCTAATGAGAAAGAATATGGTTATCTGTGCTTCCAGTCAAAGAACTGTAATGGGCAAATTACTTTCATGAGCTGTCAGGTTGAAGCCCCAGGCCTGCTGGCTAACCTTCAGAAAATAAATACTGTATAGGAAATCAGAAAAGATAACGGAGTTCTTGACATTGGGGACATTCAAATTTTCTTCAGAGGGAGTAAACAATTCCACGGTGCTGTTCAAAGACACGAGCTGGGCCCTACAAGTAATTTCTAGATGCAAAGTATTTAAGCTTCTATAACTTTCTGGAAATGACGGGTTACATCATCGGTTTAATCCTATCTAGCCTGTCACACGCACCGTATCACTAACAGGACTAGTTAATGCGCCCTCGTCCAGCTGACAAGTTGCCCAGAATAAGACCGGAAGCTGAAGGATTGTCTCCTAAAATAACACAACACTGTTACTAGGCAGAAGGTTGGAACAGTAATATTCCTGGAAACTGGGCCACTGATATGGTTTAATGAAAGTGCCCCGTAACTGCCAGTAACAGACATCTTTACATATATATCACAATGATTGTACCTGGTATATCATGTGACAGCTGTTATCGATTAGTTGATGAGTTGTTTATTAAATCGCTAACAGGAAATTAATCTGCAACTATTTTGTGAGGATTGTATTTTTATTTTTTTTACATAATTGTAAGTGTAATATTATTTAGTGATATTATTATAATTACCACTAATAATTATTCGTTTTTGGGACTATTGAGTTTGATTCTGAAAAATTCTGATTTGTAATTCTTAACTGTGTGTTGACATTTTGTGGACTAAAACAATCGATTTAGGAAATAATTAACAGATGTATCAATATTGGGGATAAGGGACAAATATTTGTCAATATCTTACTTTTAGAGACTAATAATGGTATATTTGCCAATTAATAAATTGCATTTAAATAATAATAATAGTAATAATAATAATAATAGACGGTGATTTTGCCTTAAATATTTCCCTTAAAAAGTTAATTCGCAATCATTCTCGTTGTTTTATTTTGAAACCGGAAGTCACCTTGTACGCTCATGCTAGCTTGACGCCAGCCGCTCCGTTCCGTTAGGTTGCTCACGGTGATAAGTAACGGACAGGTCAGAGGCAGTCGTCATTCGTTACCGAGGAGGACCGACGTACAGCGGACTTTGACGGGAGGACAGCGGGGTCTCCCTCTCTCATAAAACACCGACACCGTGTGTAAATGCTCGCAGACAAGATGATGATCTCCCCGTGGGACCGCTGGTACTCCACAAGCTGCTGTCTGTGCTGCCATGTCCGCACAGGAACCGTCATCCTGGGGGTCTGGTACATGGTGAGCACCGTCGATCGTCTGTCACTCACTCACTGCACCCATGTAGACATCCAGAAACACGGTATCATCAGGGGAAACACAAGCTCATCAGAAAGCATTCATAGACCGTGTTCAGTTCTTTTTATCATCATGCTGGGTTTTATTATTCAAATTCTTTTATACCCAGAACAAGGTTGAATTCTTCTCCTCTGTAAATATCATTTCCCAGGCAACTCTAAAGTATATCATTGTGTTGTACTGTAAGTGACTGGGGTATACTTGTGGAGGCCTATAAAGGAGGGTTCTGTAGTTTAAGGTGGGTTTATCCTCCTCTATCTCATTGGTGTTATACTTCAGATTGCGAACCTTTCACATAAGAAATAACTCACAATGTGTTTGTTTTAAAGAATTTTAAATCAAAACGTGAACATATATGTACAGTACCTTTGATTTTGTGCTTTTAAGTTCTTAATGTATCTCCTCTTGAATGCATCACTCTAATGTGCAGGAGAGGCTCAACTAAACCAAACACCACATGTGGAAAAATCCTCTGTCTGCTCCCTATGAATAAATTAGTGCTAGGCCTCTTCAGGTAGCAGGTTTTGTGTCAGGCTGCCTATTGACTGCACAGAATTTTCCATTACATTCACCTGATCAATGGTGAGTCATCTGCATAATGAGCTGCGGCGGCCACACCGAAACAAAGGCTCATGTATGTGCCTGCACTTATAGCTCATACTGTAGATATTTCTAGTATGAACATTTAGACATCTTAACACGTCAGAAGACCTTCAGCATCTGCCCCATTTCATTCTAACTGTTCCACATGCCCCCCGCCTGTCTGTCCATATTGTTGCCTTTATCTACCCATATGTCCTCTTTCTCTTAAGCTCATCAATGCCGTGGTGTTACTCATCCTGCTCACAGCGCTCAATGATCCTGAGCAGTACCACCTGACCAGCGCTGAGTTGGCTAATGACCTGGATGTCATGGATGATGCCAGTAAGTAGCCCAGTAGGCCGTTACTTTACAGTAAACATCCCATAACTAGTCTGGTGATACCGCCATCAGCTGACTTGTTATTTCTATATTCCAATACCTTAACAGTTGATGTTACATATAATTACATTTACTCAAACTCCATTGCACTCTGCAGTGTTTCTGCTCTACCTGAGACTGAATCCTACAACTGACTGTGACAGATGACTTAATCTCTGCTTGCAGGGTGATAGGCTCAACATGGCTGTCATCTGACTAATAGAATGATTTATTGTGTTATTAGAGGGACCTCACACGTTGGTCTAGACGACGGTCAGCACTCCTTTCTAAATTAAACGGCCAAAGCCGCAGACATGCAAGCCTAATGTCCATCTGTGCTGGGCGTTTGAAAAGCCTTCTTAACAGGCCAGGTGTACACTGGAACAGTCTGACTGGAGGTGGGCCACAGCACATGCTGCTGGTAGCCTCTGATTGGGAATGACTGTATTGTCCCAGTTCCAAAAGGATTAGGGTGTCCCATGATCCATTACTGCAGGCTGGGCCAGCCGCTGCCACCCCTGCATTAGGAACTGAAAAATGACCTGTGCTCGTAGGAACGGGAACTCTGCAATGTTGCTCCGTTAGTTTGGCAGCGCTGAATATTCAGATTTGACAAACAACAACAAGCTGTAGTGACAGCTGCTGTGTGGTTTTAGAATTTATAAACTTCTGCCGCTCCATATGGGTTGGAAATATGCCGCTGATTCTGCTGCTGAATAATAAATCTGATAATCAACTAAGAGGGATCTTTTCAGCCAGATGACTCAGCGTATTTGATACTGTGCTTTTGTTGACAGAGTCATTATTTTTGGTGCATTGGTTCAAAAATATGATTTAATACAGCCTCAAAAGCTTGTGCAGAAGACATGTACTCTTCAAAACAGGACCTATAGCCACGAGATAGACCAAAATAAGCCCAACAGGCAATGAACAGTGCTCTATGCTGCTATTTTTCATATTACTCTGGTATTTTGTTGTTGACGATAAACACTAAAGGGACAAAATGTTGCATTTCTTACACCATGTCATACTAATTTACCTTTTTTAAAACACAGTTGGACACTTACATTCATTCATATAAATATATTAAGTTTTAGAAATATGTTTATTGAGTACAAAACTGGGGTCAGGAGGTGATTAGGTTAGCTAGCATAAAGACTGGAAGCAGTGGCTAACAGCTAGCATTTCACACTTTAAAGCTAACGAGTGGCCTCTGTTTTCTAGGGTAGAGTTACAGCACTTACAGAAACAAATTCATGTCTCTACATTTCTTTTTGTGTCAAACGATGAATTTAGATTAGTGAGCTTTAGAGGTGTTAGTAGGAAGATTATGTTATCTCTGCACAGAGCCGAGCTAGCTATTATCTCTAGCTTCCAGTCTTTATACTTAGCTAGGCTAAGCTTGCAGCTGTTTTCATTGAAATAGCTCTGATAACCCGCTGATAACCAAATGACACAGACAAAGTTAGCGTCTAGCTGGTGAACATGGTGGAGCATTTAGCAGCCATAGAGCCAGATATTTCTGTAAAAGGTTGGGAACCAAACAGAGCTAAAAGGAAATTAAATATTGTTTAAAGCACTCTCAGTCTGACATTCAGCTAAATTAGGCTCTCTGCTCACTTTCACAAGTCCTTTTATGAGCAAATGAGATTCATCCAGTGACTCAGAGCTGCATTGTTCATTGCCCTTTTATAATAGATGTACATGGCATTTTAATGGGTCATAGGACAGAGAAATGATGAATTGAATTCACATTTTTCTCTCCAGTTGTGCCGCATGTACTGTATTTTGTTTTTCCGCGGCCCTGTCCTTATGTAACAGAGTGATTTGTTCTGTTATGTTGAGTTGATATGAGGTCAGGCTGACATGGAGTGAATGACAGAGTAATTCCTTGTCTGACAGATGCAGCTTGTCATTTATTTTCAGTACAGAATTTGTTTCCCCCAGATCAGCTGAGCATGATGTTGTAAACATTTTCAGATTTTTTTTTTTGGCATTGACCAAAGTGACCTCAAGCGAACCATGGCTGACGATTAACTCTTCCTCTCTCTGCTTTAGACATGTGCATTGCCTCAGCGATCTCTCTGCTGATGATACTCATATGCGGGATGGCAACATATGGTGCATACAAGGTAAACAAATTATTCATTACATTTTTTTATGCCGTTATACTGCTGATTAAAACTACATTTTACTGTACTATACACTGATTCTGTTCACTACATCTATTTTTAAAGTCTTTGAAAACACAACAAATCCAAACACCATACCTCATGTTTTATTACCTTCAACATACCGTCATCTCTCTGCGACCCAGTTCCAGCTCTGATTTATCTCCACAGTGTTAGAGAAAGCGCTCAGCTTGATTCTCTGCTCTCAGATAAGTATATCCTAAATACCTAAAATACATATCTCTGTTTCAGCTCCGTGCGGCCTGGATCATCCCATTTTTCTGCTACCAAATATTTGACTTTGCTCTCAACACCCTGGTCGCTGTCAGCATTGTGGTTTACCCAAACACTATACAGGATTACCTGCAGCAGCTGGTAAGAAAAGTGTTTTCCTCCTAAAAGTGAAATCAGTGATATTTAACAGCAGTATATTCACTTCTTTGTGATTCACAAAGGTTTTTGTAAACATTTGACTTGTCGTTTATCATCTCACATGTTGGTATTTACCTCAGATGAACTCTGCTAATTATGTTTTTCTGACTCCCGTGCAGCCTGATAACTTCCCCTACAAAGAGGAGATTGCTGCTCTCAGTAACATCTGCTTGGTCCTCATCGTGCTGCTCTTCATCGGCTGTATTCTCGGCTTCAAGGTAATGTTTTCTTACCTTAATTTACATATTTTCCCCATATGTTTCTCTGCAGAGGCCTGCCAGGGTTATATTTGCAGCACAACACATTTTCTTATCAGAGAAAAGATGTATTATGCAACATTGTGACACAGGCTTGTGCTTTTTTATGTAATTTTCCGTCCAGATGCGACTTTATGATGACTTAAGTAGAGTGGAAATAGATTTGCTTTCACCAACTCTGACAGATGTAGACCTAAAAAGTTATGATTATTTTTATGGGAGCCCCATGGGATGGCCTCTAATATTATCTTGGGAGGTTTTCAGCAATTCCGCTCAATAGGCTTTTCACAGCAGACATTTTTGACTTTTTATAGGAGGAAGAGCACTAATGACAACATTAACGATGGCTCTATTCAAAGTGTGACAGTGAACCAGCATGCACAATACCAAGACTCTGACACTTAAGCAGCTAAATGGAATTCAGAGATCATTAATTTAACTGTTTTGTCTGGGCTTTTCCTGCTGTGACATTTCAACACGTCGGCTGTGTAATAGGCTAATAAAATAATGAGCGCTGATGGCAGAATGGATCTACTAACACTTAGCTTGGTTTGTTGCTAGTGGCTTTCCTACATAACCCAAAATATTTAATATCACAGTGGCAAATTACTTGTCACAAGAATGAAACAACTTTGGTGACTTTTCACTTCGTACCACCACCTTGGTTTAAAGTTTTCTACAGACATTCATGGTTCCCAGATAATCAGGTCAAAATTGGAATTTGTTCAAATCTTGGTTTATGACCAAATATCTTCAAATCTAATGCCATTCACATCAGCCTCGAGTGTACTTTGTGAGCATGTTGGCATGCTGATGCCAGCATTTAGCTCAAAGCAATACGTTTGTATTTTGTAATAACCAATATTAAGTCTGAGGTTATAGGACAGACTTATTTTGATAGCAGCAGTTGATAACATGGTTTAAACTGCCATCCATAGAGGACATTGGAAACCCTGTGTAGTACCCTCAGAATCTGGAGGTTCAACAGTTTGTGACTGATGGAATGATTGGCTTTGTGCAATCAGCATGATTATCACACTGTCAGTGCCATTTGCAGCAGACTGGGAGCTAAATTGAGTGATCTCTGTAGCTACAAATGGATCTCTGCATGTTCCCGTGGGGGCTGTTAAAATAACCTAGCTGTCAGGGCATCAAAGTGGTTTCTTAATTGGCTTATTATAGAAGTTCGAGAGCTCAGTCTGGCTTTGGCTTGTGCTGGTGGATGGCTATAGCAGATGGTGTTGTGTTTGGCCGGGGAGTTCCAGTAGCAAGCTGCCTGCTGAGGGCCAGATGATTCCTGGATGACGGAGAACAACAGGAACTTGTTTTTGCTACTCTGAAATCTAAAAAACTCTAAAGACTGAATTTAACAAGAGAGAGAATGGATTATTATCTGTATTTAATGCGAGTTTTTTTTCAGTGTTAGAGAGAGTTTATTTGGGTAACATACTTTTATTACAGTCTGTCATGCACTATGAGACACAATGCACATGTTTCATGGTGCCATCTGTGTCTGTGTGCAGAAAATACATGACACTTACACCACAGCGTCTCTGGGGATGAGATAACCCAATTATATTTTGGAACACCTTGGCTCACACATTTGCATAATAATGAGGAAAATCTGTTCATACACTTTAACTATACTAAGATTGATGCTAGCAGCTCTGTGAGGCTGTACTTGGCACAGTGGTGCTTGGAGCTCCCTGCTAGCATCAGTATGCTAACATGTTGATATTTAGCAGTTGTAATGTTAACCGTGTTCTGCCTCTTATTTTAGCGTGTTAGCGTGATCATTAGCTCAAGCCACAAAGCTGAGGTAGTATTGGACAGATTAGATTTTTGACCTTACACAACTCGTCCTAACAGGGACACGAATGTCTGTTCAAACTTAAATGGCAATCCATTAAATAGTTGAGATATTTGAGTCGTGGCGAAAGTGGAGCGGGACACACCATTGCTGCCGTCCAGAACCATGCCAATAGTGTGGCTAATATCCATTTGTGTGTAGTCATGTGAAGATGAATGTGTTTACTTAGACCAAAATACTGTATGTCTGGTTTTGTTAAATAATAGATGATATTGACGTCATGCAGTTCAAACCTCTAATCTGTTTTTGTCCTCTTTCTGTCTGATATCAGGCCTACCTGATAGCCTGTGTGTGGAACTGCTACAGGTATGTGAGCAGCCGGGGGACTTCTGAAATCCTGCTCTATGTCACCACCAATGACACCACGGTAAGTCACTTCTGATTATCTGTTTTCTACCTTGAGACTCATATCACCATGATGACATCAGTATTACCCTGTCTTTCTGTCTTTGTTCTTTGTGAAACAATATAAATTAAATTTAGGGGGAAAAAAAAGTATTTTCATCAGCAGAGTAATACACTACTGAGTGTTTAGGGCAGCAGGACAGTGTATATGTAGGATTGAGTCAAAATAATGTCCACTTTCATGGCAATGAAGGAACATGTCACTGCAATGGTGTGGCTCATTGGTGATTTTACATTTTGGACAATAATGGAGCTTTATGGCACAGAACATATCATATCAACAAATATCAGGCTTCGGTTGAACAGGCAACACTTTTTAGTAAGATAAAATATTGTTGGTTTTGATCTCTTCGTGGGATTTGTTGAAAATAAGAAAAAAGCTGAATATCTCCAGACTTATCTGTTAAACAGAAGATGGAAGAGCATTGACATTGGGCTCAGTTTGTGCTGTGTTTAGCTGTTCAGTTTTCTGGGAAGTTGCACTACAATTAAACAAAACCAGTAGAAAAAAACTAATTGTCTGCCAAAAGTTTTTTTCCTGTCAGACCACCTGTGTGAATGTTAATCACATTTTCCAATGAGCTGTTACAAACGTCTTCATGCAAAGCTCCACAGTCGTCTGAGCACATTCCTCACGCGCAGTGTACAGCTGAACAAATACTTTTGTCAGTGTTAACTGTAAGAGAAATATTTCCACAACAGATTAAGATGTTGGACTTCCAAACCAAATGATCTGAAATGATGAAGTCAGCAGATATTAATGAAATGTTGAAGTGAAGAGGAGTACATAAGAAAACAATTTATCACTGTGCATGTGTGCAACATGTTGCCATATTCAGACTAACTAAACTATCCTTTATGTCTATATTGCTATCCAGAGATCCAACATAAAACCATATCTGATCTTGATTTGCTGCTTTCTTCTACTTCCAATAACAACCCCTGTGGAAAAATGATTTCCTTATTCAATCCAGACCTCAAGTCACGTTTTCACCGTCTGCGTAGGTTTCCTCTGCTCAACAACTGTAAAGTCATCATGTTGGCGGAGGAAGGAAGTATAAAGTTGGGCAGTTGTAGCAGGTAGTTTTACGCAGGCTAGCGTGGATGAATGAACAGACTTGGACAGAGAGTTGATGCTCCGTGCTGGCAAAGTCATTATAAAGCGGCTGAGGAACAGTAGTAGTACAGTAAGGGAGCTCTGTCTGAGTGGGACTTCTGTCGGTGTCCTGTTGCCCGGGTCTGGCATGCTGACCATTGTAACCATGCTGCCCACACACTTACTATAACTGCTTAGATTTTGACAGAAGAGAGAAGAAAAATGAGGCTGAAGCAACCCTGATAGCCTGTTTTGACTATTGCAAAATGCAGAACAGTTAAGTTGTGAGAATATTTTCTTTCAGCATAACACATAAGGAGCTGTGGCTCCACTGACTGCTATTTAACCCCGCAATATGTTGGGTTTCACAGGTATTTTGAGAAACTGTACTCTTCAGTCTGCAGCTTAAAAGACTCCTGAGTGTAACAATACACACAATTTGAAACAATTCACCACATTCGACAGCTTTATACACTGCGTGGCTTTATGTGATGTTTTGGGGGTTTTAAGAAACAGAAACGTCCACAGGCTCCTGATGGGTAAAACACCTGAGCTATAAAGAGAGAAACAGGATGCCGCTCTCCAGCTCGCTGACATCATTGGCGTAAAGTCCCAGAAAAACAGCAGCTTGCCCCTTTATTTCCTAACATTAGCCTCACCTCTGCAGGTATGCTTTTTCACTTTGAGCCAGACTTATTCAATTAGAGCTCCCCACAGACCGCAGGCAGGTTCGTGGCTTTTGGTTAGCAGCTTGCGTGGCTATATATCAGTTATACAGTGGTTAGGTCAAAGGTCCACTAATGCGTTCCATATGAGCTGAATTCCTGGACGTACACAAAATTCACTCACACCCACACAGTCAGGTGTATTAGATGGCAGAGAGCAACAATATAACCTCAGGTCTGTTGCACAGAACCATCTGGGAAGTCATCATTGGAAACTGTTTGGAAGAGAGCCTTACCAAAGCCAGTCGGGACAAAACATCTTTTCCATTGAGAAAAGCCCTCAGTGCCATTCTGTGCTCTTCTTTCAATGAAGAAATACTCACCAGTTCTGATATAACGGATGCCAGCAGCATTGACGCTAACCTCTTTAGCAACCGCCATTGTTGTTTAAGTTTCTTCTCACTGCGTCACACCGTCAATTAGCCAGCTGCTCTGATGATCCTGGCTTTCAAAGTCAATTTCTAGCCAGTACTGGAACAAACTGTTCTTTGTTCTCACATTATCAACTTTACAACATCAGTAGTAGAAGTGAAAGAAGAACAAAAGCCAAGAAAAGCAAATGACAAAGAGGTGTAGTTAATACAATATTTTGAGTGGCTGTATATCCACTAGACATTTCTGTTTGGATCTTTGCCCTTAAAAGCCAGTTCTGAGAACATGTGTGCTGTTTTTGTCAATTACACGCCACTACAGTTCAAGACATTGATCTGTGTAGGAGGATCTAGTCACTAATAGAGGCTGTTAAAGGCTATTGATTCCTTAATGCCCGTGTCATTCTTAAAAGATCAGCATGGTTCACCTTTACAGAGGAAAGAGCGAGTCTGCCTGTGTGGACTGAAACCCTCAATGGCTCATTGTTTAAAATATGGGAGACACAGGTCAGACACATGGTGTTGTTGTATATGAAGTCAACTGAACCACTGAGAGAGCCTACGAGTCTGTTAGCCACGGTGTCAACAGCAAAACCAGAAAGGCTGTTGAGTCACATTTAAGATGTCCTGTCTCCACACAGCCTTAGCTCTGCTTCATGGTTGCTGTTGATTATCTGAGTCAGAGACGAGCAGAGAGGAAGGTTAGATTCACACATTAGACTGAGGGCTTTCTTGGGAAAGATGTGTGAACAGGTTTATTCTGGCAAACCTGAGAAAAGTGGCTGAATGACATTTTTCACAGACAGATTTCAGCTTTTGGGAGTGTGAACCTACAGGGGAACATCAGAGATCTTTCAAAAACAGGCTGTCACTTCCTAATTTTCTTTCCTCACGGTGGGACTTCTACATCTGTCATCTATCAAGTAACAGTACTCCCAGCACTGAGCAGAGAGTTTTTCCTACAGAAAACTGACTATTCTGTGATGCAGATGGACAGTCTGTATACGGCTTTAAAACTAAAATTGGATGCCACCACCTGCTTTGTTTTTTTCACATGTCATAGTATCCTTTATCTTATTCATCGCCCACATTATTCAAGATGGACTGCATGTGCTTTTTGCTTTTTGAAACACGCGTTCACTGCTTGACTGAGGCCTTTTTTGGACATAACTATTTTAATGTAACTGTCCTTTTTCTTAACAAATCTTGCAAGGAAAAGATTAAATTAATTATAAATTTAGAGAAAACAACAGAAGACCTCCTGTGCTATCTCTAAACTCCCCTCCCTTTAGAGAAAAGGTATGTACGTACCTGCTCCTAATTTTTATGCGTGTAACATTCATACTGGTTCAAATAAACATTTTAATAGTACTTCTCATCTTTGCTGAGCAAGAGTTTTGTGCAAAAAGAATTAAAGGCCTGTCCCAAATAACGGAAGGTTGAGTTCCAGTATTAAAGGAAATAAAAGCATGGACGATCAGTTGTTTTACGGTAGTCTGTTGTTTTAATCTCATAATGCTTCCTGTCACCAGTTTGATTCTCTGTGTTTGAAATGTTCCATACAAATAACGTTGGCTTGCCTACATACTTCAGTTGAACATGTTACATAATCATATTTGGTTGAAATCTGATAGTTTAGCCTATTTATTAGGAAATCAAAATGGTCTCTGTGCCATTAAAACATTTCACTTAATCCATAATACCGTTTTTACTCTTTAATTCTCCTGTTTGGGTTTACACCAAAGCTGGTATAATATTATGCAACTTTAACACAAACAGGCTCAGACACTGACAGATTTATCATAATTCTGCACTAGATTTACTCCATTGATTTTGAATTACAACAACTCATACTAACCACAATCTGTTTTTCCTCTTTATGTCCAGGTGCTGCTGCCTCCGTATGACGACAGTGTCAGCGTCCCTCCCAAGCAGGCCCCTCCACCTTACACCACAGCATGAAAACATTCCCAGCATCCTGCTGACTGGACCCTGCTGTTAATGAAATTTATGCACCACACTGCCTCTCCAGTGTACAGTATATTCATGGGTATATTGTTGCTATACACACATTACAGTACAGCCATGCATGCACTGACACATACAAAATCATCTCACACACACATATGCACACGCACGAACCTCTACCACCACCGTGACCTCTCATCCCTTCCTGTTATTTATTCATATTGTTGATACTGTAACTCTTCCATGTATTTATTCTGTTTCTGTCAGTATAATTCCAGAAATGATGTGCATTTTTATGCATTTGAACCTGGTTGTAATAAGAAAGTTTGATAGATAGATTCTATATATTTTTATTAATTCTACTTAAAGCTGTGTATGTACATGTAACAGTATTTTATGTGTCCTACCTTTGATAGACATATTTAACTCATGCACAAATGCAAAAATGACTTATGATCTTATTGCCGGCAGTAATGAGTGAAGAGTCGTCACGTGTTTCCTGTCTGTCTTGTCTCTGCTCGTGATCATGGTTGGATTGCCTTTATTCATGACTTTCTCTCTGACGGGGTGTCCTCTATAGATCCATGTGTGAAGTGTCACCTTGAATGGAAGTTTTTCCCAAAGAAACGCATCTGCCTGTATTCTGACATGATCAAAGAGCAACCTAGTGTACATTGAACATATCACCTTCTTCGACTGCAGACAGGATTGTCTTGTGTTATAAAAATCAGGAGTGTTGAGTTGAGCTTCATAACTTTTAAATGTATTAGTGCGTTTCTACTGATTGACGAGCCGATGTCTCGGTCTGCTATTTATCTATTTTGACAGCACAGAAGTAGGACTGATCTGGAATCAGTTTGCTCTTTGGAGTCTTCATGAATGAGTTGCTCGAGGTCTCTACGTTCAGGAGCTCAGTAAATATGGACCCTGGTTGTGTTTTTTCAATTAGGCCAATGAGAGCTTCTGGTCCGTGTAAACACACAAGTCTGTTCCACCAGATGCAGTTATTGGCAAGCTGCTCCCTGGACACAAAATGTCCTGCAAGGACACAAGAGTCAAACCCAAGGACTGCTGCTGTATGAAAAAAAAGATGTGACATTTATTTGTCTATTAAAATCTAATATCACTGACAGATGTTTGTGTTTTATTTTTAATTTATTTTTTAAAGTTTACACTTACACAACTCAAAAGTTATTCTGTGATATCAGCAGAGAATATGTTTCTGATTGTTTCTGCTGTTGCTCAGCCCAAAGGACAGATGTGCCCCTGGAAACTATTATTAAGAGGTGACTGTGTATAAATGTGCTCACTGTGTGGCAGGCAGGTACCCCCAGAGTGGTTGGACCTATGATGAGTCTACTTACCAGGTCTTTCCATAAACTGCTGCTCAAATGGGGATGTGGAGAGTTCATCCAAGCATCACTTGTAAAATTACAATACACCTCTTTCACAGTGGCTGGGACCTATTAGACTGCAGGGCAATATACAGGAACAGTGTTTTCTCTTGGAGGAAATACTTTAAACATGTTAAACCTCTGACACCCCTGCTTTGTCACATCATTGCTTACAACATGGGTAAAATCTAACACATGCAGATTCTGATCCTTTAAAATTAAGCCTTTACACGAAGTAAAAACAGAAATTGTATTCCTTAATTTCAGTGCAAAGTCAAATGTGAAACAATGAAAACAAAAGCTATACCCAATAGATAGTATACAAAGTTCCATGATTTGTACACACACCATTTAAAATATGTAAAAGATCCCTTAAATCTCTGAATTGAATGTCTTCAATGTCCCTTAACTGACTAGGTTAAACTCTTCATTCTTTAATGTAAGAACAAACTGTGGAGCATGAGCCTGAATGCCCACTCAGCCTAGATCTTAAAATTAAATGTTTCAATTTCTGAATTTCTGAATATGTAAGGATAAGAGGTCCAGTTTTAGCTATATATTCGGAAAAGTATCCACAGAGTTGCTATTTTACCAACAGACTGAGATCGAACTAGAGGCGTCTCCGTGGTTGGAGTGGGAGTAAACAGAAACAGAGTGGATGGAGTAAGGGGCAGAGCAATGCATGTGCCTGGACACATACAAAAAGACAGAGTGCTGGGATACATGCATGTTTACAGCCAGGAGCTACTAGATTAACACATTCTTCCTGCTGGAACTCCTCTCTTGACCCAGTGCTGGGATTTATTGAGAAACATTGATTATAGGAGTTGAGGAATTGTTGGTTTCAATAACAAGGTATGTAGTTTTTGATTTATTTTCCTGATATCATGAGTCTGTTCAGTTGATGGAGCACTGCAGACTGCACTAGCATACTTGGAATATCTTATTTTAGACAACTTTTTCCTGAACTTTTTTAAAAACATGTTACAAAGTGGGAACACCAGCTGCCACCTGTATTCTGTATTTACTTCAGACATCTTTGTTTCCATCACCTGCATCATGAAAAGCCATCAAAGGTGAAGGAAATGTGCAAAACAGAGATCAGGTCCTATAAAAGACAGTTAGGTACATGCTGTTTCATAGTAAACACTTGGCCTTGGCTTTAACTCCTGAGGAAATATGAGAGCGATTGCCCTGTGATGGAATCCCAAAATGTATGAAATCACTGAAATAATTCATATTTAAAAGAAAATAACAAAAATGATACATGTTGTCATGCTTTCTTTCCTTCTCTCTTTTTTAACCCAGACATAGTATTTTAGAAAATGTCTTTTTCCAAATGGTCTAAATATTGAGTGAATCATCTGTTCACACATTTTGAAAGTGAGGAACATTTAAGTCTGGCACTGTGGCACAGTATGGAGATATATGGCACTTAATAGATTGTACATTTGTTTTACTGATCGATAGTCGATGAAGAAAACGCTGTCAGACCTGTGGCAGAGAGACATCAAACAGATGTAAGGTCAGAGGTTGACAACTCTGTGGGATGCAACATGGATATGTGACCCCTGCAGGGTTCAGGCCAGCTGCTACCATATACATGTCTGTGTGGGACTGTTCGTCTGCCTGAGCTGCAAACAGACTGACCACTGAGTCAGTGTCATCACCCTGAACAGAGATGAGATGATCAGAACTCCATTAAGAAATCCTGAAATTCTGACAGCATGCTACCTTAGAACAAGGATTTGTGCTATATGACCAGTACCACGTCATTTCGTTTTTGAATGTAGATATATTTGCAACTTCTACTCTGTTCACAGATAGGTTTCAGACAGCAGTAGAGCCCGCAGTCTGAATAAGACAGGTAGTCAAAGGAATGGCTCTCCTGGGGACTGGATAGGGAAACAGTCTGTGGTACTCTCTTAAATCACTTTAAACCACCTATGCAGCACAACATCCAAAAGCTCATTCATATGGAGTTTTGTCGACTTTATGTGTTTGCAGATGGCAAAACTTGACAACTTGACATGTGTAGCCCACACTGGTTTAGAGACAGAGCCCAAAATGAGCCGCAGTCATAAATAGTTAAGTAAATATGTTCAATTTACAGTCATTTTAAATGTGCTCTTTCCCATGTCTCTAGAAAACCTCTGCAATGCTGTGTTCATTACATGTATACACACTAAAATGTGAAATCTGAGGCTGCGGAGGTCAAATATGCAGGAGGTGAAAGTTCTACCTATCTATATCGCTCTGCATCATTAACTTAAATGCAGCACTTCACTAGTCACCTTACTGACACAGACTTACTATATTTGTTTCAGACACCAGTCTGTTCACACGCATATTTCAACAAATTATTAACAGATTTCAGTGAAATTTGGTGTATAATTAGACAATGGGACAATAGGAATAGCAAGAAGAATTAGTTTTTTGGTGTAGATAACGCCACAATGTGGCCATTTGTAAGCACATTACATTTTTGTTCATAATCAAAAGATTCAAGACAAATAATAGGTCCTATTTTCTCAATCAGTTTCGCGCTATGAGTAAGTTACATTTTCTACCAAAGTTAGACCAGTTTCATTTTGTGTGTTTTTCTAATTGGTTTGAAGTGGGCAAGGCTCGGTTCAAAAAAGCTGGTTTGTGAGGTGTCGCATATTTCTGTAAACCAATCAGGATTTAGCAACATTTCAGTAAAAATGTGGTGATGGATCATTTTCTTATTCTGCCAGAACTGTCAATCAAATCTGATCAAACGACATCCTTACATTCTTCTGGCTGCAGCCATAGACTGTCTTAACTTTTTTTAATTGCACAAAGTCAGCCAAACTTAGATTACAGTTGCAAAATCTAATGCCATAGGTGGTGAACATAAAAAAATTATGCAATACATCAGTGCTTATGAGACCCGCATAAAGTTTTTCAGAACCCTAGGATTGAAGCAGATTTTCTTGTTTTTGGATATTCCCTTCTTGCCTTTTTGCTTCTCTCTTCGATGCAAGCTTGTATTTTTCTTGCGGTGCATTATGGGAGTTTTTCTGTCTGCTTTTATTGTGCCCTCATCTCTCTGTAAAGGCTGCAGTTGTCTCCACTTGTCAGAATGAGGTCCCTGGCCCTCGGCCTCTTCTGCCTGTTGTGCTGTAACGCAGTCCGACTGGACAGACGGCGTCCCAGACCCATCATGGCCAGAGGGCGAAATGAGACTACCTCCCAAACCAAAGCAGTGGGTAAGTGATCAGTTGGTGACAAAAATGTTTGTTTTGCTAGCTGCACTTTTGTCTATTTCTAATAAACAATTTCAAACAGGTTTTTAGAATAAAGTTTAGATTTTGGCACAAACTGAGCTATGAGTACGTTGGAGTATTTGGTCCCCTGATCACAAACCTCTATGTCTTTGGTTACAGAGAACACTTGCAAAGCCATCCCGCTGGATTTCGTCTTTGTCATCGACAGCTCCCGAAGCATCCGCCCCCACGACTACGAGAAGGTCAAGACCTTCATCATCAATCTGCTTCAGTTCCTCAAGATCGGCCATGATGCCACTCGGGTCGGTCTGCTCCAGTATGGCAGTGTCGTTCAGCCCGAGTTCTCCCTCAACACCTACACCACCAAAGCTGAGGTGGAGCAGGCGGTGAAGAACATGAAGCACCTCGCCACAGGAACAATGACTGGTCTGGCCATCGAGTACACCATGGAGACATCCTTCACTGAGGAAGATGGAGCACGACCAGCTAACCTGCACATCCCACGAATAGCTATGATTGTGACTGATGGTCGGCCTCAGGATACGGTGGAGGAGATTGCAGCTCAGGCGAGGCAGGCCGGCATCCAGATCTTTGCTATTGGAGTGGGCAGGGTGGATATGGACACTCTGAAGACCATAGGGAGTGAGCCACACTCTGAGCATGTGCACCTGGTGGCCAATTTTAGCCAGATCGAAACCCTCATCTCTGTGTTTCAGTCCAAACTGTGTGGAGGTGATGAATCCCATCTACATTTTCTATTTTCATTCCAATGTCCCTCCTCACTTATGCATGCATGTGTGTTTGCACCCTTTTGTTTGAACATCTGTGTTTGTGTGTCTGCATGCATGTGTTAGGTTCAGAGATGTGTGAGGTGGTGGACCATCAGTGCCAGCACATCTGTGTGAGCAGCCCAGCGTCGTACAGGTGCAAGTGCAGGAAAGGCTTCACCCTTAACCCAGATGGCAAGACATGTAAAGGTAAAGAAACTAATTTTCTTTCACTGCTACAGTCTTTTTTACATTTGCACAGATTTCATCCCTCAAGGCTGCCTTGTGCAACCGCAGTCTTCTTTGTTCACAAAGCAGCTTCACTTTCTCACAGGTAACATGATGAGGGGGATGACTTAAGGGGATTGCAAAACTAGAAATTGCTTTTGTTTCCTCACTTTGGATTGATTCCTTTGGGCAGAAGATACATTGCAGTTCACCTGTTAGTAGTAGATCTCCAGTGTGGATTTAGTGGCAACTAGTGGTGAAGTTGCAGATTACAACCAAATGAATACCACTGCTGTGCCAAGTGTGGAGGAGAATTTGAGTGTGGCTGCAAAAAACACAAAAGGTCCTTTCTAGAGTTATTGTTTGGTTTGTCCATTCTGGGCTACTGTAGAAACATGGCAGCCTCCGTAGAAAAGGACCCGCCCCCCTGTAGATAAAAACAGCTCATTCAAAGGTAACAAAAACACAATATTCTTGTTTCCATGCGATAATACAGTAATGAAAACATTCCTATGAATATTATATTCCATCTCCAATTCCACATGCAATAGATCCTCTTAAAGGTTTCACACAGGACATTTGAAGCAGGTAAAATCTACATTTGTACATCAACAATGGATCATGTGACTACTTGTATGTAAAAGAAATCACTGTTAGTGTTGAACAAACAAAGAATTATCACAGGACTCTGCAGTTTCCATCTGCTTCATGAGAGTTTTAGCGTCTTTTAGCTGTTTTGGTTTTCCAGCCTACAACCGTTTTTACTCCCATCTTTGTCATTTTCAATGCACTCCACTGTGAATGACAGTAGGATTTCTCTTCCCGTTGTCACTCTGTAGCTGAGGATATGTGTGCTGTGGTGGATCATGGCTGCGACCACATCTGTGCCAACATACCCGATGGCTATGAGTGCCGCTGCCGTCCAGGATATGAGCTCAACATAGACCTGAAGACGTGCAACAGTAATAATAATTCTCTTCTCCTCCTTCTTCATAGTGACCATAGCCTCTTCCTTCACTTCTTCTTTTTTGTTACTGTATTCTACAGTTTAATATGTATCTGTATGAGCAATAACCTGAACTAACCTGAACTACCTTAACTAAACCTACGCAGTTGCATACACATGAGGATATTTTTCAGCTGCTCTTTCTTAGTGAGGTTATTTAATTCCTTAAACCACTCAAACCCTTGCACAACTTTTCTCCAGTACACCATGCTTTACTCTGCAGGTCTTATATCTCGCCTTCATCAGGGTGGTGTCTGAGGATGTCTTTGATTCCTTATACAGTCCATCATTCAGTCATGTGACATAATTGATAAATACTACTAAGTATACAAAACAACATTACCATCATCTTTTTCAAAATATTTTTCAACATTATTTTATGGATAAAGGACCCTAGCCGGATGCATTCGGTGAGTAAAACCGATGTACTGAAGTAGACTTGTGCTCATGTGTTTGATTCTGAACCTCCAATCCAAATGAGAGCCAGCATGCTTCCTGCCATTGATGTCCCTTCCACCCACTGTTGGAAAAGATCCCCTTTGCTCCTCTGGTGGATGTTAACAGAAAGTAAAGAGGGGGAGATTTCCTGGAGGAAGTGTGCTTTTGCAATCATCAGAGCAGCTGCTGAAGTGTGGAGGTGTACGCAGCGTGTCATAGTTTCACCGAATCAAAACAAGAATGACTGTTTGATCTTTTCTGTCCTTACTTCACAGAACTTCTTTACCAAGAGCCTTTCTGAGAGTGGATTTAGATTTTTAAAGAGTGAATTACAGTTACTTTTTTTTTTAACATTCTCACACTTTTTATACTTTCTTATTTATTGTATACTAGGTATATTCATTCTTATAATTATAGATACAGTACTAGTAGTAGAGGAAGATGCAATGATAAAGACAGCATAGGTGTTGCTGGAAGCAGTAGAACAGCATGAAGAGGGAGTACTGTTGCATTAATAAGAGATTAATCCTCCTCAGAAATAGACTACTGTGACCTGGGGAACCATGGCTGTGAGCATGACTGTGTCAGCATCCCAGAGTCCTACATCTGCAGGTGTAAGAAGGGCTACGTGCTCAATCTGGATGGCAAGACCTGCAGCAGTAAGTGCTTTTTTCTTGTGGACATCAGGTAAAATGACAGTCACACAGTCACTTTATAGTAACATACTGAAATATAATGCTAAAAGGATTTCAGGCTGGCTTTCTTTAAGTTGCCCCAGATACTGATTAGTATCTTCTAAAGGCATGAATTTTCACTTGTTGACAGTGTTAACAACGCTTCAATCTTAATGTCACACAGAGATAGATCACTGTGCTGATGGCACCCACGGGTGTGAACAAGAGTTTATGAACACAGACGACTCCTGTGTGTGTAAATGCAGAGAAGGCTTTACACTCAGGCCTGATGGGAAAACATGCAAGAGTAAGTGATGCTTATTTTCACTTCCTTACTGTGACTTATTTTCTTTTCTTTCAGTCTTTACCCTGTCTCCTTCTCTCCATCTCTATATCTCGCTGATCCTCACACACATATATTAACAGTAGTAAAATGGAATCTGGATCGGTACGTGGATCAGTGACATCAGTCCCATCTCTGATAATTACATTTGTATCGGCACAGGATACCGATACTGTATCAGATCGGTCCCAACTCTAGCAGGATTTCAATGTTGAATCCAGGATGGACACCCAAATGCATGGAAGGTAACACACACACACACACACACACACAGAGAGATTTCAGGACGAAGTTGGCTTATTTTAGTTTCACCAATTTATTTTGGCCCACATAAAAAAAACATGCTAACATTTCCGCCTGATGGCCTTCATCAGAGCGTGCTGAGGCTACCCTTTTTGCCTTTGGTTGTTCATCATGGGTTCAACACTGGAACTTAACACTTTTGTTTAGCACCACAAACAAAATACTGGGAAGGCGCAGATCTATCTGGTAGGATTTCCTTTACTACAGCATTTTTTAAACATTGTATAAGAAGAAACCTGATTTATAACTTTTTGTAAGACTTGAGATGTTCTTACAGGACAGAGGGGCTGTACATACAAAGTTGTTATGTTTAGGTCTAGGCCTCAAGAATATTTAACTGTCTGGAGTTAGATTTCCTCTGTTTGTGCTCACGGATACAATGGAACAATATGAAGAATGCAGGACAGGAACATACAGAAAATGTTCTTGGTACATTTGATAGAATCTGTTTGATCTTTCAATGCACAAATGAGTACCAGAACGTTTTTTAAGTAATTACTCCTTAATCGTACCTCACCTGATAAACCAACTATTTCCTGCAGAGATAGATCCCTGCGCTGATGGCACCCACGGGTGTGAACAGGAGTTTATGAATACAGAAGATGCCTGTGTGTGTAAATGCAGGAAAGGCTACACACTCAGGCCTGATGGGAAAAAATGCAAGAGTGAGTGTCTGATGTTTCTTTCCTCTTATTCTAACAAAAGACAGATTTTCTTATTATTATCTTGGTAAGATTTCTTTCATAATAATGTCTTACTGGTTTACATCACATGTAATGTTACATATATTAGTAGCTATCTTAGATGTCCTCAAACCTGTATGTAACTTAAATCATTAGTGTCTGAACAATAGACCCTTTTCACAGCATTTTGACATGAAATAGTTGTGTTTACCCTTCTATTTTATGTCAGAATGGCTGCTGTGAAAAAGGTCTGTTACTCCCCTATCCTGTCTGTATTGATGAACTGTTTGCTGCAGAGACAGACCATTGTGCTGAAGGGAAACACGGCTGTGAACAGGAGTTTATGAACACAGAAGACTCCTGCGTGTGTAAATGCAGAAATGGATTCACACTCCGACCTGATGGAAGAACATGTCAAAGTGAGTCCAAGCTCATTCACTGTCATGAGCATTTAGCAGAGCAATGATTTGATGTGAGACACTAAAATAGAATCGCCTTACAAGAGATGACACACAGTCAACGGTGTAAGTTTTGTAGCAGAGAGTCTTCAATTCATCCTAAACTGTAGATCAGTGAAGAAATCCCTGATTTAAATGTATTGCAAATAAAAAGGACAATTGATAATATGTGAGGCAAAGTGAACAAAATTCTAAATATATTCTTTCATCAGCAATGTTGCTATGACCGTTTCTGTCCCATTTGGGTATTTGAACGTTACATAATTTTGAATGAATTTTGGACCAGTTGTGAGGTCAGTTTTAATCCCTGCCAGCGGATTAAGGGGATATTCTGTGTTTTTGTTTACCAGCATGCAGAATTCATGTCTTCAGATAGTTATTAGTCTAATAATAATGTTGACAGAGGACTTACACTTACAATAACATGCAATTAAGAATACATATTTCCATGATTGCAAATTCCAAAAACTCAGTGCCTTTCACAATGTATCTAACAAATTAAACATATTTTTGGCTCTTAAATGTCTCTATAATGAAACTCACAGGTCTGGACCTCTGTCAGACTGTGGACCATGGCTGTGAACACCAGTGTGTGAGCACCACTGACTCCTACATCTGCAAATGTTTTGAAGGATTTATGTTGGCTGAAGATGGGAAGAGCTGCAAAAGTATGATCTCTTTCTGTGCTATAGAACCCCTAGTCCAGTATGCAACTTATACAAGTTTGATGTAGAACCTTGAAGCCACTTGATGCCATTACCTTGTATTTGATGTCCTTTTCTGACAGAGCCAGAGTGTGGCGATGGAGTCATGGATCTGGTTTTTGTAATCGATGGCTCTAAGAGTCTGGGCCCTGCCAACTTTGAGCTGGTCAAGCAGTTTGTAAACGGCATTGTGGACTCGCTGGACATTTCCAGGCCGGGCTCACATGTTGGCCTCCTTCAGTACTCCACCAAGGTGCGCACAGAGTTCACCCTGGGCCAGTACACCACAGCGCAGGCCATCAAGCAGGCTGTGTCCCGGATGCAGTACATGGGGAGAGGCTCCATGACTGGCTCAGCCTTACGTCACATGTTTGAGTTCAGCTTTTCAGTTAAAGAAGGAGCCAGGCCGAACATCCCACGTGTCAGCATTGTGTTTACTGATGGAAGATCGCAGGATGATGTGTCTGAATGGGCTAATAAAGCAAAGAACTCTGGTTATTATCATTATTTATCATATTATCTGGTTATTATTATCTTGCCTTGCCATTCAGATGCACTACAGTGTTTAATCAAACTGAATCCTCTCTATTGGGAGTTTCCTCTTATTATCTTGTTTTCTGTTGCTTCCAGGGGTCACAATATATGCTTTGGGTGTTGGCAAAGCCATTGAACAGGAGCTGAGAGAAATAGCTTCAGAACCTGATGAGAAGCACCTTTATTACGCCGAAGATTTTGAGAACATGGGAGAAATAACAAAGAAGCTCAAGTCCAGGATATGTAAAGGTACTTTACTTGACCTGAACTAAAAGAAGCTTCAACCCACCAAGCAGGTCTCCAAAATTGTGTTAAAATATATAAGAAAGTCAGATTACCAATAGTTCAGTCTTACAGACCAGTTTCCTTAAAATGCTCTCTTCCATTAAAATGACGCATCAGTGCCACCTGCTGCCGCTACCGTCACTGTCAAGCACAAACTCTATACATTGTTTCAGGCAGCAGCAGTGTGCAGTTTTCTTTGCTCTACAATCAGAGACAGGAAGGGAAACTTGCAGGGAGAGATTAGAAGAGATAGGGGGAAGAAAAGGGTAAGATAGGGGAGGTAAGAGAAAAATAAACAGATCCAAGGACAGGAGGACCTTCTCATCTTATTTATTCTTTTCCCACAGAGAAACCATCTGATGAAAACATGTGCCAGTGTGAGAATGTGATCATGTTTCAAAACCAGGTCACTGAGAAGCTGAAGGACCTGGTGCAGAATAATATCCTTTTCTAAATAACTGTCGACTCCAGAGTTACAGTATCATTCAATATGTTTGAGGGTTTTTTTTTGGTAATCTTGGGGAAATTTGCCTCTGCAATTCTCCAGTGCAAATAAATAGACAGCAACATTTACTCACTGTTAAAGAGATCAACAGAAAAAACACAATGTGATTACAGTTTTCAGTCTGTGTAACTGTCTCTGAGGATGCAGACTGTGATGCTAGTGAAGAGACTAACAATATGTATGCACTGTTTTTAACCTGGACAACCTAGAAACAGAGTATGTAACTATTATTAGGTCTGATAACATGTTTGCTTCGGGAAACATTTCAATATAAGTTAGAACAGGGGACAATACCAGGTGTCTTTAGTTTTAGAAACAAATGTGTCAAAAAGTCTTAATTTTGACACATGCAGGGACCAAGCACAAAACACAATTTAAGGGTTTTATTTCTTTCTAGATTCTTGTAAACTGCATGAAAATTGAACACAATGAGATGAAGGACCAGCGAAGAGGGAACATACTTGCATTATACTAAAGTGAAGGGATAATATTATTATTAACTGTAAGTTTCTCAGTTTATATTACTTTGCTCTGTTTAATTTAAAACAGAATTCATATTGAAAAACATATATTAAGTTGTAAGCTTTTAGCTCATCCATGAATCCTGATGAGATGGTTCTGACCAATCAATCACACCTATAAGTAAGTCAATTCTTCCTTTTTGCTACAGCAATTTCACATCTGTACACGGGTAACAAATAAAATAGGAGTCAGTGTGATATATAAAACAATGTGTCATTGTTTAACTTGCAGATGACTACAACAATTTTTCTGGTAAGCTTTAATAACTTGAGGTTATTAAAACTATTAAAAAGAGTCTGTGTCTTTCCTTATCATGCCTACTTGAAGCCATGTCGAAGAAGCTGGAGACGCTCGAAAATCAGCTTGTGCGCAAATGAAAGGCAGAGACTCGCCTTTCCTGAAGTTTAGCATTCACAGGATCCCTTTAATCCTGCTCTACGAGCTACACTGACACATATGCAAATACAATCTACTGCTATTTATACACATGTATTTTTGTCTGTAATGTTCTTTGTTATGTAATGCCAAATCAAAGTAATAACACTTTGTACAGTAAACAGACGAATAAATATTTTACACTTCACATTTGGGTTTTCTTTTTATTACGCTTAAACTGTGGGGGGTATTTAAATAAAAAACAGAACACAGAAAATCGTATTAAAGGTCCCTACAATAACAGGAAAACACATCTCTGATGCAATGAACAGGAAAATCTGCAAAAAAAAAAAAAAGAAAGAAAATTGAATATAATACGAAATATCCATAAAATATGTCATTTAGTCAAGGGGGGGGGTCACTTTACTCAATGATAGAGTCCCTTAAGGAAAAAGGTTGGGAACCAATGATCTATATTACTATTTGTTACAACACACACAGAAATGAATGTAAGCTGTTCAGCCAGTATTATCTGAGCTCCATACTTTCCCTGGCTCCAACACTACAAAAATAGAAATACTATACTATAAATACACACATATATTATACATTATACTTGTGCTACCCTAAACCTTACCACCAGGTGGTGGATCTCTTCCAATGGGGACCCTCCTATAAAGGGGAGGACACTCACTTCAAGCACATGTTTGCCTCCTCCTCCTGTATGAATAGTGTGACTGTGAGCAGGAGGCAGTCAGGGAACAATCAGCAGTACTGCCTGCTCTTTTCTGCTTTGCTCTGCTCTGCTTTGCTTAGCTGCATTCTCACAACAGATCTGGGGCAAGAGGGCAGCAGGCCATGCATAAACACACAAAGAGACAAGGGGAGATAATGTTGCACAGCTACTATTAGGAACTGAAGAGCTGTAGCTGTCCATGTCTTCACTGCCAGGCAGCCTCTGTCTTTGCTAACAGAGAGCACTTGTGGACTTGTCTTACTTCTGTAATAGGTTCCTTGTTTATTTTTATTCGTCTCAACTCTTTCTCTAAACATGGGGTGCTCTTCATCCAGCGCACAGACTGTCGATCAAGAGAAAAGACCAGGTACAAAGCCAGAGGAGAGCAATGGAGATACAGTGGGTAAGTAGTGATCATCTATATAGAAGATACAATTTTTTAAATTGTCATTTATCTCTGTGCGTTTTAACTGTGGAGCATGAAATGTGATTTATACATTTCCTCAAGAACTATAGAGTAGTTGCTTTAAGTTTGCATTGAGTCAAGTCTTGCTGAGGGGTGTGTGAGTGCTGGTCTGGTACACTGTGTGCTTTCTCACTCCACTCTGCTGCACAGCATACTACAGTACTTCCAAGCAGAGAATTATTCATGTTCACCCATTTCCCCCCCAAAGTGGTTGGTATTTATTTTTAGTCTTTTATCTCTAGCTTGAATGTCTATTGAAAGAGTGTTGACAAAAACTTGCATGACTTATTGATGAAATGAGACCTGAGAAGGAGCTGATGTGTATGATCCTGTATAATTGTCAACCTCATTCCATAAAGCTAACTTGGGCTTTTACATGTAGATAAACCTAGATTGGTAGAACTTTAGATACAACTCCTACAGTGTGTGAAAGCCAGCTGGGAGTGTTTAGGGGTCTATCTGCAGCTTGCGGCAAGCAACCCAACCTGTTTTCTGCCACTGTGCAGTAGTCTGATTTGTATTTTACACACACACACACACACACAAAAGAGCGTCATTTTCTGCAAGGCCCAAGTGATGTGAACCAAAAGATAGTGTGAATCGTCTTCATACCTCCGAAGTTAGTATGCATAGGGTTTCCCCAAAAGACGCTTAGATTATAATCTGTGTATGCATGATAAGGCGTGTTTGAAATTCGCTCCAGGAATTTGCAGCTCACACAATGGATGCAGGATCGCAAAGGAGAAAGAGGAGGGGGCAAGGAGATTGATTCCCTTTTTGAAAAGAACCCAAATGTTTTCAGGCTACTCTGAAATTCCTCTGCAATGGGGGCAGCTAAGCCCAGCTCTGAAACAGTCTTGCATCTAAACATGTAGTCATGCTCTGTGGGCTTTGGCTGTGCATGGACTCTGTGTTCAAGCCTGTGTAGACGCCCACCAATAGACCTGACACAGACCATGATTGTCCATTCATGGGCCCAACCTCCTGGCACATGGCTATGTCATGCCAGGCACGGCTGCATGTACAGTATGTTCTCACTGCATCTCCCCACACATACACATGACACAGTTGCTGCCCTTGTTAGAATGGGTTCCTTTGAGTGTGTGATTGCTCACATCAAGTTAACAATTTAATTTGAATAAGGAAAAGATTTGGCTAATAGTTTTTGAGGGAAGTGTGAAGTAGTTCCTCTGTATTCATGTGCAGCTTTTCCATCTTCCACTATGTCACTGTGTGATGTTTGTGTCAGGGCATTGTCTCTACAGCCAGCCAGCCAGCTATGGTCACCTGGAGAAGCCCAGCTCCCTTTCCAGCCGCTTACATCACCCCCAATAAGAAAACCAGTTATTGTACTCTTTGCCCAGGCAGTCTTCTCTAAATGTGGCTGAATGGGTGGAGGTTCAAATCATACAGTGTACAGTCTGTCTAACTAACCAGCTGTATGCCATCCAAGCCACCACTGGTCCCATCCCCTATCCGGGCCCCCCTGTCTGCCCCCCTCCCCTCCCCTCTGTGCTCTTGGCCAGCCATGGCACTGTTTTGACTGGGATCTCTGTCATCTCTGGCTGCTAAATCATGTTGACACACGAGTCATCCATGCCTGGAGAGGCTGTCTCTGTCTCGACCCAAACCCACTTTTCAACAGCAGTTTCTGGCCTTCTGTGCAGACAACAGCTTTGTCTTCTTTATGATAGTTGGTGTTTGAGGTGGATTTCTGCTTAAAGAAGTGGAGACTGGTGGAGAACATGTTTGAAATCTATAAAAGGAGAGCATGTGAAGTCAAAAGCTGTTGCCAGGCGTTTAAGGTTGTAAAACCACCGGTCCAAAAACTTGCAAGCTTTTACACCTTTAGCTCAAATGTGGTATTATTAGAAATATTTCTATTCACATAAACTTTTCCGTGTTATGTGTTCTTCCACTGGCTCGCTTTCAGTGAGTTGCCAGGCCGTCACATTCCCTTCCACCCATCACTCTCAGCTCTTTTTACCACTTCTGACAGACAAATAAAATCAGGAAGCTGCAGCGTCCAAACTATCCACCCATTCAGCTTGTCTCATTTGTGAACAAAGTCCAGCCAGTGTTTTTGCAAAGAGGTTAGCTGTGACATACTAGTGAGGGAAACTGTGATGAAAGACACTTTAAAAGCTTCTGTTAGGCTGTTGTGATTCCTGTAACTGAGATGTTACTACTATTGTTCCTCATCTACTGTATTTTCACCCAAAGACTGATGATTTGTTCACACCCACAGTTATGAGAGCAGGGGTCTGGGAATGGGAAAACGTAGGGTGTCTCCTCAAAGGCAAGCGAGAATCGTCACGTGTATTTTATTTCCTCTGAGAGTGACTTGCGTGTCCTCAGGCCTTTAGGCAAACACCAACTTCAATGAATCATATTTTCAACCAAGGAAATGAAAGGATGTTTTCTCTAGCAGGCAGTCTCTGTGCCTTATTGCCTTATTTCCTATCCTGCCTTCCATGTTCAGTCAAGCTGTTGTTTTGGTGTATTTATGGTTTTATTTGTTTAGTAAAACAAGAGTTAAATATAAATTCTTGTCCACATGCACATAAAAATGTATTCTTATTATCAGCCTTATGTAATGCTTAAGTCTGTTGATCTCTAGATGAAACAGATTTTTTTGCAGATTATCATTCTCTGCAAAAGTTTAGAAATAAAATTAGATGGAATGTCAGTTAGGGTTTTGTTAGGGTTCACATTTTATGACACTGATGAGAATGTTTTCATGACAAATGTGGTCATTTATTAACAAAACCATTCAATTCAAAGATTAGCTCAAGGACCCCCCAAGAATTTTCAAGCTTAATACAATGAGGAATCTTCTTGAAAGCTTTTTTTGTTGTTCAGCGTTGTCATGTCGTTACAGGGCCTCTTTAGCTGAAAGGACTGATGAAGACTGATAAGTGCCACATGCAAATAGTAAATCATAATCAAGCTTCTCTTTTGTCATCCGTGTATTGTCAGCAGTCAAAAACGGCATCATCGCAGAAGATGCACAAACCATCGAGGACCAGATGCAGTTGCCTGTGCAGACTGCCTTACCAGACGATCTTCAACCGGGTGCCGATGACGAGGCGGAGGCTGTGTTAATAGCCTTGGAGGCCCAGGAGGATCTTGGCTCTGGGGAGGACCTCCTGGCTGCTCCTGAGCCACAGCAAGAACCTGTCACCCCTGCAGAACCAGCTCCAGAGGTTGCTGCTCCAACTGAAGCCATTACTGAACCTGAGGCTGCTGTAGCTGTGGTGGAGGCACTCCCCCCTGTGGAGGAAGCTGCCCCTGTAGAAACTGTAGTGGCTGAGGCTGCCCCCGAGGTCAAAGCCCTTGTTGAGGCTACAGAGGAAGCCCCTGCTGCTGAATCTGTTGTGGCTGTGCAGGCAGAGGCCCCTGCTGTTGTTGAGGAGACGACCGCTGTGCCAGTTGAGGCCTCTCCTGAAGTTGCCACCCCTGATGTTGAACCTGTTGTATCTGAGCCAGCAGAGGCCCCAGTGGTTGTGGAAGAGGCAGCAGCTGTAGTGGCTGAGGCCCCTGTGGAAGTGGCTGCTCCTGTGGAGGCAGAGGCTCCAACTAACAATGCTGCACCAGTTACTTCCTCAGTAGCACCATGTGAATCCTCAGAACCAGGTGAAGCACCAGCACCAGCACCAAGTGAGGCCCCAAGTGAAGCTGCAGTACCAAATGAGGCTTCAGCACCAGCACCAAATGAGGCTTCAGCACCAGAACCAACACCAAGTGAGGCTGCAGAACCAACACCAAGTGAGGCTGCAGCACCGGTACCAAGTGAGGCTGCAGCACCGGTACCAAGTGAGGCTGCAGCACCAGTACCAAGTGAGCCTGCGGCTGCAGCACCAGTACCAAGTGAGGCTGCAGCACCAGTTCCAAGTGAGCCTGTGGCTGCAGTACCAGCACCAAGTGAGGCTGCAGCACCATCACCAGGTGAAGGTGTAGTACCAGATGTGGCTTCAGCACCTGCAGAGACAGCAGAGCCTGTAATAGATACAGAGATTGCTGTAGCAACTATTCCAGAGATGCCTCCATTATCTCCAGCCAAAGCTGTTGAAGAGGCAACGGTGCCTCCAGCGGCCCCTGCTGAGACTGCTGCACCAGTGGAGACACCATGCCCCCCTACTCCAGCACCAGAGGCTGAATCTGCTGCTGCTGAGCCGGTCCAGGAGGCAGTGGTTCCAGCATCTACACCAGCGGTGTCTTTAGAAGCAGCCCCTGAAGCTCCAGCAGCAGCCGTCATCTCAGAGCCTGCTATGGACATTGCAGCCCCAGCAGAGGCTCCTGTGGTTGAGTCCACCCCAGCACCTGCCCCTGAGCCCTCACCTGAAGGTATGAAACCCCTACACATCTCTACATTGCTCTCTGTCTTATCTTGTCAGTAATTGTTTTCTCTGTAGAGTCCTTCCCACAAAGGTATATATGTAGCTATTTAAAGCAGATTTTCAGTTGTGGTGTGGTCACATTTCCTCCAAAGTAAAAGTTTTAATGGCTGAAGCTTGACAACAATAAGATTCAAGTGGCTGATGCCTGGCATTGTTGAGTATATCTTGAGGGCGTGTACTGACTCAGTAGTTTACTTGATTAAACACTGAATTGTTTCCTAGCAAACCTGTCAAGCTAACTTTAACTTTAAGGCACTGCACCGTGTCTTAACCTGCTTGATAGGGCATGATCGACACATTCTGACAGACTGACCTCCACCCAAAAACTGTCAGCTGACAAACAGCTCAACATTGCCACTGGCTGAAATAGCTGGGGAATCCATGCAAACATTCACTGAGCATGTACAAACAAGCAGAAAGAGGTGAGACGGGGACAGAACCTCAGTAATGTGCACATAGATAAGAAGATTTTGTTTACATCCAGGTAAACAATTAATAGTCCTTCACCAGCCAATCCATCTTCTTGTTACAAATATGGCCAAGATTGTTCTCTTCAAGGACCGTTTTACTACATCACCCCCTCAAAGGTCATTGGTAACTAAGTGGGTATCCAGCACACACATGGTTAGCAACACCAAACTCAGTAAACCATTCAACCATTCTCGTAATAAACAATCCTTCACATAGATTCCTGTCTGTAGTCCTGTGATTAGTTGGAGCTGACAGGATGAACAGGATATTGTTGGGCCGTGAGGCCGAACAGATAACGCAGTGTGAGCAACAGAAGGCAGCCACACACTCTCCGAGTGAGAAATGAAGGCTTGTCTTGAGTGTGTCGATTATAGCAGGAGCATGTTGTCAGCACAACAGCTCCAGTCACACAACTCTCACTCATTGTACTCTATTGTGAACTGACTGCAGAATAATCATGCCCTGCTGGTTTGAATTATATAAGACAATGCAAATGGACGACAAGCCTGACTTGATTCCAATCATCGTGCAAAAAATTGTGAAGTAAAACCATTTTAAGGGTTGATTTTTATTTTTTAAAGAGAAATTCAGTAACTCGCCATATGTTTGTGATTATTCTGTATGGTTCTACTCATTTCATCATTCACATTTACACCATTGCATCTGTTCAGCTTCATTTGGACTGTGTTGTAGGGATAGTATTTCTTTACAGAGTACTGAAGCTAATGTCATTTAGATTGACACAGTAGAACTATTTTACATGCCTGGCCACAACATGTGGAATTTAACACCTTTTTAAATTACAAAGCAGAGTGATTCCCTCTTTAAAATCTCTGAGATACCCAAAGTATACACTGTGTACAATTCATGACTTCTGCATTTAACTCATTAAATGCACAGTACCTCCAGTAGCCAGAGCTTGTGGTTTTCAGTGCAGCGTGCACCCCGGTCTTGACTCTCAGAGAACATGCTGTACTTTTAGGGCTGAGACGCCCCTCCAGGCAGCACGTGTAGAATACTGGTCTGCTGTGGAAGACATATTGCATAACTTTTCTGAGTTTCTTTCTCTAGAGGCTCACTTCTGTGTGTGTGTGTGTGTGTGTGTGTGTGTGTGTGTGTGTGTGTGTGTGTGTGTGTGTGTGTGTGTGTGTGTGTGTGTGTGTGTGTGTGTGTGTGTGTGTGTGTGTGTGTGTGTGTGTGTGTGCGCGCGCAAAGGTAAGGTAAATCACTAGTAAACCAGTTCAGCAGAACCAGATGTGCTTAGAAAGGAATGTTTGCACTTCACTCCTCCTCTATGGTGCATTGTGACAGTAGTCTTTAGTTTGGTGGTGGTCGAGTTGTATGTCAAACAACCTCAAAGTGCTTTCAGCCTGAAAGACTACAATGTGGCTTGTACTGAATGAAAATGTGATGTATTGATTTCCTTTCAATGTGTGTGTGTGTGTGCAGTAGTGTCGGCAACTGAGGCCTCTCAGGATACGGAGAGTGAGAAAGCCATAAAGGAGGACTGAACTGGTAAGAGCACAACCACAAACCACACTTCAACCACATGACAATACTGCAGGATCAATTCAAGATCCAGTACCTTTGCATAATGAATAAACTTTATGATGAATATACTCTAAAGGTGGGTTTTTTGCATACAGTAGAGGAGAAAACAGTTGATTTTTGTTTATATGACGTTTTAGGATTGTCTCACTTTATCTTTCAGAGAGAAGATATTCACCAAAATAACAAAAAAAACCCAAAGCTACCATTGTAAGGCAACTGGAAGAAGACAAACACTACATTTTCAGTATTGTCGTCAGCGCTCACCAAACTGTACACCACATACATTAATATGCATGGTGCCTTAATAACATGTCATTTAGGAAATATCAGGATTTTTCCTAAATTTGTAAATATAAACAACGTTTTTCTACTGAGACCTCACGTGCCTCGAGCCACATACTCTACATGCAGGCATACGCAAAGAAACTGAAATAAAAACACTTAGAACAGGTTAGATTAGACAGGAGGGTGCAATATTCTGTGAAATCTGTGAACTCTTGTGGCAGTGTGATGAACTAGGGAAGGATGCTTGCAAAGTAAATCCTTGACTATTTAAAATAGCTGCTTCTGAGGAATACAAGCCAAACACAACTGTGAATAAGATTATGCAAAGAGCTTGAGGTGACAGAAACAAACACCTTCACTGATTGAATTTGAGGTTTTATGAAGTGTAAATTCTGCCATTAAAAAAACACATTTTGTTGGTGTTTACACATTGTTTAATTGCAGCCTTTCTAATAAGGTTCATTTAATTAATAGGAATGATAGTACTAAATGAGTAACAGAGTGTACAGTGTAATACTGATAAGCACTACTGTCAAATCCATGTTTCCTTTTTAAAAAAGTCTTCAATATCACTTTATTGGTTTCAATGGAAAAAAATCATGAATAAAATGTGTTTTTGTTTTGTGTAAGGAAGAAAAATTATATGCAAAAGATGAGTAATGACATAATGAATCATTGCCAGGTTGAGGATGAAGATGATCCAAGTACTGATATGTCATCTTGCAGATGTTCATAACACGCTCTCTCAGAAATGCATTTCCAACTATAAATGTAAGGGCATCACAAAGGCCTGACAAACATCTTATGCACAATGGTTTTGGTTTGAGTGCATTACATACATGTGTAGCACAGTAAGAAATCACCTAGTGGACATGATTTTTAAATTATCATTAGTTCTATATGTTGTCTTAAAGTATCTTAGAAAATAATTTCAACTATGTAAGATCTGATTGATGGATGTTGTGGGAACAACAATTTGTTTTGATGTCTGATATCTTTTTCCATCTGTGTCTTTCTCTGTAATATATTCATTTTCTAAGCTTTGTCTGATTCTGCTAACCTAGTGTACAGAATAAAGTTTTACTCACTAATAAGTGTGCTTTTTGAATGAAATGGGACTGTGTTGTAATGTATTGCAACCACTGTGTTTATAATACCCCTAACATGTATACATGTTTAAAAAAACATGTATACATTTAAAAAATGCAAACATAGACAGCTGAAGCACACATTACAGTTTTCATTACATTATTCAAAGCTACAGGACTGACCTATAAAAGAGATGTTTCTGTCATATAGCCTGTAGTCTCACAACCTTTTAAAGTGACACATAAACATTACTGCAGCAGGTACGATTTCAGATAAACTACATATCTATTTACTACACTATCATTTTTGCCATGGACAGTCCTATCACCCTCATAGAAACTGGGAAAGTAGTTGCTGGCAATTTAAATTAGTAATGATATTATGTGCACAAAACATGTATAGTCTCGACCACACATCATATGGGTTAATAGCTCAGCTTTTCTCTTCCCATGTTTGAGAGGATTCACCTCACCTATTAACATATTGTACCATACACAGCACAGTGTGTGACCCTGGAGCTCCAGAGTGAGCAATAATCTTAGGAAAGATGAATGTTGTTAATACTTCTCATTACCGAACAGGCAAATGGAACAATAAATATTTGATCAGTTGCTTTAAAACAGATGGTAGGACCTAATCAATTCAATCTGCTGATGTGATGTTTGGATAGAATAAAATCCTTCGGCGCCCAGCTTTTCACAACATGTGTTCAGCTATCCCAGTTCTACAAATCTTCTATTAAATCTTTCTAAAGGTGTGCACATGGAGAAAGAAGCCAAATCAAATCAAATGGAGTCAGATGAATGATATATTGGTGATGAACTCTCCTTGCTCATAGTATAAGCCAAAAATCATTACACTGGTTACAGCAGGACTGCTGTAATCTATAATCTATTTCCAACCATGATCAAGGGCATAATCCATACTGTCCTCATGTATAAATGGTTTTCCATCATGTACAACCCTGGCAGCATCAGCAGATATCCAATATATACTGTAAGAACCAATCACCAAGGACTAACATAAAACATCACAAAGTGATCATCAAGGAAACAAATCAGCATTTAAGCAAATTAAAAACATTTATTATTGAGTTATACTTCATCATCCATCATCTGGCGAGAGATACACTGTATGGCTGGTGACAACGTGGCTGGTAGTGTAATTCAGTAAGAGCAAACAAGCTTAGATACTTTACAGCTATTGTAAGTGAAATGTGAGCAGAGGGGATTTAAAATGCAGCGTTGGCTTCAAACACTTCTCATCAATGTTAATGAGAGGGGAGAAAGTGCACTGAGCCTGACTGCTGTTAGTCTGCCAGATGACCCACAACATGTTCATGATAGCGCTAAATCACTTAATGGACAACAAAATATGATACATCTGTAATAGAAAGGATGCTACACTGGAATATTGTTTTAACAAATCTTGGCTGATTGACAAGAAAAGGCACATACTGTACATTTGTCAGTGATTGGGAGTTTTCCAGTTTTTATTGTTTGAGAGTTAAACTTGTTAGGAAGCATTGGTCAGAGGGCCCAGTACAGCCACTGCTTCAATCTCAACCAGTCCACCCTACAGAGAGAGAGAGAGCATACAGCTCAGTTAAATCCACTACAGAGTCAATGGAAAGCACAAGTCTCCGTTATATGCTTACCCTGGGAAGAGCAGCAACCTGGTAGGCAGCTCTGGCTGGGTAGTTAGTGCTGAAGACTAAAGAGATAGCAGCACGTTGAATGGAATTAGGTTATCAACACACAGACTGATATTAGATGAAACAGACACATGACTGAGCTTTGGCAAGGTTTGACAACAAGTAAACGGAGAAACCTTAAATGAAAAATCTTCACAACAGTGTAACTCGTATTGAAGTTATAATCAGACACATGTTAATATGAAAGGCCCATTTTGTTACTTTTTGCCACTGACTGGTATGAAATAAAACCCTACTTGGACTGTCGCAGTAAGAAAAGCACAGGTGTAACTAATAACAATAATTAGGGGCTCTGTTGCATTGTCCCAGTGGGCACAAGCTCTCGTTACTGTTATTAGGCACACCTGAGCTTTTACTGCTGAGACGCTCTTAAAGGTCTCTTAAAGGCAGCATTCAGTTTATGAAAGCTTGTATTTGTTGTTCTGAACCTCAAGTGTCAAAGTTTCACTGAGTCACATACTGGATTCCATCATTTCCTGCTCATGACAAATCAGCAAAGTACATTTCTCTACAAACACAGTACACTGCCCTTATTATATACTTTATAATTTTTTTAATTAGTCTTTAATTTTCCCCCCCCTAGAAACATCTGTCAGGTCTAATCGGACCCCATGGCAGAAACTTTGACATGGTTAAAGAAAATAGCAACCCCTACAGAAACTCAAACTTCATCAACAGAAAATCCAATATGACTGCATTATTAGACACACCACACACACGAGATCTCTGGGAAATGTAGTGCAATAAAGCCACAGCAATAAGTACTTAAAGGCCCTGCATAGATTTGATACCTGCACAGGTGTTTTCACTTATTTTGCCTGATTAGACCTCTTCACAAGACTGAGGGCAGGCTTGAGTCAGAGAACTTGGAACCTTTTCATCCTTATTGGTTCATGAAGTTTGGTGACATTACAGACGTCAGTATAGCTCCACCCAACTTCACCTTAGCAGAAGTCTCAATAGCTTGAATAAATGAAAACACCTGTGTGGACGTGTTGCAATACCTATTGGTGTATTTTTATCCATATTAACTGGATCAGTGGATTTTTATGCCACACTTTACACATAGAAGAAGGTGTACTTTTTTCTCTTTATAATTACTCCCCCCTCCAAGAGCATCAATGAATGTGGAGGCGCTCCTGTTACCTTTCCTTTTGTTAATACAAAGTACCTCAAATGACACTGAAATGAATATGGTGCTTGTGATGAAAGTCTTACTCTCTCCATATAGAATACTTCTGCGATCCCATGAGGGCTTTGTAAGTAGAGTTAAAGGATTTCTTGGCTGCCTGTGGAGCATCAGATGTGGCACTTTGTTTGACATTTAGTTTAAGGCTTAATCCACTGGCAGTGGCAGCTCAGGTTTCACCCTGCTTAGTGACTCAGCAAACGTCAGCAGTCCCTGTACAAGTGTGATCAGCTGTCAGCTGTGTTTCATACTTCTGAGTGCAATTGCTCTGGATCCTTCTCGGCATTTTTACAATATGAGGAGGCAGATTGAAGGATAACAATCATCTCTAAGATGTGCCCAGACAAATACAATGGTTAAGACTGACAGATTTTATGTAAAAGGTATTTACAGAGAATTAATAAAGAGTGTATAACCATAGATAAGCACTTGGAACAAGTAACCAATTAATCACGTGAACTCTGGGTAAGAGTGAGAACAATATGTACAAAGGCAAAGTTTAGCAGCTTCAAGCAAACCCAGCCAAACGCCACCTATTCAGTCAGTATATACGGCTGGTTAATGCAGGTGCCCTGTGTTGTGGTGACACCTGGTGGCAAAAGTGATGAACTTTTGGTCACAAGTAGCAAGTTTTATTTTTTTCCCCCCTTATAGCTCAGCAGTAAATTGCAAATATAAATTCCTATTGATAAGTGAATGAATGATACTTACACTGCTTGTACACATCATTGACACTAGTAAAGTCATTCATGTCGGCTAAGAGCACTGTGGTTTTGACAACTGCAGGAAACAAGGAAAAACAAATATGTTTATGTCTGCAATGAAAAACTGTTCAATTCAAAATGCAATCAGACAGTAAAGTTTTTCTCACCGTTCTCATAACCACACCCGGCAGCTTTAAGGATTTCACCCATATTCACAAGAGCCTGTGGGAAAAGAACTTCCAAATGTAGGTGCTCTGTAATTCTGTCTTTTATTTTGATTTGCTCATTTGTGAGACAAGCTGATGGAAAATTTGATTAAAATGAGATGAGAGATCCTAAAGCAAGCATCAAATTAATCTACTTTCAATTCAAATTACATACTGCATTTATTATTCATACTGTAGCAGCCTCTATGTGTATTGGATATGAGAGACCTAAGAGGGTTTAACTTTGTGACCAGAACAGAGCAATCACATCATTACAGTACACAACTTCAATAATATATTGGACAGTTCCCCATTTTGCAGTGTTCCTGGTTTATGAATGAATTAATGGTAGGTGGGTGTTTTTATAGTGGGTCACCTGTCTGGTTTGAGCCTGAACACCTCCTTCCACCAACTGTCCACTGGCAGGATCCATCCCCAGCTGTCCTGAGATGTACATGGTCCGATCTACCACTACTGCTTGGCTGGGACACAAACAAACAGGAACAAAGAGTCATCTGCATTGAATTAAAGGCAGGGTTAGAGGAAAGAGAGTGAAGCCTTCTTGTCCTGTCTAGTGTTTTTCACTGCTACAGTAGGAGAGCAGATGCAGAAATTGTGATAGTCAATTTCCAATGTAATTGAAAAATACAAAATACAACCATTTTAATGCAAAGTCATAGGCTACTGAACTTGATAAGGACAGAGCTGCGTTAAAACAATAAAACTCAAACTTTGACACAAACTATGAACACAGTTTGCAGTTGATCCTATTAGTTTAGCCCTTCAATAGTTTACAAAGTTCAAAGTGCAATCCTAAATTCTTGCACTTTGCTCCTGCGCACAGTAGGAGTGACTACTGCTCCACCTCCAGCCACTCCTACTGGACAACACTGTGCACTCAACACAACTGTATAGCCTAATGACATGAAGAAAATATAAATAACTCTCTTACTCTCTTACCAACACTGTCAACATGTGGTGCATAACTGTTATTCTGCGTCAGCTGTAAACCAGCTGTGACTTGACCACCAAAGATTTCAGCCTGATGATCGGCCGTCAGAGCTCTCACCTGTACGGGCCGATAGCAGCGGGAGCTTTAGTGGTACTGATGATCCTCCTGATCAATGCAGACATTTTACTATATGGAATATGGAATCAAACCAAGTGAATGAAACAAGTGCTGCAACAGAGCTGCGAGACAGGAGACGGAAACACTGCAAGCGCACTGGATGACGTAACGAGCGCTGATTTACTGTAAATGACGTTTTAAACGCGCAATACATATTGAAAATATGTATATTTTAAATGTTTCTGTACGAGTACGGGTATACATACATACTGTATGGTCAACTGAAGACTACTCGTGAAAAACAACACAACATTTCAAGAGAATTAAGGTTGGTTGGCGTTGTAATTTTTCGTTGCGCCGATACACTACAAATCCCATGAACACCACATATCCGGAAGCAAACATCACGTCAGCCAGCGCGAGGAAAACTCACATGGTAACGTTAGCTGGGAAAAGAGAGGACGCTACATTGTGAACAAAGTGTCTGACATACAAGCATACTGGGGAATCAAGAGGTGGACATATGTAACAGTTCTCTACTTAATAATTAGATATGTTGTATTTGTGTTTTTGTTTATTAAACCAACAGTCCAACTTTACGTCGGGTAACGTCAGTTAGCGAGCTAACGTTAGCAATATTGGCACATCATGTAGGTTAACGTTAGGTGGTTTGCAGTGTCAGCTTTCTCTTTAACAACCAGCACGAAGGACAGCCGGTGTCTGAAACGGGTCTTCTTGTGTCCTGCAGAAAATGTCTGCAGCTAAAGTGAAGATGCGGGGCAAGAAGATGAGAAACCAGCCCGTCAGTGTGCAGTATCCATCCGGCAGCACCCAGAACGGAGGAGACACCTCGGTTACCGGTACTATAACTTCTTTATTCATCTCTTTTTATGCTCAGATGTGTCTCTGCATTTGTTCTTAAGATGCTGTGTGTGTCCCCGTCACTCTAAATCCATGACCTCGTCTCCTCTTGGTCAGCTTATTTCAGTCTGTATCATTGATTCCTGTCTGCATGTCTCTGATTTTATCAACATTAACGAATACATCGCCTAAAATATACAGCACGCAGTCTCTGTCAACTTTACTGTCTTCAGTTTATCCAAACCTCCTTGTGGAAGTAGGGCAAGCAAGAAGACAGTTCATCTAAAAGCAATAATATGAGCCGCATTCAGGGTTGAATTAACTCATTAAGGGGTAAAATGAGTTGTGGGTTCCTATGCTGTAATAGTGCTCCAACCCAGGTTTACTAAGTTGCAGTGTGTTGCTTCACTTCCTATGAAATCATCTAGTCAAACACAGATTTGTGTAGGAATGTGCAAAAACAGCGAAAGCACATTACCGACATATTAAAGGTATTAAAACCAGATTTTGCCACATGGCTACTCTCAGGCAAAATCTCATAAATACGTTAATGTACAGTACAGGAACCACATTAAGACCTCTACCATTTCTGTTTGTATTGTGCTTTTTTACCAAACAAAAATGTTAATAATCAGGTCACTGGCATAGAAACAATTGCCTTTGAAAGTCCGTAGCTCCAGCGCAGCGCAGTGTTTTGCCTGGTTGGAAACTCAGCCTAAGACACGTTCTCAGTTTTACCTGTGATGGCCCTCAAATGACTAAATAATCTTCCCACAGGTGGAGGTCGTGATGATGGTCCATCTAATGTACGTCCATCTACAGAAAGGCCAAAGAACCCTCACCAGCGGGCTGGATGGGTCCGTGGACACCAGAAAGATGGTGGAGGTTATGCCAAGGAGATGCCTAAGCTAATCACTGGTAAAGATATTGTGCTACTTCTACATACTCACACTGTACTCTAAAGGAAAAAATGATCAGATTTTATTTGTAGGTCCATTATTTTCACGTGGTGCAGATTAACTGTTTTTTGTGCCGTCCTATACAAAGTGAAAGAAATTTGTTATGAATTTAAATTGGACTATCAGTCCGATTAAAGACTCTCCCTCGCTCCCATCCTTATTCAGCTGGAGCTTTTGCCAGGGCCAGGTCGGCAGAGGTCAGGGCTATGCTGAAAGCTGTCACTGTGACAACGGGAAGCTCCCATGTGTGCGGAGCCCTGCCCAAACACATGAGGAGACGGGCTATGAGCCACAACACCAAGCGTCTCCCTCGCAGGCTGAGAGATGTGGCCAACCGAATGGTAAAGTTCAGAATGTTTCCTTTATGGATGTTAATGTCCCTTTGAGTCCTACATCAAATAGCAGGTTTAACACCTCTGAGTACCTCTGACATGTTTGGTGACATTTCTGTTTCATTCTTCCTCCAGCGGGAGAAGAGCCTCCAGGCCGGCTCAAAGAAGAAGAAGGAACAGGCAAAGAGCAAGAGCCGCAAGGCCCGCCGCCGGCACGGAAATCTGTTGCTGGAATTTAACCGCCGGCAGAGAAAGAACATGTGGCTGGAGACACACATTTGGCACGCCAAACGCTTCCACATGGTTAAAAAGTGGGGCTACTGCCTGGGGGACAGACCGACATACAAATGCTACCGGCCTTGCTACAGGGCAATGAGTGGCCACTGCCTGCTGCAGGTAACCGTCACAGAATTGACTTTGTTGGGTTTAATTTTTGTCACAAAAATAGAATTGATTAATTAAAGGGATTTCAGTACCAGTAAAATAAGTGAGAATTTTTGGCTTTTGTCATCTCAGGACCTTTCTTATTACTGCTGCATAGAGCTACAGGGAGAGGAAGACAAGCTGCTGGCTTCTCTGTCACAGCTGACCAGCAAGGAAGCCGGTGAGAATACACCGTACCACAACCACAAATACACACATTTTGTCTTCATTGACTAAGTGCTCAAACATACTGATAATTTTGACCTGTTGACACCAGTCCTTTCTCTCTGAGTTTTGAGTGGTAATTTGTGTACTGTTAGGAGACACACAATCTAATGAAAGATAAGTAGATCAGCAAAAGTTTCAATAATAAGTTAAAAGTTTGAATAATTAGAGTAATAGGTGTGTGGTGTGTGTTTCCAGGTCCTACATTTGCTGCAGCACTGAGTCTATCAGGGCGAAGACAGGGCAGTGTGATGGTGTACAAAGCAGGACAGTACCCCTCGCAGCCCCTGGGCCCTGTCACCTTCCTCTGGAGACCCCGTACACAGGGCTCAACCCACAGGCAGCTGTGGATTTGGGCTCATCCCATTATTAAAAAAGTATGACAGGGTTTAAGGATGTAATGGGTTATTGCAAAGGTCTATACATTAAAATCATACCATGTAATTTTATATACACAAATTTTTAAATAGTTTTGTGGTTAAAGTAGACATGGTAGTGAATGGAGAGGTAGCAAGACTGTTAACTCCAGTAACTGTGTGCTCTTTGCAGGACCTTCTTCTTGAGTTACAAACTGTGTGCCAGTGTTGCGAGGCTGTAGTTCCTCCAGTCGTTCCAGTGGTGACACCTGCTGAGGTTGTTCCTACCCTAGGACCAGAACCAGAGCCAAAGCCTGAAAAAAACCCTGAGACCAAGCAGATAACTGGAACCAAGAGAAAGCGAAGCTGTAAGGATGCCAGTGGACCTCCAGCCAAGAAGATCCTGGGTGATGGAACCAGATCTCCCACCACCCCGGTTACCTGGAAGTCAAGCTCAACTGGAATAGTTATAAAGTTAGTTTGGTTTTAAATTTCATTGGGATGCAAATTGTGTTAAATTTGGTTTGGATGGAGAACTTTCAGTCTGAATTGTGGTGGGAATTATTTAGTTTGAAATCTTTGTATTTCCTTGTGGATCTGTTGCAGTGACCTCACAATGGAGATTGTGCGCTACCGCCTGATTGGACCACAATCCCATTCTGTTCTGGCGGAAACTTTGGAGGCTGCCACAGACTGCGATGTAAGAATTATGGTGTTGGTATAACATTAAAATTAGATTAATTAATTTTCATTTCACTCTGAATAACTGTGTCTCATTTGGGTTTTCTTTTGCTTAAAGGAAATTAATAAATCCCAGTCCTCTTCCCTCTGGTGGCCTGAGCACTGCAAAGACGAGAGCAAGATGAATCTGCATCAACAACAAGCTGATGTCTATCACATACTGAAAGGTCTATTGTTTAGTTTATTCTTAATGGTAATCAAAATATAATAATTTTTTTCTTACCTAGTACTTACTTTTTGCCATCTGGGTGTGTGTGCACATGTTTATCTAACCATGACTGTGTAATTATTTCAGGCATCTATTCAACTGGAGAGCTCCCCCCAGGCACAGTGCTGGGTCTGACTGTAGATGACCCCAGGCTGACTTTACCAACAAAGAAGGTTAAAGCTTTGCCCTGTGTAAAGCAGGCACAAGGTAAAATCTGACCTACTAGACAGACAGTGGAGGAGTGTGTGCCGTCAGTTTACAGATAAACACGGTTAAAAATAAAAATCATAGATTATTTCCCCACTTGAATCATTCAGTAATTATCGCATCATAATCTGTTTCCAGCAGAAACCCGACCACTAAATAAGTCATATCTATAGTTTAGCACACAATCAGTCTGTTTCTGGTCCTGAGGTTGTTTCCGAGAGTACACATCTGGTTCTGTGCTCCGGGGGGCCTCTGCCTGGCCATGCAGATGTTCCAGGTTCGAATCCTGGCAGGACCCTGTACTCCAAAACACACCCTCAGTGACAGACAACAGCTGATTCACTGGCTATGGAGAGGTACTGAGAAAATTAGTTGGTTTGGTTTAAACCAGGGTCTTCATGTTCATACTTTTTTTTTTTTTCCTGTTACTTTGCTCAGTTCCAATGAACATTTAGTCAACCCCATCGCTGTAGAGCTTTTCATAGTTTGCATATTTCTTTTTACAATAACCAGTCATAACAAAATCCAGTCAAACAAATGCAAGGAAAATTATATTTTAGTGATAATACCATAATTATGTTTGTCTGTAATGCATTATTTCAATGCTTACACACGTCCTCTTTTCCTTTGCTGGTTCTTTGCTCACATGATATCAGGGGTGTGGGGTAGAGAAACAGAATTTCATTGCTTCACCTTGAAAGGCATCCTGTATTTTACACATTGACACACATCTACAATTGTGCATTTATAAATTGAAAATCAACGATAAACAAACCAAAAACATACCATATTTTTCTTGCTTTGCTTTAGTTTCTACCCAGAACATAATCAATAGTAGCAGCTGTGATAATAAGGCCCGGCTTTGAAGTAACCAGGATAGTTCTTCAAGTCTGTGACATGTAATCACAGCATGATGAAAATCTCTTAGAAGCTGGGGCCAAACTGTCGTCTCCTCACTGTGTTTCTAAGTACTGGAGAGAGAACAGCAGGAGGTCTCACTAGTTTCATGGGAGATAGTCACAGATGATTTTTTTTAACAGACACATCCATTTGGGATGAACGGTGCAACTGATTTTACCCAAACTGCGAAGGGTTTTGCAGCCACATTAGCCAACAGTGTTTGTAATTGTCTCTTTGTGTTTATGTTAATTCTCCTCATGGGCAGAGTTTCAGAACCTACCTTGTTAATGGGAAAACAGGCAGAAGGATGATTTGTAGGGTACAATGTATCCACTTTTTACGCTGACATCTTAATGAAGAAGATGCTGTTATACTATACTAAGACCCTATTTTATATAAGACAATAGAATGCTTGCTTTTTTCTCATCTGAAAAGTCAGATCAGGGTAAATAATTTGGACTTGAGCTTCAGATCACAGAGAAAATGTTACAGAAAAAAATTACTTGAGTATAGACTTTCAAATAATTGGGGATGTAAAAGCCTTAATTCACTAAATTCTTCTATGTTCAAACCTGATCACCACCAGACACAATTGAAACAATATAATTGAATAATTATTTATTTTATCTCCTTTTAGAGAACAGGCACACACTAAAAATACAGTATTTATATTGTAATGTACTCTGTAACAAAGCAGCATTTTAAACCCTATTTTAAACCACATTAGGGGGCATCATATGTTAATAATAACATGTAAATCAGGGACTGTTACAGCATTTTCCTGTTTCCACCCCATGTGTTTCATTAATGGGCAATCAATCCACTGCTCATTTAGATGTCAAGTTATAAATCAGACAAGAGCGCTTCGTATGTCTCTGTTGACACTAGTAATGCCGGTCATACAGGAGCATGCCGTGTGTGTGTGCTGTGGCTTTGTTTCAGAGGTGGACGAGGAGAAGAGGAAGGAGCTGATGTTGCGAGGAGTATCTGAACACTGCTGTCAGAGTTACCTGTGGGAGCAGTCTGTCCGGGACAATGTCACTGATAACAAGATATCAGAGCAGGTAGTTTATCAGTTTCTTACTACCAGAAATGTCATACAGCAATCGCATTTATTATGTATTATAGTATAGATATGCTTAAAAAGTAAGGTGCATTATTTACTATCTTAAAGCTTTTTTCACATCTTTTGCTAACATCTCTATTTCTGAAAGTACAGCCAAGCTTAGATGTTGCTATTACCTCTAGCATTGTCTGCTTATTGCCTGCAGGAGTTGAACCGGATGAGAAGTGAGGTGCTGGTGCCTGGCTCAAGGCTGAGCCCCACTCCCCTGCAGGGCCGAGTCCCCATCCTACTGGTTCACCAGCCTGGCAAGCAGGTGGGACATGAGATGAGCTCCTGGGGTGCTGGATGGGACCTGCTGCTTCCTAAAGGATGGGGCATGGCCTTCTGGGTCCCACTGGTAGGTAGCACGGACAGTGTTTTTATTTAACGGAATTTCAAATTATGTTTTCATTTCTGGCAGGAGGTAGCAGTTTTTTTCCCCCAGTAGGCTGCATGTATACAGTGTATAATACAGCGGATGTCCATAGGAAAAGCTCTGTGAACTATGTTTTCATTATTTGGTTGCCTCGTCCATGTTTTGAGGCATGTTTTGTAAAAATGTTAAATGTACCTTGAAATTTTGAAGGCAGACCAGAAACCCTCAGGTTGGCTTTATATGCCAAGCTCCCTGAAATCCAGTGTTTACTCTTATCTGACCTTGTTTCTCCCTTTGCCAGGTGTACAGAGGAGTCCGCATCGGAGGGCTGAACATGAGTCTGAAACACTCTCAGAATAAAGGAGCCCCCCACTTCCCCCATGACTACCCAGACTGCTTTGCAGGCGTCCACTTCCAGGAGGAGCAGGAGACAGAACTCCTGGACAAGTTCAAAAGGTCAGCTGTAGACCGAGCCAGAAAGGAACCAAAAATAGTAATGCTGTGTGTGATTATTATCAGAAACATGGTATGGGCTGTTTTCAGTGGGGACATTTTGTGCTGCCAAAGCTTTTGTGTATCTTATAATATTATTTTGGCATCTATTAGTATGTCAGCCTGCTGATAGAAAACAGAATCTTAAGAACTTGCCCAAAATATAGAAGGTCCATTTTACTGATGGATGTGTTAAAACAATATATTTTAATCAGCTGTTGGCAAACTTGAAATGACCCTTTAAACTGTGAGAAAATGTTTTTAGTTAAAAAAAATAACAAAGTTGGATGATGATGATACTACGGTGAAACTAAAGAAGCCTTGTAGTGGTCTGTTACAGTATAAATGTACGATCATCTGCTCAGGAAAAGATAATATTCGCTAGCCTGCAGCCTAAGTAAGTGGTGAGAATGTCAGTGGATTAGAGGTTTAGATAGAGGGAAGCACTCCAAAGCTCTGACCCCAGTTAATTTCCATTATGCAGATCTTTCCCAACATGCAGATGAGATGGTAATAAGGCTGCACGCTGCTCTTCCTCTACTATCCGTGGCTAAGCAGTCATAATTTGTTACATAAATTGGCAGGGTTGACCCAACAGTTTGACAAGGGTTTGACCTCCTGACCTCTTCTGTAGGCGTCCGCCCGCCAAAAGGACCAATTACATCAAACATGGCTGTCTGGCACCGTTCCGTTGCCCGTGGCAACAGCTGGCAGAGGAGTGGGAGCTTATCTTGAGGGAAGGAGGAGAGGATAGGAAAGGAGACGGCCAGACTGGGACCGCAACAGAGGCTGACACAGAGATGGAGGAGGAGGTGACATCACATAGAGATATCACTGTAACGAAGCCTCCGAGCCGCATCACTGTACTGAGGTAAATGTTTGTCTTTACCTCTTTCATATTCATGTTTTACTGAAGATTCTCTTTTTTTTTTTTATCCTCTCCCTTGTCTTATTGTGAAAATAAACTCATATCAGTGTTGACTTAAAACACACACCCACTGGAAGTTTCCGCCAAGCTCCCTTCAGACGTTGAACATCCTGCACATCTAAATCACACCCCTAACAATATTAATGCCGTTGACTTTTAAAGGTCCCTTGAGGAGGAATGTGCACTGTTTTTTGGGGCTTTGGGCTCTAATCATCACTTTCTACTTTGCTATTTTTTATTAAGAGACCCCAGCGCAGCTTTTGACAGACTTGATGCATGGTGCTTCTCCAGTCTACCTCCCTTTCATCATAATGTCCCTGATGAGAATACCCAAAGTACATCCAGCCTTAAATTGCTGCAATACATCACAGAGATTAGTAGAGGGGAAGAGTTGCATCTATCCTCATAAAACCATCACACAAGCTCTGAGTAATGACTGACTTTATGAGCAAAAAATTGGATTGATTTTCACTGTCCATTGGCTGCCTTTTTGTTTTCAGCATTAGGAATGAAAAAATGTTCTGCAACCAAATTGTATGTTTCTCAGGATGCTTAATGGGGCCAATGAAAATGTAACTTTTCCTTTTGATTATTAATCGCCTGATATAAGTAGATATTATAAAGTGGATATTGGTTTTGTTTTATGCTTCCTAGGAACACAAAGTCACTGAGGCTGCTTTCTGGTTGGTGCAAACCCACAACATCTAAAGGTCAAAGGCATTGTCGTGTTAGGGAGCTGCCGCCTCTCGACCGTTCAGCCACCACGTCGTTCCTCACAGCACACGGGATGAGTCTGGTGTGGGTCCGCCTGTCACTGCTGTCAAAGGGCAAACCAGAGCTCCACGCCATGGTGTGTGTGCCAACTGCGGAGGACCTGCAGCTGCTGAAGAAAGGGCCTGGCAGTAGTGGCCCCCAGGAGCCCCCGCACAGAGACCACTTTAAAAGCAGAATCAAACGCAGGAAGAAGGGCCCCAAGAAAGCTGCTACATCCTCTTTGTCTAGTAAGACCGAAGGCAAAGAGTCAAACCCTCCCTCTGGCTCTGAACCAAACCCCACAACATCCGAAGACCCCAAATCCTCTCCTAAGTCTTCCTCGGACCGTATCTTCGGGCTGTGGCCGGATCCTCTGCCAAGTGTTACCTCTCACTGCTCCCGGTTGACTCTAGGCTGGGTCACTCAGGGCGACTTCTCCCTCTCTGCAGGCTGTGGGGACGCTCTGGGGTTTGTCAGTGTTGCCGGTCTCCTTAACACCCTTGTCAACCAGCCGATGGAGCACAGAGGAATGCTGCTGCTGCGCAACCCCGCCTCCCTGCATTACCGCTTTGCTAAAATCAACATTGAGGTCTGATTGAAACATCTGAGCTTGGCCCCCAAAAACCACTGAATTCTTGTTTAATGGAGAAAGATCAACATGATTTCTGTCCTGCAGAGGCCTGAAATGATATGTCAATAAGTCGCAAGATGCTTTCTTCACTAAGTGATCTCTGTGCCTTGATAGTTGCTTTCTCGGACTGTGCCATCATCTACTCTACAGTGTTGGTTAAAGACTTAACGGCATGCATAAGGCATGACTACAAGCTACCTTGTGGTGCTGTTGAAAATAATTTTTAGTTGTGTATATTTTACTCTGGCAAGTGACACCCTCATTGTTTCACTTGGAAAAGGTTGGTTGTTTTCGTATTTGTTTCCATATCAGCGCCTTTGTCAGAGGGGTGCTTCACAGAGGGATCAGTTAAATACTGTAACTGAATGAAAGCCTTTTATCCAAAATGGAATTAATCTGGGGCCTATTTTACATTCTTCTATATCCATGCTGATGAGTATTTATGTTGGCCTTCTATTATTTAAAAAAAGTCAAATGAATAGGTTTGAATTTGAGAAAAGTGTCAGCTTCTGTTTAAAAATGCCACTGCATTGAAAAGGTTTTGTTTGAACATAAACTAATAAAATACCCATACTGCACTTGACATAATATGCCATGTGTGGGCAATTACTGTCACCTTCTCTTGTGCAAACTCATACAAGTAATAGTTTAACTTCCAACAATGAAATATGCATTATGGCCTGGCCCTTTATAAGTAAATGCATTGAACAACTGATCCTTACTGATACATGCATTCTTTTTATAGTTACACTGGCATGAACACTGGTTTCCCACACATCCCATAATGTGTAGGTGGCAGATAAGAGTTTTGTTGCTTGGCAACACTAAAGTTTGGTAGCAGTTGAGTATGTAGTCTGCGGTTTATTTGAGGTAAAGATGTGCGGGCAGGCTGTGCATTAGTGCTTTTTTAGATGAGTTATATTACAACTCCATGGAAACGGGTTTCAGAGTGACGCACGCGCAAGTTTTTCACACAAATAAAAACCTGCCATACAAACGTGAGCAACTTTCACTGATCAGCCACGAGGGAAGGTTTATATAACTACCACTGAACTCATTCAAATTCAGTAAATTCACTTCAACCCAGACTAACACGACACAAAATTGCCTGGTCATCTTTGAGCTTCCCCCACCATTAGAGGGCAGTAGTGCACTTATTTTCCCGTATGACATGAAATCTTTAGACTGTTAAAACATCAGATTTTGTCTGTTTATAGACAATGGATCACACAAACACCAATTTATTCATTAACAATATACATATGTTATATAGGAGGGCATATGTCACAGTTGGCTCCTGGACTGTTTTTTTTTAATTAAATGTTGTTGCAAGTCCGGCATTTTGGGCTTGCACTGTGATCCTGAGGTTTTTCATCTCATTTAGAGTCAATTTTTCCTCATCAGTTATTCCTGGCAACCCTGCTGAAAGTACTGTTAACTCTGGAGAAACACTGATATTGAAAGAGATACTTGACATTATAAGACCAATATGGCCACCAATACTGCTGCTCAGCTGGCACTGGTTTGAATTGGTGCCCACAATTTTATTTCTATAAATAAAGATATTACTGAAGTACCCAGGAAGAAACATGTACAGACAAATCCTCACAATTACAGTCCCAACAGATGGAGCAGGTCCTATGTATCATCTGTTTGGCCAGCTCTGTTGCACATGAGTTTGGCTGCCAGTGATCCGTATGTCGGAGTCTTTGCCTCGGGCTGCACTTTGTCTGTGTGGCTTCTCCCTGTGAACACGGACAGCAGAGCTCATTAGATGGACCCTGCTGCCAGGGCTGCAGACACCAGCAGTCAGATAAATCCAGGGTCACTGCCACCACATTCATACTGTCACTGCCAGCTTATCAATACACCATACTTACAAATAGGTCAGCACTATATTGTGAAGAGTTTATAAAAAAAATAAAATAAAAAAACTCACCAGGAATCCTATCCATTGCGATAAAATTACGATCTTGCTGCTTTATTTTTGGCCTGTTTCGGGCTATCAGGAAAACTCCAAGGAAAGACAGAACGCAGCTGGAAAAGAGTTTTAGGGAGGAGTGATACCATCGTACAGTAAATACCACATTTTAAGTTGCAATTACTGGTGTGTCAATACTTACCCAAAAAGAAACATAAAAATGTTCAGTAAAGCCAAGCCTTCAAATTCCTGGTAGAATACTATCCCTGCAAAATGAAAAATCACATTAAAATAGATTTAATTATCTCAAATGCTTTGTTTGTGAAACATAGCTCTGCAAATCCTGAGCACACATTACACTTGGATGAGGAGAGAAAATAGTCTTTTTTTATATACATAGTTTTAGATGAGTAGCAACACAGAAAATGTCCAGGATCATGACTAACCCTCTGAGTATCCAGTAAAAAAAACAATTTCCTCTCAGTGACCTTTCCAATAGGCGAAGGTTGGCAAAGACTTGAAACTGCGTGTCGTCTTCACTTTTGTGTGATCACATGCTTGCTTCAGTCCACCAGTCTTCTGATGTGACCACCACCAGGTTAGGAGAAAAAAATGGTAATGTTCTTCAATGTGGAACAAAGCTAATCGTAAAGGAAAGGTCCACCCCCAGATATAATACATCAGCAAATTGTTGTTCAATGCAGTCAATTGTGGGTTATGTGTGTAGGTGGAGAGAGCAATAGTAATACCAAGAGCAATATCAGAGCAGGAGATTCTCAGAAAAAGGTGAGAGAAACTCAAATCACCACATGCCTTGTGGCGCTCCCTCCTCTATGATGGATGGCTCCCTGTGTGATTATGGGACATCAGTGCAAAGTGGTGGAAAGAGGCTGATGTTCTTCTGTTCTAACAGACTGACACCAAAAGCAGATGAATACTGTTGATGTTTTGGACTGCTGGAACATTTTCTGCTCTTACACTTCACTGAAGCAGCACTGGAAATAGCTTCAAATGACGTCACGTCACCAGTGGTAGAAGAATAGCAAACAAGAACATGGATTTGGTAATGTAAGGTCCATTGTCAAAAATGGGTTTAAATCATCAAGTGTTTTAGGGTGTATTTTTTCGCTCAAGACTAAAAGGTTTTGAGAAGCCCTGTCTTGATTTTTTCAGATTGAACAAACGGCACTATTACTGACAGGATAATATAGACCTGACCTGGTAGAATACACATACTAAAAATAGTGTAGGGCTTTTGCTGAACAAGGACTCCTAAGTGGTTCACAGATACAGGAATGAATCACCATCTTGACTGTGTATTACGTTCCACTGTGTTGCTTCATGAATCGATTTCAACTACTGCAGTGAACATCATCATCAGAAAAGGTGTTTCCTACTAAAAAAAAAAGTTGAGTTTGTTATGAAAGAATATCCCCCATAGAACTATTGCTGCTGAGGCAGTTTTTTTCTTTCTGCCAAAAATAAAATAAAAAGACCAAATCTAACAATTGTATCGCAATACCTTCTGCCTTCCCTGCCCTGTTTGTGTCCTTTAGTCATATTTGCTTAAACTTCCACTATATCCTCACAGTACATGAGACAGATAATCTGTGAAAACAAATGATAAAAAATATGTTTTATAAAAAGTTACCTGCTGCAGCTTTAATAGTATTCAGTGTCAATTAGCAAATATTAGCATGCTAAACAAAAATCAGCCTGTAGGCATTGACACAGTACACATGTTAGCATGCTGATCTTAGCATTTAGCTCAAGGCATCGCTGTTTCTGCTAGCATTGTTGTTGACTCGGTAATTTTCAGCATGAATGAATGATATATTTGTTTGGGACAGTTTGGAGCTATAGATTTTTATTTGCTAGTGAGTATACGTGGCACCCAGACAGTGTATGTGGGATTGACTCAAAATAAACTACAGTAGCTATAAAGGAACATGTCACCCAGTTCACAGGGCGGCTCAGTGATGTGTTTTTAATAAGTTTTGGACCTGTGGAGCACAGAATACGCTATATCAGGCTATGCAGGAAGTACTGGATCAATTCATTGTTTATTTTTGGTCTTTTCATGAGACTGTCCTATCATTTCAACAGGAAAACAGACGGCAGTGAGTAAAACCCACAGAGAGTGACAGCTTTATGGCTGACATACCTGCAACAATGGCACTTGCGGTGAAAAACACAAAGTTGATAGGAACCACCTCTGTGGCATCAAACATTTTCATTGCCTGATTGAGAAATCTGTAGCAAGGGAAGAAAAGAATAGTTGAGATGTGCAGTGAATATAATGACCAATATCTAGAGGCCTATTCATCCATCATAATACAGTAGGTGTGCTGCAGGTACAATGTCACCATGTCCAATGTGTTATTTTCCTCAGTTTGTTCAAGAACTGGAAAGCCAAAATTGCATCCAGCCTGTGGGATTTGAGCAATCAAAAACAGGCTGAAAGAGAAAAAAAGAAGGTACACAGAAGTAGCGAGAAAGAAAACCTTGACTAACTTGATCTGGAAGGCGCAGGAGACGATCATGACGACAAGCATGACGTAGAAGATGGGGTAGATGAGCTGCAGCTGGCCTTTTATTGACTCTGTGATCATCCCTGACACAGCTTTGACTGAGATGACTGTCAGAGAGGCTGCAGCAACACACAAGCAACACAACACTTCAGCTTCACTTAGTTGTACAACTTGTAGCTATAAAGAACTTCCTCATTGGCTCATGCTGATTCGTGGGGGTAGTTAATTGCCTCCTTGTGAGTTTTGGTGAATTATTTTCTTCCATCGTGCTCTACGCAGCTCTTAACTGAAACGATAACGGAGCAAGGGCCCATTTTTGGTAGCCAGGCAACAAAGCAACCTCTGACTCCCCAAAATGGTTTAATCCATAACCTTGCCCTCAATCAGGCAGCTTCCATTTGTTCATACCGAGCAGGGCCACCAGCAGCATCACAATGACGATGTGCTTCACATTCTTCCTCTTGTACAGATAGAGCAGGATGCAAAAGATGACGGTCTCTATAAACTGTTGAGAGAAAGATCGAAATCGTTACTGCAGATTCTGTTTCCTCAAACTTTGCACAGACAAAGAAAATCTGACTTGCACTTGAATTGTACTTTTACTGACCATTTTATCTATATAAGAAAGTGCTGTGTGCAGGCAGCGAGTGGCACGCTTTAATTGAAACAAATGACCGCGGCATGAAATGAATTGCTGGTCTTTAACGAGAAGGGCCCAGGGCTGTCCTTGTGAGTCCAATAGCATTCAGCTGTTCAAGGACCTCTGATATAACACCACACAGCTCTAATGGACGGAGTACAGAAGTAGAATTGAGGGAAAAAGGGCAAGCTGACCTTTAAATGTCTCAAACTCCTCCGTGTCTCTATAAATATGTTAAATAGAGGGTTCATTTCATGATTTTTGGAAATGGATTTAGAAAGACCTGGGTCATTTGCAAGAAACACCATTTATCGCTACACACATCAGAACTGTTTAATAGTCCCTTCAGATGAAATCATTTGACCTCTGGAAATAATGAGAAGACAATGACAGATATTTCCTTTCCTTCTGATTAATCAGTTAATCCCATACTGTTGGAGGCTGTTCCTCCGCAGGCTGATGAGTATTCACAATGCATTGCCAGGAATGGAAAACAGCATACCCTTTTACACACCATCAATCACTGCAGCCAGAGGCAGCAAGGCTATCTCAATTTGAAAACATCTGTCTGTCTATCCATCCATCTGTATTTTCCTAATATGAGCTTGAACATTTTCTCTTTTGTTTTTCCTCCAGTAGCTGCTATTTTCTTCCCCGAGTGTGTTTGCATTGGTTCAGCAGAGAGAGCTAGACTCAAGAGCGAAATGTGGAATTATGGTTGAGAGAAATGCTGTGCGGTGAATAATGATGGCACTGCTACCCAGGGCACACATTCACTGTTTACACCACTGGCTAGCACCCCTGATGAGCCGCTAGCTGTTATCCTTTTAGATTCATCTGTGCCTGGTTTGAAGGATTATGTGCAGATAATCGGTTGTTCCACAAACAGTAAAAGGGAATATTCAGGATTTTGGAGAGATTTGGTGCCATGACAAAATAACAAGTTGAATCAACAACTCTCTGACAGTGTCAGTAAAATCACTGTACGCTTCACAGAAGGATTATTTTTTAAGAGGTGATTTTGCATAATTTATAGAGGTAAAAAAATATATATACATTTACAATGTGCAATAGGCTACAGATCCACAGCTTCCTGAAGAACAGATAGAAAGTGTCACACTTTCTAGCAAAAAATACTGCCTCTCTCTCTCTTTACTCCTCACTCTTGAATTACACCAAGCACAGTGTTTCCACAAGAGAAGTTTAACCTTAAAGCTGGAAAATACAGAGCTCCCTCTCTCTGCTGCTGCTATCACGGGAACACAGGCATCAATGGAAAAGCAGCAGGATGTGACCTTCTGCTGCAGAAATCTTCCTTTAAAAAACATCGAAGGTGTTTTTCGACCAAGACCGGCGTTAACATTTGGAGCCAACATTTACATTTTTTGCGATGAGTAGGTTTGGAGGGAAACACTTTGTTTTCAGTTCTGTACCAGATCTGTCGCTATGGTAACGGGCTATGTTTATGCCACCTTCGCCTGGAGCGATATTGCAATAGGAGAGCACATGGGTGAGTGTTAATGCACTTGCAGACCATGAGGTGGGGGCAGTATTTTATTAATACTGAGCGCAAAAACCGGACAATCTTAGTTTTGACGCACTTGCTCCCCACTCCATGTGGCCCAGAAGAACAAGAAGAAGAGGGGATCTTTTATGGGTCCAAGGATTAATTGACTCATCCTCAGAGGTCAGGTTGTTCATCAACTGGACTTCAACTCTTTGACAGAGGATTAATAAAAAATTCATACTTTAATTAACCCTTGAGAGTAGTCCCCGTCTAAAGGTTGGGAGAAGCTAACTAACAGCAGGACAAGAGCTGCTATGTACACAGCGACTTGTTTGAGGACATTTCAGTGGTGTGCTGCTAAAAGTACACTACAATACACTGTAACCCATTTGGGCATACAAACAGTAGCTCCCAGGCAACACGCTCACACGTACTGATCTCAGGCAGGAGAGTTATAAAGGCTCACGTACAAAGTAAAGCAGGAAGTGCCAGCTGACGGCATAGTACTGGACCAGATGGGCTGTGATGTGAGTGGTATTGTGGGGGGCAAAGGTCACCAGGAGATACGTTCCTGTTATCGCCAGGGTGCCACCTATGAAGAGAGAAAGAGAGCAGAGTGGTGAGACTGTAGTGAAAAGCTTTTTTCATATTGGTTTAACAGATCCATTGACTTTGACATTTACCTTACTCAATGAAACAACACGCTTAATGTAACTTTAGTTTAGTTTTCATGTATTCTTTGTCGTTTTAACTATTACCTTTTACATTTTACATCTGTTGTTGGTTTGTATAAGCCTTTGCAAATGGGGCACTGCTGAACAACAGCTTGTTTTCAGTGATTTCCCCCCTTTATAAATAAAACATTCAGCAATTAAATGTTTCCAACATGTGGCTGATAATGTCTCTCTGCAGTTGCAACAATACAATAGCAAAAGTGGCAAAACAATTGCTGATGATTTATCTAGTAAACCAACACTATGCAGGCCTGTGTGGCGCTGATATTAATTTCCAATCTAGCAGCTGTAATGATCGTCATTGTGACGGCCATCACAATTATGTCATTCAACAGCAGGCTCTACACATTGTTATGAAACACAATAGCTTTTCATGAAACAATAAAATAGGATGGGTCTGTTGAACAGATTGTGCCTTTTCTTTCCACTGGCAGCAACACACAGCCATTAGACTTTTTAACTAGAGGATTAAATGTTTGATTTCTATCTCAGTCAGGCTGAACTATGTTTCCTCTCACACTGAGATAATCTATGAAGTCACTTTGATATATCTGAAATCTAAGATGATACTCCTCAAGTCAAACTGAGAAAGCACGTACTGCATGTCCTCAAGTGCTATGATCCTCGAGTGTGCTTACCAACAATGTCAGAGGCACGCACCGTCTCCTTGAGGAATATCACAGATATGACAGCGCTGGCTGGGAAGTGAAAATATATTCCTGTTAGTTTAACTGCCAATAAAACATGCCACAGTTACCATTCAGTCAAGTACAGTATAATCTGAACTTCAACACAGTTTTATACTCACACTGTAGTTTGTTTAAATCAATTTAACAGTCTAGACACCAAATAATTTACCTTGTAGATTAAAATCAGCTTGCTCTCTGCTGTTTATCACATAACAACACAACAACCAAAGCTTGTCCCTGGACGATAAAAGCATACTTGGTGTTCAACCATTTTCTGTAAGCTCATATTTGGAATTGATTGTTTTTTTCATGCAACAAGTCAGTTTAATCACAAGCAAGATCATATACTTGCTTGAATATTGGCTTGATAAAAATACCAATTATTTAATCAATAGTGTTGGAAACAGACTACACTATTATATACATGTATACTGTAACTGGAAGAGGAGTAAACAGATATTACTGTGCAGCATGCAATGTGAGAATATCACTGGGATGTGTATATTGTATGTATACACAAATGATATGCAGTTACATATACATACAAGCACTCAGTCATGCACACTATACCATATAAATGCATGTCCACATGATCAGATACATGCACACATGATGAACACACATTACTTGACATGTTTATATTGATCAGCCTGATAAAATCTGTCACCTCGCTTAGATAAATGGAACTCATTAGGACTTCATAACACCAGCATCAAATTACAGCAAGATGCTATTCCATTGCACATTCTTCAACTCCCCATTCATCAATATCATTGTCAGAAACTGCGACGCTGAAAAGCAATCAGTTTCACACGAGCTAAGCCTCAGATTAGTCTTCTTAATGTTTCCCCGGGATATGCACCGAATGGAATAAACATACAGCATTTGGCTGTATAGCGAGACAGGCAGATATGCATGCAGACGCACAGACATGCAGATAAACAAGCAGATACACAGATGGATGGCCACACAGGCGGACTAACTGCCTGAGACAGAAAAACAAACTAGCAGACAAACAGGCAGTGGACAGACTGACAGGGAGGCAAATAGACATGCAAGTGACAGCAGCCTGTCACAGTGAGGAGGTCAGCTTATATAATACACTGTGGCTGCTGTGTTGGAGGTCCTCAGCACTTAACAACACTATTGAGTAATTTTACATCCTTTTCTGCCATTATGTTGTTATATATTCCACCAATATTTCAGCAGAGCCAGCTGTGTCTGTGGCGAGATTTTGGACACAACTTCAATGAGCCACTGCCAGTCAGCCAGCCAGCCAGGCGTACAGGTGATGGCACGGAGACAGAGGCAGACTAATTGAATGGACAAATTGCTGCAAAATACTGAAAAACAGACAGACAGGCAGTTTGAGTTTGTGTACAGGCTCTGCCACCATCATAAGGAGATTAGCTGCAGAGCATAAACAGCTCAATATGTCAGACACACAGCATGTCATGCGGGGGACAGGTTCTCAGCATGAATGTTAGACACTGACTGTACAGCACAATTGCAGTTTTATTAGCAAACGTTTCCACCTGAGGGTCAATTTTAGGCAACACTAATAAACCCAAGCCATGAAAAGCTTTACTATAAACAAAAAACATAAAGATTCAAGTTATATAAGAATCTTCCATTCAGGTATGCTCAGTGGCTAAACAATATCATGCTGAAACAAGGTACGGGTGTGCGCAACGCCGCAGGGACAAATTGGAAGTTTATAAAGGCCCTCGTTGGTATTCTGATGAAACAGTCGGTTGTTAAATATTTCATACTGCGAGCATGTTCGCATACACATTTAGGACTCCTTCTTTGCCTCTGGGACCAGCTGGATCTAACAAGTAACCATAGCAACTCCATACAAAGTGCGATTCACACGGCTTGATAAAATGAGAAATGTGGCAACAGGAACCTCTGGGGTACACAGTTCTGTCACTGCTCCTGTGTGTTTACGGAGGGGTGTGTGTGAGTTTGTGTGTGTGTGCTTTAGATCAGTACTGCCCCTCTACATGCTCTCTCTCAGATGTGTGCTGATGGGAACTTCCCTGTGGGAAAACACACCATGTCAAACACTCTTTCACCACCCGTATCTGACATGTACGGATGAAAGCAGCAAAAGTTAAGCTGTCATCTCCCAGAGAAGCCCAAATGTAAGAACTGTTGCCACATTGCACATATTGTATGTTCACAGTGTCACAAATGACAAAAAATACTGACTTTTAAAAGGTTGTTCTGTGAAAAAAAACAGTGTATTAAGACTGGCTTTCAGAAACTCTTGACAAATGTAGTAATATATAGATTCTATATATAGTTTTATAACATAACAGATTACCTTATAAAAATCAAAGGTCTGAATGACAAACATAACTTTGTAATGATACCTTGATTTTCCAATGTACATGTTGGAATCTGACTGCTCCACACGGTGCTATACAACACATCTTAGTCAATGGTACAGTGCTGCAGGTCTGACATCTGAGAGCGATGCTGATGCAGTGTGTGAATCAGTTTTCTGTTTATTTCCACCATGCCGACCTCCCGTCTCTTTTGCATGTGATGACATGGTATCTGACGGAGGGAGCTGATGCTCTGCTCCATACAACAGCATTTGAGGATGATGCTGTCATTCCTAATAGAGACTGGTGGGCTCTGTGGATGGGGACAGTAGTAATTGCTCTCCATGGAGCGTCAGAGTGCCAGTGTGACATGCAGGGAAAAGCGGATGACAGCAGCATCATCAGCTCTCCCGATCTCGTCCCTTTCCTCCTCTGCTTCTGCTTTCCACTCCGTACACATCTCTGCCTGTTGTCTTATTTCATTCATTCTCTCCTCTCCTTTGCCTGGCTTCCTCTCACCTCATCATCTTCTCCCCTCAGCATCCAACCTCTTTTCTCCTACACCCAAGCCAACTACTTGCCTCCCTCTTGTTTACTCACCCAAGGCCTCCCACTGCCCCCCCCATCCCCCCCTACGCAGCTCTTAGTATGCACAACAGTGCAACAGGAGCAGTGTGTGTGTGTGTGTGTGTGTGTGTGTGTGTGTGTGTGTGTGTGTGTGTAGCATCTCTGGTCAAAAAAAAAAGATAAATCCACTAGACCTGGGTGTTTTTACCCGCCACTACAGTTATGTACGCATTTGTGTGTGCCTGTGTGTGTGCGTTTGCACATTTGCATACAGTGTGAGTCAGTAAGAGGTGAGAGGAGGAGTCACGATGGCAGACAGCAACCTGCACATTCCCCCCTCAGCTCCTCTTGTTCGCTCTGAGGACAGACCGTGTCACCGCTGCAGACATCTTCCTCTCCTTTCACCTCTTCATCTCTGACTTCATTAATTCTTCAAGACGCTCTTCAGCTGCATATTATTCATGCACACACCAATGCAACACTAGTGTCTAGCAATCAGTGTTTTTATAGGGATCACAATGACAGTAAAATGGAAATGAGCACAGTAATTGTTAATACCTGTGGCTTCAAAGAGAGCCATCATGTCAAGGTTACACACACTGACACATCTCTGAGAGGTCACTGCTCTCATTCGAGTATCATGCTTTAGTCCTGTTATTGTGGTAAAAGCATTTTATGAAGTAATTGCTCAGTGAAGCGAGTACACCGTACACGACTACAATGAACAAGAGGCGCAGCCTTCTTAACAAGATTTGTGGTTTCGTTCAGTGCTTTATTTAAACCATTCATCCACTTGTGAGACGTGACTATAGGAAAATCGTTGGAAGCGTCGGGGTAATAGCTGTCATTAATATCCATGACTCACCACCACCTCCAGCGTGGTGAGTGATGGGTGGCAGGAGGTAAGAAGTGAACTTGTTCAATATTTAACCTGAGGTAAAGTAGAGTGTTTGCACTGAGCCAGCTGCCAGCTGTAGCAACCGGGCAGGCTTTGTTTTGATTGGCTAATGAATCCGGCCTAGTTCATGACAGGTTTAGTTCACACAGTGGGCTGTAAAAATGATCATTTCTGTAGTGGGAAGTTGGTTTATAATATCCCAAGTAATTGGACTTCCTGAATCACCCATAAAATTTGAAGCATGGAAATGCACATATTCACCTTCTGGCTCCAGTGCTGGATATAAATTGGAAGAATAGTCAAAAATAACACATGCACCTACAAACTGACCCGCTGTGATCACAAGGTCTCGGTTTTAATTTATTCTCAAAAGCAACAGCATAAAGCAACAGTGGGACGTTTCTTTTTAAAGCACATTTGTAAGCGTGAGAGACTCCACTGAATGAAATGAAGACCTATCGGCCTTGCCTGTGTAGGTAGATGTGTAGTCGTGATACACAGGATAGAAATAACAGTACTACTACTGTAGATACAGAACTTCATTAATGCAGTCCATTTTCATGTCCTGGTATTTGAACAAGATGCTGTTAAAATGCACTGATATTTAAAATACGTAAGAGCAGAGATACACCAAAGAACAGAAGCATTGTTGCAGTTTAAAACTTTTGGATGCCAGCTCTCTACACCTTTAGGTCTAGAGTTGCTCTGATTAAGGTCAGATCGAAAGCTTGCTAAATAAAGTGAATAAAAATAAAAATTTGAGAAATAATCTTAACAATTATATATAATAATAATCTTGTGCATGTGTGGATATAAAACTCATTCTAAGGTAACTAAAAAAAATTCTTTATTTTTAAGAAAAACATACTTATGCATTTTATATTAAATTTCTGCCAGTAGATCCTCCTAAATGTTACACACTGGACCTTTAATTCACTGATGATCACTTGATCTGAGTTCAGTTTCAGCTGCCAACATAATCAGGACATTTTAAGTGATATAAAACAGAACTCAACATTTTAGGTGTATGATCTTTAGTGGTCTTCTTGTAGTCCCATTGTTACAAGCTTGACCTCTTTGGTTAAATTTGTCCTAATATTTCATCTTTTTATGATTTTGTTCTCCAATTTTCCAGTAAACAGTAGATACTGGTACTAGTATGGTACTGGTATGTCACTCACAGCCGTTCAGAAAAAGAACTTCACATGGCAACGATTCCTGTTGTTCCCCAAGGAAGCAACCTTTCCTCCTGCCTTCATGCATGGATAATGTATGAGGGTAAAAAAAAAAAGGCTGCACATACCTATGACAGACACACAGCCCAGCGGGGCTATGAGTGATGCTGGGGCAAAGCCATAGGCAGCAAAGTTCCCCAGCTCCCCGACACCCATGAGAACCACACCACACCACCACATCCCGGAGGTGTAGTAGGGTTTGGAGCCACGCTGAGCTTGACGGACGTGGGCATATTTCTGTCAGGAAGAGAGGGAACAGGAGCCTGAAGCATTAGTCAGATTAAGTGGATCTAATAACTGGAGCGCTACAAACTCAAAGATACACCTCACAGACAATACTGTATGTAACACTTGAAACACAAGGTGCAATTTAAGAGATGCTACAGCATTACAGAGACTCAGAAAACTAAACCATAACACCCTCTGCTGATTAGCATTTCATCTCAGAAGAGACATGACACCAATTAAGGAAATCAATGAGGTGGGAAGCTGTACAAGGCAAAACACAAATGTATACTTCATAATCATTAACAATTCTATCTTTGCAAGCTTACGCTGCCTAATAAACAACGGCTGTCAGCCTTTCCCAGCACTTTTTCACATTTAGTTCAAGCTGTCACACCCTCTCAATCTGTCTTACACACCCTGCACGCCGCTGTCACAAACACCACAGTCTCTGCACCTGCATCAAAAGAGTTTTTGCATATGCTACACAGCGTGTAATTGAGCAGCAGACGTTATTTTGGTATTATCTGAATCATGCAGTGGAAAAAAAACAATGACCGTTTTAGAGGTATAAAAGCATTTATGTTTTTATACCTCTAAAACAATCAACACAGCCTCTAAAGCCTGTCAGTCTAGTAGAGGCTATAGAGGGTGTAGGCTTGACATTAATGAGATACATTTACTCTCTAAATGACTTGGATTGATTATTTAAGAGCATGCAGCTCAACAACAATTGCAAACACTTAACTTGAAATAGTGCCGATAAGGCATCAAGGACACATTATGAGCGCACTGATTATTGCTAATCATTACATTCAATTAAAATAGATTTTCTTTAAACATTCACTTCTAAGAATTCTAATTCAAATAGGCTTCATTAGCATGAAATACAAAGTCATCTCTTCTGTCTGCTGCACAATGCCCGCTGTGAACGTGTACGTTCACTAAAATCCTTCCGAACACATAGAGAGTCTGCTAAAGACAGAGCAAACTGTCAGAAGAAAGGCAGTCTCACTACAGAGTGGAAAAATTAAGTGCCTGCTGTGTGCCGAGTGTCTGCTGTACAGCTGGATTCCAGCGCTTCCTACCTGTATGTTGAGTGAAATGCTGATGAGGACATTCCCACATATGGAGATTATGATTCCCAGGAGATAGGTCTGTGGGAACAAACAGTAAACAGGCACAAGATTAGGTGACGCTCTACTTGTCACACAACAACTCCAAACATCCCATAATGCCCCCTGCACGTCTTCCCTCCAGCTGTCACATCTGTCATTTCCATGACAACCACAAAGAGCGTTGTTCCATTGGTGCTCTGTTCAAAGGCATTAGTGTGTGTGTGTGTGTGTGTGTGTGTGTGTGTGTGTGTGTGTGTGTGTGTGTGTGTGTCTTCTAGGGTTACTTCACACATCCAGTTAAAAGTACCAGACATAAACACAGATATTTACCACAAAGGCAAAAACACTCCCTCATCCTCTTAACATTCCCACGATATACGACACCTCACAAAAGGTCTGGATGCAGGCTGGTACACACCTTGATACTCACAAACACCCCGGCCATGACACATATTAAAGGTTTTGGGAATTGAACTCAGACAATGAACTGTTGGTAGAAGTTGATAACGTGGGCGAGATCGTGTCACAGCAGCAAATTAAGACTACAGCCACGTTAGCGGCTCTGTGAGGCTGTACTTAGAAACAGCTAAATGCCAACATTTCCTAACTAGCACTACTACACAGGTCAGTACACCTGAGGTTGATGGGAATTAGGGCTGTTAAAAAATATAAAAAAATATTGATTCTCAAAAACGATTGATTTCTGTATTTAAACCCTAAACCAGTATTGAGATAGCAGTGTTGTAAACGTGAACTGAGGGCTATAATGTGGGATGTTACAGACACCGTAATAAATACAAATGCAAACAAAAGTAGACCTTGTTTTTATGCATATTATGGTGCGTTCTTTGTACTATAGTTTTCCTAAAATATATATATTTTTTAAATCACCTTTTAAATCGTGTTGCTTACAGTATTGCAATATATTGAATCGTAAGCCCTGGGTCATGATTCATATTGTATCACCAGATTCTTGCCAATACACAGCCCTAATGGGAATGTCAGTAGTTTTGGTCAATAACCGAAGTATTTGAAAAATCTCATTTTTGACCTGATGAGCGTGCTATATGGAAGGGTTGTAACGCTATGATATTTTCACAGTACGGTGTCTCAGACAATATCAAGATTTAATGGTATCATGGTATACTGTATTACACAATTCTTCTTCTTATTATCTGTTACATTGACCCTTAAAGGAATGAAAACAGAAGGCTGCTTTCCCTAAAAGCATGCACAGCTATTGTGAAATGATGCCATCCAAATATGCCTTGTATCATGAGACTCTTATTTTTTTTTTTTTGATGCATTTAAAAAATTACACAATATTATAAGGTCCTTCATATACGAGGAAAAGATAACACGGACATCTTTTTTGTAGCCAACTCTCAGTAGGATTGCATAATTGGTGTTAAAGCAATGGAAGGAGAAACATGATCCATTTGCTTTAAGTGCTTCAAGAATACTCCGGGCTACTTTCCCCCATATGGTTGGAAAATTATTGCCAAGAGGAAATTCAATTTTAGGTCATAAACACACCGGTGGCCGTGGGCGGACAAAGTTTACAAAGAAATGAAAGCGCAGCCCAGTGGGGGTGGAACACGAATGATGAAAACCTAAAGAAAGAAACTCAATCACTGTAAGAGAAGTAACAGCAGCCAAGCACATCCAAGTATTTATCCCTTGAAAGAGCATAATGGGAGATTTGGAGGATGGAGAGAAAAGAGAGAAGGGATATACAGTGATGGGAGCTAAAACAAAGGAATAGGAGGCAAAGCAAGAGAGAGGAGTGAGCTGGAAAACGAGAGGGAGAAATATGTAAAGAGGACAGCGACACTAAATTAAAAAAATAAAAGAGATGAGAGAGAGTCAATGTTCAGGTTCAGTGGTCCATTCTGCAAGATAACACAGGCAGTGGGTTATTGTCAATAATATCCATCTGATATTGTTGACAATGAGATAACAGCACTGTAGGCCAAGGCTGGCAGAATGAAAGAAGTGTAAATTAATTCCTCTGGTCTCCAAACAGAACAGCTGATTGCTATCGCACAATCCAGAGGTCGTCCATCGCTGTGTCAGAGCACATTATGAGACATCCTCAGTACAAATATGACGCATCTCTTGCACCGAAGGGACGGAGCTGTCATTACAGGTTAACCAAGGACCAAAGCCCACTCTCTGGACAAGCAAAATAGCCATAAACATCTGCTCCTTCTGCCTCAGAGAATACAGTGAAGCATACAGAGTATACGCCAGACAAAATGAGGATGAACACAGTTTAGTAACCTTTCTTTTAATTATATAATAGCGTCTGAGGGTGAACATCAAAGATCTCACATCCCAGCTGCAGAACTGTTGCTTTACACTAATCTTCACAAACCATCAGGTATTTCTTTAGACTCACAAATTGTGTAATAATCTCAGTACAATACTCAGTGTACCAACAATTGTATATTTTCACTGGAGACAAATTAAGATCTGCACCTCCTCAAGACCTCCAGGGTCTCCAAGCTGCTGCATCAACGGCCTATGTCTGATATCTATGTAACTTATCATCAACGTATAGTACTAACAACACTGATTGCTTGATCAATTCCATAAATTCATTTCTGTTTAGATAAGACTAAGAGTCTACAGCCATGCCGAGCTCTGTGAGACTGCACAGTGGTTCTTCGAGCTAATTGCTAATGTCAGCATGCTAACATGCTCGCAATGAAAATGTTAACATGCTGATGTTTAGCAGGTAAAATGTTTAGCACGTTCACCATCTTAGTTTGGTGTGTGAGCATGTTAACATTTGTTAATTAGCACTAAACACAAAATACAGCTGGGGCTGATGGGAATGTCAGTTTTACAGGTACAAGTAATGGACAATTTTACCTGATGATGGAATTTAGTGGGATCCCTAAAACTATTAAAGTTGAGATGTTTCACCAGAAATGTCCGTCTCATGGTGCTAGGAAAAGTCAAGGATTATAAAAATCTACAGATTGATCCTCTGCGGATCATGATTGCCTGTAGCCAGGGCGGCTGTGGCTTAGAGGCAGAGCGGGTCGTTCCTTAATCGGAAGGTTGTGGGTTGTTGAAGTATCCTTGGGCAAGATACTGAACCCCAAATTGCCCCCGATGAATGTGTATGAATGTTAGTTTCTGTCCGATGGACTTTGCATTCACTGTGTGAATGGGTGTCAAAGGGTGAATGTGGCACGTAGTGTAAAAGCGCTTTGAGTGGTCGGAATGTCACAAAAAATCCACATCAAACAAATACATAAAGTGACTCGTTTCGTACAACATTAAATACAACACAAGATGGGCAGACGGGTTACCCAATGATATATTGTCCAATATTGCCCAGAACACTATGACAGTGACTGAGTTCCACATTTGCATCTCAGTTTGGAGTTTAATTATGGTCGAATGTAGAGTCATTCTTCACTGTCAACAACATGTCATACACACACATCGGTGAGACCTAAAATATAGGTATATCAATCCACATTCATATCAGTCAAAACTGACAAAATCACTCAAGGGATTGATTGTTTACATTTCTCAACATGACGGGAATACACTATCACAGTCACCTGTTTGATAATACGATGATGTAACACATCCACATCCACAAGATCTGTAGTCTGTGCACCAGAAGACCAGAAACACAAGTCTGTTCCTCACTTCTAAGCACACAGTAGAGGTGAAGAAATGAGGAAAGACTTAGCTGCCGCTTTCCCTAAAACCTACGGCCCAGTTTCAATTACTTTTGACCCATCTGATCATCACACAACATAATTCCACCCAACAGCCCACTTTAAAGCAAAAACACTAGTGTTGTACCCTCTTTATTGCATAACACAACTCATCATCTCCTTGCTAGCCTTATAAAGAATTTAAGCCAAGTGGATTTCTGGGTGATTTTAAATTCAAAACCACCACACACCGCTCCAGTCTTACTCCTCTATTTCACAGCCCGCCTCTATCTTCTCTTCACTCTCTGCGCCACATTCACCTTGACAATAAGTCTGATGAGTCCACTGACCTGTAAAACACCTACAGCAAGGATGATACCACACCACAGGTAAACAGGGTTAAGACTCCAGTGTGTGTGTGTGTGTGTGTGTGTGTGTGTGTGTGTTTGCCTATATCTGTGTGTGATAATTGCAGCGTATCAGAAGTAGGATTTAGGTGTAGGGGGTGGGGAGCAGATGGGCGGCTCGATGATGAGATTCCCTAGGGAACTGATATGACATCAAGGTAAAGAGTGTGTGTTTGCGTGTGTGCAATAATAGACTCCATCGTCAAATGCTGCAGCAGACGGACAGAGAGGGAGCGTGGTTGGCTGACTGTATAAGGGATGACTGCAGCTCTGTGGTAATTCATGATCAGACAGACGGCGTCACCCATTCAGGCCAGCTGTGCTCTGTTTGCTAAACTAAGATCAATAACCTCGTCAAGCTTTACAGGACAGAGTGTAAGTTGCCCACTGCTTCGCTGTTACTGAGCCCATCAGGAGGCTGCTGGTTGATACTGAGAGAGGCCAGGTGGCAGCACGAGGTGTTTGACTGTGTGTTAAGAGTACAAGGTGGTGGATGTACAGCCTGAGGATAGTTTATTCCACAGACTTCACACAGGAGATGTAGCAATTTGAAGTGTGAGGAGGGATTCATCTCACCTTTTATTGGATTCATTTACGTTAGATTCGGCTTGCCAAGCAAACTGAATTGAATCTAATAACAGTAAATGATTATTCTTTTTGTTTTGGTTGTTTGTTGTCTAAGAGAGAGTGCATGCATTTGCAGCACGCAGCGGCCACAGCGGGAATCAAGCACCTCACCCAGACAGCAGGAGCTTAATGCTCTACCCACCGAGGGAGACAAATCCACATGAGAGAGAGTGTGGGAAAGAGAGAGAGGAAGCGGGAGAATGAGAGTGAGGGTGATCAAGAGAGAGAGAGTTTTTCCTGTCACAGGAAGAGCAAACAAAGCAGCGGAGGCGGGCGAGGCCAGTACGCTGGGAGTGCCTTTAGCTTGTCGGGCTTACTTAGCAAACATTAAACACTTTACTCAAGGACAGCAAGAGACTTCACACCTCAAAGCTCCCTGTGTTGCACTGTACTTGTGTTTTTGCTTTTTCGGATTTCACCATTGATGTTTTACATAGCTGAACATTTTTCTGCTTTTAAACTTCACTGTGCAGCAGCTGCATGGGAAATATTACAAGACACGGCCTCTTCATCTATGCAGTGGTGGAAAGTAACATTTACTTTGAAACAATTTCGAACATTTCCATCTACTTTATCCTCTTCCCCAGTACATTTGTATTCCTATGTATGTTTAACTTATGTGAAGTGTCTTTGAGTACCATGAAAATGTATTATTACATCTATTTAAGAGTACTATGTATAGTATAGGTATAGGTATGGCTGGAGCCCCATAGAGAGATGAAACTACAAAGTTGGCCAGCTTGATCTACATTCTCCTCCTTCTGTAGGATTGTATCTGATTAAGCATTAACTAGGACCCAGTGTTCTTGTTTTATCAATCATCCATTCATGGATCCTGGGTTTTAATGTTTTGATCTTTCTCTGTGTTACAGAGGTTGAAGTGATATCACAGCAACTAAAAAAAATTAAAAAATGTAAAAAGCTGTACCAAAACACTGGCTTCACACAAACACCTATGAACCTTTTCATAGAAGACACTGTCTTACACCCTTTGTCCACAGAAAGGCAGGGGTAAAAAACACTGGTTAAAATGAGATTTTTACTCTCAGGAAATAGACTGCTGCTTAGTGCTTTTTTAAAAGTGTTTATTCTTTATTTCTCCTTTTTGTTTACAATACAAGGGGCCAACAGCACTTACATAAATGCCTCTGTACTGAACTGTACCTGAACCCTTTCTAGTCCTTTCATTCTGCATTTCAGGATCTCAAAATGTTATTAAAGAAATCCTCTGAATGGACTGGGGCCATTCAGTTATGACTACTTTTACCTTTGATACTTTAAAGCAGCTACAAGGAACTTTCATTTTGTGTTAATTCTGGCGGGCCTGTGGACAAAAGCGGTAGTGTTTCCACCACCTTGTTTCATTGATTTCAAGGGGAATCTGACCAAATCTGACCTGGTGCAGGCATTAAGAATAACTATATAGAAACAGTCTTCTCGCTGATGGCGCTGTTTGTTTATGTAGGTCACATAGAGGCATCATTATTAAATTGAGACTGTTTCATAATCAGTTAAAAACTCCTTGTAGTGTGTTTAAGTACAGCTTACTACTCCTTTCATTTCTAATGAAGTAAAACTTTAACACAGAACTTTTACTCACTTCTTCCACGGCTGCATCTACATTTGTCCAGTTTGCACAGACTATAATTGTAGGGTTGTTCCAGGCCAGTCACACCATGAGAAGCTGATTATACTGCAGCTTTCTTTTAGGTTTGTCAAAATGTAATTAATTTGTTACAAAAGGTGGGATTCCGTTGCACAAAATGTCACCTGAACATCTGACACTTAAGAACTGACAGCTTAACTGGCAAACAACAATACAGGCTCCGAACAGCTTGGTTAATTTGAAATGCTCCTGCCAGAGTCTTAACAAGGAACAGCAAAATTACTGTGAGAACTGGAGAGGGTAATTGGATTCTTTAACCTGACACTGATACGGATTGTGAAAAAACTAGGCAATAGATCAAAGAAAGATCCTGGTGTTCTTTTACTCAACACTTAAAAGTGATGACCCAAACTCAAACAGGAGTCCAACTGCAGCAGTCGAGCGAGTTTGAATATCAGTAAACAGTATCAACAAAAGTCAGCAAAAACTGCCAGAGCACATTCCTCATCAAGGCACAATCAAGGACGTGTCAAATTTTCTTCACTAGACTTTTTCTGTCCGCTGCCTTGTGGCGGCAACTTGTGTATCTTTTAAATTAAATCAGTGTATTGTGTAAATTCCATTACATGAATGTCAGAGATAAGGTCAATTTGAGTTTCTAGTCATTTCTCAGTGGAAGTTTTTCACCCTCAAGGTACAAACTTTACATAAGGCATGAACAAATTAAAATAGGATTGGACTAAGCATCAGAATCTGCTCTGAATACAAACACACACACACACACACACACACACACACACACACACACACACACACACACACACACTTGGGCATCCTGTTTTACCTACTGTACCCTTCATCCATCTCACCTTGTAAGGACATTTATCATCCTCATACATGCAGGCACATGTAACACTACACACACACAACCCTTGTGACAAGCAATTTTTCACAAGCGTGTACTTGCACAAAGCAAACTAGGATCACTGGATCAGAACACAACACCAAGACTTGCACCCATCTGCAAAGCATGTTGAGCTGCTAACAGCGAGCCTGAATCTAAACTACAGCTGAAGCAACAGAAGCTGACGGAGGGGCTGACAGCACTGATCCTCCTCCTCCTCCTCACTAGGACACTGACCTACAGACAGACAGACAGATAGACAGCATGGCCCTTTGTGCCCACTGACAATGGTGATCTGTCCCTCCCTCGGATGGGCTGATCTCTGGATGAAGCCCTTCACTTTCTGCTCAGAGGTGGTGGGTACAGAAGAGGCACGGGTGAGAGGAGTGTCAGCTCAGAGACGGTCAGCTCAGATGGGCGACAAAGAGAGGAAGATGGAGACAGACTATATATGTTGGTATCCAAACTTTATTAGGTCAGTTATGTATGTTCGATTATATGAAAATATGCTAATTATTGGCCTGCAAGCACATATAAGCGATAGGAACACAATCACAAAAATGATGATTGCCACTGCCACCCATAAACTACTGCCTGACCGAACAAAGGCTGTGAGCAGACTGCGAGCAAGGTCACAACACTGCCTTCTACCAAGGAAAACTTGAAATGTTTAATGTGCATTCAATAATACAGAGGTCTTGGACAAGATGGACAGCATACTCATATTTTTTCTACTCTACAAGTAGCAGGACTAATAGGAGGAAGGGCAATGGTGTCATTAAAATCAAAATGGTTTATTGCCTTGGAAGCAAGAATGCAAAAGCAAGTGAATTATACAGTCTGATTATGTCATTTTATGAATATCTTGTGTCCAACATATTTATTTTGGCTCAATGATGGCACATTAAGTACTATCAGGGATATTTATATTAATCCTTTGGGGGCTGTGAATATCCGCTTAGACAGAGCCAGTTGCTGCTACGGACCAAAGTGATGGACAGACAGACAGACAGACAGACAGACAGACAGACAGACAGACAGGCAGACTGGCAGCTGGCAGACTGGCAGACTGACTGCAATGTCTGCTACCAGAAGAAGAATTATTAACTCAGCACAGTGATATAGCCAACTTTGTTGCAGAAGAATTTCAGCTAACCAGCTATTTTTAGTCTTCCACCCCCCACCTTCTTCACCTCCCATGGAAACCGGCAATGTAGCCTTTAGTTGTACAGTAGCTCTTGAAGAAAATTCTACACAAACTTTACAATCTGCAGCAAATAACCCTCAGACAACTCAGACTTAACAACATTTAGAGATGCTTCAGTGAGGATTTTGTAACAGGAGGAGCCAACCAATTGGACAATCTCTCAAAACCTTGGTGCACTCCTTTAAAATCAACATTTTCAGTCGCACCAGTGCAAACATTTTCCACTCTGGGAGGCAGTTAAAATGCGACACAGACAGATATTGTCCCCTGGATGTCGAGATGTTCTCTGGGATGGTGGGTAGCACTGGACAGAGGGGGAGCGGGGACTATTAGCCAGCTGTTCAGGACTCTTACAGTAGTTCTATTCTCTCACAACCCACCAATGAGCCATTACTCACGCCTCTCATTCCTCCTCCGTTACTCTCGCTCTCTCTGCCCCCCATTGGTAATGTCACACAGAGGAAACATGGCAGAAAGAGAGGAACACACTGACAGGGGGGAGATGAGCATGAGGAGAATGTGTGTCTGCATAAGAGTAGGAGGGCAGAGGTCTGACACACGTAACCGCACATTAGCAAACACACACACACACACACACACACACACACACACACACACACACACACACACACACACACACACACAGTGGAGGAGAGACCACAAACAGATTCACACACTCAACATAATGCACAGAGTCAGGAGAGTCCACTTACAAAGTTAAAAGTTCAAAAGAAAGAAAAGGCCTTTCAACACATTGATTTAGTCATGATCACTTTAGAAAATAGTTCTGACAGGTGCCAACACCGATAGATCTCTGCACTGCCTGGCTTCCTCATACACACTGAGTGCTCATTACCCAAAGAGCTTTGGAGGCTGAGGTTATGTTTTGACTTCCAAGATTTTTTTTTTAGACTATACTTAATCTCCTCTTGGACATAATACTGTGTAACTTCCTGCTCCAAATGGAGGTTAGGGAGGCAAGTTCCTGAAAGTTAAAAAAAAGGAGAAAATCGAAACTTTCCTCTTATCTCTGCAGTGTGCAGCGAAGCTGAACAGCTGAACAGGTTGAGCATGATTTATATCTCACATACAGTGAGCCAAGGAAATGGCTTATCCACAGTGGACAGTGGGGGCACAAATAATGGCACTGTCCGGTGACATTTGGAAAATAAAGGATAAAAATATGCAACGATTTCTGTTTTCATTTTAATATTCCTAAAATTATGTTTTAGTTTTTATTTAAATGGAAAATCGTCCTCAATAGATACTCTATACTATATACATTTATATCTAAATCAGTGGTGGAAGATCTTCAGTAACAGTAGTAATACCACAGTGTAGAAATACTATTTTCTAATAATAATCGGAATCTGCAAAGTAACTCTAAAGCTGTCCGTTATAATTAAAAAGTAAATTTCCCTCTGAAATGTAGTGGAGTTGAAGTCGAAAGTAACAGAAAATGGAAATAGTAAAGTAAAGTAGCCTACAACTTCCTCACAATAAGTACTGAACTTGAGTGATACATTCCACCACTGTCTAAAATAAGTCAATTACCCGGGGCGGAAAAAGTCTCTTCAAATGAAGTCTGGTCAAAGAATTAAACAAATGTGTGGTTTTATTCATATTAAGCATGAACTTATTCCACAACAACTGTCTCACATCACACCGTGTCTGCTCCACTCAGGGTGAACGCTTCCCGTTCACCTCCTGAGCAAACAGCTGCAAAGTTAAACAAACTCACCCGGAGTGGATTTTCCAGGATCTCAGCTCTGTGAGCCTGAGGGTTGGTGGTCATATGAGGAGCCGCTTGTGGAGAACTTGAGTTAGTCATGTTTTCCTTATCGTTTAATAAGGAAATAATAAATTTCTGGATCACAACTCCCACTTTCTTCACATCCTTGTCCGCTGTTCCTCACCTCATCCCATCCCCTGCAGCCCGCGTCCCTGCCGCTCCAGTGGAAACTCAGAGGGAAAGTCCCAAAAGGTTTGCGAGGCGGATCAGGAGTTTGTGCTGATTTCAAGTGCAGTCGGGAAAAATACTTTTCGATTAAAGACGTTGTTAACACATCTGGGATAAACTATATATATATATATATTGCCTATGTTAATTTCTTTATTGTTTAGAGAGTGAATAAAAAGTGAGATGTTAAATCATTAGTAGCCTGACTGATGGAAGAAATTATTAAACACAAAAAATTTTTCTAGCCCCTCTTTGTTCGTATTCACTGGCGAGCATCTTCTCTGATCTAGGAGATCACGGGGTGAACTTGAAGGCATCATATGAGAACAGGTGCGGTTCCTGTTGCGCACATAAGAGCGCTCCAGTGCAGATCACCGCACACTGGCGCAGCTGTAATCAACTCATTTATTTGCCTGAAAAAGAAAGAAGTCCCCCAAAGGTCTCCCAGACTTGGCTTAGGGAACCAGTGTCCTAGTTGGTGTTAAACATGTTGCCACCTGCTGGGCACATTCAGGATGGCAGAGATATCCTGGGGACAATCTCCCAGATGGCTGAACAACACATCTGATTTAAGAGAGCCACGTGATGTCCCATTTATTGTTGGGCTGCTGATCGTCTCACCTACAGACAACAGGTGTTTGATTGTGTATGAATCTGCACATTTATTACCACCCACCCCTCATCATCGCTTTTAGAAACCTCATCAGCAGCTGAATGGGAGATACAAAAAAATGGATCATCATAACAAGCGATGATGCAAACGAGGCCGGACACATCAGGAGGACAGTATCTGATCTCCTTTCAGCCTGGGTCCAGGTGAGGGTACGTCACGGTCAAAGGGGTGAACTGAGATACATTGTTGTGTTGTCTTTTATGGGATCTCACTGATCCGGCTTCCTTTCTGTGAATAGATGAATGATGGATGCTTGTTTGTTCTGGTGTGCTCAACATAAACAAAATTATCATGTGCAGATGGGGCTGCTGCTTCCTTTCAAATATAAACAGCCTTTCCTGACACACACACACACACACACACACACACACACACATATACACACACACACACACACACACACACACACTCTCTCTCTCTCTCTCTCTCTCTCTCTCTCTCTCTCTGGTATGAGCTACACTTTACTACATTACATTACATTACTATCACACGAAGTTATAAATATTCCAATGATATTAGTATAAGGATGCATTTTAAATAAAAATCTCAGTGTGACTATATATATTGATTGATACATTATCATTATTGACAGGGACACAATCTTCAGGTACATATGATGGTTTATACATGACAAATATATTGGACATAAGTGAGAATTTCACTTTGAATAAGTTTTAAATTTACAATAAGCACCTGGACTGCCCTTGCCAGATGCTCCCATGCAGGCGCACATTTAGAAACGTTTGAATGGGGAAAAAATTTGTTAAGACTCAATTTCAAAGCCCTGATTCTTGGCAATAATAAATGGAACATTATGAATTGTTTATTCAGTGTAATAAATGAGAACCCAATAAAAAACTTTAGATATTGTAATATGAAAAATGTAATATCAGTTATTAGCTGCTATTTGTAAGTCGAAGTAGCCGCAGAATGTAAGACAATGAGCCCCTGCATGACAGGTTGTGTGTCTTCTATTGTCATTTTGTATTTCTTTTTATTTGTTTTGTTTGTTGTTTTTTGTTGCATCTCTCAGTAATCATTTTTGTGTCTTTTTTCGGACATTTTGCATGTCTTTGTAGTTGTTCTGCTTCACTTTATGATCGCTTTGTGTCTCTTTGTAGTTGTTTGATCGACATCCACTTCATGCTGAGATTATAATACTAACAAGCAATCTACAACTATTATACTTATACTATTATATATTATATGGGGGAGTTCACTGAAACTGTGTAGCAGTTGGATAACTCTCAGCAACAACATGGATTCAGTTTAAAAAGAAGAAGAAAAGAGAGGTCAACAAAGGCTGAATGGTAGAAGTCCTTTCTGTAGGCATATACAGTTTTCAGAGATTACATATACTTAAGATAAAATATAACTCTCTACATACACTAACTCAAATCACAGCAAACCCAACTCAGTCAATCAATCATCAAATAATTATTTCATAACACTAGCACTGTTTTTTAAACAATATGAAATATATATATCGTTTTTTATAATTCAGTTTGTTTCCTTTTACTGCAAACCACTACATTTTCGCAAACATTTGCATTTTTGGCAACATACTATGTCAAAGTGAATGAGTCATCTTTACTTAAAAGACCAGTGTGTAGAATTTAGTTTGGTTATTTAGCATGTTGCAGTAGAGTTGCAGATTGAAACTAACTGAACTCTGTATTTGATGACCTGGAAATGAGATCGAGCTGTAATGTGTGTAGGAGATATTACGGTGGCTGCAAAACACGAAAGAGCCAGTGATCTGGGCTACTGTAGAAACATGGTGGTTCAACATGGCGGCCTCCATGGAAGGTAACCCACAGCATCGGTGAGCTCATTCTAAGGCAATGAAAACACAAAGATTATTATTCAGGTGATTAAACACTAATGAAAACATTCCTATGAATATTAAATTCCATTTCTGCCAATGGATCCTCCTAAATGTTACACACTGGACCTTTAATTGAATGTAGAGCAGAATAATGGTGACAGAAATGCTGCAGTAAGAGCTTTATTCGTGACACAAAATTGCCACCAGCGATCATCAAAAAATCCAAAATACAATGCCTTTGGTTCCAAATATACTATCAGTGACAACAGTTCTTTGTCCCCTTTTACAGAAGCCACATATTTATCTATGTGGGGAGCATGTAGAGAAAGGGAAAAGGTAAGAGTTGAATAAAGTTGCTGAAAGGCTACCCGAGTGTCTCCCGTCTGTTAGATCTTCACAGTACATGAATGTATCCTGTTACACTTTCATCCTCAGACGGCAAAGTGCTACCAGAGAATCAGGAGGACACAGTGGTCCAGCACTAACTGTCAGAACTAGAGGGACCCCAGAAATAAATTGCAAGTAGCCATGCAGTGCAGTGCCATTCTTTTGTGTGAGCAGACCTCTACCTTTAGAGGATCGTAATGTTCCAATTATTGTCGTGGAGCTGCCTCTGTATTTAGGTCACCCTGCTGCTATTGTTACATTATTGCTTGACATCAGAGCCAATTAGTGCTCATCATGTCGAGCACATAGACTGCAATCAGATGGAGGGGGGGGGCGTAATAATTTGTTGATATGCTAAATGTATAAATACTGTACTGACAGTCACAACTCTCAGAGCTGGACGCGTCTTCAGTTTCCATCTGTATTCATTCTGCTCCTTCAGTGTCTGCGCTCTGTCCTGAGTCAGCCAGCTTTCTCTGCCATAATAATCAAGGTCCATTTGATGTGATTACTGTGGCGTGAAGGGGAAGAGAGTAGACGAATGAAAGCACATTTTATTTCACATGCCAGAATAACATGACTAAACAGATTCCCCTCTTTTACTATTTCTGTAAATCTCTTCGGAGACTGCTGGTTCATCCATCAGTGCTGGCAGGGATTCACAGTGAGCTATGACTGACAGCTTTTGTCATGAGTAGAGGGCTGTGGCATTTTCCCCAGCGGTTATGGACTCCCCCTGGCGATGCTTCATATGACACCCTGATGTTTTCACTCAAGGATGAGGTCAGCATATTGTTGAACCTTGACCTCAAACGTAGAAATATGCGTGAGGAGAGAGGAAAAAGAGTGGATGTGAAATGTTGAGAGAGCCACACAAAGGCGGCGAGGGAGTGGGAAAGAAAGCAAAAGAAGGAGAGAGAAAGATAAAGGCAGCCGAGCAAAAGATAGGGAGCAGCAGATTTAGTCGACACAAAAAAAACTCCTACACACTCTCACTTGAGCCTGCACCTCAGGCTTTGAAGGAGAGAGGAGATAGAGAGATAACCACATCCTCTTTTTACATTCTCTCTTCCTCCCTGTCTCATTCTCATTTTGTCCTCTCCCTCCACCCTTTATCTACCCCTTCCTCTATCTCTCTCATACACACTAACTGAAAGTCTGAAAATGTCATCTTGGCTCCCTGAAGGGGATAAATGGGCTGATTGATGTATGATTATGGAATATGAGATTTGAAAACGAAGGCTTGAAACTGTTAGAATGATTAAAAACTCTGTAATTGATGGGTCCCCTTAGAGCTTAGTGCAGTTCCTCACTGAGAAACCTTTACTCCACATCCCAGTCTTAAAATAACCACTATGATTTAAATTCCTCTGGAAATGAACTAAACTGAAATATACGTGCAGCAAAGCGGCTTTAGTTTAAACTGTTTTTGACCCAACTAATGCATCTTTCAAACCAAAATCGACATGGTTTTGTTCAAAAGGGCAAACACAACAGTTTGTTTCTTGTGATTTAAGGTCAGAGCTTGAATTTCGAGCCATAGATCATTTTAATACTGAGGACATTTTATTTCCTTTATCTAGTGTTCAGCTGTCAGGGCTTAGACGCAACAGTAAAGCTGTCTATTATTTTATGATTAAATTTATACTGGGGTTCTGCAAAAGTCTCCATTAAAAGATATGAGACGTGAATAAAAGCCTGCCAAGAGTGTGCAGAATCTAGATGATGGTGATTGAAAATGCAGGAGGTATTTTATGTGACCAAAACAGGTTCTGTTTTATCAGTTTTTGCAGCCTGCCCATCATTTAAGTTAGAAGATGATTAGGTCGCAGTTCAGTAGAAAAAGTTCCAATCGTTGTTGTTTTTAACTTTACATTATTGTTTGTAATGATGGAAATTAACTACATTTATTCAACTACTGTACTTTTTCACCCCACAATCAAAAATACATATTTTACTCTTACCTGTAGTGCTATTTATATCATCTATATTGTTTTAGTGTGAGCTGTCGAGTTTTGGAGATATAGAGATGAGGTAGATGTCAGACATTTTTCCAATATAAAGTATATATAATATAAACCAGATGGCTCTCAGCTTGAGGTAGGCTACTCAAAGCGTCCACATTTTTTATTTTTTTTAAAAACTCAACAGCAATGTCTCTTTCCAGAAATCATGACCCGGTTACTCAAGGTAATCCTCAGACCATTGTGTGAGCAGTTTCATGTAGGAACTATTTTCTGTCTACATACCACCATGCAGAAGGAAGAGTGGATCTACTCATGGATGAGAGGCTTGTGATGGTGACAGGATTGCAGGATTTAAACATGAATGGCTCCCCGGCTGAGCTGCATTAGAGTGTTTGTTTACGTTCGTTCTGAGCTACTGTAGAAACATGGCGGCCCCCACAGAAGGCGAGTGTGTGTAGATAAAAACATCTCATTCTGAGGTAACAAAAACACAAGACAACGACTCTTATTTTTAGGTGATTATACACAAATGAAAACATACCTATGAATATTATATTCTATTTCTTACAATAGATCCTCCTAAATGTTACACACTGGACCTCTAAGTAGGATTTGAAGGCATGGCTTTTACTTGTAACAGAGTATTTTTACATCAATGTATTAGCACTTATGCTTAAATAAAGGATCTGAGTGATTCTTTCACCACTGGTAGTTTGTCATAGCAAACTTGCCGTGATGAAGTGAGACCGAAGGATTTCTTTGAAAAGCTATGCCTGCTATCAATAAGAAAGCAGATCTAAGGAGACTTGTTGAGGAATAAGCTATGAGGAATAGTTCCTCCTCCACAAAGCAGCACATTAAACTCAACCATGTGGGAGAAGAATGGATCAAAAGCTGCCCAGTTCAATGAAAAGAAGAAAGTGAATAATCTGCAGATGATAGCACAAATAATTTAGAACGAACCGCCTCAGTAATCCTGAACAAAGTCCTGATGACATTCGTTATTACAAACATCAAGCTCTTTCACCCACGCTAATGAAATCTGAGGAGGTGTGTGAGTGCCATCAGAGATACCTTTCAGGACTGATGGAGCTTGCAGAGTGAGAAGACACCCATTATTGTCACCTAAATCAGATATGCTGCACGGAAAATGAACATTTCTCAGCAGGTAAAGGATAAACACTGACTGTCACCTAATAATCCTTAGAGCTGTGACATCTGCCATCCAAAATGTGCCATAGTAAAGGAATGCTGTTGCCAACATGGGATTATAAGGCGTTCCCACACAGTGAGGGGAAATATGAGAAATAATCAGAATAATACAGTTCAAAAACATCAAGGAATCTCAGTGAACAGAGAATGATAACCAAGCACTCAATAAGACCCTGCTGGACGAGGATATTGATAGACTAAATAGGATTATAATCATTGCACAACATTCCCACACAGCCACAGATGGATCCCACAAGTGAGGGGTATTAATAAGAAAAAGTCTGTAATTTCACAGTATTGTAATCAGCAGAGAGTGGCTGTGTGTGCGTTCAAGGCTCTTGTTAAGCTTCCCAAATCCTACAAATCTGCTGCAAGAGGGTGTAGAGGATCTGTAGAGGCCTATAAAATGATATATATAACCATATCTGGAGTACCTAAAGAGCATAGGTTTTAGTTTTAAATGCCTAAAAGCATCTGGAATGAGAAGATGGCATGTGTGAAAACAACTGTAAAGACCCAATCTGTACAGGCTATCTCATGGGCTTAACATGCTCATGTTAAGCTGCAATTGTTGAGAGAAAAATAAATTTAATGAAATATTAATGTGCTAGCTGCCTGGGAGTAAAAAAAAAATCTGCGAGTGAAAGATCCTATTTAGGAGTAAACAGTTCCAGTGCTGCCTGCAGCCTATGGTTATATTTCTAAACAAGTACTGCAATCCAATACAGCAAGCAGGAAATTGCTTCCAATGATCCTGAATGTATTTTGAAATGCAAAAAGCCTGGTGACTTAACCAGGGTGGTCAGTAAACAAAGGAGATATGATCACAGTGGCACAGCCTGAGGGAGCAATAGCGGCTATTAAAGCCTTCACTTTAGGTCTTCTCATTCAACAGAATGAAGTGGCAGTGCTGCAGCCTTTATAGTGGCTTCTTAAAACTGTGTTGGGAATAAGAACTGGCCACGTGTGTATTTCTCACACCACAAACCAAAAGGCCTCTAATGTTAAGTTTTTTTTCAGTGTCGACTCAACGGCTTAGACCATAAACCTCTGGACGTAATGAACAATTTACCAGCATCACACCTTTCTTTTGTGCAATATGCCCACTGACAATAGGCTAACTGATGGTATACTAACAAGCACGCACACAAGAGAATTCTTATAAGGCAGCTTTTGTCTGCACCTGCAATTACCTCATTACACACATTGAGACGTGCAAAAGAAAAACCTTCAACACTTAATCAATAAAAGTAAGGCTGTTCTGCAAGGCCGCAGCTTTAACACTGGCTTTGTGTTCTGCTAGACAGGGCTGTTAATGATGTCGCCACTGAACTGATAAAAGGAGATGCAGGTAATGGTGGAGATGGTGATGGTGGTCAGTGATGAAAGCAAATGGTTTTCTGGAACCAAACAACAAAGCTCTCATAAAAACTGCAGTGAGGATTAGAAAACAGTATATCAAGTAAGGAGACGTCGGCAATGTCATACTTCTATTGATCCACACTGCATGACAGTGAATGCGTGTGATCAATGACCAAAGACAAGACAATCAATGGTAACCTTTGTGTGAAAGCATCAGTCATTTTAAGCATTTACAAAAAAAAAACAACAGCAGTGTTTTTTACTAGTGTAGTGGGATGTTTTCACAGTACACTCATACTGTTTCTGTGGTACCCAACAGGCTTATTCTATAGTAATATTAAAGGACACTCCACTGATTTTAGACAGAAAGTTCAGACCATGCTGTAACTTCTGAGCCCGTGAAAACAGTTGCTCTGTTGCTCTGGAGGAGCTTTGTGAGGTCTGAAAGGGTTATCTCGACCAGGGCTTGGAGATGACACATTTTTAATGGAAATCCTGCATTACACACTGGGGGAGTCAGTTTCAAGGTGTACTTGGCATCGAAGATCTAATGGAAGAAGCACCTGAGTTGCATCATGGTAATTTTTTAGGGATTTTTAAGCCAAGATATATCGATCATTCTTTTGTGAGTTGTTCAACTTTATAGAAGTAAAGAAATCTTTATGTATTCTGTATATAATCTGTGGAACTGTGTGGTGATCTTATTACAATAATGTGTGTTTGTTAAGGCGTCACTGTTATTTAGCAATGTGAAGCTTCTGGGGAGATCGCTGGCATTAGGCGCTTATTTCACAGTGACAGTGGAAACGCATCATAGTTTATTTTCAGTTGATGTGGTTCCAGTGATTTCCGTGTGTTCGATAGTTGGTGACTCCCTCTCGTCCCGGAGATGCGCCTCGCCCCTCAGCAACGCGATGCTGAGATCACTTCGGGAGGGCGGCGCAGAGGGAGAGCGACGTGTTGCTGCGCAGCAACAGATAGAAAGAAGAGAGGGGGTGAGAGAGAGAGAGAGTCAGAGGGAGGGAGAGAGAGAGAGAGAGAGAGAGAGAGAGAGAGAGAGAGAGAGAGAGAGAGGAATTCCCTCGCACAAGCAAAAGCGGCTGCCAGGGCGTGTATCAGTTCCTATGGCTCCCAGAATGCTGTTATAAATGTAGCCGATACCTGTAGCTGAAGGAGGTGTACACGCCGGCGGACGCAGGATGTAAGGACTACCATGCCTTCAGGTAGATTTAAGGAAGGAGCGTCAATTTATTTCTGTCTGGAGCCAACAGCATATTTAGCATCACACCGACTCCCTTTGGAAGAGGCGTCTTCCTCCTCTTCTGGCCAGGCTGAAAAAATCAACCTGACAGGCGCGCCTGTGTGGACTCCAGGGGACAGAGGTCTCCGCGTTTATTATAGGGCCATAACTTGGCCACAAACTGCAATATGCCGTCACCGGAGTTGAAATGCAGAGACTTCTGATAGGGGGAATCGGTGAACTGGACGCGCTTTAAGTAAGTTCTTTGTTCTTACGTGTGTTTTTGTTTCGAAGAAGCCAAAGGTTGAAATCTTTACATCTCCATGTAATTGTGTGGGCTTTAATTTGGGGGGAAACACGTGGTTGTGACAACTGGACGTTTTGTCGTTTACTCTAAAAAGCAAATGTGGCATTAGTTCAAAGGATAATAATACATTCTAAATCACTATCTTTCTCCGTTTCTTTCTCTCCTCTTTTCGAAAGTGCGTGTCTCCCTTTGTGCCGATGTGTCTGTTTGTTTTTGTGTCAATGTAATATTTCCTGTCACTCTCTCTTTGTTTCTGTTCGCCGTGCGTCTGTGTGTGTGTGTGTCCCTCTCCAGACATGACGGGTCAGGTCCTTGGGAAACCGGTCGGCGGGGCTCACATGGATGACAACGCCGCCATCCGCATCAACGTGGGCGGCTTCAAAAAGCGTCTCCAGTCCGACACTCTCTCCCGGTTCCCTGAAACGAGGCTGGCGCGTTTACTCCACTGTCAGTCCAAAGAGTCCATACTGGAGCTGTGCGACGACTACGACGACACAGAGAAAGAGTTTTACTTCGACAGGAACCCCGCGCTCTTTCCCTACGTGTTGAATTTCTACAACACGGGGCGGCTGCACGTCATGGCCGAGCTGTGCATCTTCTCCTTCAGCCAGGAGATTGAGTACTGGGGCATCAACGAGTTCTTCATCGACTCCTGCTGCAGCAGTGCCTACCACTGTAGGAAAATGGACCAGGACCGGGAGGACTGGGATGAAAGGAGCGACGAAGGGAGCACCACTTCATCTTTTGACGAGCTCTTGGAGTTTTACAGCGACGCCACCAAGTTTGACAAGCAGCTGCTCGGGAGCGCACGGAGGCGCGTCTGGTTAATGCTGGATAACCCCGGCTACTCCGTGGCCAGCCGCATCATCAGCATCCTCTCCATCCTGGTGGTGCTTGGCTCCATCGCCACAATGTGCATGAACAGCATGAGTGAGTTCAGCCTGTTGGACAGTGAGGGGCAACCTACAGAGGACCCCCGTTTCGAGACTGTGGAGCACTTTGGCATCGGCTGGTTCACTCTGGAGCTGGTCGCCAGGTTCGTGGTGGCGCCGGATCTTCTGCACTTCTTCGAGCACCCCTTAAACCTGATAGACCTGGTGTCCATACTTCCGTTTTACCTGACACTCCTCATAAACCTGGTGGTGGAGGGCAGCCCGGCGCTGGCCAACCTGGGACGCGTAGCGCAAGTGCTGAGGCTGATGAGGATTTTCCGCATCCTGAAACTGGCCCGTCACTCCACGGGGCTGCGCTCCCTGGGGGCCACCCTCAGGAACAGCTACAAAGAAGTGGGCCTGCTGCTTCTTTACCTGGCCGTCGGGGTGTCGTTTTTCTCCGTCATGGCCTACACGGTGGAGAAAGAGGACAGCGAGGATCTCTCCACCATCCCGGCGTGCTGGTGGTGGGCCACCGTCAGCATGACCACCGTCGGGTACGGAGATGTGGTGCCGGTGTCCATAGCGGGCAAGCTGACCGCCTCGGCGTGCATCCTGGCCGGGATCTTAGTAGTTGTGCTTCCGATCACGCTCATTTTCAATAAATTCTCTCTCTTCTACAAGAGACAAAAACAGCTGGAGATCGCCATGAGAAGCTGTGATTTCGACGAGGGGATAAAGGAGGTGCCCTCGGTCAACCTGAGGAACTATTACGCACACAAAGTCAAATCCCTCATGGCGAGCTTGTCAAACATGAGCCGGAGTTCACCCAGTGAACACAGTCTGAATGAATCAATACACTGAAACAGTTTTAACGAGGTCGGGTTGGGTGACACTGTTCATCCAACGTGGCTGCATGAGGAGCTGTCCAGAGTGCTGAAACCTCTGGGTGAAAAAGCCCACTTCCTTCCACTGGTGTCTGACCGTTTGCCTCTCTGTAGCTCAGTGCAATAATGTGTTAATCTATATGTGTCAGTCACAATGAGAAGCAAATGTACAGGACAGCCTGAATATGATATTTCACTGTGCATTAGTATGGCCCTTCACCAAATAGGCCAACATGTGGCCACATATGATTAAAAAGAGAGAATGCTGTAGTTGTTTACAGTCCTAGGCGGTGTCACACTGTAGTCCACCCTCCAGCTATACTTGTTGTGGTCAAATATGTTCGAAAGTAACTCCAGCTGTATCTCTTTTGAAGAATGTTGATGTGTAATTGTTATGTTGCAACAAGATTACTTCAGATGTGTGGTTAAAGCAAACTGTATTAAATTAAAACAACAACAAAAAACATAACGCACTCCCTCCTGTTTTTCATATGCAGCAGAGCGAGGGTCTTTTAGCGTCTTCCTAAGTGTGTCTTGCTGATTGAGGCAACAAATGTAAGCCTGAAGGGGGGAAGAGGGATTTAAAGTGGTGACTGACACAATATGTAAAACAGTTTGACAGGCATAGCAACAACCATTCAGAGCTGACATGTTGAACACATTTATTCTGAGGATTTGATTTTTTGGGGCTGCATCACCATTTCAGTTGACAAAAACAGTTGATTGTTATTAATCGATGTGCTTTACTAATAAACTGTCAGGTATTTTACAATTCATTGAAAGCCATATCATATTTGTAGATTACAAATCTATCACCCTAATAGAACTTACATATTTTCCTGCTTCCTGCATATTGCTCGTCATAGGGAGAATTGAGCAGGAAAATACCAGCTACCACTGCCTATATCTAGAATACAGTAGGTAGATATGGGCCTTTTCTTTTCTCATTGTTGCATTTAAATCTTCCATTCTACAAGTCATTTGTCTCCTTGTCTCCAGACTGCAAACTTAATAAATGAATGGCGGAGACAGGCTACATATTTCTCCTTTTTCTGTCAAGTATCAAGGTGTCTGGATAAAACTAGTGTTCTTATTTCACTGGGACAGTGTGACGTTTTTGTACCCGTCTCCCTGCTTCTGGTCAGCCTCGCAATAAACAGCTCTCTCACTCGATGCAGTTGCAGGAATACAACAGAGAGCACTCACTTAGTGGCATTGATTTCAGTTTAAAGGAAGTAGACACCAGCTCTAAAAACTCAACTCTTTTCTCATGCCATAATTCTGCACAGTTAGCTGCATTGATTTTCAGGGCATTTCACTTAAAATTATTTCTACATGACATATCCTTTCATCAACATGGTTGTGATTGGACAAAAACAGCACTGTAGCACCTTTATCACTGTCAGTGATTTGTTTTTCTCAAGTTACAGACAATTCATACATTTATGCACATTTCAATGACTTGAGCAACCAAACTAATCTGCTCCAGTGGACGGGGGATAACTAGAAATTCATTGTCTCCAGATTAATATGTGTAGACAGGCAGAAGTATCGTACATATTAGTACTTACAGCTAATTAGTTTGAGCAGCAAAAATACAAAACCAAGGATTGCTTCATGATGGCAGGAACTCCCAAAGGACTCACAGCGACAAAAATAAAAATAGTTTAATGTCACCTTTCTTATTAAAAAAAAAGTTACTGCCATAAATGTATTACTATAACGGATAAAAACATTTTAAAATCTCTATGAATACCACAGAGCTCTTGGGAGTTCATATGAAATCATAACGTTATCAGAACTCTGAGGTTTGATTCGTTCAAGGGATGATTGAAGAATAACAGAGCACAGAGGTAATTTCAATGCACTTCGGCAACAAGGTCATGCTCACTTGCAAAATCCTAATGAGAAATCCACGTATAGCCAGTTGTTTTCCAAGTATTTCTGGGGAGCTCATTTGAAATAATATTTACCCTTAGAGGCCAATTATATCAGTCTCCTTTTGTTTACTCCTAAACCTTTAAAGGCTTTCCCCCCGGGAGCAAATCCAAAACACCACACCGCGGCAAACTAGCATGGAAAAATCAGTAAATGAGTTCACAGTGACAGTGGGTGACATTTTAACATATCAACAGAGGCATACCAAAAAAGAACAGTAGCTAACCTTTTCCCTCTTAGGGAGAGGAAAGTAATTATAGAATTTGGAGGAAGATCTAAATGTACTTTGGGACTGTAGGCGTGAGAGAAACAGTGACGAGATTAGTAGATTTAGCCAATGTCATCCAAGTCCAGTTTGTGTGTGTGTGTGTGTGTAGGTCACTGTGACTCCTGAGGAGGAAGATGGAGATGTCTGGCCCCTCCACAGCCTCCCCTTGGCTCGCCTGTATCATTACCCTCTGACTGTGGTGATAGATGTAAGGAGGGCCCAGATCCTGCCTGGCACACAGCTGAGTACAGATGGTAGCTCAGGTCATTAGAGGAAGGCCGTGGCAAAAAAGTCTGCTTTCCTCCTTCAAATCCAGTAACCGGCAAACTGTTAAATCCAGTCCAACCATTTCTTTTGATCATCAAGACTCAAATTTGTGACTCATCATGCAAAAAGAAAGGGGCACATTAAGGAGTTTTTATAAAAAATTAGTCTCATATGTAATCATTAAAGCTTTTAGAGGTGTGCTTTGCAATAAGAGTTGGATAATTATCTTATTTGAATGATTAATTCTGAAATGAAAAGAGTTCCTGTTTAGCAAATGTTCTCTGACGAAAACGGATCTTCCTGTAAAGTTAAATGAGCCTGGATTTGTTCGGTGCCTTTTACGTTTGCTGTGAACAAAGACAAGAGAGGAAGATCATGAAAAGATACTGAAAAATGTGGTAAGAACACTGAGCTCATTAATGCAGAGCTGACAAGGAATAAGAGCTAGATGGTGTATGTGCTTTAATGTGTGTGTGCGTGTGTGTGTGTAAATGTACTGTACACAAACATACCAGACAGCGTGTCTAATGGGGAACTTATTGAAGCTGGCAGCACAAGCGTCATCTCCAGTCTGCTCTGTATTGGTGATATAAAACTCTGTTACTAAGCAGGGGTTCCGTGTTGTTTCACATTACCATCTGCTACTATCCCTTTGCTTTAAACAGTGTGGGAAGATTGGATCTTTTCAGTGCGCTTGTTTCTTTCTCTCCCCCCCCCCTTTCTGCCTCTTCCCACCATGTCTGATCTGTGAATATCGCCAAAAATAATCTCTCATTACATGGATCATGGCATAGCTAATTATCACCTGCAGATCTGATGCAAAGACAGAATGCAGGTAATATTGAACAAGGATGGCTGACCATATTGCTTCATGCCACCATTAGAAAAGCCATGTTGGATTTTTCTGGTTGGTGGAAGATAATCAAGTTTTAGTTTATTTACAAGCCTGACATCATTATTTGGAGTTAGGACTTTAATTGTAATGGGAATTTCTTTCTTTTATTAGGATGGAATAAACTTTGGGCTGACTTGACACAATTAAAACTGCTTAAAATATTATGACAAAAGAACAAAAGCCATCTTGGATTCAAATGTCTTAGAACCGATACAGCGCTGCTATGAGCTAAATGATTACAAACTTATAAAAAAGTATTATTGAGGCTAATGGGAATTTAATTCATTTTGAAGATATTTGGTCAGAAACCAAAGTTTTGGACACGCAAAATGTTTGACCTGATGATGGTGCCTGATAAAAAGATCATCAAAGTTATTCATTTATCTTGAGGGGGACATGAATATCTGCAAATTTCATGGCAATCCATCCAACAGTTGTTAAGATATTTCAGTCAAAACCACAAATGTGAGCTTCATGGGGACCTTAGGGGAAAGTCATTGGAATACGTTGTTTAGGAACCAATTTATGCACAATCCATCTGGTAGATTTTGCTCAAAAGAGAAAAATCTGACCTGCTGTTGACCCCTGGAGGAAAAGTCCGGGAAGCACAAAAGTTATTAGGCTTCATCCTCTGGAGACCATACATGTACAAAATTTCATGGCAATCCATCAGATAGTTGTTGAATTGTTTGGGCCAAAGTGGTGGAACGACAAACAAATGTAGAATCACAACATATTCTCTTCTCAAATTCTACTTCATACTGTCACCCAGCACAAATCCTACCACATGTAGCCCTTCATCAGAAAACCTCCCCCAATCACTTAATCATAAAAGAACTTCTGAAGGACAATAATTCCAGACAAATGGGACCATTAACGTTCCTTGTTTTTAATGCAGCACTCAGTCTGCTACCATTAAGTGACTCATCCAGAGACACATGTTTTTGGATCTAAATTGCAATCGTGTTCCCACAGAATTTGGCTAATGGATAGCACAAATCAGCCCATTCCAACACTTAGCGAGTGCTATCCTACCTTTTACCAGTAACTCCCAGATTTATAATGAAACTCCACATCTAGTCCTGTTGAAACAGCCTAAAAGGCTGGAAATGCATTTTTGTTCTCAACAGCCAAGAAAGGTAATAGTGTACTTGGCAGTTTTGTTTGGATGGCACAGAGGCGGCAGTAAGAGCAAAACACTTTAATTACACAAGCCTGTATATTTCAGGACTTTCTAAGTGCAAGCAGAGGAGCTGAGCTGAAGCTGCGTGCGAGTCAGACGCCTCAGTGATTTCACTAAACTTTACATCTAGGAAGGCGGTGTTCACCTTTACTTTGCCTTAACTGTGAGAGCAGACAAAGCATTGTCTTACAGTGTTTGCCAGAATTTAATTCACATTTTCCAGGTTTTACTGCCTTACTCAAGGGTCATTTGACAGTCCTTGTGAAGGAAGGGGAAATTGTCTTTCTTCCTGGATATTATCAGCTGCTAAGAGCATTTACATGACCATCCAGCCCCATCCATGCACTCATCAGCTTCTATGGACTGCATATAGGGCAAGTAGTCCACAGTGTGCATGATGGTAAATTTGAAATGGGAGCAAGATTATCTGGAATGAGGGGTATGTAGCTATAATTTCCCAAAAGCCCTTTAAGATCCACAGTATTAGGCTGTACACACACACACACACACACACACACACACACACACACACACACACACACACACACACACCTTTCTCACTATGTCATGCATGAAATCATCTAGGTCTAAAAAAATTGCCTGGGAAAGAGAGATGCACACATAGAGACAATGAATCTTTATCTCACTGAGATGTTTCTACTCATAAATCACATGTGTCACAGTACTCTTCAGTACCTGGAGCATGACTCACTACATTTCAGTAGCAGTGCAGCTAAATCAGCGGTCCTGGTGGAAACATAACGAGGAGACGTTATCTCATGAGGGCTGAGAATGAGACAGCATCTATATGTTCTGACCCTCCAACCCAATATCTTCCCTCTCTAAAGAGAGGGAAGATATTGGGTATTCTCAAGCTCAAGGTCAGGAGCCCCTGTGTCAATTAAGAAAAAGTCTCCTGAAGTCCAGAATTGGGTTGTGAAGGAACACATATGCCAACAAACACCCACACACAGCCCAGAGTAAATTGAACTAAAGGTATTTCTCAGACACCGCTGCTCACACAGGTGATACAGAGAGTCAGACAGAATCAGATTGGATCCAATATTACGACTGAATGGGTGGTAGGGTGTCGAGTCAAGAGGACAGACACAATCAGACTTCAAACTTCAAAGAGAGAGGAGGAATGGTATGGAGATACATATAGACCATTTATCTTTATGGCTGTAATGTGTTGTGTGGTTATTCATTTGCATGCACTGTATATGCACTGTGTGTGTGCGCATGTCATTACTTCCCTCCGGAATCAATTTCCTCGAGGATGTGCCAAGGACAGCGCTGCAGACAGTTTGATTTGTAAAGCTTAAACAGAGTGTGTCTGAGAGCCTCAGTGACAGTCTACCTGAGCCCAATGGGATGACGTCAATAATACCTTGAAAAAACCTTGATATCTCAAGGTGTGTATTACAGAAAAAAAAAACAATTATGTAGAAGGTTGTGCAACTATAATACAAGAAATATGAACAAAGGTGGAGGACTATCATGCTGCCCTCAACCACAAGTCTCATGACACTGACGAGTGTGATGAAAAATTTCTTCAAGACACACAGAGGCAATTGTACAATTCTTGTACTTAAAGTAAAGACAAAAAACGGTGAAATGATTTACATCAGTTAGGGCCAGGCACCAAGAAACATGTGTTTTAATTCTATTCAAGTAGAGACTAAGCAGATGAAAAGACAAGAAGACAGATCGGATTTGTGGAATGTGAGAAACTCATTGGCTGCTTTCCTGAAAGAAGCAGGGGCTGTGACAACATATTGTGAGAAATGATGTGAATATAATAGCATAATAAGTCTATTTCTGTTTCTTAGAAATGCCTCCCCTTTTTCCCCTCCCACTCTCCCTCTTTTACTCCATCGATCTCCACTGGATCATCAACTCGCTAAATACTGAGGTCTTCATCCCCCTATAGTATTGGGGAATGGTGGTGATAATTGCCTAATTTGTTATAATTGCAGTGCTGTACCTTGTCTGCTGTGGTTAATTGCCTTTGAAATCCACCTGGTGTTAGAATTATACTGTGCAAAGTGCTACATCCACTCCGGGGGGACCACACTGTCTGAATGAAACTGATTATGGAAACAAACTGAGCTTTAGCCTGGCCCTGCAGAGTGGCCCTACATTTTCATTTTAGCTAATCTCAGGTTAGCTTGTGATGGTGGAAGTTTGTGTGCTAAGGTAAAGGTGGAGGTGCCTGGTATTCTCCCTGACATATAAATGTTGGTGAATGACCATCTGGGTGCTTTTCTGCTGGTCTGAATGACTGACAAACAGCACCAGCCAGTTGCAGTTTTGCAATTTAGGTCCAAAAACCAGTTATTAGATTGTACAGCAAGGATATCAGATCAGTATTCCTTCTCCTTTTAGCAAACTCCTTAGATCTGGCTCTTCAGCTGCTAAATGCTCCACTATGCTAGTTGCCAACTTTGTCTGTATTTGGTGCTGGGCAGCTGTTGTACAATTCAACAGCAGTTTTCAAAGCTTTTATTTTCCTAAAAACAGATGCCTGCAGCAGTTAGACTTTACACTGAGTGGTGAGGGTGAAAGCACTTTAAATCTTAATTTTAAAGCTTGCATCGTACTCAGTAATTTCCACATATTAAAGGTTACTTAGTAATTACTGGTCATTCCAACTTTTATGATATCTGTTTTACTTGTTATTACTTCACTATTGCAGATAAGTGTAATTATCAGCTTGTGATTTAATGAGTCAAAATTGTTTTCTTGTGTGGCCCACATCTACATTTGCATCTCTGCTCTGCTACCCTGAAATAGGATTAATAAAATCCCAGCACATGCAGGTGGCGTTCTCACAGGGATGTGGTTTTTAGTTGCAAGGAAAAGAGATAACTAGAAAAGAGAGAAAGAAAAGAGTAAGAGAGTGATTATGTTGATAGCGATTAAAGGTGGAAAATCATTCTCAATTCAAGTGATAGGATTCACTCACTGCGAGCATTCTTTCCGGGTTATTCAGCGACCCAAGATGAAAGAGGGACCAGCTGGGAGACGCTGCCTCTTGTTTATCATTATCCCACCGGAGGCAACGGGGGTGTGAATCTGAGAAAACAACTTAAGAATACAGATGGATGGCTTCCCATTATGGATCATTATAGCATCCTGTGGGCCATATATCTGCTAATGTGAGTGTGGAACAGTGCTGTGTATTTTTATTGTGCTTATTACATTTTTTATGGAGGTTGTAACAGTTCAAAAGTTGTTAAAGTGGCCTCATGCAGTTGTTCATAAACATTATGTCAGTTTAATATCACGGTAAATATGCCACAAATCACAATTGACTGGTGTGTGACTGCTAATGAATAATCAAATTATACTGAATAGTGTCCTTATAAGTGAAGACACGGTCACATCTTAGTTTTAAGAGGGTTTTTTAGGGACAGAGGCAGAGAAATTTGCTCACCCCAGACACTTCTAATCTATATTAGTCTGGGCTGCCTGTCAACTCCAATTGAGTAAACACACCTAAGCAAGACTCCATTGTGGACCATAGAGACTGGCGCCGCTTGGCTGGTGTGTCCCCGGGCACACCTCTGAATATGCGTGTTCTGCTTTTCGATGAGGTGTCTCCCCTGACAACCTATCTGGATTCCAGTCACATCTGTGTGTGCAGCGATGCACCGAATAGGCACCTATACCCCAGGATGTGCTGAGCCTTATGGAGGGTGCAGTGGAGTGAAGACACAGCAACAGGACCTTTGCGGTCCTTTAGCAACCCAGCTTCAGGGGGACCTCCATGATGCTCTCGCCTCTCCTCCTGGGACCACAGGAGGAAGAAACACCACCTCTGTGAAGCAGATGGTGGCGATTGCTTTCTGGTGAAATGTCACGCCAATACTCCTTGCGTAAAAGATTGGATTCCCCTGTATCTGTTAGAGCCACTGGGGACTGATGCATCATTTGGAGGAGCTCATTACTCTTTCATGGGCGCTACTCAGCACTCGAAACACACACACACACACCTTTTCCTGATGCAAGAGAGGACTCACACATTCAATCATAAGGTCACCATTAATTAAGCCTCTCACAGCTGTGGAGATGGTGACGGATGGTTGATATTTCCTCAGAAAGCGCTCTCTGTTGTGGATGGGATTTACTCCATCTCTCAGCCAGGAATGTAATTTTTTTTTAATCCAGAGCCATGAATGTATTTGCTTCTGTTTGGTGGTGCCACTGGGCTCTAAACACAACAGAGAGGATGAGTGGATGTGGAGCTAATGACAGTCTGTCACTGCTGATATGTTGTAGACTCCACAAAGAACTCATCTCCCCTTTCAGACCTGATAGGGAAGGGAAGAATATAAGGTCTGCTCTTCAAACACTGTCCTAAGTTTTTTGTTTTGGTCCTCTCTTTCATCCTCAGTCACAAAACCTTTTTTTTCTTCAAAAAAATATAATATATATAAGATGAGCATTAATTCTACAGCTTACATTATATGTTATTGGCACGAGGAGATAAAGCAAAAGACCACAGCACTGCTGCTTTAGCGTTCACAACACCATCATATCTGCAAAGGTCAGAAGCTACCATTATCTGTTGTTTTACAGGAGAGTCTTACACCCTGGAAGTCTGCAACAATGTTTCAAAAAATCTATTTTAAGCAGCTCACTTCACGTTGAAGATCACTGTACCGCATTGTTTTTCAGACATGCATATCTTGATACATCTTGAGATCAGGCAACTAATTATCCATTTCAGGGAGTCTAATGTCATTTTTTTCTGTTACGTTCTCCTTGTGGCAGTAAAGAGGCAAAACAACCTCAGGCAGGGTGGAAGTCCCCAAGGAGGCAATACAGCAGTGATCTCTCCACATTCATTTCTGGTTGAAAATAACTGCTTTTGATAAGGTTGCAGCTAAAATGATTTTATAAAATCATGTTTTGAAAAATTCAAATGATGTAAACTGCTACCAAAGAGACATTATGTAACCATAATGGCATCTTGCTACATTTTTATTACCAGATTCAGACTTTACAGCAACTTCCTGCAAATTAGGTTGATGTGGAGTTATCTTGTTTTAGCCATTTTGCTTTGACTATAATGCTAGTATATTCAGTCCCAATGCAGGAAAAGTAACTTTGATATGTTAGTTGAATGAACAGTGAAGCTACTGTATGGAGGTTGGGGAGGTTACTCTTAAAAAGTAACTCCCAATGCAATATAGTTGCATATTAACATAATGCTTAGGAGACGAGGTTGCAGCTATAACTGGACTTACACTTTTGTTCGTAGCTAAGTCAAACATTTGCTAAAATTGAGCAACTAACAGTAAGATATGCACAAGAAGGTACGAACAGGATTAAAAGTCTAGCCATGCTAGTGACTCTATGAGGCTGTGGTTACAGTGGCCCTTTGAGCTAAATGCTAAGATTAGCATTCTAATATTAGGGATGTACCTAAATTCGAATAATCTACGTTATTCAGGGAAGCACATAATAATGTGATGGAAACCAATATTTAATCTATCTGAAGTTGCTCATTATTATTTGTAAAAAAAAAAAAAGTCTGCTTCACTGGGCATAGTTTATAAAAAAAGTTGCATCTACCTTAATCCAGTGGTTCCTAACCTGGGGGTCACCAAAGATCCACGGGGGTCATGAGGCCTTCTTGATTTTAAGAGGTGTAAGAAAAAACACAGTAGGACTCTCATCTTAGCATTTGGTTCACTTCTGTGGAGAAAAGTAAATGTGAAGTAAATAGTCTAATAGAACAGTGGCCGTCAGGGACAATAAAACACTGAATTTGTCAAAAAAGAAGCCTATTAAATATGTATGATTGTTAGAACCTATTTTAAAAAAATACACAATACTGAATAAATAATCTGCTTGAAATTCATCAAAATCAACAGTTTTTACACAAACCTCTCACAGTTACTATATAGTTCACTATTCACACTTAGCCAGGGGTCATCAGTTTACTAAATGATAGAAAAGGGGTCCCTTAAGGAAAAAGGTTGGGAACCACAGCCTTATTCAATTCAATGATTTCACGCACCACCCGGTGAGCACACTAACACACATCAAACGCACCCAACATTGCTGACCAACAGGTGCAAGCTGGGATTGGCTAATTGCTAAATGTTGACAGTGAAACCTTTAGGGGATTTTTGGTACCTCCTTCAGCGAGGTATGTGAGACATTTCTGCTGTTTCTGACAATGTCTATCACAGCTCAGAATGTTTGTAGAGTTTGAGGAGCTCGGTGGGTTACCCTAACCCTAACCCTAACAGGATACCTTCTCTGGGTAGAAGAGATATATACCCACCCACAGATAAACTAGAGGCCTAATGCAAGAACATTTTTGTATTCTTATCTTAAAGGCATACTATGCAGTTTTCCAGTTTTGTCAAACAGCTACCCCTAGAGTCGCTGCGGCGTACTTGTATTTAACGTTAACTGTCGTAAATACCCCTCACCAGAGCCGTCTCTATATACGGCTCTGCGTCTCTGCACTCACGGCCTGATCCCCTCCCCCCTGTATACCGGTACATGTTCAGTAGGATGGAAGAGTCGGACGTCGAACAGGCAAAGATAGACTGAATGAATGAGAAATCAAAATTTGCATAACTAATATGCCCTGAAAATACTATATAAGGCTACACAGCCTGCCTGTGTGTGAGGAAGTTCATTCACGAAGATGGTACAGAAGAGTTAAAAGATTCAGTTTACGAGCTTGAGGATTGAAGTCCTGCTCGGGATCAAAAAGTCTATAACAACGTCAGCAGTGGAATTAAAGGATCTGTTACAACCAAGGAGTGTGGAAAACATAACGAGTGCTGTGTCACCTGAGGATTGTCCTGTTGCTGAAACGAAGAAGAAGTGGTTTGATATGACAAGCAAGGTGATCAATGACCGCAATTGGAGGGGGTCAAGGGGAAGTCTGCATCGCGGTTCTCACACCATTATTCATTACAAAGCTGTTAAATTGCTAACGAAAGCTTGATGTGTTTTGCTTTACTAATTACTAATGTGTTCATCAATTTGGTGTTGCGCTCTAATCAGTGGAAAAACATGGACAGGTTCTGCACACTGCAACCAAAATTAAAAATCTGTCAGGTTAATAACATCACCTCTCAACAGTGACACAAGTTTGGACGACCAAACGAAGAACTACTAGCAAAACAAACTTTGCTTTGTATAATTAGAACAATAGCGTTACAACTAAAAGCAAAAGTTTCGTCTCAGAAATGGAGTGGTAATTAAACTGTGGAGGTTCTGGTAACTTTCAAGGATGCACATTCTTAACCATCACTACATCACTGTCACATTTCCCTTCCTCTGGCTTCCTGTCACAAAGGAGAGCTTCAGCGCTTTAGAGAAGAGGCTAATCGAGTTGGAGGTGATTACTCTGACAGCTTTTCTCTCCTTCCACCACATAAACTCTAAAAGCTGTAACTGATTGTGCTGATAAAGGAGAGGTTCTTGGCAAATGTCTTGTTAGTTTATAATATTATAGTATTAGCTTTATGTCTCACAGTGTGGTCAAAATGCTACACATCAACTCCAATTGTTATTTTTTTTTAAGTGTCCTCAAATGCCACTACAGTAATTATACTGTTAAACATTAGGATGAGTCAAAAAACTAACAGTGGCTGGGACTGTATAACACTCCACTACCTTTTTTGTGGTTCTCACTGTGGGACCACTTGTCTACAATCAATGATTATACAGGAAATTAACTGTGATTCATGATAATTAGACTCAAAGCCAACTTGGGTGCTCAAAAGAGGCGCCTTGAGAAAAATCTGCCCCAGAGTACTGAGGCACAAAACAGATTTAGAGAATAGCTCAGCTTTCTATGGATATTTACCGTTACTGAATGAGTGTGAGACAGGGAATTGTTGGAGGAGAAAAAAGCTGAATAAATAAACAACCTGTATAGTCCCTTTGGACAATGGAGTCATTAACAGGGGTCATAGTGAGTCACACTGTCGATGCTAATTTTCAGCTGAAGGGCGATGGGAATAATTGGCTTCCGATCATGCAAGACAGAAACAATATCCACACACTATATAATCAATACAGGCAATTACAAACTACTCGACATGCTCTTTAGGTGGAAGTAAAGAAAGAGATAACGATAGATCCTGATCAGCCAGGGACAAAGGGACCAAACCACCCACATTATGGGCTACTCAAACTTATGCAACCACAACGGCTAAAAAACTTTTTTTTTGTCCTCTAGAGGGGCAGCTCAGCCAAAGAGGGCAAACTTTAGCCCAGCTTTGTGCACGTCCTTGGCTCTGAGGTTCATAGGACTCATACTGGCAACACTAATGCTCAACATAGACAGCAGGCTATGGGGGAATCTACTGTATGGACTCCCATGGTTCATGTCACTGAAGTTGTTATTTGTGAAATCCATGTTTTATGATCAAGGTGACACTTTTTTTTAGGTTGACATTGCTGTGACTTTCTGCTCTGCACTTCATAGAGATCACTTCACAGCCACTGTAGCCAGTTCTTGGGTGTCATTTTTTCTCTGTCTTGCAGTTTGGATCTTAGCTGCTGCTCAGACATATTATTGCTCAGACTAACGTCTTCCGTAGATATATCAAGCACATGAGGTGTTTATACCTGTCTGATATTAAATGTAAGACCTATTTGACATTTCATGAACTAAAAGTAGAATCATTACTACGCTGTAGAAGGCAGCAAAGCTAGCATTTGTTTATACAGAAATGTCAAAGATCACTGCTTTAAATGCAGAAGACGGCTACAGAAAGACACTACCATTGATTTTCATCCCCCATAATCAATGTGTACAGCACAGTTTCTTAACTTTGGGGTCATCTCATATGCAGATACGGTCATCAGATTGGAGGGTTCTAAACCAATAATGATGTTTGGGTAATATAGTTCTGAGGTATTTTTGGAGCCTCCTTCACGCCTGTGAAAATAGCATACAAGCCATATTCAAATATACATGACAACTTGACAAGGCATTAATTGCTGGGGCCATGAGAATATTTTGACTTGGTAATTGGGTCATGGGCCATAAAAGGTTATTAACTAGTCTCTGAAGGCTGCAGAATAATGAGAAGAATTTATATTCGCAGAGCACACAAGACTGAAAACACACACGTGTGTCACGTATCACACATCCCAGCCACACAAAGAGTCAGACATCCCAGACTCTCAAACACAGACAGAGCAACAGACCGACACCCCCCACCCCACCTTATACACACACACAGCACAGAGAAGCTCATTAAGGGAGAAATGTGGAGCAGTTGATCACAGGGAGTCCATGCAGATCTAAAGCATTATCGACCTAAAAATGGCACGGTCTGTCACGGCTCTGCCATGGCTATCGACATGCTGTCTGCAGCTGGATGGATGTCTGCTCCCTGACTTTAATGGGCTGCCCTGATATCCACAGAAAAGGCTTTCAGAGATTGATTGGTGGTTTCAGCTGTCTGCCTGGTCAGCCATTCACAGCGTACAGATGAACCACACAGGAAGTCACAGGATCAGCCACTTGTTGTCCAACATCTTCTCCGCAAACTCTGACCACAGTGAACCAAACCGGGCAACTCTCCTCCTCTGAGATTTTTCCACAGCTCTCAGAGTGGGATTAAGTCCCAACTGTTGGAGTCTTATTTTTTGACTAAACTAAAAATAAGCTCACGTTTATTTGTTGAACTCATAATGACCATAAGTAATCATCAGTACTCAGTGTTACCGTGTATATTACTCAGGTACTGTTTCTGAATTTTCAGGTATACTTGTATACTGTATACCCAACTACTACATTTATTTATCTTTAGTTACTAGTTACTCCACTTCAAGATTATACTTTTTTTTTAAACCATGTGACACGCTTATAGAGTAAAATGCATTGTTAAAAACGATGTTTTCATTTAAATAAGGCACAAAGAGGTTTTATATTTTATATTTATATTGTTTTTATTTACAATATTGATTTTTTTCACAAAAAATTTGAGAAATGTCTGCGATGTTTTTTGTTCTCACGGTCGAAATCTTGAAAGTCATGTGACAAAACAATATGAAAAGAATAGGCAGAAAAAATATAACAGTCATACAATTTAAGGACCATTATTGTAATCCCGCTACATTTTTGCACTTTGGACCAACGTAGCCAGGGTATGTTTTTATACATACCGTTGATGAATGAATATGACGACTATGCCATCCACTATATCTATTTTTGATGAGCAAACTGCACAAAAACTACAAAAAAATATTTTATTTCCAAGAAATGGAGTCCTATTTATGTATTATTACATTATCGGCTGCAGTTATTACATTTCAAAGGATTTTTTTAATGCTGTGCCAATAACGTAATAACCAGCCAATAAAGTAATAACTTATTACATTATTGGCAAAAAGTTATTACCTTATTGGCTCAAAAACGTTATTACGTTATTGGCAAGTTATTACGTTATTGGCTTTATTACATTTAAAATGGCCAGAATTATTACGTTATTGGCAGGTATTACATTATTGGCTGTTATTACATTATCGGTCGCTACAAGGTTCATGTAGTGGAACTTCTTTTTTCTTTCCTACCCCATAAGTCATGTCATGACCCCTGAGAATTATCTTGTGACCCTTTGGTAGGGACTTGAGACTTTGAGGTTGGGAACAACTGGGCTACAACATTAAACTGTGTACAAAGTAGTTAGAACTAACTTCACCTGGAGCAGCTGGAACAATAAAATGCTACTTACACATTGATGCATTAGTATTAACAATCTGTAATAGGCCTATATCAGTTACAGGGGGCATTCTATGGAACAAGTGATTTTACTTTTATTATTTTTTATTTAATACTTTCAGTGCATTTTGTTAATAATACTTGTATATGTACTTTAAAAATATGTAGGATTTTTAATTGTAATGTAGAATTGTCTCCAACAGGTGCAATTGTTTGATTCTATTGGCATCTCGTTGAAAAAAATAAGCACAAATGTGAGCCTTGACAAAGTTATAAAGAAATCATTACATTTTACAGTGTTCAAGTTTTTAGAGTCGTTTCATGGCCACCGTAGTCTCTCCCTTGTGCTTGGAAGGGGAGGGAGAAGCAAGGAAGTTTTGATTTGCAATTACACTGCTAGACGCCACTAAATCTCACACACTGGTCCTTTAAGTGCTGCTCAGATTGGCACATAGAACTTTGCTGATACCAGAGATTACCACCATACACAATAACTACTATCAGCACTTTACAGCTTTACAGTTATAACAATTTTATAATGTAGTTATTAGTTGTTGCTGTGCAGTGAATACTGCAACATATACACCTTCCTTTGGATTAAAATGGCTGCATATATCAGTATGCAGTACATATTTGTCTTTAATAAAGCCTGAGGGCTGTTATTACTAACACAGTTCAATGTTCCTCATGAGTGATTATCCGGTAGAGTTCCATAACAAAAATCCTTTGTGATTTTAAATACATAAACAGATAATGTAGACATGCACAGTTCTTGTTGATAAGCCTCCATTTCAAATTAATAAACATTTTCTATTTGCATTTATGCCTTGTATTATTTGCTTTGAGCTTTATGATCAAAAAACATTTAAAAGGCAGTAAGCATGGAAAAACATTTATTTATTGTCGTTTCTAGTCCAGATGGGAAAACCAAACCTCAGGTGACTGAGGCCTCTACAAAAAAAAGTTAATGAAGTAATGCATGATTTACCATTGAGAAAGTTCTCTATTGTTCATTTGTATGAGTGGAGAAAGTAGGTGGATAGAAAAAAAAGCAAGGTGCTGCTTGGAAATTAGTGTTAAAAACTGACAAAAACAATAAAACACCTTGGGTGGATGAAGGAAAAAGGTGTAACAAGCATGGCCACATATCTGACAGAGCTGCATGTGTTTCTGTGTTTGCATACACCTGTGTGTGCATATGTGTGTGTACAAATGTGTTTGTACAGATAGGTACAGTACTTGTTTATGCAAGAATGTGAAAAATAAGCTTCTATAAAAAGCCTATAGAACACTTAAGGTTACAAAGTGTTTCACAGAACGACATACAGAACAATAAAATATAAAGTAAACCACAAAGTTCAGTGAATCGGCTCAGTAGCAAAACATTTTAAATACTTTATAGACCAACCTGATCTCTTTGGGCAACTTGCGTTACAATATTACAAAGACCTGATTATCTTTGGTTTAAATCTGGATTTTGTGAGAAACATCATATGTAGCTAGGTTTCAGTCTACAATGAACCTTGACCTTCAAGCAGGGCTGCAACTAACACTTATTTTTATTATTTTTAATCTGTCGATCATTTTCTGATTAATCAATTAGTTATTTGGTCCATAAAATATCAAGAAATGGTGAAAATGTTAATCATTGTTTCCCAAAGCCCAAGGGGATGTCTGCAAATGTCTTGTTTTGTCCACAACCCAAAAACATTCAGTTTACTGTCATAGAGGACTGAAGAAACTTAAAAATATTTACATTTGATAAGATGAAATCAGACTTAAAAACAAAATAGAATAACAACTACTGATAGCCTTCTTGATGGCTGAGGTGTAAACTGTGCAAGCACAGATGTGAGTCTTACTTTTCACTGGGATCATTGCCTAACCAAGAATTGAACCTTGAGGAACACCTGATATAGGATTATATGTTTTTTTTATTACCACTAAAGAAGACCTGCCATTGAGTGACTGGAACGTGAGAATGCAAGTGCTAGCAACCACAGCCGACCTGTTGCTGTGTGGATTGTTCTAAAATAGATTCTAGATATCTCAGAGAAGACTGCTTTCCTTTTAACATAGAATCAAAATAATCAGACGGATTGAAATTGTTTTAAAAAATAATAGAAAAAATGTTTTCTCTACAAATGACGCAGCCAAAGCAGATTTATAAGGATAGGATTAAATGTCTGTTTGCTTGCGTCTGGAGGTATCCATACATTTGAGTAGTGTGTAGCTCTGTTTACAAATACAGTATATAATGCATATGTGTGCTTGTGTGTGTTGGGCTGTAAAAGTCAGTGGGGGCAGAGAGGCAGTTAATCAGCCACCTCTCTCTTCTCACAGTTTTCTCCAAAGGGACGTGCCAAGAGGCAACCGCTGAGAGTGAGAGACAGTATCTTGATTACATTTTTCATCAAAACAATAGGCTCTCTCCAAGACTAGCAGCCGGTAGCAGCCGAACCATATAATTGAGAAGATGTAATATTGCCAGGTAGAGAAACCTGTTTCCCTCAGGGTTAGAGAAGCAGATAACAGGAACACAAGCATGAAAGAACAATTTTCATGCACAAAGGACATGGGCCTAATTATTGACTACGTTTTTAAAAAAGGTTGCTATTTTGTGGTGACATAATAGTGAGATGAATAAGGAGGAGAGCAGAGAATCATAGATAGACTGAACATGTATGACTTGCAGCATGATGTGGTTGAAAGGGTGAATGGAAATACAGTAATTCTGAAACTCTGAATATTGATCTGAACCGCATGTGCACCACAGAGATTCAGCCTTTGGGGAAAGCAGGGGCTGACTTGGTAGAGGGTTGAAATGAATGGAAAATAATGGTGAAGGGATGGCTCTCAGATGGTGAAGGCTGCCTGGAGGATGAGTCACTCTCTGATCCCTCGTTTCCAAACAAATTAAAGTGAAAACAAGCACCGGAGGAGAGCAGCTTGATGAGCTCTGTGGAATCAATATGCTATTAAAACCTGTCTTTGCCCGCCTCTGCCCATCTGTGCCCCCTACTCGACCTAACACTGACTGGTACAACTTGCTGCTTCCCGGCCAGCACTGCATGGCCTGCTTCAGCTGGCTCACTGAAGGGCTGGCAGAACTTGTTGTTGTAACTGTATGTGTGTGTTTGTGTGTGTGTGTGTGTGTGTGTGTGTGTGTGTGTGTGTGTGTGTGTGTGTGTGTGTGTGTGTGTGTGTGTGTGTGTGGTCAACTGGCACACCCGCATGTACTGCATCTGGCGGCTAGTTTGCCTGTAGGCTGGCATCTGCTGCTGTTATAGAAAGTGTTGTTTTGTAACTAGATCATCACACAAACAACATGCAATGATAATTAGATGAGGTTTCCTTTGCTTCATGACGAGGAAACATCCTGCAGTGGTTGCTCAGGTAGACAGACTCATAAAATTCCCTGGGGGCAATTCACAGCATAAACTCCACCTGGCTTGCAGGTCTTTGGACTTGATTCAAATCAGTGTTTTGAGCACTGCCAGGCAGAGTTACAATACTTTAATGTAACAGCAGAGTATAGCAGGTCAATTTACTTACTGACTGCTCTGTGTACTTTGACTGTATGGCAGACAGACTGGCTGCTGGGTTAATAGCTGAAAGATTATACATGCATGTCTTATCTGACTCTGGCAGAGCTCTCCTTACGGACTGCAGCTCTCACTCCCTCTCTCTCTCTCTCTCTCTCTCTCTCTCTCTCTCTCTCTCTCTCTCTCTCTCTCTCTCTCTCCTCTCTCTCTCCCTGTCTGTGCCCTCTCTCCCTCTCTCACACAAAGGAAATCTAAGGAAAAAGTGAGTGTGTTACAGTTTTAATTGATTTGACACTTTTCTCCAAACTTAAATTGACGCTCTCACAGTATAGATTAAAAATAAACCAAAATCCATGATTGTTGTGCAAACTGTACAGTGTATTAGTGTTTTTTGTAGGCCTTTTTCACAGCAGACATTTTGACTTGTCACAGTAGGAAAAGCACAGCTATTACTAATAACTGGTGAGGAATTGTTCAGTACCGTCAGATTCATGTACTTTCACTTCATTGTGTCACAATTTGAGTGCAGCTAACTGACATACACCTACATAACAACTGACAATTTTAGTTGTCATAGCAGTAAGCCATCCATAACATTAATTATGGCTTTGCTCCTTTAAATGTCCCAGCCTTGTAATTTGTCAGCCTAAATTAAGTGTAGCCATTATCAATGTAGAAGTTACACCTGTGGTTTTCAGCAATGACATGTCAAAATGTCTGCTGTGCAAAAGATCTGTTACAATATGTTTCCTCACCCAATTAGGGCCAACAAAACCAACAGTAAGTCAGGAAGATGTCAATCAATCAGCCACAGTCTGTAAATAGCACTTAATGGCCATGGACATATACAGTATTGTAGGGGCTTTGACAAATTATGCTTATGGTCATAAAATCTTCTTCAAATCATATAAAAAAGTGTTCCTGTGTTAATGTGTATCTTCCCAATAGATTACTGGGAACATAGCCATTGGTATTCTTTTTCTTGTGATTAGAAACTGGCATGATTTCCTGGCTGTGTTAACTGTTTTAACAGCCTGTTGCTGTTGGACTATTTCCTAAAACTCATGCATGTATCTTTGTCTTCAAACTACTGCCTTTCCACTTGGATATATTCCAAAAGATTGGCTTGGAAATGCCAAATATACAGGACAGTTAAGGTATATTAATTGCAGGGTACCAATGTTTGTGTCTGTATTTTTTTTTAATCAGATGTATGTATAATTCTTATCACGCTGAGGTAGAGGTCTGCTGTGTGTTCACTGTGCTCAGCCAACCTGAAAACACTAATGAAATACTGTGTGAAGATGAAAGGTCGAATATTCATAAAAATGAGAAAACTTTCTTTCATGATGACAGCTGTTTCATCTCTAAGACTGCACCTTTACCGTTTTTAAACGAAGCCTCAACCTTGAATTTGGTGTTCATACAGTACAGTAGTTATATAATCTCAAAAGTCTCAAAAATTGTAGTTCAATACACACTAAGACAACAGCTTTAAACATTGTATAATATATGGTAACTTAAGAGTACACTATAGGATTAACTGGTATCAAGCAGGGAATTTGCAACCAACTGATTACCACTCGCCCTCCCAAGAGTGTAGGAGAAACTGCAGTGGCCACGAAACTCACAAAAAATGTGAAAGGCTGTATATCTAGAGCCAATGTTTGGTTTGTCTGTTTTGGGCTACTGTAGAAACATGGTGGGTCAACATGGCAGACCACTGCTCCCTCTGTAGATAAAAACTGCTCGTTCTAAGGTAACTCAAACATGTTTTCAGGTGATTAAACTCTAAAGAAAACATATTATTATATTCAATTTCTGCCAATAGAGCCTTGTAGATGTTACACACTGGAGCTTTAGGTTGCAGTTGTCACCTATGAGATCATTAAAGTCAAATCTTGTCCTAAAACAATTTCCAGCCATTTCCTTCATCAGGGATTATCCATCAGTAGATGATGGTACATGATTCACTGACAGTCCCCAGAGCAATTATATGTTAGTGAGTTTAGTCATTCACTCCATAAAAAAAAAGTCATTGAGGGCCTGTTTCAATTCATAAGACAGTCTGTCCGTCAGTGCAGCTGCTTCTATGACACACATTCAGCCATCCCACAATACGCAGGAGGAGAAGTCATTACAATCTGACAGGTTCCCTAGGAAACAGCTTCCCACTCCACTGCTAGCTGTGGGGGCTTTTTTTTTTAGCTTTAACTCTTCTTTTCTTATATAAAAGAAATAAATATTGTGTCCATCATCTTTTATTGTGTTGTAAGTCTCACAACATAAATATACCATATAACATTTAGAGGAGACAGGAAGAGAGACATAGAGAGAGAAACTAAGGCAGGGAGAAAAAGATTGTCCATGCTTCTAAAGCATGCAGGCCATATCCAAAATGATTTAAATCACATTTCTCTTGAGCATTCATCTCCATTCAGTGAACTCTCGGTTGGTTGACTTCCAATTTAGAATGATTCAACACACAAATGAAGGATGGCAAGTGTAGCTTTGGATTTACACCACATGAAAGGACGTGAGGAGATTGAAGAGAGGGGCAGGAGATAGCCTTGGATGGCTCATTAGGTTGACATCACAAGTGTGAATATGACAAGTTTTTGTATATTTACAGAATAAAGCCTACATTAAGGCTTGCTTGCTGTGCTGCTTATTAACACTTAATTCCATAGTTATTTAGTATTAGCATAATGTACAACAATGCTGTTTTTTCAGTGTACAGGTCTGATGGTCTCCTGAGGCATTTAAATTGTTCTCAGTTTCTATTAGTGGACTAATGTCTTTCTTCAAAAAACACGTCATAACACCAGCAGCCTGCACTGACATGCAGAATGATTAATGTAAGACACTGTTGGTTTTCTCTGCTATTCAGCATAATAAGGAGCCATCAGAAATCACCCGATCAGCAAGGTTCAGAAAGTTTTTCCTGGTATTTCAGCATAATGCCAGTTGACTAATGAGCTATGTCTGTTGCTCCACAAAGCTCATACTGGCCCAAGCTTTGATCAGTGAACTGTGAGCTGGATGCCCTCTATGTGGTGGATCTTTCTTCTTCATCCATGCAAGAAATGTTAAGCACAGAAGCCCTGCAGACCAACTTCAGTAACGACGACAAAAATAAATATTAACTTGAATCAAATCCAACTGCAGTCTCAGAAACTGGTGTGCCACAAAAACCCACATTTAAGGGCAGACACTGTGATGACAAGATGATCTTTCACTTTTATTGCACAAATCAGAGACATTTGATGCCTTATTAGAATTCATGGGGTTCTCAGAAGGACCGTCTTAGTCAACTGACAAAGAAGGGAACATAATGAACATTTAGCATTGGCGGAAAGGTACATCCATGCTACTGCATAAATTTGCTTCTGCTGCCTCAGTGTACTTTCAGAAGCAAACTGTGACACAGGAGCGTGTGTCAAATGTGTTTTGAGAATATTAAAAAATGTAAGAGAGATTTGATATAGAGCTTTTAATGCATAGGCCATTCACAGAGATAGGAGAAAACAAACAAACACACAAAGAGGGAGAGAGAGAGAGAGAGAGAGAGAGAGAGAGAGAGAGAGAGAGAGAGAAAAGGAGAGGATTAATCTCCCTGAGGATGAACATCCATATCCAAACATCTGGAATGAGGCACCAACAACCAGAGGAGAGGAGGAGGTCCCAGGACGGTCGATGGTCCAACACAGAGAAAAGTTGAAAGAGAGGACAAGAATGAGAAAATAAGGAGAGAGAGGAGGAAGAGAGAGCGAGATAGGCACACAGCTGTGCCTGTGGAACATAAAGATGGTTAGAAAGATGCAGTCATTTTCCGAAAGTTTGTATTCTCGTCCGCAGGACAACCATGGACTATCAGTGCTAGCCATAAAAGACAACTCCAAGAACTAAAACCTCAAAAAAAAAATTTGTTACCTTAGAATGAGTGGTTTAACGCTATGGGTCGCCTTCCATGGATGCTGCCATGTTTCTACAGTAGCCCAGAAGGGACAAATCCATTTACATCTAGATAGGGCTGTTTGCATTTTTCACAGACATTGTAGTTTTTCCCTCGCGCTTGGGACGGAAGGGTGAAGTGAGTAAGTGCAATCTGCAATCTCACCACTAGATGACACTAAATCCTGCACACTGGTTCTTTACATTTGGATTCATAGACCTCAGTCAGATTGTCTGATGTCAGCAGGGAGTATCTTCCAGAAGAAGGGAGCACGATAAGACAAGGCCCTGCAGCAAGCTGTTCTTTTTACCTCTGGGGACAGACAGGAGCCCTGTTTTCTGAGAGCACAGAGCCTAGAATGGAACATCGTCGTCAGCATCTAATCGCCTTAAACCTTATGTTATTAAGATGAAGATGAAGGGGCAAGGTAAAACTGCGTTCACAACCATTTGAAGACTTTTGGTACTAAAAACAAAACAGTATAATAATCAAGTTTGGGATAGATGAAACTTAATTAACGTATGTGCATCAGCCAAGGACAGAAAAGAGCTAATTTTAGCTATGTTGCATAGGTGAAAAATACTGTCTTGATGATTACTGTAATGTGTTGATAAAAAAGAGGTTAGAATCAAACTTAACTGTCAAATTTAAGTTTCGGTCGTTTGGCGTGTGTGTGGTGGGGTGTGTGTGTGTGTGTGTGTGTGTGGGGTGGGGGGGGAGCAGTCGTACCAGTTGGGTCAAGGGGCCTAATTATCAGGAACCAGGAAGACAGTGTTTGTTGTTCAGGGTATATGAGAGTGAGATATTTAAAACACAAGTTTTATAATATTATAATTTTATTATATTAATTATATTGACATGTATTAACTTTTTTTTGCTATTCTAAAAGTTTGAGTCTTTCAAGAGAACCTGAGGAGGCAATTAAGTGAACTTTAACATTCTGTGACCCTGTCACTGCAGAGGTGTGCTTTATGCAGTGAACCATGTTACATTTCACTTGTCATGGAGATGTGTCATGTAAGATGTAAGGATAAGAACAGAATTATTCACCAAGAAAAAAATGCATAGATAAATGTGTTTCCAATATTTTACTGTTACATGCAACTTCCTGCAACTGGTACCAGTATTATTATAAACAAATGAGAGATAGAGACAATGGGAGTAAAAACTTAGTTTCTATTTCTAGTTGATTATACCTCTGCTTTAAAATGAACAAACTCAAATCAACAATGCATCCACAATTATTCAGTGTTTCATCAAAATTCCCATGATTTCCTTGGATTTCATCAGATATTAAAGGTTGTGAAATGCTAAAACCTAATTATTTTCCTTGGGCAGACATTCAGCATTTGAAGTGTCTTGTCAACCAAGGCTTGGGACACCATGGGGGCTGAGCTTGGTAGAAGAGGATTTCTCCAAGTAAAATCCCATAATACCATAAGTCCACTCTGGGATAGGGCCTGGGCAGCCTGGCCTTGCTTTCCTCCCACAGACCTGTTTTATAACGCCTGAGAGTAATCTGTGGGTCATCCGCATCTCAGTCTCACACTTCTCACCGACAATGTCATCTGTGTGTTCCACAGAATGAGAAAGATCACAGTGTTAAGATGCTTTTATGTGAAAGCAGACAACGGCTGTACAAAGAGTGAATTGCATGTATCTACGATAAGAACCCCACCCATGTATCATAGACCTATAAACCAATATGAGAGGTATGCACTAAAAGGACCTGCCTGTGCTCATACATTATGCATATGTTTTATTAAAGATTTGGTGTACTTAATAAATCTCGTAAGACAACAGGTACTAGCATAAGATGTATTATTTTGGTTTGAGGTTCACATGGCTTGTATTTTACCTCCTACACTAGCTCTTCTATACAAAATGTCTTCTACAATAGTGTCTTTGCTGCATGTATCACTTAATTCATTCAATTCTATCTTCATGAACAGATAATGTTTGTGAGATTTTTAGTGTCCCCTATTAATTTGTCTTCATTCAGGCACTCACAGGTGGGAATCACTACTTGTGCTGCTCTCAGCAGCTGTAATTGGTAATGAATGACCCCCCTCCATAGACTTACTGTGGGCTTTTAGCCACAATGGCTGCTGGGACTCCTTGTCCACTGATTGTGAATGACTATTGTGACTATTAGTTTGGGATGAAAAGAAGTAAAGCACAGTAGTACTGTATTATATTCAGTTTATGAGAAGTGTGTGTATACAGTGCCTCTATATTGTACATCAGAGGTACAGTAAAGCTAGTAGTAGATAGGACGGTGGGTGGCACAGCAAATAAATTACAGCATCAATTGTCAGCTGCCTCAAGAACCGTCTTTTGTGGCTGACATTCCCATTCATTTACAGCTCCTTTCACAGAATTCCTTTGTCTGAATTACTGCAGGGCTCAGCCCATTTCTCGTCCTCTCACCCTCCTTCACTTCTCAACCACCTTCTCACTCATTTTTTCTACTCTGACAGGTTATCCGGTTCTCTGTCTATCCCTCTTCTCACCCTCTTCTTCTCCATCGTTTCTCTTTGCCGCTTTCTTGAAGATGAGATGATAGTGCTGGTAATTAGCTCGTGAGAGGTGTGAGAGGCTCTATGTGGGCTGAAGGAACAAGAGTGCGTGCTTGACAATGGACCAAAGATAATGAAGAGATTCAGGGTGAGAGCCCTGGGAGTCCTCTGAACTCACGGGAGCTGGTGTGGAGATGAGTGACCTGTTGAAGAGAGGAGAGGAGGAGAGGAAAGGATTAAGGACATCCTTTAAAAAGAAACCAATTACCTGCCAGTACTCGTCCACAGTCTGAAATGTCCCTACACACATACAGTATACACACACACACACACACACACACACACACACTGTTCCTCCTCATTTGCCAAGTAATCAAACAGCTTTCAACCACAGTACGCTCAGACAAGTCACACTTGCTCTTGTTTTGTTCCATTTGTTCCATTTGGCTGTCAAAGCTTGTGACTGTCCAGTCACAATTTTGTGAAATTCACTGTGAAAGCTCATCTACTAAACAGAGAAATATGTTGAAGGGAATGACCCTGAAAAGATTCAGTTTTGTAGATAAAGACCTTTAGCACTGAAGACAAACTCAGTCATTGGGAGAGATGGTAGAAGAGATATAATAGAGGACATTTCTTGTGGTTCTTTCTTGAGGTCTATTTTAGACTCTTCTACTATGCAGATCCAAGATATGAATTTTATCCAATCACAAGTAATCATGCATGAGTCCGCCTGATGTAAGACTATTTGTGCACATTAGAGTCATTTTTATGCAAATTACAGGAAAGAAAAACACATTGTCTTACTTCTAGCAGTATCTGGCCATGCAGATGATTTTGGTTTTATTTGATCAGGATTTGAAATATGTTTTATTCTGCCACAACCCCAATACAATGGATGTGATTGGGAAAAATTCAACAGTATATCTTTTCCCAGAATCAGTGTTCTTTCCAGTGCTTTGTATCAATGAAATGGTTCAAATACACAACACAGTATCATTGCTACATGTAGTGTGCCCTACATGTAGCCAGGTGTTAAGTGGGTAAAGGTTTGGTTGGTGGATGTGTGTGTAGCACATTTCATTCATTTTGTATCAAATACCTGCAAATAATGTTTGCTTTTTTACTTTAATTGTAACCTTAACCAGGTGTTTTATTCCCCTAAACCCCCACATTATAAACCAAGTTGATTATTATTGAAATAAAGATTATTTTCCATAAACATAAGTTTTTATTAACTGTAACCATACCATAGTTGCCATAAGCAGACATTGTAGAAGGCAAGAATAAAAAATAACAAAACACACACATCACATTGAACACTTTCTTGGGTTTTGCAGAATTGTATAGTATCAACATTCTTGTCTGGTGGTAAGAACAGTGTACACAGTGTGTTTTCTGTGCTATCCAGAGAGATGGAGATGCAGTGTCTGGGAAAATATGAGGCTGTTGTTCCATAAGAGATCTCTTTTCACAGTGTTGAATGCTTTGGAAGAGTCGACAAAGGCCATAAACAGGTCCTGATGTTGCTCTTGGCACTTTTCCTGAAGCTGCCGGGCTGTAAAGATCATGTCAATCATGCTCCTTTTCTACCTAAATCTACACTGTGATTCATCATTGACTCTGTGATGTTGCTACCTTATCCAGGACTTTACCAGCACAGATAGGACTGATACGCTCCTACTATTGGCAGATTTGGTTCATAGGCACTGTGTGGTATAATGTTTCTTTGCCAGGGGCATATGGAGGGTCATTATTCTTACACTAATGCCACTCACTAAATCACTTTATGATGGCTAGTCCTACTCTGTGGAGATGTCCCCTGGGGGGACACCTGTCCAGAGGAAGGTGTAACCCATCTAAATAGGGCTGCTCAGTCACACAGGGGTTGCTGTAAGCAGAGAGTAGCAAGCAGAGAGCACTACTACTGCACTCCTGCACAAGATGCTTCACACACACCTCGTGTCTTACACATACAGAAACATGTCCCCTGCGGATTTTACTTATTTCGTCATTCATGTGCTGATATTTTGTCCTCTTACATAAAGAAATACAAAAATACACATACACATACAGATAAAACAGGAACACACTCGCAAGGATAAAATGGGAAAAGCCAGGCAACAGCAACTGTTTCAATAAATCTCTACTGTACCTGCAAGTCTCCACCTGAGCAGAAAGGGCTAATGTGTTGAATTCATTATCATTTGGCTTTGATGTCTAATTAGACTCCTAAATTGGTGTCCACTTACAAAACATTCTAATAAATTATAGATACTGTATAATTAATGAAATGCATATGTCTTTTTCTCTCTGTTACCAGGGAAACTTTGAGTAGATCAAAGGATCAGTAACTGTCTTTCACAATTTATGAGGTTTATTTCAAAGAATACTTTCAGTAGCATCAGGTGGGTGATTAATGACTCACTGCTACAGATGATGTCTCTACTCTACTAAATGTTCACATAAAGCAGAGGAAATTAGAGTTGGGTAGTAACAATATTCTTTATCGACAGCATAGAAAATGTTTTTAGTTGGATAAATGTAATTTGATTTTGCTTGATTGGAACATCTCAAAGCATCTAAACTAAATTCAACACCAAAAACAAATAGGACCAAGGAAGAGTACAGCATATGATTGTTTTTCATCCCTGTAACACACAGACCCACAAGCCACTTAGAATTTTACCCCTTGGTCGGTTAATTTGGCCGTAATACTGGTTATGAATACATGGGATGAATATCTTTCACCACTACACTGTCTCCTTCAACATTCACCACTGAGGCTATGACCTCTCAAACCAGTGTCATGAAAGAGCTTCAACTCTGTCTTCTACTTTTCTACACACACTCTATTTTTTGACCACACATACACACACACAAAAAGAGGACCATGACTGAAGGCCATCAGAACAGAGACTGAACTTTTTCAGAGACACATTGCCAGCAGGCAAAAGGCTCAAACAATGTGCACACACACATGCACATGCACGCACACACACACACACACACACACACACACACACACACACACACACACACACACACACACACACACACACACACACACACACACACACACACACACACACATACACACAGACAGACACACAACTTCAAATAAAAAGCAGTATTAAAAAAGCGACCCATGTACTGAGGCTGAGTCCTTGCTGCAGCGGCCCAGGGTTTGAATCCGAGCTGTGGCCCTTTGCCGCATGTCATCCCCTCTCTAGTGTATTTTAAATTTTATAGAACTTAGTTTTTTAGTTTTTTTAAGTGTATTAAATTCAACATACTTAGAGTGGTAATTCAGTGTACTTATGGGAAGTATCATTTTTGGAAATCAATTGTTAGTATACTTTTTGAAAGTGTACTATGATCTCACTTTATTAGAAGTGTTACTTCTGTACACTTCAGTACAGTACACTCTAAAATAAGTGTATTTTTAGTGGCATGTCAGAGTACTTTCATAAAATATGTTTTATAGTGGCAATTTAGTGTACTTTTAGTAAGTACACTTATTTGTAATAAAGAGTTAGTATAATTTTTGAAAGTGTACACTGATTTCACTTAATCAGTAGTGTGATCTTAGTACACTGTAAACAAAGTGCACTACAAAGTGCACTACAATATACTGTGTACTTTTATTAGCATATCAAAGTGCTTTCAGAAAATATGCTAAAATGCAAATGCTCTTCGTGGAAATGTCTTAATTTACTGTAGCCTACTAATGGAACGTGTATTTACATTGTTATGCTGATTTCTGAAAGGGTAATATGATAAAATGCTGCAGTGTGGACTAAGTAAGTATATTTTGTTTAAATAATATTTTGTCATTAGGCTCCACATCTTATTGAGGTAGTACATACAAGTCTACACTGTTACCATCATGTATTAATGCACAAACACTTGATTGACAGAAGGGTCACTTTATGTAACAGGTAAAGAACAGTAATTCTTTGTACAGATATTGTATTTACATGTCAGTTCAATAGGTATCAGAATTTCGGGACTTATTGGCAGTACTCAGCTTACAGCAATTTCCTTGATGCCCAGCCACATTAGTCTCGTTCAATGTTGTTTGGTAGAGGAATAACATATACCTTCTCCCTGGATTCAACCATGACACATTTGCGTGCCAATGACTCTGGATGGATGGCATACACTATATTGCACTCAGACACTTCATACACAAAGCTTGATGCAATATTAAGCGTTGTGTCTCTGCACAGCTTCCTTCCAGACTTAACAAGCTCCTTGACCAAAACCATCACCATCACCATTCACAGAAGTCATCATCACCTATTTCTCCACTGTCTTTTAGCCTCCTATACTCCCCTCCACATTGCACATCTCAAATTAAACCTGGAGTTGATGTATGTGTTTGGATTTTGATGTTGGGATTTTCCAGAATCTCTTTAATTTGCAAAGATAAACTGATCACCAAAAAATATGAACCCTTTTCTAGATTAGCATCCACATCAAATCTGCCTCACACAGAACATACTGTGTCAAACCACAATCTTTTGTTCCAATATAATTTGAACACTGATGGCAGTAGAAATGGGGCACATACTCACCATATTGGCCATAGGATTTATGGAAGAGATAAGAGGTTGCTGGTATCAGTGCAGGGAAAAGTTCATGGAAAATCTGTAAAAGATGGTCCAGAGCAATCCCGGTCAGGTTATGCCTCAGGACGTAGGCCATTAGAAGGAGCAAACTTTGACCTTTGGTAATTGGTGCTCCAGGGTACAAAAAGGTAATCTCCACAATTTCCATCCTACAAAATGACACATTGAGATTAATAAAACATTCAGTACAATGGACAAAACATTCTCAACAGTACATATTCAAGTTGTCATAGTTTCTAATCATTTAAAAATGCCCTATATGAATGACACAGTACACATTAACTTTGCTCTACTACCCGAGCAAAATCTAAGACATGATTAAATATTATAATTATTTGTATGTTATTTGCTAAATATGATTAAACATGAAATGTCCTTGTATGCATTAGTTTGGGAACCCCTGGAATCGAGCACCATTTTTTGGATCTTTCCTTGGTTGGGTATTAGTCTCTGTGCTCTGATGGGTTTTGATAAGTTGTCATCACTGAATCACTGAACTTCAATTTACAGATATTTTAGGGATTCCTTGTGTGTACAGTTAGTTTTGGGGCGTCCAACACAGTATTTCATTATGTTTTTTTGGGTTCAAACATCAGACCATAGTAAAATGCTACGTCTAGTTATCACTATGATCAAGATTTGCTAGAATCTTGTGCCTTGATGCACTCTTTGGGCATGGTTTTATGTCACCCAGAGATCTCAATTCAGCTTTCTTGTAGCCTGTTAAGCAAAATGTGCCTGACATGATAATAAAGTCTATGTTATTCTATTCTATTCTATTCTATGGCAGAGGAATGAAATTTGTTTTTCTGATAATGCGTGCATCAAGTCATCATAGCAAATTACTCCTGTAAGAGAAGGCTAATCTCACAAAGATGCTGGCCTGTGAGTAATTGTTATCTTACCTGTGACGGATTTGGGTTGGGTCGCTCAGCCCCTGGTCCTTGCATGGTCTGGTGCTCTCCTACACAGTAAAAAATAACCGTTAAATTTACATAAAAACTATGTAAAATCCCTACAGAAAAGTATTGTAAACCCCAAAACATATATTTTTTGTTTAAATCACAGTGAACTTTTGTAAACTATTAAACAGAATGTTTTTGTTATATTTACAACAACAACACGTGATTATAATCAAATTTATTTGTGAAAACTACAAATATTGGTAATAAAAACTGAGAAACACTGTAATACTCATAACAAAACAATTTTGTTAATTTGACATGCAAATATTGTAAAACCTATAGTTTTAGTCAGTTGTTTTGAAAAATACAAAAAAAATATGGAAGTCACTTTAAGTTTTTGCTTTACTTTTAACATGATTGATGAAACAATGCAAATTGAGGTAAAAAAAAAGAAAAAAAACAAAACAAAAATCATTGTGAACCTGAGAGGTTTTCTATAGGCCTATTCATATAGGCTACAATTATAATAACATTTGTTTGGAAGATTTTTTGTTTCCCTCCTCACCTTACAGCCCAGAGCCATGCCCCTTCTCTCATCATTCATTTTCCCACTCAGTTCAATCACCTCCAATTAGCCCATGTCAATTACTCAATCACAACCCTTGAGAATAAAAACCTTTTTGAACTTTGTAACTTGTACTGGACACCCTGTGTTCTCACCGACACCCTCATTGGTCTCAAGCCAGCCCCTAGCCCTCCTAAAAACCCTCCTCTTGTTTTTATAATTTAGGCTGTTTGTAGCTTATTGTAGAGTGTAGGCTAAAAGAAATTAAAACCATTGATATATGTAAAGTAGACCTAATACTCTGTTCAGTCCTAATCCTTGTATGCCTTGGGTTTCTTTTAGTCTTTAAAATTTAATGTAATACTTAGCTTACTGGTTTATATTGATAAAATAATATTAATAATTTGAGCATTGTGTCATTACCACAGGCTAAACAACCGAGTCTGCCTAATTTTGAATTTCAAAGTGCGCAGCTGAAGCTCGTCTCTGATTGGATACTGATGTGAGGGCGGGAGTAGCTCCTCGTTCACGGCTGCGGCTGACGGACCACTTTGTCATTTTAAGTTTTTAGGACAAATCTACGATTTTAACACAAGTTTTGTGGAGGGTCTGCTGCTGTTCAGTGGGAGAAGCAGGAGCTCCTCGTTCACGGCGGCGGGCCTACGGCTGACGTCATTAACAAGCGAGCTAGCTTGCTGGAGAGAACACAGGAGTTTTTTTCAGGACAAATCTATAATTTTAACACAAGTTTTGTGGAGGGTCTGCTGCTGTTCAATCGGAAAATTCAATGTTTGCACGGTTAGCTTCACATTTACTTTTTTCGAGATCAAAAGAAAATGTGTGCTGAAACCACATGGTGTAACCTAGCACCAGTTCATATTTAATACCAGTTATAACTTAGCTGAAAAGCACAGGCAAATGCTTGAAATCCTAAAAATGATCACCTGCGTCTTTTGTAAAAAGAAATTGGATACATTAAGAGGCTATGTACTGCATTGCAGAGTGCATAGGAATGAGCCCCGTTGTCTTTTCAAATGTGTTGGCGCCAACTGTAGTCAAACATTTAACACTTACTCAGCTTTCAAGGGCCATTTTTATCGTGTGCACAATGCACCTGCATCGCATGCTGCTATAGCTGTTGCTGCAGATTTAAAATGTGCAGTCTCATTATGTGCCCTCCATTTTCACACGGTTTAAGAGCTTGTGATACTGACCGTTTTTATACTGTATCCTTGTTTTAGAGCTGCCAGGACTGGTGTCTTCACTCAAAACAGTCCTATACAAAATGGCAGATTCACCTTTGTCTTCCATGAATTCCAGCCAAAGCGACTCACCACGCACTGGCAGTGACACTGGCAGTGAAGACATGGTATGACTGAAGGACCTTAAACCGATCCCTCATTAGCATTGTGCAGGCCCTCCAGGATTTTGCGATCTTGCATGTTCACCAATTCATGCAAATTCAGGGATTTTTCTGCATTTGCGGGTTGTAATATTCAATAAATACGAAATCATACACTGCAGAAACGGCTTATCTAACCAAGTGTTATTCATTTTCAAAAGTGAAAAAAAATTCTAGTTATGTATCTAGGATATGTATGTATTTAGTTAGGTATTGTTTTCAGTATAAAAGACTAACCTAGGGCTTTATTGTAAAATCATTTGACTTAATTTAAAATGAGTTTGAGTATCATTACGCAAACAAGCAAATTTGGCTGCCAGAAATAAGAAAAATTCTTAATAGATTAAGTCAAAATGATCTTACGAGAAAGGGCTAGGTAAGTCTCTTTATAGTAAAAACAATACCAACTAGCTTTTTATTATCTGCTGTGTAGAATTTCTGCTATTTTTGCAAAATCTTTGTTATGATTGGGTGCAATAAGCATACCAAAAAAAATCTTACAAGATCCTGGAATTACTAATTGTGTTAAAACACGAGACACGTGCCAACCTGCCCTATAGAGAAGTGTTTGTAATGTACCTTTTGTCTTAATCTGCTTGTGTGTTTTCACAGATGTCATTGGGAAACTCATCAGTGCAAGTCCCAAAATGTCTCTATCAGAGGCTGAGTGGGAGGAGGATGTCCCTCTTCACACAGGAACTGGCCACATTGCTGTTTGGAAGGGAAACTTTGGCCAAGGCAACCCTCACAAGGAAAGGGAAAAAAGGCGAGCTGAAGGAGCAGCTTGAGCCAGAAAAAACCAACGCAATTATAGGTACAGTAGTGTCATAATTATGAATACACATCCATTGTCACACATCAAGATGAACAGTGACTGCAGAGCTCCATTACCAGCTCAAACTTCAATATACTATATATTATAGCTTTGTTACTTTCAACATCTGTAACTGGAATATGAATGAAACATAAATGAAGTGTTTTACTTTTAAGAAGAGTTTTGGTCATTTTTTAGATTCAGTAATAAGTGTGGTTTTATATAAATAACATGTTATTTCACAGAGGTTTTATGAAGATTTTAAAACCTGGTTCGTGTAACATCTATCAATATGAAAATGTTAAACCTGTATTAATGACTGTAAGCAACACAATACATTACTGTCTCACATTCAAACTTTATTATGTTGGAAGATAAATTACATCATAATATATAAAATAAAACGTAAAACATAATTGCAGCTTTTACAAATATCTGAAGGTTAACTTTGGTAATAATAGTTTCAAGTTAAAATATCAGACTATGAAATATGGATACAGTACAGTTTACAGTTGTACTTACTGAGGAGTTTTTAAACCACATAAACAAGTTACTTTATTAGATGAGTGATTCCTTCAGTTATATCAACATGTTGTACAGGATAAAGTATTCCAGGCAGGTTTCTGCCTCATTATGGTAAGTTTCCATGGTCTCAGTAAACTAATGTGTATAAAGAATATAGCAGATGGGAGGTTACAGTAATCATCATACTATTACTCTGATTACTTTGGTACATTTACTGGGTGTTTCTTCACTAGAAACAACTGCTTGACTAATGTTATTAATATTATGTAATATATAATATGTTTAACTTCACTGGGCTGTGTAGACTGTTGGTCACTGCTCACTTCTGTACCTGTGAAGACAAGCATAAAACACAGTGTTGGTTCTCATAATTAAGGTATAAACACTAACATTGTGTGATAGATAGAGGTTAATATATATATAAGTAATATAGCAGTATTTACCTGAGGAAAACGTCACAGAAAGCTGTGATCCTGATTGTTGATGTTGTTCCTTTCTCCGTGATTTCAGGTTCCCGCTCTAACATGTCCGGTGGTGAAGTTTTTGGTTTAGAAGCAGTTATTGAATTAATATTGACAGTAGAAATGCAGCTAAACTCAGTAACAGTGAAGAGCTACCTGCCGGCAACAAAGGGGAGGGGCCGGAGCGTCATCCTCGTGAACTGCGTCATAATGCCGACCAATCAGAGCAGACTGGGCTCTTTCGGAGGGGGGCTTTAAAGAGACAGGAGCTAAAACCGATCGTTTCAGACAGAGGCTGAAAAGAGGTGCTCAGCTATAGGCAGTATGAGGAAAACTTATCTGTTTTTTGAACATTAAAACATCTAAACCTATTGTAGGAGGGCCACAAAATACAATTATGAACCTGAAAAAAGGGGCATAATATGACTCCCTTAAGCATGTTTTTCGCTAGCCAATGTCTACAGGTCCAGGAAATGGTCAAAACAAACGTGCTGCTTAGCCAAAAAGGAGCTCCATGCATCTGCACTCGATTGCTCTTACTGAACACCTTGACTCGTCTGTGACCTTAAAAGTGTAATCTAGTGGTTTGAAATTGAATTGAGAGAACTGAATTTGAATTGAGAGAACTGAATTTGAAAGTACAAAAAAAGTTGAATTTTTAGTGAGGCTCAAATTCAGTTTCAAACTAATAAATTCAAATTCAAAATATGCTATTCAGATTCAGTTTTTCAATACAGTTATTGAAGTTTAACAATACAAATTCAAATTATGCAATTCAAATTCAGTTTTTGATTGCAATTATTCAAGTTGAGCAATTCTGATTCAGTTTCTACTGACACAAAAATCAGCCTATAGAAATGCACTTGAAATGTATTGAAATATAATACACTTGTAGTATAATAGCAACATTTATGCTTAAGTATAACAAAATTGGGATAAAAGTACAGAAAGAAAACACTATAATAACATTGCACTTAAAGTACGTGTCTATGATGTTCAGGTTGTTATTGAACTTCACTTTAAATACATTATCATTGTCATAGTGGGACACTTTAAAAGCACTAAATATAGTAAGGAAGTGTATTTGTAGATCACTTGAAATATTAAAGAGGCATACTAAATTAACATAGTGTATAGTAATAATAATTATGATAACAGTATGTACAAAATGTAATTAAAAACAACTGTAAGTTGAGCTGCAATGCCTTTTCATTAGAATGGTGATATAATGTAATTGTACTGTAAGTGTGCTTAATCACTCATGAATCTTGATTTTCATTAGTGTAATTTAGTGCACTTGAAGTTTGAAAAAAGTTGTTCCATTTTAGCATACTATTTACACTTGAAGTGTAGTAAAATAGGTTTTAAGTTGAACTTAATACATAATTGAATACACTTAACTACACTTGGATTTGACGAAAAAAGTACAAACTACGTGTGGATTTTTGAGACTCATCTGACGTCACAAATGCATTTTTTCTACAAGGGGGTCTTCTGCAGCCAATCAGATGTCTCACTCCTTTACAGCCAATCACATGCCTCCCCACGAAGGGTTTTTAACTGACGTCATTACAGCGCACAACGGATCTAGAATGATATGGATCTAGATCAAAAGGAAACATGGCTTCTGGAAGCGGCAACCGCGACAATTTAAGTGTAAGTGAAACATAACGTTTTGTTTTCTCAATCTTTTACATAAGTCATGTTACAGAATTGTGAATGAATGTTTTTTCCTAATTTGTGACGCCAGCTCGGGTTGTTGGAATTATTTTTTTAGGCCGGTTAAGTAGGGTGGCTATTTGCTTCACATCAAAAAGGAGGACACTTTGCATACACAGGGACACGCAAGCAGATGTTTGTTTGGTATGATCCTGTTTTAAATTTTAATATGTTTTTGTCCTTTGTAGTGCAGGGAGAGCTCCTGAGGTCATTCTTTGATACTGTTGTGGCATCAGCCATTTTCTTTGGAGTGGTCTGCTGGAGCAGCCGACAGGAAGAGACTCGACAAACTGATTAAGAAGGCCAGCTCTGTCCTGGGTTGCCCCCTCGACTCAGTGCAGGTGGTGGGAGAGAGAAGGATAATAGCAAAACTATCATGGACAATGTCTCCCAGCCCATGCAGGACACCATCCCCCCCCCCATCTCGGCATCAATTATAATATATGTCATATTTATATATAATAACAATGTGCAATAATTACTGTGCAATACCATTCCATATTCACTGTGCAATCTATTGCCCATGTGCAACTGCTGCTGCTGCTGCTATTTGTGTTACCTGTTGTTTGTGGATTCTTACTGTTTTTTCTTTTATAGTGTTTTTATTTTTTATTTACTATTTTCATACTCTTACTGTTTTTTTATACTGTTTTTCTCTATTCACTTTGCTGCTGTAATATTGGAGTTTCCCCATTGTGGGACAAATAAAGGAATATCTTATCTTATCTTTTCCACCAGATTACATAAAGGTGCATACACATACCACATAGCTAATAATAAATATACAAGATACAGCTCATGACAACGTGCCCTTCCAATTCAGATTACATAGGTCTAATATAAAAAACATAAAAAAATATAAATTTGAGATTTTAAAAATTATTTCTGAAAATCTCTCTCAAAATACTTTTTTAACTCTCAAATATATATTGTTTTGCTATCAGTGTGAAAACATTTTCTCTCAAAACAAGTCTCTCAAGTCTTTGCTCTCGATGCAATTTCTTGCTCTCCTGTCAGGATTTTGCTCTCACTTTGAAAATAATGTAATGGGCGGGGCCACGTTCCTATTGGCCAGTCGGGTGAGCATTGTTTTGGGAGTCGAACTGAATCATTACACCATTGTCCATTCACCGGCATCGCTGCCTTAGTTGAGCACGGAGACTCCAATGTTTGGGAAAGATGATGACACACACAACTCCATGGGTAGCTAGCTGAGAAAGTTGGTAATCAAAATCATTCCCATCATAGGAACGACTGTGTAGTCCTAACTGGTTAGAGAGTAACAGATCAGAGGTATTAAAGGATGTTTAACTGGTTAGAGAGTAACAGATCAGAGGTATTAAAGGATGTTTAACAGGTTAGAGAGTAACAGATCAGAGGTATTAAAGGATGTTTAACAGGTTAGAGATAACAGATCAGAGGTATTAAAGATGTTTAACGGTTAGAGAGTAACAGATCAGAGGTATTAAAGGATGTTTAACAGGTTAGAGAGTAACAGATCAGAGGTATTAAAGGATGTTTAACTGGTTAGAGAGAACAGATCAGAGGTATTAAAGGATGTTTAACTGTTAGAGGTAACAGATCAGAGGTATTAAAGGATGTTTAACTGGTAAAAAAAATAATATAATTAACGGTTAGAGAGTAACAGATCAGAGGTATTAAAGGATGTTTAACTGGTTAGAGAGTAACAGATCAGAGTATTAAAGGATGTTTAACTGGTTAGAGAGTAACAGATCAGAGGTATTAAAGGATGTTTAACAGGTTAGAGAGTAACAGATCAGAGGTATTAAAGGATGTTTAACTGGTTAGAGAGTAACAGATCAGAGGTATTAAAGGATGTTTAACTGGTTAGTAATGTGGAGTTCAGCTCAGCTAATATCACTGAAGATTAAACATTAAATAGGCTATCCTAAATGGAAGCTAGTTTGCCATTACTGATGTGTTTGTCAGATTGTTATGGACAAAGAATAGATAGAAACTAGCTCACTACTCACTATATAAGGAGTGAAACTATCTTAATCAACATATTCATTATTCATTTGATTTAAAAAGAGTATAAACCAGGTGAGTTTGCAAGTTTACCTAGCATGATGCCTAATTAGCGATTAGCTTTACTAGCGATTAGCATGCTAATAATATAATACACATTCATGAATATGAGCGCTATTCTTTGTCCATGACAATCTGACAAACACATCAGTAAAGGCAAACTAGCTTCCATTTAGGATAGCCTATTTAATGTTTAATGTTCAGTGATGTTAGCTGAGCTGAACTCCACGTAAGGCTGCGCCTGCAGCCGGACTGTCCGGCCTAAAGCCAGACGAAGGGCGTACGTACCAAAATATAATAATAATAACATGATATCGATAAATCGAAACGATAAGAGTTGTATGCTTTACTAAGTAATATGCTGTAAGTAAGTTAACAGTAGTGAAAATGAAATGGCTGATCTAGATCCATATCATTCTAGATCCGTTGTGCGCTGTAATGACGTTAAAAACCCTTCGTGGGGAGGCACTTGTGTGATTGGCTGTAAACTGATTGGCATTTGTGGATCGGAGCAGAGAGTCCAAAACCACACACAAATAGTTATAATAAAATGGAAAAAAATGCGTTTTAAAATTTATATATCAATGTAACAACTTCCAGATATGTATTTGATGAAAATTGCAAATACCTGACGATTGGTACATTTGTGAATTTTTATTGCACATATTTAAAACAAGAAATATTTGTGTGCGCATCACAAATATGTTTACAAATCTTATTTTTATATGTGATTTTTTTTTTACTTATATATGGATCAAAGCATATTTGTGTGTGCATTGAAAATGCATTTGTGTATCGAGTCATATATATATATATACAACTCCCCAAATACATTTGTGAGTCCTTTTTCGTGCATTTAGCCATTTCTGTGGGCATTTATCCATTATGAGACTGTTCTGGCTCCATACTATCCTGTCTGTCTTCAGCCGTCACTATCATAAAGGCAATAAAAGCCCCAAAAAATACTTAAAGAAAAAAAAAAGCTCTAAAAGTAACAAAATACGCCTACAACTACCCTTAATGCTCACTAATTACCATAGCATATCTTGTTGAATGCATACAAAAACTTAATCACAGCACTTCCTGGGTTCCTGTTATCACGATCAGGTTGCCAGGCAACTAAATTCACTGCAAATTTTGTTACCATTTTTTTAGCCAGACTAGCTGTTTTCCCCTGTCTCCAGTCTATATGCTAAGCTAAGCTAATTGGCTGCTGACTGTACCTTCATATTTACAGACATGAGCATGGTTTCGATCTTCTGACTCTCAGCAAGAAAGCAAATGAGCGCATTTCCCAAAATTCCAAACTATTCTTGTAAATGAAAAAACATGACACGACATGGCATGACATAAAGCAGTGCCACACAACACATGAGATGAGATGACATGCAATGATTTGACATGATGCTATGACACAAAAAGCATGAATAAAATAAAGATTTAATAAAGTATCATTATTAAAATCTTGAAGTAAACTCTGCTTTATATCATGTTGTTCAAAGCACTGTATGCAAGGTAATCATTCATCCCAAAAAATTATAAAAAAAATAAAACTACGTACAACTCATGTAAATGTTCTGGCACTCCCAAAGTTTTATCAGTGTGCACCACATGCAATGCAATTACATTTTCAGTGCAGTATAATCTTTTGAGGTAAAATTCCCTCAAGAGAGTATCATTATGTCCATGATGAGAGGCAATCATGCTCAACAAAAGCAATGCTGGAGACTGTTTTATTAAGCCTTCTGTCTGCCTACATATACAGTAGCATCAACTACTGCCCACCAAAACCCACACACACTCCCTGCTGCACACTGCCCACTCACTACAAAACAACAGGATAGAGATAGTGAGCGTTCAGGACACAGCAGGCAAAGACAAGAGAAATTGTTATAGCTACTTAGACAGAAACACTACTATAATTCCTTTATACTGACATAAACTTAGGATTCATTTCATTATTTTGTGCATCTGATTTGTTTAAATATCACATAGTGACTTAATTTGTGTAACCCCCACAAGTCTACAGTACTCTAATGGGATTCTTTCATGCACTGCACTGAAACTTTCTTTACTAGATGCTCATTAAATAGCCAGTTTTGGACAGAGCATCTCTCATGAAACATGTTATATTTCAACAACTGATTTCTTGATGCAGAAAGAGAATGATTAATATGTTTGAACGTGGATGCCTTCCCATCGACAGGCCTTCTATAACAGCCTCCTGCGTCTGCAAACATTTATCAGAATATTTGGAGAGGATTATATTTGGTCACCTGTCTTTGGGGGCGTTTTTCACATTATAATGTTATAAGTTATATTGCTATAATGTGCCGTTATAACAATATAAGCTATCACATTATAATGTGAAATGTTTTATAGCATGGTCTGGGTGAATACTCGATTCTGATTGGCTGCTGGGTTAAACTGTCTGCTTACCATTCTAAATGAATGCGCTGAGAGGAATTGAATGAAAACAAAATCTGTATCTCATAAATACGTCTCACTACACTGAGTGTAGTCCTGAAGTGGCTAGCATAACGTTAGCTCTCTGTCTCGTAACTGAGTCAAAGTGCTCTATGAATGGAGGGAACTAGAAGTATGTCCCGTTGCCAAGTCGTATCTATGGTTCTGTTTTAGTTTTTATACACTTCTGTACTCTTTTACCTCACAGTTAATGACAAATGCTGACCATAATTGATTTATACATATGCTTTTGTCCAGTAAGCAACACCTGCAGCAAAGATCATTTAAGCAGAAATGCAAAACAAAATTTAAAGCAGTGATGAAATATAACAGGAGTGAGACGGCTGCTCAGCAGTTTCAGGTGCTAGGATTTGAAATATGTTGCTGTCCCCTTCAGGAAAAATAGACTGGTGATGGCACCAAAGGATTCCTTTGCTCTCTAGTCCCTTCCCATGACTTTTATCTACTAGTTTCCTGTCAGGTTTAATGTCAAACTGTGTTTCATTTCATGTGATGCTGCATTCTGGTATTAACTTAATGTGTAGTCTGTTCCTGAATTCTGGTAGAGTACATTGCTTTGGCTGCTCCAAGATACTGTTGTCCTGGAGCACAGTATTAAAATCACTTACAACTCTGCCTGAAAATTGCTTACCACCTCTTTGATGGCATCGCACAAGAATTCTGTTGGGCAATTTGCCTTGCTGTGCATTTTTAAGGTGATGCCATGTGCTAAAGAATGATAAGGAAGGTTGTATGAACAGAAGAACTTCCAGCTAAGGAATGATGGGATTTATCAACAGTCACACAGTTAAGTACAGTGACTGTCTAAACTACCCCCCATAGGTCTAGATCACTAGGCTGGCAGCATTCTCAGTGGATATTTTTCAGACAAAAATGATTTAAAATGACTTTAAATAAGGTTTTCACAGAGTGTACGGTGATATGTATGAGTGTAATTAAACATTACATGGATACCTGAAGTGTTTGTGGTTTGCTGTAAGTCATCAATCAACCTGACTAATAATGTAATCTATACTGTGTAACAATATATTAATAATAAATTTCTCTTTTTTCTTGCTTTCCTCCTTGGGGGGAGCAGCACACATTTGGCAGAGACTATTTGGCTTAACTATTTATGCAAATACTTGCCTCTCCTGAAAATGATTCACATACTAATAAAGCTTTTATCAAGTACAAAGCATGGAGACGGGGTTAAGAGGTTCAGTTTCTGTTTGACTAAGCAATTACAATGGGACAAAATGTATGATAAAAACAAATGTGAATTTGGCTGGTAATTGTCAGTTCCACACACTGGTTCAACCATCTCTGAATAGATCTGCCCTGATGAGATTTTTATGCACAACACAATAGATAGCAGCAGATCAGGAGAAAAGGGCAACCCTTATTAATGCTCACGGGTGGGCATAATGTGTGCAAACCCCAACTCAGAAAGCAGGACTTGTCAACTCTTGCCTTGTCAGCTGAGAACAAGAACTACAGTGGACATGTAATCAGGAAAGATGGATAAATTGTGTCCTGTAACGTGTTAAATCCTTCGATCTATCCAAATAAAGAACATCTAGAATAAGAGTGGGATGTGTGCGGCATGACAAATCTCCAGCAATGGAGCAAGTACCTGTGGAAGGTTTCCAGCATCTTGTTATTTCCACGCTGCAAGGAATTTAAGTTGCTCTAAATACAAAAGAGAATCTTACCAAGTAGATCGTAGGTGTATGTTAAACATCACCGAATGTTCCTCAGAGAAAGTTAAGATTGTTAATAGCTTGGGGTCAGTGAAAATAGTTTGGCTTATTTCTATGTGTGCAATTTTAAAATTGCTTCAGAGCAGCCCAGAGCATGACTTGATATCATTCAAGGAGCAGTTTCAGATTTATTCAAGGGAATATACAATATGTAATACAGTCTCCTACTCCCCTCCCACATCCCGCCTACTGTTTGACCTGATTTTAGTTGGTTTTAGATTTTAGTCTAGTTGTTTCCCTTTGTGTAAAACAAGTTGGTCTGCGATGAGCTGGTTGCTGTATCAGAGGCAACAATGTATCTTTTTTAGCAGAGGAGGTCAGAGGAATGTAGTGACTCACCTGGTTCTACCTTACTCCCTGCACCACCCTGACCTACTTCATTTCCCATTCTTCACCTCAAATGCCTCTCTCGATATCTACTCCAGTTCTTCCACCCATGTGCCTCCTCTCCTCTCTGTGCCATACACTGCTCCCCTCTCCTCCCTGTAATCTCCTCTCATCTCTTTTTATTTGACTTGATTTGTCTGGAGACTTGTTTTCTTCCAGTCAGAAACTGTAAGTCTCACTCGCCACAACGCCTCCCGAGGGACCAAAAGGGAAGCTGTTGATTGAAGTGATAAGTGAAGTCAGTATGTGTGTCTGTCTGAGTGTAAACAATATATAGATATGTCTGTTCAAGGCTGTCAGGTAAACATCTTGAAATTCCTATTTTTCATTCTTATATAGGCTGAGAAAATGTTACATCCCCCAGGGCCTGTGAACACCCTGTAAACCTCATTATATAAACTAAAAAATGGATGGTTGTTGAGCTTAAAACAAAGCTATTTCTCTTCCTGTAGAGCTGACATTTTGGTGATACATGCAGGGATTTCACTCATTGCATCTCAGTGTGTGACTGAGAAAGACAAATGCCCCTGAATTCCACACTTTCTACGAGTCTTCCAGACCATGACAGCCTTTGTTTGGGTGTATTATATTCTAGTGTATATGCCGGGGGGGGTTATTCATTAAGAGAAAAAGAAGAAATGTATGTCAAATGTTCACCATTACAAGAAGGTATCTTTGTTAGCTCAGAGTGCATAACTGATCAGTCCCTAAGCCTCATACCTCTATAGTTATCGTTGCTTGCCTCTGACCTTGGCTTTTATATCAGTGCTGGAGAGAAACTCATAAAGTGCTTGTCCCTATGGCCATTTGGCACTTTTGTTGACATCATACTCTTTGATAAAAGATGAATGAGCCCATGAATCAAAGGCTGCAGGACATGCAATATTCAAGCTAGACTGCGCACATCAATTTATTTCTATAATATTCAAATCTATGTATGCATATACTGTGTTAGAACCATACTTCAAATTCTTGCCAGATCTTTCTCCTATCCTCCTCCCCATCTTCTCCCCTTTCTCCCCTTTTTATGCTTCCCCAACAATCTACCCATCCACCTCATGCCAACCTGATGGCGATAACATGACTTTGAGGTAAAACTCTGCAGTGTGGGAGTAGCCAGAGGCTGTAGATCAGCTCTGTACAGAAGGTGTTAGTTCCGGCAGGCCACCAAATCTCTCTGGGAGGAACATCGCCATTATTTCCTCAGACGCTTGGCACGTCCTCCTCAAACGGTGACTCAGACCCACGGGGCAGCGGCACAGCAAAGCAGATGATACTCCTGCCCGAGCACAAATGAACACACCGCAGCATTCGCACACATACCACTTAAGCCGAGGAAAAAGACAATGTGCATGTATAAACACATACAAACTTACTCACTTACACACAAGGTGTGAATCCACAGATTGCTGTCTCATTCACACTCAGGCATTCAGTATAAAATACACTCACACTAACGTCCTCAAGGCTGGCTCTAAATAAGATTTAGGGAATCAACAAAGTGATAAAAATCCCAGAGTGAATGTTGTTTGTATTTGCAGCATGGTCGGCAACATGACCGCAGACAGAGTCATTTTGCTCTCTCACTTGGGTGCAATCTAATTTGACTCTCTCCAAATAAACCTTGTCTTCCAGTAACTAGCAAACCACACTCTCAGAATGCACTTTAACACTAACAGAGAAACCCAAAATAAAACAAAGGAATACAATACGAATTAAACAGCTCTGCCATAACCCAAACTATCTGCCATAAAACAGAATCTTTATTCTCATGGTCGCCTGTGTGTGTGAAAAACCCATAACCGTAAACAGTCCAGCTGGTAATCCATTCAGAGGCCCCGCAGCTTTAGTATGTGTCAGCGCAGTGCAGAGCTGAGTGGCTTTAACAGGTCCTGGGATGCTTATGAGAGTCCCTCACCTGGATGTAATGGGCCCCAGATCCCAGATACTCCCTCCTCTCCCAAAGGATGGAGTCAGAGAAGGGCTGGGCAGATTCAGGCTGACATGTGCTGGGCAGATGTACCTGACTGAAGTGACTAAGGGACACAGCAGGTACATTGGTCCCCTGTGATGTTGCTCATCAATGATTCATTCTGTCTTTCAAAGGTTGACTGATGATGAAATCCAGAATTCTTTTCTTGAAATTGTATTGTTTCATACTTGTTATGCAATGTCCTTTTTGTTGTTTTTAGCCACTGTAGTAGCACTATGGCTCTGTCTGTCAGTCCATCAGTTAGGTCCAGACTAAAATATCTCAACAACTATTGAATGGACCCCTATGACATGTTTTACAGATATCCATTGAATCCTAATGACTTTTATGATCACTTGACTTTTGTTTTTGCACCACTAAGTTTTCACCTATCCAGCCAAATAGCATTTACAAGATGGATTGGCGCAAATGTTTGTATGGACATTCATGCTTCCTCTGTAATACATCCTAAAGCCATTTTGACATTTGAGGTTTTGAGTGAAATGTCATATGTGACAGATTGCAGTGAAATTTGGTGTACTCATCTCCCCCTCAGAATTTATTGTAATAACTTTGGTGATCCCTTTTCATAGTCCCATCGTCTGGTCAATCATTTAATTTGTCCAATAGTTATGACTAAATACCTGTAGAACTAATGTCACAGCCATCACTCTCAGTTGTACTTTGTGTTAAATATCAGCATGTTAACATTGTCATTTTGAGCATGCTAGCATGCTGACATTGGCATTTAGCTCAAAGTACCACTGTGCCATAGTACAGCCTCATAGAACTGCTATTGTTAGGGTGACCATAATTTCAAACCCCCAAACTGGGATCCTCAAGCGTTCATGAATGCGCATGTGTGCACTTATGCACCCACCATATAGGTGTTGTCATCAGGATGAAGGACAGTCATTTCAGCACTTGGCACTTGGGTTTTATAATAATGAGCAGGACAGAACAGTAAACCCTGAAGCATAATATTATTATTATTTTAATTGTGATAAAAACCAGGACATTTTAGTGTTTTACACTAAACCGGGAACTTGGGACACCCAGCTTGAAACCGGGACATCTGGGGCGGCTCGTTTCATTGCAATCAATATTTAATGGCACTTTTTCAAAGATGTGCAATACACCCAGAGGAGAGGATGCAATCAAAATTATAGTACGACACAAGCCAAAATAATAGATAAGGGGAGAGTCTGTGATGATTAATATGCCTGTCCCACTTGGCATCATACTCCTCCACATGCTTCATGAGTTTGCACGAAGCATTCTCACTGGTTGCCACAGCCTGTTTGTGGAAGTTCTCCTCCATTACAGAGTCAGGAAAGTTTATTGTCTTAAAGCTATAATCAAATGATTGATTTTTGCATGGTTGCATAGATACAAGAGAAGAACTTATCTTACATCTTAGATCTTACATACAGGCTCTCTATAGTGCAGTGCTTTTCAAACTTTTTGTGCCTAAGGTACACCAAAGGGCGAGCCAAAATCTCTTAAATACAGGCAGACCTGTATTGAACTCTGTACAAAATCGCCTGACATGTGTGCACAGAATTAAAAAATGAGGTAATGGGACTACTAGCATACAAAGTATTGATATAGTAAATTAAAAGAATCATTACTATTTGTATAGTTGTATATCTATTGTATGGTTGTCAATAAATCCCACTGCACACTGTTTGGGAAACACTATAGCGCAATTCATCTCTCTTGATCAATCAAGGTGAATAGCTATAGTGCAGTTAAAAACTACACAATAAAAACAATCAATTGCACTTTTGGAAACTGCAAAACGAAGCAATATAGTTGTGGAGAGAGGGGAAAACAGCTTTGTTCCCACCTTGTAGAAGTGGCAGACATGGAAGAAGGCAGCACAATTCTGAACAAACCCAATCACACTGTCAGGCCCCAGCAGTTTGTCACTGTCCATTTCTTACAAACTGATAAAGCCGCTGTCCAGAGGGCACCTTCTTATCAGAGGCTAGAGCTCTGCTGGGTGAATAAGACTTCCAGTTCTTTCTAACAAGCCTTAACACACCAGAGGCTTTCACGCAAGTCTTTCAAATGTAAAAGAACGTCTTCTTCTATTGCTTGTCATGCTGTCTCTCATCATCCAACATTAGTTCTTTCCCCAATCAAAGAGGACAATTAAGTCATTGTGCTCAGAACTACACAGTTTCATTATGTGGGCCAGTGTGCTTGACAGCGTGGATGTGGGTGGCATTTTTGAAAAATGAGGTAACTTTTGTTTTCTTAAATGAGAGGTGGTGGGTGAAATAATCATGTTCTTGCAGTTATCCAATACTTTTGAGGATTCACTGATTGCCTAAATGGGTCATTTACACCTGGCGCAAACAAACACGCTCTACTTCACATTTCACCATTAATAGAAACTCTTAACACATAGCTGTCAGTAAACACCTAGAGTGCCAGCAGCTTTGGGCCGAGAGACAGAGAAGTAACATAATGATTTGAAGACCGATGAAACGTTTCCAACCCTTGCTCTTTTTCATGTTTTTCCTTTGTATGCACCCCTCTTCTCTTCCCCTTCTGATCATTTACTAATTGTAGTCCACCTTTTCTGCCCTGATTTCACTCCTACTCACACATACCTGCTCTTCCCACGCTCTCTTTTTTCTCTCTCTTCTTTATTTGTTCTCCAGCGGTTTGGTTGTTTTAATCACAACACCCACTTCACAATGTGCTGCGTTTCTAAGACAACTTGTGCCAGGACAACACAGCGAAAGAAGGCAATCACAATCAGCTTGAAAAGGTATAACCCACTCCAACAGTGGGAGAGGGGAACAGCGGAAACAGCTGGTACAACACTTACATCTAGTGGCGGAGAGTGGAACTGCAACTGAAAAAGTCCATGCAACCAACCCCACACACACATTGTTGAACCATGAGCAAGAAATGACCAAGCCTCCCAGTTGTGCCTCCACTGTCTGAGCTTCTATAAGCACCCATCTGTCCAGAACAAGATGATGACTTCCACAGGAATAAAGCAGCTATTTAGAATCACTTCATCATAAGTCCAATGGGCCGTGGAAATGCAGCAGTGACTTTTCCATGACTCTACACGTCACTGTGTCTGCCTGGCCTGACCCCTGGCTCTTCTGTGGCGGGATGTTCCAAAACAAGTTCATAACATGGATGTTCCCTCTACGTATCTATGCTGACTCGTAAAGTCCTTCAAGGTCTATTTTCCTCTAAGTCATCATCTCTAACCACTGTCGCCAACTCCATCTGATCCGAACAACTGCTTCTCCACTCTGTCTCAGTGCTGTTTAATCCAGCTTTACACCGTCTGGCTTTCGGGGTTCGCTCTCATGTTTTTTTCACTGTATGGGTTTTTCTGAGTCTCATCTCCATTTGAATGAGGATTTCAACTTCATTTCTCACATACTACCAGAAAGTTAGTCTTATCCTCTCACAGCAATGCAAATGTCTCATCTCCTTCTCTTTTGTCACCCATAGTTTAATGCAAGCTCTTTCAGTCCCTTGGCAATCCAACATCTCTTTCTTATTCTTCTTTTGTATTCTTTCCTTTCTGTTTCATCTCTCGTCCCACCATGTCTTCATACAATGACTCCTCATAGCACAGATTTAAAGCCTACTCTAGTCCAGACAGCTGTGGTCAGACATTAATGTCATTCTCTGTGCTAACTAGAGGATGAAGGCAGGCTTGCTACATCAACACTGAACAGTTTCTCTCCTATCTCCTACAGCAGCCACAAACCTCAATCACAATGTCCTCTCTGGGCAGGGGGGGTTTTACTCTCCAGACTACGTGCAACAACAAGGTTCTGCCGACAGCTGTTTGAAGTTGCTCCGAGACGAAGACTACTGCTGCTGTGTTTAGGAAAAAACATTTAAAGGACATTAGGCGGCTTGGATCTGACTTCAAATGGAAACTCAATCAGGGTGTGAAAACACTCTGTCTGTGCAGCAGCTCGCACTATTCTCTGCTGCTCAGAGTCTGGTTCTATTTGAGAGTGACAGGCAGTAAAAGGCAGGCGAGTTGTGAGGATCGCCCTTGTAAACATAATTTGTGGTTGAGGCAAGTGGTGGGAGAAACTTTGTTGCTGGCTGGGCTTGCTGTGCCAAGTTCAAGATTGTAAACCTGACCTAAAATGTGATAAATAATCAGAGTATAAGGATTAATTGAGCTGGACCAGAATGACTTAGTTAAAACAGGCAGTCTTGGGTTAATGAGCAGGTATTTCTTGATTGGATGAAAGTGTTAAGCTGACTACATTTGTTTTGGGCTGAGCTGACTTGAGCTGAGATAATCTGGCCAGGGCTGTGCTGAGTTGTGAAGAATAGGCCTGACTGAAAACGGCTGAGTTGAGCTGAACTGGTATGAGCTAAAGCCCTTCTGGTCTGGGATGTACTGGGTAATGCTGGCTGGACTGCATGCAGCTGGATTGATGAGATTCGTAAAGTGGAGCTCTTTTCACCTCTTCTTCAGGGATGAGAGCACAAGCCTGATGATGTCATTGTCATGGTAACAACAGTCACTGTTTTAGGCTACAGATTCAAACCTTTTGCTGGTTACAGGAAGCTGCAGCAATCCATCAAAACTCCCAATTCTTTATTATGATACCTCTGAGGATGATAAAACCCTACACCTCCCATGCATTCTTCCGCCCGTTAAAACAGCTAAGGCTACTCCACAGGTCTCTGATGTGTGTTTGTGTGTGTGTGAGTATACAGTATGCACAGACGTGTGCGTGTCATGACTGTGTGTGTAAGTGTAAGAGAGATGGAGGGGGGAGATCCGCCTCATTGCCTTCGCCACCAGCCGGATTCCCCCAGTGATGGGCTCAAGGCCGGGTACTGGGGGCCTGGGGGACTGGACGGCTGTCTGAACAGATGCCTGACACATTCATTAGGACCAGTGGCAGGAGATGAAACCACATTTGTCTGCCACTTTGGATTCCCTCACATGCACACACACATATCCATGTGACTGCATATACATTAAATGAAGGCAGATATAGTGTACACCTTCACATGTGATGGCATTGTACAGAAAGTCTAATAAATATTTTCAGTAACATGATTTGTTACATTAACTGTGGTTTCAGTCTTTTAAATTGATTCTTCAATATGGAATTCAATCTTCTGTACTTTTTGGTTTGGAATCTTTCATGGCCTTATTGCATTGCAATGTATTCTCCATTAAAAATGTACTCAAATGGGGTCATGAATTCAATATTGTGCATTTTGACTTGAACTTTATTTGGACAACAGGTCACAGCATCTGCTGTGTTGAAGCTAACCTGAAGGAAGAATGTTCTTGAAAAAGAAATGGAGGTACTGAAATTACATCCTAGGCAGATCAGCGCAGCCTAAACTGGATGTGTGGTCACTAAAGATTTGTTCAGACACACAATCCGCTGCCAATGGCCAAGGGGGAGCAGTAATCAATTAGGCTCACATGGTATTGCAGTAATTATGTACTCCAATTTACTCCTGGAGGGTGGAGAGGGAGAAAGAAAGGGGGGGGTAGAGAAAAGAGGAAGGGAGGGAGGCCAGGGGAACCATTTCATGCTACTCCAAACCACTTCCATCCATGTATCTCTCAGATCGTATCACATTATAGTGCCAGCACACCAATTCAAACGGGCATGGAAGAAACCAGGTCCATATTACCCCCTAATTGGCCATTTCCAGGGGAAGCCTTGGTTTGCAAAACCTACTTCCAGGACAGGGCTTTCTTAAACAAGCAGGGGCTTAAGACAGAGGCTACATCTGGGCGGCAGGCAGGCCAACAAGCAAGCATTGATTGGGTCCGTCCCAGTAGTAAGTGGGCTGATTGCAGGGCAGGCAACACGTTACATCAGCTTTTAGTTTCCTATTTACCTTATGTCAAAGAAGAAAGGTACATACTGGGGTATCTTCAAAGTGAATGGAGAGGCAGGCAGGCTGAATGCATTTCAATTACAGCGTCCTTGACTGTGAAACTACACAATTCACTGATGCTACTGATTATAGGGCTAGGGCCCCTTAATGTAAAGTCTGGACTGAATAGGCCCTATATAGTGGAGTATTTTGTAATGGGAAAAACTCTGTATAACTCTTGGCTTACCGCAGTTTACTTGTCTGTATAACTATCTGTTGATTGCCGACATATACAACAGGTATACAAAAATCTGTGCTTTCCCCCATACATACGAATGCAATGGAGGAACCTGGAAATACTTTATCCGTATAGTACATCGGGACTGTGGATGTTTAACCTCAAACTTGATCCATAAATGTCTTCCTTTTACACTTCTGGAGGGCCTGATTAAAAACACAGCTTTCTATTTCACACCTTTTGCTCTGCCCCGCCTGAGGACATTTCATGCACTGGACCTTAATATGTAGTAATATTTAACACAGATATATCCACTGCACCACACGTGCAAACAGTACGCACACATACACACACACACACATACCGGGCAGCAAGGGACCAGGCTGTTAAGTACTGCCAGATTTCAATCATATAACTGGCTATTGGATTTCTAGCTGCAGGTTACTGGTGATGAGCAGATCCATATCTAATAGATGCTAATGTGTAATTCCTGTGTGTGTGTGTGTGTGTGTGTGTGTGTGTGTGTGTGTGTGTGTGTGTGTGTGTGTGTGTGTGTGTGTGTTTCTCTTCTGTGTGTACATGTGCACCTTTGTGTGTATTCGCATCTACCACTGCAAGCGCACCATGAGTGTGTGTGAGTGTGTGTGTGTGTGTGTGTGTGTGTGTGTGTGTGTGTGTGTGTGTGTGTGTGTTGTTTACACGCCTGCGTGTTTAGGTGCTTGATTTGGTGTGTGTGTGTGAGTGACTAAAGGGAAATATGAGGTTGCAGTGATGATTGTCAAACGGTCAGTGAATCAGTCAACAGTAGGTGACCGTGGATCTGATTTCAGTCATATTTTACTGGCACAAAGGTGTGTTGAGCACATGGGGGCAGTGTACTGTAGGGCTGAACCTGCCCACACAGCCCATCACGCTCCACATGGGTGAGCAGGTCTAACAATAGACTGACTGTTACAGTGTTAGAGCCAGAGCTCTCCTCACCTCCACCAGCGGAAATCACTGACGGAATTTCTACAACTGGCAGAGTGCTGAGTTTACTGTAACAGTAAAATCCATCCACTTCACAGAGTTACAGCACTGTATGAAGAATTAAAAGGTTAACCAAACATGTGTGAGTCTGGACAGCTTGTCTAGAAAGTCAGAACTTAATGAATATCCCAAATGAATTGTGTAATAGTAATTATTTTTAAGTACTGCATGAACACACAACAAGGTTAGGGTAAGGCATAGTCTCAGGCATAGTTTTGTGTGATTTATCAGAAACGTGAAGACAAGAATATGAATAACTGTCCAAGACTGTCAGAGTGTGTGTGGGTGTGTGCATATGTGTGTTCGTCTGGGTGCCGCTCCACTGTAATAACATCGGCAGGTGGCCCAACTAGCCCTCTACCCACCCCATCCCCTCTGCCCCCCCCCCCCCACTGCTCCACCGCAATGGAAAGCAGGTGTCCGACCCTGGTCTGGGGACAGAATTGAATTAATGTGCAAAAACAAATGACTCCATCAGCAGAGTCTAGAGGGGCCGCAGTGACAGGCCTGCAGTCTCATACAGCCCAAAGCTGAGCACACTGTCACCCGACACTGGGCCAACCAGGCTAATATCCACACCTATTACACAAGGATTCATGGGAAAACAACAGCCGGGGCCAAAGGTGAGGATGAGAAAGGAGGGGAGAGCAGGAAGGAGTGTGGAGGTTAGGGAGGACAAAGCCGTATTCTTGGAATTACCTAGAGATCTCATTTAAACTGTAACGGCCTGTTTGTCTGTGGTGAACATCCAAAAAAGAGTGTGTTAGTCCCTGCGATCTGCAAGGCTTTGAGGAAATGTTTTGTCTAATTGGAAGCGACGGTAGTCAATACACAGGCGGGATCCCGCCCTTGAATGACATGCCCAACTCTAATGCTGTCTCCAATTTCAGGATTACCCTGATAATAACTGAGGCAGCCATTTCCAACATACACACGCGCACACATAGACAGGCACACAATACACACAGGCGGTTCTGGCATTGACATTGTTGCAGGGCACAGAGAGTAAATGTCTGAAACCATTAACTGCATTGCCTCCAATGAGGCTCTCTTGGCAGGGTGTTCATGAGAACCATCTAGAGGAGCTGTAAAAATGACAAAGTCAATATCGAAGATGACCGAAATTACAGGCTTTCAGGGGACCAAAGAGTCATTGGTCTCCCTGAGAAGTGTGTCTGCATGTGCACTGTGAACTTTTCTTTATTGTGCTATTTATTAGAGGTTAAACCACACTTTATGTTTGAATTAAAAAGTTACTAAAAACTACTTTTAATCAGAATGTGTTCAAATTAAATGTCCATTATCAATTGTTGACAGAGGAACGCCTTTCTTGCCCTCTGTCTCTTCATCCATGCAGTTGAAGTTTGTGCTCCCCACAGTGAATACCATTCACATAAATAGGCTGCTAACAGTGGTAAGATCTAGAATGCAGGATGGCTATATTTACAAATGTTTCCCACCAGTTTCCAGGCAACCAAGGGCTTTCCCCCATGATGAACGCCAAGCCCCCCCCCCTCCCCGTTGCTACCCATCCTAGTTCCTTTTCACCCCCACCACCACTGCAGCTACCACTAAACCCTGGTAATCTTATCATCTCCCATCATTATACCCTTCTCCCCCGAAAACAAACCCCAGCCGGCTAGAATTGACATCCCTGAGACTCCCTTGCCCTTAACTCGCCCTCCCAAAACTCCTATTCTATCATTTGCCGATTTGTACCAACCCTACAGCCCCCCCCATTGCTGCTGGAACTCAGACTAAACTTTCTGTCACTTCAAATAACAGCTGGGGGGGCGGATGGGTTCGGACAGAGGCCACCGTATCCCATAATGCTCAAGCCAACAGCCAAACTTTGATATTAGGGATTAAGCTCCCGTCGGGCTGGCACAACATGGCGAGGCAAAGCGAGGCGAGACGGCCCCGTAATTTCAGCCCCCTAATTTGTGAAAAAATGTGTGGAATGACATCAGCACCTATCAAAACAAGAACGAGCGGGGGAGGGGAAAATGGAGGGTGTTCTGGGGATTCTCGCCGGCCGACAGTGGCTGATTGAGTCGGGGTGTGGTGGTGATGAGCTTTAATGTTGTGGTCTATCAGTGCTACAGTCTGGCCAGCTCGGGCAGACATGGGGGGGTTAAAGGATGGGATGGATGGGGATCAGTTGAGGGGGGACAGGCATCTCTATTTCCTTCTCCTCACTAAATCCCAGCTGATGCTGAAAAACCAGTGGCCCGTCATGTGGGGGATGCCAGGGGGTCGGAGTGCGGAGGGGGGTCAGGGGCAGTTATCAGCTCCGATAGCATTATCTGGGAGCAAACAGGGAACGCTGTGGATTGTGATGTATAGGGGCTGGAAAGCTTGGACTGTGGTGTGGAGCGTTCCTGCCACTGTGTTACGTACAGGCCCGTCTGCATTTTCAGACTCTCACACCGTCTAAAGATATCAGTATTCTCACACACACACACACACACACACACACACACACACACACACACACACAACAGGCAGTCAAATTATTCAAATCATTCATTATACGTGCTTGGCCCAATGAGTTCATCTGTTGAGTTTAGTCAGGATCAGTGGAGAGGACATCTGTAAGCTAATAAGGTTTGAAGGTGCCCTTCTTTTTGAGTCATTAACAGGTAACACATTGCCAACTTTGTTTTAATTTGGTTTATTAATACTTAAGCTTTTTATACAGGATTAGAGTAAAATTCTAAGTTGTAATCATGTTAGAGGATAAATATAAAGCTGTACATAAAAACAAAATAAAAACACTACAGTGGACGCTGTCAGCTTTTATTGAATTCCAATGAATTCATTACCTTTTCTCATTTGTCATTGAAGGGAAAATGTAGTTTTCAAAGGTATTGGAAGTGTTTACAAGACCAAGTATTTGATGGATCACCGAGCTACCATTCTTTCGTTTCTCTATCTGTGTTGCTCCTACTATCTCTCATTACTAAATTTATGACCTCACTGAGAGGTCATCAACAGGGTTACACGTTTACCATTCCCGACAGTGAAGAAGGAATGAGAGAGGGGGTTGGTGAGGGGAAAGAAAAGGAGTGAATAGTAGGTAAGGGAGTGAAGAAGAACAAGAGTCCAGGAGGGAAAAAGAGAGATAACAAGTGGGAGAAAAGTGCTGATGGCTGTAGGTCAAATGCCTGAAAGCAGCAGTCAATAAAATGGAGGCCCACCTTAAAAATGTGATAAGAAATTGCCCTAAGTGTGTGCTATATAACACAACACCAACCTCACTCTAACTGCCATGTTTTGACCATAGATGGACGTTTTCCACACACATGGCAGGTGTTTTGCAGCCCGAGCAAGTGCAAAATTGCTTTCATTCTCAAAAATGTGGTGAATGTTCTGGTCCTGCTTGTGACTTAAACTAAGGATCTTGTATCATTCCAACCGATGAAGAATAAACAGAGTCTGACTCACTTCTGTTGAGAGAGAAATGTAGGCTGCAATGAAACACGAGAACGAATACAAACAACAGAATAATCCATTTTTAAAAGGGAGATTCATTAGTGTCCGATGGACATGTCGAACTTCAGTACACAAAGTTCTGCAGTTCTGCAAATGCACCTTTGCCAGAGCTAAACCCACAGTCCGCACATAGCTACAGAGGGAACAGGGGCACGACTGTTTGGCTTTCGTTTCAAAACCCCCTCAAAGCCCTCTAATCACTGACTTACATCAAAACATTCAGGAGTCTGGCTTAATTAGCCAAAATCAACTGGGGCTAAACTGCATTTCTGTGCTGAACACAGTGGAATTTACATTCCAGATCGGGGCAAAGAACTTCAAACATCAACAAAACGCCACACAAACTGTCGGAACAAATTAGCCTCCCCGCTCTGCCTTTGTTTGTTCCATTATTTCATATTCATCAAAAACTCCACAATTAATTTCTTCAGCTTAATCATCCTCATCAGCAAATACTCAGAGCTGGATTCTGTCGGCGTGGCCGTTCCCACAGTATAAACAAAGGCATTACAGCAGGGGGGGTAACTGTACCGTGCTTATCACGACCGTGACTTACACAAACCCCATGGTTGATGCCTTCAGCACACTAAATTTGCATGTGATTTCATTAAAAAAAATCCTTTTTCCAATGACAACATTGACTTTATTTTCAGCTCCTGGCGTTGGGCAGGATAAGCTGTACTGTGATCAGCCCTCAACTTGAAACCTCAGAGTTAATTCAGATTGGGAGAGAGGACCTCAGGGGGGGTAATGGATATCTCAATGTGGTATCAGTTGTTCTTATGTGGCCAAATTCATCACAAGTTGACAGATGTTCGCAGCTCAGTTAGCCGCCGTTGTGTAGGATGTGTCGGGTTGTTGCAGGGGGAACAACAGAGACTCAGAGGTATGTCAGCTAAACACATCATCAATAAATGTGATTGATGATGTAATCAACAGGCCCTAAAGTGAATGAATTTATTACTGTCATCTCACTCAACCACTCAACCCTCCGCTGAACCACCCACACACAGCCAGCCCCCACTCACATACCCATACACACCCTCCCACACACGCACGCAAAAGACAAATTACCACTCTCTCTTACTCTCATCCATACACACACACACAATGCAGATGCCGCAATGTGCGCGCACACACACACATGCACACACACACACACTTAAGCTTGCAAAAACTGAGCAGTAACTTATTCTTCACCAGAACCTTTCTTCAACAAGTCACCAAATTTGTTATCCTGCAGCTCCAGCGTCAAGACGATCCACAAGGGAGGTTTTTGGAGAATCCTGAAAACAGGCTACCAAAAAGAAAAATTGAGAAGACAGAAAACACACACACACACACACACACACACACACACACACACACACATAGGTAAACAAAACAGAGAAAGAGACCAGGAGATGACAGAAAAAAGTGCAGAAAAATATGACCCCTTGGTGCCTGAGGTCCCAGGCAAATAAACACTTCCCTGTTCGATCCCTCTGTCTCTATCGCACTGTAAATCTGGTGAACAAATTTAAAGGGGTTGGGTGTGTGCGTGTTTCCGTGTGTGTGTACATATGTGCGTGTGTGTGGGGCAGTCTAATATTTCTACCGTGACTGAGATCCAGGAAACTGCTCCATCTGCTACCAATGTAGCCACTTCCATTAAATTTCCTCCCACAAAAGGGCATCACAGAGAGCCCATCACTTCTGAGTCTTTATCTTTGGCCTGCTTAAAGTCTCTCTGGAAGCGAATACCCTACCCCCCTCCTCCATCTCGCTGCACTAGCCAACACGTACCTCCATCCATCAGATAAAAACCTATTTATTCTGCGCACAAACACCACGGCAACTGTGGTCACAGTGGAGCACTGTGTGTCAGACAAGCACTTAAACACAAGTAACACACTGAGTTAAGAAACTTTCCCCCGCTCAAGACACAAGAAAAGAGAAACCAAGAAGATAAGCTTCTCTGCTACTTGTAATGCTGAAAACATGACCTCAGATTGCTGCGTATTGGATATATCAGATTTAGTGCTCTTGTTGGTGGATATTGGACACCTTCAGGATGCTATTACACATCCTACAAGGTCTAGAGAAGCATCTGTGTACTGGTGCTGTGTTTAAAAGGTCCAATGGAGGGTCACAACCTCGACGTCAGTCCAGACAACCGGCACATGACCCGTTTTCCAAGTTCTGGGTGAACAGCAGTTCACTCATTTCAAAAATAGATCTTCATCTCGAGGACCTGAGACCAAACTCTGCCCACTTTGTCGCTGACATTTTTGGTTCCGCTGTGTGCAAAGGAAAGACTGGGTTAGCATTTACAAATAAACACCACTCAGCATCACAGACCCAGACTGAAGAGGCCAAGACAGGCCCTCCTCCCTGCCCTTCTAACATTTATTCACCTCCCCAGTGGAAAGAATAACAGGCTGAGGGTGAGGTCCAGCTGGTGTAGGTGGCTTCAGGGGAACTAGGGAAAATGGTGACTATAGCCCCTACACCACCTCCTCACATCTGTAGGGTGTTAGAATAGAAAGAGAATAAGTGGAAGGACATGAAGAAGAGACAGACAGTGGACAAGACAAACTGACTCTTGGAAAAAGGGTCCGTTTTTTATGCTAAAATCTAATTGCAACATTGAACTCACCTTTTCATTTGTTACATAAAAAACATGCTACATGAAGTTGAACTTGAACTCCATGAAGGCTCCCTTTGGCCCAGTAGTTGCCTCTAACTCTGGCTCAGACACCTCTGAAGAATGTCACCCATGTGGGAGGGTGGGTGAGGGCGGCGGGGCTGGGCCTGGATGGATGGATGGCTGAGCAGCGGAGACTGAAATAGCAGAGGCATTTAAACAAGTTAACTAATCAGCGCTCATTATAGACGATGTCTAGCCAGAACACAAACAGAGGCTCAACGAAGGCTCAGGGTGAACTGACACTCTGAGACAACTGAGCGACTGAGGTTGTTAGCTGAGCGGGCACAAGCCGGGCTCAAGCCTCACCCTGTAAAAAGTTAAATGGTGGCTATTAAAAATGCTGTATATTGCCGAGCGATTTAAGTGCTTGCTCCATGCACTTGCTAGTGCAGTTGGCTCCTTAGGCAACATAAAAAATCTGTGACTGAATTCCACTCTAAATCCTTCAAATATTGATTTGGAGTTACTTCAGAAAATATATAACTTTCAGGATTAAATTTTAGCCTCACATACATACAGTATTTATATGTATATATGCATATTAAGCATTTAAATAAAATATATTGAATGCATAATTTTTAGGGATGGTAAAGTCTGTATGTCTCTCTCTGTCAGTTAGTCCACCATTTTTGTCCAAATTGAAATTTCTCACCATATTGGATTTAATGCCATGAGAATTTATAGTTATGGTCTCCACAGAATGAAGTTTAGTGAGTTTTGTCATCCCCTTACTTTTTTGGTTTTAAGTCAGATCTCTTCTAAAAGATAGATAGATAGATAGATAGATAGATAGATAGATAGATAGATAGATAGATAGATAGATAGATAGATAGATAGATAGATAGATAGATAGAAATCTAGATGATTAATTAATTGTACCGATTATCTGGCATTTTAAGATAATCGATATCGGCCGATGCCTGCACTCATGAGGCTGATGAACAAAAATGCAGACTCATCTGCAGGCAGGTTTGTCAGTGTGGCTGCTGTGGAATGATATTAACGCTCCTTTTTGTGAACAAATTTGATGCAGACATATTCCCCTCAGGAAGATCTGTATTTTTCATCTATATCACCATCATTGAGTCAGATTACTTTATTTGTACAGTATTTATGACCAAAAACTACCTGCAAAACTAATGACATTCTTGTGCTGAGTTCATGCTGACTTTAGCCTTTAGCTCAAAGGGTCACTGTGCCCAAGTAAATCCTTACATAGCTGCTAGCATGGCTGTTGTTAAGATAATGGTGGGCACTCAATTACAGTTGTGTCATATCTGCTGCACCACATAGACTCACAGAGGACCTGAGAGGCAAGAACATTCTGGTAATCCCATTCGAAGGCTTTTAGAAAGATTATCCTGGCAAAATCTTTTTACCTTTCCTTAAGTCATAAACACAGGAGAGAGAACCATTTAGATCAGACTTAGAAAATGAATCGCCAGAGATTTTTTTCTCAGTTACCTCTCAAGACTTCCGTGTAGACCAACAGCCAGGGGGAAAAAAGATCAGAGTCCCTAAGATTAGAGTTAATGTCTTGAATCATATATTAGGTTAAATAAAGACTTAGAAGCTGCAAATTACTCAGTTTTCTAAAAGAAAAAAAGCTTTTAAATATTTTTAATGTAGTTAGTAAGTAAGTGGGGAATTTTGAGTGACAGTCAGTGAGCTCTGCTCCTAATACCCTTTGAGCCCAACAGTACTCTTTTTCTTATCTCAAAAAGATAATGAGAGAGTTCCAAACAAGGTTGGTAGCCAGTTATCAGGATCCTCAGATTGATTTAAAAAAAAAAAATCACATGTAATGCCTTCATTATGTAGCAGTCTGAGGCATCCAGAAGATGGAGAACGACACCAATAAACATATCACCTTTGTACTGGGCAGTCACTGTGAGCGTCAGTGATGGCACAGGCAGAGATGGGAGAAGGATAAGGAGACCATACAACAGAGAGCAGCAGAACATGTTTACATAGATCCATAAGGGAAACAAAGTAGCATAAGACTCATTTTGAAAGTACAGTTTATATAAACGATTGATTTTGGAATAATGAATGACAGATAAAAGTGCACAGCGAAAAGGAAATACTGTTGATACAACAGTCATTGACATGCAGAGGATTAGGGAGCGACTGTTTATTGATACAACAACCTCTCCTTATCGCATCACAATCAATATTATATAGCTTCAGCTACATCCCTGAGTAGTTAAACAGGTGCACTTTATATTCTGATTCCTCTTTGTCCACCAATCACTTTTTCTGCAGGCCTCATTGCTCTAATGGACCTGTTAGCTGTGCTGTCATCAGCATCATACCATCGGCCACAGGGGACATATACTAGATGGTGACCATGATATGTTGTGGTCAACTTATCGATGTGGAAGCCAGATACCAGCCTTATCATGATCTTATCACAGGCATCTGCTTGCTCAGAGGATCTGTTGTCCTGCTCTGCTGACAATCAGCTCATTTTTATGCTCGCAATCGGTGCTCTTTGAAAGGTCATAATGACAGCCATCATACCATAAGCTAATGAGGTCACCGTCCAATCGTCTGACACGCACACACACCCATAGGGGAATAACACAAATATATATCGCCTACCCACACGCACACATGCACACAAACCAGCAGATGTACACCTACAAACACATGCACGCACATTAACACTCTTTCCCTCACACACACACGTCTGGTGAGAGTGGAGGAGTATAGGAAGAGTCAACAGACTGCAGACAGTGAAGGTAAACGGCTGGCTCCAGTCTGGAAGAGAAACTGTTTGGATGTTATAAACTGCACCGACATAAAAGTATGCACATAGAGCAATTCTCTAGAAGGAAGTAGGCATATACATTATATCTCTATTGACACAGTATAATAACTGAAAGATGTGTTTCTTTAAGTGCAGGCGACTTATGTGGATTCATAAGTAACGAGCTATATCACTACATATTTTTATTAAGCTCTCTTTTTGGCAGGAGATGGATTACTAAGAGTTTCTTTCTAATATGGGATCCTAATACAGCAAAATGTACACAATTTTATCAGGGATAAATATACATGGGGTGGCCAGAGGGTGGCAGAAATGTATGCAATTTTAATCACATATATCAATATTTCTTTGGAAAAGGCTCAAAATGAAGATATTTAAACTCAAAAACATGACTTATTGTGGCACATTAGTAAAACATTGAAAAGAAAGGTGGCATTGAAAATCCATACATTTTATTTCCAAATTTTCATACATTTCTGTGACTAGAATCTGTCACTCAGTCAAAGATGTGGCCATAAAATATAGCTAATTAAATAATTACATAATTTCATTTTTTAACATGTTAATTTGAATTTTTTTTACACCAATCTGGGGTGGCCAGGTATTCTTTAGGGGTGGCAGCTGCCACCCCTCTGGATCTGCACCTGCACACTGTACCTTTAAAATCCCTGTTTTTAATGGTCTCTTGATTAGTTCTTTTCTTGTTCATCTCTGCTACTCCTCAATTTGTGGATGGTTTAGACTTAATAATTAATTATTCAAAAAAAATAGAATTATTGATTTTTACCACAAATTATTCCATTATACTTCAATTTAAATTCACCAGTGTTTCAGATATTCACAGTACAAGACCTTCCTGAAATAATTCTACAAAAATACAGAATAAAAATTAAAGAAAAGAGAAGAAATAATATATAACATAAATATAAATAAATAAATGTAATAAATGAACACAATAGTTAATATACTTACTATGTCTAATATGCTGTTTGATAGTGATACAATTGGAAATGTACTTTGAAAAGTTTTTTTTTTTTAAGGGGACAACATAAACTCATTGAGCACCACTAAATGGTTGTAGGTGCTTCCCAAAATATAACAGTTCTCCTTTCATTAGGGTTAATCTGATGATAAAGCAATAGACTAAAGTGAAACAGATAAAGACTTTATTTTGAAGATATGGACACTGCAAGAGTCCTTTAGTCAGGAAGCCAGAGTGAAAAAGAGGTTCAAAGTCATTTCAAGAAATCAATAGACAGTAGCTCTGATAACGCCTCACTACTTCATGGATATTTTTGGCTTATTCACCACACACTGGTGTTGTTTCTCCTCTAAACATGTCAATAATAAAGACTGATAGGCAGCAGATAACACTGAGAACATGGGACAAAGTCTATCCAGTCCACCCAGTGAATTTTCTCTTGTTGATAAAACCAAAATGCAATCTTGAACCCTTTTGTGCACATCCATGTGCCATCTTAGGCAGCCCTACAGAGATGATAGGACTGACAACACCGACACCCATGTATTGCCTCATATTGCTTCTGAACTTGCAGATTCATACAGTTATTATCTGAATGAACTCTGGCTGAGGACAAGTAAAGAAGACGTGTGATAAAATTGTATGACATGATTAGGAACTACTATGCTGACTGTGCTGTACACACTGAAGATGCACTGGAATTTTTTAATGATGAAGTTTTATTGCGTTTGCTCACAGCTGAAAGACATCTTAATAAAACGCCACTATCATTTTCTTTTCTGTGCATCTGCCGCAGTATGTGCTTCCAAACTGTTTGTGCAGCCACAGAAATTCCAGGGTTGCTTGAGGTTAATAAAACTTTTTTGGGACGACTTTTTCACATATTGTAGCAATTTTGACTGCAAAGCCCAGATGGCGTTCTATTTTATTAAACAAGATTAATTTTCCACTCATGAGCTGACTGGCTAGGAGGCCATTCTTGGTCCAACTATGACAGGTTGTAGTGTGTTCAGCTGGATTAGCCCTGGCATTTCATCATGGTGATTTATGCCTTACATAAAGAGACACTGACACGGATTCACTCTGACAAATGTACATGTATAGAGCAGAAATACTCCAAATGTGTCCAGTTTCATGTCTAAACCCATAAGAAGTTTTCCTGTTTTATGAAACTTCAAATAGACAAGCGTCAGCCCGTTTAATGATGTTTACAGTTATGGTAAATCATTTATAACAAACAGCAAAAAATGTAAAGCATCCGAGTTGAATCATGGATCAAGCCTTTCTTTTAATGCGCTTTAATATACTGTGGTCAGCTTGTATGTGTATACACCCTGCAAATCATCACACATATGTTTCACAAAATCTCTGGCAGTAAAGAAAAAAGCAAAACTTGTACGTGGCTTACAATATGTGAAACCCCTGAATTGGCAAACATTGGAGTGCTGACAGGACTTCCTCACAGCCTAACACACACACACACACAAAAATGGCATTTTTCACCCTGAAAACGTCATCAACCCTGGCTTGAAGCCCACTGCCTCTGTGCTCAAGACAGAAAAAACGTGAGTATGAAGAAAAGAAAATTCCCAACATATCAAGATAAGAGTCGGTGATGATGCACTGAGCCAAGAAAGTGAATGGTGTCCTGCTTTTCTGCACCTCAACCTATCAATAGAGGCCTAGGATGAGCTCCAAATAAAACAATCTTCCCCCTGCCTGGAACGCATCTTAGGCTTTATTGTGAGCAAAGGTCTGCAGCAGCTGGCACTGAGAGGTTCGAGGCTGAAATAATCTTATCTGCCATCAGCTATAAATATTTGACAGAGAAGGGAGCGAGGGAGAGATGAGGAGAGAGGAAGAAGCAAGGAGGAGGACAGGCAGGGGTGGTTGGAGGGGGGTGGGGGGAGTCTAGGGGACCTTCTGAAAGCCCAGTGACAACTGCGCCTTGGAGATTTCTAACAAATTAAAAGTCAGGCCAAGCTGAGGATTTGCTGGTCTCTTCGAAGCAGGAACAGATTAGGATGCACTTTATAGGCTTGTTTTTGGCTCTCGACTGGCCAGAGAAACTTGCAGCATAGCACAGACCGTACTTCCTTTACACTCTATGTTCCTCATCACCATCACAAGCTCATTCTTCTGTATGGAAACACAGGTGGTACCACAAATAAACACTATAAAAGCGTCTGGACAGCTTTTATATTTGTACAGCACTCCCATAACACTCCTAATCAAAGGAAACAACCCCCAAAACACATTTCAGGTGGTCTGTGTGAATGTATGTGTGTGTGTGTATGTGTGTGTGTGGGTGTGGGTGGGTGGATGAGGGGGGAATGGAAGGGGGGTCAATCTATTCTTACATTCAACTACGTCAGATTTTTTTTAATTCATTCCATGTTACCCACCGACTTGTTCTGTTTCTCTCTCCAGCTCATGGTCCAAACCCTCACACAAAAGGAGAAGATTATAGGAAGAGTGGAAAAACAAAACTAATTACTAGAGGTATTTCAACCAGCCAATGCTGCTTAAAATGTAATTACATGGGTTTAGAGCTCTGGCTGAGGCTGGGGTGGCAGCAAATCTCACATTGGCAGACCTGTTCCCGGTGGTAAAATCTGAGTGTCTCTGAGAGTGGTCGAGGACATGTCCACTTGAAAGGAAGTTGCAGTTCCTTCGAACTTAACAAGAAAGTTCTACTTCCACAATTAAAAGTCTAGGAATAGTTCAACATTGTGGCGGTCGATGTCAACTCTTATATTCAACATAAGGCTACAGCAAGCAACTGAATCGCTTAGCTAAGCATAAAGATTGGAAACGGGGGTAAGCAGTAAGTCAGGTTCTGTACAACAGTTAAAAAAAAAAAATCCACCTACCAGCACCTCTAAAATCAAATATACAGGTTATATCTCATTTAAGATTTCACTGGAAGATTAAATATGGAAATAATATCCACATGTTTATTGATGCTGTGCACTGTAAAGTGGTCCAATATATCATGCCATGCCATCTATTTTTATAGGTTTTTGCAGCATTGCCAACAAGCCTATAAACTCCCTTAAAACAAACAAGTGTCCACTTTAAAACCCAATGAAATTCTTTACATCTTTGTAAAACTTTTTTAAAAACATCACAACACAGGTAGCGACATTTTACAAGGACATCTAGTCGTTTAATCACCAATTAACTACTGTAAACTGTTATCTTTGGGTGAATGCACCTTTGAACGCTATCACAGGGGAAGAGACGCACACAAAGGGTGGTAAAGCCATAAAATTAGGGTAGCTATTTGACAAAAGGCAGATACCAGTCTGTATAAGGCAGAGGTGAAGGCTGCGCGCTGAGAGAGCTGATAAGAGAGGCTCATCTTTCCTCAGACCACTGGCAGTTGGAGAAGAGCTCTCTTTAAAGTCTAGATAGTTATCTGTGGTAGCTTTCTTGTTTTCCATCAATAGTGAAGGGATGGAGAAAATCAGCACCATAACACATGCAATCCTTGTTATACATAGTCATTTTTTCACTCTGATATCTAAAATATGTGTAGAAAAAAATCAAATGAAAAGGGGAGTTTGGAGTGAACTAATCCTTGTTGATCACTTCCTCCAAGCACCTTTACCCTACATCTAATTCATTCATGTGTAGGAGTAAAAGATTGAAACATTTCATAAGAGCATCTACCTCTGCTAAAGCTTAACTTCTTTTCTAAAAGGGGCCTGCCTGCCTGCTTACGCAACATGACAGTAAAACTCCAACCATAAACTACTGTTCATGCCCCAGCTATAAAAGAAAGGTGTGTTTCCTCTGCCCGCTTTACTGCACGTCCTCTGTAGTCCTTCCATCATTTCACGTCTGTAAAAAGAATTAAATGCAAATGTTTGGGAATAAAAAGCAAACACGAGCCACTGTGCTTTCCATGAATGCAAAGTTAATTGCGCTGTTAAACTGAAGCATGGGCGTGTTTAATATGAGAGGCATTATCCTATATGACCTATTGCGAATTCCCTTATAACATGGCTTTGTTTTGTGTGTTGGATCAGTTCTCGTTTTTAACTCTCGAAACTCTGAAATATGAAATATAGTTTATCTTTCAGTGAGTCAATTACGGCTCTTTTCCATCATCTCCCACTTGGCAGCATGTGTTTAGGCTCAGATTAAACAGAAGACGAGAAGGAGAAAGTATGTTACCAGTTATTGGAAGTGACAAAGAAGCAACCCGCTCCCTTTCAGTCAGCTCCTGTCTCCAGCTCGATGATATATGCTGAGGGGAAACTGCTCCAAAAGCAACAAAAATCTGTATTTAAAGTGTCACGGTGCTATTAGAATTGCATTAAAAACCTGTGTAAATATGCCAAGTCCCTCGACAGCCTCAGTAGTGCAGAACAGTACTTCCTCCTCGAGAATGTAGATGGAGTGTTGGAGAAGATGAAGCACACAGGCCGGGGACTGGGAGGTGATTTAATACAGCGAGCATTTAGAACAACAAAGCACAGACAAAGCAGCCTCTTGGACTGTGCTTCAAAGACTAGTGTGTTAAACACTTGCAGAAAGACATTCTTTGGACTTGTGATCATTCGAAATAGCGGGAAAGAAGAATTAGGGAGGAAGTTGAGTAGGAGGAAGGGAGAGAAGAAGAAGAAGAAGAGGAAGCCAAACACACAAAACTGTCAACCTGATGATACCGCAGCAACATGAAAGGGAGGGAAACATTCGCCGTGCACTTTTCATTGAGTTTCAGTTTAATCTGCCGAGTCCATCTCCTCATCCCATCGTCCTCGTGTCTTCCTGTCAGCGGAGCAGCCCACAGATATGCGCTCCACTGTTATGCCTTTCGAATTAACGATAATTCAACGCAGGTCAGCTGGTGTCCTGTGGCTCCAAATGACCTGACGCACATAGTAGAAGTGCTGACTCAGCAGCGGGTAAAGGCCCAGTCTTTAGCCAGAGCTCCACTCTGTCTCTCATCAGGTGGCTCAGTTCAGTTCCTGTACCAAATCTAAAACTCTGGCAGTCCGTTTTTTAGGCCCGCTGGATCAGGGCTACTGGCACCGAGATCTAAGAGCCTGTACACAATATAATGTGAAATAATAAACTTCCTCAAAGTATCAGTTCTGTAAGTCAGAGCCAGTTTAGCATGTGGTTTAAGGAGAAAAATTAATGGCAGATTGTTGGGGACACGTCATTATTAAAAACAGATTAAATATATCTGCAGTTCTATGTATTTGCACTGTACTCGATTACAGTCGCACCTTGGACAACGGAGGTCACCAGCTGTATTTTCTCTTATTGTATTGCACAAAGATGGGGAAACACCACATTCTGATATTCAATTTAAAAGAATCGTGGTTTGAATAAGGTTATCCTCAGTGGGAGAAACACAGTTAAGACATAAAAACACAATGCAAATTCTATTGTCTCTCACTTCAAATGAACTTGATTTCATTATGCAAATGGGAGAAATAAAAAACTTAAGTCCTGTCTGCTTGGGAGGTACAGAGGTATCGTTTTTCATTAGATTTCTTTCTTTTTTTTTTTGCTGGTCCAAGCACAAAAAGTGCTGCATTTAAAGGGGGAACAGAGGACATTCTGACACATCCTCCAGTAACTCAACCTTCGTTCTAAATGCTACTGCGGGCAAGAACATGGTGTTTTCCCTTCTAATTATTTTACCAGCCCCACTTGCTTACTCTCCGAGTGATTAATCAAAGTTAAGAAAAGCCGACCATCAACTGGAGTATGTTTTGCATTTCCTTCTGCATGTGGAGGATCCTGACTGCTTGGCCTTATTACAAGTTAATTGAAACCTTGTTTAGAAATACCAAGGTCAACATTTCCAGCCATGTTATCCCAATTAGTCTGCAATGAATCCCTTTAAACAGAGGGTATTGAGTGGCCGACCCAATGTGCTACTTGAATTCCCGGCGGGACACCCACATTCAGAGCCTGGGAATGGGAGAGGGTGACTGGAGGGAGAGACGCTATAGGGAGGGTGTTGGGTACTGCCACTGCCCCTGTGTCTCCATTTCCAGTATGAGTAACTTAATTATAGGACACGTTCTGAATGTAATCAGGCTCTATAAAACATATAATAAATAATACTGCATATTTTCTTTTTTATTCTCGTTTTTATGTTTAATTTTGGTGTTAAGTTACACATTTCTAGTATTTTCATGTAAACATAGCCATGTTATTATCCCTCTGCCCTTGAGAAGGGACATTTTTGTTACACACAGCATTTGTTTATGAAACTACAGAGCAGGAAAGGCAATTGTGTGCCACAGAGGTTGTCATGCAGGGTTTTATTCCAACTAAAGGCTTTATCAGCTGATTTCACTGATTAGACAAGGGGAAAGAAGAGAAACTTATCATTGAAATCAGCTGGGCAGAATGAAAACCAGCACACCCGCAGCCTTCAGTGGCACATGATCGCACGTCATTGTTATGGAGTGTGAAGCAAGTTTTTATAAATGCTCACCATATTTTGTGAGTTATAATATATTGTGTATTATATGTGCGGTTCTTACAGTAGAACATAATTACAGTACATACTTTTAAAGCAGCTTGACGACAGAAGTTTGATGCTGTTCATGTGCTCTAGTCAAAGCTGTGCATGCATCTTGTTCACAGCCATGTAAGCAGGTTTGTGAGGCCCTACTCTGGCAGCTTTGAGCTAAATGCTAATGCCATCATGCTAACATGCTCTCAATGACTGTCATTAGTGTTGCAGGTTTGGGCAGTATTGGACAATTTGACCTGATAGTGGCAATATATGGGATCACCAAAGCGCTTACGAATCATCCTAAGAGCAGCATGAATGTGTGTTTGCCAACGTTTTTTGGCAAACCATCTAATAGCTGTTGAGACATTTTACTGGAAACCACAAATATCAACCTCATAGTGGCACTAGAGGAATCATAAAAATCATTAGACATCATCCTCATTAATGTCTGTTAATCGCATTTGTAAATATACAGTATATTTCAAAGGATATTTCATTCCAGTTTATTCAGTGAAGATGTCTCGGGCAAAATGGTTTATTGATGTATTAATGTGACAATTTCATTTCATATGAATTCAATATAATCATTCAGCACAATTCAGCACAAATTAAGAAATATGTTCCCATTGCTGCATAAATTAGTGATCTTTATACACACTGAGAATGTCCTAACAGGAACAAAATGTGGCAGATAAGTAAGGATCAACAACAGATGCCATGATGGCATTATTTGTGTGTACAAGATTGAAGTGTTGAAGTGAGAGATGAAGTGAGAGATGAAGAGTTCTCCTCTGAAAGCCTTGTGAAGTCACTTGCATTCCTGCATTGATGAACCCCACTGGAGTCTTCTCGCATGTTGCAAAGACACAGAGCACAAACACACTCTGATGGCTGATTACAGTTTCTCAGAACAAGTTGCTGCATCTGGAAAGGAGTAATGCAGTCATTTCTTAAAAATATCCAGCAGATTCTGTTAGACATTTCCATTTGATTTAACTCCAAGCAAGAGATGCTGTTTGATTTCTGCTTACAGTCATGTACTATATTACTCAGTGCTGCTAGAGTATCTTGTAAGGGAGCAAAAGCAGTTCCTACAACACACTAAAATGTGGCTGATTACCGCTCGTCTGCTTCAAGACACTTTGTCCCACAAAATCATGATTAAAGTGTTCAGTGGTCATTTGAGTCTTGGTGCATTTGAAACGACACAAGCATATTGAGTATCCAAGGAGAATTTACCAATACAAATTTTCCTATTTCTCTCCCTAAATATCTACAAATCAGAGAATATGAAATAAACCATTACCCTTCTACATGTAGAGATGACTTCATAGTTCGTATTATAATAAATGGATTTTATACGGGGGTGTTGTAAAGAAAAATGAGGGTAAATGGGTATGAGCTCAATGAACTATACCACTTCAATGTTATTGATGTTAACATTCTAAAAGAAAATATTTTTGCTGTAATTCTTCTCCAATTGAGCGAAGCCAGAAGCTTCCATCACAGACGAGACGCTACAGCATGAGCAGGACCCTGTGCGAGGACTGCTTATGTAAGTACGGTATAAGATGGGGGGCAGGCATTCCAACAGCAATCAATATTAATATCTCTCTGATGTGAGTAATAGGGTGCAGTTACAATGAAGCAGTTACGGGGAGCTCCTGCTGTGGTTTCACAGCTTCCAAAAACACAAGCAGACAGTGTCATTACTTCGCCTTTAAGCCAGGCATGTTGAGCGCCATGGCTTCTCCTTTCACTGCATTTCCACTCCAAATACACAGATCACTACGCAAGGTTAAGAAAGCAGGGCCTGTGTGTTTTGGCAGGTGGAATATATTCTGAAAGAGCAACAAATCTGCTATATTTAGTTTTTGATGGCTGAGGGAGCAGAGGAAACCAAGGCCTGCGTCGGTAAACTCTAGGACCAAAGGAGGGAAGGACGGAGTGCAGCATGACAGAGGTGACACAGGAGATGCAAACCACACGCTTGAAGCAATGCCATCACAGATAGCAGCTAAAATCATCTTTAAAATGAGTTATAACATTGCACAAATGAAAGTTCCAACATTAATTCCCTGGAGTCGGGTGTCAGAATGCTGATGACTACAGATGTGTCATTCATGTTGTCACAGGGGCGTGCAGCTCATCCTAACCTCCCACCAGACAGTGACAGAATCAGGGTTGACATCTCTTTCCAGCACACGGCTCCGCACAGCGCGGTCCACCCCGACAGATTTACGGCCGAGCAGTGGAAGCAGCAGCTGGCCGTGCTGCACGAGAGGGAAGCTAATCTTGTTTACATTCAATCTGCTATTTCCTCCCCTCTAAAACCTTGAGAGAGCAAAGTCATGTAATACTTGTATTAAAAATAAGTGTAGCAGAAATGGGCCTACTGGCAGCATGCAGCGAGAAGCTTTTGTGGCCTGGCCAAGAGGGCCTGCGGCGAAAAAGCAATCGATACACCCAATATTCCAGCACGTACTCTCGAATAACAATAACCCACATTTAGACCTACACCACAAGTCCTCGACCTGATCCAGAGAAAATAAGGGAGCCTACTTTCTGTGTCCATGTCGATTGGAGTGGGGTAGTGAATATGATGAAATGTAACATTTGCTTGTGTGTGCTGAAGTGTGTGTATGTGTGTGCCAGAGAATGTCAGTGTGTGTATCTTAATACTAGGTAAAGAAAATATAATATCATAATCATTTCACATTGCACAGTACAAGCTGGACATTCAGCAGATCCATCACAATACCTCAGTGTGACAACTTGTGATTTTGGTGTTATGATGATTAGGGGCTCTTGATAGTTATATTAAGAAAGACGGCAGTGGTTAAACTCAGTTTGGATTATACGTAGCAGCTTATACTTCATGTAAGTAAGCAGGACTCTGGGTTAAGGGCAAGGGTCAGCAACTGTATTAACAAAAGAGCTATAAAAAAAAAAAATCTGTCTGGAGCCACAAAACGTATTTGAGCCCTAAAATGCTACTGCTACTGCAGAAAAAGCTTATTGGTAAGCCAGCAACACTCGTGGTGAAAGCAAACAAAGCTTTCCATGCACTATTAAATTCTTTATTTTCCTACGTGACTTTTCTTTTTTTGGATTTGGAATCCATAGCTAGCCTAGCTGGGGAGAGCCTAGTAGCCACCGTTATTGAGGTTCAGCGAAATATAGAGGAAAAGGTGCCAGGTAACGTACGATGCACATTAATTTTTTAAATTTTTTATGGTGTGAAATTGCTACACATTTTTACAATTAGAGAATGTAAGAATCACTTTATTACAATGATAAATAAAAACATTCAAAAATAGCCATTACTAGTTTCCATATAATTTCTTGTCAAAAGCCACAGGCAGCCACTGGTGAGGGGCTGCAGGTTACTTTTCCCTGGTTTAGCATCACTACTACTTCATTCTTCCTGCTGATGCTCTTGTATCAGAATAGCTCTGCCTGGGGCCTTGTAAATATGTTTCTTTCCTTTTTTTATATAAAAAAAGGGCTAGATTCTTGTTTGGCTGACTGCTGGATGTGTTTCTTCCTCTGTAGCAGATGCTGGCTGTATTGGAGGAGAAAGCTCTGCCAGAAATGGAGGCCTACAGGAAACCAGCAGCCAAAACTGGAGCCATCACAGCCCTCTGGTGTGCTCCAGAATGAAACAATTGAAACTTCCTAAAAAGGTGAGAGGCAGTTCAGAGCACAAAAGATAGTTTTGAAAGAGAACCTGACATCTCATTGTAGGAGCGAGCCAGTGGCTTGAAGTGCCCGCAGCACAGCGGGGAAGGACACAGAGGAAGCACGCCACTGCTGCAGCAGTGTCAAACCCAGTTCCTAACCAGCCGTGGCTAACCATAAATGAAAACTATGGCTGGGAGTACACCTCCCTCAGGTGCCATACGCCTTTGATTTTTCCAGGACTGCTTATTTTTGCCCAAAATCCCAAAGCTCCACTCCCTTTATTCATGGACGTTTGCTGGATTTATGGAAGGTCTGGTACCATAGCAGCACTTTCCCAATGAAGGCACACACACAGTGCACATGTGTACAGATGGATGCACAGAAAAAAAGTTACGTCGACTATTCAATGAAACCAGCTGCAGCCACTAGAGTTACCACTCTCACTTTTGTCCAACGTTTGAAAAGAAACAATCAAAGTCTGGTAAAACAAAAAAAAGGTTAAGTTGAGAAAGAGTTCGTATCACATAAGTGATGATTTTGTGTAAGTACCTTGGAAAAAACACAAAGCTGATAATGTAAGCAACAAACGAAAGGAAATAGGGATAAAATAAGGAAAAAACACAACGGAAAGCGCGTTCTTTTTACGGAAACTAAATTTCAAACTGAAACCATGCAATCACCACATTAAAGGGCTCCCATTCTTTAGACAACCACTGGTATGCAGTGTGGATGCCAGGGCAGTGTTTTCCATTAGATCTCTCTGTTTTTTCAGTTGATCTGGCAAATTAACTTACAACAGGCCGAACACAAGATGCAGCCTGGAAAGGAGCATAGCAGCAAATTGCATTTATCAAAAACACTCACTGGGACTGTTTACTTTATGTGATCTAATAAAAAAAAAAGCTCATGCTGAGAGTGTTTCAGTGATTGCATATGGATATAAGAGAACAGTAAGCCCCAAGTACAACCGCCCAGACCACATGAAGAAGGGCCGCATTTAAACTCCATCACCGTCATTTGTTTATCACTTCAACTTATTCATGGTATCTTTGTGAGACAGTTTTTCCCATGCTTGCCCGCCTGATGGGGATGTGATTGCTCATGCTCATTGTCGCATTCTTCAAGGATAACCAGGCTTATAAAAGCTGTAGGTCATATCCTCACTGACCATTTAACACTGCTAAATTTACACATCTATTATTTTGAGATAGAAAAGCCATATTCTATTGAAGGCTGAGTTCTAGCACACACATTTTTTTGTTTCCTACCGCAGGTTTTATAGAACCGTGCCATGGGTTCAGCAAGAGAGGAGGCAGTGTGTTAGGCGGGCTTATGGTTTGTACAGCAGCATTCTCCTTCACCAACCACTTGGTAAAACCCTCCTAAAAGATCATATGAACTGGTTTCAATAAAAACATTTGGCTTTTTCCTCCGCCAAGGAAGATATCTGTGTAAAGACATGAAGAACACACCTACTTTACTATATTAATGGTGGGGTTTCCTTAATTTCTCTACAGGTGTTTCCAGAAAACATATAACTGCCATTGCTCAAACTTTTGGATGATATCTTTTGTCAGCCAAACGGGCCCTTTGGGCTTAGACAAGACAACTTACGGAGGACAGGGAACAAGATCAAACAGGATTGTCAGTGTAAGAAGAAGGCTTCCAAATAGGCCAGTGGAGCCAGGACAAGAACACGGATGACCCTGTAAAATGCATCACCATTACACGCTATTATCCACTCCTTCTCTCCCCCCCTCATAGCCTTGACGGAGAGATGCATGATGAATTTGGCAGATTCGTTGGCTGTAAATCGAAAAAAAAAAAATTCAAGCTTTTTCTCACCCCTTACTCCTTTTCTTTTCAAATTATTTCTGTGTTACATATGTTAAACCTGAGGTTTAGAACGGTTTATTGTACTCTCTATATATATATTCCAGCCATACTAAATTGAAACCCTCTCTATAGCTCCACCGTGTTCCCAATGTCTCAATCCACCTCAGTAACAGCCAATGCAGGTTTTTGAGGGTCACGGTTCCACAGTTTTTATGGATCTCTTTAAATCATCAAGTGCTTAGCAAAAATGGCTAAGTGTCCAAAAAGTAAAACAATGCAGCCAGGTAGGTAATGGGGCTCTTATGCGCTATAGACCACGGACCACCCAGCCAGCATCAGCAGCAGGCCTGGCCTGTTAGCAGCTGTTTAGTTCTAAACCAGGAGATAGACTTCTGAGCACTGGTCATCAGCTCTGGTTGGAAACATCCCAGGAGTCTTTAGTGAATAAAACATCCTCTAAAATGCATTGAAAGCAGAGCTGATCAAGATGAATGGTTTTGTGTTTTATCCATCCTTTTTTTTTTCTCCCGCTATTTTAGTCTCTCTGTCACATAGAAATAATAATTTGCCATTTTTACTCGTCCCTAAGGGGGAAATTCCCTTATCTCCCAGCCTCCTCCACAGAACAGAGGTCAGGATCAGTCACAGAGCAGCACTCCTGGAGCTGGTAGGGATTCAATGTCTTGCTCAAGGACACTTCAGCAGGGTGGAAGCCTGCCAGTGCGGGGTTTGAAGGACTCGGTTGCAAAAGCTCCCTCCACTCAGACTGCTACACACGGCTTGGTGTGCATTGTTCTGCGTTTTCTATAATTTCCATGTTTTGCTAGTTTGTTTCTTCCTCATTAAACTTAAGCCACAGAACTGTATTTCCTCTGCCCTCAGTCAAGGCACAGTTCATCGCCCACAAAGAGTTCTCCACTGACTAACTACCCACAGGGAGCTGAGAGTTGCTCTCTGACCTCCTCAGAGGAACGCTGGCCAATCGCTATGGAGAGATAAGAGGGGTAAGATGAGTGCTGTGAAGATACGCCAGTGTGGGAAAAGTAAAATGTCCTCAGTAAGCAGTAAGCCCAAACCACAAACTTCTGTTGGAAACATGACGACCGCTCATAATGGGAATTATCTGAACAGCTTGAAGAGTCTAGCTTCTTGTCTTGTATCCTCAGCACACTGTCTCTGGCAGCTCTGGAGTGCTTTCTTAAGGTAGACCTAGATTCTGACAAGATTAAAGCTCACAAGGGGCTGTAAAAGCTTCGCGAGCACTGCCTGCCCAGCAACGTTTTTTGGATGCAAAATGTAAGCAAAGACTGTGTGGAAATAAACACTTCCAAATTCTACTGCTCCCAGCCTTTTGTTTTGCATCGGAAAGGTTAACTTAATAGCGATGAAACCACTGTGGACAGAGATGATTATCTTATGCCATATTCTCCAAGGGAGACCTGCTTTTATTATGTTGACTTTTAGAGAGTGGAAGGCCCAGTGGAATCGAAGCTCACCGTCAAATGTCCAGCCAGGCCAGAACCAGCCAGTTTCGCATGACCTTCCCTGTCACAGAGTATATTCCCAGCTTTCATCTCCCGGTGGATTTTCCTCATAAAATGCAGATAGCACAGGCCCTTCAAGGTTGATTTGAGGATGTAGACTATCTCATCCTCATTGAGCTGTGCAACAAAAACATACAAGGATTATTTTTCCAGTGATTAAGACACTCCAAAATATCAGATGCTGAGAGGCTCCTCATGGAATAAAAAAGTTGATGCAGTTTAATTTGCTTTCAGTTCTGGAGCAACAGGTGCTGTCACTGGTGGTCTGCCTTAATTTTAGATGTTGTAAAACGTGGAAGCAAGCAGTCATGTTTGAAATCATATCATCCATCAAAGCCTGTTTTATTTTCAGCATTCAGTGATTGAGTTTGGAAAATGCAGTGGCAGCCTGTCTGCAGCTTCAGTGTCAAAAAACCTGAAAGTACCGTCTTGAATGTGTCATTGTAGATGGTGAATGTTTTCTTGACTTGTACTCACAGTTCACTCCTCAACGTCACTCAGTGTCTCAGCCTCTAAACCTTTATCCCATTTTGAGCCACCCAGACCTGCAATAAGTTAGCCCTTTAACAGGTCAGCCAGTTGCCCAGACAGTCAGCCAACCGGTCCAACAGTGGCAAACAAGTGTAAGAAGGTTTATGAATCAAACATCCCCTGGCTGATGGCGGGCTGTTCAGGACATGACTCACACACACCAGAGTGGCAGTGGCAGAGAGCGAGGCAGGCAGGGATGCATGGAAGAAGGGGAAATTCCCATTAAGGGATGGCCAAGGAACCAGGCTCAGCCAAGCGCTCCGGCAGAATGTGCACTTCATTAGTGGGAAAGTGCCTGGGAGAACCGAACGGGGCCAAGTTCTTTGAGGCTCGGGAAAAGCTAATAAAAGTCCAAGCCAAGGAACCATACAAGCACACTTGAACCAAAAGACGGAGCAACGCAGCAAGACAGCGGAGGTCTCATCAGAAAAATGACCAGAGAAGCATAAAGGCTTGCTACATTATTCCAGTGGTCAGGTTTGTCCGTGTATGTGGCATCATCTGTCAGACTCAACAGAAAGATGGGGTTTCAGGGCTACAGAGAAACGAAGAAACAAACGCTGTGCTTCCAGCAGAAGAATGCAAACTCTACGGAAAGGTCCTGAGAGGCTGAGGAGATTTTGTCCTATTCCTGCCTTTGCAGCTGGGCTGGAATTGCTTAGCTTGACTTACACCACTACAGTGCAGACCGGGACCCCCGGCGCTGTAGGTTAACACAGCCCCAGCAACCACCCAGCTGTCTGAGCCGGGAGAGCTCACATAAAACACAAGCTGTTTCATTGCCTTTATGCATACGGCTACACTTACACCACACATCGCTGCTTTGACTTATGTAAAGAGAATTTCTGTTGCAATACCACAAAGACCTTTAGTGAGAGGCAGAATCGTAAAGAGGAGGAAAGCGAGCAGGGATATGAAGTGGAAGCTGAATATTTATGGAATTCCAAAAGAGTTGGAATGAGAAGTGTTTTCAAAAGGTGATTTCTGAGGACAGATGCTAAAGTTGAGGATGTGATTCACTGTATCTTTCATTTCAAGGGAGAAAACACACACTGTGATTCACACACACACACACTGAAGGGCCCAGGGCGATCATCAGCAGTTGGTGTTTTTGTTGCTGTTGAAGCCCTGTACACAAAAAAGGCAGGATGGCTGAATATTTATAGGCAGGACCTCCCTCTTCACCAGTGAGCAGGGTTTGGCCAGCAGAGGCTGGGCCCAGGCTTGCAGCACCTGGACAGTTACAGATCCCCACAGCCCACTTCAACGGCTTGGACGCACCACGCACCACAGGAGCCCGCTTCCCCCTACCCTCCAGCCACAGAGTCCTCCGCTTCCATCTCTCTCCATGCACTTAGCCCGTGTTTATTCTCTCAAACAGTAACAAAAGGACGGGACCGCTGAGAACTGTATCTTTTTACAACGTGGTGACATCACTTGTAAAAGCAGCGAGGTAAACACACAGAACTCGGGCTCCTGGTCTTCCAGGTTTACAGTTCCCTGCCTGTCCATCCAGAGGGGCCCAATGTAACCCCTGGTGACCTCCGTACCGCTGTCTGACTCCTGATTGGGGTCAGGAACATTGCTCACGTTGGTTTCACAGCCCAATGAAATCACCCCAATGGAAACGCTGCACTGTGCTGTTAATTCAGTCAGTGAGGAGCTGGGAAAAATGTGTTTCTTCTCATTTGTGCAGTAACACAAAGCACATGAATGAACTTCTTGCACTTGCACAGGGTGAGTGAAGAGATAATTGAGATAATGAATAATAATATCCTCCAATTTAACATAAAGAAAGCAGTAACCACCTGGAAACATGAAGACAGAGGACACAAACAGAATGTGTTTGAAGAGCATAATTAATGATTTTAGGTCTTTAAGGGCCCTAAGAGGATAAAAGACTATATGTAGTTTATGTTTAACACACTGCAGGTGTATAGGGCTTAAAATATCCATAATCATCAGATATTTTGATTATAAGTCAAACAATTAATTGAACTGGCAAAAAGTTGAGTCTAAGCCTGCAGTTACACTTGTCATTCCAATATGATTTTTGATATCTGATCATAATGATCTTATAAAAGTGGATTTCTGGTTAGCCACATTTGGCCTAAAAATGTCAGCTCTGCATCTCATGTGGTTGCATTTAATTAAATCTGTTCATATTTTCCTCCATCTCTTTATGTTTCTCAGATGAACAATGCAACTGGACAGTGTCCAGACAGTTCAGTTCCACTGAAATCCGACCACCTCGGATGTGGTCTAGCTCGTTGCACTGAAAACAAAATCCCACTTGGGAGTGTCCTAGACCTGTCAGTCAAATCATCCTTGCATGAGTGGATAGTAAAAGCTGTTTAAAAATGATAATGGGAATCATAGCTCGAGTTGAGTTAGCATTAGTTGACAGCTGCTACAGCAGTGGCCTTGACACATGCTTCTGCATCGTGTATTTAATTTGAGTACCTCTCCTGTGTTGGTATAACAATGGCTGCCACAACGTATCCTTTTTCAGCTGAAGCGAAGAAGAAGTGAATGGGACTTGACTGTAAGTGAAGCCAGTGCGGATCAGCTGATCTCCAGCTGTATAGTCATAGACATGGAGCTGGTTTCTGCTGGTTACTGGGCCACTGGGCTGCAGTCAGCGCTGTAATGAGGAGCATTTGTCTCCGCTTCCTCCCTGCGGTCACTTTGACAGCATCTGTTGACTGTTGCTGTACACCCCCCTACCCCACTCCCATTCCATACCCCTCCAACCAAAAGTCCCACATACACAACAGCTAAATAAAAACACACAAATTAGCCATGTGGACCATGGTAAAAATTTCCAGCTTCCCAGTCCAGGCCAGCTGGATCTTGCCAGAGTTACATGTGCTGTACTTCTACTCTGCAAGAAAAGTCTACATCACAAGCTCTGTTTTTCTAAGGAGGGACCTTCAGCTTGAGGAACCTTACCCTGTGTCTCTTCACATCTCTTCAGCTTACATAGACTCTGTCAGCAAAAACTTGGAGATATTTTTTTTTTTTTTTAGGTTGCTATTATTCGAAAAACACTATGGGTAGTTTTTAAACTTGCAAAAACTGATTTCTTGCCCACTTGGGGGCAGCAAAAAGAAGCTGTGGACACAACACTAACATATCACATTTTAAGTTGATATGGCGAACTTGCACATCGTATACAGCTGGAGTCGTGTTTCTGGACAGCAGGCAGATGTAAGTCCAATATTCACTCTTCTTCTAGTTCTGTTTTTGTTCTCCACCCACTGCTGAGGGAAATATCTGGCTTCTACATTCTCCACTATTTCACAAGCTAATTGCTTACTTTGTCTGTTTGCAGTTTAGTGCTGGGCAAATCACGTACAGTGGGTTTGTCCGAGCTTTTTCAATGGAAACAACTTCTTGCTGCAACCATAAATTACATTATGAGAGCGGTGAGACTAAACAGCAACATTTTGGGCCAAAAAAAGAAAACAATGAGCTGAAAGACACAAAAATTTTAGATATGGGTGATAATTATGTGTGAGTTCATCTTTACAAGAGATAGATTTCACATGCCAGTAGTCATGTGATCTAAAATAATGATCATAGGCACTACCAGTCAGCAGTGAAGTAGTGAACATAGATAGAAATGGCACAGACATCAGGCATATAAGGCGTAGCTGTATCAGTGTTACAGTAGAATAAAAATCTGTACTACCTTCCTTTCAATCAGTTTCAAAGTGACCTGTACAAGTCACTATGTACTACCAAATCTACTGTGCCAGATTCTATAAAAGAATTGTTGCCTTTATGGGCCCATTTATAATTACCAAGTGCACTGTTACCAAGGGAGCAGCAATCAAGTTCCATGTTTAAACCAGTAATACATCCACCATGAGCATTAGCAGAGATTTATAAATCTAAAAAGTCGGAATAATTGTGGATATGGAACTTTTATAGTACTTTTAACAACTCCCAGAGCTGTGGAGCCAGACCCCAGACCCCAGGCCCCTAGAGCCTCCAGAAAGCCCTCCATGCACATCCCAAGGACTGCATTCCCCTTCTTCTCCTGCTTGAGCCCTGGTAGTCTTATTCCACATGTGAAATCAATACCACAGCATTTATAGCCAATTCTCGCTTGTCCCATCAAATCTGAAACATATTGCCAAAAGTATTACTTTTTTTTAATACTCTCTCCTCAAAGATAAAACTCACTTAATGAAAAGAAACAAAAAGAAAAAACTGGAAAGATAGCACCAGGGAATGACATGACAGCACATTTAAAGGGTGTCAAAGATTGCCCTTTCAAAATGCATCAATGCATAATAATGCAGTTCCTATTTCATGTAGTAGTAAATGGATTCCTGAGAAGCATTTTAATTTCATGCCCAAATGGCAAGGACGTGTGATGAGAGCCGCCAGAGAGCGTTAAGTTGGATGTGCAGGGGCCTCAACCAGCTCTAGGCACTCTCATAGGTGTTTAATAATAAAGCCTTGGTTCATCCAGCCCAGCACTTTGACTGAGATTATGTGCTTCCCAGACCAACCCCAGGGCCCTTTAACTTTCATAAAACATAATCCTGGAACACACTTACCCCATCCATCACTCTGACGCACAATGCACATGCAAAGACATTTTTTTTTTGTTGCAGTGACAGGTAAAATTCAAGGCTTTTAGGAAATATTAAATCTACTGAAACACCATTCCACGCCGACAGTTTTCTTCACCTGTCTCATTCAGGACAGCGGTGTGTGAATTTTAAACGCAGCAGCGATAGGAGTGGTATGGTCGGGGAATGCCAGGGCCAGGATTTGAACCTCCACAGAGGTGAGAAATATGTGATTTGTGAGCAGTTTTAACACTACATCACACCTCTCTCTGCAAGCCCCTTAACGTCCAATTACAGCATTCAAACACCAGTGACAGGAGACTGTTTCTATCCAAAAGAGTAAGAGGGGAATGCGGTTTTCTTTCCTCGTGGTATAAGTAGTATTTTACCAGAACCTGGGCACCAATCTAAAGTCTATGTTAAGACAAAGTAGCCGGTTTTTCTGCGCATTTCCACTCCCATCAGACACAGCCGCACACAACACTCACATGGTCTTGCCACAGGGGGACTTTTTCCATCCGCTTCAAACAAATACTCAAGTTGTGACTCGACTTCCCTCTGGTTTTACGACAAAGCACCAGTGTTGGTATAAAACAGGTCATTGGGACCTCCCCAGGACCAGTTTGGTGAAGCTGTGCAACCTGCCAATATCCACAGCCGCCCAGGAGCCCCCCCTTGACCAATAACTCCACTCTCACCCATATGTCGTAAACAGCTTAAAACCCTATTAAAAGCACAAATACATTTCAGAAACCAAGTAGACATTTATAAAACAATATTTCCTGTCTGTGAGTCGACTGTATGACTGCATTGACTGTGAGACTGTATGGATGCGGAAGCTTATAATGTATTCCTGGTGGTGGTCAAACTTTTCCCTGGCTACAAGTTGTGAACATGCATCCTATAAATGCATCAGTAAAAGACGGTGATTTACTGGGCTGGAAGGGAAGTGATTACAAGTGACTGATGAGAGAGCAAAAGCAAACTCCCTAAAGACTGCACCTGTGTACATTAACATTTACTTAGTGTGTGCGCTGTTGTAAAAGAAAATGCCTGAAAGTGTTTTTTTGTGTGTTTGTGTGCCTGCATGCGTGTGTCCACACACTAAATGCAACCATTCAGGCATCCAGACTATTAACTCAAACCACAGTGGAGCAGAAATCCATCAATAACAGAAGAATCCATTCAAAAAGTGATGTTATTTTAGTTCAAAGAGCGTGAGGAAAACGAGAGGGAGAGGAGCAACAAGGTTGGATTCCAGCCAGTGGGGATATTTTTAGCATTTGCTTTTTCAGTCTTTTATGTCAATTACCTCTCAGTGACTCACTGGCAGGATAATGATAACACACTGAAGAAATATTGCTCTTTGTGGGTATATTTAATTAGATTGTCCTATATGCTCATATGAGAATCTGAGAAAAAGGCCTGCCTGCAGAGTAGCAGTCCCAAAGGTCCTTCACAGCCAAAGGTCTTTCTTGTAACAGTGTCAAGATCTGCTCTCATTTTTTTTTAAGTGGAAAGCCATTTCCTGACTTTCTTTGTAATGCGCATACGTCTGGCACATCACAAAGGGAGAGAAAGTCAGGGGAATAAAGAAATTATATGAAATCACACAGGATGAATGTTATTGTTGTTGCTGTTGATGTGGGAAAATGACCGGGTCTATTGCATTATTCATTCCTCATCTAACAACATCACAGAAATGTTTTCAAGGAGGCCTGATTACACTGAATCCTGACCAGTAGTCTGGATCAACAACTTTTTAGAACCATGCATCCATCTCTCCATTCCTCACATCAACCCGTTCCATCCATCTCATCAACTTTCCACTGCTTCTTCAGACATCAATCCCTCCTTCCATTCTCCCACTCCTCCATTGCTTCATCTCTCTATCCTTCAAACGCCTTTACTTTCTTCACCCAAGCTCTGTTAAATCTCTCCATCCCTTGCTTTCATCACTCCATCCTCACTCTGTTTCCATCTTTCCATCTCAGCCCAGGTACAAGATGGATGCAGCAGTCACCGGGACCTTTTAAAAATATCACTTCTGACAGACTAGATGAGACACTCTACCGCTCTGTTGATTTATCCTTCCAGTGCGCTGCAGTAACTTTGTTAACGTCTCTCATCAGCCTATTAACAGCACATGAGCATGGCCAGGAAACAGGTGCTGGGAGAGTTTTACTGTCCATCACCTCACCAGCAGAAGCTGATCAGCAGTAGGGAGTGCAGGCAGTACTGGGAGCTCCAACGCTTCGGGCCCACAAAGTCACAACTTCAATAACGAGTTGTATTAGACAGTGGAATTCAGGTTAAAACAGCAGCAGAGGAGAGATATAGCAAAAGAAAACTGGATAAGTATTCACGAAATGCACACAAATAGCTTACAAGATCCAGTCTCTCAGAGCTGTTGTAAGGCAGCAGTTCGAGATTTTGGTGTCCAACTTTCCAGAATTTACAATCCGACAATCATGCCCTCTTTACACAGTGATTGGCCAGCTGTGAGGAGGTGAGACAGGAGCCAGGGAACTTCTCTCTATAGTTGTCTTTTTTCATTTTTGACAGTAAAACACCTGAGTGTAACACTATAAATGTCATCCAGGTGAGACGGTCTGGAAATCTCCATATTTAAACAACTAAAAATAAGAATCTGTGTGTTTTCATTACCTTAGAAGGAGCCATTTTTAGCTACAGAGGGAGGGTGTTGGGTTAGCTTAGCATAAAGACTAGAAACAGGGAACTATCTACCTGGCACTTTTTCCATGCTTGGCAAATTTTTAGTTTATTTGTTATTGTTTTATTCTGCTTTCTTTTTTGGCAGGACACAGTGACTTTCTGGGATCTTACTGCCACACAGTCCCATCTGAGACTCCAGACATCACTGCTCCTGGCCAAGAAATAGTCCCTCACATCCCTTCAAGATATCACTAATTATTGAGCTTTAGCGGTCCTCTTAGGCAGATTTCCTTACCTTTGGACAGACCTTTTGGACCTTCTCATCTAACTTTCAGTCCAACTATTCCTTTAAGGTTTAGAAAGAAGACATCATCACAAGTATAAACTTCTTTTATGGACATGCTTGCAATCTATGATAAATAATGGACCAGATCTAATATAAAAATTTATGAATTTACATCATATACTCCCTCCAAATGAAAAAAATACAGAATTATTATCCACAATAGTAGGAAAGGTTTCACATAAGGAAAAAAATCTTGGTTTCATAGTCTTTTTTAACTGAGCAAAGCCAGTAAACTGTGGTGCCAGTCAGTCAGCGTTCAGTGAGAAAAGAGGCAAAACTATGATGCAATGTGTGGAGGGCAATAAGGCATAAGGCACCTTTTAAAAAAGCACCACAGCCCTCACACCAGCAGAGCAGCTGAATCCAGAGAATCCCCACCCGGCAACAAAAAGGTCACGCCTGTCACAGCTGAGCCATGAAGAGCTGAGCAACATGCTTTGGGAAAATACCTTTTTCATGACGAGCACATATAACAATGCAAAAATGCAGTGACCTTAACAGCGGAGAGAACATGCTTGAGACAGTTTGATATGACCCTCAATGCCTATATTGTAGCTGTGGAGGAAGTGGAGCCTGGAGCCTGCAGGATACTGCTCACCAAGCCCAGCTCTCCTGCTGGCTTTTTACACATACATCCTCCAACACCACCAAACACGTGAAGTGATACGATTTGCACTAATCTCCTAAATTTAACAAATTTTTACATGTTTCTACTCAAATCTTTCCATCCATCTATTCCAGCTTTTCTTTTCACTTTCATCTCAAAGTTTTAAGCTCTCACTTCTCCTGTACTTCTATTATTTCAGCCTGCTTCCATCACCCGCCCACCACAGATACCAAACCTGCACAGCAAACAATGCTGATACAGCTCTTCTTCTAGAATAAGGCCTTTGTTTGCAGTTTGTTGTCTTAAAATCCCACCTAACTATGTATTCTACCAAACAAAATAAAGTCTTTGTTCGGGTTATATTAACTCTAATGATTGTGGACACTGACATTGTGTTGAGTTTTAGATTACCAAGCTGTCAGTCAAACCAGCAGATGATTCAGCAGAGATCCGATGTCTGATCAGGCATTTTTCAAGGCAAGTTTATAATCATACATCCTTCCTCTTTGCTCCTTCCCATCATTGCTTCTTCACTCTGCTTGCCATCAGACCAGACAACAAGTAACTAAAGATGTCATGTTAATGGCAGGGAGCTCAACAGAAGCGTATGGCCAGCACAGACAACCGGAGGAAGCTATTTGCTGACAAATGGGATTTGGTGTTGGGCTTGAGCAGCATTAACTGGTGGGTTTTATTGGTTGAAGGAGCACGATATCATGGCGGTTTTCTTCTCTATGCCTCTCTGGCAAAGTGGATGACGTTGCAGGGAGCAAAGGCATTTGGTCACGCAAAGGTGCCGAGCACTGTTAAACAGATGGCAGGAGACCAGTGAAGAGTGTGGCAATGGACAGCAGATGGAGAAGAGATCATGAAGGAGACCAGAGGAATGCAGTGTGTATACCCGACTCACTGCCAGTCCTGCTCTCACAAATACTTGATGAGTCTATCCTCTAGTCTTTCCTAAAGTATAAAGCTCTGAGTCAAATATATAACATTATGCATTTCAAGAAAAGTTCAAAAAGAACAGAACAGATATGTCTTATTTCTTAGAGCATGGAAGTTGAATTTAAGGCATGAACTCTATTCCTGCAGAGTGATGTGTTCATGGAGTGTATTTAATGTCTCATTCTGAACATTTATCCTTTGTGTAAAACTGATAATAATGTACTCATCACTGAATACTGCAGCTTCTGATGATACAACATGAAATGCTGCTGCAATAGTAATTTTAGGGTAAACCAATAGGGGGCAATCTTGTACAATAAAGCAAAGCACAGAGCATGTGGCTGTCACAGCTGAGCTGCAGCTTGTACTGCACTGTCCAGGAAAGTGAGGTTCTGCAGAATGTCATCTGGTTCGAGACAGTGTATTCATTCACTGGACCGTATGACCAATTTAAACTAGAGGAAATATGTGTTACTTCAATTATTTTCATTTGATTGATTGTTTTTAATCATGTAATTTCCAGTATTTCTTTGTCAGATTCAGACAAACAGTGCTGACGTCAGCATCATGATGCCAACAATGGCATTCAGCAATATTATCTAAATTCAGAACATCAAAAAAATCTTAATACATTACAAACATTTTAAATCTACTTACTTGAAAATGAAATGAAATTTACTTTCAGAAGGTTCAGCGATACAAAGGATGGCAGCTACCACAGTATAGCTAATGAACCTTAACCAAACTAGTGCTGTAAAAAGTCAGCTTTACCTATTAACAAAAAAGAAATAATGATAGCATAGTAATCTTATTATAATATCAGATTATTATACGTATATACAGTTATTATATGTCCAAGAGAGGTGTTTTCCTATTTGCTTAATAATTATTTAAATCAGTTAATTTATTATGCTTTAATGCTTAAAAAACATTCTGCACCACATTGACCTATAATTCATGATACATTTAATCGAAACAGAAAGACTTAGTAAAAGAGAAACACTACACAAACAACAACCCATGAGGTAAGAGAGGCATATACCCCTTTCCTAGAAGTGCACAGTTTAAGGTAAACGAGAGTGATGTGGAGGAAAATGTGACTATTGGGGTCTTTGAGTTAAAAACACCCATCCTGAGAGCTGCTGCTGGGACAGGATGAGTGAGAGTGTAGGTGGGGATGTGGGGGCTTTGAAACCACAGCAGCAGGTAGGTAAGACTGACAGGTTAACCTCCCCCTGCTCATATGGACCTGACATCCTGTCTGCCAATACGCACAGAGATACAGCAACACAGAGAGACAAACAGACTCAGTCAGACTCAAGAACAGACCAGCAGCTCCACATTTTCTGCCAGGGACTCTGTATGTGAGTATAACAAAGGTAAGGAGTAGCATTTGGAAGCAAGAAGACACCGTATGACTGGATATATAAAGGTAGATATACATATGTTGGAGCTGAATATTATATTATATATACATATATCAGACAGCCATATACAGATCTAGAAGCTGGGACTATGGATATCTAAATTGATAGCACAGTGCCATGACAGGAGCAGGTCAATTTACACATATTATATTGAAAAAATAAATAAGCTGATTCCAACCAAATATGGGGGTCAATTCAATTTAACTTTATATTAGCTGAACTTTATTTCTGATCTTGAGAAGAATATACATTATAAATAAATATTGTGAGGAATGGCCTTTGTTACAATATTAGCTAAGAATAGGCCTGGCTGAGACTGACATCTAAAAATGTGTATTATAAAACCACCATTAGACCAAAGTTGGATATGTCATATTACACAGCAATGTCCTTTTTTTATATCAAAATCATAATCAGGGAATATTCTAAATCCAAAGTCAATTTCTGTATAAAGATCTTTTGTGCAAACCCATGAGAGCTCTGTAGTCTTTTATTATTAATCTCTGATAGTCTTCTCCTCTGTCACTCAGTGTTATTGAAAGAGGAGTGTCGGCCATTACAGGCTTGGCAGCTGCACTGAGCTGCAACACTGATACTCTGTGGGAGTCAGATTATCACAGAGAATGATGGCGGCTGCAGGGGACTCAGGGCAGGGCCAAAGGGCAAGGCACTAACTCTCTGCCTCTGACATTACCCCAACTATAAAGAATACGGTAATCCTATCGCGCAGACTGGTGTAACAGTAAAATAAAAACTGTAAACTAGAGGCCACATGCAAAATGTCCTGTCAGGAACAATAAAAAGAGATAAAATTCCACAGTGTTTTCTGGTGGCTATATAAACTTGTTATGGACTGTCTGAGTCGTATTTGTAAGTGTATATTATAGCAGGTAGGAGCACAATACGTTCAACTAAAACTACAATAAGACACCTTTGAGCACCATTATTATTGTTCTCTGTCGGAACCGGAGTGCGACACCATAAATGTCAAAAATGAATGAATAATCTGGGTATAAAAGGAGTACTACCACAGACATCTGAGTCCATGTCATGTAAGAATTATACTAAAAACATTGAAACTCGTCGTATATATGTTATAGAAAAGAGGCTTGAGTGTTCCGCAACATTTAAACATTTAAAAAAAAAAAAAAAAAAGCTTGGTTCCCACAGGAAGAATAAAATATTTTACATATTTTGTTAGATTTTAATGAATTTCGACTGATCACTGGTAAAAGCAAATTGAATTATTGGTGATTGTAATATAGACCAGCCCAAATTTTAAAACCTACTGGTTGTTTTAATGGCCCTTTTCCAAGGACCAGAAATAAACACAGTTTACATTGTTATATATTTTCAGAGTGAAAAGGGATATGTTGAAAAAATGCCATCATCTGTAATGAAAAAATTTGGGGTTTTATGTGTCTTCTAATCTCTCTGCAAATGCTCAGTGTTTTGACAGTGAAGATAGAGGCCTGGGTGATACGAAACCGAACGAAAACCACAAACATGTTGTGTGCAGAAAATGTTCTGCAGCTCTAAGAAAACGAAAATTAGACTACATGAGCTCTTTGATAGACTAAACGTCTTAGACATGCACTTTGATTCGGTTGTTATCTCTCACATAACGAGCTGAGATCCGTCTGCTGTGCTGTGTGATAATTAACTCTGCTTTTAAAGACTGCCATGAGTGGGTCCGATGATCCGTTGCTGTAATGAAATATATTTAAATTGCTATTGTTTTTCGTCTAGTGGGCTACATGACTTGTTAGGGTTTTTTTTAAATATAAATTATTTTAAAAGCATGTATTCCCCACAGTGGTGCGGCCGTTTTTATTAAAGCATTTATTTTAAAGTGATGTCGACCGAAAATGTAACGTTGCTGTGGCAGACAGTGTTCTGTCAGAGCCGCAAACACTTGAGTGGAAGAGGGAACAGCTTGTTTTTTGTTGAAGTCCCAATAGGCGGCGCTGCAGACTTGCATTCTGTTGCTCCAACTCTTTCCAGCTAACTACAAACCCCTGTCAGTCCTGCTGCACTGAACATTACAATTTGCATATTCATGTTGAAAACTTAAGTTTTCCTCCAGTCTTTTTGTCACAGTAAAATGATAAGATAATTAGAGAAAAACAAGATGAAATAATTAAAGGTAAGGTGGGTCCTAATGAGTCCCATCAGTGCATTTTGACATTTCACTAACAGAAATATCAGCAGACTTTTCCAGCCTTGATTTAAATACCTAAATATTTTCATTTAATTTCGCATGAGCTTTTCGGTGTCTTGCGGTTGGATGGAAAATTCAACATCTTCATTCAATAATAACCTGTTGTTGTGCAGCCTGCTCGTGTGCGTAAAAACACTTTGTCTCTAGCACAAAGAAGCGCACTTTAACTTTTGATTCGGGCTGTCACAAGTCTTAATTACTTACTGCATCTGTGGCCAGAAACAAACCGCAATCTAATTAAAGAGCAGTCTAATTCATCGCATATACTCTGTCACTTCTCATAAACTCAATAAAAAGACTGAGTGGGACATTGAAAGTATGTAAGAATGAGACTTCATTTTTTGAATCTGCTTTTGAACAAAAATGACTTTTACTGATTAAGGCTTATCTCAACATATACATGTAGTCTCTGCATATCTCAGGCTATTTTATTGCACACAATTGATCAAATATAATAAAATGTCAGTTCCTTTCTGGAAATCATATGGGATGATTATGCGGTAATAATCCTGTTTAGTTGTAAATAACACAGGTAAAACTGCCCAGGCAACGTGTGTGACGTTCTCGTGACGTTGTAATTATGCAATTTTATAAAGTGTTTTCAAACAGTTTAATGAGACACTTCTTTTACACACTGTGCAAAGAAGGGAAAAACGCAGCTCATGGTCTGAAGAATACAAGTGGCGTTTACTTTGTATTTCTTCCCAGTGCTGCTCATCTCTGTTGTAGTTTTTTCTGTCACAAACCTCATCATTTTTTTATTTTTACCACAGAAAAATAAAACCATTTAATGTGGTGGCTCTTGCATGTGCCCTCCATTTTCGCAAATGGGGTCTATGGTTTGAAGAAAAAAAAATCTTGTAAGCTGCTCAAGTATCCAAACGCACGTTTTAAAAAGCATGGAGTTGGAGGAAAAAACGAGCAGGGTTTCCTCCTGCGCTTCCAATCGTGTCTCCAAAAGAAGGTATCAGCCTTGGCTATATGGTGTATGAGAGGTGTCAGAAGATGCAGATTGAGCCGAACACGCTTCTCTACAATGGTCTGGAGCCCTAGTTGCTATCCAAACACAAATAAACAGAGGAGGAACATTGGAGTTAATGATAGAGGAGGGGGGTGGAGGCGTGTCGGAGGGCGGGCTGAGCACTCCAGAGCCCCGGAGCCCTGAAAAGTGAAGGGCCGGTGCGCATTACGCACACTTCCAGCCCCAGCTCCGGACGGGACTCCCATGCTGCTGCTGTCTCTCCTCCAAAACTTCTTCGCCTCTTTCCACAACTTTTCACAACTTGTCACATCTCCGCAAAGGGTCCGAGACATCAGAGTTGGCTGCATGGCTATATGAAAGTTTCATGGACTTGGAACTTGGAAAACTTTTAGCGGCGCTTTATTGGAGCTCGTCGCCTCTATAGTTACTGTGGATTACTGACATACCGCAGGACCTTTGGCAGCTATTTATTGGGGTAAGATTCTGTTTGATAGGGTATGTGTCAGTCTTCTGCAGGAAGGGAACCAACCTCACTCAACTCAGTAGTTAGAACTTAAAGTAAAGATTGAACTTTTATTGTTTGAGCTGTAAACCAAAAGAGATCGAAATGTCAGTCAAAGGGGCAACTTGAACAAAAGCTAAATGAAATGTTGTTTCCAGAGGTGATTATTGCTTCGTGGTGATCACCAGCTTGAGGTCACAGTTCGTCCACGTTTTGACATCTCTGTCCACAGCGCGTAACACCGCTTAAACAAGCAGTGGCCTCCGCGTCTGTAAAGACTTGTCAAGACTTATAGAAATTTAAAACCTGTCAAAAACAGAAAGCGACAGAGATTCAAAGAACACGATAGGGCACTTCGGCTGTTGTCAAGGTGTCAGTGAAGTCCAAAGGTTATTGAGAGAAGAACAGGTTGAACAAAGTTGCACATATGGGCAAAGAACAAGTGCCTGCATGGTGACTTATGCTGCACCTGTGCAAAATTACATTTAACCCTATCCCGCCTGTGAAAGGGAAGTAGACAGATCTGTGGAACAAATGTGACGAGCTGAAACGAGCGAGCAGCCCTCCGGCTACCTTGTACGCAGGACTTGCACTCTGCAAGCCCCTCTCCAAGTGTGAATAATGCCTTAAATCTCCAGAAAGTTTCAGGGTCGGCAGGCTTGTGACATATTATGTTAAAATATGATTAGGTCTGGTGTGTCCAAAACAGCTGTAGGCATTATATTCTATTGTCCAAAAAAAACAGAAAACTTAGCTTTTTCTTTTCTTATTTTCATTTCCGACCGAATCTAAAGGTCAGTCCTCGCCGCTGTGCCGCTGGCCTGCTGCCAGCCTTGAACTAACACGGTGGACTTTTCTGTGTGGGAAAACATAACTTGTCATCCACACGAAACATGGAACCAGGCCCTCTAATTTCTTGCGCTGTCAGCTCACCTTATTTGTCCTCCACTGTGGGGAAAGGTGGCTCCTGCTTTTAATTAACGCAAACATTGTTCTGTGAAAAAGTAGATGAAAATACTGCCCAGAGGTTGTTTACCCCCATATTCCCTTGCCCAGGGGAAACACACCTTATAGGAAATATGTAGTATGAAATAAAATAGACCTAAAAGCAACACATTAGGCCTATAAAATTAACTGGCTACCATCCGCAGCCATAAGAATAAAAAACACATGCATTTCCAGCGAAGATTAAAGTAACTTTCTTGTGGACAGAATTTGTGTGTTTTGCTCTGACTCATGCTGGCGCATTTAATAACATATTTGATCTCTGCTTGCAAAATTTCAAAATTGTACCAATGCACACAGAGAGCACTTGTTTTGCATTGTGAAACACCAGCTACAACCGTCAAAAACAACAACGTGTCTTCTCTAATTACCTCGTACGAGATTTAGTGCTTTATTCACAGGGATCTGGATATGTAATTTACAGTGTTAATCGATTCCACATGAGTCGTTTTACACCCACTTAATTTAATTACAGTTTCGATGAGTGATTTGTTTTATAAAATTGCTTTGAAGAGAATCTCCGTTTTTAAGGGACAAAGTTTTGCTTTCTGCTAATGCGTAAAATACGTGTTTATATTCTCTCTGTGGGTTTTGCTTATGACAAACAGGGTTTTATTCATCATTATCAGTGTACCGCTGCAACAAAATGTTCAATTTATTTACCCACTCAGCTCTGTCGCTTTGTGCAAGTTGTTCAAATAAAAGTAATTTCTTTGCGCCCTAATCTGAGCACAAGTGACAAATGTTTTATCACTGGGGGAATATAATCCTCTCTGTGGGCGGACATAATTTCCATGAGATAAATGCTATCATGTTAGATTAAAATAAAAGATGTGTATGAAAATCTCTCTGTGCATTTTAAGTAAAATATAGTTAAACAGGTGTGCGTTTTTATTGTATCATGATCAGTGGCTGAGTTACTGGCTCTAATGTCGCATTTAAACACAACACTCATCATTTTGTATTTTTTTATTTTCCCCAGGGTTATCACCGTGTCTTCTGCAGAGGTCTGAGCCGAGATGGGGAGCAAAGCCCTGCACGCTCCGATCCCCCTGCACCCGGCCCTCCAGCTCACAAACTACTCCTTCCTGCAGGCCGTCAACACTTTCCCCGCTGACCAGCTGCAGGGATTGTACGGCCTCAGCGCTGTGCAAACCATGCACATGAACCATTGGACTCTTGGTTACCCGCACATCCAAGGACTGAGGTCGACGATCACAGAGATGGCAGCCGCCCAGGGCCTGGTGGACCCCAGGATTCCCTTCCCAGGGTTACCCTTCACAGCCGCAGCGCAACTCTTCCATCCAAAACAAGGCGGCGTTGCGCACGGCGTCCCCTCGCTGCACAAGGACAGGCCGAGGTTTGACTTCGCCAACCTGGCCCTCGCTGCCACACAGGAGGACCCGCCGAAAGCTGCGGATTTGGAGAAGTTGGCGTTAGGAGGGACCATCTCTGAGCTGAGCAAGCTGTCCCCGGACAGAAAACCCACGAGGGGCAGGCTCCCATCCAAGACTAAAAAGGAATTTATTTGCAAGTTCTGCGGCAGGCATTTCACCAAATCCTACAACCTCCTCATCCACGAGAGGACCCACACAGACGAGCGGCCTTATACCTGTGATATTTGCCACAAGGCCTTCAGAAGACAAGACCATCTCAGAGACCACAGGTAAGACAGATTTTTACTGTGATAATTACTCAGTGTGTTAGGAGGGGGGTCCCAGCAGTATTCCCGAGTTTGCTTTAAATCACATATACATGTATTTCTCTAAATGATCTGTTCAGGACTTGCAATTACAAATATATCCTTAATTTTACTATAATATACAGGCAGGCCTGTTCCCAGAGTTTTCTCCATGAGGGCGCTAAAGCACTTTTACGCATAAAGTTGGACACTCATAACTTGCACAGTAGAGATTTTTCGCCCTGTGACTCTGGGGTTTGTAGCAGCTACAAGCAAATCCACGCATGAGCAGACATCTGATTAAGTGCTATTTCTGTTTTACAGATACATCCACTCCAAGGAAAAACCATTCAAATGTCAAGAATGTGGGAAGGGATTCTGTCAGTCTCGAACTCTAGCCGTCCATAAAACCTTACATATGCAGGTAAGCTGAAAATATTAACAGTCACCATGATTTTATCCTCACTGAACTGTGTGACACGTTATGATCATTATTCACCTGTTGTGCACGCTCTGCTGCATGTATGGGGATATTAATAAGTCTCATAAAACGATTGCGTTTGGCCAATTACCAAATTAAAACAAAAACATGTGAGTGAGGGATACACACAAAAGTCATATAAGAATTATTGTGTAAATCAGTGTGAGTTATAACTGACACAATACAGGAGTTATTTAGATGATTGAAAGATACAACTGATAGACGTTATATACAATTAAAGGGAATAATCCTTTGCTTGCTTTAAATCTAAACAGGAGTCTCCCCACAAATGCCCCACATGCGGAAGAACCTTTAATCAAAGAAGTAACCTGAAAACTCACCTTCTCACCCATACAGACATCAAGCCCTACAGCTGTGGCCGCTGCGGAAAGGTGTTTCGGCGCAACTGTGACTTGCGACGGCACAGTTTGACGCACAGCCCACATCAGGACTACTAGCCTGGACAGACAAACAAAATAACAATGGACAAAAACGCAAGAAGATTTTTTTTTTTTTTTTTTTTGGCTTTTTTTTTTGTTCAAAGACAATCTCCAAATCAGGACACGTTTACTGCAGCACATCGTAGAGTGGGATTTGGTTGAACCTCAAGTGGGACAGCAGCGGAGCCATGGCCGTGTCCAGCTTTCACACCACCTGTAAATATCAAAGAACATGTACATAATGGTGTTTTTTTATTTTCTCTTCTGACCTTGAACTCATAAAGTTGTCAAAAAATAGTCATAAGTTTAAAGTATGTTAAATTGTATTTTAGAAATAAATATTTCCGTTATACATTTGCATTTGCTCTGTCTTTTTATTTCATGATTCCCATGCCTTGAAACATGAGACACAATGTTAAACCAAAAAAGCAATATTTAGTTGAAACCATTTACCATGGCCATCAAATTAATAGTCTATATGTTTACAGCCAGCAGCCAGTGAGAGCTTAGTGTGGCTGACTTGTTGGGCTTTTTATAGTAGACCAGCAGATATCAGTTAGCAGCTAGAGAGCATGAAATGTCTTTGAGGACGGGTCTTGCGGAAAGTCATTAAAATGCAAAATATAATGTATTTTTTTGTTCCTTTTTTTATTTTTATTTTTATTTACTAATAATTGATTATGTACAGTAAACGATCTTAAAGGTTTTTTTTTTTTTTTTAAATAAAAATAATAATCACATAATGAATATGTGTGCAGGATTGTCTACCATCTGCCTATTAGCACTTTTCTCTCAGCTGTATTGAGCCCCATTTTTATCTTCAGTATCTGGACCCTGCAGAGGCTGATTAGTATTATTAGCCGCATTAGCAGCCATATCACATGTCTTTATCTGCATCGCCTCTGATATCATTATTGACCTGGAAGCGGTAGAAGGAAGTCACCTGCGCAAAGAAAGCAATTTAACCCGACAAGATGAGACCGATACTGCCTACAGATTAATTCTGGGAAATGATCATGGTTCCTTAATTCATCACTTACACTACAAACAAAAACACAATAAAAATGGTTTGTTTATGGAGATCCTATTTTATTATATCTCAGATTTTCATCCACCTGCAACCAGTTTTGATTGAGTATTTTCTTTTCATTTAGGCTATAACAACATTAACATCAGATTTACAAATCGATTTAACATTTGGGTTTAAGATGTAGTTTGAAATGGTTCATTTACACAATATAATTATTGTGAAGTATATTTTAAGAAGCAGGTTCACTGGGAAAGGCTGAGCACTTTGGAGGTCATGCTTAAACACACAGGTTTAGCAATCAGTATTTATTTGTGTAAATACATATATAAATTCCAAGATTTGAATTTCATCCAGCTAACCTTTGGTCGGCCACTGAAGGGATCAAATGGCGCTTGAATATTAACCATGAGAGCAAGGGTCTGTTACACAATGAGTTGATCTATAATCATTTTTTTTTATTATTAGGTGAATAAAAAGTAAGACTCTCTCCCTCTGTCTCTGTCCTTATCTGTCTGTCTCTGTCCGTTACTTGGCCTTCAAGCCTGTTCTCAGGATTTCACCAGCCGTTATTGGCGGCTGAAGACTCGTTTAAAAGCTTGATTTTCACCTGACAGTGCAATTAATTGCTTGAAAAAATAGCATTTATATTTAATGGGCTCGAAAATAGGGCCTGGAACAAGTGGCTACAATAACAACAGAAGATTTAAAACGGCGCTCATTGCTGCTGAAAGGCCATTAACTAAGGCCCAGTTTATTACGCACTGCAGTTTTCCTAATTATTTTCTAAATGGAAAGTCAACGTCTGCAGCTAGCTCAAATTTACAGAAAAAGCAATTGAGCTTTTTAATCATACAAAAAAATCATGCCTAATCACCAAAACTGAAAACCTGCAAACACTGCAAATATGAAAAGATGGATTATGTACACGCAATAATAATAATAATAATAATGATTTTAAAAAATCTAGTAATAATAATAACGACACAAACTTTTTATTTAACATTTTTATTTTATTTGGAGTACATTGTTTGAGAAGGTTACCCCTAAAAATTGAATTTAAATCTGCATTATCTAATAATGAGCTAATTCGATTACAGTTACACAAATTCTGATCAACTTAAATGAACAAAACAATTCTAAAGGCTGAATATGACCTCATAGGTTAATGCTGAAGGCGACAAAAAAGTATGTAACTGATGTACAGGTGAATAATATAGAAATGATAGAAGTATATGACTTTAAAAAATAAAATAACCTTTCAAAATTTTAGAGTGCATTTTAGTGTTTTCAGAATTAGCTTTTATTTTAATTTGTTGCTACCTTGACCAATGGGAAACCGGCTATGGATCAACAAGATTTTTCAACTCAAATGTATCGGTTAGGAGATGGTAATACTGTCCTGGAGGGTAGAAAACACATATTTGATGTGTCACATTATCTACAAACTAATGTTTAAATGAATCACTGACTTTGAAGACGCACCCAAATATACTGCGTTAGTTTCTGCACCACCAGAATGCCAGGTTGGACCTAAAGATCTGACCAGACTGTGTATAGACTGAATGAAATGAATTAAACTCAGCCCTGTAGCGTTTGCAGAACTAATAAGCTATGAAGTACTTTTCTGTCGTCCCGAACTGACCTGAGAATAATGACAGTGATGGTGAGCGCTCGCACAGTTGGCAGAGAGTGGACAGTCACATGGTGAACTTCATCGGTGACCGCCCGTCCTGCGTGGACTGTGTACTCAAGAAGCTTTATCTAGCTGACAGGGGCGAGGCGGCACTGACTGCAGGCCACTGAGCTCCACTGCTCTGATATGAGCTCCATATGACCCTCAACGGCCAGTGATAGACACGCACTTCTTTTATTTCAGTCACACTGTCTCTGTTGCCATAATCAGAAAAATCCCTATGAAAACCTCCAAAAATCTGTTTGAATCCATGCTGTCATGACAGAAACTCCAAATAATAAAGGGCGTGTAAGTGTCCAATCATTTGGATTTATTTAGTTTTGTAGGTTATGACTTATTTGTGTGCTCTAGTTGGTAATTTCAATATTACAGCTATCAAAAAACGACTCCATGGCAGCAGCTGATAACCGACAGTAATAGGAATTTTGACATATAAAGCCACTGGCCGCAGAACTGACTGGTGTGTCCAAGTCTGATTGTGACGAATAGATGGATCCTAACCCTGTTTTCACCCGTAAATCAGGCAGATATTTGTCTGATAAGCCAGGTTTTATGAATCCAAGGTCACCCATGGCTATGAAGAAACAAAAGAAGGCCTAAGAAGGACAAAATCATTTTTATTCTATTTTATTTTTTACTTGTCCGTGGTGTTTGCCACCGAATTATTATTTACAATAGATGATATTCACTTATTGTTCCAGTACCACAGGCTTATATATACGTCTGTACATTTCGCCTCCAGTTGTATATGTTGATATCACAATGACACATCATGTCATATTTAAGATTAGACCGCCAGTGGCATATTTATAAACCAGACATGTCACCTGTGCGACCGAAACGCAAAGATCCTTCTGTTACAGCCGTCATCACTTTCACTGACTTTTCTCGGTCTCACTATCTGAAGAGAATCTCTGCCCTTGAAATGAAACCCGTATCGCGATGAGTATCCTATTGACTGATTTCGAGAAAACGTCTCCTACGCACTGACACCATTCAGGAGCTGCTCACTGTGAGGTTTATTCTCTAGTCTCTCGGCAAAGGTGAGCCTCTACAGCCATATAAGGGGTAGAGGCGTGCGAAAGAAATTACGTATGTAACGTGACATGGTGCCTTCCCGTGCTTCCCGTAAATGCCAAGTTACACTGAGTGGTCGGTGGTGTGACTACAAGCACATTCTAATGAGAAATATTGTTAAAAGTGACTTTGAAACAGCAGGTATGTGCTGCTGTTTCACTTATTTTTAAACTGAACTGACACTACTGCACCTGGTGCTACAGTAAACGAATTATTAAGACGCAACATGCATCAGGCATTTCCTTGTTGTCCTCATGGATTTCTTATTAGTGACCCCCCTAGTTGGTCCTTTCAATATCATATTTCACCCTGTTATGTATTACCTACAGGAAATTTCGAGTGTCTCTATTTCCAGTAGCTATTTTGTCCGGTATATGTGCATAGAACGCTGAATCGCACATTTCCAACGGGATTAAACGCAACACCAGGCATACGGAAGCCGCACTGGTGTTTACTGATGACGTTTGGGCTGAAGCCGTTCAGAGATCTGGCTAACGTCAGTTAACAGGATGAATATGTTATAATAAACGTCGAATTGGAGAAATAGCGACAGGATATAAGCGGCAGTCAAGTAAGGAAGGGCTTTTCTATTGGTCCCCGCGGTCACACGTTGTAGACAGCCGAAACGAAGTTAGGGCGACTTCTTCTCAGCAGTTAGCTTAGCTTCGTTACTCTGCTGCTGTGGTGTTTATAGCTAGAATGACAGGAGAGCACAGCTAACGTTAGCCTCTCTGGCTAACTACTCCGACGTAACTTACATTTCTCACTAACGTTACGTAGGACGGCTGTGCTTCATTTAAAACAACAAGTGTTCATTAGTTCCATTGCGGTGTATTTGGAAGTGTTGTTGCTAACTGCTGCTGGCGTTTCGCCTTTAGTCGCTTGCATAAAAAGTGAAGACACAACAAGCATGCTAATTCAGACACTCCTGTCAGTTAAAATGAAGCCACCTAAAATAAGAAACATTGAAATGTATTAAAAAGTTAGTTAAACCTTCCCCTGCAACCCACACGGACAGAATTCTCGTTCTGCCCCTGGTGAGTGTAAATATTAGCTCCACATGACCAACTGTAGTTACACCCTCAGTCTGCTTAGGTTTTAGACTTATTTAGTTAGTTTTTAAAAGCACATTTAATGTTAATGCCCATTTTGTGATAGGTTAAGTAAGTAAGTGTATTTATATAGCATCTTTCAAGAGCAGATGTCACAAAGAGCTTCATAGTAAAAGACAAATAAGCAAATAAGAGCAACATACATGAAATGCAAACATATGCTAAAAGTAACACACTAAAAACTAAACAAAGACAGCTTTAAATGTGTTAGGTTCAGTGGGAGAGAGTTCCAAAGTTTAGGAGCTATAAGTCTCCTTCTGTCTGGATCAACCAACAAGACCTGATCAGATGACCTCAGACACCTACTGGTGATATATAGTAGGGCTGCAGGTGCATGACCACGAAAGCCTCCAAATGCGATCACAACAATCTTGAACTGGATGTTGAATTGGTATCACATGAAATCTTTTGGAGGACTTTTGGATATTATTATTATTGGATGCATTCATTATTCCATTCAATTTAAGTGTCCCAATAAGCCATACCAGTACACCGGCATGCACAGTACTTGTACACCTAAATTGAATGCAGTTAATCTTGTTTATTCCACCTGTGCACTTGTGCTATAACATATAAAAATAAGCAGTAGAGGTTTTTTTTAAGTAATGGGGTGGCAATAGGAGATTGAATACTGTAATGTACAATACATATTGAGAGTTGAATAATATCACACATGTTTTGTTCAATTTCTGATGTGTGTTCAGGACAGGGACAAGATGTTGGAGTCCTATGTCACACCGCTCCTGATGAGCTATGTGAACAAGTATATCAAGAATCTGAAGCCATCTGACCTGCAGCTGTCTCTCTGGGGAGGAGATGTTGTGCTCAGCAAGTTGGACTTAAAGCTGGATGTGCTGGAACAGGTACTGTATGTTGAATGTGTCCTCTGCTTTCTTGCAAAACAAGACTTACTGGGATGACAGACACTGTAACACTGTTCACATTTAATAGGACATAAAAGGCTTTGTTTGCAGGAATGCCATGCAGTATTGATGGATGTTAGTTGTGAGCCAGTACTCAGTGCTGCTAGTGGGAAAGATATTAGTGTTGTATGAGTGTTTTTGTATCCATACAAAGGTATCTCTATGTTAATGTTCAGAGAAGTTGTATCAGCTTTCTAAAACTAAATGTCTTTCCTGCGTGTTTTTGTTTTTGCAGATTTTACTTTACTTTACTTTTAGTTTTTTATCACAAAGGATATGTGTTTGTTATTTTTTGTGTTTTTTATAGTTAACTGCAGTTTTGTTAATAAACAATGGTCATCCATGCACATTAAAGATACAGTTAAGGTATCGATGGCTAGCATCTAAAATTAGTATTTTAAAATGAGCAAAATTAGCATTTTGGTCTCTCAACAGAGGAAGCAGCTAAGCATGTAAACATGACAGTGCTGACAAGGAACAAAAATGTCTTTACAATAAAGTAAGGGTTATAGGTGTTTCCATATGAACATCAAAAAAAGTAAAAGGTTTGGAAAGGAACTGAAGAGTGGAGGGTAAGCATGTGCCCCAAACATATCTTTGCCATTCAGTGTCTACATCTTATGGTAAATGGTAGATGGACCTGTACTTGTAGTTTTATTTTTATTGCTTTCTAGTCTTCCGACCACTCAAAGCGCTTTTACACTACGTGCCACATTCACCCTTTCACACACGTCCATCGAACAGAAACTAACTCATTCATACACACTCACGGCATCGGGAGCAAGTTTGGGGTTCAGTATCTTGCTCAAGGATACTTCGACATGTGGCACCAGGAGCCGGGGATCGAACCCACAACCTTCCGATTAAGGAAAGACCCCCTCTGAGCCACAGCCGCCCCTTATTTCAGCTGCAGTGTATATAGTCATGGTCTATTTCAGCCAGGCTCAAACACAGTATCTTTCTGTCATTTTGGAGGAGTTTGATAGATTTACTTAGATATTTTGCTCTGGAGTGTTATTTTGACACAGTGTTCTTTTTACACTTGTAATGTCTGGATTAGATCAGTCTGCCATGAGTTAAAAGAATTTTCTTTTCTCTTGAGTGGGTTCTGACTGCTTCTGAAGAGCAAACCAAAACACTACCTAACCCAGCAGAGATTGTGATGAAAGTTCTTATTGGAAGCAGCTTTAAGCCAACTGACAGTGGGAATTGTGTTAGGATTTTCATGTGTAATGCTATGTCAAAACCTTGGCAATTATCCTCTCTTTGCCTTTGTTTTATTGCATTTCATTTGGACAATACCTTTTTTTTAAAATGTACAATTAGAGATTTCTTTCTAAGTATAAAAAGTAATTTACAGTGGAACATTGTTGGGGTTATCGAGCAGACATACTAGATCCATGACAGCTTTTCCTCAGAAATATGTTTGGTTATTACTTTTTTGGCTTAGACTTATGTAGGAGGCATGTGAAGCCTGTGTGTAGGCAGTCTGGTTTCATGGGACTCATTCTCACACAGAGTAGTTCAAGATGCAGAACAATGATCTGTCTGCTTCTGAGAAAATCTGACTGATTTTGTTAAAAGCGTGACCAGTATGTAATCTGTAGCCATTGTCTTTACTATCCTCTCGTCTGCAAATATTAGTTTCAAATAGCGACTTAGAAAATGGATTGACGAATGTTCCAAATGTTCTTGAAGCCTCAGCAGTCATGTCACCACATGCGTTTACAATGTTGTCTGCATCGCAGATGTAATGCTGTAATACAGATTATTAACTATAGTTTTGCAGCTATCTGTTGTTTTACATTTTTTATATGTTTTTGCATATTTATAGGAGTTGAAGCTGCCCTTTACATTCATGAGTGGTCATATCCATGAGCTGCGTATCCATGTGCCTTGGACCAAGCTGGGCTCGGAGCCTGTAGTCATCACCATCAACACCATGGAGTGCATCCTCAAGCTGAAGGATGGAGCCCAGGTTAGTCATTTACTGGTATGAGAAACATGGCCAAAACAGGGCTGGCCAGATCTTCTTGTTATTTATGTGAAATTATTCCTCATGCCAAAGCTTTCTCATTCCTTTTTTCTCTCTGTGTTTCCAAGAAGTTTCATCATAAACACACTGAGCTTCACCCTGTGATGGAGTTGATGTGACAAAGGCACATTATAATGCTGACTTGGTGTAAAATCTCATGAAGATAACTTATCATTTCATTTTCAGTTTATGCTGGATCCTCAAGTGTTAAATGTTCAAAGGAAAGGCAAATTTATACCATTAGGACATTTCATACCTAAGGCAACCTCAAGTACTTAACAGAGTACAAAAGCACAAACAAAACAAGAAAACAAGAAAACAAGAAACAAATGATAAAAACAATAAAAGCTAGCAATAAAAAAACACATCATATCTTATTTTTACTGATGTTCACTCTAGCTGTTGCTCAGATCAGTTACATTAATCCATCTGGCCTTTAGGAGTTTTATGTCCCCCTGCTTGTGCCACCTGTTAATTCAAGTTGGTTATGGCTCATTTGTCCCAATGTGACATGTTGTTTCTGGCCTGGCAATTCTGATTCAAAGGTTTCCCTCTGTAATGAGCCAGCATGATGACAGCCAAAAAAAGCGATGGCTGTTTTTACACGTAATTCTAGTGCACGACTAAACAACAGTTTGCAGCTGCACATTTTTAAAATTGGCAGCTGAAATAAAATGCTGCAAGTATTCAGAATATCAGAAATGTTCAGTGCTGCAACAGAGCTCAACAGAGCCCAACCATATTAATCCCATTTTGCTAAAGTGTGGTGAGGCACTTCATAGGCACAGCCTAAAGTAGCAGTTGCTTTAGTCTTTCTTATACATACTTGATTACTTTGATGAGAAACGGATTGAAGAAAAATAGGAAAGCAAACAAAGGAACCAGAAGCAAATAAATCACTGCCTCATTGAGGCAAAATTATGAATTTGTGCCTTTTTAAAACTGATTTGGACTGTGATCTACATTTTCAAAAGCTTTAGGGGAAAAAAAGGCACTTTGGCAAGCGCTACAATGGCAGGATGCAATTAGGAGCACATTTCAGAATTTGGGGATAAAAGTGTGTTGTCTTCCCTACTACAGAATAAAGTATTTGCAAATGCTCTTTCAGTTTATCAAGAGATGCATCTAACTTGATTTTTTAAACAGATGGATTCCAGCACAAAACATATATTAGGTTATTGTTTTCCACATCTTTTTGTAATTTAAAAATGGTTGGTTCTACTTTGCCATTACAATTTCCCTTCTGGAAGGCACAGTACTCTCACTCAGCACATTTGTTCCTCAAAAAGAGGGACAGCTTCATTGACCACTGACCAGAAATATTCAGGGAACTCAAAACTGTGAGGTGACTTTGACCAGTGCTATTTACTACTTGGCCATCGCCGTCTTTAGCGTGTCATTAGCATGTCATTGGCCTCTATTTCATTTAGTCTCCAACCAGTTAACAATGCTTCTCATTTATATGATTTAGAATTCTGTTTCATATCTCTGTCAAAAGACCACAGAGCACCTTTAAGCAACAAGGGTGATATTTTGTCCCTGTAAATTATCAGTAAGAAAAATGTCATTGAGCCCTGTCATATATCATCACCACAGACATAAATCTGAGAACAGTTATCCCAAGAGTAATATTTATATTATTGTATTTAGTTTAGGTATACGTGTTTTCATTTTTGAAGTGCGGTATATGAAAGGCATTTTTCTTAGATTTGTTTTTGCAGAAGAGCCTGGTTGGTACTACCTTTGCCACCCATGCAGTTTGCAAAATTGAAAGTGTAGCTTCACGCTGGCCCTTTTATGGGAAGGTTGAAGTTTCAAGGCCAGATGTCCCAGAAGAAACACATTTCAAGGGAAGTCAATTACAGCTAATTATATAGACTGCGGCAAAAAGATTTGTAACACATGAGCTTGTGCTGCCCAGAACTAATGGTAAATATCATACTATGCAGGTGGCTACTGCTTATGCGATCAGGTTTCTACTTCGATGGAACTTTAAACTTGTTTTTTATGCTTCAAACACAGCTTAAGGTCATGTACCAGTACCTGTACTGGTGTAATGCATGTAGTCTCAAAACAACTATTTGTTACAGATGTTTTCTAAAAGACTTTCAGTCAAGAAAAGATTTTTGGGGAATTGCAAATGACGTTTGGACAAATTATTCAGTGGTATGTACACCCATGAGACATAATTTGGAGCAAAGCCAGACTTACAGCAGAAGTCCTTCTAGCATGTGGAATTTAAATGAGCCGCTACACTTTTCTTCTATTTGAGTGGGAGGCAGCAGGCTGACCACTGTGTTCTCAGCCAAGAAAATGTAGCCAGTTTACTTAAATGCTGTATAATGGTGTGATCTGGTAACTTAATTTATATTTATTTAATCTGTATCACACATTCAACATTGTTGGAACATCTAAAAAAGAAAAAGTTGTATTTGCTATGTCATCTCTGTGGTGGCGGTTTCCCACTTTGGTCAGCTCACAGAAACAAGATTATATTCTCTCTTGAGGTTAGATATCCTGTTCATATACATGTCAGGCCCTGGTCCAGTTTTAATCAGATTCTAGCAGAGATGCAGGGAGTTTGGCATAGGTGCATGCAAAACTTGGGCTATGACAGTTCTCCCTGAAGCCCTCAAGTAATTTGGGTGATGGCCTACAGGATTTTTAACAGAGCTGAAAAAATTGATCTGTGTATGGAAAATCTTACATTTTAAGTTTAGTAGATTACTAGTGTTTCTTTTGTCCAATAGAGACAGGAACTTTGTGGTGGGCCTCATGCGGCCAAAGTGTGGAAATGATAAATGATATCATTAATATGGTTTGTTTTCATAATTACTGTTAAAGCCTGAGTGCTGGCCTGTAAAAACATCCGTACGTCTTTTGAAGTTCATTAAGGGTTGTGTAATTTGACCGGAATTATTTGGACCTTTTTAATGTTCGTGTTTCCCCTCGAGAGGAACTGGGTAATATTAGGGATATTCAGATTGCTCAATAGGGCCCATCTGCAAAGCACCAAGAGCAGCTCACAATTATAGTTTCCAGCAAATGTGGAAATTTGGGCGTTTAGCAGCAGTTGGAGATTACAGCTCCTGCTGACAGTGTAATTGCTTAAAATAAGCTATAATGAGGACTTGTAGCGCAGAAAGTATGGTAATAGAAAAAATGTTGTCAACTTGTTTTTGACATTAATTTTACAAACCGGACGCCATTTACAAACAAAATACACAGGGATTTATATGTGTCTTATTGTGTCCTTAAGTCACATGGTACTCTGAAACAAGCTTAGAAATCTCCCTCTATTGTGTTATGGCTACTTGCATTATTTGAAGGTTAGACTCTATTCAGTTAAAGTCAAAAAATGTAAATCGTTCATGTATGAGTTGAATTATTAGTGTGGACATCTCCACGTGAAATTAGACTAAGCCCTGGTCTATGCCTAAGAGCTCAATGTATGTAACAGGAGATTGGTCATGGGGATGAAAGGGTTTTGTAGTAGTCAACTTTAACTTCTTTTCTTCTTGTGCAAAGACGCACTCAATGTGGCCCCTCTTAAGTCACTTGATATGAATGAACTGTTTGATCTTAGCCCGTTCTAAATTATAAAGCAATCTGAAAATGTCAAGAGCTGCACAGGATATAACAATGGTTTTAAAATCTGTCATTCTATATACAGATCCCCTATGGAAACTGTAGTTATTAATAGAACTCATAAGGTCTCCATCTAGTATCTCATATGCCTCATGGAGAGCTCATAGAAGGGGTTAGCAGCAATCCTCAGTTTTATCAGCTTCACACCAAACTATTCATGATAGTTTTTCTGTATTTGGTGTATTTAAGTTTTTTCATTAGGTTGATTTAGTCATTTTAAGGTTTTCAGCTCAGATGTGGTGGATTGGAGCTAGTCTCTGATGTGATGCTGAGCATTTGGTTTAAGGCATTACTGCCTTCAAGCTTCCCCCTATAATGAGGAGATGGATAAAACCTTTGGTAGGAGATAGAATTTATTGTGCGGCTGTTTTTAGGAGTTTTGTTCTTGTATTTGTAGCTGGTTGTAGCAGTAACAGAAATTGGCAAGATTGAACTGGGGCCTTAATGAAAGACCTAACAGCTAACATTGATGTAATGTTGCAAAATTACGGGAACTTTTTTTTTCTTCTTGACATCTTGGTAAACTGCTCCAGATGTTGAAGATGAGGTGTGATCAGCAAAGACGGAGAGGAACTGGCTGGACAGCAGTTATAGTGGATCATAACACTCTCAGGCACTCTTTATTTTTTATGAGACAAAGATAAGGGCTTGGGTTTACCGAGGAGAGCCTTTCTGGTTTTGGCTCCGCTTTCTGCTTGATCTGGGAGTTTTATGGCCGCTGAGTGCATTTGCCACTGATGTGGAGGTTCTGATTGATGCATTGCCTCAAGATGATTTGGGGAGGTGCCTCTGAGACTTGTTGGTTTGGCATATGGTCCAACTAGGCCCTTTCTTCTGTTAGATTCCTTCCAAACTATTTTTAGGGCTTTACACCACCAAACCTCATTGCTCCTAAATAATGGGTAATACATGTGAATTAGGGAACCCCTTTTGGAAGACTTCTTAAAAACCCCAAGTTGTTATTCCATTACTAAATCTACCACCTACTTGACAAAGGATTGCTACTTCGACTTCAGAAGTTAAACAGAAATCTATAGATGTGACACATAAATATCAAACAATCAGTTACACACAGGTATGAAAACATTGTGACCTCAGATGCACAGTTTATTCCATGTTCTGGATGCTACTGCTTTAGCATGTGGTTTTCCCACCCAGGGGTTGAATCCACAACCCACTAAATAGGAAACCTGGGATGTATTGACTGTTATCAGCTTCTGTGCGTAGCCTGTTTTAGTGGTCTATTGTAGCTATTATGCTTTACTTTCTGTTTTAAATTGAGATATGTAATTCTGGTTGACTGAGTGTGAACAAGTTCTTAAGTGACAATGAAAAAAATGAGGACTGTATTCTTTAAAAATGTTATTTGTCATCTAGTAAAACATTAAACATGCAATCAAATGTGTGCCTCCATAGTATACAGTGTCCTCTGACAGAATGAGAACCAGTCTGTGCAACTCATCTTTCACAAGTCAGAAAACACAAAGGAAAAAGCTAAACAAGTAAAAGAAAACAGCCTGTGGAAGTTTGCAATCAGATAGCACAAACTGGATAATCTCTGTCCCAATGCCATCCGGAAATCTTGCCTTTGATTCTCCGGCTCGCAGGGAGCAAATGGCTTACAGAGATTGCACCATAAATCCGTCTGATCATCAGCTCAGCGGGGCCTTGTCTTCAGGACTGAGGAGACAGAGGGCGAAGACATGGAGCTTTGGAGAATCTATTTTCCTTGAATCCAACCCCCTGTAGCAGTAACAGAACCCATCTCTGACTGTAAATAATAAAAAGATGCAGCAATGCTGGCACAGTGTGGATTCCTCAGGCAGGTTGGAAGCCAGAGCAAGCATTCTGATGAGAGACAAAGAAAACTATAGAGAGACAGAAGATTGAACATCAGAGCATATGTGCTTGTGAATGGTTATGAGAGGATCTATTTGTGTAGGTCTCTGTATACAGTGTGTTCGTATTTGGCTATTTTATCAAAAGAAAAATTCCATGGCTATGAACATGAAACCTCCTGATTGTTTATAGTTTGTCAGGCCTTCATGTAAACTGTCCTAAAAGACCACATCCATTGTTTGTATTATGACCCATCTACAAATTTGCCCTCTAACAGTTGTCTCTTGTATTGATGTAGTGGGTTGCATATAATTCTAATGGAGTCTCAACTTTAATATCATCATTTTGTCTGGATGTTGGCAAGTTTGGGAGATATTTCAGGTGGGACTGGATCTGATGACAGTGGGTAGAAGAGATGAGGGTGCCCACTGCGTCACATGTACTGTATGCTCGTAGCCTCAGTTGTTGTTAACAGGATTTTCTGTCCAGCAAGTCTGTATTTCATGCTGAACATAAAAGCTAAGTTAGTAATCACGCAGCACGTCTACAAGCCCATTAAATATTTTCCAACAAAACATAATTTTACGACTTAAACAAGTCACGTAATTCACTATGCTGTATTTGTCTGTCCCCTCATTCAAGTTCCCAACATAGATTGACCCATTGCACTGGTCTCTGTTTGGCATTCCAAACTGATTTAAAGCATGTGCACAAGGAAATGCACAAGTGTATCATTCCAGCAGAAGGCCTTGCACCCAGCCACTATTGCCTGTGAGTCAGCCAACACTACAAAACCCACAGCGTTACACTGCTTTGTCTTTGAGGTTTGACAGAGTTTTGGGTTCCTTGTGGGATGAGGTTACTTCAGCTCCTCAGACAGTCCTCAGACACAGGAAAGCAGTTGGGGGAAAAATTAAACCCAGTGGCTTCCTGCATCCAGTGAGTCAAGTGGTGATCAATACACTTTGGGCAGGATGCTGCTGCTCCATGGTTTAATCCCTGCTCTCAGGCCATCCGGACTCCAGCAATCCCTCAGTGGAGCTTATTACTCGCTGGGTGCTCCTGGTGATATTGCAGTCTGGGAAACGATTACCTTGCAATTAAGGCTAATGTTCGCTTTATTAGTACTTTCTTCGGACAGAAATTCAGGGAAGATATTGTTGCAATTTGGAACACCATTTGCTTTGTAAATCTATTTAAATCTAAGTGAGTGTGACACAACAGACTTTCATTATATTTATTTTTTTTGTGCTACACAGACTAAGGCAATCAGATTTGGGTAATTTTTAACTATATTACTCTTCATGTAACATGTTCATCTAACTACATTTATAGAACTGGACATCTTTTTATACTTTGAGAGAGACAGAAAGTCACAAAAAGGAGTAACACAGTAACTGGGCGCCTCTGTGTGCAATTTCTCAGTGGAGAAAGGTAGACTTGTATGACTAAATGTTACTCAAAATGTGGGTGGTCTGTGTTTTATGTCTCAGGGTGAGTGTGTGCTCCATTTAGCAGACCCTCACCCCTTTGGCCTATGAATAATTCCACTCTTATTATAGAAATGATGACGCCATATAAGACAGGACATCTTGGCCAGTAAAAGCATGCATGCAGGGCTACTGTAGTTAGAAGCAAGCTATGTATAAAGTATAAATCTTTGATTGTTTTTTGCAATAATAAATTCAGTTTTATCTGAGAGTGTTTCAGAAGGAGCTACCCCGCTATACTCTGTGTGTTAGTATATGAGTTAGATACCACTTGCTCCAGAGTGTGCCGGAATTGGTAGTGTTTGCTTTTATCTTGGCCGACAAGGGCGTCTGTAATGTGTGTAAGAGAAGAAGAATGTAATATGAATAATTGCGCAACATGTCACTCTCCATGGTGGGGGAGAGAAGAAAAGGAGATTGTGTGGAGAAGGCATATGGTTAGCTGAAAAGATAATAAACATGCAGATCTTGAAGGAGTATATCGCCTAGGCTTGACATTGACCACATGGCTTGTTTAAAATGACGAATGTGATAAGAATTCACATGCTATAATTGAGTTGTATTTTCTGCTTATCTTTCATAAAAACTTTTTGACAGTTAATAATGAATAGGTAGATTTATATAAATATGTATAAGTTATCATTTGCATTCACAGAATAGAGAGTTGACATATTTGGATGCTGGTTGGTTGAGATACAGCATAACAGATATATCAAGGAGTTTGAGGGAAAGTCAAATTCACGTTACCTAAAACTGAAATTAATATTTGAAGAATTTTGAGCTGTGGAAAAATATCGGATGTGAAAATGTAAATGTTTGAAAATGTAAATGTTTGAATGTGTTTGGCAGCCGCTTTCTTCTCTTAATGTGTGCAGTGCCACAAAACTTTCAGAGTTTGCAAACACGACTTGCAGAGATTTAATACATGACTTTTAAATATTGCAGGGATTTCTAATGTAGTTTTAATTCAGGAAAGATCAGAAATTCAAAGAGCAGCTCAAAACTCAAACCAGCCTGGGCAGTAACAGGGTTAATTCTCTGCTACTTGTTCCAACCAAATACAACTTTCCAAGCTGTGTTCAGAAACTCATGCCAGCATTTTTTTTGTAACATTACAGACATTAAACCTTTTAAATTTTTACTTTTAACCTTTCAAGAATCAGGGTTTTTTGTAAATATGTATACCTCATAAAACAGCACTCAGGGCCATGGGCTGGTTTGTAATGCAAATTTAAGCTTTCATAACACTGATGAAGACAATAAGAGACCTTGGACAAGGAGTGGGTTATAGTTCCAAGATGTTACAAGGATGAAATTGTAAAGATTTTATTTCCAAAGTCAGGTTGACAGTTTTCCATCTTTCAAGTAAGCTGATGAATGTTGACAGTACCTCAGTTGCTTTGGAACCCAGTATATAAAAGCTATGCAAACATTAGACCTGCTGCATTCCACTTGCCTGCTCAAACCTCCTGCAATATGGCTTTGGTATTTCTCAACACTGACGGAAAGTCCTCTCCCATTTCTCTCTGTTTGATTTATTCTATCTTGCTGGTTTCAAACATTGATACTCTCCAAGAACACTTAGGCCTCTACAGTTCATGCCTTCCAGTTGCACATCACATGTGCAATTAAGTTGTCAGAGTAGCCTCAGCCACTGCTTGCGCTGTTCTTGGAGCCTGGTGCTTATATCAGGGGGTGCTTGTGTCTTGTAAATTGTGCTTAATATTGTGCGTGAAATAATGGGAAAGTGTCAGAACATGCATGGATGGTTCCTTTTAAGACAGATGAATGGCAGTTTACATTAAAATCAGGTCCTGACCACAGAGATATAGTACGCTCCTTTTCATATCATTAAGCAAAGTAACAATGGTGTGCTTGAATAGATTAACTACATGATACATAACAGGCAAATAACTGAGGACTGGTTATTATTTGAATTAAAATAAAAATAAAAATGAACAGGTTCAATTAAAAGCTCTGTGTTCGGGAATTCCCCAGTAGTTAACGTGTCTTTTGCACATGCTTGTGTGTGTGTGTGTGTGTGTGTGTGCGCGCGCGTGCGTGCGTGCGTGCGTGCGTGCGTGCATGGTGTGTCTGTGTCTGTGTGTGTGTGTGTGTGTCTGTGTCTCTCTGTGTCTGTGTGTGTGTCTGTCTGTGTGTGTGTCTGTGTCTGTGTGTGTCTGTGTGTCTATATGTGTGTGTCTGTATGTGTGTATGTGTGTGTGTGTATGTGTGTGTGTGTGTGTGTGTGTGTGTGTGTGTGTGTGTGTGTGTCTGTGTGTCTGTGTGTCTGTATGTGTGTGTGTGTGTGTGTGTGTGTGTGCGTGCGTGTAAGGGGTCTATGTGGAGTGTTTTATTGTAGCTAACACATTGCAGTTATTAGCATTAGGGGGTAGCTGTGCCAGCGTAAGCAGCATGCCTCACATGCTCAGCCTGGGCTTGTGGTTAGCTGATGGAGACATCTGAAGGACCAGAGGCTCTCAGATCTAAATCAGGAACAATTTCTCCCTCTTTCCCATTCTCTCTCTGTGTCTCCTATTCTTTTGATTCCCCCCCCCCCACTTTCCTGTTGTCTCACTCCTGTTTTTCTTCTTTTCTGTCCAGTCGTTTTGTTCTCTAACGGTTGTTTCTCACACTCATTTCTGTCCTTCTTTTTCTTTTTCCTCCATCCCTCTCCTTTATGTTTTGAGTCAACAATTAGGTATGTCAGGTGCAATAATCCTTAGTGTACAGGTCACCACCAGGATCGTGGTATGTTAACATCAAGACTCACTGGACAGAATATGAATGGGCTCTGATGAAAAGAAAATGGAGACAGCAGTGATTTAGACAGTTCAGCCTGCTTCCAAATTCCATCACGGCACCTACATCAGGACTAGTCACTAGCCTGTCTGAATTCCTTGTTCTTGGCTTTTAATCAAGTCTTGGGATTGGAGTTACTATGATTTAAAATCCTTTGTTTGGACAACAATTGTTGAAAACAAACATTGTTAGCGAGGATGAAAGAGCACTGACCTCAACGCTCCCTTTGCTTTGTAATGTCTTACTGCTGACATGCTTACTGTTGTGGGGAAATAACCAGAAATAAAGGCTATTTTGTAACAAAGAAACCAATTTCATGCGTGAATACACTGGCTTTTAGATTTACTAGATTAATGCAGAATTACGCACACTTTAACTGGAGCAGCAACAGCTACTGTACCGTAAACACAAGATTGGTTTCTGCTGGTATTACTGGAGATTTGCTAATAAGACTAAAGAAAATGTCGGGTTTAAAGGGTTTAAACCAATACTACAGAATTTAATAGGTCCATAGTAGAGCTGTAATGCACTGAAACAGGTCACATTTAATAATGGACAATAATGGCACTGATTGGTCCATGTTTCTAAGGTGCTTTAGGACAGGCCTTTGTCAAAATGTCTGTAGAGAGTTGAAGAGGTATGAGGAGGACGCTAAGCTTAAGGCTTTGCTTGTGGCTCTTAACAGTTGTGGTGGTTTTACTGTATGGCACTCATATCAAGTCCCTCAGTAAAAGATCTGTGTTACAAGCTCTCCTCTCAGATGAAGATAATGCTGGGACAACGGCTGAACAAGATATCCAAATTAAATAGTGAGAAGTCAGAAGTCCCCCTGTTGCTCTCCGTGGGTCTTGTCCGTAACTGGGTTCCCTGTTTGTCTTTGTTGTTATTCTGGGCCTGTTGGAGGCAGATATTAAACATAGCCAGTTTGACTTGGGTACAGTGGAGGCACTCTTGGCGGAGACCTCCAGCATGACATCACCAGTGCTGTCGTTGTGATTCCTCCCGCTTTAGATTGAAATAGTTTTGTAATTGTGCATTCTCCTGTTGGCAGATGCGTAGGAATCTTTTCCATGTCCTTGCTCCCCCTCTTTAATGAACATGTTATATTTTGGGCTTCTGAAAGAAAGAACGAAGGCATATGCTTGGAAAATTAACCTAGGGCTTTCATTGTAACAGTAACACTTCTGGTATTACCGACCTTGTAAACACCCCCCCCCCTCCACTTTTGAAATGATTCCAAAGAAATCCCACAAGTCTGTCTATTCTCTGTTGTGGTTGCAGTAATTACGAAGGTATGAAGGTTTTGAAAACACAAATTGCAGATAATTCATTTGACTATAAAGAAAATAACAAGAATTTAAAGTAAACCAGGGTTGGATGCACATTTTTATGGAATATCTCGCCTTCATATGACGTCAAGGATATTTGGTTCATCTGGTGGTTAATATGCAGTATGTGCTGAGTAGATGTGGTATGTGGTTTCACAAAGGAAAACTGACTTGGAAAAGACTTTTATGATGACTTTTTGAATTAGGAAGTAGCACATTCATTCATTTCATAAGTGTGCTTAAAATCGGCCATCTTTGCTATTGCTAAGTTTTTAGACTATTTAAATGTTCATTCATTAGCATGTCGAATGTATTTGTGACATGACATGTGGGTTGCTTTTTACCAAGTACCGTTTTTTTTCTTTCATAAAAACACATTCCAAAATCATTAAAGTAGCTTTCTTTTTTTTCTTCTTCTTTTTTTGGGCTTTTGTTGCCTTTTTATGATAGTGACAGCTGAAGACAGACAGGAAAGGGGGGCAGAGAGAGGGGATGACACGCAGCAAAGGGCCGCAGGTCGGATTCGAACCCTGGGCCGCTGCAGTAAGGACTCAGCCTCGGTACATGGGTCGCCAGCTCTACCCACTGAGCTAACCGGACACCCATAAAGTAGCTTTCTTTTGGTTGTAAGCTGAGCTTTATCAGAAACTACCTCAATTGCACTTCCTCCGTTACTATGATCTTACACTGGCTCACACTTTATTTGCTCAGGAAAACAAGGCTAAGGAATAGCCCAGTTCAGTTGAAATACTACAGCACATTGAGAACATTTCAGTACTGTAATATTTCATTAGTGCAGTACATGCATTGTAAATGGGGATTTTCTTTCCCAGTAGTGGATTTAATTACTTGGAAGACAGGGGGGAAAGAGAGAGAGAGAGAGACCACATTTTTGTAATGAACTGTTTTCATTGAGATAATTATTCAGAGTGTCACACAATGTGATATTCATCTGGGTTCATTTCGGGCTCTAATCCCTCCAATCTGCCATGGATTCCAGCTGCACGGCTCTGCTGTGTTTTTAGAGTATGCGTGCATGCATTTGTGTGTGGTGTTGTGTGGAAATATTTGTCTTTAGTGTACGTTTCTGGTTTAGTGTGTTGGTATAGTCTAATAGTAATATTAAGAGATTTTGCTCATTCTTAAAGTGTTTTGAATGTGAGGGAGAGTGTGTGAAATTCTCTCCTTGCAGCTCTGGTTGGCAGCAGCCTTCTCCAGTGTACCTCCTTTTGAGGAGAAAAATGAAACCCCTGTCTTTAATCATGGTGTAATGGCTTTCTGCATTTGTTACAGTTTCATTAAAAACCCATTAGCAGCTAATTTTTAGTTGAGCTGATGGATGTGTTCGAAGCCAAGAGACGTTAAAGAAAAGGTAATTTGAGTCAACTGCGATGAGCTCCGTTCTCTTCAGTTTACATTCCAGTGGGGTCGTCATCAATAGGTCGAGCAGCTTAAGTGTAAAAGAAGTGGCTGCATACCATTTGACATTACTGGAACCATCCCAAACTGTGACTATATGTTTGAAACAGTGAGCCACTTTTCAAGTCTCATTCTTCTTGTTGCCAGCTGGAAACCATTCTTATGAGAACCAGGGTCATCACTGTTAAAACAAGCTTCACACTAGCTGGTTATGGATGGGATGAGAAGGATCTAGAAGTGGGGGTGATGAAGAAGATGACGACAAACCAGAAGCAATTATATTAACTAAAACAGACATGAATTGCAGTTAAAGAAGATGGAAGGAGGAAGGAATTAGGACAGGTGAAGGAACAAAAGTTGTAAGAGCAAGATGACATGAGGAGGAGGGGGGACAACAGGTAGCACTGACAACAGAGGCACTGCTTCGATGGCAAAGCAGTGTGCTCACTGCTGAATGTGTGTGTGTGTGTGTGTGTGTGTGTGTGTGTGTGTGTGTGTGTGTGTGTGTGTGTGTGTGTGTGTGTGTGTGTGTGTGTGTGTGTATCACGTTAGCAATGAAAAACAATCTGAAACCCATCACATCCGCTGTGTCCCTTTGGCAGTCAGAGAGGTTTTCCATTAGGTTTGAAGAAAGTTATATGGTAAAAATGTCTGTGAGTGTTTCTGAAGAAGTCTCAATGCAGGGCCCTCCCCAGGGATTGTGCTCTGTGGGGCCTGACATGGGAGACAGGGTCTCTACTTGTCAGACCCAGTGTGTGTGTGTCTGTGTTTGTATGTGTATATGAGTGATTTGGAGAAGGTGGGGGGTTCTGTCTGAGATAAGGAGCTATTGAGTTTCCTTCATTTATTTTCGCACTCCGTAGGTGTTCGCCCTCCACTGCCTGGCCTCCAATCTCCAGGCCTGCTGCTTTGATGTCAGCATGAGTTCGCCAGCAACCTGCAGAGGAAAAACAACAATAACAGAGAGTGTGTTTATGCAGCAATGGTCCTCTGCATGCTCTCATTAATCTGCTGAAACTGTGTGAAATTGACCAGTTTTAAAAATGTTTGGGTTTCGAAGATCAGGCAGTTGCAGGCAGTCATGTTAGTTGACTGCTTATCCCTGCCAACAGTTTTTTTCCTGTGTGCTGAACTGAAATTGAAAAATAGCTTTGTAATTCCTAGAGAAAAAATAGAAAATGTCATATTTTATATTTCAGTAATGTTTTTTGGACAATGAAAACAAACTGGCATTTTTGTTTTGTTTAAGGCCAACAGATGTCAAAGTGAAAGCCTCAAATGACAAGAAATTGTAGTAAGACCATTATTCTGTTTCCCTCCCACACTTTGCGCTGTGCAATATATATAGTATTTCAAGTAGGCTCAAATTATTTTAAAGTATAAACAAATGCATAGAAACCACATCAATTTACATACATTTATATTAGGCAACTACACTTATTATGTCCTATTAGATGTTGTCACATCACACATTGCTTGCTGTGACCTGAAATGGTCTACTTAAAAAAAAATATTAGTATTATTTTCACAAGCTTTACTTATTCACATCACAGTTTACATATAAATTACATTGCCAGTGGCAGTTAAGACTTTACTGGTTTCTGGTATCTGTGAGTTATAGCTCGTTTGTTTGCACTAGGGGAACTGTGACAGTATCTGCAGCGGTGCTGTTTCTAATAGCTGGAGGTGGTGGCGGGGTTCAGCTAATGTGTTGAGCAGCTCAGATGTGGGTCGACCCTCCAGACAGGCTCAACACACTGCCTCCTGGTCCCTGACTGGGCCAGACGTCTGCAGTGGGACAGAGGTCAGGCCTGGCCTTCCTGTGCCCTAACCCTCCATGGGTGCCCACTTACCCTCTGAGTAGGGGGTCCCGCTTGCCTGTCACTCACTCTGCCAGGACCTGTTCCTTTTTTCTGTGCCTTTGTTCTGGTTTATTATCTCCAAATCTCTCTCACTCTTGCTGTTTCTAAACTTTTCTTGGTCTCAGTGTCTCACTTTATCGCACTCTGTTATTTTTTCCACTTATCTCTTTGTCTCTTGTCTCTCCTTTCCTTTTCTGCTACCGTCATCTTTGGTCAACAGCTGAGTTGACATGCCTGCAGGGGAAACAACCCCCCCTTTTCCTGGTCCTTCTGTCTTTCCCTCCTTCTCTATCCCTCCATCCCTCCCTCCCCGTCCTGTGCCCTGCCGTGGCATTGGAGGGATCAGTTTACCCGGCAGCAGCTGAGGCAGGCTTCATTTGTCCCAGGGCTTCCCTCTGAAAAGGCATTTTTCGCCTCTGGAGAATTGCTCACTGCCCACGGTGACATTGAGCGCTTAATTGCGCTACTTCCAAATTTGGCAGTCTTGTTCTTTAGTGGCAGTTTGAGTTGTTGAACTCAATGTACTCTTGGCCTGCAGGGATATGAGAGTCAGCATGGGAGGGAGACTGTTTCTAATTCTAATGTTCTTAAATAGTGTATTGTGATGTAAACTAAACACCTCAACATGTGAACATGTTTCATTATAAACTTGACTCATCTAAAAATATACCTTCTCATTTATCTCTAAATGTTGCAGATGCAACTTTTGAAGTGATGACAAGTTACCAAATTAAGTGTGAATAATGAGCAACAAATTAACATCTTATTATTTGCCAATCTCTAGTATTTGGAACCTTGATGAAGTATTTATTATTCCTCCCCTTATGTTTACCAATTCCCACCACTCACTGATGGGGAAAAAACTGCTTGCATAGTGCAGCTCTACCGCAAAGGCCCTTACTGAAGTTTAGTATAAATATTTCTGCCAGGGCCTCTCTCGTCTCTTTTGGCGATTGTGTGTTTACTTTACCGCACTGGGGGATACTTGCTTCTCTGTCAGTGTGTCCACAACTCAAATTATGCAAAGTATGTTTAAAACCTAATCTTCATTACTCAACCACACAGAGAGAAAGGGGTTCATTGTCATTAAATAGTGTCAGAACCAGGAAATGTGTGTTAATTGTGCGGGGTACGTGTATGTACAGTATGTACAGCATGTGACTTGGCTGAAAGGTGTGGCTGTGGGTTTTCATTTGCTCAGTTGAGTATGTGTGAAGGAAGTGTGTGTGTGCATGGAGTAGCCAAATATATTTGGTTTTGACACCTTCAGTGTTTACATTTGTCAGGATAAGGAGTGACTCCTGAGACACCCTGCCACGCTGATCCACCGTTTAAATGCTTAACATATGTGATCGCCTCCTTCCTTTGTCCGGATTGTCTGACTAACTCACTGCCCGGGCTAACTGTGAAAAGGTTACTGTGCTGCAGTAACCCCTAATCAAAGCCATACTGGGGGTTAACTCGCTCAACCCTCCACCTTTTTCTGACTTTTCTATTTTTAGAGTGGTTCTAATATGTGTATATGCTTATTTTCTTTCTTTCATTTCTTCCTACCATCCTCTGTTCCAGGCTTATGTCTACTGTGAATATGAAAATGAGGTATTTGTTCAGTTATACATAGTAGTTGTAGAGGAGTAGAACTTTAGCTGTAGTCGTAGTATGTTTTTTTGTGCTTTGATTTTGATGTAGTTGGCTGTTCTCCCGTTTTCCAAATTCATAAATTATGGTTGACAAGGTTTTTACATTAGAGCTGGTTGTATTCCAAATTTGATAAATATTTGTCCTCTGCATACAAAGAGCCCATTACCTCTGATAATGAACTGTTGAATCAAAAGCTGTGAACATGCAAGTCCCTCCCAAAACTTGGAAACAAGACAACAAGCCTCCACTAAAACTTGGAAACACGATGACCAAGACCCTCTGGAGAAGGTGACAATCTGCTAGTAGAAATTTTACAAGTCCACAAAGTCGGTCTCTTTATTGTCAGTGGAGCTTCTCCAGGGTTTGTCACTTGATGACATCAGATATGAGAGCTGTGGTTTTCTGCTTTAAGCTTTAGGAGACTGTTTAAACATATTGCTAAATAATATCAACAGGAACAACATGGGGACTCCCTATTAGACCATTTTTGTGCATTTGTGGATTTGCTACGTTAAAGTTGTATTTACCCCAGCAGTAGATCTAGTAAAAATCCTTGGCTGTTAGTCCTTTAACCACAATCTCATGACCCGCTCCATTGTTTGTCCTCAGGTCCCTATTGTTTTAATTGCACCTCACGTCTTAGTCATAGTGCACCCACTAGGCTCAGACACTGAACCAATAAATAACCTCCTCATTCCAAATCTTGGCTCATTTTGTTTATCTTCAGGCTCATCTCTGAAGGAGATGTCCATTTCATCGTCATTCCTACACACACATAAACACACTCACAGATCTTGTACTTGCATTCCTGGGCTTAACAGGCCGCTGGTCTCTGAGTGCAGATGACATGTGCTGTTGTGGAGGAGAGACCTTCACCCCTCTCATCCAAGGACCGGGGTTTATTTGTAGAGCCCATGGAGATGGTTGTTAAATGGGGATGGGAGGAAGGTTAGTAAGAAGGTTTGGTGTGAGGGGGGGGGTAAAAACAGCAATCTATGGTAGATGCTCTGCTAATCACTGCTCTGACTAGTGTGCACACAGCCATGCAGGAGAAAAGATAGTCTGCTTACATGCACACCAACAATTTGATTACCCTCAATAGCCAGATAAAGGTAGCGATTAGATTGGTCTGATTACATTTTTCCCTATAAGTAGAGATTAAGTGATTTGTTTGGTAATTGATCATGTGTGGGGAGATGTGCGCTATTCTGCTAGCTAATATCTTAAGCTCCATGAGGTAATAGACAAAAAATTAGGGATAACACTTTTTTTTTCAACTTTTTGACGTGATTAATAATGATTAATTGAAATGACACCTCAACACCAGAACTGTTTTTTGTAGCTTAAGTTTGAACATTGTGGATGCAGGAAAATTGCACAAATATGACCTTTCAGACACTAGGACCACCAAACTCTATTGTATTACTGTACAATACTTTTACACCACTGTTACATGAAGTATTACTTAAATCAGAGCAAATCTAAATGCACAAGATCTCCAGAGCTCTGTGTTTACTTCACTGTCTATCCTCACAGACATTCATGTTTGTTTTTTCATCAGGATGACCACGAGAGTGGCTCTAGCTCCACCAGTCGCAGTGTCTCAGACAGCTCCAAGGCCGTGGCCAAGCCCCGCCGCCTCCAGCAGGCTGCCCCCAGCGACCCAGACCTGCCCCCAGGTGAGTGATGGCCCTGGGGCCAGTGAGGCTATTCCAACTCCCTGCTCGGAGAATGACCACCAGGACAGGCACGGCCTCAGTGGGGGAGGATGGGGCCACAGAGTGAGACAAAGATTAGGATGTATTTACACTACAGAGAAAGCTTGATTTTTTTTCTAGCCTCTAAGAAAGCTATAGAGACAAGGTAATTGGGTTTGAATCCACTGGATTGGCAATTGTAGGTAAAACGGGTTTACACTGGGAGAAATATTGTTTTTGGGATGAGCTGTGTTGCGGTGCATTTTTTCACCAGTGTAAATCAGCCAGAGAGAGTGTGGGGGATTTGTCTGTGATAAATCACATAGTGATGGCTCTTATCAACAAGGCCACTTGACCACATGCCTCCTAAAGGGCCAGGGATTCCATGCCTGCCTTACTCTGCACTTTACTGCATCTCACAAAGAATGGCCTTGTTTGATTGGGGCTGGATAATGCCCTTTTAAAAATATTTATTACGTTTTTTTAAATTAATTTGTAACAACAACAATTTGTTTCTTTTGTTATAAAGAAAGAAAGACACACAGATGTCATATTAGCTAGTAAGGTTTTTTATTTATGTTTATGCTGGTACAGACAATTTAAAACATGTTTAAATGTATGTAGAAGTGAAAAAGCCTGCACAACCTCAGTAATCTAATTTAAATACTCAATAAACACTTCATAAAAGGTATGCAACAACCTCTCAGAAACAACAGCATGGAAAATGTTTCCAGAGAAAACTTTTAAAGTGAGAAAGAAGGTCGGAAATGACAGGGGAAAGAAAAATATAAAGAAATAAAGTTTATAGAAGGAAAAAAAAGAAAAAGAGTGTTCTTGAGCTTTAAGAGCTAGGTCACAGTCTTACACCCAACCGTAAGGCTCACTCCCAGAGCCCCAGTCTGCATGAATGTATGAACCTACACTCCTGGCTGGTTGTATCTGGGGAGGATCCATTTCCAGGCCTGACGTTATGAGATAATATCTCTCCCCAGCTGTTAAAGCAGGGTGCCTCACACCCCAGCATCTCCCTTTGGGCCTACCTCTAACAGATCTCCCAGGTGTGTGTGTGTGTGTGTGTGTGTGTGTGTGTGTGTGTGTGTGTGTGTGTGTGTGTGTGTGTGTGTGTGTGTGAGAATGCCTGTGTGTAACTGTGTGTATGTATTTTCAGTGTATCTGTGTTCATTTGTGTGCAAACCCCACACTGTTCCAGCCGTGGACCTTGTTTCAACCCATTATAGGCTGTAGAGACAACTCTAAGGTCAAAGGTTGCATCACCTCAATAACAGCGAGGAAGCAGTTGAATGCTGTAATCCCAGCCTTCCTAATTAAAAGGTAGAGGTTAAAAGGTAGATGAGGTAAAACTAACCTGCTATGACTCAGACAGAGGATGTTTTACTAAGAATAAGATACAAAACAAACCTGTCAGCAGTCTTTAATGTAGTTAATGGATGTTTTTTTTTAAAGTGAGGACATGGCAGCACACACTGGCAATTTTGTAGACATTCATTCATTAGTCTTGTAAATACGTTATTTTCGACTTGTTATAATCCACTGTTATGGATACAGATGTTGTCCTGAGTACAGCATTTCTATTTGCAACAGGTACAATATCTATGATCTGCATAATCTTGAAATCTTACACATACTGTATATCCTGTAATATACTGAAATGTAAAGCGCTACTTCTAGTCTGCCACAATCTGTGTTGATACTACCACTGAAGAGGTCTAAGAAGTCACCATTAGGGCTTTAATGAATCAACTAACAGCTGTATGAAGCCCATTTTGTTTCTGATCCTTTGTTTGTGTGCTCAGGGTATGTTTCTGTCAAAAATGCCCTATTGGATACTCTTAGAACCATTTAGTATTGGGAGTTACTGAATGTTGAGGAAACCATGGAGCACATACAATAAACAAATAGCTGCCAAAAATTTCAGTTAATGAGTTATGGTGAATTTAAAAAAAGTTGTTTTGTGTCTATTTTTGTAGGTTAACCAAACCTCTTAACCTCTTGTTGTGCTTCAACAATGCAGTTTAACATCAGTATTTTGTTCATGATTAAAGACAGGCTGACAAAAGCTTGTTAAAAGCTTCATGCCACATCAGATCCAGACTGACACTCCTCTTTACTCATTATGTAAGTATTACTATTATAACACATATATTACATAATACACTACAAGAAAATACAACATTTTATAGGAATATCAATAAATATTATAGTAGATTATTAAAAGAAAGCTATATGTTCATATAATTTCTATTTGTCAAAGATATTTTATTTGCATTAATTTTTTATGTATGTCCACTCTAGGCTAAGTGTGCACAGTGCTGCTGTATTATGTAAGAAAAAAAACAAACAATCTAATAATATTATAACAAAAAGATTGTTTTGGAAAAAATCAATATTAGAGGATTAAAAAACAGGTGATTCGGACATTCATGTTCTGGCTTCCATCCTTTTTTGAGACCCATGAATGCTTTCCTAAATTTGAAGTTAGTTGCACTTGTTGCAACAATGCTTATATCTCAGAAGGCAGCGATAGACACATGACTGTGTGTGTGTGTGTGTGTGTGTGTGTGTGTGTGCGCGTGTGAGTGTGCGTTTGTGTTAGGAAGACCAATGACCAATCTTACGTCTTCGTCAGCATCTACATCGAGAAACCTCTGTGTTGCGTCTGCTCCCCTCCCCTTAAAAACAACCAAAACAAAACATGGGCCGACACTAAAAAGCAGCCACCAGCAATTATCCAGTCATTTGGCCCTAAGCTCTCACATACTGAATGAATTTATCCTCCCTGTTCTCCCTGTGGTGGAAAATAGTGATGTTAATTCATATGCCATGGGATTGGTAGCCACACAAAGACCAAAGACCAAGTGCTTCCACCTTGGGCGATTCTGTGAGTGATTATGTTTACTGCTGCTTGTGGGGGACCAGCGGCCACCGTTTGTGAGAACCGCATTTCTCTGTTCGAGGGGATTCCTACTTTGGTCCTATTCACACTGTTGAAAATGTGTTTTGTTTTATGACTTCAAAGAGATTTAATAGTGGCGTGGCTTGCTTTGCGTCTAGTGCTACCTGTGAGTTGGGTGGATCTAAGTTACACTAAGGATTTACAGTTTCAAAACCACAAAAATGTTAGATATAAGAGCAGTAGGACATTAAGTATGAAGTGTCTTTGCAGTATGACAGTTTGTCTAGGTAAAGGAAGCTCATAGTCATTTGTATAAGTTACACTGACTTGTGTATAGTCATCTACCAATGTTTTTTCTGTATATCGACCTTTTACTCCTAATGGAAAAGGTTGATATACAGCAAAAACATTGGTAGAGTATTTGGTGAGCTGAACTGATTTATTAGGCTGGATCACATAGTATGGGGACCAAATTCCAGTCTTAACCAGTCTTATTGTGTTGGATGATTTGATCTCTTAAAATAACAACCGCGTTGTTGTTTCCCACCCTGCTGCAAAAGCACAGAATGACTGGATGAATGACTAGAGCTGCAACGTTTGTTGATTAATTGATTAGTTGTTAACTGTTAAATTAATCTGCAGCTATTTCGATTATCGATTCATTGTTTTGAGTCTTCTTTTGTCCAAATTTATGTTGCCTTGGGTTTTGGGAAACCATGATTAACATTTTTCACCATTTTCTGACATCTTGTGGACCAAACAACTAATTGATTACCTGAGGAAATAATGGACAGATTTATCCTTAATGAAAATGATTGTTAGTTGCAGCCCTAATTATGACCTGGGCAAAGTTCAGTGAACATGTGGGTTTGTTCATCCCTACTTTTGCTGTGCAGTGTTTTTGTGCTTACTTGTATGTCTGTATGTACTATTAAGTGAGTTCATACACCTACATTTATGTGTCAGATATGAGGGTTTCCAAGAATTGTGCATGCATGCATGGTTGAGTAGGTATACGTGTGATTGGTGGAGATTGAGATTTGCCTGAAATGCAATCACACTCCTGAGATAAATCGGTGGCCCAGTGCTACTGCTGTCCTGGTACTGGGGCCTTTGCTTAGAAAATAAATACAGCAGCTGTTCTGGTATTACTGGAAAATGCTACTTATGGATAGAGAATATCCCATACTGGTAAAGCTTGGAGCTTTCTCCAGCTGGAGCTTTCTTATGTTCTGGAGACCTGCTGTACCATGCATGGTTGGGTTGTGTGAATCTACAGTTGTACTATAAGAGGCCCTAGAGCTAATAGAATGGCTAATATAATTAAGTGGCTTATATTGTTAGTGATAGTAACGTTGTAATAATATAGACTTTCAGTGTTTCTGCAGTAATGGCATGGTGGAAGTGAGGTCATTGTACCACTGTTTACATTCCTGGTATTTTATATTTTACAGATAAAAGATACAAATTAAATGGGAATTTATAGACGTTTGTGAATTATGCTCAACAATTTAAAGGTGGTAGCACACACAGTAGCTACTGTGTATTCTCTTGGCTACATTGCTAACTGTACTAATTACATTTCAGAATAACACAGTAGGACTAACTTACAGTAGATTTATTGTCTGATGGACTTGTCAATCTTTCTCCATGGCTAATAACTGGCAAGCCTGATAGCTGCTAATACTTTCCATATACAGGAAAAATGGTGAGCATGGACAGTATAGTGTTTCTTTCCTGTATTGCACAGAAGAGAGTTGGCCTGTTTTGAGATCACATAAAGGAGCTGGTTTTTCCAGTCATTTTATGGTTGAACAGTTTTAAGTGGGCTCCTTCCCTGTGGGCCGCAGCACAGGTGCTGGCTGTGTCAATTGTTTACAGAAGTTCAGAGCAGCGCGATGGCTCGCAGAGAGACGGATTGGGGCCCTGGACTTAGTGCAAGGCAAGAAGAGGTATAACAAGTGTAAGAGAGTGCAAAAGAGAAAGAGAGACACCCTGACACGGGTAAATTAGATCCAGAGAGGGAAATGGCAGGGGGTAAAGTGCTGGTTTTACTGCCCAGGCTGCAGGTGCGACAGCAGCTTTCTGACTGACCCCAGAACCACAGGCACACACACACACGCACACACAGCCACATTCATGCACGCAAGAGAGCAGCCAGGCACACAGTCAAACTCAAGACAAGCACATCCATGCATGCAAGGCCACGCACAAATGTCACGAACACACATTGCGTTTATGAGTTGAGTTTATATTATGTCATCCTCTCTTCCTGCCACTCTGTTTGGTCAGGCAGCAAACTCTTGAGAATTTTGTCAATTGGATTATGCTAATGCGTAGTCAGACCTGTGTACAAGTGGCAGAACAGTTAACCAATTCATATAAATATTTTCATCAACAGCACCATTTAGTTCTGCCTAATTATCGGTTCTGTTATGCCCTGGGCCAGGCATGTAGATACAGGAAGACAAACATTTGGTTTGGAAAATAAGGGAAAAGCATTAAAGGTTTATATGTTTTAACTTGTAGTGACTGTGTTTAACAGTACATGGGAGGAATGAATAATGCCATTGGTCCTGTGGTTAGGAGGATTTATTGCTGTATATTTTCATATTTTATGGTCGAAACTCCCCTGTCTGTAATATTTTAAGTTCTTTCTTACTTCGTTGAGTAATGACCTTACCATGTATGTTTTTCCTGCGAAGCTTCTGTTTCTGGGCGTCACTATGGCCATTAGGAGGTACTGGTAACACTACAGGATGGCTCCCCCAGCTCTGCTGAAACACAATCTGTCGGACTGCTCTTTCTCTCCTGCTTTTTCTTGATTACTACATCCCTCCACCTCTTCACCACAAAGCTGCCTGCCCCCACCTTTCACCCTTACCATAAAATCTATTTCTATATTCCTGTTTCTCTCCATTTGTACAACATTAATATCAACAGCTCTTGCTAGCCATCAGTACAAAAATTGTGCTTGTTTGAATCCTAAGAACGTAGTTTGATTGCACTCCCAATAACTCCTGTATAAATATGTATAAAGTCCTGTATTTTGTATTTGTGAGTGCATGTGTGCATGAACACGCAGGCTCCTCAGTGGTTTAACGGGTTTGGGAGGGATATGTGTGAAGCAGCATGTGCATAGTTTTGGGTTAAACAGGACTTTGCATCTGAGAAGAGAGGAGAGCTCTTCAAAGATTCATAAATTCACCCAGGATTTGTAGCACTGCTCAGGCAGGGTGAGGAGCAGAAATGTTTTCTTATGGATATTTAGCTCCTTTCACTGTACATGTCCAATGGATGGACTGTGGCGAAAAATAACATGTAAGGACGTCCTCTTATTTATGAGCCTTTGAGGGTTTCAGGGGTCAGTGGCATTGAGCCAAGACTTTCAAGGAATGCAGCTCTAGATTTGACTTTTTTGGTGTCTCAACATTAAGTTAATGTGTCCTGTTAATATAGCTACTACATATGTTCCCCTGTGTGCATGTGTCTCTTTTTAATGAGGTATGCTTTTCTTATTCTTTTTTATTTTTCATACCTTTTAACGTGTTTCCCATGTGTTTACAGGTTACGTACAGAGTCTGATCAGGCGTGTGGTGAACAACGTGAATATTGTTGTGAACAACCTGATCCTTAAGTACGTGGAAGATGACATCGTGCTTTCAGTCAACATTACCTCTGCAGAGTGCTACACTGTAGACGATATATGGGAGAGGGCCTTCATGGACATCACTGGTGAGCAATGACTGCTTACATTCCTTGGTAGTGGGATTAACTAGTAAATCCACAGAGACGAGAACCTATAAATTACAGTAAGTGTTTAATTTTGTTAGTTCAAACTAAGGTCAAACAGACATATCAGACAAGTTTAAACCTAGCTGTTTTTGTAAATGCCAATGTCAGCTGCCACACTAGCCTCATATTCAGACTTTTGATAAACTCCACAGTCCGATTGGAGCATGAGTAGGTCCAATGTAGCGTGTGCTTTGAGACAGAAAAGAGCTCAAATTTAAAACCACAAATGATGGATGAAGTGGGGGATTTTAAACCTAAGCATGCCACTTGGAAATAGAACAGTAGGAAGTGCAACCCTCATGGGCCCTTGCTTTTGATGTTTACATGGTTCTTGTGTATTTTTGGTTTCAATTTCTTAGAGACGCTGATTTCTTGTAGGAAAGAATGACAATGTTAAACCAAGCTGATCATTTGTGTTGGAACTCGTTGACCGATCCTTTTTACCAATGGCGTTACCTATCCCTATTATGGATAGATGGATAGATAGATAGATAGATAGATAGATAGATAGATGGATAGATAGATAGATAGATAGATGGATAGATAGATAGATAGATAGATAGATAGATAGATAGATAGATAGATAGATAGATAGATAGATAGATAGATAGATAGATAGATTGATAGATTGATAGATAGATGATGTTACTCAGTATTGGACAGTGACTTGTGCACCTAGTCCATATCCATTCTCTCTTAACAGTCTCCACGGTAGAGCAGTATGTAGTAGTATGATGGATGGTTCGAATAAGAGCAGAACACACATAACACGGACAATCTCAGACTACAAGGAACTATTTACTTTGAAAATTAACTTACTCTTTAATGGTGCACAGCTAACAGGGAGCTTTATCTCACACAAACCTGACAAATATTTTCTTGAATCCTGTAGATGTTCCAGGGTGTCCGCTGGTCTTAAAAAGTCTAAAACACAAAAATCTGAATTTTAACCCTTAAACAATCTTAAATATGCTTTGTCTTAAAAAGTGATTGTAATAATTAAGTTAACATTATTTGTATAAAGTACATGTTTTTTGGAAAAATCTGTATTGATCATGCTGTAAAATGAAAACAAAAAGGCAACCAATACCATTTGCCTTTATATTATTTGTAATAATATATAAATATAATATATAATTATATTATATATAATATAATATAATGGTCTTAAAAAGTCTTTAATTTAACCTGTTGGAACCTGCAGAAACCCTGTATATGATATGAATAATATATAATGTATGAACTTATAAAATCCTCCCAGTCATTCACTGCAACAATACTGTAAGCTTATGTCCATTTTCTGTAAAGGGTTTCTATCTGTTGACTTAGAAGGTCTTTTGCAGTACAAACTCCTGGGTTTCTCAGGTTACTGCCAGAGAATTACAATTATTTTAAACTTTAAACTTCAAACTACAATCATAACCTTGAATAAAGAACTGGTTTACAGGGAGTCACAAAAGCCAGTATCAACAGAGGAATCATGTAGTGGTAATTTTCAGTCATTGTTATCACTGTGGAATTTCTTTTAAGGGGGCCCTATTTCAACATATGAAGCAAGTAGTTGTTCCAGCAATAGTTACTGGCTCTGTTTAGAGGATGAAACAGTTCTGGGAATGATGAGTCTTGTTATTAGTCTGTCAGGGGCAAGTGAGTCAGGGTACTTGGTTGTACCTCTTGTAAATGTCATATTACACAACAGCTCTGTGATGTCTGCTGAGTGTCATCTCCCCTGATTTCACAGATAATGAGGATTTACTGTCACAGCCTGCTCTCTGTTAGTGTGTGTATGATTGCATTTGTTTGTGTTTAATGACACCTCTCTGTAGGCGTACATTTTGCTGTGAGCGTACATGTCTAACACATGTATGTTGACATGTTTGATTAGTGTCAACTTCTTTCATGTTCAATACAAAATTATCTACATTCATTTTGTTTTCTTTTTTTCTCTGTGAAGCTCCAGAGCTGGTCCTAAGGAAAGTGATCAACTTTGCAGACTGTACTGTGTGCTTGGACAAGCGGAATGCTAGTGGCAAGATCGAGTTTTACCAGGACCCGCTGCTGTACAAATGCTCCTTCAGAACACGGCTCCATTTTACCTATGACAACATCAATTCCAAGATCCCATCTGTCATCAAAGTAAGCAGCTCCACATTTCAGCCATAACCCGATAACCGCCATTATCTTGCCAAAGATATCCCTTTGTACATGGGTAATCTGATATCATTTTGCCATAGTCCAAACATGTCACACATGCTTGTGATGGGAAAAGTTCAAATATGTCATAGCAGGAGGAACATGTAACTTACTTTTGTGAGGTTAGCTGTTCTCGAATCAATGACAGGATAATGACTCATTTCAGTCCATTGTTCTACACCGCTGAATCAGTCTAATTTTTTTACTCATCGTCACTGGAATGGAGGAAGGTGTTTGTTGAAAATCACACGTTAGAATCTTGGCTGTGGTAGCAATTTGTTTATATAAGGAGATTTTGTAAACTATTGTAGATTCTATCCAGAAAATTGATTTTGGCTGTCTGTGGTTTATGTTTGTCTGTATGGTATTATCATCTTTCCACTATAAAGCTATATTATGGTAAATTTAATTCTGTCCCATTTATCTCTTAAACTAAATGTATCAACAGGCTGAATCAAAGTAGAACTGGCCATTTTTAGAGTAGTTACAGCATGTTAGCAGCACGTTTGAATGTATTCTGGTGCGTCTTCTGATATTTATAATTTTTCTTAACACTGTATGATACAAAATGTTTCATGCAAACCCCTCTGCCACGGTGAAAGGTAGCTGCTGTAGATATTTACAGTAAACACATTGGTGTATTGTGTGGGTCCATTTGTTTCTATTTGGACCTGACTTCTTTTATCCCGACATTGCCTATATAATAAGGGATGTCTCAACGTGTTTCTTGTTACTCTGTACTGTACATCTACTTGCATGCAGGCCATAATTTGTGGTTTGTAGCTGTAGGTCATCATGTAACTTTGTTTAACAGGAACAGAAATTGCCTCTTTTACATGCAACACTCAGCATCCACCAGTTAGCCAGAGGGGAATCCATACCAGTTCTTACAGGGCCTGGGGCTCTACCCTTTTTTTTTTTTTTTTTTAAACTTGAACTTGAAAAATTCATATTAAAAGGGAGCCCACCAGAAGTGGTTGGGCCTGTAGCCCATTTTACATCCCAACATGTAATTTAACAAATCAAATTTCAAAATGTAAACCATCTCTTACGCTTTTCTTCTCTGTTTCCTTAGATCCAGACCATGGTGGAGAGCCTGAAGTTGTCCATTACTGATCAGCAGCTACCCATGTTTATCCGCATTCTAGAACTGATTATTGCCCTCTACTATGGGGAAATCGGAGGACACAAAGAGGGAGAGGGAGAAGAGGGCAGCGGTCATGTCAGGGAGGCTGGTGCAATTTTGCCTGGTGAGTGGGGACTCTTAGGGAGGGCAGTAACAATTTTCTGAACAAACCCCAAATCTACTTTTCTGTCTCTATTTTGTTTTTGAATTTGTAATCTAAAAAACTATGTCTGTGAATGTTTTCATAAGATTTAAGCAGAGTTTTTTGTCTGAATTTGACATTTGATGACTAGTAAGGAATTTTAGGCTGTAATTGTTTCTCTTTATTCATTTGTTTATTTACAAAATACTAGAATGAGGCAGTCGTCTTTTTATGGCTGAAGACCCTCCTTATTGCTGAAACTATTGCAGCCGCACATTTATTTAACAAACATGGACCATGGACAGAAAGACAAAAGCAAAAAAAGTCACATTCTTCAACAGCTATTATTCTTTTTTTATCTAAATTAATTTGGAAATGATATATTGAGGACTCACTGGGATGCAGCATTTGTGTGTCAGTATGGTTCCTTTAGCAGTCATATTCCTCAGACAAAATGTGGTCCAAGGCTCTGAAGTGGTTAATGAGCCATCAGACCATGCACAAAGCTTTGACTTTTTCCTTACACAGCGTTTTCGTCTCATGACACTCTGCATTTTGCCTTGTTCTGTTCAGGGGCTATGTCTGTCCATATGCTGCTGTTGTTCCTAAACGGGACATTTAACATCACTTTGACCATGGTGTGCGCTCCTCCTGCTTTTTCCACAAACAAAAGCCGGAGCGTGTAACTCAACACAGACTGTTGTCGTCAGGCCTGATCCCCTCCATGTGGGTAGAAGCAGGAGAGAGGAAGATGAGGGGAAGAAACATGGATGAATCAAACACAGGCCCCTCTCTTTCTTTGTGATCGGAGCACATTCCCCACATCCAGGAGCTGAGCAAAGCATACATAAGGAGTCGGCTTCTCTCACAGGCACACACACACGCACACACACACACACACACACACACACACACACACACACACACACACACACACACACACACACACACACACACACACTTTTAATAGCTGCAGCCACCTCCTTAAAAAAAACCCCACCTCATTCCCCAAAGGCCCTTCTCATCTCTCCCCAACTGCTCATCCTCATCTCAGCCAAATAGAGCAAGATCAAATCCCAGGTCCCTCTGGGCTAAATCAGCCTCTGTAGCACCAGGAGCAAATTACGGTGCAGGGGAAGTGGTGGGCAGAGGGGAAGCAGGCAGCCCCAACACAATACAGCCCATTTGCTCACTCCCTCCAACTTACTCCCTCTAACTTGCTCCCTGCCTCTTGGCCTGGAACTTTTACTGCAAGTTGGCGCAGCTTCTAGTTCGGTGTCCAATGCCAGATGTAAGAGTCGGTGTCATGCTACTGCTATGCGGAGCCTCTGAGAATGAATTAGTATCCCATCACAAAAATATACAAGAGGGGACCAGCTCTTGGAACCTGAGCGCCCCCAGATCTTGTTATGCTGGAAGTAATCGACAGAGTGAAGAAACTGAAGGGGGGGGGGCAGTTGTGCGTGTATGTGCTGTAGTACTGTAGGTGGGTGGGTGTGTTTGTTGGGAGGGTTTTGGGCCTGTTCATGAGCATATGGTTTTCAGTGTATTCATTTCAGATTTAAGGAGTAAAACTGAATTCTTTTGATAATAGTAGCAGAATTACTGCTCAAATGATTTATTATTTATAATAGGAAAATATAATGTATTTTTCTTAACCACTATAGGCAGCCTTTACCATTGATAGTTCCTGAGTACTGCTACATTCATGTATGTTGACGCTTATAGTGAGTGACTTGGCTTACATGCATATTTATTTTTAGTGGGTTGTAGTTTGTAGGAAACAATCATTGTCACATGATTGCTGGAACATGATCCCAGTATTGTACATAGTACTTCATCACATTCATTTGATTTCCCATAGGCTGCTCGTGGTAAATCTCTGCTGTATATTCTGGCCCAAATGCCCTCTGTGTGTGTGTGTGTGTGTGTGTGTGTGTGTGTGTGTGTGTGTGTGTGTGTGTGTGTGTGTGTGTGTGTGTGTGTGTGTGTGTGTGTGTGTGTGTGTGTGTGTGTGTGTGTGTGTGTGTGTGTGTGCGTGTGTGTGTGCGTGCATTTGTGTGTGTGCATGTGTGTTTCTTTTCTTTTTTTTTTTTACACTTGAATATTAATTTTTCCCCAATGTGAAGGTGTTTTTCTTTTTTCCAATTAACGAAGTGGAAAAAGGCTTGTAATGTGTTTATGTGCCCATGATTCACTGTGGCTGCATGTTGTTTGTTTGAATCTTTCTCTTTTAGGTAAGAGCCAACGTCTCATTAATAAATAGCCCTAATAAGTGAACGGCGCGGGATACTTGTGTGTCACTAACCAAAACAACCTTTCAGTCAGGATTAGACGGCTGGTTTTCCTACTGTCTGAAATTCAATGAAGTCTGTGAAACACTGTAAAAATTTCAGCGGTTGGAAACATAGATGACTAACATGCTTGAGTGGACCAGCTGGTCACGGCACCGAAAGCTGTATGGTTTCAACAAGTATGTGAAGAATTATGAACCGAAGACTGTGGCTGTTGAAGTGTGGCAGTGTGCATATGTGTGTGTGTGTGTGTGTGTGCGTGCGTGCCTCTCTGTATAGCATATAAGTAAGCATGTGTATGAGTGCGTTGCACTCTGCATGTGTGTATGAGACTCAGTTTTCAGTGTTTGCTTTGTAGGAGAGCCTCAGCGTCCTCAGAGGCCTATTGAATGGAATGGACAATCACACACATATCAGCCAGAGGCCATAGGCTATCTCCTGCATATAAACCTCATGTGGCTCCCTTATGCTAGCCCAGTGACGTGACAGGGCCTCTTTTTAATCATCTTTTCACTTTTTAATATTGGTGTGAAGACGTGGAGGCCATTGAGTTTAGAAGTCTATGGATGTGGATGAAACAGCTCTTTGTCTCGCAGAGTGTTTTATATTTTCCTGCCATGACTGCTAAAATGGATTTTAAAACATTTTGATGTTAATGTCACACTGTAGTGTTAAAGTGAAACAATATGTGACACACATGTTGATATGTGTTCCATTCTTTTATATCAAAGTAGATAGGCCTGTGCACTGAATTGTTTCTGTGTATGTACTGTATTACCTGTCAGGAAGTGATGAGCAGACAGATCTGATAGATCAGATAATCTGTGATTAGACAAATGAGAGGTGTGTGTGAATCGATGCATAAGATGACGAGCAGAGTAGCCTTTGCTCAGTGGTCAGGTAAGCAGTCCACCTCTCCCTCTATAAACATGGAGGGACATCTACTGGTCTGTGAGGGCACTGCCTTCTCTCACTCCTCCCCTCTCACTGTCTCAGTGTCACTCAGCTGTTCACTCACTTACACACCCACTCCCTCGCTAGGTTAGACATACACCGCTGCCTGAAGACCTTGGACTCATGGAAACCAACTGTGAGTGAGCTGTCCACAAAAAAAGATGATTGGCCTCATGGTGAAGCAGAGAACAGTGGTGGTTGTATTTCACACCTGTGTGGTCACAGTTCTCTACTCCACAGCAGCATGCATTTTGGCCAGGCCCACATCACACACTGGGAATTTTTCACTCACATCTTTGGATTAATACTTCAAAGTCTCCTTAAGCCAGTCTGTTTTGATCCCTTGATTGGTAATTGTGCTGTTATTTTGATTGCCTTGCAATTCAAATGTAGGCCTCGTCAGGCTGTGACGTGAAGCGAAAGAGCTTAACTTGTAGAACTGACACCTCAAAGGCTTCCATGGAGTGAAAACAAAAAGGGAAAAAAGAGAAATGAAAGATAGAATCGGACAGAGAGTTGTGGAGGGATAAAAAGCCATAACATGGGATTTCCAACTGCCAATTCGCAAAGTGAAAGATTTAATTAAAATATGTCATAATTTTCACCGCCTTAGCCTCTGGGATTCCTAAGCTGTGACCTCACGGACAATATTGTTTTCTCACAGAGGACGTGAGGCCGCGAGGAATGGGATTACACATTCTTGTGTATTGACATCAGCTTCCTTTCTCCCAACGTGTATAGAAACACACACGATGGGACAAGTTCAGAGGTCGGGATCAGGGACCGGGGAACCTGTGAACCCCCAAATAGTTTGCAGAGAATTAGGGGATAGTGAGATAATAGAAGATTATAGTGAACACCGTTGTCTTTTGTAACACACACCATCATCATGCTAGTCGACTTAGATTCACATTGGTTACTTACCAATTTTTGCTAAAGTTTTCTGTTGCTGAAACAAGGACTAGCCTGTTTTCACTTTTCAGCTTCTATTTATTTTTAACCCAGTGCCCATTGGTATGTCCGGCTCATTGGTATGTCTGGGCAGTCTTATGTTCCCACACCACTTTCTAAATTGCCGTCTTCACCTGGTGTGAGGCCTGTGCCTTACAGTAGCCAGTGCTCCAGTCAACGCCTCATGCTCTGTCTAGGCGCAGAAGGTGTGACCGGTCACTCCACCTCCTCCAGCTAATCTTGTACAGTCCTACAGTCGCCCCGTCTAATCTTCACCTGCACCCATGATGGCTCATAGCTACCCAGCCTCCCTCATGGCCTCATTTCAGTCTGTTGGCTTCTAAACAACTATGAGACCCAACCCCATGCTGCATGCGTTTGTGGATGCGGCCTGTGCTGTTGGGTCCAGTTCAGACAGCCCTGACCACAGTGATCCACTTGGGCCCCGTCAAAGCACTTCTCTGTCAGGATGCTGGCTGACAGGCTGTGCCCTCTGGCCTCCGTTGGAATGGACTTCCCCTCTCCCTCTTGAGTTCATGCTGCAGACATATACTCACACACCTGCATGCTGGAGCATTGGCAGCAACCACTGTGAAACTGCCTTGGTCTGTGCTGTTTTTGTGTGTTCAGTTGACAGCTGAAACATCTTGCTTGTATCAAACTACCCTGAAGGCATGGACAAATTAATTAAGTGTGCTGCATAGTGCACAAATACTTCCACTATCAACAGTTTTCTCTCTGTTTTACCAGTTTGTTCTCAGATCCTGCCTTTTTAAATTGTTTGTTTATCTGTTGGAGTAAAAGCATACTAAGGGGGGATTTGAGTCATCTGAAACCTTTTTTGAATGCATTATAAATTTGGCTGCACTATTGTGTATTTTTGAAGTTTGCATTGTAACCGCCAACTGCAGGTGCTAACCCACCCTGACCTTTTTTCCCATCACTATTGTAGCTACTGTGGAATCATACTATATTTGCATTATAATTAATTGAGACTTTTTTTTTTACCCTTCAGGGATGGATGTGGATATGGAAAGCCAGGGGACTAGCCAGTACTCCAGCCCAGATCTCTACATGCTGTCTGAAGAGACAGACCAGGGTTGGGTGTCCTGGGCTTGGTCATTCGTCCCTGCCATCGTAGGCACAGAGGACGAAAGTGAGGAAGGCCTCTACCAGCAACTAGAGACAGGAGGCATCCCTAGCAACCCCCAACAACACACACCCAAAGACCCCATTGTTTCCATAGGCTTCTACTGCACCAAAGCTTCTGTTACCTTCAAGGTAAATCGGCTCACATCATTCATATATGTCACATTGTGGCTGGAATGTATGCCAGCATATACTGGGTGAACAACAGTTATATTTGTTGTGTAAAGTATCAACTAAATGTCAAATGTCAAAATTAAATGGCCAAGTGGATGAAATACTTCTATTTTCAGCATGGCTTGAAAGTATTTCACATTATACTGACAGTAAATAAATGTTGTATGAATGTGATTTAGGCTTAAGATGTGCTTTTGAAATAATTAAATGTATGTATGGTTAGATCGTAAAGATAAAAATGTAAATGTCTTTAATATGTGTGTTACACAAGAGGTCGTACCAATTTGTTTTGGGGGTTGTCATGGTAAGTCAGGAAATTCTTGGGGAAATTCTGTAGATAATGGTATTTAATGTTAATATAGAATTTCCTGATTTAAGATATTGTTTTGTTAACAATTACAGTTCTTTTCCTTGCTATCCCTATTGTTTATTTGCTCCCACTGCCCACCCCACCCCTGCATCTTATATTTTGTGGTCACTTTGAGCCTTAAAGAACAGTTTGATCCTCAGGAAGTTACAATCCTCTTTGTCTCTGTGTGCGGTACAAGGGAGGGTAGTGTAACCGCTAACTGGCGTCTCGGGTCACGTTAATGTTTTAAACATTATACATGGTATGATGACTATTCAGAAATGGATCCCAAACTTTAATCCTGCCTGCTCACTCAGAATAGTTGGAATTCATCTGCGTTTCCCCTCAGGTTCAGGCACTTCAGATCACATTACTGCTTGTCTGTGTGTGTGTGTGTGTGTGTGTGTGTGTGTGTGTGTGTGTGTGTGTGTGTGTGTGTGTGTGTGTGTGTGTGTGTGTGTGTGTGTGTGTGTGTGTGTGTGTGTCTGTGTGTACTTCACAGTGTGTGTGATCAGTGAAGGGGAGGTATGTCTCAGGCCAAACAGACCATGGTGCTTTTCTAATAATGTTTAAATTGTTCCTGTATTGTTTGAGTTCTTTTAATCAATTAATTGCCTCTCGTCTGGAGTAATTGCACACAGCTGAAAGGATGGTTTTTTAAACGTTCTCGTCTCTTTCCTACAAGGAAGTATTTAGTTTGAGGGAATTTCATGTCTTTGAACAGCCACTGCCTGAACCTGAGTTTGACATGGACATGAAATCAGGGAGGTATTTTTAGATTGCTGACCCATTACTCCCCAGATCTGTTTGATCAAAGAAATTGGCAGTATGCTTTAATGACTTTTACACACATAATGCATAGTTCAGCACTGACCATTTGTTCCCCTCTTTCACTTTTGCACACATGCCAAACTCTCATTGCATGCCAGACTTCACTTTTAATTTTAAGAAACATTGTTTCTTTATTTTTGCTATTTTCATTTATTTCAACAATAGCAAAGTCTTTTTCAACTTTTCCATCAGATCCTTTCCACCGTGTTACATTTCTTAGAAATGGACATAAAGATAAAGTACCCCAATATTCACATCCAACGTTGTTACATTTCCAAGATGCCTCATAAAGAATCATTTGATTTGTGTTGGACTCCCAAAGCCTTTAAATGGGCTGGAATATAATAAAGGAGAAGTAGCAGGGAAGATGGTGGCAGCAGTAGTTCTGTGTATTACTGGCTGTATTAAGCGTTTGTGTTGCTATGTGGCTTTTCTGTCCTCTTTCTGCTGTGTTGTTTCAGGCCTGGGTACAGTTAGAAATGTCCAACCAGTCTAGTTTGGGCAAAATTCTTATTGGATAAACATTCATCATGTTCGTGTCTGTCTTCTGTGTCAGTGCCATAATGCACTGATATTGTCAGGCAGAGCAGTTCTTTAGTCAGATTATTTAACATCATTGCTCACTGCTGGGGTGCGGTGGTCCCTGCACGTGATTAAACCATCGAAAATCGAAATAGGGGAAGGGAGCGAGGGTGAGAGAGTCTGCTCCATCAGTAGGGATAATAAGGCACAGCTGCTTCTTGCTCTGCACCTGCTTCCTGTGTTAAAGTTGAATGGGTTAGGGCCTGCACAGTTCTGCTCTACACCCACAGTTTTTAGACTGGCCAGCCTCAAAAGCATCACAGCTCTGTGCCCCTCTCACCCCAACCAACCAGATGCTCTCTCTCACTGCCTCCACACTATCTCTACACACCATTAATGCTCTTATGAACAATCCCTCTTCTTTCATGAGTTTACCTGACTACTCAATGAATAGTCACTTGTACAATTATCCGTTTTGGCCCTTGGTATACTTGGTGCTTTAGTCATGTTCTGATTGTCATCCCCAATAAAGCCAGAGAGCCCCCCTAGAATTGGAGAGGAGTGGCTGTCATGTGGTTTGATGAATGTCTTTGGCCCCAGTCCAAACTTTGAAAAGAAAACGACCAAAAAGTCCCAAGGCTGGCATCCAGTCTGTGATCTAAGAAAATGTCATCTGTCCTTGTTTGGATGTTATTCTTTCTGGTTTTAAGCATTATTTTCCGGGGCCTCATTGCCCTTCACATCCAAGACTTGCACAGCTTTTGTTTATTTTTCAAATCATGCATCTGTTTCAGCAGTGAATTGCGGGTACACACGCACACACACACACACACACACAACATGACATGCTTCCAAGTTTTTACTGCTGCATTTTTATGACATCCCTATTATTGCTGTAACCTTATTCTGTCAAACAAAACTTAATTTTCCCTTATCGTCTCACAACATTTTAAGGTGGCAAAAATCTCCGAAATATCTCCACTACTGCAATTTTAAAGGGACAGTTACCCCAAAATCAAAAAAAGCGTGAGTTGCTGAGTATTGAAGATATGGGCCGTAAAGATGTCTGCCTTCTCTTGAATATAATGGAACCAGATGGCACTCAGCTTGTGGTGTTCCCAGCGGCAAAAAAGTACATTGGAAAAACTCAACAGCAATGTCTCTTTCCAGAAATCATGACCCGGTTACTCAAGGTATTCCTCAGACCTTGTTGTGAGCAGTTTCATATAGGAACTCATTTTCTCTACTGAACTGCACCCACAAATTGAACTGAACTGAACCTTGACTATCTCAGTGGAGCTAGGTGAGCTAGCTAACGTCACAAGCATGAACCTTTTGTCCATGAGAAGATCCACTCTTCCTTCTGCGCGGTGGTATGTAGACAGAAAATAGTTCCTACATGAAACTGCTCACAACAAGGTCTGTGGATTATCATGAGTAACCGGGTCATGATTTCTGGAAAGAGACATCGCTGTTTTTCAAAGGTGTGTTTTTGGGTGCTTTGAGCACCACAAGTGGAGTGCCATCTGGTTCCATTATATTCGAGAGAAGGCAGACACCTCTATGGCCGATATCTCTAGATGGATAAATAGCACTACAGGTAAGAGGAAAAATATGTATTTTTGATTTTAGGGTGAGCTGTCCCTTTAAGACTTGTTGTTTGGTATTGATCTGGATTTACCTTTTGGATCTAACACTGTCACAATGCCTTAATGATTTTACAAAATTAAACTTTGTAAAGGCTTCAGTTTTCACAGTCTGTTCCTTTGATGTGTTTTTTGTGACACCCGTTGAAGCGTTTACATTTATTTTCATAAATTAAATAAACATGTATTTCTTTGTTTTTTATTGGAGTGAATTTTTGACCATTCTGAAGAATATTAAATGGATTCTGTCTCTCTGTCTTTTGTCTCAGCTGACAGAGACCCAGTCAGAGAGCAGCTACTACAGTCCTCAGAAGGTCAAGTCCAGAGAGGTCCTGTGCATGGAGCACGAGGGAATCACTATTGAGGTGAGAAACAAGTCGCCTAAAAAATATGTCCATTGTAAAAGAACTATGCACAGTTTATGGAATTATAGCCTTTTACTGATTTATTTATACTGCTGTTTTTAATCAGTAAATTGTCTACATTCTATGTAATAAACAGGGATTTGCTACACTAACCAATTACAGCTTTTTCGAGTTTAACCAAACAACCAAACAGCCCGAAGTCCAGTCCAGATGATTCTTAACTGGTCTTATCATATTAGAAATGAGCAAGAGAAATGGAATGTGTTATTATTACATTTATTGTTATTGAGACAAATGTGAAAACGTATCCTGATATAGATTTTAAATCATATAGTCTATCTCTGCATTGTAACCAATATAGTTGCTGAATATTATTATTGTAAAATCAATATCATGATATATCATATCATGACTCAACCATGAATTTTTAACTACAGCGACTGATTTTTCTAGAGATATCTGCCCTCCACCAATTGTACCCATCTGGAAAGCAACCCATTACCCATCATGGCCAGAACAAACCAATAAAGATCCCAGTCCTCCCTTTTGATCCTTCATGGTTATTATTATTGTCTCCTTATTCACTGTTGGACAGAGGTTCCTCTTAATTCCCTCCCTAAGTCATTTATAAAGCCTCTCCAGGTCACTAATCCGTGGCCTGTTGTGAACACAGTGGAATCTGTGTCTGAGTCAAGCCCAAGTCTGATCATTTCCGCATTTCCCCCTCGGCGTAGAAAATATTTTTAAACCTTTTTCTCTGATTACCTGGTTGGAGAAGGAAAGGAGTTTTCTGCTCCTAAGCTTTCTACCAGATGTGAGAATTCTGAGAGATTTCCAATTCCAATTTCTGTAATTTATGCTTTTGCTGGAAGAGCGAGAGAGAGAGAGAGAGAGCAGTCTGAACTGGGACCAAAAGTGAGAGCGTTGAAAGGCAAAGGGATGGCTAGTAAAACAGGGAAAACTAGGCCTTGTAATTATTGTGTGGTAAAACGTAAAGTTTTATTGGATTGCTCTCTGTTTAGTTGTCTGCTGGGTGAAGCAAAGCCACGGTGAGTGAGGGAGAACCACACCTTGCTGGTTATAGGGGCTGCTGGACTGCTACCACACATGCACACATGCATACACTCCTACACACACACACACACACACACACACACACACCTACACACACCCACACACACGCACGCACGACTCTCTAGGGCAAATAGAAGCTGTCTGACCCCTGCTCTTTTTATCACAATGAAATGAGCCCACAACCTCAACAGCACCACAAACCAACGTAGCCTCAAACTGGTCATGGTGGAGAACCTTGTGATCAGTCCACAATAAATTTGGTCTTGAACTGTCATTAATTTCACATTTAATTTTTTATTGCGATGTAAAAAGGTAATTCAGTCAAATTAATTTCTGTGAATTATTGCACTGTTATGGTTTTACTGGGCTTCTGTTGACTGATTTACATCCTGGGTGTTCTCTTTGGAGAGGAAAGCATTCTGAAGCTGGCATTTTCCCATTCTGCTTAGTTTTAACTTATCTCACACTGTCACACCTTCAAGTCTAGCCAATTATATGAAAATACATTTTAATTAATTAAAAGGTTGCCTTTATAGTACAGGCCTTTGTATTCGTTATATTTTCACTGGTAGAAAAAGGTTTATTCAGAGTGTATCCAGTATCCACATTGTTCTTAATGTAGTACTGAATAAATCTGGAGTATAAAAACTGGTTAAAGTCTTTTCCTCTGCTTTTTATTCCAGGTGCTGATGATGGGGGAGCCATTCTTCGATTGTCAGATTGGCTTTGTGGGCTGCCGGGCACTCTGCCTGAAAGGCATCATGGGAGTACGGGATTTTGAAGAAAACATGAACCGACGTGAAGAGGTAAAGACAGCCTGAAAACCTCAAGGAAAAATGAAAAAAAAGAGGAAAAAAGTGAGAGTGAGAAAGATGAAAAGAGAATTTAAAAGCCTAGAAAAGAGATCATTTTCACCTAAACCATGTCTCCTGCAGCCTCTATTGCTCCCAAGAGTTTTCACAAGGAGGTAGAGATGTGGTCTGGTTTGTTTATGGAAGAGTGTGATCCAGCTGCCTTTTGTAATTCACTATAATGTTCTGTGTTTGCCACATACATCACTGTGTCAACAGCAGTCTCTCCATCCCTCATGTACATTAATGCTTTTGGGCTCAATTTAAATCATTGTATTTCATTAACTATTGTCAACTGCATATTTTTAATGGTTATTTTTAAATTGTGTGTTAACCTATGATGTGTTACATTTAATTGGGACAGTAAATTATTAATATTGAAGAGATTGAAATACATCTGGATTTGTGTAGTATGAGCTTGATTTTGCGACAATTGAAATATTTTTAAATATTTCTGACATTCTCTGTGCATCCTCTCGTTCATAATTCTCCTTTTCCTCCTTTTCCTCCTCTTTTTTTGTGTGTCTGTGTGTCTGCAGGATGCAGTGTTCTTCAGCTGTGGGGACAGCCTAAGCAGTAAGGGAATGACCTACCTTACCAACTCTCTCTTTGACTACCGCAGTCCAGAGAACAACGGAGTCAGGGCTGAGTTCATCCTGGATGCTGCTAATCACAAGGTTACTATAAACTGAGATAGTTTATGTCTCCATCCCCAATTCTACTGTACCAAATAATACTGTTCCCAAACTTATTTATTTTATTAAATTTTATTTGGGGGAAAAATATGTTTTGGTGGCTTACAAAAGGCTTGGATGGAAGGCCAAAATACAGTAGCATGCAGACCATGTATTTCAGATTGAGATCCTCTGAGATGATCTACCTCAGAGCAGCCATGCAGCTACATCAGTAAAACATATGCCTGTAGTGAATCCAACCACGTTTGTGACCTGTACAGTACATTCACAATCAAGAGTTTTGCTTTTTGTTTTTTTCAGAAGACTAACCACTGAGAATTGAAAGGACACCCACAGAAATGATAGCAAAGACTAAACCATATGGCAAAAATTAGCAGTCCGTTCCAAGCCAGGCCAACAACCAACTCAACACGCACCTCACAGCTGGGCCGACTGGTCTACACAGCAACAGACTTACTCAACTAACAGCAGTGCTCTGAAAAAATGCATTAAACATAATGAACTCACTAATGCTGTTTACTTGAACAGCACCTGCCATTGACACAGTCCTCACTAAATGAAACATCTGTAGCGCTGTGCTTGTCAAGCTGTTGAGAGAACAAATATTCACACGACTGATGCAAAGACATTTTATTAAGACGTAACTCTCTTTATTTTCAGAAAGGACTCACTGCCAAGCCAGAGAACAAAAAGTGTTTCCTCAGTGTTAGTGTGGGTATAGCTAAAGTGACTTGCCAAAGCGAGCACACTTTGCTAATACAGTAGTTTATCTGGGTCAATAAACAATAATCTGATATAATTACATCCTGTCTTTCTTTAGGTTTCATCTGGAAAAGCTGCAATGACAGCTGTTACCTTATTTAGTGGTCCTAACTTACTACAATATTTTGTCCTTTTAAACTCTCAGTAACTTATCTTCTAAATGAATCCTTCTAACTTAAATCGCTACCACTTAAATTATTTCTGTCAGTCACCCAGCTGCTGGCTGCAGTAGAGGAATGTTCCCGCTATCTAAGTGGTAGTGTTAAAGCCATTATTCCTGATAAGTCTCAGCTCCCCTCATCAGCCATCACAGCTCTAGTGTTGACTCTGCTCAGAAATGTTCATGACCCTCAATGAAGCAATTGTTTGGACATCCATCCATCTATCCATACTTGAAAGTCTTAAGAGTCAAAGGTTTTAGTGTTAATTCATTAGCGGTTTTCCAACCAGCCAATGGCTTTGATCCAAAAGCATGCCAGAGCCATTAGAGGTCCCCCTAATAAATATTACTCATTAACCTGCCTCTCTGATAAGGCTCTATTGAAATCTCTGTTTAGAGAACTAGTGGGTAAGTCTGGGGTGGGGGTGTTAAATGTGTGTGTCAGAGGGGCCTTTCTCATTCTCTCTCTGTTTCTTGCTTGCTCACTCATTCTCTCTGTTTACCAGTGGTTTGATGTGCAGTAGAAGTATAACTTTCAAATATTGTCTAGGACAGGGTCAATAGCTCTTGACCCACAGACTAATAAATTATGACACTAACAAAACACTGACACACAGGTAGATCAGAAATAAGATAAAGATCCACAGTTCTTTGACCTATATGTAGGTTGTATTTGTTAATAATGACATTAAACAAATAACTTAGGGTTGACACAGGTCTTTAGTGCTTAGTCACTTGGGCCTGGCCAGCTGGGGTTTTTCTTAGTGGAGTTTTTAATGTTGTTCCTATGTCGGTTCCACTTTCCTGTGGGTGCTCTGGTGTTCTCCCATAGTCCAAAGACATGCAGGTTTAGGCCAAATGGAAACTATAAATTGCCCATAGGTCTAAATGTGTGTGTGTCTATATATGTTAGCACTGTAATAAACTAGTGACCTGTCCAGGGTGTACCCTGCCTGTTCCCTTATGTGTGCTTGGATGAGCTGCAGTGCCCCTTCAACCCTGAAGACGAAACTTACTGTTTCCACCTGGCTACTTTCTAACACTGTTTTCAGTGTTAGGTAACTGACAGCTGAAAAGTACACATATTGCTTACAGGTACATTCTACATTACACTCATGCTTTTAAAAGCTGCACCTTGCTATCTTGATAAATATTTCCCAATAACATTTCACAATTTTATATTGAAAGTATCAACCATAATCCCTGTCATACAGGTTTGATTTGTTGTGAAAAAGTCCAGTCTTTTAGTTGATAAGATACGTATTTTACAGTGGCATATGTCCAAGCACCAGTTGAAGGAGGAAACTTTCACTTCCTTTTATCAATAGCTTATTACTCAATAAAGAACAGACTTGATATCTAATAAATTACTTCCCTGTGTACTGTTGTAATTTGACCCCAGGTTAGAGACATTGCTGTGATCAAGTATCTCCTTTCATTTAATGTTGTTCCAAATATTATAATTAATTATAATTCCAAATATTAGTGATATTGTTTGCCAGTAAAAAACAAAAAGAAATCCTACTAAGCAGATCAACCCGTCAATAACTCTTTTTATCTCTGATTTGACCCCCTTATCCACCGTCGTATCCACCGTGACCCCAGTCACTGCCACTCTTAAATGCTATCAGCTTGTTTGCTCCCTTACTGCCATGTTTACCTAAATCTACTTTTGTTTGACAGGAGACCTACACGGAGATAGCAGGCATGCAGCGCTTTGGTGCTTTCTACATGGATTATCTCTACACAATGGAGAACAGCAGCGGCAAAGGTATTGTCTAATTCATTCCTCCTCACAGAGCTTGTTTGCTCACCTCGCCACCTCTTCTCTCTTTCTCTTTATATCTGTCATGTTCTCCTTTTCTCTGCCTTGTTCTCTTTTTCTTCCTATCTATCTTAAACTCTCTTGTGTCTTTCCATCGTGTTCTCTCTCTCCTCTTCTCTCTTCTCTGTCAAACAAGCCTCCTGGAGACTTGGAAGAAAGAGTTTGTCTTGTTTGAGTCACAGCCACCTGGTCCTTGACCCTTCCTGTCCTCGCTCTCACCCCAAACTTACCTGGAGGGCAACTGTCAGAAGTGTTTAGTCTGCGCTGACACGTATTTGAGTTTCTTTCTCCCCGCTGCTTGTTGAAACATTGTTTCCCCCTGTCTCTTTACCTGTAAGCTGTTGAGAAAGTGAATAGGCTTCTCTTGCCTAATTAGGTGTCACTCTTCCTGGCAGAAGCCTTAAGACGGGCAGGATTTCTCATTCCTCAGCTGCAGCACTCAAGAATGTTTATTCAAGTCTGAAAGATCTGAAGTTCCCATTAAGAGATAAAGCACTCTCCCTTCAATTTGAAATGTTGTATTTGGCCCACAAATGTCTCTGTGCTTTATTGTGTGATTGTTGAGCATTTTATTTCAATGCTGCTGGAAAGCTGCTTTCTGTGTAGTTATGACAGTGACACCTGACTGACATTCACAGGTTCTAAGTTAAAAAAAAAACCTCTTACATGCTCAGCACAGAAATTGGATTGAATCTACATAAAGTGCAACCCCTTCCTATGTGTGATGGCAAAAGTATAATAGGATAGCTTTGTGGCCTATGTGTCACTGAATTTTATGTAGAAATGGTGTTAAGTGATTATGCTTTGTGGAATTACAGCGATGATTAACATAGACAGAAATTTCTGATGCTATAGCGCAAAGTTGCCTTTTTTAACGAAGATCTGGTTGAACCATTTGAATGGCTTGAACAGATTGATTAATTAGGAGTCTATTGCCACCTATGTTGTTCCACTTGCCTCCCTCTTTTTGTTTTTCACTTTGCTTCTACCTCTTTCTGACTAGGCTATTGTTTCCTCCTGCTGTCAGCTACAGATAAAAATCTAAATTAAAAAAAAACATTGATACTGTCATCCTGAGCTGTCAAAGACATTTCTGACAGCAGGATAAGTGTCATTCTCTTTTCCTGCGGGTCGGCTGTGGTTACCCCTGCCAATTGGAATGCTTCTCTTCTGTCAGTGTTTCTCTTCTTCTCGGACGCGGACCAGATCCAGTGTCAACCAAACAAATTAGCTTCCATTGCCATGGGACTGACATAAACTCTGAGTCAACCGAAATACTAACCAACCCGGGTCACACTCACTATTGACTTCACATTAGAGTAATGCTGCAGATTAAAAACTTTTTTTTAATCTTGGGAAATGGAGACACTTTTAAATCGTCTAAATCCCAGCTAATTTCAGCCTCCTCATCATTCCACTGACCGTTCTAACTGCAGCCATATGGTTGATATTAGGCCTAATCCATTGCAGCCAAATGTCACTTAGGAAGGGAAGGGGAAGTGGCATTGCCCATTGCAGAATTCAGTGGGAGGTTCACCCCCATCCCCCAGCCTTTTCAGCTTAAAAAAAAGTTAAATTCATACATAGTGTAGTCTCTCTGAGCTATAAGAAATGTTCAGTGCAGTGGTGGAATGTAATGGGAATAAAGAAAGTTGTGAACTTTGTCCTCTTCCTCCCTTACTGCCATTCATCCACCCCCTTCTTTTATTTTTAATTTCTCCCTTTTTATTGCCGGGGAGCTGAGTCTTTTAAGTGGACCTCTGGAACAGGGGCCTGCGATGAATGAAGGGACAGCTGTGTGAGAGAAGTGGACATTTGGAATATTCATCATTCCAGTGGTTCACGGCTATGTGAGCTGCTCCCTGCTGCTGCATTACACCACTGCCATCTCTGTTGTATTTTCACCCAACAAATGAGGAGATTCTAAACTTGATTAAGAAGCGGCATATGGAGAAAAAATGTTGCTACCCTTAATGTTGATGTAAAAACTCTGTACATTAAATAGGTTATATAATAAAATAATATAATTTTAAGCGTGTAATGCGTGTCTTTCTGTTCGTAGGTTCTCAGGACTTCTCGGTAGTGAGTATAGAGGAGGTAGTGCCTGCTGTTCAAGAGACATCCATCAAGAGGCTGGTGGTGGGACCTCTGGATGTCAGACTGCACAGCAGCGCTGTCCACCGCATCCTCAAGATGGTCACTTGTGCCATGGACCACGAGTACGAACCCTACTGCAAACCACAGCAAGGTTAGTCATGCTCTTTTCTATTTGACTTTGTTCTATTCTGCCAATGATCAGAAAAGCAACAGTCTGCACTTTACAGTATCCTCATCACATTGTTATTTCCTTGCACAACCACTCTTTCAACACACAGCTGTACATGAAAGTAGTGACCTTTTGGACCACATGAGGGAGGATAAGCCAAACACCTTTGTTAGTGATCGTCCCTGCACAGCTATTGATGAGCTCATCTCTGGGATGTTGTGAAAGAACATGGAATGTGTGTCTGTGTGTAATATCTGTAGCAATAACTCTCATATTTGCAAAACGATAACATCCGTAGGTTTCGGTTGTTTCAGCATCTGCAATAGATAATAGATGATGGGGTAATTACTATAGAGCTTTTGACTAAAGCTGGGTAGGTCAGTGTGTTCCTTCCTGTTTCTATATGTGTCTGTGCTCTCTGGCATTTTCTGGAAGAGGGTCAGTATAGTTAGGCCCCCGAGGGGGGGATTGAGAAATTGAGAGGAGATAAAAGAGGAAACATTTTTCACCAAGGTAGCTATGACAGATGGAGTGATAAAATAACACATGCCTTACGTATTTTCCTAAATCAAATTCTCCTTTCCTTTCTCTCTCCTCTCCCCTTTCCTCCACTCAATTCAATTCAGTTCAATTCAATATGCTTTCTTGGCATGAAGGTCAGGAACGATTTTGCCAGTGCATTAATAAGGTGAAAAAATAAAATGTATTTAAAAAATCCTCTTCTCTCTCCTCTCCTCCACTCTCCTGTAGTCTCTTCTCTTTATTGGCATGAAAGTTTCAAGAACAATTTTGCCAAAGTACAGTATCAAAGTACCAATTTACCAAGTATTCGGACGATACACAAACACAGTAATATTAGCTATAACACAACATTATACAAAAACAGTATACCAACATTAAAACTGTCCAATTGTATGTGTGACTGTAACTTTGTCTGTCTGTGTGTGTGTCTGTGTGTGTGTGTGTGTGTGTGTGTGTGTGTGTGTGTGTGTGTGTGTGTGTGTGTGTGTGTGTGTGTGTGTGTGTGTGATGTTTAGGGGAGGATAAAAGATTACATTTCAAATTACATATCAATAGTGTGTGTGTAGGTGTGTGTGTGGTATTAACTCTGCTAATGTCGGGTCACATTTACTGTACAGTGCTTTTCATTGCTTCTGTCTCCTCTTGTCTCCTCTTATAGCCCTACAGTGTAAAGGACAGATGACCTTAGACTGTCTATGGGACAGTCCAGGTTTTGTCTGGTCTGCAAATGGTTTTGGTAACAGGTGCTCTATACTCCAGTATTGGCTTAATGAGGTGTGCTTGCCAGGAGAGAGGTAGAGGCAAGGAGGTCATAGACATGACTATCTTTACTCCGCATTCACTCTTTGCCAAGAGCTCAGGAAGAATCCTCCCCAAAACTAGCTATAAATAGAAGCCAAATTGGCTGGTGTATTTTATCAGATTCTGTCCTATTTAGAGCAGGATGTTCCAAATTGCAAATTACTTGCAGTGTGTCCATTTGTGTGAAAGTTTTTTTATATATTTCCTAAGAACAATAGAAACAAAGTACTAGCTTTGGATCTGTGTAACAGTTCTGTGCATGTTAGCGTGCATGCTTCTTTTTCTTTTTTTTGTCATATTTTTGCCTTTTCTGTGTGCTTTAAATAGAAAGTGTCTTAGTGTGCGTAATCATGCCTCTATGTACCCTGAAAGCTGCATGTTTTTTGTAATTTGAATGTTGACTGTAGATATTGACTTGAGCCCTGGCATATGATTAGATTGGACATGGCATTGCCAGATGAACCTGATGCGGACTGCGGAGGTAGGCCAAAGACCAAAACAGCTTTGGGATCAGGTTCTGAGCCCACCTTGGAGCTGGGAATGTAGCCCAACAGAACCTTTACTGAACTGAAACAAACTCATGTCCTGGGACCAGAGCCAAGGCCGTTCAGTAACAAAGGGCTCAGGTTTTGGTCCACCTCAGGCCCTGGGCATGGTCTAGTGGTTCAGTGCTCTGGTCACTCCTTACTTTGGTGAGCACTGACCTTGCTAGCCTCTATTCCATGTTGACTTGGTTCACTTCATTTTCTGCCTTTCCGGATGTTTCTGGTTATTGATTGAATGAGTGGTTTTATGAGATAGTTCAAAAACAAAGCTACTGGGAAACAGCCACTGTAATGAATATCGCTTGGAGATGCCAGTACTTTTATAGTGATGTTTATTTTATTTAGTGTATGAGGTGGTGGTTTTTGTTGGAAAATACTTTTTTATTGTTTTAATGCTGCAGGCGTAGAGGAGAGGCGCCCACTCTAAGAAATTGGTGTGCTTTACAGCTAACCTCTTTCTCTGTAAAACAATCTTTAGTCCTCATATCCAAATGTCTCTGGCCTTTCCCACTCCATCACTTTATTTCAAATAATGCACCACAGGTCACGTACTTGAGGTTAGATTCACTTGTGTAAAACAAAGGTTGTTTTTGTAATGATATGTTTAATCTTACACCCTCTCCCTTTATTGTACCTCCGCAGTATGTTACAGTATTTGTTCCAAAGCTAACATAATTCTTTCTGTTGTGTCATTGTCTCTGTAGAAATGGTTGAGGAGAGCCATGGCCCAGCTACTCCAGAGGAGATATCAAGCTTAGAGGAATTCATTCCAACCAGACTCACGTGTCTCACTCTGCTCCAAGTCTCAGTCACTGTCTCCATGGCAGAGTTCAACCTCCTTCACACCCTAATGCCTGTCATCATGGGACGCAAGGTAGTGCACACAAACCTACTTTGTTCTACATACATTCTTCTATTCTTGTCCTTCTCTTCCTTGAGAACCTTTTTGAAGGGTCATTAATATGCTATAGGTGATTGTGTTGCATAAAATTAAGGTGTGAAAATATTGTATATGCAGCGGAAGGGAGAAAGAATGATATGCTCACAAGGTGGTCAGACACTTCTGGTGCTGCAATGCATCTGTACAGTACACAATGCAACTATTGAAATGGAAGCTTCTGTACACTTATTCGAACAGGCAACATTGATATGTAGCTTGGATTTTAACAAATATTGATTGCCATGATACTTATGGAGGAGAACAAATTATATAAGGTGCTTTCTGCACCTTCAAAGGGGTAAATGCCTTGCTAAAAAGGTTTAAATGTCTTATATGACTATCAGAGATAGATACACTCTCCATTCTTGTGGCGAGGGGGAAAAAGATCAGATTTTATTGCATTCTATAGCTATTTTGGTTCAGTATTATTGTATTGTATTATTCCAGACTATTTCCTATACTACTCTACAGTAGGTGCATAACAAGATACAATTCAAACATCTAATTCAGCAATTTCACACATCATTATAAAAAATCATGCAGAATTTATGTCACAAATTTTTTAAATTAAATTAGAGATATACGAGGGAGACTGATAGGGACATTTTGACTTTGAAGTGCAACAAGAGCAGTATGTGTGATATTTGTCCTCTCTTTTAAATCCCTTTCCCCCTTTTTATATCTTTAATCTCCCAGACTGCACCTGGACTGGTCAACATACCAGTGTTTCAGCCGGTGCGGCCTCTACCTTCTGTGCAGTTCCAGGTGGAACGGGTGAATGTTGAACACTCTGTGCCCATGTATGCTCCAGAGCTGGTCAGCACTGTCAGCAGTCTCAGCCAGCCTACCGACAACTTGCTGCATCACTGCTATGCACACCTCTACCTCAAGGTGAGCATTACAACATTCTGCTCAAATCCTAAACAAAAAAAAACAAAAATGGGACCTATGGCAAACAAAACTATTGATTCCTGTGCATTTAATAATAATTTGAATGGACTTTGTCATTGTGCAGAGTTGTTTCTAGGTAAAAGCTGAATCCTATATCTGCACCTGATCTTTCCTAAAAGGTCAAGCAGATCAGTGTACTGAACCAACCTAATGTCAGTTGCTACCAAGAGAAAACAATCAACAAATCAACAAATCTAGATTAAAGTCTTAACTTGTACATTTGAGGCTTGTTTTGTGTTTGTTACTATTAGATAAGAAACTATATCAGTTACTTTAATAACTGTGCACAACTGGTAGAGTGGATGCAAAACTCATATGGAAAACTAAGTCTACTCCCTTCTTCCTCTCCTTTGCCATTTTTAATAAGCGAAGGTTTGTGTCTGTCTCTATTTTGTTTATTTCATTTGATATAACATGTGTCTCTTTATCTATCATCTTTCAAGTTGACACAAAATACGGATTTGTTCACTTGTGCAGTTCAGTTTCCGTGTACTATAGTCCAAAGTCTGTATGTCAACCAAATTACCACAGTCTTAACTCTACTCTGAAATAACCCTAATGACCCTTTTAATGACCTTGATGACCCCTTTTCACCGGGTCATATAAATCTCAGCACTAAGCTTCCTGATGAGCACCAGTCCAACTCTGGTCTAGCTCACGGTTTTTACCTACCAACATTGATTATATGCTACTGGCTTGTATTGTGCAGCTGTGATATCCCCCTGTTACTGTGTTGATTGAATATTTTGCCTGGTAGTGTGAAGCTCTGAAGATGAAATTAAGTTGCCAATAACATCAAATTGGCGCCAAAGACAAAATCTTTTGGTTCTTCAAAGAATACGTTTAAAATCCCTGGGAAAAATGATTGGTCATACTTTATCAGATTGCCTATTCTGTTAAGGCCAATTGTACAAGGACTTACTTAGTATGTTTGGGCTATTATAAAATCCTGGTATTTCCTATTGGGGGGGGGCAGTCATGAGACAGCTCAGAAATCAGCTGTGAGGAGCTTTTTCTACCCACTACTCATACCATTTGTTGTTAGACCATTTACTTAACATTTAAAGGTTAAAAAAGCCCTACTATAATGTATATACAATTTTGAAAATAATAGATAGTGTATAAGTTAATTGCAAAGCATTTAGAAATGCTTATTATCATTATTCCTCTGAATGTGTCTTAGCGTTTTGTATACGTTGCTGTCACATGAATGGTTTACATACACACCATTGGATTGGTCATTTATTTGAATACAGGCTAAAGTAAAGGCATATTTGAGGCTACAGTATCTACAGTAAAGTACATTTTTCTCTCCCCACTTTGCTTTTCAAATTGACCTATAGATAAACTATACAAGATTGTATTTATAGTTTACTTGATATCCCATTGAGTACATAATAGAACTATCAAGCCTGTAGCAAATTGAGCTAATCCACCTTTTTAGGAAGCCTGGATAACAGATCTGGAGTAATCTAGGGTGGCCCAGTCTGGCCTGGTATGGCCTAGGTGTGTTTTTTTAAGGCAGGATGTTTGCTGGACATCATGCTGGTAGTCCTTATCACAGGGTCACTGCAGGGTTAACAGTCAACTGGTCAGTGGCCAAGGATCATTCTGACCAATCAGCCAATCAGCATCTCTATCTGCCAAGGTACTAATTCTACCTCTGGATTTTTGGCAGTGGGATCATGACAGGGTGGAGGTCATTCTGGCCACAATTCACCCACTTCAGGAAGTGATTTGAAATGGGTATAAACTAAGGCTTATCTTAATCTGTGTTTTATTGACGCTGGCTGTCAAAACTAAGGTGTCTGTGTTGAGGGTAGCAGTTAGCCATTGTCTCACTTTTCCATGGTTGTAGACAAGAACTCAAAGTCAGCCTGTTTGCTCAACAAGGAGGCCACAGAAGTAAATAGACCGATCATAATTGAAAACTTGAGCTATTTGAATAACTAGTTGCTTCAGGCTGCCGAAAGGAGTACATAATTAGAAATCTCCCAGAGGAAGCTGCAGTGAATCAGTCTGTGGCTATATGGCCCTGAGCTTACATTTCAAACTGAGATTTTTATTATGTCTACATCTGTATCTGGCAATCATACAATTCAACTTGATACACTGTTCTGTTGGGTAATATGAATGTAAAATGAATTTCCATTTTTGTTTTGTCCAAAGTTTTGTCTGTCTGCGCTGGCCCATCTGCACAGCAAAGTGCTTTGGTAGACCTTCACTTGAATGAATTGAATGAATCCTGCTCTGTGCATATACAGCAGCTGCATGTGGGACAGCTGGGCCCAGCCATCATCTACTACCTCTAATATTAAACAGGACTTCATCCACCATGCTCACTATTAGCAGTATGTAAACATTGAGGTTGTAGTACATTATGTGGCTGGCTATGTGACCATCCGGAGCTTCTATAATGAGATTATAATTATGAGACACGTTGTCACTAAAAGACACCACATTGAGGTCAGTGAGCCTAAACATTTCTTACTGGGAAAAAGACTTGAATGTTACTCAACAGTGTTGTTGGAAACTTGGAGTGATATTGACCTGATCATGAAGTCTAAAGTGTGTGGTGACGGTAAGCACAGTGTTTCTTCTTCTGTTTAACTCTTGTAGTGATCACTCGAGCTAGTCGGCAATGTCTTTTATTACCACCTTTCCTGTAATTTCTAATTACCACTTGAAAGTTATTCTGCAAACTTTAGGTCAGTCTGTACATGTTTGTTCTTAAACATAACTGTGCTAGTGAGCTGCACAAACTACCCGCAGACTTAGCCAGACAGAGTGCATTCAAGACCCTGTAATGTGTATCCTCATTAAATCACACTCCAGAGGTCACATCACTTCTGCCATGTAATCAATTATGCCTTGAAAAACTATTTCAGGAAAAAAACAAGTTGCAGCTGTCTGTAGTTGTCTAATGTACATTAAGTATACATTCATTTTCAACAAGGATATTTCTGACAGTGACTGTAAGATGGACCTTGTGACAGCTGTTTGTACATAACAAGGATAGTAAGATGATTTTGTCTCATCTTCTGTCTCTGTAAGAGCCAGGGCCTGTAAGAGCAGAGCAGATTTGGACTGCTTAAAACATATAGGGTCAGATTGGTTGATTGAGATGAGAGAACAACAACGCTGGCTGTGTGCTCCTGTGTTTTCTATTCAGAAGCTGTGTGAACTCAATGAGAGCTGACATGTTTTTTTTCTCTGTGGATCGAGCAAATGGTTTGATCTATACATTGCTGAATTTCCATGTCTGCTTTTTTTCCCTCCCCTGTCTTCTCCTTACCCTCTCTCCCTTTCTTTCTGTCTTTCTTTCCAGGTGTTTGGGTTCCAGGCAGGCTTGACATGCCAGGACAGTACAGGGGGTTTCCTGCCTCTCATCCCCATCATCCCTTCCTTCAGCACTGCACTCTATGGGAAGCTGATCCAGATGCCTGCATACTGGTGAGTTTCCAGCGCTTCTAATATGGATGGAAATTTGAGTGCAGAGGCAGGTAGAGTTCTCCTTGTGAACTTACATTACTAGATTTAATTCTGTAACTGCAATTGATTTAGAAGGTAAGCAGGAGAAAAGAAACGATAGCACTGTCACTGCAGATTACTTGATTTTGATATGGTATATTTAGTAATAATTTTGTTATTACTAACATTGCTACCTCAAATTGTTTATAGGCTTTAACATTTTGTATATGTCCCCTTTAAAAATTATTTCTATTGAGCCCAATCCTGCTCCATATTAATTTCTCACTTACTTGTCACATCATCTGTCTAGATTATTATCTATTGTGCTCATACTTGCTTCATGTTTGGTTGAATCCTGAAGCACCGTTTTAATCCCAACACAGATGACTCAAGGTGGAAAACGAGTGTCTCAAAATGTTTTGTCTCTCTGGAAGTGCTGTTCTGGGCAGTTTCTGGGTGTTTTGTTCAAATAAAAACATCCTGACATCGCATGGCATCCTGAGAAGGCCTCCAAAAAGATTTACAGTCTAAATGTTGAGCAACTTACAAGTCTGGTGTGGAGAATATCACTGCAGGCTGACTAATGCTTCACCTTGCTTCACACTCCTCTTCTAAGTGTTCTCTAAGGAGGAACTACGGGGGCCTAAAAATAAAGCCTGAAAAAAATCCAACAGCCCTATCCAGAGGCAGTGTTTGGTTTTTCTGTTCTGGGCTACTGTAGAATCATGGCGGTTCATCATGGCGGCCTCCATGGAAGGCGACCCAAAGCGTGTGTAGATATAAAAGGCTCATTTTAAGATCACAAAAACAAACAATTCTTATTTTCAGGTGATTAAACACTAATGAAAACATACCTATGCCATTTCTGCCAATAGATCATCCTAAATATTACACACTGGACCCCTAACATATTGATTGAGGTAATTACTTGCAGCACAAGGTGATCACGGCCAACACATTCCTACAAGTAGGCGCTGTATATGTAATGTAAATGTCATTGTTTAATAGCTAAAAGGACTGTAGGGATGTTTTACATTATACAACACCCATGGGTGGCATTATAGGTAACAATCATCCATCAATTGAACTCAGTAAAGATGCATACCAAAGTGAAGGAGGCAAACACATAAAATGTTGTTGTTTTTTCTTTCGGAAAGGTTTGGGTGTGCACCTCTTATGTGTATGCATGTTTGGGAGTGTTTATATGCATGCTTGGCTGTCTGTATACAGTGTCTGTGTGTGTGTCTGTCAGGCTCATGTATTGTACTTTATGAAGAGGATTGCAGCCTTTTGTGGGCAGTGCATCAGAGGGTATTTAAAGTGATGGATGAGCCACTTCTTCGGCGGTCAGTGAGAAAAACAGAAAAACAGAGTCATCGGGTAACAACTGCAACAATTTCTCAGATGGTTTGAAACACAAGGAGAGGAAAATAAGACAACGCTGTCTAAGGAGATGAAAAAACATATTGCTATATCCCTGTCCTTGTACCAGACATAAAATGACTCATTGGGGATGTCCCATTGAGAGGTGAAGAGAGGTTAGGAGTTGAAGAGAGGACAAGAAGGCAAGGAGAGGAGTAAGCCTTTGGAGGTGGAACAGTCAGACAAATGGAGGATTTGAAAGAGATGGACAAGGAGTTAATCTAGAGTCTTTAAATGTCGAAGCTATCAAAATACAAAGAGAATGGAAGAGAATGACTACACAAATAAAAATCCCATAGACAGCCAATTGAAGACAGAATGGAGAGAACTGAAAGGGCACAAAAGAAGGAGCAGAATAGATTAGTCGAGTAGAGTGGGAGTGCAGGAAAGATGGATGAATGCATGGAAGAGGCTGAATGAAGGAGAGAAAAGGAGAAAAAAAGAGTTTGGATTTGGATGAATGGTCTCACAGTTTGCTTCTAGTATGGATCTGTGTATGTAGTGTTTAACATCAAGAGACTTTTATCATTGTCACTATCATTACATTGTTGTAATGAACTTTTATTTTGAAATTGAAACCTGTCTCTCCGTTCTTTCATGTATGTAAAGGTGTCTATTTATGTATTTATTTAATGGCCTTGTTAGGGTCATTTGTTATTTAAGTAGTAACTGTAACTGTAAAGAATGAATGAGTAGCTTGCTTGTGTCCTGTCTTCCGTCTGCACACTGAAACAACTCTATAGCACATGTAGTTGATAAAGCAACAAATGAAAGAATCTTTCAGTCTTTGACATACAGATTTGTGTTGGGAAAAAAAATCACTCCACCACTGTGTGTTCAGTAATCATCATCTGGAAAACCCTAGATACAGATGAACACACACACACACACACACACACACACACACACACCCCCCCCTCGTGCCCTCTCCCTCACACCTTGCAGTCAAAGTGCCTGTTAAAGCAGGAAACCTGCACTAGCACTAGCTTGGGAATCGATTTCCCCCCATTAGTTTAGATTTAAACATGTCAAAGAGCTGCAGATGGTTTTGACTTTTCCTGACTTCTTCTCCAGGCAAACATTGTATCTACTGTACAGTGGTTAGCTGGCCACATAGGGAACCACAAGGCCTTCATTCATTGTGGTGTGCGAGTGAGTCTGTAGACAGAACCTGATTCCCTGTGCTTTCTGCTCCCAATAAGAGACTGCTAGCTGCTTGTTTGATCTCCAGCCCCCCCTTTCTGCCCTGCCTGCCTCATATAGTGGATTCAGATGTCAAACGGATGTTATTTTTCTTTCTGACAATCACTAGATGTTTCTCATCTCCAGCGAGCCTTCCGGATCAATGCCCTCCCGTGGCTTTTCTTTCAGCCTGAACCAGCCCTCAGAAATAACACAGACAACCTCGCAGAGAGAAAGAAAGTGCTCTGTTATCCTTATTCTCTATTGTAAGCAAGCATTTGATGGATTACAGTATGTACCAGGAGTCCTTATCTTGGTGGGATTTGAATAGATGTTGGACTACGTGATGGCATTGCAATCATACCTCAAAATAGGTAAACATGCAATACCCAAGATAATTCTACTGACCTTAACAGGATTATTTCCACTCCATCTAATTTTCCTCATTCCTCAAAGTGTTTCCGACACTTGGACAGGTTAGAAGCACTTCTTGCATTTTCTAGCACTTGTCTGTTTGTTTCACTGTCAGTCTCTTTCCTTAAGATGATAATGGGACTAGCTGTATTGTGCAGGGTTCTGAACATTCTGAACGTGCCATTTCAGGCTTGAAATGACTCATATTTGACCCTTTCTGTCTAAGCGGGAGGTACGGCTGTCTTTCTTCCTGACCTGTTTGTCGCTACAGTCAAAATCTAATTAACACAAGCTGACAGTTTGCTCCTGGAAGAATGATGATGAGCAGGTTTGACAAAGATGTAGAAAAAGTGGTTAGAAAAAATAAAAGACAGAAATAGAGGGGGCATAGTAGTACATTTGAGGTTAGCTTAGTGTGGATGTGGGGGAAATATTAGAAAAGGCCCTGAATGGACTGAATTTAAAGGCTGAGAGCACATCTTCATTTCATTTTGACTTTATTCTCTGTGTGTTTGAGCATTGACTGACAGATGTACAGTCAGACAGACAGTTCCTCTCCTAGAGGTGAAAGCTGAGTGACACACTGGGGGAAGCCAAAAGATGCACTCCACCAGGTGGTAGCATTTAATTTGACTGTATTGATGTTTGTTTTGGGACTGCTCCTCAGGACTGATGTAACTCCAACAACAACCCTTTCCAAGATGTTCTGTTCTCTGAGTAGACACTGAGCAGACCTAGGCAAGCTTTTGAAGTTTTATTTAGAATTATGAAAGAAAGTGGGAAGCATGAGACCTTAGTGAAGGTGTAGGGGAGAGAGAAAGCAAGACGGTGAGAGAGTGGTCTGAGAAAAAAAGCCGTCTCCAGTTTCTTCATCAGTTATGTTATGCAGATTCTTGGATCAGCTTTTCCATTACCAATATAAAAGGTAGCTTTAGATTTGTCTCCCTCTGGACTCTATTAAAAGTAAATGGTGACTGACAGGAGAGTGCAGAAGGTGATGTCATATGCCCACATTTTGCACCCCCCCCTCTTCTTAAGCAAGCGTATATGACTGCCAGGTGATCACAGGGGATTTGGAGAGGCACTGGGCGTCTGTGAAGACCCAGCACCTCTCCTGATGAGTTGGCCCACAGTGCGTACTGTAGCTCATGTTTCCCTCAGTCTCACCACAAAGGCTCTGGCTTCTCACAGTGGGCAACAAGGGGCTTTCACTGGGGAAAGTACACTGCCTTGACATCTTCTGCCAGCCTTGGCTTTTCCTGGGCATTTGGTATTGTGTGTGAGACCTTGGGTGTATCCAATTAGATTTAAATGTATTTTTGCTTTCTCCGTTTTTAAGCGAAATGAAATGTTACGAAAGGGTAATTGCTCCAGAACAATTGTAGACTGTGACCTTGTGGTTCCAAATATTTTTGAAGAGATGAAAAGATTCCACAAAAAGACAGCAGTCAAACCACTATATTGGAAATCCTCTGACAACGATCTCTTCTTTTTAGTCATTTGAAAGTGGGCAGTAGATTTCCAGGTTGGAATAGCCTACGGTGGCTGATGTAACCCTCTCTACCAACATTCCCTAAAATGCCCTTGTAAGGGCAGGGTAAAATTACCTCAAATGTTGTAATGCAACTCATGTTGTGTCTGTGTGGAGATGTGGGAGTAAACTTTAGGGGTTGGAAACTACACAACCAGCAGAAATGTGTAATTTGCTTGTTCTAACTATAATAAAGTCAATTCTCTAGACTGACACCCTGTGGCATTGTGTCCAGGCATCCCTATGGCTAATATATAACTGAAAATGAGTGTTAGCTGTTGTTAAACAGTAAGCTTAGTTTCACTTGATCACTGTCACTAGATCTTAGGTTGGGGTGTGGAGTTATATTCTTACAGAAGGCAACAATTGAGACACTGATTTCTTTAAAAGTAGCACAACTAACTGACCTCACCTGAAGAACTACATGCTCAAAGAGGTTGTTTTTTTACCAATTTTGAAATGTACTGCAGGACATCAGTTAACATTTAGGGCAGCAAGACTCACTGGATTTTTGCTTCCTTCTATTTTCAAATGTATGCACAAAAATATCTGTAGCTTCTTTGGGATAAAACAAGACTAAGGGGTGTGCTCGAGGAAAAGTCGGTGTCTAATCATAGTTTGCAGGATACATTGTCTGGGCATCATGGATATCTGTACCAAAATTTGATAGCAATCAATCCAATAGTCAAACTATTTCATTAAAAGTCAAAACTTTTAAAGCTACTTGTAGAAAGTTTGAGGAATCATAATAGTCAGTAGGATTCATCCTCTGGAGATCATGAATATCTGTATAACATTTCATGGCAATTCATTTGATAGCTATTTCAAATGTTATTTCAGTCTGCACCAAAGTGGTGGACGCAGTGACATTGCTATCCCTAGAGCCATGCTGCTAGCATGACCAACAAACACCAAAATGATCAAATATGTTGATCTGCATTGAGCAGCAGCCATTGCCATAAAGACGCAAAATGTACTATTTACCTATCAGTTATGCATATTTATACACAACTGTATGGTAAAATTTGTTCGGAATATCTTTATACATTGCAACAGCAGCCTATTGCATTTTTACTTGCGCAACACAGACTTGTGGATGAAAGTGGAATTGTTAAGGCCTGAATAGAACATGTCCTGGGAAGTAAAACTGGCTAGCTCACTATTAATAGCAAAATTTCTTATTCTGAAATTGTTTAATATGCAAGCGAGTATTTGAGTATCTGAAATAAAAATAAAAAAAACACATTGCAAGAGAGTCAGGATAGTAAACACAGATTACTACGCCAAAGCCAATGTTGCGAGTCCCCCCCTCGTAGTATACGCTACCATCTACTAACTGAGTAGTCATTTGGTCAGCAGAAAGCCAAAATCCTCTCAAATGAACTTTCACTCCCAGTGAATTAAAGTGCAGCTGAGAGGCATCAGGCTGTACTTATCCCTAATGAAAGGCAATGTATGGGGCCGCCAACTTCACAGGGACTCTACAGAGAGTCTCAATTGGTCTGGCTGTTAAACCTGTTATCCCAGATAAAATCGGTGCCTGTGAAAAAAGAAGGGAGGGAGAGGGAGGTGGCAGTAGGGAGGGGATGTTAGAAGTGCCACCTGCATCGATCTCCCCAAAACCTAACCTCAGTCTCTCACTCAGACACATGCACGCACACACTTAACGTTCACACCATATAATATTCCTTACACAGGGCCACCTGACGGCCGCAGCATATGGAAGCAGGCCAAGGCCGGGGCCCACCAACCAACCAACCAACAAACCAGCAGCAGCCTAGTGTGGCTCGTCACATTGCAGGTCGTAATTCAGCCCCATGCCAGCTTTTATGTGGCGTTTTTAGCAGCCCCTGTTCCTCGCTCAGCTATTTCTGAGGGGATAATTTCTCTAAGCATGTGGCATTACAGGTGCATGTTATATAGCCACAAAAAGCTGACTAGCCTTGTGAATGTTTCTGAATAGAAAAGAATGTTCGCTGTCCCTTGATATCTAATTATTGATCTAACTCTATTATGTTGTCAATGCTTAGTTCAGGTTTTAGCACTACCTGTAGGATTTTTTTATGTGAAGTTGAGAAGTCCATAACTACGTCTGGACCAGTAGTCTAGACTCCAGATTAGCTCATGTTGTGATTTATGAAGGCTGCTTGAGGCATCTGAGGCATGAGGCTTCTGGTGTGATTGTAATGCCTCATTACCCCTGTTCATAGTTAGTCATAGCAAGCTGCTCCTGGTCTATGTCTCCAAGCACAGCCAAGAGCAGGAGGACAAATGCTTTTCTGTGTCCTTTCAATGGTGAGCCGTAGAGATCCAAGTCAAATTTAGCAAATGTACATGAACAGCATTCACTGGTGAGAACATTGACTGTGGCTGTTACATTTGTCTACTAGCCATTTTGGCAGGCAATATCATTAACAAGTGGAATTTGGAATAATCATTTTGGCCGATGAAGACTGATTTGGGAGTGGCTGTTGGATGGAAAAGTAGATTTCTGTGCTCTTGAGCATACATTTATACGACTTATGACAGAGATCTTGTGAATGATGTCACGTGCGCAGCTTCTGCGTCAGCCGTCGTGCCCTTCAACCAAGCTTTGATTGGTGTTGATTTTATAATGAAGTAATCACTTGTATTACTCATCAAGGAATTAACTGAAAGGTCTGTGTAGGCATGGTTAAAGTTACTGAGCTGTTATGGTGAAGGATAATTGAATGACCTTAAATCAACGTGTGGTTGCTGTGGTCATGCTCAGCTTCGAGTTGTGGTTCGGAGGCCATAAGAGCAGCGGGGAATTCATTTAGTTGAACTAGGCGACGCATGAACTAGGCCCTTCCTTGTTCTTGAAGAAACATGGGAATGTTTTCAGAAAGAAAAAGTTTTCACATGATGAAGCTGAAGGGATGTAAGCACACACTGCAACAAGTAGGCTTTATGTATTAACAGGTGTGTATTAAAAGCCTGGAATGGCATATGATGTAATATTGTTCCACTTTTCACTCCGAAGCATGGGAGTGCAGAGGATTGTGAGCTGCAAGGTAAAACATCATATTTCGTGTGGCACAGTCTATAAAGTATTTTAGCCAACTTTGTGGTAAGGATTTTTTTCTCCTCTACATCTGGTGTCAGACAGTTTTATTTGGTTTTATGGCTGACAGAGATCAATGGACGTATTGAGGAGCCTCATATTAAGGAAATGGCATGAGCGAATGCGAGGCTTGTGCTCTCACTGATTGACATTTCAGTTTTGATGGAAGCTTCCATGCCTTTCTTTCAGCATTCAAGCACTCAGTGCTACAGAAACTACAGTCGCTCTGCTGTAGAAGCTGTTTACTTGCCCTTAATGATTACAAGTGTCATTTGGTAGCTTAAATCAACATGAGTTTTAACTCAGCCCTAAAGTCTATATATTACAGACTGTAATGTTTTCAAGAGGCAATATTCTTGCAATCCAAGAATATCTATTGAATTTTAACTATACCATGATATGTATTTAGATGTACAGGACAGAGCCAACATAGTGAATTCAGGAGCAGCTGTAGATGTTTTCAGTTGACTGAAACACTCTATTAATGCCTGAATTAGTCATCTGAGGAACTGAAGCTTGAGGGAGGGAAAACAGTGGGAAATAGGGAAGGGTAGATGGATTATCAGCTCTGAGTGGATTATCATCTACTGTGGTGTGCATTCCACTGTCCTCTCCTCCCTACCAGCCCTGAGTACTGCTCCATCGCTTCCCAGAAACAAGCCCATCCAATTTGCACTGCTTAAGGAAAAATCTACAGTTGGTAATGAGGTACAGGAAATATTGGTGTCACCATGTTAAAAAAATTAATCTAAACGTTATTAAACCAGGCATCTTGGGGGGGAAACAGACTGGAATCCGTATTCTTATTTTGAATGACCATCTGCATGAAGGTCAAAGGCCTTGAGAGAATAACACTGAGGACAACTAATCTGGATCCAAATAAAGGGCAGCCGGTGCTTCCGTTGACTGCTGCTTTTGTTGTTATGACAACCGGACATACAAAAGTCTACGAGCAAAATCTGAAAATATAAATGTGATATTAGGTCTGCAGTCTCTGGACAGAGGTCTACTATCTCTGTGTGTCCTTATAAGGAACCGCATGTCCTCCACAGCTGGACATGTTGGACAGAGGCAGGAAGCGACATGCACACACAGACACACCATTATGCGCACACACACACACACACACACACTCACACACACATGCATAGGCCTCTTGATGTGTTTTCCTTTAACGCCTGATGAACCACGTCATTGCCATTTTCTCGCCTTGCGGTCTGCAGCTGTCTGCACAACTTGATTAAAACATTTCTTTTAGTAATCCCTGTGTAATGAAGCCCTCTCCTGAGAAGGATCTCTGTGTGTGTGTATGTGAGGTTGTGCGCATATGTGTGTGTTTTGGGTCAGGGGTGCTCCAGATGGGAGGAAGGGGAGGACCGTGTGTGTGAGAGAGAGAGAGTGGAGTGTTTCTTTCTATGAAGAGTTTGGGCTGTTCAGGGCCGATGATTGAGAAATGCACACATGGAACACCTTTGACCCTGGGGAACCACAAAACTCTGAGCTGTGGCCACAAATACAGTCCCTGCCTCCTCCTTACTCATACCCAGATCCAGCACAGAGCCTTTAAAGAGTCTGGTTAGATTAGAGAATGGATGTCATTACAGATTGTGGTTGAGCGATAAAATACACTTTTAATCACTTAATTGCACCATCACAATCACAGGGAAAGAGCAACACAAGACTGGTTTTACATAAAGAAAAGTACAGTGAGCAGTAGGATACAAGTCAAGATAATACAATACCCGAAGGTTAAAAAAAGAAAAAAAAGAATGTATTATGAATCTGATGGTGCAATGTGAGCCTAATTAGAATATATTGTATAAATAAAAGAGGGCCAGTAATTGGGATACAGAACAAGAAGTGTACATTCTTCATTTGTTCAAAATCTGGAAAGAAGAAGATTTAACTTAAACCAAATTTGGAAGATCCTCTTTATTGATCACTTTTCTTTTTTACCTGCTCAAGTGGTGCTTTCAGAATTCACCCAGATTCAAGAGACACAACAGAAAACAGCATTTGCTTTCATAATCAGCAGATCAGCTGCAGGTCCAGTTGTGTTTCCCATCAAGACAATGATAATGACATAGATCATGTACAGTCAATGACGCAAATGACCTTAAAGAACATGATTTTTTTTTTTTGCTTGACTCGATACATGCCGGCTTTTCTGTGGTAGTATTTTTATTAAATTTTCATTCCACCCAATTGAACTCATCCAGGTGGTAAAATTACAAGTTTTCCCATCCCCCAAGGTGGCCACTTAGGTGTTAGTGTGCAGTGTGAAGTACTTCTGTGATTTATAATGTTCATTTGGAAGCTTTGCAAGACACTGTAGTGAGTCTTTTGTAGATAAAAGAGGGGACTTGAGAGCAGCCCATAACTCACTCTGGTTATTTTCAAGTGGGGTCAGTGATCTTGGCTTGGAGAGATGGGAAATTCTGCAATACTTCAAATCAATCTGCACCACAAAGAACAAAAAAAAGGTACAAGCTGTCAGTCTTCCCTTCCCTCCATTTTCAGCCTGATTCCCTCCAAAGAAGCCAGAAATTGGAAAACAATAGCAACAGAGGTTTTGTTAACTGTTTGAGTTGGGGAATGTTTGTGCTGGTTAATTAAGGTAGGGTGTGACAGTGAATGATTTGTAGAAACTTCAGATAACCTATCATTTGTCCCAAGACGGTGGCTATCTGTTGTACCTATCAGACAAATATGCCAGCCCATAATGGATTATATTGGCGTTGCTGTGGACTCAGATAAGTTTAAGTCAAGAGAAAGTATCACATTGTGAGGCTCATCAAAAGTGATTGACTGTCTTGTTGACTTTCTGTTGCCTTGGATCTAGTCTGCATTATCTTTTTGAGTACTTCCACCAACTTTTAACTTTTAACAGTTTATTGGAGATCATGTTCCAGTTCATGTGGAATTTCCCATTTAGCTTCCATTACAGACATAATCCACCTGTGTCAGGGAATGTGTGTGTGTGTTTTTGTGCGCCTCCCTCATTCTCTGCTGCCCATTGACGGACCAGACACCTTGCTCCACATCTCCTGCCGAACTCCCAGCCCCCACAGCTGTCACTGTATTTTGGAAAGAGTGAGGGAACTGATTTTTGGTACTGTACAGGATATGAGTAATAACAAAAATGAACATTCTGGAAACTGTGCGCAGGCACCAAGCTTGTATTCTGGGACACTGTATAAACCATTAGGACCAGCTGCTCTTGGCGATATTCCTTCAATCATGGCGAGATGCTGATCTTAAAAAAAGAATTTGCTGACCACATTTGGCCGTGCACCTCAGGCTTTATAGTTTGCTTTACGCTTGCTTTTTCAGTAGTGTCCTCTGTCAGAACATCTGCACTAATGCCAACGTATCCAGATTTCAACACATTACTGGACATCTACGCAACATACACTCACCTAATTGTATATACACACAGACACATACCCCAACAGCCGTCTTTAATTAGGCTACATTTATTTTTGTCTGTAAAAGTACAAAGCAACAACCTACTGGTTCTGCCATTCCTAAGTTTGTACTGGAGCTTTTCCAAATGGTTTTTTTAATGAGACTCCCCATGTTAGGTATTATTTTACCTGGAGAATAACATATGACCTGCAAGTTTGCGGTCTCTATCCTTCTCTTGACTATGCTTGCTGTTTTTCCCTCATTCTGTTTGTGTTTTCTGTATGGTTAGATTCTATTTTTCTTGTTCTCCTTTTCTCTCTTCTCCCTTTTGGCAGAACATGCATCCTGTCACTATTACAGATGCTTAGCTTAGTTTACATGCGTACACTCAATAACAGTCTTGTCAGACTTTAGTACTAGCTAGTTTTATAATTGTACCAGTTACAGACTGTTAGAGCAGCAGGCCTTTTATCAGCTGTGGTCTCATTACTGCTGCTGATCGTGCTCTGGCTGACCAACCTGCTGTTATTGGTTTGTATATATGTGTGTGTACAGGTTTGTATACACATGTGTTTGTGTGACAGCATGTGTGTTGGCATGTAAACTTATGTGCATATTGGCATTCATTGATTTATTTGTGCATGTACAGGTATGTGCATTTGTGTGGTTGTGTGTCTTGAGTTCTTTTTTATTCATCTGCTTGTGTGTGGCCTCTGTAAAGCAGCAATCACAGCCAGTTAGCTAGAACCCCAGCTGTATTTGTCTAAATATAGTTGTGACCACAGTCAGACCAGACCAGGAAGCTGATTAGCCTGAGAACCAATGGTCCGAATGAATCTCAGCTATTATGATGTGAAAAAGGTTTGGTACAGACAAGGGGTTACCCAGAGGCTGTTTATATGGAACCTTAAGCATAGGTAGTGATATCTTTTGCTAGTAATGGCATAATGTCACTAGATGGCTCTGAGCCATACTTGAAGCTAACAAAAACTAATTTGTGAAGGTCCTCTGTAAAGTCAAGTCACTGTTACATTTCACTCATTCATTTTAATGACTAAAAATAATTTGCTGTCCCTGCTTTATGTCCGCATTTGAGCATGTACACAGAGGAAACAGTCTAGGCAAAGAGCACCACAGCTGGAATGGCACTCATGACTCTGACTCACGCCCCCTGCACAACACCATGCCCTGTTTTTGCCTGATTTTGACAGGGACACTGGACAGAAAGACTTTGTGCCAGCCAGTCAGCCAGTCAGTCACCTAGCCAAGCAGTCAGCAAGTCCGCCAACTGGCCTGTCCTAGCCCCGGTCTAGTTCTTCGTCACTCAGTCACGGCACCAACAGGGGACAGGTCGGGAAATGAGGCCTAATGTTGTTGAAATACACCAGAGGAAAGCATATTTCATTGGCTGAAATTGAAACACCTAATTTTTCATAGCTCCTGACTAATTTTGATTTCCTCTTAACATATTCCTGGTGGCCTCTTGTGTTTTAATAAAAAAGTTATTGACTTAAAGGACTACTGTGAGGTCAGAGACGGCCTATTCAATGAGGTACTGAAGTTCAAGCCAAGGACCTGATTTCTTAAATTATGAGTCAGGATCCAAAATGGGTTGTGGGCCCACTTCTGGTGGGTCTCCACATTATAAGAGTAGAAGTATGCTTTAATGAGTTTTGCTCCCCAGGCTACAGACTCCGTTTCTAATATAGATTATGCAGTATAGCAGTAAATTGCATTTTGTGAGTTACCCCACACGCTTCATGCTCTAAGATATGTTTTAAAGTAGTCATTTGTTACTGTTGTTGATGTTGCAGGTATTAGTACTGCTATTTTTACCTCTTGGACACTTTTGTTTCCTTCAAGGCCTGTGGTAACAGCAAAAGAGCTGCCTGCCAGAAAGCTGTTTACCATGTTGCAGCAAGAAACACTGACTGTGCCAGCTACTTAATGAAATCCGATGAGTGTCTGGCTGTCCTCACATCCAGCATTCCCAAAACACCCTAATGAGAGTTTCTGCTTCTCATTTAGCTCCAAGATCCAAGTTGCTGTTCGCATAGAATTGGGCATAATATAATAAAAACAGGTGCATAATTAAAGTTTTAGACGACCACATGCACATGACAGCTCCCCTGAAACGCTATAAACACTCGAATAAGCCAACGAACTTTCATCCCTTGCCAGTCCTCCCATTGAAGTGGCTTTGCAGGCACATTTGCTCTGCATGTGGGGACATTGTTGTTGCTGGGTCCCCTTCACTTTCTTTTGTTCTGCAGCAATATCTAGCTACGTGTACACACATACACAGCCGTGAAAGAATTTGAACACGCAAAAGCACACATGAAAATGGGTTTGATTGATGTCTTGCCGTATAGCTTGCAACAGTAGTGATTTCTAATAGCAGAGGAGCATGACATTGCATGGTTCACCGTGGTGCCAAATGCACCATATGTTGCCAGATAATTCAAAATGTATATGCGTGCTGTCAAGGTAAACTCATTGACCTTGTCAGGTTTGGAGTTTTTCTCTCTTACTGCCTTTGTTTTTCCTGTGCTCTTTACATCTCTCTTTATCAAACTCTCTCTCGCTTTCTGTCTCATAGTAGTCCCCCCCCCCGAGACAGCAGGCGGTTAAGAACTCTGGGCCTGCCTGTGTGCAGCTAACAGCTCATGTCACCCTGCCGAACCACCCAGGAGCAGAATAAAGGGAAAGATAAAGAGACACAGAGAGAGAGAAGGAGAGGGAGGGAAGCAGAGGAGTTAAACGATTGCAGAGCTGCTGAGTGGGGGGAGAGACCCCGTGACATATCCCACACTCTGAACTGGGACCAGACCAAAATGGATGTGTGATTAAATGAACTGTGATGCTCGTTCCTGACACGCCGCAGCCATCCCTGGAATTAGTCACGGTTCTATTTTCACCGAAAGCGCCGCTCAGAGGGCAGCTCTGCTTCCATTACAATATGTAGTCAAGCGAGCATGTGTGCACGCACAAAGTAGATGTGTATCTAGGCAGGGGCACTGCCAGTCCTCAAAAACCCAATTGAAGAACATCTCAGAACAGAAGAGAGGAAAACAGGAGTGGATCCAAACGGGCTTGTTTTGCAGTGTTTAGTTCGGGCTCCCTGGGTGTTTTTCCAGTGAACGGAGGTTCCTGGGGACTCGGAGGGAGGGACAAGGGGGGGGGAGATGTGGAGGACAGAGATCAGTAGTTGTGATAATGATGAGGGCTCCATCACTTTCAGCAGTGTGTATACTGCCATACCTTGTTTGGTGTGTGTGTATGTGTGTTGGGGAATCCCTCCTCCTGCTGTTGCTGATGTCATAGATGTGATCTTAAGAACTGAGGAGCTGTGACTTCACAGCCTGGATAGAAAAAGAGCTCAGAGACCTGAGTCAGGGATTCGAAGGGCAGTGTGTTTGTGTGTGTGTCAAGATGTTTGTGTGGGTGGTATCGGAGATGTGCATTTGAATGTGTTAGGAATGATTACAGAGTGAACAGGGGAGACAGTGAGGCAAATACTACAAAGGAAGAACTGAAGAACAAATGAAAAAAGTGAGAGTGTATGTGTGTGTGTGTGTGTGTGTGTCAGATGATAAATGAGAGCATGGTCCACTGAGGTTCTGATGGACAGGGGCCTGGAGGACTCTGTCCGACTGTGCTGTTACCTCATCCCCCTGAACGCTCAACTCATCAGCTTGTCATACACACACAGTCACACTCACACAAACACTCTCCCTCCACACTCTTGGAGACAGATGAAATGTTAAATGCGTAAAGATTCTTTTCAGGGTCAGGTTTCTGGGCTGTACATCTCTTCACATAAATCATCATCACAGTTTTGACGGAGGGGAGAGAAGGGTCGGCGGCAAAGAGGCAAACTACACCTACCTGCCAAGTAACTAAGGAAAGCTTGGCTTGTGCTTGGTACTTCTTCAATTTGCTGTTGGAATGTAGTTCTACCTATTTGGCCACTCGTGCTATCAATGAGCTGTTTTATATTGCGATGTGATATTGATGGATTCGTGGAAGTCGTGAACCATTTGTTTCCACCGGTGTCTGTTTCATTAAGTGTATGTTGGCACTTACATGCGACTCTTCCCTTCTTTCATTTATTATTGTCACTATGTCCTGACTCTCTCTTTTTCTCCCCGTATACTATCATTTATCTAACCCTGTCTTTCTTTGTTCCATGTCCCTCTCTTGCAGGAGCAAAAGGTCTTCGGCCCCCACCACAGAGTGTATTTTTGAGCTTCCCCACTTCACTGTACAGGCCACAAGGGCCCAGACGCTTTTACTCCAAGCGATCTGCCAGAGCTGGACCCACAGCGTAGCCAGTGGAGCCCCATTGACACTCAGCGAAAGCCTGCTCAATGAGGTGTACAAAGCTCCAGGTAAACAACTTTCTACAGTAGACCTTATGAAGTTAACTAAGCTTGCCTGTTCTTTCACAGCAAATTCCTCGTACAGGATAATCCAGTTTCATGATTTTTGTCTGATACCTGACTAAGGTAATAGTGTAAGTCTGATCTCTGACCAGCTACAGCAGAGCAATCATGGTGTACAGGCTGTCTTAGAATGTACCCGAACAATAGTGAGACAGAGGAGTGACCGACCTTGTTCACTTTCCCTGTATCTTTGCATTATTCAGAATCAGAATCAGAATCAGAAATACTTATTTGATCCCTGGGGGGAATCTTATTAAAATTCACTTGAATGTGAATTGTCTTCTTATTTTTCCTTTGTGTGTCTAAGTGAAATGACCCCTGACCCCGTGCTGTTTGTTTGTTTGTTTGTTTGTTTGTTTGTTTGTTTGTTTGTTTGTATGATTTCCAGACAACAGACAAGTGATTAGGCGTGTGAAGAGAAAGCGAGCAGGTTTACCATAGAGGAGCGCAAGCTCTTTTTGTTTTTACTTGTTTTCATAATGCAGTTGTTATTGTATGGTAGCAATTATAATTCTGCAATGGCAACTCAGTCACTTGGCAAAATGAAAAAAATACCCACACAGAAGATTAATATGTCCTTAGGCGGCTCACTCTGTATTTCGACCATGAAAAGTCATAGGACAAAGAGAAAGCTACATCACTTTGCCCATCTGGTCTCTTTTAGACTATTGTATAAGATGTTAATGCGTTCATCATTGTAGTTGATTTATTGAAATCTCCCTTTTCTCATAAAGTACATCTAATGTCCTTTGTTTGTTTAGTTCTTCATAAAATAAAGCTTGTTTCTCAGCACCAGTAAATTGTCAAGAGAGATATATGGAACTGGCTGAAGCTTAAAGTGATTTGACTCTTATGAAAAGTTTTACAGTTATTTCTCAGGGCTCAGCACGTCATGTGCCAGACTATCATTTGCCCAAAACAAGTCAACCTGATAGCAGCTAGTGAGCTATCGGCAAATAGGCTGCCGACCCTATACTAGGGGTGCAAGCACACATCCAAAACCTAAGGTCTCCGAATGTACATGTTCACATGAGACACTTTGGCATAAAGATCAATTTGTCTTGTGCCCAGTGTGGGGTACTGGACCTGCAGCCAAGGGCAAATTAACTCTGAAACGGTTTTACGCTTCATGTCGCCTAGGATGCCTTAATGGTCAAATAATAAATTTTGCCCCTTGTTAAAGAAAGGGAGGGGAGCCTGAATTCAATAAAACAGTAGCGTTTCTCATGACGGTAGCATCTGGACAGTCCTCTGGAGGGCCAGGGATTTTCCAACTCATTAGGATCATGTTGTTTGGTATGCCGTCAACATTCTCCCTCGGCCAAGCCAGCCAAGCTACCTTTTTCACCGTTGTGTAGCCGCCAAAATTTATGAAACTGGTCTCCCGTGGAGTGAAGTCAAATATTCCTCTCCCCTCACTCTGCCTTTCTCTTGGAACAGGGCTTGAATAGCAACATGGAGAAACATTTGCACATCTGGTCCGTGTGCTGGCAGGTTAGAAAATGAGCAGTGGGGAAAAGAGTTTGGGTTTTAGAAGGCAAGAGAGTGAAGGGGAATAGGTGATGTGTTGTGTAAGTATATGTTTTGTGGGGAAAAAACTCAGCAATAATTCCTATGATATAACCAAAGATGTCTCTTACTGTATCTGCTTTTGAAATTGTGGTGACACTCATGGGCCTTAAGGAAGATGTTAGCTGTCCCAATCCCTCTCAATCTTTAGTGTGACAGCTTAAGTGCGGAGGAGAAATGGAAAATGAGGAGACACGAGAAGAGGAGTGAACTGTTGTGGACTATGTTTGCTGTAGTGCATCTTCCTGCATACCCATTGCAACCTTGCTGAATCGTTTCGGTTCTGTTGGCGCTTGTGGGGTTGTGTCTGCACTGTAACGTCATGATCGGACCTTGCTGGCTCGGCTGTGTTGGCTACATGCCTTCCCTCTCTGCTCCTCTCTGCTCTGCTTTCCTTTGTGTTGTTTCCTTAACTATGGCAAACCCAGTGTGTTTTCTACAAAAAGCAATGCTCTTTATTTTACTTTCTTTAAACATATCTAATATGGAGTCTGTAATGCTGAACTGTTGACATGGTGCCACTTATTTGCTCCTCTGTGCAGTAAAAGTGTTTGCAAGCTTGCTGCTTTTTTCCACTAGTGTGACTTGCCGGCTGACTGGTTGCAACTGTTTGCGGTAAAAGTAGGGGTCTGTTATAACGCTCACAAGACTCAGGTCCTGTATCCAGATTCAAGTCTTGTGTTTATTCGTTCATTCTTGTGTCACCAACCAGCAGCCATCAGGCCACTGCAAGGACAGATCACACACACACACACACACACACACACACACATGCTGGGGCCAAACGCTGAACATGGCAAACCAAAACTGTTCACTTTGAACATGTGCTTTTTTTCATTCCTTTGGGAATGTCTCCTCCCTTCTCTCCTTTTGATGTTACAAGGTTTTTCAATAGTGGAAGGTGTTTCATATCGAGGTCTAGCTGATAACACAGATGGTCAGTGTCCTTCGCGGGGGAGCCATTTGCGTATGTGATTTCATTCCCTGTCCAAAGAAAATTCCACAATTCAGCGAGGGGGGGAAACTCAACAAAGCTTCAGTTTTAATCTCAAGGTACTGACAGACTGTAAAATGTTTTTCAAAATAAGTGGTGGACTCATATTAAAGCAACAGTCAGAGACTTAAAATCATTGCAGCTGACTGGAACACAGCCGCTAGGACTTGTAAGACTTTGAGTTACTGTGCTGCTCACTGGCAGTTACAGCCGTAACCCAGCGAAGAGCATACGCAGTGTAGCCTGCGTTTGGTCTGCAAGCCCAGAGTCGATTGAGTGAAATCAGAAAACAAACCGTAAAATCTTATTTTCCTCGAGAATCAGACGTTGTCATTCACTGCGTTGTTGCATGACGGCTTGGTTTGTCACACAACTGTCTGTGCGACTGTGTTGATTTCCAGCGCTGCTTGGCTCAGCCATGAGCAGAGTTTTCTGTGGTGACACTTTATTCCAGCATTCTCCTTTTGCATTCCAGCGAAGCTCACACTAGTGTTATATTTTATTGGTGAGCTCTGCAGCAAACAGTATGTCATGCTTTATGCGTCTGGTGAAAATGGAGCGGTCCATAGGGAGGTGTGTGTGTGTATGTGTGTGTGTGTGTGTGTGTGTGTGTGTGCGCGCGTGCGTGCGTGTGCATGTGTGTGTGTTTGTGCACACATTAGTGCATGCATTCTTACAGTATGTGCCCCCTAACCCTCAGCCTCGTCAGCTGCCCAGTGAGGGTCACACTGTGTTTTTCGGCTCTGCCTTGTTGCATTCCCATTTTTGCCTCAATAAAACACTTTCTTTCTTGCTTGTTTGCTGTCTTTTCTCTTAATTGCTTTGTTGTTGTTTTTTACTGTTGTCCTTTCTTTCCATTGATTCTATACAGTTCTAATTCTGCCAAATGTATTTTCTCCCCCTTTCTTCTTTTCCTCTCATCTGTCACTCTTCTCTTTTTCTCTTGTTGCTGAATACACTGTCTTTCACCCTTCTCATTTTTCTTCCTCTAATCCTGTATTATTTTTCATTTTCTCTTCTTCCCCAGTGATTGTCCGTGGCCAGCCCGTCTTACCCGTCTTACTCTTTGTTTATACTTCCAGGATGCTTTCGTGGTTTGCAGTAGCAGTCATAGTAGTAGCAGAAGCGGTAATAGTAGTAGAGAGGAGCCAGTAATTCCTGCCCGCCACTGCTAACCTCAGAATCAGCGACACACTGACCACACTGACCTCCCACACACTACTTGAGTCTGCATGCATTTGTGTGTGTGAGTGCACAGTATGTTGTGCAGTATGGTGAGTGTGTGTCTAATTTTGGGACAGGGAAAGTGTAATCTGCACCAATGTATTTTCTCATTCTCTTACTCAGTCAGTGCATTGTCTCAAGAAATATGTGAATAGCCAATGGCTAATAAAGGTTCACATTTGCATTACCCATGTTTGGTTTCTGTTACACATTATCCCCAAAGCTTGTAGAAAACATGCCAAACTATGCATATGTGTGCCTTTGGTGATGACATTTGAAAATGAAAGCAGCTGTTTATCAAACAGTATGTACAAAACAATAAAAGAGAAATGCAGAGGGTTACATAGAATTGACACCCGTGTCAATAAATGGCTGAATGAATGGCTTGTCTACAGTCCTAGCTCTTACTCTTCGTGTTATATTTTCATTGTTACTTACCACCTGTACTTAAATCTCACTCAGTGTTTAAAGAGTCAATTTTAAAAAGTTGTCATAGATGGTTGGATTTTCGACCAAATCCTACAATCTTAGTCTTTACATTGACATGAGCATTCAGAATCTGTATGTTTTCGTATTGTACTGTTGATGATAGCTTTATTGGATTTTGATTTATGCACCCAATGTCCCCAATGGACCTGAGTCTTTCAATTTGAACTGATGTATTTATAGCTTAGTACACAGCGATGAGTCACAGAGAGCTCTTAAACCTACAGATGGTACAACTCTGACTGGGGGAATATGACCCAATGATCTCTTGTCCATGTATTGTAAATATTGTCCATATTATTACTATGTGATTGTGAGAATAAGATGTTTAATACCTGCATATGTGTGTTTATGTGTTTGCATGTACACGTGCCTGCTTGCATGCATGCCTCTGTGTGTGCTTTTTCTGTTTCCACTCTTTGTCTTGTTTATTAAACTAGGTTAAATTAGAGGTTTTTGTTGCGTCCTTGCATCCATGACATGGCAGTAAACCCTCCAGACGACACACAGAAAGGCCGGGATGCTCCAGATTTAGAGTAAGTTTAGACAGCTCATTATAAAAGATTGATGATTGTGCCCGTCCATTCCTTTTAAACACAGCCAGTGGTAGAAATGCTTCAAAGCCTGTTTATCCCTGCTTGTGCGATTTGCCTGAAAGTGAATTGTAGCTGAGCAATATTTGATTTATTGATTTTAGGTCAATGACATCCACCACAATCACTACACAATGATCTAAAATGGTCTTGAGGACAATCAGTTTTGGTTTCTTTGCCATATCAGAGTGACAGCTACAGTAAGCATGAGCGAATCAATAAATTTTCCTTAATTTTAGCCAGGCTGAGCTGTTGACTGGCCTCAGTTTTTTCATATTAAAAGACTTTTCCTGAACATTGTCCCTCCTAAAAGAACCATTCTGGGACCAGTGTAGGATCCCCAAACAAGTTGGCAAAAGGAAGTGGAGCAGAAACTAAGGCCAGTGCTATTAACTTTCTACAATATAAACTCTTTTGCCCTGCAGAGCAGGAAGGCTTGAGCTTAATTTTGGTCCCTGCACTTGCTTCCCTTTTTTAGTGCCTCGAGAAATGCTGAATTTTGAAAGGCAAAACATCAAGGTCATTTAAATCAGCATAAAATTGGCATTTCCACCAGTGATGGATTCGGCTTTAATGCAGCTACCACAGCTGGCTTTCTGGCCACAGAGCTCTGTGGTGGTCCGGACGAGGACAAGAGGAGGGGGGGGGTCTGGTAGAAGTTGGTTGGTGGTGGTCACCAGACGTGCTCTAGATGATTGCTGGGTGATATACGAGCTGTGACATAACTTTAGCATGACAGATATAGGGAGAAAAGAACAGAGGAAGAGGAAGAGAGAGAGTGAACGATATAATGAGCAGAATGAAAAATGAAAGAGAGAAGGAAAATAAAGGTTGAGGGGAAAAGTGACAGAAAAAAGGAAATAAAGAGATTGAGAGTGTGGGGTGGACCTCAGTGCCCAGAAACACAACTGGCCATTGGTTCTCTTTATTAAACCCAGCTTTTGCACCTAATTGAGTGTCAGGTTAGACACACACTCTCTCTCACACACACACACACACACACACACACACACACACACACACAGACACACACACACACACGCACAAAGAGATGTGGACATGCACAGATGCATGCCCACCTCCATCTTTAGCAAATCCTATATGTACTCCTGAACTCACAGCATACGATCCCATTTAAGGCAAATGATGGCAAGAATGTTTGGATACAGCGAGCCTATGCTCTCACTGCATAGCGACTAGAAGCATGTTGATAATAATAGCCCAGGACTTGTGCTCTCACTCATAACAGTATCATTATTAAAACAAGTCTTTTGTTTTTACAAGTTCTCCCTACACATACAACGGGGGATGGGGTGGTTGGGAGAAAAATAGAGAAAAAACGGTGGAAAAAAAGACTCAAGACTATTCAAGGTTGTGTCAGGGAGACTTATTTATACTTTTCTTCACACTGATGTTTCCCATTGCTTGGAAACAAATGCAATCTCTTAGAAGACCATGTCAACAACAGTTTTTACGCATTTTTGCACTGCATGAAAAAGGCTTCTCATGTCATGGCCAACAGTTCACATCCCTGTGATCTAGCTGCCTTCAGGAGCATGGGTCTGACGCAAATCCCCCTGTGACGCTGCAGCATAATAAGTGTTGGTAATAGCTCTGTGTTATTGGAGGGGAAAAAGTGTCGATTTTCATATCACTCTGTCGCCTCCGTAAACTAATCCCTGGTATGCTGTGCGTTTAATGTTGTCTGGTCCCAGAACTTACCCGTCTATCTTTTCACCCTCTGTGGTGTTTCTCTCTCATTTGTCCATGGTGCAGCTGTTGGTAGCACAGTCCTGGCTATGAGACTGAACAGGGGAGGTTGCTCTCCGCTCAGTTTTCCACTGTTTTCCTGTGCAGATTTTGGCTGACATGGCCTTCTTACTCACAACCTTAATGTCTCCAATCTATTAATCAAGACAAGCCAGAGGAACATGCAGCTTTGCCCTGTCATATAATGGGGCCCATACACTTAGCTCATGGAGATTATTTTGATAGTCCTTTTTCATTGTTCCACAATGAAAGTGAAAGAAGGAAGGACATAAGCCTTTTTTCATGGTCTGTGGTTGTCACAAATGTCAGTAAAGAGATGGGAAGCTTAATGAAAACCCTGAGATGTCTGTTTCAGCGTGGCCTGGCCCCTCAATCAAGTATCCATATTTCTTTGAAGAGGTAACTTATTGGTTTGAGAGAAATTTCTGCCTGTCTACTTGTCTGCTTCACGGATTGACATCAGGGCAGGAAGAAAGCAGGAGGGAAAGGAAAGAAAGAGGGCTTTTTCATCCATACGCAACCTTATTTCTGACATTAAAAACACGTTGTGTCAGCATCAGAGAACCGATAAATAAATCTTGGATGGAACTTGAGACGGCTCTTGTCAATGAAAACTTCAATGAGCTACAGACGGCCCTCGCTCCACTCCTGGCAGATTGTGATGATGTTTTAAGTCAATCCAGACTCAGGCCTTCCTCTTTTCTTTTGTCTTCCTGAAGCTCTCTGCTCTTTCTCTGTCGCTTACTTCACTCCAGAGCTAATGAGAGAAGCCAGTGGAGTCGATGCAAAACAGAAGTTTGTTGTGTTGTCCCACAACTGCACATCAGATTACATGGATATTTATATGTTTAATGGGATGATAGGAACATAAAGTGCCTGAGGTCTGCTCCCCCATCAAACAACATCTTAAGCTGAGTCAAGACTTTCACCAAACAACGGTTTGCACATGCACACACAGATAAAAAAATTTAAAACATCATATACACACACACACACACACACACACACACACACACACACGTCTCCCCCTCGTGGTTGGTACTTCAGACTCTCATCAGGGGACATCAGGCTTGTCATTTCTCACCATGATTCTCCGTTCATCATTCCACTTTTCCTCACACGTCCACTGGCTTCTGGCGAAAGACGATATTTAAAAGAAATCAGAAGTCAACTGAGAGTGTGCCAAGGATTTTCCTTTCCCCTGTTTGTTTGAATAGTAGCCCACTTTTCTGTCATGGGAAATAAGATGTGATTCCAGGCATGTTGGATGACATGGATGATCCCAGAACAGAATCTGGAAGCCCCAGTTTCACGTCCAACTTCTTATTTTTGCTCTCTGATATGAATCATTGATGGTTTCTCAGAGGCATCTTTCCACTCACCACTAAATCCAATATACCATTGGCACGGCATAGCACTTAAATTGGTAGTCGATCTCAAAGATTTTTCATGCATTTTAGAAACCTGGCTGGTCGTTGGTAGTTGTGTGGGGCAGTTTCAGTTAGCTGGCCAAGCCTGGGTAGAGCAGAGTTTCTGTGGATTTAAGCTTTCGTCAGTTAGAGCTGGAACACTCGACTCCGACTCTCCCCCATGGAGGTTAAACTGAAATATGATATGAAAACCCCCTGCGGCCGAGGTTTATGAAACGTTACCATGGTAAAGGCTTGTAGGCTCATACAATGTGTCATCAATAGATAATGCGTTAAACAGACTTAGGAAGACAAGTCAAGGTGTGCAGAGTACATGGTAAGGTAGAAATTGATGTGTTTTATATTATAGTGAAGGCTCTACATTTACAGATAATATTATTCACTCTAATGAATGAATAATATAGCTGTTGTGGTATGAGGAAAGCACCAGGAGCATTACTGAAAGCCATTTAAGTATAGACTCAACATGAGCCTTTACTTACACCCAAAAGTACATAATGGTGTGAAGAATAAGAATCATAAGGTATACATTACATATAGCAGGGAAAGAATAGTTAAATCGATAAGTAATTAAGTAGCTTGATAACTGTCGAACATGTTTAAAAAGTTCACATTCACACAAAGCAAAAGATCATCACTGAGACATGAAACAAAATGCACTGTAAGTAGATTGGGCTTTAAAGCACCCACAGCAGACTGCTCTGAATGTTACTAAGCCTTGAATCAATGACAGCCCCAAATAAATCTGTTTGTATTTATGTCATCTGGTAGTGTCTGAGTGCTGGCTCCCTGCTGTGAGCCAACCGTCCCATCTAAGTGTAGTGACTAGTGCCGACTGAGCACATAGCTCCACGTCACAAGGCCATAAATTTCCACTGTAACTCCCATTGAAGTGCCTCAGCAGCACCAAAACCCCAGTCACGTCTTGGCTACCACCACACACAGACACAGTCAGCCTCTGCAAAGCTGAGACATAAATATTGATCTCAGTGGATTATTGATAAACAAGAACTCTCTGCTTGGTTTCTCTTTAATTCTCTTCCATAAGGGAAGAGGAGCGGGGGGGAGGGGGGAGGGGGCTTGAGAAGAGTGAGTGTGAGTTTTAGAGTCACAGAGATCTATAGAGTCAGAAAGAGAGCAGTAATCCAGAGTTACATTTCAGTGACGGAGGGGCTGGTTTAGCGTCATTAGCTGCGGTCTGTAGTTTCGAGCATCTCTCTCATGGTGGAACCACACTGGCATTCCATCCTGGCTGCTACTTCAAAGCCAGAATGCCCCTGTTTCTTATGTTAACCAAATTTGTCAGGGCAGCATTAGGCTGGGGATATGGGAGATTGAGAGGCAGGCCCTCTCATCCAGAACTGTGTTTTAATGGCCTATCTCACCACTGACTAATCGTCTCCTTACAAGTGGCAATGCGGGAATCCTCTGTCACTGCATGTTTCTCTATCACTCTTCGCCTATCTGTCGCTCCCCTTTTCTCCTACTCCCTCTCATCTTTCTCACTTGTTTTATAACTCTTTCACTCTGTTTTGCTCTGCATCTCGATATATCTTCTTCCCCCTCCCTCTCTTTCACTGTCTTCCAAACCCCACTGCCTAGGCCCATTAGTGTTGCCCAAATTGCTTCCGCATGAAGACTCCTTAATTGTGGTAATTCGGTGGCAGAGAGAACCAAGGTTTCAATGTGCGGAGAACATGTGTCACTGCTTTAGTGGGCAGACGGAAAGGCAGGCAGCACCTGGAGGGGATGGTAATCATGGAAATTAGACCCCCAGTCTCCGCTACCACCAGCACTTACACCCCATCACTGTCTTTCTACTACGACCCTTTTAGGCAGCGAGTACCACTTGCATGCACCCCACCACTCTACCCTCTACCCAGTGTGCTGGAAGCACCTTTACTGGGATGCCTCATAGGGGGCATTTCTCTCTCTCTCTGTGTGTGTGTGTGTGTGTGTGTGTGTGTGTGTGTGTGTGTGTGTGTGTGTGTGTGTGTGTGTGTGTGTGTGTGTGTGTGTGTGTGTGTGTGTGTGTGTCTGCGCGCGCATACGTGTAGACTAGGGCTGCAACTAACAATTATTTTCATTATCAGTTAATCTGCTGATTATTTACTAGATTCCTTGGTTAATTGTTTGGTCTACAAATTGTCAGAAAATAGTGAAAGTTTCCATACCAGTTTCTAGGTCCAAGGTGATGTCTTTAAATGTCTTGTTTTGTCAGTCCAAATCCCATGTAGACAGATATTCACTTTAATGTGATATAAAACAGCCAAAAGCAAAAAAAAGTCCCTATTTTGCATTAATCATTTATGAAAACAGTTGGTGATTATTTTTCTGCCGATCAACAGATTAGTTGACTTATCGCTGCAGCTCTAATGTAGACACTTGTTTGTTTGCCTCTTACTCTGTCTGTCCAGCCAGCTGCATTGAGAGGGTTCTTTAGTTAAAGGTCTTGCCTCTGGACATGTAGGTGTAGAAGAACTGACTGTTGATGGAAGTTTCTACTTATTTGAATAAACCAAACTCTGGCAGTGTGTGTGGTTATTTAGCAATGGTAGCTACCACATGTAAAGTGCCCAGTTTCATTAATTTGAAAACATTTGCTGCTACTTGAAATAAAATGAAACTCTTCCTGTGTGCGATTTTCCTGCAAACCCGATAAGCCACGCCAAGTGTAAGGTCATCAAATTTACTGTAACTGCTTTTATGTAGTGACTGTAGGCTGATTTACTGTTTTTGTCAGTTGCTGTTAGAAAGTAGCAACATGGAAAACGTTTTCAATGAAAATGTCACAAACTCTGTTCAAGGGACTGGTAAAAAACATTGAATGCATTCTTAAGGTTTACCTTTAGGAGTCTTTAGTCTCCACTATCCTAGGAATCATCTTCTGGTAGTATAAAAAGGAGATTTTGTTAAATGTGTTTACCCACTGCCATATCTGCTCTCTTCTCAGCTTTAACTGCAGGACAAACCACTACTGGTTCACCTTGTCTGTTTCCCTGTCTCACTCTCTCTGCATGTGTCTGTATTTTTGCTGTGTGTCAGTACTGGGCTAGATGCCAGCAGACCTCCTGCTCCTACTTACTGCTTCTACTTCAGCCCCTCCTGACTTAGGAGAGACAGTTATTGTTTCTGCATCAGCACTTAATGGCTCAGCTGGCTGCTTTTGGTCTACCCAACTTGTCTACCTCTTTTTTTCCTGTCAGACCCCTAGCTGCTGTGGGCCCATTGCCAGACTTGGAGCTTTTAGTACTTTAGGTTCTCCTTCCTGCTCTGTCTGTCTTTGTCTGTCTACCTGCCCATTAGGGTTTGGCGATACTGTACATCCTCTTGTCAGCTGATCGTCATCACATATAAAACTGATCCCTAATACATTAATTTGTGCCAGGGGACTGTTTTCTGAAAAGTAATGGAACTCTTCACTCATGACTTTAATGTGATTGTGTGGAGTAGAGGTGTAAACTTAAACTTTAATAGCTGTTTTAGCACAAGTCACAGTGTGTATGCTGTACTGTACCTCATCCTCTTATCTGCTTCAAACTTCGTTTTGGTCTTATAGTATGCATCAACCAAATACCAGATATTGTTAGTTCTTAGGCCTCACCTCCAGAAGTTGAGACAGTTACAAGTTCTGTATAAGCTCTTAATGGGGTTTCTCTGGATGTTTTATAAAGTTCAAGAGCATACATCAAAAAACATAGTCCTTCCCCTTCTTCATATAACTTCTCATAACGTTTCAGTGTTCCCATGTGAATGTCCTGGCTTATTCGCTAAAGAAAACTTTTCCATAGGATTAGAAATGAAAATCGCCTACTATTTCTGAGGTATTATCACAAGTGTTTTGTGAATGTACGCTAAACACTGTGCTTCTTGTTTAAAAATGTAGATTCGCCTGGTCTAGCATTATAGGCGAACAACTTTCCCATACTATTCCTCAAAGCAATGAGAGCAGGACATGTTGGAATGTGTAAAACATGACTTTCAAGTCTGCAGATGTCCTGCACACACACGCAAAGACATACTGAGACATGTGCACGCCAACTATTGAGGTATGCAGAAAGCAAAAAAGCACCCTCCACATCCCACACTGCCCCATCAATGTGTGCTTTTTTATCTTTCCTTTCTTATTCCTTTACTGACTATCCATATCTCGTTCCCTTCGTACTTTCCACACTCCTCAGCGTTCAGGATGGCAAATCCAGCTGCCCATTGGTGCCCTCACAGTGTTTGATGGAGTGCCGTAGCCTTTGGCCCCTAGCTGTGTGTTTATGTACTTCTTGCACCTGCCCTTGCTTGAAGAGTAACGGCACCACACACATTCACTCACTCAGTCACACACAGAAACACGGAAACAACACACACGCCTGGCTGTAATACACACACTAATGGATCTTACATACATAAACCAAACTGAATACCACTGCTAAGTCGACAAACTACCAGCCATTGTGCTTTTCCTCTTCCTGTGTACCCCACTTTTTTATAGTCTTAACAGCTGGACAAAACATTGTCCAGAGCCCCCCCCCCACGCAACAACCAGCACCCCAGCAGGTGTACCATGCCCTTTAGGACATCTACGTGGGCAACGGGGGATATGTTATAGTGATACCCCTAGTGCCATTTATCAAAGAGCAAGTAGAGTAGAGGGAATGGCCCCTGTCATGTTCCAGATTGGCTTGCTCTTTTAACATCTCCATCTTTTCCAGAAAGAATGAAGGACTCAAGGGAACACTCAGTATATGTGGAGGCCTACTCATCACTGCTGCAATCATTTTTTCTTCAGTACTACAAAAGGCCAAATGGTCACAGGATCTGGATATCCATTCTCTACAATGGTCTGTTCTTTTAGGGTTGATGGGTCATGTGTTTTCAGGTTCACTGGGACACACTCAATAATGTAGCCAAATGTCTGGTGCAGTCCTTTTATGGCAAATGTATGTAAGCTATATTGTTTCCAGGAAGCCTAGCTTTTATGTAGTGCCTGTGTCATTCTCTATCTTTCCCTCTGGTACTGGATTACATCAAATAACCCAAATGTCTCTGTGTGTACATATGTGTGTATCTGTATGTGCATAGGTGCATGAGCTTACACTTAGATGCTTTTCAAACAGTAAATATGGCGATTTTTATTTGGTAAACAGATAAATGAGATGATGATAAATTCATCTAAAACATTGTGAAAATTAAAAAAAAATTCCAAACCACTTCTTTAACAGTTTTCTAAAACAGTATACTGTGTTGTGAGAATCTGGCCTCGAGTAAGATATCGATTGTTTATTTGGGCTCTGGGATGAAATAACTAATATAAAGCAGTTCCACACTTTATATAAACATCTGTCCTAAAGACAGAGGGAGCTGATAGAGGAACAGGTAACCAAAGCCACAGAGAGACGCACAGCTCTGCTCAGTTTGACCTGCAGATGTATTAAGTAGCAGGCAGAGAGACAGAGGGAGGGTTATTAACGTTCCCATCTTCCATCTGGGCTGATAGAGGGCCTCTCAGACAGCAGGTGAAGAGGTTGCTGGGTAATTTGTCTGAGAGAGAGAGAGAGAGAGAGAGAGAGAGAGAGAGAGAGAGAGAGAGAGAGAGAAAGGAAGTCAGTGGTTAGGGATTTTAGCAATTGCCAGTAATTCCCTTGGTTAAATGTGCTGTCTGTGTATATGTGTCCACTTGAATCCCGGCTGTATCCACACCTGCCTGCTGTTTTACATTAAAACTACCTTTAAAATATAAATATATGTTGATTTGGGATTAACAACTGCAAACAAAAAGATGCTAATTTTGGTGTAAAACAATATATTTATAGTCCAGATTTTGGATTACCTAAGTAAGTAAAAATTTGACCGAACAGAGGGAAAAGATAGGGAGTAAATAAAGTTTGGGAGAGAAAAATGGAAGAAGAAAGAAATGTAAGCAGAATAGTCAGAGAGGAAGTGGACGTGGATGAAAGAAAGCTTTTAGATGACAAGACCAGCTTTTTTCTCATCGTTTCAGGAGCTGTTGTGCTTTCATAGCCCCTCTGGTAGCACCGCTCATCTGTGCCTTATTAATAGAAAACACACGGGTAGGCGATAAATCCCTGGTAACCAATCCATCTGTTTCAATTATTCTTCATCAATTTTTATGTATTTGTGTTTATATTTTCTTTTGAGTTTGTCTTTGCTGTTTGTTCTGCCTCTGTGATTTGTTGATCTTAGAGTCAGTGGGCTAGCATTTGACAGAAAAAGCCCCACTGAGTTGTAAACTCAGTCAAAAAGCGCTATGGACACTTGTAGGAAATGAAGTGCTATCACTGTAAGAGGGGATTATTTTGAGAAGTAAAGCCTTATTGGAACAGGTGATGTAAGAATTTAATGTGATTCCCTCGGACAGCTCCAGCTCACTGGAAGAATGTAGCATGTGATGGATGGATCCTCCTCTCCTCTCTCAACAGGCGGTTTGGCACAGAACTCTCTAACTCTACAGTATCTTTTAGCCATCCAGCTATTTCTCCCTCCTTCTCCTGTTATGTGTTTGAAATAGCCTCTCACCATAGAAATAACATTGACATATCATAATGGCGAGTATGTAATTCCCCCCCCCCCCTCCTTACCACAGTGCAAACTGTTTCATTTTGGAAAGATGGCAGACGGAAGGTTCTTCCACACTAGGCTGCCATTAAGAGAAATAATCATAGAGTGAAGAGCACTTGAGGCTCCTGTGATGTAATGCTGGTGTTAGGTGAGTTGTAGTTGACACTAAGCTGGATGCCGACATAACCGTATTGGATATTGTTTTGGAAAGATAGATCCTTTATATTGGACTGTTAATCATATTGCTAATAGTCCCTGTTATTTAACTTAAAATGTTCAAGTCATTCAACCTAGTAGATTTACTGGGAACTTGTAAAACAGTTAGAACAAGCACTTGACAATTTAAGGGTTTTTATCTCTTTTAATATCCTTCCTGGGCACCTTTTAAAAACAGTATGGCTGTGATGTCGGGACTTTGCTGTAGTGTATCCAAACTCCCATCAATATACTGCAAATGTTTTCACAGGAAGCTTTCTAAATCCAGAGGGAAAACACAAATAAAATGTGCCCCTTGTAAGCTTTCAGATCCTGTCAGGTTGTACTCACAGATAAATACACACATAAAAGTAAAATAAATTTACTAGGGACTGAAGTCAGGTGCTAATAAAGGCATATCGTACATTACAGTAGAATGTGTTGTATGGATTGTAGCTTTGGGGCACTGTTCACTTATGTTTTACCAAATGTTTACAGCTTTACTTGACATATTTATCATGGTATAGAGACACAACCACAGGTTAACCTTGGAAACAGAGGGCACCGCTACTATCCCTGCCAGAGCTTAGATAAACACAACACACTCTGCCTGGTGATATCTGTGTTTAAGAGCACCTGGTTTCTCAGAACTTTGGGAGAGACGGAGAGGTACAGAAAGGGGTCAAGAACAATTAAAGGCCAATCAAGTGTTTAATGAAGCCACGGCAGCGGTGTTTAAACCTGCCGGACTGCACTTCATTTTCACTTTTTTTTATTTTTTTTTATTAGGTGTGAAGTCTCCAGGCCCGTCACCGACTCTCGAGGGCTCGGTCCAAAACCTGGAGCTGAAGTTCTGCAGCCGTGCGACAGTGAAATGTGCCTCAGGAACCGTGGGAGCTGTAAAAGTGTGCGCCAGGACCCCAGGTGTGTGCAGCTGTGCCCTGTTAAAACTTTACTGCCTGTGTAGGAGGGAGAGAGTGAGACCAACTAGACTCTTCTTTTACTTTCTTTAACTTATATGTTTACACACTCCTCTCTGTCTCTCTTCCTCTCTTTTTCCCGCTCAGTCTTTGTCTTGATTTCTTTCCAGCTGTGTGATTCAGTTGCTGTTTTCTCCTGGGGCGCTGTCATTGGGCTCTGGCCATGTCTTTGATGGCAAGGATGTTATTAGAGCTAGTGTCATAGCACAGAGTTCACAAGGTCAAACTGCACTACACTGCAATGATGTCAGGCAGATTATAAGATCTATTGCAGCTGTCAATATAGAAATACAGAGAAAAAAAGCATGTGCAATTCATTTTCTTATTTCAAAATTAACATCTATAGGAGATGCATAAAATAATGTGAGGAGTTTCACATTAAATGAATAACCACTGCTAACACGGCTACAAAGGTGAGTAGTACTGTTTTTGTTGAATCATATCATATTCTTGTTGGTCAGTTTAACCTCGTGACGGATGTTCCTTTTGTCGGTGCATTTTGTGTGTTCTAACATATTTGTTGCAACACACTTTAGCATTTACCATATATTTCACCTGTAGTTTCGACATCAATTATATGTTCTCTTTTGGTTGTCTCATGTTGTTTTGATCCAAAGTGCTGATGGACAGACTTCTTGATTTGCTGACAAATGCTACAATTTGTTTTAACATGATTACTTTATTATTAAAAGCCTTTAGGCACAAAGTGTCAATATTTTGTGTACCCCTATTATCATTTAGTCTGGGACACTAAAACGTATGGATGACTTATACACTTGTGCAGTGAGAAAAAGGCTGTCTGTGAAGCATTCGAGAAGAGCTCTTGCTTTTATATTTTGTATCTTCTTGGCCACATTATTAAAGAAGACTTTTTTTTTTTTTTCATCTGAGGATCAGAGTTATTTGTATTGATTTTGATCACTAGGGACTTTGTACTATGCTAATTAGCCTTTTACTCTTGTCTCTTAGGTTCAGGAGAGGGGGTTAAGGAGAAGCTGGTTCCTCTGATTCAAGGCCCATCGGACACCAAAGAACTCCATATGAGCCGCTGGCTTAACGAGATTCGCAAGCCTGAATCTTTGCTGGCCCCTGACCTGCTGGCGTTTTCTGTTCAAGTCCCTCAGCAAGGAGATGATTGTAGGAATTCAGGTAGAAGCTGCTGAAATGTTTTAAGTGCATACACTACAGTGTCTTTTCTCCTCTCCCCTTCCCTTGCTTCTCATCTATCAAAGTACATTACTCTGTGGTACAATTTCTTACTCAACCTGTGTATTTTTGAAATCACAAATCACCATCCTGTGTTGATATATTAGTTTTTTAGCTCATTTTCCGGACGTGGTTGTGGTGTTTGGACTTGTTACAGGCACTGGTAGTCCATATTCCATCTCAATTATTGGTGATCTAATGCAAGAGTCTCGGTTTGTTTAGATGGTCATATTTTCCTTCCTCCCATAATGTCACGCAATGCCCCCTTTCAGTTATTTGTTTAGTAAAGCCGATAAGTGTTTTCCACTCCAGTATCCTTGAGGCAGGGTTGGCAACTCTTCTTCTCTTTGCAGGCAGCATGAGTTCTCTAAACAGCAGTTAGTCTCTGTCAGCGCTGGGCTGAGCTGGCTAACAACAGCTAACCACTCGAGGATTGCTGTTGAAGGCTGCACTGATGTCAGGTTGCAGTTTTTGATTGCGTCCTTAGACCACAGATTATATTTCTGGTGTCAGTGTGAGGGTGTGTGGGTGTGTGCGTGTGTGTTTAGAGGGAGGGTGTGGGGATTATTCAGTAGCCCTTCCAAAAGACTAAAAATTCAATTCAGATTCCACAGCTCAGAGTGGTGTAGTACTTGATTTAGTAAGTTGGATATTTAATGACTACAACTCTGTGCGTCTCATGTATCTACAGCAGTAGCCAGGTATGTCCTCATCTATACGGCATGGTCTCCAGTGTTCTTTCAAGCAGAGATGGCTCCTGTAGTCTTCTGTGGATGAGGCCATGAATATCAGTATGTCATCACTAACCTTTCCTCCCCACCTGCAACTGCAGCTAGTTCTCCTATCAAGCAGCTCTACTGGGCTCCCAGGGAAGATTGAAAGTAGATGTACTTGACAGTCAACCGTATGTCATGGCCTTCAATTGCTCCCAAGTCTCTAAAAGCCCACAAAAGATGAGTCTCTCAAAGTCTCAAAGTACACTCTGGGCTGTTATCCCGCAACCCCCTCCTGCCCAACAGCAGATACAGGAGAAGCCTGGGGTGACAGTGTAAAACAATACACCTCCAGTATTTGTTTTCAGAGTTGTCTACAGAGTCACAACTGTACATCACTTTTAATGCAGGGCTGCAGAGATTCATCGTGTGGCCTTGACTTACACAAACCCCCAAACCAGGCCCTGAATCACGTCAGGCCCCTGGGCCTTAAACATGTCAGCGCTAAGATGGCGATAGAGCAGGCCTCAGGTGGTTTCAGACTGTGAGGAGAAGATACAGCTGTAGCTTAGGGGCGTAGTGAAGTAAGAAGATAAGTATGGTTTTGAGACAGTGGATTTGGGAGGTCATCCCAAACCTGGAATTCCACTGCTGTTTGAATGACACCCAGTCAATCACTGTCCCATTGCTAGCGAACAGAGCGCCAAGGCACTGCTATAAATTGAAAATGTAAGACAGGGAAAAGCTTACATTTCATTGGCAACTCACGGTTTGATAAATGTGAGGACAGCCATTGAATAAATTTCCTGAAAGTTGCAATGACATAAGAGTACATTTTAAAATCAACGTTGTATTTCTGACAAGGGGTTGTTCAACCCTTTACAGCCTCTCCGACATAGATAGATATTTTTAGGAACTCTGGTAAATTCTATTTAGTGCACAGCCTCAGACTATTACTTTGATTTAGAGAGCATATTATTTCAGCAAAGCAATGGCTCATAAAGACAGTACATATTTTTGAATATTAAAACCTGATCTGAACACAAACCAGAAGACCAAAAGGAAGCGAAAAGAGGGGGAGAGGGAAAGAAGATGAAGGTGAAAGTGTGGTGGGGGGGCTGACTCCCAGAAGCACTGCATATATCTCCAGCAGATGTGGAGCAGTGGAGGCCTGCACTCTTTCTCATCACTGCCTCACTACTCTCCTCTTTTTTCCATTCTTCTGTTCTTTGTTTCTTGCTTTCTTTCTTGCTGTCTGCATCTCTCCTCTGTCTCTCAACCTTCCTTTTAATCTCACATCTAGAATACTCATGCATACAGTTTCTTAGAAGTCTGACAAAAGATTCATTTCTAATTGGCTGGTGGTAGGTACAAACGAACAAAAAAACATTTTTTGTTATATTTTGAACACAAAGCGCCACACAACAACTGACACACACAGTATTTCTACCAGAAATCTTGCTTTTATCTGCCATATACCTGTCAATACAGTCAAAACTGTAGACAGCAGCATGGCTTGACACTAACAGTTTCACCAGACTGAAACATTTCTCTCTCTATGCGTGTGTGTTGTGTCAAATATACTGCTGAAGGAAGAGTTTGCAAAGTGTCTCTCTCTCTCTCTCTCTCTCTCTCTCTCTCTCTCTCTGTGTGTGTGTGTGTGTGTGTGTGTGTGTGTGTGTGTGTGTGTGCGCGCACGCATTTTTTGGGTGTCTACTCATAGGTCTGTGTTTTGTATGGTGGTCAGGCTTACATCAAAGCCTTTGGTCAGTCCACATGTCCCGTGTCCCCGCTGTCATCCAGAGGGTGACTGGGAGCCTGTTAGAGCAGTGTTAATGGAATGATGGATGCAACGCCTCATTCAGCCAGAGATGAAAGGTGGAGTAGCACCACGCAGAATGGGCTGCACCCTTTGCTCCCATAGGACCGACTTAGAGGTTCAACATTTTGTGATCATGACATTTCTGAATTGTTGGACCACTTGGCCTTGGCATCAAACACATTTTATTCGTCCCATGTGGCTCTGTTGATTCCATTTAGCAAATTCTTAAAGCGAGATCATTATACATCGAGCGTAGGACTTGGGTAGGGGCGTAAGAGAAAAGCTAGCTCCTTACACCATAGACATACTGAAAACATTAGGATATAATGAGCCACAATCAACTTTTATATTCTATTTTACATTTGATTAGTCGCTTCTGGTTTTTGTAGGGATGCAACGCACACCAGTCCTGTGGGATCTGTCCGCCCAATTCTAAAAGCATAATATTTATTTAAGGAAGAAAGCGGGAGCTTATTGGTCATCGACATCAAGCTACCAACGTGTAGTCACTAAAGTGTTTGAATATATATACTCATACGCCATGGTGCTTTCACATACATATACCTTATTTTCATGTACTGGTGTATGTGATTGACTGCAGTGGATTATAAATTGAGAAAAGCCTTGCCTTGCACTGTTTCCCCACTGGTCATGTATGTGTGATCTCTGTGTTGTCTCATTTCTTAGAGGATGTGACAGGCTCTGGAAATTGCCAGCACTTTCCTTATGGATCCTTTAATTCATCCCAGAAGGCATTTCCTCCATTTATTGCATTTTCCCTTTTTTAGAGCTCACAAAGACCCATATCTCTGAGGTCAGTTGTGATACAATATATTTGGACTAATAGACAGCTAAATTCTATATTAATGGCCAATTGTGCAAGTCTACAGCACTTTTGTCTTGGCCTCTTTTGTATGACCCATTTTTCTGCCTGAAATATTTTTAGGAACCTCAAAGCAACCTCAATTGGGGAATGTTACTTTTCACTGTTCTGAAGTAATGATATATTGAATAATTGAATGCATAGTCCGACAATTTAATTGTAACTTTGACACATGTTTTAATCTTCACTCCGTCTCACTCACTCTTTCATGAAAAGTTAATTCACCAAGGAGATAAGTTCCTTTAAATGTTGCCAGTGACATCTGTTTTCTGTCTAATTGTTTACCAGTGAATTAAAACAAAATTCCAATTTACTTAGAAAATGAAGCGATTGGGTTGGGTGACTAGGGGTGGCGGTTGGAGGGAGTCCATATACACTTGTAGCACTCCTGCAGATCCAGACTAATGTGTTTTCATTTAACAGAGCTGAGGTTGGAACATTCTAATAAATTAAACACAATTAAAGGCGTGGGTTTGAACGCAGAAGAACTAAGCAGTTCTGCTTTGAAATGTCCTCTTTTATAGATCCAAAGGCCTATAGTAATTTCATATCTTGCCGTTAACCCTTTGCATTACAACGTGACAGTCCCAGATGATTTCTCCTAATTGAGCAGTCGGTCCAGATGGACCCAACAACGATACGATTTTTTTGGCAGTTGCAGAGTACCACTAGAGCCAAGTATTCTCTGAATATTTTTCTTTTTCATTTTCTTTCTTTTTACAAGAACCAAACATGATTCATGTGTGTGCTCTATTATGACACAATGAATAGTCAAAAATCAATGCCATTATTAAATAACATGAAAAAACGTAGTGAGGGATGAAGCACAATAGAAGAAAGTGAGGCAGCTATAGGAGGAGACTGAGTCAAGGAGCTCAGTGGGTGAGGCAGTTGTTTTTAAGTCAAAGCAGGCAGCAGTCTGGGTTGGCAGGCTGGATCAGAAGGGCATAGGTTAGTCTTCCACATGGACCCAGCTGAGAGCCAAGGACATGTCATCCTTCTGATGCCTGTATTCCTTGACTGGTATTAGATCTATAAATTATCTGTAAATTTAATCAGAGTAGAGCAGTGCCTTAAGGTTCACTAGGACTAGAAATCCTTTGCCATGTCATACAGAATGACCTTCAGTGCTACACTAAGTGTAAATTATCAGTGCTACTCAAGAGACAGCTTGATCATTTTGATCCCTGGACAGTGGCTGGCTGGCTGACTGACTATTCTCCTTGGCTTGGTCTTGGGCCTGTCACTGCTGATGGATGGGAAAGACTAAGGGGGCCTTGGACGGGGCCAGTGCGAGGGAGTGGAGGGCTAGAGGGCGTGTGAGGAGCTGGGGTTTATGCTGAACCTCAGGGCGAGCGGCAGCCTGCAGGTGTTCCCCCCTCCCCACCGTCCACCACCCCGACTTGCACCAGAGGAGGAGGGACCAACGGGTCGGGTGGGCTTTATGATCATAGAGAAGACAAAAAGAGAGAGAGAGTGAGGGATAGCATGTGTTTTCCCCAGGCACGCCAGCAGCTGCGAGACAATGATTTATGCTTTTCTCAGAACTCTGGGATCTCAAAATGTTACATTTAATCAAGCACACTGAGAGCAGAGCAAATGTTAAAGATGTTCCCTATAAAGCCCTCCAGTTTTGATCTCTTTACCATACCATGGGAGCTGTGGGAATAGGGGAACAAAGTGATCTTTAATCTTAATTTAAACATATTGGAGGGAATTATGAAAGCTACATGGAATTAATCCTTGGAGACTTCCCCAGCAGTGGTAATTCTAAACATATTTAGTTCTTTAATAGATATTAAAGCTGTTTTCTACTCAATTACTGTTTTCATATTAGACAGATGGAAGGAAGACAATGAGTGTTTGAGTCCACTGAACGAGTGCATAGTTAATATACAGTTATTAGCTATATGTGTGTCTATATTTAAGCATCTCTGCTTGTTTATATGGTGACACATCCATACCGTCATGTGTGTGCATGTGTGTGTCTGTTTCTGTGTGTGTGTCTGTGTCCTAAGAGACCTGTCCACAGCAGTCAGAAACAGGTGGGATCTTACAGTACTCCGGGCCTGTAGAGCCAAAGACTAATGAGAGCAGGTGGGAATGAAGCGCCACCTGACTTTGATCTGACCATTTCACACAAACACATGCACACACACGTGCATGCCCTACGCTCACTGAGCAGTGCGTGCACATACACAAGCATGTACACACAGAAACATTTGCGCTCTCTTTGCCTCCTCTGAAACCGTAGCCTTTGAATGGGCTGCACTGACACCGTAGATGGGGTGTGAATTTTGGGATCTCCCTTGGTAGCCTCCTCCATTACAATCTTTCAAAGGCCTGCCGTACTTTCATATGTCCATCTATCATGCTCTTTTTCCCTCCTTTGCATGTGTTCCCTCACTCCATTGAGTGTTAAATCAACAGTCTGGCTTTGTCTCAGGCAGCAGCTTGATGGCTTTAGGCTGCTGGCCTGAACTTTCTCTGGCTAATAGACCTACAGTAGACAAAATGGTACTAAAAATACATTTATTGTACGTCCTTGTGAGAAAACACAAGAGGCAATCTCTTAAATTAATCTTGCAAGTGATGTGACCAGCTTTGTAGCTGTAGGTACCTGACCAAAACTTAATTTGAAGTGATTTTGAACACCTGAGAGCCAATGTCTGACAGTATATATATTTATGCATATATATTCAAAAAGTCAAAATGCCCACTAGATTTTGCAGCATACAGATTCAAATGTGTTCACACTAAATTTTAGATTTGATTCAGGAGCATGAACCTAGGCCATAAGATGTTGTTTATTTGTTCAAGCACCCTGTAACTTCCTCAACAATCTATTTAATCTTTAAGGCAGCCGCTCTCATCATGTCTCATCAGTCAGTGTGTGTGAAGCAGAGCAGGTAATGTGGAGATTAGACCCGAGGGAACCCACTCAGAGCTGGCTATTGAGGTCAATCATGGCCCATTACTGGAGCTGTTCATCTGTGAAGTGTTGGGCTACTTAGGCCACTCTCACAGTGCTTAAAGCCCGGCTGGAGTGTGAGGCTGAGGGGCAGGGGGCAGAGATTGGGTACAAGGGGATAAAGGCTAAGGCTAGAGATGGGGTTGGGTGAGGAGTGTGACTGGGGCTAAAGCTGCTGTTCAGGCTAGCCTCCACTCTTACATGATATCACAGCTCCCATGCGGCCAATTGGCTTTGGCCATTTTGCGTGTTTCCTGAGAATTATTCAGTTTCAGATTCAAAGTGGACAGAGGTTTGGTTTCGTGCTAAGACTGGAGAATAGATGAGGGCAAATGACACTTTAATGATCCCTGTGGGGAGGCTGGTCATGGCAACAGTAAAGTACACCAAACAGAAAATAGAATATAAATAGCAAATTGGGAAGTCAGGGAGTGTCAAACATAATACAGCCAACAACACCAGAACAAGTAATGTAAACATTTAATAATTTATAGCCTATTAGTAGGGACGTTAAGAAGTGCTCCGTCTCTGCAAAAACCCAGGACTAACTGCAGCTTAGGGGAACACAGTGGTCAACTTACAGGCTTTTCTGGTGTTAGCTGTCAGTGTAAGCCATCATGGTGGTGTATAAGTGAGTCAGATAGAGATGAAGATTTAGCCTTTGAGTGTGAAGAAAGGTCATTCTGGGTCACTGCTGTTTCACTTCTAAAAGTTGTCGTCTTGATAGGGCAGGGTCAGAGGGAAAGAGGGAAAGTAATGAGCCCTTTTTCACCGTGTGAAAGTGGAGACAATATTAGCTCATCAGTTTCATTAAGATGATCTGTGTAAAGACCTAATGACTGCCTTTAACGGCTGTAAGAGGCCCTCTTATTACAATTAGTGTAAACTTAATTTCCACATTACATTGCATTTTAAAATGCCAGCTTTAATTCAGTTTTCTGACTAAAAGTTTGTTATCCATGTTGAAATACCAAAACAGACAAAAGCCTAAATCTCTAATATCAGGCAGCTGAGCACAACACTTGTGAAAGCAGCTGTATGTCAGCTCACATGATTTTGAAAAGCTTAGCTTTCTGTGTATCCAATTTTTGAACATTTTCACAAATCTGTTTTCACAGGTCAAAAAGGCCAGCTTAGCACAGATGGAAGACCTTTCGTGTCTTTGTCAACAGATGAGTAGCATCTCATGTAATGTTTTAATGTTCTATTCCACTGAGACAACACCTGAAGTCATTTTGTTTCTACGGCTTTCCCTGCATTTTTAGTTTTCTTCTTTGTGCGAGTGGGGGGAGATGCTTGCCGTTGGTTACTCAGCAGCTGGAAAATAGTAATCTAGCTTGTCAGCTACTGGGCGTAATGTAAATCCCAGGGCACCCTGATTCATTTCCCGCTAAGGTGTAATTCATTTTTAATGTTTGTCAGCGAGACAATCAGTGAAGAGCCTAACACAAGCCCACTAAAAAGCCCCCCCCAGTTCTATACGCTCCCATCATTTCAAATTCCCATGTGACTGCAGAGTTATTACAATGAGTAATTACAAGTTAAGCTCTTTAGAGAGAGAGAGAGGGAGAGAGAGTAAGAGCACAAAGTTCCCCCAAACTCCAAGTACTTTGCCAGCTGTATCCTTATTCCTTATCCTTCATTCATCATTAGCGAGTAAAGAAGAATAGAAAGAAAGGTAATTAGTGTAGTTTTCACCAATTTTAAAACAGAAACACACAGTGCATGTTGGGTTTGTGCTGTGAATGGGAGAGGGCATGCTGACTCTTGGCTAAAGTGGACAGCGGTAATCCTTGGTTCACTGTGTAGCATACAAGCTGTTTACACTTCATCCAGTTCTGGGCTGGATAGCAGGGGTGGAGGAGGTCAATTTAGTTAACCTTATCTAATTGAATGTTGTCACTGGATCAAAGGTCGCCACATTCCACACAGTCGGATCAAACATCACACAGCACAATCAAAACAATTGGCTTCCCTGGATCACCTAATCAGGGGCTTGGGGTTTTATTCTCACAAATTAGAAGGGATAATGTCCAGACTGACTGTGGAGGGCAAGAACACTGTCTTAAGTTATGCGCATTTGAATTAGTTTATTTAGATTTAGTTGTACTGATACTGTGCTTTTACGTTTTAAACTATCAAATATACTTTCCGCACTTTTATGCATTCTGTCTATATGTTACTAAACAGTTATTTTAGTTGGTAAAGTAGCTTCAAATGACATTATTTGATGCATAATTAATGTCACTGATAATGTTTTTAATACCTTCTCTTTTTTATGCTTCATGATAAACTGTACAGATGTGCTGATGCGTGATCTGTGGTTTAACAGTTGCCCTATGATAGAGAATTTCCCTTTCTAATGCGTCTTCATCTTTGCTGACAGAGGCAAACATTAATTTGTGGTGGGTCCCTGTTCATCACATCGCTTAGTTTATCAGTGTCACTGTCTGTCTGTGAGCCATGCCTCTGTCTTTCATCTCTCATTATTGCTGTTCCAACTTTGAGTGAGATCAGCTTCCACCTCCTCACATTATTAGAGGTTGGTTACTGATTCATACCCTGCCTGTCCTAAAGTCACATACAGGCTAACCAGAGTTCAGACAGATGCCGCATCGGCCTAGCAAAGCAGTTTTGAAGCAAGCTGGCTGGAGTTCTGTGCCGGTAGCCAAACCAATATGTGTCTCGCCGCATGAGTGCCCATCAGAAAACACGCGGTGGGCGTGGGAAGGGGATGAGAGCCCATTAGCTTCTTCACAGCTCAGCTGCCGCGGCGCACCTCCTCCCTCGTACCATGCCCTTCACTCATCTCTTCTTCCATTCCCCCCTACACTCCTCCACCTACACTCCCCTCCTGTTCTGTGCTCCACACGCATTTTCCCAGGCTGCACTGTTGCCCAAATGAGTCTGTGTGTGCACAGTGGGCAAAGCTTTACCACACAGAACTGCAGCAGCACTCTCGCTCTTCAAAAGAAAAAAAAGAGGGAAATATTAAAAGTGAGAGGGCGAAGGACAGTCCCACATAAAGCAGAAGTGGTGAGGATGAAAAGATGAATAACGGGTTGAGGGGAAAGAGGAGTTGAAATGTGTTGTAGGGGTGAGAAGAGGTATGATGGGGGAGTGTAGCTGTTGCTGATGTAGAGATTATTACTGCAGTACTGTGTTAAGATGTAATTAATTAAGCTAATTGTGGTTATGAGGTTGTGGTGTAGGTTTGGTCGGGATGGCGGTGGCGGTGAGAGGGATTTCTCACAGAATAAAAAAGGCAAAGTAATTAACAGAATCAGCCGGCAGGAACCAGACCCAAGGGGAGGAGGGGGTTCAGTGAGGCTCAGTCAAGAATGGAATGTGACACGACCCACACTAATGTTGAATTCTCCCATATAACTGGCTTATTCTTACACACTCTCATTGACACACACAGAAGACTCTCAATAGTACCAATTACAAGGTCTTTGGCTCTTTTTCAGGGTAGGCTCGTGTTGCAGCCAGCATGGAGCACAGTTTAGCCTCATTTGTTTCTTAGAGGAAACTTGAAGAGAAGGACAGAGAGTAGATTATGCAAGGTTTTGTTTACTGCATACCCTGGCCCTCTGTTGTTCAAATTGTATTTCTTTCAATCGTCCAAAACCACCGTGATTTGTCCCAGTGACAGACAGACTGAAGAATGGCTTCTCAGAGTCGTCACTCTTTCGTCACATATTTATCCCCTAAATATGGAAACAGTTCCCACTTCTTAGAGTTCTGTGACTTTTCTTGTTTTTTACTCAGAGCTCTCATTTATCTTCAGACCCCCCTTCAGACCACACAGGAACATCTTTGGTGTCATTTCCCATAAAAGAACCAAGAGTCATGCTGAGATGTCTAACTGTATGCAGGTTTAACCAGCTCACTACAGTAGAATGACTGGCAGCGGAAATGAAACAGAATTAAAGCTGCAATCTGTAACTTTCTGCACATTCAAACTGCAGAAAGAATGACAAGAGCGTGTGTATGTGCTTGTGTTTCAACTTGTGGTTGTAAGAAATATCATCGACTGACCAGCTTACATGTAAAGGATATATTTTTCCAGCGATGAAGTTAGACATCACAGTGTGGAGATTATATTCTGCCTCTGGATTAATGCACACATGGATAAAATGATAAATCCAAAATAAAAGGTTTTAATCACAATAGAGGGATTTATTGCCTACTTGTTTTCTAGCTACACCTCTCTTTTTAAAGATTAGATTGGCCATCAGCAGTTCAATTGCAAGCTTTTACTTTAACCATGTAACTGGCCAGCAGCCCCCCACAGCTGTAGGATTAGACTGTGTGATTGATGTCTGTGGAGCACAGTGTGGATGAGGTGAGACTTTCATAAAATGCCTGTTAATGCTTTATTTCAGTCTGCTGAGGATAGGGTCATGTGGTTCCAGAATTCCAATCAAACGTGGAAACGTTTCATTTAAATTCATTATACACACTTACACACACACACACACACACACACACACACACACACACACACACACACACACACACACACACACACACTCCTTAGTCAAAATGTATTTGCAGGATTTATAGGAAGACATAAAGTAGGAAATCTGTGTGTATTTTAAGATGTCCAAGTTTGAAATGAATGACATCATTTAGTATTTTTCCTAAATTTTTTATGTATGTGACTTTCGTCACATACTAACTTCTCTATTTTTGGTGAGTACGATGTTATAATTCACTTTTCTTCATTGCATTTCCCTCAGTGTAATTTGAAAAAATGTTTGCTTTTGGTTTCTGCGTTGCATCAACTGGTCCATTTCTTACACAACTGTCAGATAGATCATCAGTAAGAAAAATATCTCATGTGGATTTCAATTGCCCTAAACCTTTAGCTTGTTTAGATTTTATATAAGGTAGTTTTTGAAGAAAATTGCTATTCTGTACATTAATCTCTCTACATATGGCTCTGGCTGTGACATTTTTGCCTTGATGTCTGAAGTTTTCCACTATGAAGATTCATGTCACAATAATCATTAAGATCGATTACATTGAAGAAAAAAAAAAACATTTAAACTCATACAACCATTCTCCTTAAATGTCTTGCTTATTTAACTTCTGCTTTGCTTTCGTTGGAAGTCTAAGTGACGAATGGCACATATAATTCAATGAATTTGCTGATCCAATTTGTTGTGATTCACACTTCTCTGAATGTTTGCAGATATTATTTTTTTAATTTCCGTTCATGTTACTGCAGACAGACTCACACAGTTTGCTCAGAGGCACACATCATTGGACTTCATTGTTTATTAACTTTCTACCTTGTAGTTAGTTTTTAATGTATGACCCTTTTGATGTTGGCTTGGTGAAAGATGCTGTAAAGTGTCTACAGCCATTTTTTCCACGGGCATTTCCACATGTAAGTTGTAGCTTTACATATAGTAGGCTACATCGTTCTGCGTGCTGTATAAAAATAAAGGGATACAGTTTAGGATGATGCATGGCAGAAAGGCTGACAGACGCACAGTAGATTAACAAGTCATTAAACACAGATGCAGGCATTTGACTTCTGTTTTTGTTCTTAGTATTCCTCTTCTGCAGTTTTACCTGACATTTGTTCTTCTTTTCTTTTCTTTTCTTCTTTTCTTTTCTTTTCCTCTTTTTGGAAAAACCTGAAGTTTGTAAAGTGACCTCTGCTGCAGACATCCACACAGTAATAGATAGCACATTGAGAATTACACAGGAAATGATAATAAAAAAAGACACAGTGTCTTTATTAACGTGATCTGGAGCCTCCACACTATGTTGACCTTGGTGTCACAGTGTGACTGAGGTGGTTTAGCTCAGCTCTGATCAATAATAGCTAGAGGGAGTGGGTGCTCAGTAGCCTGGTTTATGTCAGCCTACCCACTCTGCTCCCCACTGCTGACCTGGGACGGCAGAATCTGAATCAGTTCAAGAACTGCTGCTCCCGCTGTTGTTTTTGTTTTGGGTTCTCTCTACAGTGGTTACATTTATAAGTCTGTATTAATATTCCTTTGTGGATTTTATGGGAATTCTTGAGGCTTAAAAGTTATTTGTCAACAGCATCAACAAAAACAACATTTTTTAATAATCAGGCTTTTTAGATTCTAAATTTAACATTTTCAAAAATAACTTGGATAACACATCAAATTGGCATTTATATTTCCGAAGCTTTTGGGAAGAATTTGTTTTATATCGTTTGGACAAGTAAATAGAAACATTTATTGTTTTTCTTTCTTTGCTTTCTTCTCTCTCACTCAAACACATTCTCTCTCTCTCTCTCTCTCTCTCTCTCTCTCTCTCTCTCTCTCTCTCTCTCTCTCTCTCTCTCTCTTGCTCTCTCTCGCTCTCTCTCTCTCTCACACACACACACACTCTAAAGATCTTACCAACAGGAGTGCAGACCTGTAAGTGGTGTTATTTGTCAGTGATTTAGTGTGTCCGTCTGCACTCCAAGTAGAGTATACAGACCAGGTCCAGATCCCTGTGCTGGCCTGGCCTGCTCCATAACCCCCGTCCTCCTCTCCATCACTCTCTCTGCTCTTTACTTGGGTCATCACACCCCTTCACCCTCCCTCTGTGACTCTCTCTTCTTCTTTTCTTTTATACCCTCCGCCCATATGCTCTTTTTCTCCCTCAAATCTTAAAACTGATCCTGGCCCCAGTCTTTTACCCCTAACCCTCTCACCCCACTTAACCTTCATTCACTCTCCTGCCAGGCTGGGCAGGAATGTTAATGGAAGCTGTTGATGGGAACAGATTTGGAAGGTGATTGGGAGATCCATCCAGGCCAGGCTCTAGTGACAGAGGCTCTGGCCCAGAGAGAGTTATAGTGTCTTGGGTGAGGAGAGCATCCAGCTCCCTTGGCCCCCTTAGCCTCTCCTGGTAACATGAGCCGGAGTGTGTCTGAAGACCTTGTGGCTGGTCATCTTCAAATCTACTAAACTTTTATTGCCACTTGTCATACTCTGACTCCAAGCCCTTTTTTTGTTCTCTTTTTTGCTTGTTTTTTTTCTCTCCATCTCACACCATATAGCTTAGAGTCAGGCCCAAACAAATGCAGTCATATCCTTATTGCCTTACCTTTTGTGCTGATGTCAATTTTACACCAAATGATGCTAATGTGTAGGTTCTCCGCCTCTGTTTACCTTTCTCTAACCTTGTGCCTTCCCTGTAACCTGTGTTTCAAATTTATCAGTTGCTCTGGCCTTATCAGCAAAATCAGCATTCTGGGGTTACTGCCACCCTCTGCTTCTCTGGGACTTCTTTTATTTTCACAGGAAGAGAAATAATAAGGCCCAAAGAGCTCTGCCCAAAACCAAAAGGTTGTCATTATGTCATGACTCATAAACACACTTTCTGACATCTAGATCTCTGTGAGATCAGAGAGGGAGAGGGAGGGGGGATGGAGACTGGCCAACCTGGCAACACGCTCATTACCAAAATTAATAAGGAAAACATTTTACCACGAAATATGATCTGGTGTTTTGAAAGCTGTGGCTAATGTGTGTCTGTACCCACACTGTGTATTAGCTTAATCAGCTCTCAGACTGCACAAACTGTCTGGACTGGGATGGAGGTTTGACACCCAGCCTAGGGGCTACATCCTTGCTTCTGTGAGTTTCACAGCCAAGGTGCAGACTTCGCTCCGGGGCCTCGGACCTCAGAGCCTCCTGTCAGCTCTGTGGTTGACAGCACCATTAAGGAAAGGAGGTCAAGTCCTCTGACATAGGCTTCATAACTGTATGAATGTGTATGCACTTGCTTCGAGTGGTTTCATGCATGTGTTATGTGTGAATGTATTTGAGACTGAAGTGAAGTATGGCCTAAGCAGGAGCTTTTCTGGGATCAAGATGTTCCTGATACAGTTTCCAGCACTTTCTGTCCTGCTGGGGAAGAAAAAGGCGTAAAAAAATTCCCCTGAATTAGGAGGCACACTTGCCAGTAACCAGCAGGCAGCTAATTTATCTGATTGAAGGCGAGATGAAAGCAGTGGGGTGCACTTAAAGCTCCCTGCTGTTGTCTGACTGTGTGTGTGCTTATGTGTATGCAGGAAGAATGGGAAGTGTGTAGGTATTTTGTACCCATGTGTTGAACTGTATGTTAAACTGCTACAGATGGTAAGAGTTTCTGCTGTGCTCCTGTTGGTCAGTAGCAGCCAGTGGCTCCTGTCTGCTGGGGTTAATGGCTTTTAGACCATGCAACCTACTATGTCTTGCCAGAGAATGAGTAAAGATAAAGCTTAGACACACATATGTAATATACACACCAATACATAAAAGGAAACACCAGCTTTTACCCCACTAACATGTATTTATGACTCACAAAACACCCCGCCATAGGATAGAGCCACAACTTCAGCCTCTGTCAACCCCTTGTAGCACGGAAGTAGTTTAGGGTCATTACAGCATCAAGCCTTTCCCAAAGGAGAGGAGGGCTTTAAGGGTGGTGTGTGTTTGTGTGAGTGCTTTTTCTGCCATCAAGGACACAGAGGATCATTGGGAAGCATTGCACACATCCACTGGTATTTTTGTATTTTTAGGGGAATCTCTTCGAACTAAGCATCACAGTGCAGGTTTATCTGAATGTGGTTACTATGATCAAGTAAAACTAATGAAACTTGGTCATTGACTTACTTATACATTATCTTAAAGATGTAATTTTGATTTCTGATCCTTCATCTTAGGAAAGACTTCCATCTGATTTGGCATGGCAACTTATGGGAACCCTATCACATGAATCCACAGTATCATGAGATGTTCACACGTAAATCATATGTAACAATGAAGAGAATTAGGATGATAATACATGAGTGTGTTCAAACAGAGAGGGGGGCTGTGACAGATCGCACAAGGGGAGGAAGCGAAGACTGTTGATTGACTGCTGAATGAGTCTGCTCTGTTTTAAAGTGTCACTGTGAGGCCTGGTTTTTAGACAGGCAGAAGATCTCTGGCCAGGTGCAGACACTAAATCCAGTCTGCTTCTCCACACAGGGAGATAGATGACTTGTCTACATGTGTGGTGCTTTGCATGCAGTAGGCCAGAATACACAGGGGCCCGTTACCTCATACAGAAAATTGGATATGACTGTGTGCTTACTCAGTAAATAACATCTGTGAGATATGGATAATGGATTTTAAGACACAAATTGTACATATGCGTTTATGATCAAACAAATCATATTTTTGGTTCTCTTTGGTTCATTGTGTATTAAACAATGATTTGACCATATTGTCAGTCGATATCCTTACCGAACACAGCATCTCTGGTACCATGAAAAGCTGTTCCTGGATACTGGCTTCAATACCTGGTGTTTTTCGATAAAAAGTGATTTTAAACCAGCAATTGTTGACATAGTTAAAAACGATTTCTTGTGGCACAACTTGGCGTTTAGTCACGCTGTATTTGATCAGTTCATACATTGTTTTGTACCAACAGTCAATGACACAGTTTGAAGATTTTAAGAGAAACACCACCTCTAGTGGATTTGTTGGAAATCCATTTGGTGGACTAACCGTCAGTTGACCCCTACCCTGGTCACTGTTACACTGGAGCATGCCTTAGAAATATTACCCTCTTTAAGTATAAGTTATAGTCTTTTGCTCCTTTATCCTAGCTATATCAACACATTGATCTAATTCTCATTTTCTCTCTGATTAATCGCCATGTTTTGTAACTGCACCATTGTCCTCTTGGTGCACTTTGCATATTTTTCCCATGCCGTCACTTTACCGCTTGTTACAAATCATTAAAATTCAAAAGAAAAAGTCTTTTATCTATGTAGACATGTGCTAATGCTGAGTTTTGTTGTGGTGTAAAATCTTGGAGCAGAACAGTCAGCACAAGGCCATTGTGCGTTGGCGCATGTGTGTCTGTGTGTATTTTCTGACGCAAGTGGGTGTCCGGGTTTGTGTGCCTTTCTGTTGCTGAGCTTGGCGGGTCTTGTTAAGTTCTTCAACATTACAGGATCATTGAATCACTCTCACCCTTTCACCTCCATCTGCGTCTGACTGACAGACACTGTGCCTGTATGAGACAGGGCCTAAACGGGCAAGGCAGCAATGGGACGTGTGACAATCCTGAGAGGATGGAAGGTCCCAATACCGAACTAATAAGCCAGGCTAATCTGTAAGCCCTGTGATGGCCAACACTCTCCCACCACCTCTGCCACCTCCAATGTGTTGGCGACGGCATTTCAGCGCCGCTGCTTCTGGATCCCTCTTAGCCTCTGGGCCAGTCAGTCAGTCGCCCTGTCAGTCCAATCTCCCCAGTCCGTCAGTTTTGTTTAAGAGGCTCTTTAATGCCCGTTGATTAAGGTGTCAAAGGTCATACCGACGTGCTTTTCCACAACGGGGGGGGGGGCGAGGTGAGACTGGTAGTGCGACAGTGTGATAAGAAACAGACGGGGGGAGGCTCAGTAAAGGACCTTATCACATGGTGGATTTATGACTCAATAGAACTGTAGAGTTGCATGAAGTGCTGCATCAAGTCCTAGCAATACTTCTAATGGTGCAGACCCATGCAACTCACATCAAAGCAGTATATTCCAAAATAAGCCAGTTCCTGTCAAATATTTAGTTCAATTTAAATATTTAACAAACAGGAAACACTCAGTAAATTGACTAAAATAGTCATCCTAGAATTAAACCCCTGCCAAACATCCTGTGATCCATACCCATGATCCACCACCACCAACCATTTTTTGAAACTTTTTTCGAAAGAAAAAAACAAAATAACACAACAGTGCTCAAAATCATCTAACAAACATAAAGAAAAAGGTCATGATGCATTAGCATTTCAAGACAAGTAGTTGTCAGAGTTTATAAAAAACCCTTAGGAGAGATATAGAAAACAAAAAAAAGAAATGTGTGTTAGTGAATATGCATGTACATGCAGATAGGTAGCCATATTCCCATATATTAGAAAGATTTTTGTGATGACAGCTAGGTTTAACACTGGCCAGTTCTGTGACATCCAGTCCTCTAGCCTTGTAACCCTCTAACCTCTGATGGTCTGTCATTCTAGCCCCCTGCAGTGACAAGCTTACACTGCTGTTCACACCTCTCTTATCAGCCAGCAGTCCTTCTCTGCTATCAGAAACCTTCACAGGAGCTTCCTCTGTTGCCACAGGGAAGCTAGAGAAGCCACAGAGCCCAGAGCCAGAGGTAGACCCTGTACAAGAGACAGGGAATCTGGCAAATGGGTTTATCTGTAGATTTAGAATCATAAATTATCTTTATATGGTTAACACATGTATTGATCTATTATTTTAAAACGAAGGGTTACCATGATCTGTTCTGCTTGCCTAAATCCAGTGTAATCTAGTGTAATCCAGGGATTTTAGCTGAGTAGACTTTGTTGCAAGTAAGATGCCTTATCTTGACATCCAACAGATCCCCTCAGCTGGTGCCCACACAGTAGGTGGTAGGGTGAACGTGTGGGCGCAGAGCAGACTGACAGAGAACTACCAGGGTTTCAGGGATGTAGAGGGGCATTGCTGAACCCCCCCCTACCCTTATCCCAGGTGTGAACATGGGGTCACCCCTGCCAAGGGAGGGAAAGAACCGCATAGAGCAGCAGGGTGCTGGAGACGGTTGTCAGACAGACAGACAATGGCTAGATGGTCTCACTCCATTGGCTGGTTGACACTTTGGATAATGGACCACAGTTTCACACTGGCTCACCTCTAGTACTTCTTATATAATGTAAGGTATGTAAATAAATGACCAAATATTAAGCTAAATACTGTATTTTTTATTTGTATACAGTGTTTAACCATTTTCAATATAATGGAGCCCAACACAACACTGCAAAAATTTTAACAAATTCAGTGAAAAAGTGATCTGATTTAATTACTGACTGATAGTATTGACTCTTGAATCATTGTACATGCGCAAGTCTGCCCATGCACTAAGCGAGATACAACGGACACAGAAAATGTGACTAAGCTACCACCACTGCAGCAGGCTGCCACTGAGTTAAAATGCTACACTTTATGGACACTGAAAATTTGGTCTTGAAACAGAGGCTTAATAAACACCATTTGGAACTTGAAAAGAGTGTGGCATCATGGCTGTTTGTGGTCTCCGCTTTAATGCATGTGAGTAATTACTAGCAGCTTTTGAAGTGAGCACACAAAAATGTTACAGAAAACCCAATTAGTGTATGAGGATTGGGGGAAGACATACTGAGAAGGATAAAAGTGGAAAATAGTGATTTAGATTTTTATTTTATTCTAAAGGAACTTAAAGAGGAATTGCTCTAATGTTACAGTTGTTCATTTTAGTTGTTTTTGTAGATAAATACAGAAATCCTTGGCTTCTCTGACTCAGGATTGTGCCGAGCTTCTCACGTATTGGCATGATGGTCCTAAACTGAATTGCTTATTGCCCACTCTGTCAGGGTGACGCAGCATTGGGTGGAGTGAGTGTGTGCTGAGTTTGGTTGGAATTGGTTGCGGTTTGGTAGCAAGTACTACAGTAATACTTGGTTTTATGTGAGTTTGTGTCTCTGCTTTGCCACATGTGTTGCACTGGTCACTGGACTCTTCATCTTCGTGGTTTGCCCTTGCAGGCTGCCATTAAGACAGGCAGGCAGAGAGAAAAACAGTATGCGGCAGAGAGACATGTTAAGCATTGGGAAGTTCAATATGGGGTATTAAGGCGGACAAACAGGCCAAGGCTTAGACATCTGGGCTGGCAGGATATCACACACATAGACACAGGGAATTGGACAGTGTCTGTGGCAGTGATGGTATGAACTAGCACATAATGTTTGAAAGAAAAGCATACAGACAGTAAACAGAGTGTAACAAGGATATCTTTGTTGTGGAATTTGAAAGAAGATTTAAAGTTTCCCAGTATTTCCATTAGTGTCTCCCAGATATATTCCGATTCAGTACTGCAATGTGTTGCCTTTTATGTATTCGCCAGACAGTTGAGGCTTACAGTGGCGCAAGCAAGTACGTGGATTAGGAGTTAAGAGGCAACAAATCAAAAAACATACAAACCTACACACAAGTGTGTGATAGGCCACAGACGTTAGACCACCGTTGTGGTTGCTGAGCAGTGGGACTGTCCCAGAGGTCATACAAGCTCTTAGTATGGAGAGCAGTAGAACAGACCTTTCCCTCTGCACTGCATACACCCAGCAGCTTGCTGTAGCAGTAACATCCTAAAGCCTGTTTAAGGAATGGGTCACTACAGAGACACCAGGGCTCCTCCCTCTGGGACCTGTGGTTTTACTGGGACAGCTCTCTGGGAGGCCAATAGTTCTTGTTTGTGTGTGTGCACATCTGTGTTTCTGTGGACGGCCATTCAAAGGACAGTGCTGGCAGACAGGCTTTAATATTTTTAGTACACTATCTAAATGAAGATTTTATTGTTTGGTTTAGTTTGCTTGGATGTTGGGCTATTTTGAAAAAGTAGAAAGGTCAGGGCGCTGTTATTTGTCACGTTGTTTGAAATGTTGTGTTTACCAATTAATCCTAAACTTTTTAACTTACAGGTGAGAGTTAGTTGGGTGGTCTTTGAATGGACTTCTCTTATTTAAGCAGCTTGGTTTTGTTTGACACTCAGTGGCCTTAATCTTTATTGTTATTTCCTGCTCTCTCTACGGTTATATATATGTCATAACCATCCCAAATTCTTTTCAGACATTCTACTTTCCCACTTTTAAACATTCTCCCCCTCCTCCTTTTCTTCTTCCCTTCTTTGACACATTAGATTTTCCTCCTGCCTTATCTTTTTTCTCTCTCCTTCTCCACCTAAACTTCCCTCGCCTTCAACCTCCACCCCCATATTCCCTGTTCCGTTCTCGCTCCTCCGTCAGTTCTTAATGAGAAAGCCTCTCTGACCTTTTCTAGGTCTTTGTTACATCACTGCCCCCTTGTGGTGTGCTGTTCATTATATTGATTCCCCCCCACTGTCAAGTTGATGGTAGACCAACCCTCTGTGCACAATGGCTGTATCAAATAAATGATCTTGGAATTGATTGCTCAGCCTGATGAAACAGAGTAAATCAAATACTCCAACTAATCTCTGGTGTTTTATTTAAAAGGGCCATGTTTATTTTGAACCAGCATATTAATACATAATTTCTAGGTCTTAGTGCAGTTATCAGACACATTGTCGTGGTTTGGTTGTGTCTTAAGTTAATCTCTGTGTATGATGTGATAAACAAACAAACAAAAGAAAGAATCATGTTTGGATAATGACAGCATGAGCTGACACTACAGGCAAGTGGACCAAATCATTGTTATTGTGAAAGAAATGAACTGAATTGTGTTCTCCGACATATAATATAGCCCTGCTTTATTTCTCACTGGCATTGAGCAGTTTTCCTCTGAGGAAATGATAACGACACATAATCTGGAGAGAGCTCAACAGTAGTTTACACAAGAGGAGGGGAGAGGGCCAGGAGCGTTGGAAATTCTTTTTTTTTTTTCTTTTTAGGAAATAGCCATGATCATGCAAATACCCACAGTCACTTTCCAAACGGAGCTGACACTCACCCAGGCGAGTACACACAGGGCCTTTATAAATATGCAAGATGGTTGTGTGAAATTCTCTCATAAACACATCTAGCCTTGGCTCTGGGCATGTGTGCGTTCATGCACAAAATTGTGTAACTGCTTGAAGCAGAAGGAATGTGACCATTCAGAGGTCCTCTCCTTTACAAATAAATATTTGGTGATGACAATATTGGAGATATGTTAAACACAAGGAGGGTAATTTTCTAGTCAAATAAACCTGAGTTCTGGTGGTGGTGAGGGGGGGCACAGATGTGTCTGTGTTTCTGACATGCTGGAAAGAAACAAGGAATGATGGGGAGAAGTAGGCTGATGGAGAGAGAGGGAATGGCTGGTATATAGAGAGATAAGTGAAAGTCTGTACTAATATTTACAGTGTTTATTATTTTATTTCTCGTTGTATTCCGACTCTATCGTCTGTCAACCCTATCTAATTTGCTTTTGGCAATGCCACGTTTATGTATGAGCATGCCAAACTTTACTGAATTGAATTTTGACAGGCTGCTGGTGACAGAGCCGGTCTGATTCTGCTGCATCTGCACACCCCTTCTCCAGTCAGCTGTTGTTTGTGACCCCTGTGTGTGATTTTGCTACTTCGTGGGGACTTGGCCTGGGAACCAAAGGGTCGCTGGTTTAAGTCCAGCATGGACCACAGTATGGAGTGTGGACTGGTAGTTGGAGAGGTGCCAGCCCACTGCCTGGGCACCTCTTCAATGCCCTTGAGCAAGGCACTGAACCCCTAAATGCTCCCGGGGTGCCACTACGGCATATGTCTCTAAGCCCTGTGTGTTCAAGCGAAAAAAGGATTTTAAATGAATATTTGTTTTCATTTAATATCTAAAATTGTTAGTCACGATAAAATATGATATAGCCTGCCTCATTTCCTTTCATATCTCACTGGCCTGTTACCACCCACTGTGTTATCTTCTTTACCTAAAACAAGGCGTCTACGGAAATGACTCCCCTACAGTCTGCCAACATTTAGCTGCACTTAGTTCACAATACAGATGCTTCATAGTTGAAATTTCATACAATCTAATGATATATATTAGTAATTTAAAAAAATGTAGGGGAGAAGGACAAGGTATGTGCGAAAATGGGCGAGGCTTTCAGCATTGTCAGCAGACCTCTCTAAATTCAGGTGTAACCTTTTAAACTCAGATACAGATCTCCCTCCAATACCTCTCTTAAATATTAGATCCAACAAGATTAGTCTGTTCCTTGAACTGTGGCTTTTGTTCTATAAATTTGTTCCTTATGATCAATGGCTTTATTTAATTAAATTGTTATTTCTCATGAGAGATTAAAGATTAAAAGATTTTTTCTTTTCCAATAAATTTTGCCACATTTAGCCATATTTTATATTTATGTATCTCTACCATCAGATGTGGTCTTGCCTTGGTCTTAGGCTGATGTTTATGATAGTCTGTCTTCAAAATTATTTTATTTACAAAGCCATGTTTTTCTGTTATTTATTCTTTTACAAAAACCATAAATATTGTGCTGTGAAATTATCACAACTTGAGATCACAATGCAGAGTTCAAAGTGACTGTATTTTATTATACCCTGAACTAGACATGGCATTTAAGTCTGGTCCTTACGTTGAACTTTGTAAATTCCAGACTGTTTTCTCAGTTTCTCTAATTTAAACAATGATGGGTTCTAATGTCAGGTAAATTCTGTGATTCTTCCTCCTGACCTTTTTTGTCTAAATGCCAAACCACAATTTATATTGTCATTTTCACCCTTAGAAATTAGATATTTAGAATTCAGCTTTACACAATGTAATAATGCTATGTTTGTTTATTTAAATAAACTATCAAAGTCTGGGTCATGTGGAGGAGTGAGGCCAGCCACCCTGTGGGGAGGGATCTTGTTTGGGCTGTGTGCATAGTATCTTGCACCCTTGCTATTGCTTTGTTGTTCAGTTCCCTTTTACCACGCGGTGCATTACAATACACAATACATGGTGTATTATGTTGTATGTTCCCTCACCACAGCAGATTTTTCTGAGGTATCGCGGTCTCCAGTGACCTTTCCTGGGAGCTCCTTTGTGGTTGACAGCAATAGATGTAATCAGCCGTAGTAAAGCATTGGAGGCAGGTCGTCGTGGGGTGAGCCAGCAGCTCCGTAGATTATGTCCACACTCCCTTAACTTTATGGTGGGTTGGGATGAGAGGAAACCTGAGAGGGCCAGAGAGAGATCAGGACCAGAGAGAGATCAGGACCAGAGGACGGCCTCAGTGTCATTGAATCCTAAATGTGAAACAGCCAGAAGTTAACAGTAGCCCTGGAGAGGTGGATAGAGCCTACAGTGTTCATCAAATAGGAGAAAGTATAATAGTACAAATAGGATTTGACAGTTATCTGCAGCAGGTAAGATCGTTGGATAAGTTTAAATTTGGAAACTGTCAGATTTGTGATAAACAAAAAAGTTTTCATTTCATTTTTGTTGAAAGGAGGAAAATAAGGCTGTGAAGATCTCCACTTAAAGCAATGCTAATGACGTTCATTCAGTCTCCATTACCAGGTCATTTAGATGTGTTAAGTGTCATGCTCCCAGTGACACACAATCTTTTGCATTTTAATTTTTATCTGTCGACATGCAGTATTGGAATTTACATACACATACTGTATAGTTCCACCCAAGAGCATGTCAGAGCCAGAGCTCACATTATAAATGGGTGTATGCAGCTGTAATATACTGTAATGAAGCGTTTTTAAAAATGTTTAGCTCATTTTACCCAAAGGCACATAAAGTAATCAGTTTTGCAATGCAGACTCCTACCCTCATAATGTCCATTGGTTATGACTCAACAGCGAGTGAGTAAAACATTTAAACGTCTCACAATGAATGAGCACCTCTCGTGCCCTGTCCAGATGTTCTGTGCCCCAGCAGCAGTCCTGCACCGCTGCAGAGGGGCGGACTGACGATACAGCGGCCCTGACATGCTCTGTATGGCTCCGCTGGTTGGTGTTACACCAGTGGTAGTGGTGAGACTGGGAGATGTGTCAGATGGCACGATAGCCTGCGTGCCTAAGGAGATGCCAGGGTTTATTTGAACAGCAATTCTACTTAACATTTTTGAAAGTGTGAGTAGCGATTTATTGTTTAGCCGTGAGTCTGTCAGTGAGATTCTTATTTCATGACTTATCTGATAGGTCCAAGAAAAATAAACCCACACCTGAGCTGGGTTTATGGGTCCGCCTGACGTCAGGCCCATTATCCACAGCATTGACTGCACATTTTTCCACTACAATCATGTGTGTGTGTGTGTGTGTGTGTGTGTGTGTGTGTGTGTGTGTGTGTGTGTGTGTGTGTGTGTGTGTGTGTGTGTGTGTGTGTGTGTGTGTGTGTGTGTGTGTAATGTCTGTGTGTTTGTGAACTGCATGTGTATTTGTGTACTGCATGTGTATTTTCAAGTTAAAGTTTGTTTTTGCTCCCGCACAAGATGTAGATGTGGTCTGTGTCTGCCAAGCTTGTTTCTGTCTGACAATTAGCAGCAGCAGGAAAATGATGCACCATCTAATATGACTACCGGTAAAAATATTTTGTTAACTTCTAGAACCTACAATGACACCTAGAAACATGACTTCAAGATATACTGATATACAGTAATACTTTTAATTAAATGTTTTTTGGATCTGCATTCTTTACAACCATGTTTACTAGCTTGCTGCCTTCTTTTCCCCTGCCTTTGCCGGCTAAAACACCCCCTCTATAAAATCACCACGAAGACTGTGTGTTGGGTCACATGTGTCCTTGTGTGCATGCACAAGATAAACTGTAGTGCTACTAGAGGTCTAAAATCCCTCAGGGAACCTTTAAGCCAGGTACGTGACATCATGCGGGTCAGGTCCGTGTCTTGGACACTTTGCTGCAGCAGAACTCGGTATTTTGCAACACTATCTCCTGCCTGATCCAACATTGTTTCAGGGTCCTGACCTCACTGCAACCCAAACACGAGCTGAACACAATCCTTAAAAGTTAGGTAATGCACTGCGGACCTTTGGTGACCATCCCTTGGGCTTGGAATAAGAGATCCGTTCATTTTAGCCTGTTGTCTGGTCTTTATTACTCAGCTGAAAGAGTGGACTGGCTGCACCCAACCCAGGGCCTGACTTCCAAAAAGCATATCATCACCAAGATTATATTAGCCCATTGACTTGAGTGAAAGTAAGACAATCTTAACACTAAGATCATGGTTTCCCCTGGCTTCCGGGGAGGCTTGGGTATTTATTTTGCCAAAAACACTGAGGAGGGTTGCAAAGAATGTAACATCATACTTAATTTGAAGCATTGGAACTTATTCTAAAGTGATAACGCACCACAAAGGCTGTCCAAAATTACTTAATTTGATGAAAATTAACTTACAATGGAACATCTACACTGAGACAAAATGTATTTCTAGTATAAAGCTCACCACTGACTATAATTGGGCTGGGCGAAAGGTCGAATGCACCCTGAAATAATCACCAATCAGTCACACTGGTACCCAGTCTTTGACATTTAACAGGCACTGTGTGAGTAATGGCTCTGAAACTGAGAATTTGTAATACTAATCTACTCTAGTCTAGGAGGATCTGATGGATAGATAAGTGATTGAATGTGGTGGCTGTTTCTGTGTCTGAGTGTACTTGCATGAGCATTTACAATATATAGCTTTAAGGAAATAGAATTAAACAGAAAAAGGGAAATAGTCAAAAGAAGAAAGAAAAACAAAAGGAGAACATGAGTAAGGGATCAGTTTGTGGTCAGCTTGTATTTAGCAAATCATCCTCTGTTCTCCCTTCTCTCCCCATGCCAGTGAGTGATGCTTGGGTGGAGGGAGGACTCATAGACTCATAGGATAAAGGTTGATAATGTTCCACCAATGGAACTCCTTTGATGTGGGTTGTTGTTGTTTCTGTGGGGTTCTCTGCCTGGACGCATCCCCCTCCAGCAGCTGTGCACTGGGCGGCTTTAAGAGCACAGAGGGTGAGACGAGGTGGAGTGTCCTGAAGTACTACACACACACACAAACTTGACTGGATATACAAACCAGGCCTCGTACGAGAAATGAAAGTACTTTATAACTGATACATAAGCTACATTTCTGTTCAGTTGTCTATAACCAAATAATGACAAGAATAACAAAAGAAATCACAAGGAGAACAAAACATTTTAGTTAACTTCAATAAAAATAAAGACTAGACTTTAACAAACAAAACCCATATTTTTTAGTTTTATTCTTTGTCAGTTTGGTTTATTGAGATTGTGATGTCTACATGTCTGTGAGTCAGTTTCCCTTACAAAGTGTTCTGTTAACCTATTCTGAGCTTCTTACCCCTGACAAATACCCCCCATATTGAAATTAACAAACTCAAACTAAACATTTTTAAGGAGTAAAAACTAAACCAACTAAAACAAATACAAAACTATAATATCATTTTATCTGAAAATCAGAACAATGTAGTTCACCTGGCAATTTGTGATAAATAAATCAAACAATCAGATTTTTTTCTTTTAGACATTCAAATTTTTTACTAATACATTCACTTTCTTTAGGTTGCATACTGTACATATGTACCAACTGAAAAAATACACTTGTATACCTACCTACCAACCTAAACTTATTTCTTGTTAGACTTGCACATACACAGAGTGCATTCCAACAGACTCATACACATGAGTGCAGCAGTGCAAAGTGCAGGTGCCTCCTAGCACCAGTGACTGGTGTTATGGTATTGGACAGCTCCCTGCACAGCTGAGTTAGTGTATGTAGACATAACAGCAAAGATGAAAGCAGGTTGGAGAGAGATAGTGTAAACTTGAGGGGCATGGCAGTTAAAAGGGAGGTATGGTGTTGCCATACTTCATGTTTCATCCTTTAGCCATACACGTCATTAGCCTTTAGGGGAAATAGTACCCAGGGCACAGCAAAGACCCAGATGGATGGGCCTGTATCAGAATGCCAGCCTGTTCACTTACAATTTATTATTCTACCAAAGGGACCTGCTCGGATGAAGACAAATATGGGTCTATGATTTTGACCCTTTCTGTTTGAGAAATGAGGGCAACTTGCCCCTTCAACTTGTTCTGTCGAGTACTCTCATTCTCTTTCTGTCTTTTTTTTCTACCTTCTCTCTCTCTCTCTCTTCTCTCTCTCCCGCTCCCCCTCCCTTCCCTCTCCAGTTCCCTGTGCCTCAGGCAGTTGTGTTCATTAACCCTGGATGTAATTATTTTTGTTTTAGTCTCATATTGCTGACATTTCAACTCAGGGGCTCCTCAATCAGGATTAACCCAAACCGCAAGAAATCACACTTCACAGCCTTTTCTTACAGCAGCGCTTGTTGCCTCCAATTTCAGTCAAATTAAAGGTTTATTTTATTTAGTCGTTTTTTTCACTTGGGCCCTGTACCGTGAGAAAACAAACCAGACTGCTTGCCTTTGATTTGCTGGTTGCTAGTGGCTTTCTCAGTATCCCCTACTCTCTCTCTCATGGTAGGCACAAAGCAGTCCTCTGTGCAGGCACTGGTGCTAAAGATCGGGATCACACAGGTGGTAGCAGTATGACCATCTGCTACGAACCACACTCCTCTCATATATTTGCTTACTGTGCAACATAGGTGTAACTGCACTGAATTTACTTGTAGTCTGAAGCTTGTGAAATGCTTTCTGAAATCCATTCTCAAAGTTTCCTCACTCAATGTTTTGATTTTTTCCATAGGATTTTCTCTATAGAGAGGCCTTCAACTCTTGATATATTGTCAGCTTGACATTTTATCAGTGTGTTCAGTCTCAGTGTGTAATGTAAATACTGCAGATTTAAAGTAACAATCTAGTATATACATGCTTGGCCTTCTCGAAGCTGTGTTTCCCTCTCTTTGCCTTGGGGGCCTTAAGGTCCACAGGAACCCTCAACTTGTCTTCCTGCCCCGGGGGCACTTAGTCTCAACACAGTAGTAATAAACTCTCATCACTCTGAGTCAGGGGTGTGTGTATGTCAGTCTGTTACTACTAACTTGTGTGTGTGCGCAGCAGCAGCAGTAGTCATGGACGAAGCAGTAGTTGTAAAATCTCATCACTTTTAGTGGTCCTCCGGGGTTCCTGGACTCCTCTCGCTGTGTGTGGTTTGACCTGCAGTGGCCCTTCAGCCCCCCACATGCCCACTTAGATAAACAGGCAGTAAACACAGGCAGTCGTAGCACCACTCTCTTCCCCTCACAGCATATACAAGGTCTGCAGATGAAAGGACTAGTTCCCGACACTAATAGCCACTAGAGATTACCTTCCACCAGCCTCCTCTGGCTCATAATTAAAAGTTCAGCCACCATGTTCGTAAAGCTTATAATAATACTAGAATACCCGCATTAGATAACATGTCCTGCATCTCATAGACACACTACCTTCACCTGAACTACAAATATAAGCTGGTCACACATCACTACCCCTGTCTACTGCTCAACAAATGTGGCCCTAGTCAGCTTGCATAAATAAGGGTTAAATAAGTGAGCACGTCCACTTTAAGATGCTCTGTGAACACAAGCCACAGCCATGACACTATGATAAATGCAGGCCCTGGTTACATGGGCTGGCTGAAGTTAGGGGGAATGTTTTTTTATTAGCTTATCAGGCTTGCACGCATATCTGAAAATGAGCTTGCAGTCGATGTAAGGCCACAAGGTTTGCCATATGAAATTGTTCGTGATAATTTTGAGTCAGGAGGCTCGTGCAATAACATGGTTTCTGATATCACAAGCTATTTTCTTGGCAGGTCTTGGTCTAAGGAGTAAATGTGTGGTGTGGATTTTAACCAAAGAGCAGGGGTCTTGGTCTAAATTCTTCCACTGTGTGGAGGTTTAGGTAATGACACTAAACAGACTATTGACCAACTATAGTTCAGAGATGAAGATTTCTTGCTGTAGCTGAGCTTGTGGACTATGCCTATTCATTATCCCTGTAATTAATTAAGCCTCTCCCATGTTGAAACTGTGTGTTTTGAAGATAAAATTGAAGGGTTAATTATGATAAGCAATACTCGGGGTCAGATGAGTAGAACAGCTTTTCCTCCAACATGTCTCCTACTCTCCCATTACATTCCTTCAAATGGCGTGGGCCACTAATTCTCAAGGCCCGCTCCTTTGTGAATTTCATGAGTCTAGACAGAAAACGTTTTCATCAAGTGTAAGATTCCCATGGAGACATTCATGTTAGGCTTTTTTGGATCACCTTGGGATTTGTCCCGTCACCACGGCCAAATATGTCATCTCCCCTTTTCTCATCAGCCGACAGACGTCCGAAAGGAAGGGAGATGGATTGTTGGGGAGCTGGCCTTTGCTGCTCTCACCGTCTGCGGTGTCTCAGCGTTGCATGTATAAGGAATGGTGCAGTGGTGTTATGAGATGAACAACAGTCTGCAGAATAAGTCCAGTGTTACGCTGTTCTTAGTTCTGCCTGACAGCAGTGTGTGTGCATCAGCATAGTGTGTTTATGTCTTCATATGGGCATGTTCATGAGAGTATGTGCTTTTTAACACTATTAGTTTATTTTTTTACAAATTAGACCACAAAAGAGAGACAATTGGACCAAGAGGGGATCTTTGTCCCTCTAGATGTAGACTGTGTCCTGATGATAACTCTCAGATTAGAGGTTGAAGGATAAGTGCAGTCTCTCTGGCAGCTGCTGCTGCTGCTTTTCTACCTTCAAAGACTCGTCTTTCCTCCCTCCCTCCCTCCGTCCCTCCGTCCGTCTCTTTTGCTCTTCCTCCCTATCCCCATATATCTCTCCTGCCTTTCCTCCCTTTCTCCTTTCTCTTAACCCACCTCTTTCCTCCCATCATTTCCCTTCCTTGTCCCTTCCCCTCCTCTGTGTTCTTGGTCCCTATCGACCCCCTATCTCCCTCTCCTCCCTATCTGGCCTGTTGGTCTGCAATAAGCCAGTCTGGGGAGCATTTCAAGTGTGTTTAGAGTAGCTGACTCATCACTGCTTTTGTGCCACGGTTTGTTAATGTAGGGCAGCTGATAGTAGTTTGGACGTCCTGTGTTGCAGGTGGCCCAAGCATTCTTTATTTGTGTGTACGTGCACAAGCACGTCCGTCTGTATGTGTGATGTCTGACTGTATTAAATACAGCTCTGATGGGTATAAACACATCTTCCTTATCATCAGTGTGTGTGCAGACATGAGTGACATCCTCCAAAAACAAGACGCACACTCTGCCTTTACTCTCCTGTCAGTGAAAAGCATTCAAACCATGGCTTCATTCAACAGTTACTGATTACAGGCCAAAGATGCAAAGATGCTCTTCCTCTGAAGCTTCAGGACTCATACACACGCACGCACACACACACACACACACACACACACACACACACACACACACACACACACAAACTACATGTCCTTGGTGAGCTATCATGCTTATCTGTCATCTAGACTCATGGAATTTGTAACACAAAGTTTCATGCAAGGGTTAGGTTTTGAGGGTTAACTGGCACACCAGTGAGAGAGCATTAATCTCTCCCTGTCTGCCCTTATCCACCAGAAAAGGCCCACTATATCAGTTTAGCCATGACCTTACTCTAACACAAGACCTTCATGGATCTAAAACAGCCTTATTTAATCTCCCCACTTACTTTGCTAACATGTCTTTGAATATTTTTCTCCATCTGCTGACTTCTAATTGTTCAGTCGTAATCATCCTATCTCTGTTTGAGCTCATCCCTTGTAGCGTTGACACCGCATTGACCCCCTTCCTGGATAAGGAAATCCAGCCAATCAGAACCAGCGTTTCATCGTACTTTACACCCCTTCCATCCCTCTATCCTTTCGTCCCTGCATTGCAGCTAAAATAGCTCATCCTGAAACCATTAGACCAAATTGCTAAATGGTTCAAATGTGCAACCACTTAAGGCTATGTCTTTAAGAGGAGTAATCTTCAATCTACTGTGGCAAGCAAGAAGAGGATGAGGTGGAGGGTGGGAGCGGGAACTGAGTGGGACCCACAGAGACAGAAACTGAGGAAAATAGAGATAGATAAGAGAAGTTAGGAGTTAAGAGATATTAGCTTTTTCGTATAAATATCTCCTCATGTTTATCTCTCTTTCTCCATATCCAACTCACGACCTGGGTTTAAATAATGATATCAGATATAGACTTATATTATAAGTTGCTGAACAAAAACTATGTAATACACACGCACACACACGCATACACACGCACACACACGCACACACACACACACACACACACACACACACACACACACACACACACACACACACACACACACACACACACACACACACACACACACACACACACACACACACACACACACACACACACATATATCCACTGGCAAACATGCTGCTATGTTCTCTCTGTGAAAACATCATTTGTTAAAACCATAATCATTCACTTTAATTGAATTTATTTTGATACACTCTCACTTGTTCTAAGAAAATAGAAATTCTCTCTATGGATCCTAAAGGTTTTTACAAGAACGTTTCCCAACACTTGCTGTGCTGTGTAGGTTTTCCCAGTAAGAAATCCTCTGGTGTGCAGAAAATTATGTTTTCCTCCCATTTCTGGCAGCAGCCACAACGTTTTCTTTGGAATAAATATAAGAACCCAGTAGCTAACATGAGCAGTAATGAACTGAACATCCAAGGAAAAAACATTTAAATGCTGGCTATGCTCTTTTATTGATCTCTGAGGAGTGCAGTGCAAAAATGCCTCATCAGTGGCCGCTTATCACCTAAGATGTTGCCAAAATGGAAAGAGTATTGAAAATGAACTTGACTTCACTCATGGACCGAAAAGACAAATTGCCTGACAGAGACACTCAGACCAGTTGACTCGATGACAGCCAGACCGGTAGAAGGACAGATACAGTACATAGACAGACAGACCAAAGGAGAGGATCCATTGCATATTGCCGTGCAAACATCACATTTTTCAGTGCAGCAGTCCCAGCTTCCTGAGTGACCCCAAATCTCAGCTGGAGGACTTTGATCTGTCACTGAGATCATTACTAAGTCTACTGAACTGACAAAAGGCCAAGCTGAAAGAGTGAGGGAACAGAGAGGTGGAGAGACTTGAAGGTAATTGAAGACAGGATCTCGTCCTCAGTTGTCCCGCGTGCTCTCTAAAAGCTGAGGATTGTGGAGAGAGCTTAAGAGAATGACTGGAGATGGGGTTGGATGCACACTGTCTGGAAGCCACATATATAGAAAGCTTAAAAGCATAAAATCATAAATAACACAACAAAAAGAGATTCATTATTTTTTACAGATTGTTGGTGTCAAATTTTAGCCATATTCTACGCTGTCTAATGATGATAACGAAAACATCACATAGTGAAACACCATTTAATTGTCTCGTAACCACAGCACATCTCTTGTACACAGAAGTAATAACCAATATGTCATTTGTGTGGGTCATAATGGATTGATGTTTAACAAACATTTTAGAACCTCCAAAGCCACTTGTGCAATTACATTGGATCAGTTTTGGGAATCCACATCAAATACAGCTGGAGTTTCCCTAGTGACCCACAAGGAAAAACAAAATAAAGAAGAATGGAAGCTCCTTGCTTGCAGAGAGTGAAATATTTCAAGCTTTTAATGCGATCAAATAAACAAAAGTCCACAGAAAGTCAACATAAGAATGTCTGTAAAGTAACATGCAGATAGGCAGGCAGTACATTTCAAGTGGTTGTTGCTCAGACAGAATGCTTGAGGTTTCCTGCCCCTCTGCATGTTACCGTGTATTACATATTCCTCTTCTTCTCTGTGTTCACTTTGATTTCTGTGCATCTAAAGCTTCACCAAATATTTATATTTTTTGCATATAAACAGCTTCTAGTGTTCTTCAAATTGTTAATATTTGTGTGAAGCCAGACTCACACCATTATTTATTTGACAAAGTATTTACTCTGCTTTTTAATTGTATAACTTCTTCCCGGACATTTTTAGCCTCAACAGTATAAGAAACATTCAAATTGCCCTTTTCATTAAGCTTTTCTATTCGTTACAGTGTAATTCATATAAAAATACTTGGAGGGAACCCCAGCTAATGACAGACGTAGATTTGCTTGACTCCCCCTCTCCCCCCTCATGACAAACTGAGGGAACTCAGCTTGAACTGCAGAGAAAGCCCATGAGCCAGCTGAATGATAGCAGCGATAAGGAGTTTTCAAGGTAACTATGCAAAACTGAAACTGTCTGTGGGAAAGCAGCAGCAGAAGCAGAAGTCTGTTTATTTTAATGAGCTCAGAAGTGTCTCTCCTGTTCCTCTTACATTACATTGGGGCTCATTTAGAGTTCACACAGTGCACTGTATGTCCATGATGGATACGGTAATGATACATTAATGCAATCAGGACCAAGTCTGTTTTGTCTCTCATTAAGAAGGCTAGCTATCTTGCTGACAAGGGCCAGGTCACATTTGGTCGTGACTTTAAGCGTTTTCCTTCGGTGTGATTTGAAGTGAGGGAGACAGAAAGAGAAAGTGTTTGTGTGGGCATATCAGAGAAATGGTGTAGGAGAGAGAGGATAGGAAGAGAGATAACAGCTGGAATAGTCCAAATCGGGACTGCTTGGGTTTCAGCAGCGGCACAGGCACCAATTGTGCAGTGTCTAGGTTGTCTTTTCAACACCATGAGAGATGATGTGGATTTATGAAGGTGGGGAATCTACTAGAAGGGAGATATGTATGGCTATGGAGCCTCTTATCAACATTTGGAGCTCGACAGAGCTGCTGTTCTGCTGCTTCAAACCCCTTGTCTGGCCTCAGGTCTACAGTAAATACTAGGGATGTGCATAGGTCCATTTTTCCATGGTCAAATATTTAGTGTATGTTCTATTTTATGCCATTTAAAACTCCTTTTTAGAAGTTGTTCACATTATAGACAAAAACAATCAGTGTTGGTCTGATTCACGCTTGTTTTACCTTTGTTAAGCTCTGCTCAGCTCAATTTAGATCTTACTCCTGAAGTATATCATTGTGAAATCGCAGTAACCAAATATGAAATATATTTATAGTAAATAGACATTAGTATAGTGTCGTGCACACCCCCCATACACAGGGAAAGTGTTGCCACTGTTGAGTCAAGCACCACCCAAAGCTCTCCAGACAACAGCCCAGACAAAAACAGCAGTGTTTTTGTCTGGATTTGAACATAGAGATGTGTCAAGTCAACAGTAACAACCATGACTCGTCAAACCCAGCAGATGGGAAAGACGCAGCCTCAGGTCTGATGGGAACAGGGATGGAGCTCTCTCTGTTGACGAGATACAGCCCTTTGCTCACTACATACATGTTGACATGCACACATTTTGTACTGTACACACATACATGCTCATCAGTGTGTGTAGAGTACATGCACAGTTTTGAATGATGTATGTGTATGTACATGCATGTAATGTTGACACTCAGACACACTATTACTGCATATCCAGACTTGGCTTTATGTGATATATCCGGTTCACAGGACTTTAGATTTATTCTAGTCATCCCATAAATCATACCGATCCGTGGCCAAATTCTGAGGCCTACTCACTTATCATGTAGATTAGGAAAATGATCTCTTAAAAAAAATACTTTCTCATCATCCACTGTTTTCTATGTTTATGTACTGTATCTCTGTCTACTCTGTCTTTGTCTTTCTCTGTTTTTTCTCTTTCTGAATGTGTGAGTGTAATTCTGTCTTTCAGTGTATTTTCTTGTGTTTCTGTGCTTCTGTCACTCCATCTTTCTTTCTGCCTGCCTTTCACTGATTCCCTCACTGGCTGAATCACTCTCCAGCTTTCTTCCTGCCCATTACTGTTACTGTACCCACAGCCATAGTCAACCTTTACGAGGTGGGTCTAGCCTGTCAGCTGCAGGCTACCGCAGTTGGGCCATGTTGAAAGACAGACACACACACACACACACACACACACACACACACACTTACGCATATACGCTTATATTCTCTTAAAACCACACACACACACACACACACACACACACACACACACACACAGACCCACATATATACCGGCATCCAGTGCAGAGAGTTGTACGGGCCCAGAGTGAGAGCAGCCTTTCCGTAGGCCAGGATCTGTTTCCAGTCAAACTTGCCTGTGTCCTTCCTGAGCCCCTGGGCTCCTGCGGCGGCATTGCCCCCGGGCCGCCGGGTCACAGCACGGCAGGGGAACAGCAGTACAGTGAATGTGTGTCAGACAGTAGTTTGCGTGTGTTTCTGTGTGTGTGAGCAAGGTGTGTGGGTTCATGAGTCAGTGTCTGTTCACTGTCCTACAGCGCACGCAGAAATGAATACAAATAGAAACACTTCCTTATGTTCACAAAGACGCATGTACACACTTCTGTCATACACAGTCACACACACACATAACATATATTGCACGCACTGTTCCTTGCACGCACCCACCCACACACAGCTGAGTCCCTTTTCAGTGGTGTCAACAGCTCCAGCTCTCTCTCTGTCTCTCTCTCACACACACACACATACACACACACACACACACACACACACACACACATTCACAGTCACAGACACACACATTCACAGTCACAGACACACACACCAGTAGAACACCTGTCGGGCAGCACGGCTCGCTCCAGGACACCTTCGAGTCATGAGCTCATCGGAAAAGCAATTAAAGGCAGCGTAGGCCCCGCACGCTGGCGTAATGTTTTGTTTTGCTACTTGGCTTCGAAATTAACCAAACCTGTCAGAAGTCATCTGGCTGACGCGGGCTGGGCTATATTTATTTATTTTCTGTTGGAGAAGCTGGACGCAGGGTCCCAGCGCTGCCTCACGTCCAACAATGAAGCGATTCTGAGGGGGCGATTAGCTGGCTCGAACATGAATCCTCCCCCCCTTCGTCTACCTGGGGGGTGGATGGTGAGCGCCTCCCGCCTCTCTTTGCCTGTCTGTAACTCTGATGCTGGGGTCATGGCCCAGTAGTTGGGAGGTTGTGCCCTCTGTAACCCCAATCAGGGCTTTGGTCTCCACTTTGGGACTTGGTTTTGAACTTGCACTGACCTAACCGCTCCCAGTTTATTGAATTTCATGCTTGCAGTGACTGAACAAAAGCAGATTTTGCATTAAAAAATGTCAATGTATAAACCACGTAACCTGATAAAAAGACAATATAAAGATAGGAAGATGTTTGGCTGTTAGCTCACTGGGGCTGTTGGCCCAGAATAGTGGAGACTGACAGAAGAACCTAGACAGGGCTTAAAGGTTAGAGGCTTTCTCTCAGTCTGGTCTAATGCTCTACCCTAGCCTCAGGCTGTGAGCAGCCTGATGTCAGACAGCCGTAAAACAACACCAGCAGCCCCGTGCTCTCTTTTAACTCTACTGGTCTTAAGCCGCTGAAGAAAAAAAAAAACACCTTTGACATTAATAGGCCCACTGTGGGTGAGTCAAGGTAAGTGTGTCTTCACAGATGCCTGCACGCACATTCTGTGGTTGTGTGGAGTTTCAAAGTTTAGGCCTCTGAGCAGTTTTCTGCTGTTTTCTTGAGGAATCATTTAGGAAGTAAGAAAAAACACCTCTGTTATCATTGTCATCACTTTCTGTAATTACCCATGTGCCACCCTGTTAGAGGAGAGAAAAACAACAGTTAGCCTGCTGCCGAGGTCGCCCTCTAAGCATGGCAGGCCGTTTCATGGTGCTGCACGCTTCAAAGGAGGTGTCACTCTCCTGCAGTTATGTCAACACAGTGATGAAACAAGAAAACACCGTGTGGATGGCAAAGCCTTGGTCTTCAAAGCCTCAAAAGCCAGGTCAACACATTTTGTTTCTGTGTCACTGTCAAACTGGCAGAGAGAGAGAAAAGATTGTTTGCTCTGTTAATCTCAGAAAGAGAGCTTTTTGAGTGGTGTTGTGATGTATCAAAATGGTCATGGCTGTCAATGGCAGAAGCCAAACAGACATGACACGCAGCCACAATAAGATGATAGCTGCTGGCACGACATTGCTGATACGCTGCCAGTTACTTCAGTTATTTAAGCGACTGACTTACTGGACTTTAATACGCTCAACAAGTCAGCACCATTCATCTGGTGATGAGACAATTTTGTTATGATGGAAACTTACATGTGTGGGTTTTTTGTTTATTGTATTTCATGGCAATGAAAAGGCTTTCTGCACTGGCTCTGGCACTGCAGAGCATCCACACAACATTTTCATAAGATATCCTGAGATTGGATGTAGAGAATCTACCCCCCTCCTCCTTCTCCCAAAGTGACCACTTTCTGTTTTCTTTGTGACGGTTCCACCTTAAGTGTAGAATGAAAAGCTGTGCCTTAAGGCTGTATTGGCTTTAATACATATTGATGCTGTGCAAAGACCACAGCTAAGCTGCTCTGGTTGAGAGAGTTATCTGCAATTAGGCATTTTATATCTTTTTATTTGCTCATTTATCTCTGTAATAACTGTTAAATAAACAATCCATCAGCTAAGTTATATGATTTATTGCGCCATGACTCATTTCTGCTGAATGTGCTTTGTCGTGCTCATTGCCTCCCGTAGACCACAATTTAGGGTCAATTTATTGAATACATCTTCACTACTCAGCCCATTCCCAGCCTTTTGGGTCCTGTGCTGCTCATGCTGTTCTGGGCTATGATGAAACCACTTGAAGTCAGGCCCCAGCACTACAGCCACAGCCAAAGCCTATTAAGCAGCCACACTGTGGTATAAGAGTTCAAGCCACAGGGCTGAGGTTATGAATCCTCGTGAGGAGGATGGATGCAGAATGACGAGGAAGGGTGGAGGTATGGTTTCAGAAGGAAGGGTAAAGAGGGGTGAAAGAGGATTGGTAGTCGGGGGGGGCGGGGCAACTAACGGAGAGGTAGAGATGAAGGATACAGACTACATACGTACTGAAGAACAAAGTAATTGAACAAATGCCAATAAGGCTGTCGTTATGTTGCAAGGAAGTTTGGAAGTGTAGATGGATAGGGAAATAGTGAAGAGGGATGGAAGTTAAGGAAAATTATGTAAGTAGAAAGATAGATGAAGCAGTAGAGGAGGAAAAGTGAGTCAGTTTCACTTTATCCGATGAGAAAGTTTCCCCTTTGCCCAGAAAGGATACACCTGGTGAATAATGACCAGACACACACAGACACTAGTACTGATACATGCACACACTATAAAACATCATACATACCACAGTCTTCACACATTACACACACAGAACACACACGTATTTGACAGCGCTCACACACACACATTTCCCAACGCTTATGCTTTCAGTCATACACATTTACTTCACACTGCAAACACACACACACATACAGGCTCACAGGCCACAAATCACTGAACGTTGTAAAAGTGGAGCAAATTAGAGCCGTTTTATTTGCATTGTTCACAGGGAATAACGGTGGAGGGAGTAATTCCTGCCAAGCTAAAGAGGTGGTGTAACAGAAATATGTGTGTGTGTGTCAAGGGAGAGTTTATAATTGTGCTTTGTGCATGCTTTAGAGACATTAAAATGTTATGCAAAACAACAAGCAATCAGGCTTTTTCTGAGGTGAAATGCACACACACATTACATTCACACTTACACACGCACACACACGACTTTGCCTCAGGGCCTGAAACAGAAGACCGGGGTCTTGTCCAAAGCTCCATTAAACTGCAGAAAGTCCTTCTAGAGCTGAAACATCCTCCTATCGTCATGCTGGGACATTCCACGGCACGCCAGAGACCCTGCGCTAATCCTGCCGGCATGGGAATCATTATTGATAGGATCCTAATGCATTACCTCAGGGCCCGCTTATTGTTGGTAAAGATTATTATTTAAGAGTAAACCAAAACCCAGAGAAAGTCTCCAGTTTCATAGAAATTTATCAAAAGAAAATGTTATTCTTGGCTTAGTGTGATACCACTTTGAACAGCACAATTGAAACAAACTGTGCTCCTTGCTGCGCTCCAAGAAGCAGGCTTGATACCAACCAGCAGGTCATTAGGACACAGTGTAAACTGCGCAGGAGTGAAAGAACCTGACACTCAATCTGAACAGATTTGCCCTAAGTCACTTTCACTTGCTGGTTATTACCTTACATTGATTTCAGTGATCCGTATCGGCGTGCCTCCTACTTTGCAGAAATGATTGTGGCTACAGCATTGGAACATTTTTGTCTGTGTGTTCAGATAGTTTCCGCTTTAGTCAATTATTCTGTGTATCTCTTGATCTGGATCCTATTGAACTGTGTTAATCACTGAAGTTTAGTATTGTCAAACCACTGTTGGAGTGCTTTCAGACAACTGGTCTGTGTTTGCGAGCAGTAATTTTGATTTTGTAAAGGCAAGACAGATGTACAGTATATCCTTTCCTATTAGTTTTTTTTTTAACTGCTTTGATTTTCTTTGTCTTTGTTCTCTGATTGTTGTTTTTGTTTTTGTGTTGTCCAGGTGGAGTCCTGCTGGTCAGTGTCCAGGGCATAGCTGTCAATGTGGACCCAGTCTTCTGCACATGGCTGTTGTACCAGCCTCACAGGGGGAGCAGCAGGCAGCAGCAACAGGTACCTGATCCCCTCTCAGGTTCTCAGACAAAAAAACAGTTTCTCTTTCTGGCCCTTGTGTCAACATTTGATCATATTGTGCATTTGATGTTTTACATGGTTAACTTGTAATATTTGTATTAATAAAGTACCTGCAGCATCTTCTACTGTTGCACTCACTCTGAGTGGCTCCGGATAAGAGCCTGAAGCACATATGAATGTCTCCCTCCCTCTCTCCCTCCCTCCCTCTCCCTTGCCTTCTCTTTCACAGCTACCTTTTTCCATGTGCTCTGCTCCCTGTCTTCCATCCAGTCTCTCTCTATTTATTTGACAGGGGTCATGGTGATGGTTATGGACATTGAATGCTCTGTGCCCACACTACACACACTCAAACACACACACTCACACACACACACATGCAGACATGCTTAGTCTGATTGCCTGGGATATAGCCCAGGTTCACCCCATAAAGGCACATAAATATATATAGTACATGAAAGTATCATATTGTAATACTTTAAATGTTTTTTTTTTTTTCAACAAGTTGTTCTGTTTCATGCCTCCTGCAGTTTGGAGGGGCTGTCGGCATGCATGTGTGTGTGACAGACAAAGAGAGAGGGAGTTAATTGCACCAACCCCTTATTCTGGAGGTTGTTACTGTACAGGGGTAAACAGATGTTATGAGTTGAACTGCAGCCAGTGTGAAGGATACACAACACTGGCTGCTGTGTGTGTGTATGTGTTGCAGCAGCGAACGTGTGACTGTGTTCATGTGTGTGTTTCTGTGAGGCCATCTACTTGAGCTGCCTGTCAGGGTCACTTCTCAAGGCCTGGCTGGTTTGGCAAGGCCTTCAGCTGAAGGCCAGACAGCAGCCTGTGAAGGACAGAGGAGAGGACACTGACTGGTCGGGTCAGGATGGCAGGAAATTATGAGTAAGGAGGTAATTGGAGCAGAAAACAGGACAATGAAAGGGACTTTTGGAGGGATAGACAAGGGGAGAAAGTATCAGAGAGAAGTGGAGGCACATGGGGGTATGATAGAGAGAGAACAAGTGTGGAAAGAGGTGGAACATATGGAAGGATAAAAATGAAAACACCAGGGAATGAGGTATGGAACAGAGGAGACAACAAAAAAGGGGAAAGTGCTGGACAGTATCGAGAATGTGCGGAGAAAGGAGAGGGAGGTTGAATTAAACGTAAACTGAAACTACCAGAGCGAGCAGGAAACACAGGAGAAATCAGAGAAGTGGAGGGAGATGGTTGGGGAAGCGGGTAATGAAGAAAAAGGGAATAAGAGGAAAAAAGAAGTTTGAGAACCAAACAGGCATTTGCCTTGGCTGTTTTCAGTGTGTGTGGTAGAAGGAGTTAGCTCATACTATGTCATCTACCAGGAATGAGCGATGGTCATTGGGTAAGGTACCTGTTTTTAGCAGAGAGTATTAAAATGTGGCCAAGCACATATTTTCCAGAAGTGTACAAACTGAATTATATATATATTTTTAATCATTTTGCATTTTCCTTTAACACACCAACCAACAAAACATATAAACATAAAACCGTCATATGGTTTGTTTGTACAGTGCTTTTTGGGATTTGTGTTTAAGCCTCCAGTACAGTGTATTTGGACATGTCCTTCTAATTAAAGTTTATCTTGAACATTCTTTATTTAGATCTTTAACAAACCTGAATATGATTTTCTGGTCAAACCTGACTTTGGCTGACTAACCTACTGGCCTGCAGTGTTTCATTCAGCCTATGTTAAGTTGCAAAAACCTAGGAAGGATTTGGCATCATCCTCCAGTCAGTAGTTTCAAATACTAATGTAATTTGGGGGCCCATTTTTAATCTTACCACAACCAGTCTTTGGGTCCCGACCCAGTCATTGAAAAACAACTGCATCAATGTGTGTATGTGTGTTTACACGGGCTGCAGTACGTGGTTGGCCTGCGGACTTGTGCAGCTGCATCATAGCCTAGTGCTGCTGCTGGCTGATGCTAATGGGGTTTCCTTATTTCAGACCAGCCTTCCACTCTTCTGTCTTTCAGCCATCTCACTGCCAGCCTGTGTGTGTGTGTGTGTGTGTGTGTGTGTGTGTGTGTGTGTGTGTGTGTGTGTGTGTGTGTGTGTGTGTGTGTGTGTGTGGTGTGTAGGTGTGGGTGTGGGTGGGTGTAGGTGCGTGTGTAGGTGTGTGCATGTGTAGGTGTGTGCGTGCATGTGCATGTGTGTTTGGCCTGCCAGCAGCATGGGAGACTGCTCAAAAAAAACAGGGAGCTGTCACTAGTCCTTGTTGGTCTTGGAGGCCTCTGTTGTGTTCCATTGCATTTTTCTTTTCTCTTTCTCTTTCTGCCTCCTTTTCTGTCTTGCATTGCACTCGGCATCATGCTTCTGATTTATTAACCCAGATCTTTAAAGCTGTCTAAATCTATCTCTGGTTCATGGCCTTACTAACACAGAACAATATCACTAATGACTGAATTAATCCATATTTAATGCAAATGCATTCATGTTACAATAAAACATATTTTCTTTCCCATGGCCTCATATGTGCTCAGTCATGCTGTGCTGTCATTGCAGACTCCAGGTTCAGTGCCTCTGGCCAAGAGGAGGGAAGACGAGGTGTCGGTAGGGAGCACACCACTGGCCAAACAACCCTCCAATCAGGCCTCAGACTACGCTAGTAGTCCGGTCAAAACCAAGACAGTAACAGGTAGGTTTACCAGCCCCAGGCTGTGCCATTAGGTATAATACTGAAGATATTACTGTGACATTGCATGCCATACAATAACATGACATTGAATCTGTGCAGCAGAGAGGTTTACACACATAAAGGGAGCAAGGTTGGCCCAAGGTTCAGTAAAATATCTATTCACAGTGTTTGTTTTCAGATGTGATTTGTGTAAAGATTAATATACAAATGAAAACTGCAATGACATTTACTTCTCCCCTGATATTTGAAATAACTGCCACTGATTCTATATTTAAGGATATGGTCTTTCAGTAGTGGAATAACAACAATTTGCTGTATTTAACCTTGTTTCTATGCAATGAATCCATGTTACTATGTGGTTACATAACACACTACAGCTTGCTGACACATGAGTGAACCCCTTTCTCAGAGGACACCACATATCCAGGCATGTCCTCCTCTGTTTTCCTCTTCGGTAGTATTACTGTGGGCTCTGGATGCCCAGAATAGATGAGTGGCTTGGCTGCGTGGAGCCTCCCTCTATGCCAGTTTTCCACTTTCTGGGACCCCCCTGTTCAGAACAAACACATTCAGTGCACATACACACACATGAAGAAATCCAAAGAATACACGCACTTATCAGCACACACAAACATGGAGGTATGTGCATACATACAGCCAGGTTAATAATGCATGTCCACACCACAAACAGACACTCACACACCCATGTAGCACCGCTGTGGCCCTTCCTTAGATACTTCCCTGAATTTTCCAAATCGATAGTATCTCTGAGTAGGACATTTCTGAACCCTTTGTGCAGAGATGGATAGATTGGAGAAACAGAGCAGAGAAGGACAGGGATTAGGGAGGATATATGCAGTTCTGTACCTTGTCATGGATGTGTCTGCTTGCTTTAGTGTCAGGAACACACCAACAGTATCCATAATCTTTTAGGTTCTTGTTGTTGATGGTGGTAGTTACTGACAATCCATCAAGTGTACAAATGTAGAGAAAAAAAAGCCCTTGTAATGGTATTTTCATCAGTGTGAGGAATCTGTTTAGTGGACCTCAGGGATACTGTGTTGTGATCACAAAAACTACCTAAAGCACACGCACATACTATACAGTACTCATGTACTCCTGCCTGGGATGATGGCTGCAGCAGCACTGCGTTTAGGAGCTGTCCATGACACAACACAGAGCCGCACTGACTGCAGAAATGGTTTTCATTTAATACTCATATAGTGTATTTATGAACCTAATAGCCTACCTTCTCTCTCTTATGTTCCCCTATAGATATTTAATTAATGTGATCCAATGGGAAGTCTTGGCTGGCTTCATGTAACCGAATTAGTTACAGAGTTTAAAAAACGAATAAATAAATACATTAAAAAGTCTTCCCAGTCTCTACTGTTTGACTCTCACAGTGTTTAGGCTCCAGGTCCTCTAAACACTTTAACGGTTGAAACGTTCTCTGCCAAAGCATCGCAGTGACGAGTCAGGGGAAATAAGCAAGTGGTTGTTTGTCTTTTTTTCTTCTTTTTTAAGTCCCTGGGAAATGTGTTCCCAACAGGAGTGATGAATCCCTGTTTTGGGTGAAGTCATCCCATAGCTGTAAATAACATTGCATGTGTATGACGTTCCCCCATGTCAAGTGTTTTGATAGGAAAAATGCTCCTTTGACATTTCAGAGTCTAAAAAGGGCCATTAGGGCTCTTTCCCTGCTCACTTTAAAAGCTCGGAGCTGAAAGGTCACGCTGCCTTTTCCTCCCGGTTTTCCCTCTGTTCCTTGTTTCATCCAATCTGCACTAATGGCTTTTCCATACCGCAGCATCTTTGCTTACTCACATCTCAACAGTATATTGTCTCATTAGGGGTCGTCAGTAAACAGTCACCCTGGCTCCAATACTGCACACAAAGCTAAATCAGGCTGTAGCTTGTCAGCAACACTCAACTGACTAAAGTACACTGGCTATCAATGTGCATGGTCTTCCTATCCGCCAGCTGTCGATCTCTGTGACTGGTTCTCCGTCTTGCTGTCTGACTTTTTGTTTTTCTGTCTGTGAAGCTGTTTTTCTGTCTGGCTAGCTGTCTGTTTGTCTTTCTGTTAAGTTTTTCTAGTTTTTTCTTGTAGTCTTTTCTTTTTCTCAGTCATGCTGTCTGCATTTTTGTCATTCTGTCTACCACACAGGTGTTTGTTAATGACTGTAAACAAAGCCTAGGCTGAATGTTAGAATTAACTGACGACACACACATACGTAGTGTGTACAGTGTGTTTGCTGTTGAAACGTTAAGTGGTCAGCACATCTGGCCTAAAATTGTGTCTGTTGGAGTGTTTAGTGTTAGACCTATTTGTATAAAGCATCTCATTGTTGAGCTACATTAGTTAGTTAGAAACATATACTGAGTCAGACTCAAGTTCTTTCTTATCCAAATATTTCTCTTGTGAACTTAAAACAAGACATTGGTAACTAGGTGCTGGTACTGTATTTTTCTGCAATTCAACCCTCAGTGCTCCCACTCCCAACACTCCACGTTGGAATAGAGCTCGCAAGTAAATGAATAGCATCTCGTCTGGAAATTGCTGCGGTGTTACAGGAGTAGATGTAATGAAAAGTTACAAATTGTTTCCGCGAGCAATCAGAATAAGAAAAGGGCAGAGGCATTTAGCCCTTGTGGTTTTAATCATGGTGTAACAATAAGCCTCCCTGCTGTCAGAAGATCTTGATAGACTACAACACTACAGAGGGGCTTAGAGCACAGCAGGTACTCTTGTTTCCATTCCACCTTCTCCTTGTTACATAATAATGCATGCTTCCTGCAATTAACTATTTTGTTTCTCCGTGTGCAAAGATGACTTTATGTTTTAAGCCACGAATGAAGAATGTTGGATTGTGGTGATACTTGATACACTGTTTGAGATTCATAAGTCTAAACTCTGTTCCACCTCATTTCTCTTAGTAATCTGGTGGCCCTGTGATTAATTGGAGGATGATAAATGAAACGTTAATTTTTTCATATTTCCCAGGGTAGCTGGCCATGGTGGGGTAGATACTTGATAAACAATCTTGATATGTAGACTGATCTGTCCTGATATTCAGCTTCCCTTTGGGTAATAGTTGATTAATACAAAAGTTTGTGGAAAGAGGTTTTTGCTGAGGCAGCTCAGGTAAAAGTCCACCCAAAAACAGAATTCACATATGTTAACCCCATAACTGTACACAGTTTAACTCATGGTTAGCCAGGACTCCTATAAGGCTCAAGGTCATGGGAATAACACATGTGGATTCTGTTGTTGGGGTGGATTTTTCCCTTGTAAAACCTTCACCCCAGTCACCTCATGAGAAGAGCTGCTGACATCTAACATGTTATGATTGGAATTAGGCTCTCTAAAGATGATTTATTAATTGCTTTACCATGTGTGGAGCATACTGTGAATAAGGAGCTGGATGTTTAAACACAGGAGGGAGATGATGGGAGCTCACTCTGGGTCAGCCAGGGTCAGCCCTTCAATCCAACTTGGTTATTAGTTTATCATGTTTGCCTGTGGTGTTTATACTTTGTTGACTGTTAGCTGGACATAAAACTGTCTTCTGCTTTTTCCTGTCTTCAGGATGCATTTCATCTCTAAAGCCATTTAGCCGCAGCTAGTCATCTGATGGATTTTTCTGAATCTATTTGTAATTGCTGCGTGTTTACCCCAGGACATCCGATCCAGCTGTTTAGCGTAGGAGGAATCAATAAGCCACAATGATTTACTGAAGGGTAAAGCTGACGTGAATGTAGCAGAGAAATCACCATTGTGTCTTGATGGACCTTAATCTCATCAGTTGTGACGGAGCAAGGTTTTCAGGCAAATTAATAATTGCTCTGAGAAATAAATTGTGTTGTTGTAAGAAATGAATTGAAATGGTCCAGCTCATTTTCCCTCTCTGGAGCGGGTACATAGAAAGACATTCTTTTTTTCTTCTTTTTACTAAATTATCATTTGGCCTTTTCCTCGATAGCTCTAATGTGCTTGTTTTAACGTGACTCCAAATAAACGTCCAGATATATGACAAGGTCGATTTTAGTTGCGGGTTTATTGCCGGCATATAATTTCTCAGGGGACTCTAAGGGGGTTTGTAATCACTGCAGCAGACGTTTTATTTTTCAGTCTTCAGTCATCTATTTAGGTAAACAGAGGAGAGATGTGCACGTTGTTTGCCAGTTGGAGTCAACACGTGTTCGAACTGCCATTCACAGGGATGCACTGGGGAATAAACACATAAGGCTGGCTCGGGCTCAACGGGGGCAGCTAGCCAACTGGACTGCCACTGGTGCTGCTACTCAGTTGACCTTCAGGAGAAGACGTCATGAGGTTCTTGTAGGAACCATAATGCTGGTATTTTGTTGCAAATTAATTTACAATAAGTGTGCAAGTCACAAATTCAGCCCCTGAATGCTCATAATGTGTGTATGGCGTCGCAATCCTGGATACTCCCTGCAAGGTTTCCCTTGAGTCACTTTGTGAAGAGCTGCTGATTTTAAACATGTTACAAATTAAGTTTTTTAAGTTGCCACTTTTCATCCCACAATAATAGTCCTTCCAACTGCCTCAATACTGCTGTTAGACACTTATTGAAACACACTGAAAGAAACAATGTGCATTCTTCAGAAGGCTCCTTTCAGAAACTGTATCAACTGATTCATCCTTGAGGCACTACAGTAAGACTCTCTGCTCCTGGATACATACTGGATACACCCCCCAAGACACTCTGAAGCCCCCAGTGTGTACTCTAACCATGCATTAAAGTGGTCAATTCAAAAATATAAGTTAACAGTTTACATGTCCAGAGCGTGGTTGTTTGAAATACTATTATAAGATTAAATGACCCGATATGCTGGATATATGGAATATTGATATAGAGCGGTGTTTTGTTCCGCCTGATTATAAACTGGCGAGAGCAGCGTCTTTCTGTGCCTATTGATTATCATAGTTTTCCACTGGAGCTATTGATTTCCCCACAGAAATCACCTCAGGGAATTACAGTAAAATCATAATCCACTGGAAGAAAATCATTTTCAGAGTTTTTAGCAGTTCAAAGCCTCCTCAGAACAATTGCACTCGCTAGATGTCCCTGCTTCCAATTGGCCGTTTGAACGCATGCCTGGCACTTTTATGATGTAAAGAGAGTGTTATGTTGTTTTGTTACCACATTCAGCCTAGCTACAGTTTCGTAGTAATCAAGGGGGACTTTCCTGCAGGCTTTTGTAAGGTGCCTGTTAATGTGTAGGCAAATGTACAGAGACACACAGAACCAGTTCAGTGCAGATCATTTCCCCAGAAAGCACTGAGGGCAAGGTGATATCATACTGGGGCTATGGGGCTGCCCAGCTCGGATCTCAGAACCCATATCCACTCAGCTCCATTTGGCAACAAAATATTTCACCCTGTCTCTCTTCTTTTCTGGTTTTGGTCATTGCACATGTTAAATATACAGGGTACATGTTACAAGACACCGCTGACTTTCAGAACCAGCATTGGCTGAATTGGACCGAAGCCAGTTCCGGTGGATGACAGAGACTTTGAACACAGAACATGGAAAAAGATATTATAGATTTTTTTTTGCCAAACACACTGGTCTGCTCACATAAGGCAACATATTTCTCTTTGAATTGGTTTGCCTTTTAAACTGGTATGTGCTGTGTACACATACTGTACAGACACTCATATTTAAGGATTTTATTTTCTTGGTGGTTTTCATGCTAAATGTTTTGTTCTCCCTTTTCATTATGGTATGGCTCTGGTTGGCTTATACAGTGGGTCAGTGGGGTCTTAAAAAGTGTAAAATTCAATAATCAGAATTTTAGCCCTAAAAATGTCTTAAAATATCAAAAATATGATGAACTGAAATTAACCTTACTTAAAAATATTTGTATTGATCATGCTGTAAAAACAAAATAGTAATGGAGCTATTACAGATTTTCCTTCATACCTTCATATTTTTATTTTATTTTTTTATAATTTGGCCAGAATGTAAAAGAAATAGGTCTTAAATTGTGTTCATAATGGTTTCAAAAATGTCTTAAATTTTACTAAGCCTGTTATATGATAATATATATTTCTGGTCAGTCCATTAGGTACTGTTGTTACTGGTCAAAGTATATGGTCAGACTAAATATTCTGGTGGATAGACTATAGAGGCTGAGGTTTTTGACTTGATTTTTAAAAACTAAACACAAGACTGGTCATTTAACTCGCATCAAGGTTTGTTTGAATGTTGCTTAGTAACATCATCACAGAAGTGTTAACGGTTGTTTTTGTGTAATTATCCTTTACAAGAAAGGCCGTGGAACGACGACTTTGAAAACAAGTTGTTTCTCCTCAGTTTGAGGTTGATTTCTGTCTGCCCGCACAATTACGCCACAAATTGGTTCACATAAAACTAGCCTCTAAGTATTTTCTTTATTTGTCCCTAATGAATGTTCTTGTTGGCAGCAGCACCGTGTTTCTGATCGAGAGCCTCCCAAGTCCCGAGCTTCTCATTGTTCTCTAACATCTACCAGAGTAATGATCTCACTGGCTTTCCTTTTCAATCCTAAAATTAGCCGTTGGCGCTCTGAGAACATACATCTTGTGCTGAGAAACCTATCCTACGATCTGGCTGTGCTTCTTAAAGGTTGGAGCTAGGACTGTTGTCTTAGTTCCTGTCTGCTAGTGGTCTGGATGATAGGATTAGATGTAATTTTCCTGTTTACTGGGAGGACCAGAAAAAGAGAAATGGAAACATTTGCATTGTTCATGCTGTAAATCTGCAAGGTAGAAGACAAAATGGTGGTAGTCACGGCTGTGGCCCTCCCAAAAAGTTTCCCGTACTGATGGCTTTTCTGTGATCTCAACCGTAGTGCGTCAGCAAAAAAAAAAAAAAAAAAAAGGTGGGGGACAGGGGGCATGTGGGGGTTGGTGGGGTTGGGAACGGGAAAGAAAATCCAGGTTTCATGGTTGAGAGACATATTTTGGAAAGACATAAATTGATATATTTTGGAGAAAGGAATGGCAGAGAGAAACTAATATATACATATATATACACATATATAAAATAAAACTGATGAGAGGACTTCATGCCGAACTACACAGTCATACATAACTATAATCCGGGCCCAAGTAGCCTGATGGAAGTCAGGCAGGTTTTTATTGGCTGCTGTGCGCTTTTCAGAAGGGGATAATATTTTCATTGCGGAGTTATTTATATAGTTTAATTTTTCTGGTAAAGTCAATAATTTATCAAGGTAATGATGGTTGGACTGGGGAAAGAAAACAAGAAAAAGAAGGAATAATGAGATAGGAGGCCCCCCCTGAGAAGAATGGCTGCAGTCTACAGGGGACTCTACTCGCTAGATTGGAAGGTCTCTGGCCTCTGCACACTTATGAGCCCATACAAACCTCACACTGACTTCCAGGACACACAGAACAGTCTGTGGGGAATGGATTTGTCCTTATGTATCCCTTTTTCTGCTTTTATGAATGATAAGGGTATTAGGCTTTGTGGATGTTGGCTGTGGTTTTTGAGGTCGAAGTGAGAGGAGCAGAGGGAAGTTGGGGTTGAGCTGTGGTTCCTCAGACGTAGCGTGGATTAGTGCGCAGACTGGAGAGGGTTTAGTTCAGATGACGGAGGAACAGGAGGGGATTGGAAACCAGGTTGAGATGATTTCACAAAGGACGTTTCAAAGGGTCTTGGTGTCACACTGGGAAGACGTGTCTTTTTGTTTTCATTCTTTACGTCTTGTGTCACGGTCTGGCTGGCAGAAGCTCTCTCCTCTCCTCTTTTTTTAGATAAGTATCTCAGCTGAATATTGCGCAGATTGGACCGGCCTTGTTGTCTATGATCACTCTGAACTCTGATGATAATGATGATGAAAGTGATGACGATTGCGATGAGAAATGTGTGTGATCCTCTTCTTGCTTTTCTTCTTGCCAGAGACTTCAGAGTGTGTCTCCACATGCCTGATTTGAAAAGTCTCCACAATTACCTTGACTGGTTTAGGGGACTTCCTGAAGCACAGCTGGCAGACAAAGTTATCGTGCGGTGTGTACGTGGATGCTGTGTGTGTGTGTGTGTGTGTGTGTGTGTGTGTGTGTGTGTGTGTGTGTGTGTGTGTGTGTGTGTAGAGAAGTAGAAATAAATGGGCACTTGCATTCCCCATTCCTCACCCGTTCAGTCAGCCTGGCCACACCAACACTTTTTTCATGGCGGCTTCAATAACCCCATAACAAATGGAGTCACGTAAATATTTAAATAAACACCGACGTGCATCCAAAACAAATAGGGGGGCAGGTTTATTAAAGAGCCCCATTGCTGCCTCTGCTCGCAGCTGTACCAGAATATACAACACTTCAACTCACTGTAAACCATTTGTAATAGGGAACATACCAGAAAGATAGCAGGCGGCATGGGGAAATGCCGAGATTCCTCAATGAGGCTGTTTTTATTGGGAAGGACATGGATACTTTGTGCCATTGTTGTGAAGACTGTTAAATCTGTAGTGGACGCTCTTATGATGTTAGTGTCGTGTGACTGTGAGTGTATAAGAGCGAAGTTGTGTGTGTGTTCATGCGTGTTTTCAATTGCGAGCGGGAATCACACTTTGGTATGATGTGCGATTTACACCCGCCACGCCACACGCCCTCACACATTTTACCGCAGTGTTACGGCAGTGTTGTGTTGTACATTATGAAATGAGGCAACATTGATTTGTTTCTCGCCTTAATGTCAACGTGTTGTAATGGGGCTCTGGTCTCTGTGTTTTCTCTGATCACTTGACACATGCTCAGGCTGTGGACTTCAAAGACCCGGGCCTTTCACTTGCTGGGAGATGATGGAGCTGTTAAAGAGGATGAATAATCACCATCAGAACACCAGAATGTTTATAGAGGACTGGACCAGCAGCTCCACACACCAGCTGAACACCAAGAGAGAGAGACAGAGGGAGTGGTTGGAGAGAGTGAGAACAAAACAGAGGAGGAAAGGAAAGGGGAAGGGTGTATGACCAGAGTTTGGCCAATAAGATATTAGCCTAATGGCCTAACAGAGGGTGAAAATGAGGACATGGCTGAGATGGCACGAGGCAGGGGGAATAACCCCACTTTAAGAGGACTCTGAGGACTTGTTAGGCCTGGGCAGGTTTAAGAGCTTCGGGCGCTCCTGTCATATTTCTCTTTCATTTGAATTTAGACCTCTTGTGTTCTCTCTGTCTTTCTCATTCTCCGTCCCCGCTTGCCTCTCTCTTTCTCTCAATCCCCTCCCTGCAGGAATGGCGGGCGCCAAGTCACTATAACAAGATATGGCAGTTTCATTCCAAATAATGACCCCAGGATTAACAAACAGAGTCCTGGAATGGTATTTAAAACAAAGCGGAGAGCTGGATGCAGACTGGACTTGCATTGTTACTGCCTATGCTGTACTTTAGCACACTTTCTGATTGGCCTAACAGACTCTCTCTGGGGAAGGGCTTTCACAGTCTGGCCTACCCCCAAAGTCAAATAAGGACTTAAAAAAATAGATGATCATTTTGGTTCTTTCAGGTGAAGGTCAGCCATAAGGTCTAAAGAATTAGGGCAATAACCAGTTTTTAGATGCAAACTGCAGCCAGTGTCACCTTTGGGGCTCATAAGAAGAGTGATGGGTTCCTCTAGAACATGAGTCAGATTAGATATTTGAAGGTTGTATTGATTTGAGGTGAAAAGGTAGTGAAAGGTCAGGGCGTTATGAAATGAATTTAATGGTAATTGCTCTAACTGCCTATGGCCTAATTTCAGACTCTGGGCTGACGTGTGTATATTAATACTCACTGCATGTTGTGCATTAAAAATTAGTTACGCAGATTTATGTGAGTGAATCCTGCTTGTAACACACTCCATACCTACTCATGTAAGCTTGCATATTCGTAATTGTGCATAGTCTCCAACTTCTAGTCATGCAGGGTCCACTCCACCCTCACACTAACACTCTCATGGTGTGTAATAGAATAGTTTGGTAAATTGGAGGGACATGGTCCTGTGAGTGTGTGTGACTAGGATTGATGTTTTTGAAGCTCTGTTTATTTTAAGCATTCATCAATGATGATTACTGAGGGTATGAACTCATTTTGGGGTCTGTTTTAATGTTTTTTCTGTTGTGTGTTGTCAGGGCAATGTGTGTATATATGTTTGTGTTGTATTTTCCCATGTGGTAAGGGACTGTTTGGTTGGGCAAGGATGTATTCTGGACATTGTGGGGGGTAACCATGACTTTGACGTAAGTAGTGAGACTGTGGTATTGCCGGTGATAACCACCAATGGAGTTAAAATCACACCCACACTAACACACACGTACTTGTCTGTGCGCACAGACATTGACTCATGCACACAGTTAAAAATCGGACACATGCAGATACACAACATTGTCAGAACCTACTTTACAAATAAACACACACACACACACACACACACACACACACACACACACACACACACACACACACACACACAGCATGCCTAGTCCTTGGGGTAAACTCTCCTAGGTCTAGACAGCTGGGCCACATGACAGAGAGCAGCAGCCACAGAGCTCTGTCATGTCTATATGGATCCCCTGCAGAGATGAACAGGAAACGGCTCTCTAATGCAGTGTGACAGGAATACTCTAAAACACACACAGCCCTCTTCAACAAAACACTATTGACAACCCAATGATATCACAGCGGTTTATGCAGCACTCTCTGCACATTACTCAATGAAAGACAGTCCATGAAATACAATCTGTCCTGTCAAAGTCAATTTTTGCCATCTGTGACTATATGGATATTTAGTTAAGTATACGAATGTTGGAATTGGTTGTGTACAGGGCTCACATAAACAGTGTAGCTGAAAAATAAGAATGAGGGAGAAGGCACATTGGAAATTATGGGTGTATAAATGTATAAAAAATGTATATTTTATGTATAAAATGGACTGTGCAGTCAAAGTCCTATGCTTAGCACGTAATGATGCAACACTGATTGTGGCCATCATGACAAATACAGTCCATTTCCTAGTCCCTAAATGCCAGAAGCACCTGGATGCTGAGTGTGAGAAAATACTGTAGGAGAGTCCAGACACGATGAGCTTGGCCTTCACTCTGCTTTTTACACACACACACACACACACACACACACACACACACACACGCGTGCACCTGTGACCTTAGTCCCTCAGCCATACATACACACACATTTCCACCCACAAATTTCAAGGCAAGTTGCCACAGCGACCACAAACCAGGGTAACTAACCATCCTTTTTGTCTATTGCCCCGGCAACACACTCTTGTTGCCATGCCAACCCGTTTGGCTGTTTTAGTGATATTTGGGAGAGTGGAGTCTGAGGAGGCATGGTGGTGCTGTGACATCACCGCTGTTTCATGACAAGTGTGGGAAGGAGCTGCTGAGCAAGGCAGACCTTTAAATCATGGAATATCTCTTAATGTGTCTTCAGAGAGACCCCCCCTTCCCTCACCTCTGACGCCCTGATGGCTTTAACATCCGCAGACCTCAGGCTAACCTGGTAGAGTGTGTGTTCTGTCGATGCCTCTGTCTCAGTCCCTCTTTTTCTGCTTCTGCATCTCTTACGCTCAGTTTCTTCTATCTGTCTGTCTTCCTTTCTCACAGCAACTGTCTCTTGGACTCTGAATTTGTGTTTTGACCCTCTGGATCATACAGCTAGCTAATAGCGAGGAGGTTGTTGCTGTGTGATTTGTGTGCTTGGCTGTTGCCATGAGTGTCAGTACAGACAATCGGCCTTCGTCTGGACCACAGCAGGGACACCAGGACATGTCATGTCTAGAATACTGTGTGTTTGTGTGTGTGTGTGTGTGCGTGCGTGCATGCGTGCGTGCATGCATTCTCTCAGTTCTCATAGTTCCCTTTCTCGCTGTAGGAGACAAGAAACCTGAGTGCACCATTACATCACCTCAATGAAGTGTCATTTATACATCATATAACATGACACTGTACAGCAAATGAAAATAGCAGTGAGTTATGAAGAGAGTTAAATAAAGGATGGATGCAGGACAGTATATTTTCTCACCATATGTTGATTTTATATAATACGTTACAGGGTGCTACCGTACTATGGATATTTCATCACGGGACCAAAGGTTTAAACAAACCTAACTCACATTAATACGTGCTGCATACAGTACTGAAAAATGCCAGAATACGACTGATTATTAAAGAAAAGCTGTTTTAAAACAATGAATTTATCAAATGTTTAATCACTTTCCTTTTTTTTTTTTTTTTTTTACCAGAATCACGTCCCTTGTCCATTCCAATGAAGGTGATGCCTGACACAACAGCAGAGGAGTCATGGACAACCTCAGAGGAGAGAATGAAGGAGTATATCGCTCATGCCTGGGATGCTGTTAAACGCCTTACTCTACAGGTACCAAGTGATACTCCCTACCTTTATTGTTGTTATTGTCTCTGTACCCTGTTTCCTCTACTGAGCTGATCTTGGATTGTGGTCCTTTGATGTTGTTCATCAGTGATGATCAGTGATGTGCAAGATTTCACTGTATCTAGTCCTGTTGGGGCAGAGTGGCTCAGTGGCATATCCTTGTACTCCCGGACTCGGGGTCAAGCCCCCATGTCAACAAGAATCCACCTTGCTGAAATATTCGTGAGCTACACACTAAATTCAGATAATTGCAATTAGATTCTTTGAAATCTGGCAACCACATACTGTTTAACAATAATGTCTTCAAATGTCTTGGTCTGGGGTGACTGAATAGCTTACCTTGTATAGCTGGTACCACCCCCCCCCTCCCCCCGAAAAAAAGAAAGAAAATGTCCAATGTCCTGGCCTACCAATTTATGCCAATACTTACCACATTTATCTTTCGGGTTCAAGCTTATTGCTCCTTGACTTGACCTTATACAGAAGTTATTGGCTGTCACACATGTCCGGGAGCAGCTTTACATTTCTAAACACCAGCCTCAAATCTACTTTAGAGACCATTAACCCACTCCCTTTTCGCCTCTTTCTCTCCTTTGTTACAGTAAAGTACTGAGGTTTAGCTCAGCCCAGCCCAGCTTAGCTCCCTCTGTACTTGTGGCCATATGGCTCCCAGGGACCTCTGTTAGCTGTTAGCCCATTAGCCTGTTTTACATACAAATGCATACGTAGCGTCTCATGTCCCTTTGTAGCGGACTGACTTTCTGGTTGACTGGCTGGCTTGCCTGATGTCCCTGTCCGTCTGTTTAAGTGTCTAACTGGATAGTTAAGTGCTCCCATTGTGTGGCTGCTTGCTGCATCTTGACTGGACCAGTTAGCAGAGCCCACATCACAACCAGCCCCATCTGAAGTGCATCAAGAAGTGCTGACAACTCTTTGACAGGGCTCCTCTTGATGCAGGGACGGGACGTCATGGTGTATGCACACGTGTGTGTCTGTCTACGCACCCAGTGTTCATGTGGTACATTACTGATTGCTGCATATGGATGTCTTTGTGTTCAGTAGTCTGTTAGGTTTGTTTGTGACTTCTTGTCTAGAGAGTTTTAATTTTGTATTTTAGTTTTTTATTTTTATTCAAATATACAGTTTTTTGGTTGGCAGCTGTAGACATCAGAACTGTGTTAAAAAACTACACATCTTCTCATTATGAGAGACCTGATCAGGATGTCTCAGATCACTAGAGCATGGAAGTATTCTTTGACTGTTGGTTTTCTCTGTCAGCACACAGTCAGACTCAAAAAAGGTTATGGTTACATTGTGATGTCAGCAGACTATCAATTCACAGATCATAACTTCACTGGATTCTATTTTCATACCTTTCCGGCGGTGTACTGTTATATATGCAGGCAGTTCAGCACAGAAGTTTTCTCTTAACAGGTTTATTTGGGGCAGCCGGGATACTCTGTTGCAGGGAATTCAAAGTGCATCTGAATCAGTCTTTAATTGGAATATGGCTTATAGGCAAGTTTCTTTGTGCATGTAAACAATAACCAACGAAGTCCAGCAACAACCATTCTTAATTCATCTTAATTCTCATTGCTAGGACCACACAAACCGGTGTCAGTCAAACATGAAAGAGAGCATGACGCATTTGAATTGAAATAACGCTCCAGAGCCCAGGTCCCCTGTCAGCCCATTGAGCTGTTTACAGTACTTCCACAAAAGTTAACTCAACCCTCTAATAGTTTGCTGAGCCCGTCATTGCCTCCACTTTCCTCTGTCCCCTTCGGCTGTGCGACCGGGACCACACCACGTACTGTAGCGGTAATTAGGAAACAGTCTGTCCTGTTGACATGGGAGTGGAAGCGGACCAAACCGAACGACCCGACAGCTGGTACCCCAGGCCTTGGATATCCCCAAACTTAAACCACTCCATTTATTTTAGTGTGGTGTAAACAGAATACCTAATGGCTCACACTTCTGCTGCACATGTGCCCAATCTGGCATGCAGGGCTTTCTCCGTCTTTAGAAGAGAGAGGAGCAAGAGGGATGGAGCAAAGTAAGGGAATGAGATTGGGGGGAGAAAGTTACAGAAGTATTTATTATTCTACGGCTGCTGAGACCACTTAAGGCTGTTTGAACAGAAAAGGGACACGTGATAGCTGGTGATCGTGTAAATTGGTTTAAAAAATCTCATAGTCCTGGTCTCATGATGGTTTGTCTCCGTGACATCAATTCTTTCCTACAGATTCACAGCAGGAGGCAAAGGAGGTAGTGGTCTTGCACAGATGCTAGACTGTGGGCTCATTTAAATAGGAGTAGGTAAGAAAATAGCGATAATGCAGAATGGAAAAGGTAGGGTACATGAGGTTTTCATTTTCAGCTATTTTCTGTTGTCATTTATTCCACCAATGTCAGCAGTTCACAAATAGCCCAGAACACTTGGAATAAAACGTGTTCTATATTTTCATTTTAGTATCTAAGTATTTAAGTTGTTTAAGGTCTGATGCACTTTGCTGCATCATCCCTTATCTTACCTCAAGAAACAGCATAACCTCAAGAAAAATCTGTGTAAGCAATTCTGTCCCATTGCTCTGTGCATTTCATTACAGTGTGACTCTATACTTGAATATGGCTTATGTAATGTCTTACACACATATCCCACTTAAAGTCTAAAACAAGAATAGCAGCTGGAAAAATCAGAACATGCACTGTTTCTATTTGTAGCGTTCTGCTCTAAAATCATTCTTTACACCATACTTGTCTTTTTCAATGACAGACATAGTTAGCATTGATTCCTGGTGATGGCCCGTCATGCGTGGTTTGGGCACAGATTATTATCTGAATCCATGAGTGTCACGCTCTATCTGTAGCTGAGTGCTTCAACCAAACCCCAGAGATGATTCTGAGCCATGGTTCCCCTATGACTTCAAATCCAGTGCATTACTATCTATCTCAGTTTGCAAGACGCTGTTCTCCTGTTACCTTGCTAGGAATGATAGCCGTTTTTTCACCCTGCAGTGAAAATGGCCAAAACTTTATTCGTAATCCATTCAAAGCCATCAGAGAACTTCCTTTAGTCTCCGCAAGAAACAGTCAATAATAAAAAAAGACAGACGGGCAGCTAATGTTGAAAACAGACAAACCGGCTGCCTCAAAGAGAAGTGGTTCAGTTTACACATATAGCTATGGTGAATCACTACTTGGACAAATTGGGGCCCCACATTCTTAAACTGTGGTCGATTTAGTTTAGATGCTCCTCAGGAAAGATGGAACCGAGAGAAAGAGGGGATGTTAATGTGGAAGAAGAAGACATTTACGAAGAGAGAAAGAGCCAGTGTCTTTGTCACACCATTGCCACAGGCATGGTGAGGTCAGAGGGACTTAACCATCCAAACTGAGCCCCTCAGGCCCAAGATGGTGGAGTCTCCTTGACATTACGTACAGCACAGATCATCTGTGTCATACACACAATGAGGGAGTGTGTGTGTGTGTGTGTGTGTGTGTGTGTGTGTGTGTGTGTGTGTGTGTGTGTGTGTGTGTGTGTGTGTGTGTGTGTGTGTGTGTGTGTGTTTTTCCCTAAGTTTTTTGGTCATGCAAGGCTATAATATGTGTAGGTGGTGTTATTTTAGTAGTCACTTCACATTAGGGCTGAAGGGCAGTGCTGTAATTGTCACCCTAGCCAGAGTGGCCTGGCACATCTTAAAATGGCCACTTGCCCTCAGCCTTGGCATTCTGACCCTCAGTTTTGCTTCCTTCTCTTGCTCCAACTCATTGTGTTACTCTTTGCATACAGTACATCTCCTAAACTCTTCACTTTGCCTCTCGTGTCCTTCTCTGTCCCCCACATTTCTCCAATGCACTCATTTCCTGCCTCCCTTACCCTTACCCCTTTTCATCCTGTCATCTCCCCTTCTCCGCCCCATTCTCCCAGAGGACACCCATGTTCTCTCTGGACCCTGATAATAATTGCAAGTGATCAGGATGGTGATTCTATTTCAGGAATTTTGCAATAATTCCTTCTATTTAACACATGAATGTGTTCAGCGCTGGCAAAGGAGCACGTTGCTACCAAAACTGAAATGGGATCTGCTAAAACAGAGAGACTGTTGCCATGGAAAAATGAAGTAACACTGCTCCCTGCAGCTGCCATGCATTAATGAGTAGGATATTTTTGAGAGAGAAAAAGAGGAGGAAAAGCAGTGGGGTAGAAAAGGTAAAGTGATGGAAAGGAGATGGAGGTTAGGAAGCGAGGAAGAAAGAGAAAAACTGGGCAGAAGGTGAGGAGGAAAGCGAGAGAGAGATAGAAAGGAGGATCATGTGCACTGTATGTTTGGTGTGGCTCAGATTGAGCTGGCCAGATGGTTTCCATGAACAGGATCTGACCCCCGGCTGAAGCGCCTTCTGCAGGCACATTACTTCATCCTCTGCCCCCCTTCCTCCATCCTATCATCCCTCCACTCAACACCTCATCCTCCCTGTCTGTCAGATCCCACAATTTCCAAATGATTTGCAATTACAACTTTAATTTTGTGCCACTTAAAACACCATGTTTCTTTGTGGATTGTGGTAATAAATTGTCAACTTTTCAAACTTGACAATCATGTTACAAACTGGAAGGAACTCATCTAAATCAACTTCTGCTTCAGGTGTTATATGCTGGGTTATGTGCATACATTTATTTTTATTAAAATTAATCCAGCCATGAATAGGGTCATAAGCTAACCACTGATCAAGAAAAGCCCAAATTTGAAAATGTATTCCGTTGATTAGTACAATTCAGTAGAATATTAGAATAAATGTAATAAGACAGCAAAGCAATTAAACTGTAATTACCCTCACAAACAAAAGTTATCCACACACTCCCTAGTACATTCCCTCAGAGGTCCCCTGACTTTTTAATACCTCTCTTTTGTTTGACTTTAACACTGGCAGTTGAACCACACATGCACACACTCTGACTGCAATCCATATATTTTATTGTATTTATCACAATAAAAAATGCAAATCTGCATGCTAGCATACCTTGTTGCAAGCTGACAAAAAGATTTCTTCAATCAGCTGAAACTGAGATTAATCATATATGCTTGGCATCTATATGCTTGGCATGCTGCAGTGTTTATGTTTAAGAGCTTTTATTATAGCTTGCAGTCCCTGGTTGTCTAATAGAAAGCTAAGTACTGATTGGCTGTAGTGCAAACAGAGAGAGGGGTTAATGTTGAGGGCAGAACACAGTGTGTCTCTCCTGTCATTGAGTCTCCATAAATATCTCCACAGAGAGAGAGAGAGGAGAGCGAATTTGGAGGGAAGAAGGGAAAGATAGAAGGAGGAACAGAGAGGGATACAGCAGAGGCACTAAGGGAATATGAAGGAGAGAGTGAAAGAAAGGGTGTACATTCTCTCCTGATTACACACTCATCCTCTCTGGTATCGCCTGATCTAAATCAAGACCTCACAATATAACAGTAGATGTGTCATTAGCTGTTTACCGAGTGAGAACACAGTGTGTATGTGTGTGCGCACATGTTGACGGGAGCACTCATGTGCATGTGTGGCCAGAATCCTGTTCCATCATCTGCTGCTGTGTCAATACACTGATGACCTCACAGCCATTATAGACACACACACATATTTGACCCTCTCACCGGGCTGCACTGGAAAAGTGCTTACCAGGATTCTCTTGTGTCTGTAACCTCTTGAACCTCAGAGGCCTAGAGACCTGGAACTGATTTTCATTAGGATAAAAAACTCGCAGCAGCTACAATTTCAAGATTGGGATGTTTTAAGAATTGTCAGGGAGAAATTATAGTAGTTTTCACCCTGATCTCCTAGAAGTGTTTTGGAAAGCTTGTTTGGAGGTGAATCTGGTTAAATTGTTGGAGCATGCGTCCACCCTTTGTCTTGGGACAGAGTAGGAAGCTGTGCCAAACTCGGGTCAAATCAGATCAGCTGAGGTTCAGAACAGCCCAGTTTGGCCTACTTGATTTCGATCACACTGCATAAATCAATAGTGGTGAAAATTTGCCAGAGTTAGCCAATAAAAGCTCTTTTCATCTGCAGTCCATCACCATCTGATCCAACTTGGCCTAGTAATACATGCCGCATAACATAATCACAGCCACCTCCGCTCACTTCAGCTGGCCCAGAGTAAGATTGTCTGGCCATACCACTACTGTAGATAAACCAAGCCAAGCCTATTTCATACATCTGACCAAACTACAGTCAAACCTGCTTACTCTTAGTCCTTTGTATGTGAGGGCTTTTGTCTAAGCTCTCAGCAATACCATGAATCTTGCATGAACCATTGCCTGACCTTTAGTCCAGTCCTTTCCAGTCCAATTCACTCAATTCCTAATTACCAGCCAGTCTCTCACCTAAACTAAGCCACCCCATCCTAATCACATCACAGTGCTCCCAGTCATGACTACCCTCTCCCAGTCTGTCCTCATTTTGGTGTGGCCACCCCTTAGACCCCCATCTGTAGTGGCTCACCATGCCGGAGTGGTGGAGGTGTGATTGTTTGAGATCAGGGGGGTGGGAGCAGGCGAGGCAGGCCAGGCCAGCCGCACTCCTAAGGCCACTGTTGGATCAATAAACGCAGCGATCAAAGTCGCAATTAACCCACCGCGCTAACACAAACAGCCGAGCCAGCAGAAACAAACAAAGCCTTCATGTCACCTAAAGCGTTTATTTTTGCAGATTTCCACCTCGGCCAGGGAGACCTCCAGCGCTTGTCAGCTTCTGTAAGCAGTGTTAGAAGAGAGGAATGCAGGGCCACAGGGATGGCTGGCTGCCTGGCTGTGCTGCTGTGCCAGGCCACGAGCTTATTGCTTGTGGTGGCATGTGGGTGAGACCCAGCCTATCTGTTGTCAGGAGGCATCACGCTTAGATGCCTCTCTCATAGACATTGGGGGGGGAGGCTGCTTTCTGAGGTCGCAGGAAAAAGTTAATTTGTGTACATCCATGCACCACAACACACATCTGCACAGTGTCTTCTTCAGATACACACATTAATCATGTTAATTTGCAGGGAGACACTATTTACACTATTTTTACACTATTTACTATTACACTCACTATTCCAAATGTGTTTTTGGACAGAGCTGAATGCAGGAGGATATGCAGAAGGTTAACAGTGGGTGGGGTGTCCAAGGAGATTGGTTTGGGGATTTTGGGGGGGGGTTTGCTCTGTGGACCTTCTGTTCATCTGACCGGCCACTTAGGAAACACAGTGTCCTGTCTGGTTCAGGAACAGGAAGATTACATTTGGAGAGGTATCAGGTTTTTAAAAACAAAGAGATGTGTTTTCCGTTTGCTGCCGATCTCTCCACTGAGATTTTTCTGCTCCAGAGCTGCAAATGTTTTCACCCGGGATGCTGGGAGGGTGTTTCTAATTTCCTCTCCTCTATCTCTGGGTGATTTCCTGTGTGTCGTGGCTTGCTTATTGTGCGTGTGGAAAAAAACGAGGGAAAAATCTGTCGGTATATACATGTTTCAATGTGCAAGTCTATGTGCAAGTGTGTGTGTGCGTCACATGTTGTGGGGTCGCTCCACAGAGGGGTGATCTTGGCCTACAGGGTTTGTTCTGTGCTGAGGTCTGGACAGAGCCGGAGCCTCCAAGTTTCTCTTCCCTGCAGTGGTATGAAAACAATGAGCCTAACAGCGGATCTGACCACAGCGCCACAGGACAAATGTCTGACACGTATTCCACTGCCTGGGTCCAAGTTAGATGACTGTGACAGAGGTTGTTTTTAGTGCTGTCAGAATCATGTAGCAAAAAAGATTTTCCAAGATGAGGAGGCACTGGGCAAAATGTGCAGGTTTTTAAGTTTATGGGCTCAGTTTTGGGACAGGTTAGGGAAAAGGGGTAACTCTTATACATTCTGTAGTTTTTTGAATAAACAGCACTTTACACAGGAGGAAGAGGGTTCATACAGCACAAGCTCAAACTCAGTCAGATTTGGTATGACGCACTCCATCCTATTTATACAATGGAGGATCAATTTTAACCTCTGAGAGTATAGTTTTGTGTTGTTTAGTTATGATAGCTATAATTCCTCTTACCTTTCCTGCAGTCTATCAGTTCAGGTCTGAAACATTTAACTGTACCTCTAAGAATGACTATCTGAGAATAATGTACTCTCCGCTGAAGTTGCTCTTCAGAGTAGACAGGCTGTCCTCCATCTAACTCACTGTTCTGTCATTTACTGGCGAGGCACGGCGGATCCTAAGAGCCTCCTGTGGTTATATAGGCCATTTCCACATGGCCCCAGCCTTTTAAAGCCTAAGTGTGTTTGGCCCTCAGCTTCCTTTCTATTAGAACCTGCTCTGCTGGAACCAGATAAACCATCTTCACAAAGACTCAAGGGAGAAATGCTACACAAGACAGATCATGCACTCCCAGTGCTGCTCGGAAGAGGAGGAAGTAAGGGACGCTTTTCGGGGGTATTAAGACTGAAAGATTTGAAACAGGGTCCACACATGTGGCTAGATTCTGAACGCTATCTGATGGTGCAGGGAAGTGATCAGGAATAAAACTGAGCAGAACTCGCCACAAAAAAATGGAACAATCCCATATTTAGAACTCTGTGATGTGATGCCAGGCAGGGATGAGAAGGAATAAATAGACAAAGAAAAAAGTGTCTTTAGGCATCTTACCATTTAATCAAAGTACTTTCCAAATGGATATGTTTCCGTTTTTTAACATTTCAAGCTTTTTTTTTGTTCCTCTGTCTCTTTTCTAGTAGTATTTATTTACTCCTGACAGCATATGCTGGCTTCCTGATCCAGAATCTAGATTGAATTAGAGGCTGAGTGATTGTAGATCAAAGTGTAAGAAGATCCTTGTTCATTTAGAAGCCTAAGAGGAAGGGATCAAGGCCTAAGTCTCCGGATAAGCAATGGTCACCTACTAAATAACCAGGCTGTCACTCAAAAACCGCTGGCACTCACTTTTTGAGGCTGTGGGTCTTTTTACTGAATCCTGTGTTTGTCAGTGTGTATACTGAGAGTTATACAGCTAGAGACCACGAGTCTATTATGCTACATGATATACAGATTTCCTATATAATTTCCAGCTCGACTCAGTCCCCTGATGACTGTGTACTGTCAGATCTCTTACTCTCATCTCTGAATGAGCCAGCAAGATAACAGACATTTTCTTTACATACCAGGGAGGTACTGATGAAAGGCAGCAATGAGCAAAATGCATCTTTATAAGTACAAACACACACATGCACACAATCTTTGCTCGGTCTCTGATTCTGTGCCAAACAGCAGTATCCTCGCTACTCCGTATAAATCATACTGATCTCCCATCAGTCCAGCTTTTGCAGGTCTTTTGTGGTGATTTCACCCTCAGGGCAAACAGAGAAGGAGGAGGAGATCGGATGCAGCAGCCAGCTTGTTGTACTGAACTAACTCAACATCCAGCAGTCATACAGGGAGATATAACGATATAGCTTCAGCAGTGCTTTGTAACTGAGTTCATTGCTGTTGCAGGTGCCATCCTTGAGAGGAAGTGGTAAGCACAGCACCAAGTCTCAACAAGGATATTAAAAAGAGATGGGGGGCGGGGGGCTCTCTCTGAGCAGCACTTGTTTGAAGAAAAAGAAGACGGGGGATGTTAATTCAGGTGTTTTGGCTTGAGGCCATAGGGTTTTTAAATTTTTTTTTGTCTTGACTTTTTCATTCTGTATTTAAATGACTGATGACTGCAGTTTCACGGGTGATAAGATCTGTGATTTTTTTTGTGTGTGTGTTCAGGTTTGCATGTGCTGTGTGTGAACATGCAAGCACACATACGATGTATGAGTGTGTATGTGCTTTTGTAAACGTGTAAGTATGTCATCTGAGCATGTTTTCTCAGTTAAACCTGGCACGTGCAGCCTCATAAGGACTTGATTGGTTTCAATCTTTTTTCTTTTAACAGAGATTTCCTGGTCAAAATTGAAAAGTGTTCCTGTTGTTTTTGAAGTATATTTATAGAGTGTGCTGCGAGTGATACACCCTGCCCCCGAATACACACACAGACACACACTCACATTGTCCCACAGTGTTTTTTCCTCAATTAATCTGTCATTAGAGGCAGTGGGTAACAGAAGTGCAGTCCCATGCCGCTAACGGTTAACTCCATTTGTTATGTTTAACGATTTAGTTTCACTTTGACAGGAGATGATGTCATTGGACAAGAGGAATGAAGAATCGTGACTCTTTAACTCCTCTTTTCCCCAATGAACCTTCCATAATGACACATATACTTATGGACGCATGCCATTCTTAAACGTCTTACAGTAGGCTTGAACTTGATTCTAAATCTTTAATGTAATCCTGAGTCCTTCTCCTAGTGTGGTACAGCTCCAGATACCACAATCCTGTGCTGTATTTACTGTTTGTTGTACCTGAGTCATTTCCAGAGGCCATCTATCTGTCATTTTTGCTGCAGTTTTATTCCACATTACCCTGAACCCCACAGAGGGTAAAGTTGTGTAACAGATATTCCACACTGCAATTACACTTCTGGCTTTCAGATATTATTTGTGCCCATTTCTATTTTTAAATTCATTTCAGAGTTTTCCTTTTGCCGTGCTTGGAAAAGCTGCCTTTCCACGGGTCTACCCTAACAGAAAATACATTTTCACTCTCCTATTATGGATAAAAATTTAATTTAGTTTGCTGAGCCTTGCCAAAGTCCAGTAACACTGCAAATGTGGCCCTTTGCCTCCCAAGCATGTGACGGAACAAAGTCAGTTTTAGGTCAACCTGGCATACCTGTTAGTTTCCTGTCCTGTCACAGGACATTGTGCATGCTTTCTCTCTCTCACACACACACACACACATACACTCACACACATACACTCACAAACATACACGAACTTGGCATGCCCATCAGCTCGCAGTAGGGGGACATTGTCACACAGGCTGACTGCTTCCAGTGCTGTGTTTATTGGCCTGTTACAGAGCTGTTAAACACAATTGTGTGGAATACCAAACATGACCCTGCACAACCTCAACTGAACTTTTACACCTGAAGTTGTGACATGAAACACACACACTCTCACTTTGTGCTTTGACCTGTTAGTACAGAGAACATTTGTAGTGTATGCAATCATTCCATAATGCTGAGCGCAAACACTGGATTCCCCTCTGCTCCCACCAGCTCTTATTTCCTCTCCTCTCTCCCCTCCTCTAGGGTTTTCTATCGTCCCCTTGCTCTGGTCAAAACATCCCTACACAGACTTTCCACCCTGAATCAATGCATGGTCATGGTGTGAGACCTGGACACCAATAGCAAAACCTCAGCAGTGAGAGGGACACAAGGACAGAGCGTGATGGAGGGATAGATGGATACAGAGTCGGTCAGGGAGAAGAGCTGTCAATGGTTTTGGCTGCAGTCAAAGCTGTGATGCATATGGGACATTCTGACCTCAGACTGTTTCTCTCTCTGGATCTGTCAGCGCTGTTCGGCAGTGCCAGTGCTCCCGCTCTTGCCCTTTGTTACCCCTGTCATCTTTGTTTGGATACTGTATGTCGGTCTCCTTGTGTTTGTGTTTGTGTGAGTCACAGCTCCAACTTGAGACCACAATAGGGGGAGTGTTGGAGAGGTCTGCGGGGTTAACCAGGGTGACCTGCTGTTAGTGGTAGCCCAGAGAACAGGGTGGAGGATAGCCAGTGGGTTCTCAAAGGGTTCTGAGTTCACGTTCCTAGAACTGTGAACCGTATTGCAGTACCAAGGACGGGCATTTACAATGTTCTGTCAGTATGTTTTACTGGTATTTTGAGTACATCCCGGGATGAATTGTTCGGCTGTCTTTAAACGACTAGTGGTTTGCTGTGACTGAGAAAGCAGAGGGTTTCCATGGCAAAGGCATCATGTCAGTGAACATGAATTCATTCGAGTGGAAGTCATATTGAACATTCCTGAGTCTCTAGCAGCGGCCACGGAGGACTGTTGATGAAAAACTTTATATTACATGCATTTTGCATGTACCAAAGGAAATGAATTCAATACACCAGTCTGAGGTGTATAGTTTCTCTCATTACCTCTTCTGGTTCTCTCTTTGCAGGATATATCACCCACGCACGAAAAGTCATGCCATGGCTCATGGAAGGCGGGTTTCTAAACCTTTAGAAAGGTTTACTCAACATTGCGAGATAGAGCATTTTTCGACATTTTCGCTATTTTCTCATGAACTATTGTACCTCCTTCAAAAAAATCTGGCACATTTATCCCAGAATTGTCTATCGCAGTGTGTATTTTGCCTCAGATCCAGATGCAGATTAAACATTCCTAAACATTTTCTATTATTAAAATAACAAATGTAGACTATTGTGCAGCCTTGGCGGAGGCATGCTCTCTCTGACTGCTTTCTACATCTCATTATATTTTGATCTTTCTTGTTTACCATATTTGTCTTGGATACAACTTCAGCCAGTAACCATATTGCCTCCTGGAGTAGGTATGGATTACAATAAGGAGTTTGTTCATGGACTCTCTGGCCCCACAGACTTTAGCACGATTTAATCCAGACCCTGGCAAGGTATTTGACTAGCATTACAGATATTCGTATGTTTGGTATAGCATTATTTCCCTTGTCTTTCCGTGCCGTCATCCTTCTTCTAGCGACTGTGTGATCTGAAGTCAGATATTCATCTGCGGCTGCAGCCTCTGGTCCCCAGTGTGTGAAGTACCAAGTTCACTATTGTTCTTATCTACCCTGCTGACCTTAACTCCCTCACTCAAAAGAAAAGCAAATGTTGCTTTATTCACCGCCCTCACACTCAGATAGTGTCATGCACTGTTGCCATTGTGAATTACAACATGTTTGTTTCTGTGTTTTTTGTGGCTTTTATTAGCTGTCACCAAAAGGAGGGAAAGAGGAGAAAAAAGCTGACTAAAGATTAGTTTTGTATCACCCAGTTTTAGGACTGACAGGCCATTTTCTTTTCCATTACATACTTAGGCCCTTTGAAGCATTTTGAGCCTGTTTTTGCTATAGTGTAAACATGTAGAAACAGCGGTCGCTATGCCCAGTGAATGCCATTCAGTTGTTCAACTTTTTCCTCTGTTGTCATCTGTGAGATGTTATCTGATTATTGTTAGTATTTCACTGTGTGATGTGGCAAGTCTGTAGCTACCATACACTTGACATCATCTTTGGTTTTTTGTTGCCATGGGGAACAACAGCAAAGCATTATAAAGTCATAAGCAAACACCATTAAGGGTATTATGTTTTATTGTACACACTAGCAATTAGGGTGGTAACTTATACAGTAGGTGCCCATTTTTATCTGCCCTGTTATAGTACAAGAACTATTTCTGGATACCTCCTCTTGTGGCACAAACTACTCTTAGTTTAGACCTTTGCTAAGCTTCCCCCCCCCAAAAAAAAAAAAAAACTGGCTGACCTAAAGTATTTCTCGCCATTAACTTTCCCTTTCTGAATACTTATTAACAAAAATCTACTTCATATATTACATTTAGCTAAAAATATCCCACAATTGCTAATAAAACGCTTCATATAAAATGAAATGTCTGTGAAATAAAGAGCCTGACATCTGTGTCTTTTCAAGTTTAGTTTTTTAGTAGTTCACCAGGGTGAACTTTGATCAGTGAGCATTTATTTTAGTATTTGATATTTTCCAATGATTATGTATAAAAGTTTGTCTCTGAAAGTTTGATATATGGTGACAGATTAAGTCAACCATCAGACACAGTATAGGAACTAAAATAATTTAGGTAACTGTAGTTGATATACAATTGGTCTGTATGGTAGGATAGCTCTGCTCTGAAATGATCCGTTTGAAACAGCAAATGTTTAAGTATAAGATTACTTTCTATTTGTTATGGTTGAACGTAGTATGTACCTCTATCTCTGACATTAATAGGGTTAAGCTTAAACATGCTGTATATACAGAGATATACATACCTTTCAACAACATCTTGGTTCTGCATTAAATTAGTCATGAAATGATTAGTCAATTAATCAAGCTGTGAATTGATGGAAAATGAATCAATGACAGTTTAATGGATGAAAAACGCCTTTATTATTTTAGTAATTTATTGAGCCAAAATTTTCTGGTTCAAGATTTCTAAATGTGCTTGTTTTATGTGAAGGTTTTGAGGCTTTTGTGAAAAACAGGCAGTATTAAGGTTCTGCTAACTTGTTGTACAAGCCTTTTCATTGTTTGTACTACAAATCAATTATATAAAATACCCTTTGATATTACTTATAATATAGTCATTGAGTACAATAGTTCTTGGGTTGTCATGGGTGCCATTGTTAGAAAAAAAAAAACATTTGATGGTTAAGGAATAGCCCAAGTAATAATGTATATATGACTAAACCAAGATGTCCAGCAGGAGAGCATTAGCTTCAGGCAGTGAGCTCAAGGTGCAGACCAGAGTCACAGTGTTAAACCCAGCGGTTTCCGTGTGTCTGCCTGCTTTACAGCTTAACCCTGCTAAGATCTGCAGCAGACCAGGCAGTGTCAATGGATTTTCTTCCTGCGTGTCGGCTCTTAAAAAAGGCCAAAGACTTATGTGTCAGTGTGCAAAAGTGTTCCGATTTCAAACCCCCCTTTGAAGAGTAATCAAAAGAGGAAGCAGCGTGAGATGAATGTGTAACCATATCTCTCCCTCTTTCTCTCTTGCTCTCCTTCTCCCTTTGTCTCTATTTCAGCCTTCTTTCTCGGTTTCTGCCAGTCTCGCTCTCTCTCGGCTCTCATCAAAGCTGGGAGAACTGGCCTTCAAATACAGGCCCGTTGGAGGCGTTCCAACATTTGTGTGTGTGATGTTAGCAGAGAGCTGCACAAGTGTGTATGCAAATTTCAGAGGAGGATGTGTGTTGTATACTGAATATATTGCAGTATAACAGCGCTCAGTCATTAAACCGAGCAGTTCTCTGACTGACACACAATCACACACATGCACATTATCTTGGCAGCACCTGCTATCTGCCCCCTGGACCCTGCACTCCTCTCCTTTCTGTTAACTGGTCTTTTAAATCAGTGCAGCCTGGTGTAATGGAAAAAGACACTGCTCGTACACTTACTGGCTACTGGGTACTGACCTAATGGCTTGTAAATTTCCCCTTTTTGGTGAACAGAAATATGTGTGACACAATGCAGCTGGAATGGGTCTCAAACCCTTTTAAAAAGACTTCAAAAAGGATTTAACTTCAAGATTTAACTGTGAAAAGTCCCTGACATTGTTAAAGGTGTTCTGTTTCCTAGATATGGAATTTCACATTGGTTTTAAATGGGCATTCAGAGTCTCACATTCTACTTTAAAAAATTTTTTGGAGGCAAATCCTAAAGCAGGACTGAAACATACATGCATAACATTAGATAGGCGTCAGGCAGAATAGCATATATGACTAAATGTGGGATTGACTGTTTCCATTTTTAAATCAAGGGAAAGGCTTATTAAGCATGTTCGGTCTTTTCCAGCAACACCCAATGTTGTGCACACACTTTGTCTTATGCAATCCAAGGCTTCTAATGTTGGCACGAAGCAGTTTCCCTTGAGCACTTGACTAACTTAAAATCATATAAGGAGGCCAAGGCGGATGGGTGGTCAGTGATCATGTGAATTGATTATTGTGGTTTCAATTGTCCTTTATTATTATTATTTTTTATTTCCCTCCCCTCTCCAGTTGGAGCTGCAGTCATGCTGTGTGTTCCTGCCTAATGACAGCCTCCCCTCTCCGAGCACCATCATCTGTGGTGACATTCCCGGCACCGTCCGTAGCTGGTACCACAACCAGGCCTCCATGCCCGGGACTCTGGTAGCCTGCCTGCCACAGATCAGTGTCCTCAGTGCTGGGCACAAGTACATGGAACCGCTGCAGGAGCTCCCCTTTGTGGTCTCCAAGCCCATCTTGGAGGAAGGTAGGTTTTCATACTGTGTCTAATGAAATCTCAACTTTAATTAGAATGATTAAAGTACTGGGAGAAGAACACACACCCAGATATGCAGTGAGAACACCAAATGACCTGGTGTCAAATAGATTGATTTGAAAGTTTAAATGAGAAAACAAAATTTCACACTTTGGAAAACAATGATGGTGATAGGTTCATAGGTTAAAAATGGGAGTCTTGGCAAATAAATTTCAATGGGTGGGAAAAATCTACTCAACTTTTATTACAAATGAATTTGCTTTTATTAATAATTGAAATGAATGCTTTCATAATAGTAATAGGCTACATAATGTGAATTCATCATCATTATGGTCTTTTCAACACTGAGCAAACCTTTGACCCACTACCACTCATTTACCATGACAAAAGACAAACAAACTTAAGTAGAGCGACTTTGAGAGATAGATCTTTCACATGTGGTGCGCACACCTGGTCGAGTTGACACAAGCAACACTCAGACGGGTGAGCAGTGTTTTCTCTTTAGAAGAAGAAAAAAAAGGGGGGGGGGCACCCTCCTTTTTAAACTCTTCAATGACATCAGCATTGGGCATACAGATTTCAGAAACGGAGTAGAAAGAAAAACGACAGCAAAAACAGTTACATCAGCAGCCTTGTCAATGTTGCCGTTAAAATTAACAACCCATGCTTTTAGTAATTCATTCCTACCCTTTGAAAAGCTCTTCATCTCTCATTCTCAATGCTCTGGATCAAAGCGTCCTGCCCACGGTGCATGGGAAATGTGCTCTTCATGGCCCTGTGCTAGCGAACAAGTTCCCCTTCTCTGTCAGATGGTTCTACCAGGGTTGGCAAGTTAAGTTAAGTTCAAGCTCTCCCAGTGTGGCATCTTGTCTCAGACCCACAAACTTAGAAAACAGTCTAATTTTACCGTGTCTTTTGATGGGATCCTTTGTTTGCTTATTGGGTGTTGAGTAGTTTGGGTGTTGCTTTTGAGACAAGATACTCCTTAGTGCATCGTTAATGTTTTCCATGAAGCTTTCTCATCCCGTGTACAGTGATTGACTTTGATTTAAAGGTAAACAGGAGGAATAATCTAGTTGTCATACTGTTTTTGATTATGAGCATTACTGACTTTGACTCTTTGTCTTTCTCTCAGTTTCACAATCATTTGGCTTGTGCTCATTGTTCTCCCTTCTCTCTCATCCTCCCTGCTCCTCTCAATCTCTGCCAATATCTCTCTGTTGCAATTTTCATTCTCTTATTCCCACGGTATGTGTCCCATTCCTGCATTTTTTATGCATCCTTCTTTTTCTGTGTCTGTCACCAGGTGATGCCTTCCCATGGACAATAAGCCTGAGTCAGTTCAGCGTGTACACATTACTGGGACAGCAGCGAAGCCTGAGCCTGTTGGAGCCTATGGGCTGTACCTCCACACTGGCGGTCACATCCCATAAGCTGCAGAGCTGTTCTGAAGGAAGACACTCCTTTGTAGTCTGCCTCCATGTTGATCTGCAGCCCATCCACGTCAAGTGCTCCAACCCTCAGGTCAGTCAGACAGTCCACGAATCTCACAAAGTAGTCATCAGATTTACATGTATATTTATACAAATCATCCCGTTGTAAACTTTCCTGAAACATGAACACACGAACCCTGGCAGGGTGATCCTGCCTCTGCATGATTTTCTGATATAGATTGACCTCAATAAACAAACTGCCTCATCTTCTTACCTAGTATAATTTTCATGAAAATGAAAGTGTAAACAAGAGAGTGTTGCCTTGTTTGTTTTGGTCAAACATTCTGAGGTCTGACTGAAGGAGAACTGCAAGACTCACCATCATTGTTTTACAGTGTGTTATTATGTTTTGGTGTGAGCATGATGAATATGGACAGATTGGAAATGGTTTGTCTGTTTGTCTCCCGGTTAGGTCTCTGCTTGTTGTTCATCACGCTGTTACAGCGCTGTAATCACATCTACATGTACCATTACACATGTTTTGTTTTTCTCGCAATTGAGTTAGCTGTATTGAATTAGGTCCCTCTGTAAACACTTAATTGGGGCGACCTTTTGAGTGGTCACACTGTTAAATGTCTCCGACCACAGTGATGAGCCATGGTGATATTGAGGGGAATTGGTACCAGAACCAAAGGAAAGCCTAATCTGTTGGTGGTGAAAACTTTCCCAGAGATGAGGAGAGCTGGTCATTTATTGAGGGAAAGTTTCTTTTCTTTCTTCTTCATCTCTGTTCTCCCTTTCAAACGGAGTGCCTGTGTCTGGCAAAGCTGGGAAGGCTTATTGCGATTATATGATGAGTCATTATTAGTTTTTGGGTCCAATGAAAACTTCTTTTCTCTTCTCTTCTTTTCTTCTCCTTTCATCACAGTCCCTCTTCTCTCTCTTCCCATCTGTTCACCTCCTCTCTCTTTCTTTCCTTCCTCTGTGTAAATTTCTGACTCGAGGGGGGTTATAAGCTAATACTGTACCAGTTCAAGTCGTGCAGCAGCGCTTTGAGAACCACTGCCAGAACAACCCCACCCTCTCCAGAACAAAAGAGACCTCACACTACTTGCTCCTCTTTCTAATTAGCATTGCCATTTGTGGGAATGTATATGGGGATGTCAAAACGCTGCACAGTTGCTGCACAATAAATACCACCAGCACAGTCATATGAGAACACAGTGATGGGTGTAGGGAGCAGGACCAGTTTGGGTGGTGGACTTCCATCTAGCGCTTAAAAATCAATCATTATTACACTAATTGTGAGACATTAATACATTTAAAGTCAACAAATATAACCAATGAGTTTGGCCTCTTAACTTCTCCTGGCATTTAAACTGCATTTTTGTGACATTCAGTCAGATTTTCCATAATATCCGATGAATTACTTCATGACACAAACAAAGGTATTTTTAGAGACTGGGGTGAAACGGTCGAGCCATCTTTTCCTTTTTTTAACTTTTTCACTTTTTTCCCCACAGGTGTCAATATATGTACATGGTAAATGGACCTTTACTTGTATAGCGCCTTTCTAGTCTTCCGACCACAACCTTACGATTAAGGAACGACCCGCTCTGCCTCTGAGCCACAGCCGCCCAATATGTGGTGTATAAAGCTTGGTCATTTGTGTAATTCTCTCTATGAAAGCGTGTACACATGAATAGGCAAGTTTCTGAATGGATTTTGGATCAGTAAATGTTAGGGTGCAACTGCAGCTAAGATAGGAAGTGAAGTAAGTGTCTTTGAATGCGTGACAAAAACATTAATAGCAAAATAAGGGATAAGCAGTAGTTAAAGAGACTGAAGGGGGAAAGGGGCCGGGCCACGCAAAGACACAGTTGCATTTTCCAACACATGCTCATTTGATTTTATATCAAATAAAATGATATAAAACATCATTCTCCTAATCCTTTTATACATATCAAAATTATATATTGTACTTAAGCTGTAAACCGACTTTTAATGGAATGGCGATCGCATCAAACTTGCCTGCGTGCTCTTGCTATGCAAAGTGTGTGTCGTCTCCAGTCTGAGTTTGTGTGTCTGTGTGAATGATTCATGTGGGTGTCAGAAGGATGGGGTCAGTAGCTTCTCTTTTACCTTATCAGGACCACCTTGAAATCAGCAGACATACACACACCATCACAGTTTGCTTTGACCTTTGACATCTAATTGTACAGCATTTCAGTGAACACACATACATGCGCACACACACACACACACACACCAGCCACCACACAAACTCAACAATATGTCAAATTTGTGAAGTTTCTATATAAACTATGCTTAGATAAAGGCACACAAGTACTCACCATCTGCACGCTGTCCCGCCTTTCATCTGTGTTTTTATGAATGACTGTGGAAGCCTCTGTTCAGTCTCCAGTTTGTACTACTGCAGCCGAGCAGACCTCCTGATCTGCAGATGACAGGTCTTTGGAGAACCAAGCCCTCCAAATGTTCTGCTCACTTCCCCAACTCACAAAGTGTGGCACATGCATTGTGAGCTCATGTAAGCATGCAAGCGTGTTCATTTGTGTATGAGTGGGTGTGGGCGTGCGTGTGTGGCCAAGCCTGTCCACTGGCTTGACAACAGTAGCTGAGCTGAACCAACTGACCCTACTTTCTACTTATCAGGGATATTTTGAGCAGGAAGTAGACAAAGGATGGAACAAATGGCAGAGGGAAGATAAGAGATGAAGGAAAAGAAGGATAAAGTGTGGTGAGGATGGCAAGAAGGACAAAATGAAATATGAAGACAAATGATGAGAGGGTGGATGAAAGGAATGAGATAATAGAGAAATGTAGTAAAAATCTCATCCTGAAAGAGGGGATAGGGTCTAAACCCCAGACTGCTAAAACAGAGGTCATGTAACAACCCTTTTTGTTCCACCCTTTTCACCTCTACTTGGTATTCTCTCTCTTCCTCCACATCTGCTGCTGAGTGCAGTAGGCCTTGTTGTGCTTGGTTGGACTTCCAGGCCCCAGACTCTCAGAGAAGAGAGCGTGTAGCCTTTCCTCTCCTGACGGCAGTGCAGTCCGGTTGGGTATGGCAGACAGCTGTTGGCCCTGTCCCTGGACGGCTGCTGGATCGGCGTTAGCAGCTCTTCCTGGACATGTTTGAAATGGCCCAGCTGTAATGTATTGTGCGGCTTTTCATTTGATTTATGCTTATTTATGGAAGGCCTCCCTGTAATGTGTGCGCTAACAGCCATGCATGTGTTTGAGCGAGCAATAGCGAGTAAAAATGTGTTTGGAGTAGAGAAAGCAATTTTGTGTCTGTGCACCTTTACTTTTGAGGGATTCTCAGTGGTGGGGGGTTAGTTGGCTGCAGAAGCGAAGCATTTGAAATCCAGAAATTAGCTCACTGTGAAAGAGCGTCACTTTTCTCTCTTTCTTTCCCTCTCTCTCTTCTCTAAAGAACACTGAGTGAATGCATGAATAACTGAAAGCATCACATCACATTCCCCTGCCTTCCCCTCATGTTTTCCACTCTTGTTTTTGGCTTTGTTGTTGTTTGAAGCTAAGGCCTCTTTTCATGTGAACACATGATAAATAGTTGAGAACACTTGACGCCGAGCCTTCAGTTTTTCCTAACCGTGGTGAGTTTTTCAGGGGAAATTGATGACACAACTTAACTTTCCTCTGTGGGTGTTTCTTTGGGAGTTTTGTTGTTATGGATAACAAATTTGTACAGTGAAGCACGTGTATGAGCATGCTGTGCCTTTCAAATAATGATCCATCGGATAGGAACATGAACACATAGGTTTGACATCACTTTTGTGAAATGAGGCCTCTCTGAATGACGAGTACGAAGCCTAAAACAGTGCTAAGTTGGAGAGTGAAAGAAATGGGAATGGATAGTGGTCCATTTCTGGCTAATATTTCCGCCTTCTCTCTCAACTTTAACTAGGTTTAGTGTCACATAACTACAAAGCTGCCAAGCCAAATCATGGTAATGGCCTCAGAAGTCAGAACTACATGAGAACTCCCCGGTGCAGCTGTTTGAGTCAGACCTTGGCAGAAATACATTTGAATCTGGTTTCAAATATTAAGACTACTTGTGGTGTTTTAGGTTTATCTTTTAAGGCACTCAATTGGCACAGCAGACTACATCTATTGAAAGTGTATTCAGCTGTGTTGCCATGGTCACTTTTTGCTCACAAAGCTGTGTGTATAGCAAGAAAGAGCTTTCTATATGAGCACATTCTCCAATAAGAAAAAAATCGATTGATTGACGTGAAAATCCTGCATTATAGTTTTTCCTTACATTAGACTACATTGGATTACATTTGATCCCAATCAGTGTGATTGTACGCAATTGCTTCAAAATACTGTATCTAGCATTGCAGCTTAAGCTTCTTGTTCCTCTTTCCAGGTTCAGCTATTGTACGAGCTTCTCCTCAGTTGGAGTTCCACATGGGCTCGTCTCCAGAGGCATGGCATCTTGCGCCAGACTTCCAGCATCCCAGAACCCCCTGCCGGCGCTGCTCCTTCCTCCCCAGTGCGCAGCAGTGCTGGCACCGCCCTGCCAGACACCAGCACCTGCAGCCCCTCTGCAGATTTTGGCTCACCCACTGAGGTTTGTTTTTCTCCCCCAGCTACACATTTCATTTAGTCAATTCAGTGTTTTTATGAGAGTTCTTTCAGGGGGTCTGTGGCATCTTAAAAAGTCTTAAAAGGTCTTAAATATGATTTTATAGAAATAGACTGGATTAATTAGGTTAACATTAGTTCTATGAACTTTTAAGTCTCACTTTTAATTGTCTTTGTGGGAGAAACCTGTGTTGATCAGGCTGTAACCAGTACAAAATGAAACCAGAAAGGCAACCAATTTCAATTTGCCTTCATATTCTTTGTACTTATTTTAATGTGGTCTTGAATTGCATTCAGAATGGTCTTAAAAAGTCTTAAATTTAACCTGTTAAAATCTGCAGAAACTCAAGCCTCTTCTCATAATCAGAAGAAAACGTGTCACTGCCTCCAATACGTAATGCAATGGCACTTTATTTATTTGACGCTGACTTAAACGCTTTACTAATTTATCCATTCATTCATTCATTTGTGTACTTTCTGCCATATTACACAGCTCGATGTCATCCACTTTTGAACTTTTTTCATCGTGTTGATTAATAAGAAGCCTAATGACAACACCCAACTATGAGGGTTTTTTTCAAAACTAAGATGCTATGAGTCATGCAAAAACACATGCTATTAAAGCCATTGTTGTATATTTAATTCTGCTGCTGATTTATGATTTTAAGTGCAAATATTGTATTTTTTATTGTTATGAATAGTTGAGTCAGTGTTAACACATGCAATTTGTCTCAAAAAAAACAAAAACTGTTTTGTTTGGGAAGGATTTTCAAAGCTGGAAAAATCTCTCATCAGTGCTTGCGTTTCTTTCATTATTTTTTCTTACCCAGAACAGATACTCCAGATAGGCTTGTGAGCTCTGTTTGATTCGTGTAAGCTGGGGCTTGATTGAGTATAAACCTGCCTCTTAATTTGGGGAAAACAATAACCTGTATTTACATTTTTTGCTCAGATAAAATATCAAACCCAGGGAATGAAGTATGAAGTGTAGCAATGCGTGCCGGCATGTGTGAAGCCAATGGAAAAATAACAGTCAAAGTTTTTAGGGGGCAACAACAACTTATGAGGGTTGATTTTCCTTTCGACCCTAGGCGATACTTATCCTAGGTTTAGATATTGTGGCAGGAGTTTTTTTCTCCTGTCTAGGACAGTAGCAGCTAACAGTGACAAGCTGGGGGCCCATGGCCTTGGGGCCTCAGCCACCAAGGCCTCGTGTAATATGTATGTGTATTTTTGCGTGAAGTAGGATGCATAAAAATTATTGTGTTGTTGAGTGTTTCTGTGGAAACCAGCCCAGGATTTAATGCTCTTTGACCACCAGGGCCCTGTCAGCAAAGTGGGGCCCCTGGGATCACAACACAACCATCATACCGCCCTGAGAGGCAATAAAGTGTGTCTGTGTGAGTACATATACATGAAAAAAGTGTTTCATATGTCGATGTGCATCTGCGTCCGCATTTGTTTCCGTTCTAAAATCAACATGTGTGTTCTTGCGTCATTTGTGGACCCGCATAAGTGGCAGCAGTTCAGTATGGCAGAGGAGGCCCTATGGTATAGTGCGTCTATAACAAGGCCACAGAGGCCCCTGACAGCCCACTTGTCACTGTTTACCTAAGTACAAACACTGGTAGAAGTGTTTAGTCCTCTGGGAGGCTGGGTGATTGAGCAAGAATGTAGGAGCTGTTTTGATAAGTTTCAGCAGTAGTGGCAGCAGTCTCTCTCCCAACAAGCCCGCTCCCCACCCTTCTCCTCACTCTTCTAGTTATTCAACTACATCCATACCGCAACCCCAAAGGCCCCTGGCCTACAGCGCCTTCCCAACCATTCCTCTGCCCTCAGCGCTATAGCTGACACAATATTCTGTGACATTTTTGTGTTTTTCTAGTATTTATGAATTGCCTCCCGTGCATTTCACATGTTCTTATGTTGATCCTGACAACATTCTCTCATAACTCTAATTGACCTGACCTTTGGCACCAAATTTTGAACCTGACCATAGCCTAAAAAACATTCTTTCCTAACCTGATTAAAGCCAGACCACCATTAGAAATGAAGATTCCTCATTAAGCATTAGCAATAATAACCTCCTGTGATAATGACTGCTAGCATGACATTTCAATGATATCAGTTATTAGGAATTAATGTCAGAATGTGGTGGATCACGTGCCAAGTTCGGTTTTTTGCTTTTTCCATCTCTGTAATTGTCTTCCCATTCTGTCTCTCCATCTATGCTTTATTCCATCTCTCTTCTTCCCCTTTCTTACTACTTCTCGATGCCCAGCTCTATCCCACCACTCTTGCTCTATCATTTCCTTTTTAATCTTTTTTTTCTATTGCTAAACCCATTCTTTGTACCCTCCCAACCTTTCTCCATCCTTCCACCTGTCCCTAAATCACATTCTCTCTTTTCACTCTTCTTTCATAATCTGCCTTGTCCTCCGTCTTTCTTTGACACTTCCCAGCCTGCTGTTGTCTTCCAATGTTTGGGTCTCTCTGATGAGCAAAGACAAACTCTGCAAAGAAAATAAACCCGGATCCTCAGCCCGTTTATAGCGCAGAGGCCCAGGAATTAAACTGTATACTTTACAACTTGGCTTGTGGAGGTGTGGGAAAATAGCTCCCTCCTAGAATGTGTGTGTGTTTGGGGCCCCAATCTGGCAGCTCAGGAACGTGGCAGAGCCCACCTCTACCAGAACCACACCACCACATCTGTTCTTCAAGGCCTCACCTTGATAAGAGGAGGAGGGGGTAATTTCCTACACTGATGAAAACAGGAACTTTTAGGCTTTTTGGAAGTTATCAGTGATCTTAACTTTAGTTTTATAGTTCTTTTTTCTTTTTAAATTTGTCAGGTGGTCCAAAATATCAGCTATACATGAAAACAAAAAAACAAACTCAACTCAAGATAGTTAAAATCAGTTACACCTTTTGGGTTTTATGTTTTTTTCTCATATTAACATATTAACAAAATTCCTCTGTTAAAAAGTCCAAGAAATTTGTTTGAAAACTATATACATTTCTTTTTCTTCTGACCCTGGTAAAATCAGCTTTATAAGAGAGAGTTTAGAAGTGACAGCAGTGGTTCTGGCTGGGAAGCAGGAGCAGTCGGGTGTCCGATGCTCCAGCGTAACCACGCTGCAGTACACAGTGGTCTGAGCTTCCCACAGCGCCAGCGGCTGGCTCCTGTTTCCACACATGACATTACAGAGCCTAATCCTACCGACTGGCCAGAACTGTAAACTAAACAGCCCTAACCACACACACACACACACACACACACACACACACACACACACAGAGAGAGAGAGAGAGACACACACACATACACACGCACAGAGTGCTGTGTTTTGACTCCAGCTCAACAATAATTAGTCCCCAAATGGCAGTTGACACTAGAATATCTCTCATTGAGACTGACTGAACGCCATTACTACTAGGTTCATATTACTCAGTGCCAGTTACTGTTATTACACACACACACTGACACCTTGACTGTTTGGTTCCATGGAAACAAATAATGACACTTCTGGACACTTAATGGGACAAATGCTAGTTCTGGACGAATTAATTGATTCAGTGTTGTTTTTTTTGTGGCATTTTTGTTCCTATGTACAGTATTTACATTCATAATGTTGTAGGTTATGAAGCTGTATTTATACTCTATATAGACAGTACATTTAGTATAACAATATATAATACAAATACAAATATATATTTTATGCTTGGGTTTCTGCTGCATTCCTTCGTTTGTTTCTGATCTGATACATTTTAAATCTTGAATACAAAAACACATATGTTTTACTTTTCTTATTCTGAGAGCTAATGCTTCCTGTGGAGCACATGCTTCTCATCAGTTTGTAGTGGTCCCCATACACTGTAATGTTGAATCTATTTTTGAATCGGCATAATCCTTCATTTATTTATATAATTGTCATCCGTTGTTATTGAGCTCTGCTGTCAGCCACCCTCAACTGCGCGATTAAATTAAATTTGCAAATTAGTGTGGGGCCCTCATCCCTCCCCCCAGCTGTGGAACAGGGACATAGTTTCCTCATCTGGATCCTCTTTAAGACACTGTAATCAGTCGAGCAGCTGTGGGGTTTCTAATTGAGATGGTTGATAACCTCCTCACCAACCACAGCCAGGCTCGATAACCAATGACACAATCTGTCATTACCATGCTGCAAGCGGAAAGCTGTGGAAAAAGTTAAATCCCGCAATGCCAGAGCTGCAAATTGCCATATTGTTTGTTTGCAGGCTTTTCACTTCCCGTGTCAGCCACTCAGATACATGTTTGGAAAACAGATTTGCCAGGAAGAGAGTTGAGAGAAATAAAAAATGTCCCCAGTGCTGTCATCCTCAGTGCCTTGCCAAACCCCCAGTAATGAGACGAGAGCTCAAAGAAGGCAGCGTCCTCTGCCGCATCCTGCTTTCCTCTCCAACTCACCCCGCCCCCCCCATCGCCGCCCCCGCCTCCGGTCTTCACTTCCCATTCTCTCCCAGGCTGTAAGCCGTGTGTGTCCTGGCGCAATTGAGTGAAAGCAGGCCATGTGGGTGCTGGTGGCTTAGTTTGGGGTTAACACCAGTGACAGCTCCACACAATGGTCCTTTACCCCCACACATCGCTTAGCTCTGAGTGGAGTTCTGCTCACCAGACACTGATGTCATCTACACACCAAAAAGCTCGAAAGCTGGTTGTTGCTTTGTTATGGCTACGTGCACAGCGACGACACTTCCAAACATACGTTCACATTCGTCGAACACATGGTTGGATAGGCAGATAGACAAACTAATAGTTGATGCACAATCATCAGAATTTAAAGGCACATTTTGTATTTGTGCATATGTTCTTTGATAAAATGCCTTTCCTTGTTTTATTGTATCTCATAACTGACTACCTAATCTTATTAATATGTGAGGGTTTTTTATTGACGAGAAAAGGACATTAAAGTTTTTTTTAAATGTTATATAAAAGGTTGAATTCTTCAAGCTCATGTGGTGGTGCCAGGTTTTGCCTCAAATCATGGCTTGTTACAATCTTGCCAGCCCTGATTGAACAGATCCTGTCTTGGCTTTCTAGGGTGACTCTGTGCCCGCCGGAGATGACAGTCCGTTCGCCGACACGGTGACTCTGGAGCAGAAGACTAGCAGCATTGGTGGAACCAGCGGGAAGGTCAGCCTTTGGATGCAGTGGATGTTACCCAAGGTCACAGTGAAACTGTTTGCTCATGACCCAACTGCCAAAAAAACAGGTACCCCAACCATGACATAATCATTTCAGAACATTTTCTATTCTATATTGCTGATTGATAATACACAGCGTGTGTTCAAATTCATGTGGATCAAGTTGATGAATTGTTGCACAGGTGTGTGAAGTCTCTGTGCTTTATGTTCATGGCAGCAGCGACAGAAGTCATGAACATGAGCAGTGGAAGTGACTGTTTCTGAATGAACAATAGATTCATTATTTACTATTAAACTAAGTTTGAGATCTGATGACTCTGTGTTGTAAGACAATAGAGAAAACTTTCATATGTAAAGTGGGACTAGTTTTTATTGCAAATGTGTCCGTGTGCAAGAGCGCAGGAAGCTTTTCAGATTTTTTACAGTCTTGCTGTATCAACACTTAAAGTGATCAGCTCCGACTCTTTCCTCATTCAAATGTTGAGCCCTCAGAGGGGAAAAGCAGCTGGAGGGAAGGAGGGATGGAGGGAAAAGACAAATAAATAAATGGGTGATGGATCCCAAGCGAACCGCCTCTTGTCCCCTTTAGATTTACTGGGGCGATGAAAGGCTAGATTTACCTTTAATTGGTGGCTGTAATATTTAGCATCTGCCAACCAGATCGCCCAGCTTAAGGTCTTTAATAGTGGAAACGGAATGTTTTGGAGGACATCACAGAGATGGTTTGACTTAGAGACATCCTAAATAGGCATTACTTTGGATTTGGGCTTAATATGTGCCATCTGAGTTGCGAGATGAACTTACCACTGGATTTTCTTTGTGCACTACATTAAACATGTTATTGAAAACAAAAATTGTGTGTATGCAATATATTAGATGCCTAATATTACAAATACATTCTTGGAGATAAGTAAGCCACAGATATGACTGCAGACAATCTGCTATGATGTAATGTGTTTTTCAACTGCAAAGGAAATAAGATTCTTGTCTCTGCAGAGAAATGGAAAAACAGCTATTCCAGACGTATGGGTTCTTGGGTATAATGTTATGCTATTATGTGTTGGAAGATTAGAGGTAAAAAATCAAGCATGAGTCTCCAGAGGCTCTGCTAAAGGCACAAATCAGTGGTACGCTTTCCTTCTTTTAAGATGAGCCATTTAAGACGAAGGGACTAAGGGTTTCCAGGACTTTTACAGGGTGGGTTTAGAAAACTCATACATCAATATCAACACCGTGTTCGGAGACTATGAGTTTCTGAGTATCTAACAACTTGGGAGAGTTCTTTCCACACAGTATCCACAATAAAGCTGACAAGCCTTGTGTTTCAATTTTAATAAGCCATTAGGAACCTCTGCGTTTCTCAGAATCACCACAAGGCAACAGTACAACAACAACCATAGTTTCACATGCATGAAGTCCATTTTCCCAAGCTAGCCTGTGATTGTGGGACTTTCTCTGTGGAAACAATGAGAGAGAACATACAGTTAAGCTCACAAGCTCGGTTCAATACAAAGTTAATCAGTCCTTCTATGAGGCTTACTCACTTCGCCTGCAGTGGGTGGGTTTGTTTGCACACAAGGTGCACAGAGACACGCACATACATTTTAATAAATCCACACACAGAGTCTACATGAGCATTCAGTATTGTGTAAACACACATTGGCACACACACACACACACACCCATTCACACACACACTTCTCATTATAACAGGATGAAGGATATCTTATTCATGCTTTGCCTTACCCACATATTTCAGTATGACTTCCTTAGGCAGCCAGGCAATGTGTATGGGTTTGCGCGCTTGTTGTCTGTGTGTGTATGTGTGTTTGTGTGTACATAGGCTCTAGCCTTAATCAGCTTTAAAAACACACTGTGTGTCCACTGTGTAAGAACTGACCACAGCAGTTGGATCAGTACCAGGGGTAAAGACCTGGACAGGGTTAGCTACAGTGTAGGTCCTCGTGCCTACTGAAATTAAATTCACACACACAGATGAAACTTCCTCTTGTGAAATCCGAGTTCAGCTTTAAGCCTGTTTGCCAAATGCAATGGGGGCCATACAGCACACTAAAACAAAAAACAGAGGGAGCTCTGCAAACTCTCGGCATTCATCGATTTGCAAACTAAAGACTGATACACACTTAAGTTGCCTACATGAATGTATGTTCTTTTTCTGTTTTTTTTTTGTGTTTCTGTCAGAAATCTGTGTCATCAGTGAACTAGAAGACCTGAGTGCCTCAGTAGATGTCCAGGATGTTTACACAAAGATTAAATGTAAAGTTGGCAGCTTCAACATCGACCACTACAGATGCAGGTAGAGTACATCCTATACATGTAAACATGTGTATGCTTCCAGGTATTTTGTTCATCTTTAAGTCTGCAAGCAGGAATGGCTTTGATGACAATGTCAAGTCTAAGTAATATGTCACTAGCAGAAGCAGCAATAAAACTGGCATCCTCCAGTTTGAGGACAGTCTCTCTCTCCCCCAGGTCACCCTGCTGCCCCCACACACTTGTTCTCTCACAGTCCCAGAGTCTAAACACACACACACTTACCACCAGTACCACTAACACTTTGTCTGTTCCCACTTCTGCTCATATGGGTGATTTTTCGGATTATCACCTCAGCGTCATCGTCTTTCCAGACAGCTGTTGCGGTGCGGACCACAGACAGGCAGAAGGACAGACAGACAGATGGACCAACGGACTAGACGGATGGGTTGAACTGGCCCAACTCTGACTCACAAAACAGAGGAGTTCAGTCAGTCCGTCAGTCATTTTCTCTGAGCCTGCGGTGTCTGAATCGATTCACAGAAACATTAACACGTTGTTAGGGAGGAAAACCACCGGGCGATGTTCCACTGCATCCTTATGGTAATCTCTCCCCACGTCAAGTTCCAGTCAAAATGGGGTAATTTAGCTCTGGGCTCTGACATTATGAAAGCATATACCTCAGCCTAGTGAAACTGAAGCTGTGACTAAACATTTTTTTATGGCCTATACACACACGTTCTTCCCATCAATTAAAGAGTGGTCTCATTTTCGGTATCTAAATCCTTATTTTTTCTTGTATTTCTTCCTCCTTGCCTTGATCACATTCCTCTGTGATGGAATCAGCAGCTCTGATTGTGCGCTGTGTACGTGCCTGAGGTCTTGCTCTGCTGGAAAGAGGCCGCATAGCAGGAGGCAATTCCCCCTGTCTTAGTCTGAGGAGATAATGAAACAGCGATCTGTAACACTCCAGCATGTTGAATCCAGCAGACCAGAGCGTGTTTGTAGGTCTGTATGCCTACGTGCCTGAGTAAATATGTTCCTATAAGTGCCTCCTTCTCTCATCGAGCCAGACAGTGAAAGGGAGATGGACCTTCCTGGGCCCTGAGCCCGCATCAAACCCCATCATTAGCAATCAATGCTCTCGCCACTGAAATGATAATATGTATTGATTCTGATTTGCCAGATTTTTAAATCACCTTAGCCGTGTCCTAGGCAGGTCAAAGAGCGACTGAGGCGATAGTGTCTTGGCTTTGAACCTCACTGTCTAGTGAGCTTCTCACAGACCTCCCTGTTTCACTGTAGTCAGATGATTTATATACTGTCAGGCCACATGTGTTACATACAGTGTGGAGTATCAACCTAAGCCAGGACAATGTCAGTGGTTAGACAGTTTTAGAGCGTGAAGGTGTCGTGGGTCATTATATCACACTGCTCTGCTCTCCACAGGTGTGTGTCCAATTGCTTCTGAGACGGAGCCAACCTTAATCTTTTTAGTAGACCTCTATGCCTTCCTAAGTAGATAATGGGTCAATTTTCTCATTTCTAGGTTATTTCAGTTTAATGTGCATTTAACAACGTGGTCTCAACACACTTTTAACCGACCAAAGTTCTGGCAGGCAGAAGCACTCTATCATCCAAGCCAGGTTACAGTCATGGCTGTTTAGGACATAGTGAAGGACCTCTGGGCTCCTGGTGCACTCTAATCTGTATCATCCACACATACAAGAAAGCCCACAGGGGTTGGAGTCCATATTAATCATTCTGAACAGATAATTGTTAGGTATTTCATCACCCAGCCCAGGTTATTTGTGTGCATTGGGTCAGATTAAATCAAGTTTGACGGAGAAAATGTCTCATCTGGCCTTAGCTATCTCACTGCTGGAAAATGAATGGAAAGTTAGATAGGTCAGGCAAACATGGGAGGTGAATATATAATTGAATCCCTGATTGTATCAAAATAGGAGGAGGACAAGAAAGGGTGGAGGAGGGAAGGAAAATGACAGAGAGGGAGTCCCCTGGGATATACGAAATAGGTGGGCGTAGGTGTGGGGCTCACTCATCATGGAGTAGTGGAGGTGAAATGAAGGGAAACATAGATGCAAGGACATGAGTGGATATTAAACTCAGTAGGAGAGGATTTCTTCTGTCCAGGGGGAAGTTTAGAAATTAGGAAGCTTCTTCTTCTCCTTATTTTAGCCAGGGCTCCCCTAGCAACGGTGCTCCTTGAACTGCTCTGAAACGCAGAGATGCCCCCCGAGATGCCCCCCGAGAGAGGACGGCCAGTGACTGTTCTCCCTTATTCGCCCAAGGAGCAGCTCACACAAATTGGAGCTGATGTCTTACAGCTGTTCCGCAAATGGCTCAGAGCGAAGGATAACTGGAGAGAGAAAGAGACACAGAGAGAGAGAGAGAGAGAGAGAGAAGGATGATGGGAGAGATGGAGAGCTGTGGGGGGTCCATATGTATTAGTCACTCTTACAGTTGAGTGGCGAGATTAAAAAAGATATTCACATAAGAACACACACAGAAAGAACCGACTTACACACACAAGATGAAACACATGCACATCCATTCACACTCACCAGTGGGCCTACTCCTCTCTCTCTCTCTCTCTCTCTCTCTCTCTCTCTCTCTCTCTCTCAGAACTCCCAGTAATCTGGTGGGGAGTAATGAAGAGGGGGGCAAGCTAACAGAAAGGGGGGGCGTGAACGAAATGATGCAGATGGTGTTGAACCATTTCCATCGTGTGAAACGTTTTGCCATACATGTGTTGTGCATGATTTGGCATCCTGGAGTAACTGTAATAACGCTGTGCATGTATATGTCTGTATGTGTTTTATATACTGTAGATATGCTGCACTGAGAATGATAATTGTTGTGCCTGTCTCCATGTTAACTTATTTTTAGTATCTGCTTTACAGGTGCTTTCTGCTTCTTATGGATGGCCTCCACAAAACATAATAATGCATAATATTATTTATTTTCATATTATTTCCATAAGTGAATACATGTGTTGCATTTTTATTCATATCTAAAAGCACTGTCTAAAATTCAGTAGGATTGCTCATTTTGCATACATAATTGACCTGTGTTGGTAGTCTCAGTGTATGCCTCTAGGCTGCTGAAAGTTTGATAAAAATGTGGTTCACTTATCTAAATGCAATTTTGTAACTACTGTTCCCATTAAAGAGATATTATCAGTTCCTGCCACAACAGTATGAGTAGTCCCAGATGCCAAAGTTAAGCTTGGCGTTGTGTGTCTCTCCAGGCCAGGGCAGGGCTGGCACTCTGGTCACTATGAAGGACTCATTCTGCAGTGCAAGGAGACAGCCGTGGTGAGGCCTCTGCCTGTCCCAAACCAGCTATAGCAGCCTTAGGCCGCTATATACTGTTGCCTCTGCCACTTTGCTGCTCCTAATCAAAGGTCCCTCATCTCTGCTCATGCTGGACAGACAGGAAAATAAAGGAAGTTTAAAAAAACATTGTTTTTGGCTACAACGCAGGGTGTCTGCAAGTGTAATATTTTGATGCACCTTAAAATTTTCATGAAAACAAAAAAAAGTAAATTCCATTTATAGTATAGGATTCACCTGTCTCTCCAGTGGCTCTGGTTGGCTAAATAATCAAGCCAATGAAATCTGGTGACAGCCGCCTGTGTGTGTGTGTGTGTGTGTGGGAGGAGGCTAGGACATGGGCCTCCATTCTCTTGTTGACGAACTTTCATTCTGGTGATGGTCTTATACTGGTACCTATCGGATGAAAATGTGTTGGATAGAGCACAGTTTCCATTATTTAAGCAGTTTAATTAAGAATGTACAGATAGATCTAGATACATTTAGATTAATCAAGTATTTTTCTTTTATCTGATGTATGGGTCATGGATTTAAAGTGCCTGTAAATTGTACTTTTTCCATTCAAAATATTACTAATCCCAGAATTAAACAGTTGCTCCGATGTCCTTATTACTGGATAGTATAAGACCATTCCACAATATTTCAGCTGGTTCCAGCTTGTGTGACTTCCTTTGGTTTTAATCAGTTTACTCTATATTTAATTTTTCCAAATGATCTTAAAGTTTCATGCTTTTCTGTCTTTTCTTCCCTATTTGTCCTTTTCCCTACCTTTCTCTATCTGTATATATGCAATTACCTTTCCTCACCTCCAGTACGGAGGAGGGTGTTCGGAGCTCAGGCAGCTGTGGAGGAGTGGTCCTCTCTTGCACTGACAAGCTGAACAGACGCACTGTGTTGGTTCGACCCGTCAGCAAGCAAGACACTTTCAGCCACTTCTCTGGCTTTTTCCCTCCTGTAAGAATACAGCTCTTCTCCTTTTTAGTTGACTCTGCTTAACCTCCAGTAACAGTGGCTTAAAGAGTTCTGTGTGCTCCTCAGAGATGTTACATAAATTTGGTTTTAAACAATTGTAGCAGCTTGAAATTTTCAATCACAAATGAATAAAAGCTATCACATAATGCTCTAAAGGAAAATGCCTCTTTGTCTCTGAGGAGAATTAGTTTTTTTTTTATCTTTTACATTACTTGTAAGTCTCCTAGAACATCTCCCAAAAGGGTGCAGATTTTATGTTTTTAGAAGAATTTCATTTATTAAATTTTCTCATTAGCAGTCCACTGTTACTTGATGTTTTAGCGGACTTTACCCTGGTGTCTTAAACAGATCTTCCTTTCTTTTAATCATGCAACAGTTGGAGATTATGTCCTTTTACTTAATGAGTATTTCAGTGATTATTCACCTTGTATTTGCTTTGCAAATCACTCATAAGACTGGAGGTCTGGCTTTTCTGATAAATCAGAAATAGTTCAGCCTCAGAAGACAGCTGCAGTTATAAATTAGTTTTCTAAGAATATATGCATCTCATAAAGGGGGCTAGTGTGATGATCCAATCTAAATTACTGGACAGAATATGAATACATTTGCTCTAGAACCCTTTTCAGCTAGTAGCTTGAGCTTGGCTTTTTGATTTTTAAGATGTATATGCGAACACAGGCTATATGATGATGATATGATATTTTTTTGGTTGAGGTTGAGCCTTTTCCTGAAATGAAAGAGGAAAGTTTTAACCTGACTTTCCAAACTCCAAATGTCAAATTTTATATAGTGCATTGTTCACAGTAAAAGTTAGCATTCCCAAAAGGATCTGCATCGAAATGAATCCGTATCTGGCCCAGTTTCTTGATAAAGATTTTAAATTCATAATTTCAAAGGATAATTTATACTTTAAAATGTATTTATTATTAGTATGTTACTTTTAGGCAGGCTTAAACCTCATCCAAGAAATCAGATGAAAATAACCCTGTACAGCTTAAAAGTGTGATTTCTCCTATCTAACTACTGGCCAGACGGCAGCCAAGGTCCTGGAGGGCTCTCACCAGCAGCACGGCTTCCTGTCCATCACCTACACCCAGGCTGTCACTAAAAATGTCCGTCACAAGCTCACCACCCGGCCTGAGCGGCCAACACGCAGCGGTGCTACCACTGCCAGTCAGCGGCTGACTGCTGATCCTCTGGCAGACAGCTCACCGCAGTACCTGAGAGAAATCCTGCTGACAGCCCAGCCCTTTGATGTGGTGCTATCCTGTCCCTTATTGGCTACTGTAGCAGGGGTGTTCCAGGTAGAATAAAAAGAGTGTCAGTGCCTGTAACTGTTTAGTATCTTAAGGCATGACCCCTGTTGGCAATCAGCAAGAAAACACACACACATATATATATCTGTAGTTGTTTTTTTAAGATGCAAATGTTAGACGTTAAAAGCAAAGATTCTAGATTTTGCAGAAATTTGGGAAAAATAATAATATAGTTATGAATAGTCGTAGTCAAAGGAACCTAAAAGTTAAAATCATATCATGATCATTATCAATTTACTATTTATATTTTTGATGTTTTTGTCGTTATTTTCAGGCTACAGTACCAAGACGCTACAGAGAGCGTGGGAAGTCAGCAGGTCAGCCAATGCGAAGCCACACACTGACATCACGGTGTTTGCCTCTCATCTACATCAACACCAGTGTGATCAGGGTCTTCTGCCCCGGAGCACAAGACAAACATGCAGCATCAGGTTAGAGAACTACTCATCGCCTATGAAGCCACACTTTTGTTTTGACATGGAAACCCTTTCAACAATGAGACACATGTCACATGCAGTTTTTTAGAGTCTGCGGAGCGCTTATGAAAGTCCTTGTCATGGTCGACCAGACATAGCAGAGTCGCCACATTAATATGCAGAGACATTTTCTAAGAGAAATAGTTGAGGTTCTGAAGAACCAACCGCAGTTATATACACTTCTCCAGAATATAAAATTGTTGAAATGTCACAGATGGAGGCTTGTTTTGTCTGCAGCTAGTAATTACTAATAGTGGTAAGTCTGCACTTAAGGCCATATAAGGCAGTGTTTTTGTTTAAGCATTTGTAAAACCGTGCATGTGAGATAAATGTATTGACTCTTTACAGTATATGTCCCGCCATATTCAGTTTTATTGGATTTTCTGTGTTTGTCCCAGTAGATCCCCATGTGAAAAAAGAGGACACCCTGGTATTAAAGCTGGGTTCGCTCAGCATGGCTCCACAGGCTGACAATCCCCTGACCCGCACTGTGCTGCGAAAAGACATCTACCAGTAAGACAAACTCTCTTCTCACAACCTCTCTGCTGAATTGACATTATGGGATTATGTGGTAGACAGAACTTTTACTGTTTTTTCCTTGTTAAGGGGGGCTGGGCATCTTTATGATACATTATGATAGAAGTATATGATGGCCATTTTTACCCTCAGTTAAGTCTTATAAGTTGTTGCAGCAATTTTAGGGTTGATACCGATTGTTACACAGACAGCAACATTGAACCACTGTTGACCACTCGAAAATTGATGGTCAAAAATCCCTCCAAAGTATCACATTAAGATTAAAGTCCAATAATGAAACATTTACAGAAATGGTTCTAATAATGTCTGCAGCAAGTGATTAAAACATAGTTCAATCAGTCACACTTAGCAAATCAGTGCATGTTTAAATACATGCAGATTAATCAAACTCCTGCCTAATAAAATCCCTAAAAGAGCATGTTGATTTAAAAAAAAGACAGTCTCCCTTTAAAACTTTGCTATTTCTCTTCTGTTTGCTCATACTCTATGTGTATCTTCAGTACAAGATGATGTGTAAGACATTAATCACAGAGTCTACCTCACAGTGTTTTACACATTTTAACTGTCGGCTCTGACACCTCCTCTGTGATGACAATCTCATCGTGCTCATACAGATTTATCACATTCTGCTTTGAAAACACACACCGCTGGTAGTATTAGAGCACCGCAAAACTTTTTTTTTTCATTAAAGGTGCCACTCAAATTTGTCCAAGCTCAAGTCTCACTCCATAAAACCTGTTGTGAGGCGAAGTGTTTTTGGTGTCTGTGTGTGTGCATGGGTGCACTTCTGTGTCCTTGGGATGTCCACTGTCTCATGGAAGGTTTTTTTGTGTATAGCGGGTGACAGCGCCACATAGTGGTTAAGCTACCACAGCAATGACATAGGGCAATGAGTGACACCTTGGGGGTCCACCGGGCCCTCCAGCTGAAACACAAGACTGTTGACACAAGCCCCCTGTGCCATGTGGATCAAAGCTGCTAGGAAGGGAAAATCTGGACTTCTGAGGGAAATGGCTCTGCGCAAACACATTTCGCTGCTATAGGCAGCTAAGAGAATCTGGATTGTGTCATAGCTCCCTCGAAACCGCAGCCCCACGGTGTGTGTGTGTGTGTGTGTGTGTGTGTGTGTGTGTGTGTGTGTGTGTGTGTGTGTGTGTGTGTGTGTGTGTGTGTGTGTGTGTGAGAGAGAGAGAGAGAGAGAGAGAGAGAGAGAGAGAGCAGTTGTGTGAATGGGCAGATATAGAGCTGGCAAACACATGTAATGAGGGAGATAAAAGTGGTGCCAAATGCTTTGTGCAGCTGCAAGTGAGATGTGAGCTGACACAAGACGTGAAGTGGAGAAAGAGAGAGAAAAAAGAAGGTGGACAACATAAGGAGAGGAGAGGCCACTTTAGGCTTCATTGCTGCCTTCAGTTGGTAGAAGTGTCATATGCTGGGAGATTGCATGGAGCAGGGAGGCAGAGGGGGTCTAGGCCCATGGGCATATCTGACTGTAACCATCAAGGCAAGATGGAGGGGAATACCACACTCTGTCCAACACTGTCCAAATTTCTTCCAGAGTAGCCAAGCTATCTCCCTCACAGTCTCTCATTTACTCGTTTGATGTATTAGAGCAAAGATGGTATTGATCAGTAACCATAGCTACTGTTTTGCAGGGACTTTTTTCTTTTTTTTTTTTTTTTATCCTCACTAGTTTCACACTGTGTACCATGCTAAAAATGATCTTTGTTTTGGTCCAAGTTAGTACAGTTAATGGGATCTAACTACTCTGTTTCCATGGAAACTGTGCCTAGATTTATTTTGTTGACATGTTGGCCATGTTGTTATCATGTCAGATGATAAATGATGATCTTGTGGGCTTGGAAAATAATCTGGAGTTTTTCTCAGACTTTCTCCCTAAAAACCAGTTAGACCAGCCATGCAATTTCACCCCATATTGGCCAGTAATGTTCTTCCTCTGGTAGTTAGAGGACTGGTGGCTCTGTGGCTGGGTGCCCACATCTGCTCGTAGACAGAGATTGCCTCGCACGACGCTCCACCCTGGCCTGAACACACACACGCTACCATGTAATCCTCCCCGCGCACATAGGTATACAATGACAACACAGTCAAGCACACATGCACTCACAAACACAATAACTTGGCGACACACAGTCATGCGTTCACACCCAAGTGTGCAATGTGAACAACCACACACTTGACATATGCACACAAGAATACACATATACATACTCTGTCACAAACACAAGCAGCAGGCATGGCCATGTGTACAAACACACTCACATTCACTCAGCCCCGTAACCTCTACACACAGAAGCCAAGAGTCACCACTTCCCTCTCTGCAGTGAAACCCAGGAATTATGACAAACCGCTCTCTGTGTTCATTCTTCCATTCCTAACCATGCATTATCCTCACCACCTTCCCTGTTCACATCTGCCCTCCAATTTAGGATGATCACACTCCTGAGTCACATGATTGATAACACTGAGATCAGGGCCTTGTTGACATACCATTACCAAGTGTTGTTATCCGCTTTATCTGTGCTTGAATTCTACTACGTGTAGGCTCCCCAAAGTCGTATAGAGAAAGTCATAGTGAGAGTCTGTAATTGTGCAAACCAATGTGTGTTTACAATCTATAACCAACTGTGGCCATAGGAAGAAATATGTCTGTGAGTGCCGGTAGCCATTTGCTGCAATTCTGTTTAAAGCCTACCACTAATTACATCCGTTGTCATAATTGAATGACTGATCTAAACAGCCCTGCTGTTATTGTCTACTGTACATGAAATGATTGCCTCACAATGTCTTTAACCATGATTTACTGTAATGCCACCCTGGGAGAGAAGACAAGAGTGAAGGCTAAAATAGCGAGCATGTGTAAACATCCTGACGGAGCATATCGTGATACTGTTCGGCTAACACTGTTCCTGACACACTTCAAAGCTTTTCAGCTTCCCTTTTAGCCTCCACGTTTTAGGGTACAGTGTGTATTTATCATTTAGAGCAGATAGATTTCTTCAAAGAAGGTCAAATAAACCTGTTTGACTGTAAAGCTGTGGAGCTAAGTTAATATCCACCACCACCAGGTTCATTTGGTAACAATTAACACTGTTTCATTTGATCATGTGATGTCAAATTTCGTTTCCGTGAAAGAGTCGGCCCCCAGCGGCTTCTTCAAGCAGGAATTATGACACAGAGCTGCAGGCTTCCCCCCTTTCCTCCCTCTCCATCTTCAGCTACAAGGCCGCTGTCAATTTACACAGCTGAAATCATTTTCCTGTCTTGAAAAAGCGGGCTTTTTCCAAGTACATGAGCGCCGGCCCCGGGAATGTCCAGCATGCATTCAGCCCTGACTTTCTTGTGGTTTGGGCCCTCTGTAAAATCTCACAGATCTTTTACTCCCCGCTCTTATTTTCTCTCATTCTCTCTGTTTCTCTCTCTTTTTTCCAATGAGATTTTTTTTCGCTTATGGAACACAATTGAAAGCTTCTTGTATGCTGGGGTGAATGGGGAACACTCTTTTAAGTACCATGTGGAGATTGGGTGTCCCTTTTTGAGGGCATACAGACACATGTTAAAGGTATGAGCCGAGAGTTAAAACAGTTTATAATCTTGGCCCAATAATTGACCTTTTATCAACTTTTACATTTTAATGACATGACGTACATATTTGTTAATACTACAGTGAGATGTAGTTTACATTACTTAGTCATTAAAAATGACTCCAATGACTCAGTTGTTTTTTAACATACTGTACTGTTTTTAGCTAACCAGAAATTAAGTGAAATACTTTTGGTGAATTTGTAGTTAAATATGTTACATACTTACATAAATAGATACATAAATATGTGAAATAATTTTAGATTTAAAGCAACTAAAGCTCCAAAATATACCTAAATGTTTTTAATACTTCCTCACACACTTTTCTGAATATATATGCCCTTTTTTAGGTGGGCATACAATAAACTATAAATTTATAGATTTTTACAATGCGTATAGTGAGTATAGTCAGCCTAGTATGTAGAACGTGTGGATTTTAAAGCGTTATTTGCCAGTAATGCAATGCTATAACATTACATGATGAGCCTTCAGGTTCAGGCACCATTAGACTATCTAAAAAACCCTGTATTTAAAATGTACAGTGGCATTTAGTGTTGTTAAAACAACATTCTCCTTGCACATGGCCTTCTATTTTTGCTCTTGATTTCTGAGTCACTGTTTAGTGTTAGAATATAGAACATTTTGCGGTATTATCCTAAAAAACAGCTTTTTTAAGTAAAAAAAAAAGAAAGAAAGATTAACTAAACCTTCTTCTTTGTATGTTTGTCCTTCCCTGTGTGCCTGCTTAAATCCATGTGTTTCTACATGTTTATGTGTGTGTGTGTGTGTGTGTGTGTGTGTGTGTGTGTGTGTGTGTCTTAAAATATCCTGCACATTTCCCGACATCCCCACACCTAGATGACACAGCTCTAGATTCCATCACATGCTCGGTTACCTCATGGTCCGTCTGAGGGAGACTCTGGGAGCATCCCGCTGCCGCAAAATATGTTTTTTTGTTTTGATCAGTGCACATGCCTGCGTTTCTACGGTAACGGCAGAGAAGGCTGCTGTGTCAGTGGTGATGCAGAGCCAAGTCAACATGATGTGGCTGTATCAATGGACTTTTTCTCACACACTTTCCAAAGTACATCTGCTCTTAGTGTAGCATTTTTTGTCCATCCCCCTTTTTCTCCCTGCGTCATTTCTTCATCCCATGTTTGTTTCTGGTTTTTATAGCCCACTCTACCTTTTTAGCATTTATATACGCTCGTCCCTTAACTTCTTATTGTTCTTATTTTCTCCACATTTTTTGATTGCTGTATCTTTTCTTTCTTTGTCTTTTCTCTCTTTTCTATAGCGGCAGTGTTTTTCTTTCTTTTCTCCTCACTTTTTCTTCCTTATGTCCATCTCTCTTTGCATGCCTTCTCTCTTTCTTTTTTGTTTATTTACTTTCATATCTCCTTTTACCCATCTCCAATATTTTCTTTCTTTTCTCTTTTTCTTTTTTTTCTTTTTAACTGTAGCATATGTATATGTATAAATAGCTAATTTTCATACTTTTATCCTTTACTTTCCTTCTGTCTCACCTTCTGCTGTACTTTTTACCCCCTCCACATCTCTTTTTCTATTTTTTTCTCTCTGTGTCTCCATGTGTATTTGTTATTTCCTTCCTGCCTCGCTTTTCCTCTCCGTCGCTCCAGTGTCGGTTAGACTGGTCCCAGTCCCAGCACACTGTGGTCAGTAAGCAAGTCCCTTATTGCTGTTGAATGGCTGCCTGGTTAAGCCCACATATATGTCCTAATAAGTGGTTGTGATGGGGATCTCCCCTCCACAGATAAACACAGCCTGCCGAAGCCAGGACCCTGCCTGTTACTAATAAAATTCCCTGGCAGTATGTTATATGCACCCTTCTCCCCTAGTAACAATCTTGCCATGGCCGGGTATGTGTGGATATAGTCATACAAGTCCCGAGAAAGGCGGGAGAGAGGCGTACTACTCTTTCCTACTACCTAACAGTAAGTGATTAACCTGCTCAAAAGCTTTTGGGGGTGCAGTTGTGTTTCTCTTTGTCTTCTAAATGAGCCATATTTTTTTATCATGTACAGAATAACAGAATAAAAAAAGTGATTAGCTGCTAACCTCTATGGAAAAGACTTCCTGACAAACTAATGGGCTTTCAGCATACTATTAAACCAAGTTAATATGAAGTTTAATATCTAAGTTGCAGTTGTGCTAAACTGTCACTCTGTAGTTAACATGTTATTTGTGGGATCTGTCATTACGCTGTACTCAGTGATGCAGAATTCATAAAATGGCTTTCATAACATATAACCAGTAATTATGACTTTTAACAGATGCAGTGTAATTATAGTAACCACATAACCATGTAGTGAGTGTGCTGATAGATAAATGGATGTAATTCTATAGAACCGAACTGAAGTGTGCTACTAAGTGCTTACTATAAACACTCAGCTGTATTGAATATATAATAATACCAATTCTTTATTTACAGGGCACCAGGTCTGTTCTCTAGTGTCTGTTCATTCAGTAGTAGCAGAAGTAGTATTTCTATTTTTATTAGTCTGAGGCGGTAGGAGTGAGGGCAAGGTGTTGAATAAAGCTGCTTAAAGGCCCTCAGCACATCAGCTCTGTTCAAAGTTGCAGACCTGTCACAGCATCAGCAGTCACCTCAGTAAATTCACCGCCGGTCACTGGGGTTCACATACTGCTGCTGCTGCTGCTGCTGCTGCTAGCAGTGGGATTAGGAGATCCTGCGAGTTTAATGCATTCTAATCTCTTGTCCTCACATTGGGGCAAAACACTGAATGATCCTCTCAGGCATTTGACAGCTGCAGCTCTCTTACTTTCTTTTCTTTTCATACAAAATGCCAATTCTTTTTTTCAACGCTCTCAGCTGGTCTCCCTCTTTCTTGTCTTCCTCCTCATCTTTCTTTTCCTCATAAAATCCAGAGTTCCCAGCAAATGATTCATTAGATGCTTCAGTGCACACTTGCCTCATCACTCACTTTAGTCGGCTGCCAAGTGCCCCATTTCCCCGTTTGTTTACACCAGCAAAAAGTGCGCCGGCTTTGCTCCGCTGCCGCAGTGGAGGGGAAGAGCTGCTTGGGCCACACACAGTGACACCCAGGAACCTACACTTATATACACTGATTTAAGAGTTGCTTTAAAAACTCCCCTGGTTGCCACGTAGGTTTAATGATAAACTCCTTTCAGAGGCAGTGATGCCAATGATCGTAATATCTGTATATTTCTAAGCCGCCACTGCAGAACCACCTAGATGATGAGCAACATTTATAAACGAACATCTTTGACGCACCAAAATTTAGTTTCGTAATAGTAGTGTTGAAAAGGAGTTATGTTGTAAAACCTCTCAGCTACTCCCTGCTGATGTAGGACATGCTACACGGTACATGCAGAGTAGCATTTTAGAACCGTAAAAGTGGTGTCAGTGGGGATTACCCAGCCAGACATGAGCCACTTGAATCAAAGTTCTCTTTATCTATTTTGGTCTTTACTTTCAGGCTTTAGAAATATAATCAGAGGATCTTAATTCTCTAGTCTACTCTCTTGCTATTCTAAAATTTGTATTTTTGTGAAAATATGCCAGTGTGTCATTAACGGAGAACTGTGGGCAAAACCAAACCAACTTAGTAAATCTCTTTAATTGCATTGGTCCTTTTTTTGGCTAACTAGCTGTTCTGATCTTTTAGTTGGTTCATATGTGTATATTGATGTCATCGCTGCCACTCTTATGACTGTAACTTAAATATAGGTTATTACAGCTTGATACTGCTATGATTGAGTTTGAGTAGTTAAAGTGTTTCCAATACAGTTGCTCAGTTATGATAAGTTAATTAAGTGGTTAAGCTTTTAGGACAGAAAAGGGGAAATGGCACTGATTCATGAGAGTGTGTTGAAACTGAGCCAGACAGGAGAGGAGCCCTATAGCAGAATCACCCAGCAGAGGTATAGTGGCTAACAGTGCGAAAGATTTCATTAACAAGAATGGCTCTGAGGGCTCCTGAGGCCTGGCTCTATTCCTGTTGTGCTCTGTTTGGGTCTGGGAGGCTGAGGAAATAGACGTCCAGTGGAGATGATTAGAGCTAGACCTTTCTTGGTCAACTGTAAATCATTTAGCTCCATTTGTTTCTCTCCCTTTCTTTTAACCTTCTCTTCTACTCCCTCACTTTAGATGTACACTCGTGCTCTCCCTCTCTTCTACAGAGAAAGAAGATAAAATAAGCAAGGATTGGAGGGTCAGCCAGAATAAACATTGTTTTTTGTCAGTCCCGCAAATGAAACACCTGGTGCTGGTAAATGCGGTGGACATATTTCACATCGCCTTGACACTCAGGATTAATGCAACATCAAATTGTTTTAAAAATGGGGACAGCCACTACCCGGAGTAAATCATACGCCCCCTTTTATTAAAGTTTGCCCAAGAATTTATGTTTTGAATCAGGCAGCCTGCGCAGAGCCGACAGATGAGACTTCGGAGGTTGGAGGTTTGGATGGCTCATGTTGAAACCCCCTCAGACAACGTGTCGTAATGTGAACAGGAAGTTTAGACTCAGCCACTGAATACTGCTGTGGCTTTGAGGTGGATTATTTCACCCTTCACCTGTTTTTTCTTTAGATAAAGTGATATTTGTCATTCTTTTCTGTGGGAACCAGTGTGATAGATAGATCTCTCTGTCTCCCAGAAGATACAGCGAACATATCATATGACGTGCAAGCTGATTTCCTGGAAGGGGAGAAAACGCCATTTGCCTCTGCAGCCGTAAGAGAGTGGGGAAAACATGGTTTTCAGAACAGAGGAAACTAGATGAATGTTAGTGGATTTGATCTTTAATCTGTGAACCAGAGTACCTGACCGCTGAGTTCAATCAAGCCAACCACTGGTATGAGGCGATCTGTCTTCTTAAGGTGGGACTCCACGCTGTTTAGGCTGACCACCAGCCGTCCCTCTTTCTGTCCGGCTAGAGACCCTCAAACACATACAAGTAGAATTCATATGAATACTGAATAAAATCCATGATATATAGCTGCATCTATTTACCTATATATCATATTGTATCTTTATCATCTGCTCTTCTGTCCCTCTAATTCCATTTATCCATCATTGGAGGGCTTTTGACCGCAGCACTACACTTTGTGTTTAGCCGGCAGTGTCTTGTGCTGTATATGAGTAGGGAGCTGTATACAGCGTCTTGTGTGCTGTGTTGTGGTGTCTGCTGACTTCTGTGTACAGCCTGTGGTTCATTCCATAAATATCTGTGGCCTCTGTGATGTTATTCTCAGGCCCTCTGCTCTGTGAGAAGATTGCACCACAACACTTGTATTCCTCGGCCTGCAGTTAGAGGTTTAGGGGGATTAGGGGGGAGAAAACCCCAGCCCGGGCCCTGCTATACATTTTTATGGCCATTTGATGCATACGATTCCGATGTAGTGTGCGGAGAAAGTGGAGAAGAGGGAGAGAAAGGGGGTATTAGGGCTCACCGCAGGGGAATCAAACAAGTAAACCGCAACTTATTTTCCCTCTCTTTTTTTGGCACAAAGTGGAGGGGCTGTTGGAATGGCGATGTCAGTCAGTTCGCCATTGGGTCCGATGGTCCAACACTTTATTTCAGCCTGAAATGTCTTAATAACTTTTGGATAGATATTCATGAAATGTGGTATGGAACGTCATCATTTCTAGGTTTTGAGAATACCTCCATCTTTCCTGTGCCTGACAATAAAGTCACAGAGACAGTTTGTCCAACATTGGCAAGATGTTGTAAAACGTATTGCATGGATTTCTGTGAGATTTGCTGTGGATAATCATGGTCCTCGGAGGATGAATCGTAATGATTTTTGGGAAATCTTTAAAATAGGTAAGACAGGATGCCCTGACATTTGCTTAACAAAATCATGTTCTCCAATGAATCATGAATCATTTCATTTCACAAATTGTATTTTAGATCAAATCTCTAAAAGGAATGAGTACATAAACTTGAATGAGTTAACACTTTAATACTCCTAAGAGTGTAAGCCCAGTGTATTATCGTTGCCTTTTTTCTAGCACCACTAAACGGCTATGCACATTATCATTCTCACTGGAAGATAAACCCTTTTATATTTTGTTAACCAAGCTGTGGCACTGGCCAAGTATGGTACTCACATGCAAGTGGACCAAATGACCTCATTAACCCAGAGCGTGGGCAGTGCAGTTTCTCCCTTCACATGTTAGTCCAAAGCAGAAACGCCCACAGTATTGATTCCCAACAACTGCCCTTTCTTTTTTCCTTTTTTTTCTTGTTAACATCTGTCTCTGTGTTGCGGCTGAAAGCAGCGTGGAGCTCCGCATTCCTTGTTTGGTGGTGCTCAAGGTGACGGACCTTAATTCAGAGCTTCCCGGAAACCGCTCTTGTGTTTTGGCATACTGCTGTCAGTCAGGTCGGGATGCATGCTGACAGAGGCGAGAGGGATCACCCCTCAGCTGTCCAGTGCTCATAAAAGGGCCTGATCCAGGGGTTGACCGCCTGGCCACATGGCTCCATGCTCAATGATTGTGCCTGTATGTATGTGTGTGTGTGTGAGTGTAAGCGGTTCATCCTGAAGCAGGATATAAGGGTTCTAAGAATACATCCATCCACAGACCTAGGAAGCTCTGTGCTCAACTGCAGCATGCGATACACACATTCTACCAGTGTTACCCTGTCAAAGTCTGATGTGTGCGTGTGCGTGTGTGAAATTGCAAGTGCGTATGTTTTGCGTATGTGTCCATGTGTGTAGTCAAACCCCAGCCTTTATTGTGTTTTAGTTCCTTTTCTCCCTGCTCATGACATGTTGATGTTCTGGCATCCTGTGTGGTTGGTCTGAAGCTGTCATTGTACTGACAGGGAGATTGTGACTGGCCAGTCACACAGCAGTAGCGGAGGCCAGGTGGACTGTCAGGGGAATTCAGGAATACTGTATTGATAGTCAGTGTGTCTCCACGTTGTCTAGTTTCTTTTCTTTGGATTTACATGAAAATAGCTGAACTTGTGCCATGTGTCGATATGCACAGCGAGGTCCTAGACAAAATTTGGAAGGAGAGTTTTTGGAAACTTTTCTTTACTTCTCAAAGCAGTAAGGCTTTGTGTCAGCAGTTTAGTTCTTTGGCAAATTCTACAGAATACTTACATCAATGCAAGATTATAAATATGATAGTGTGTTATTGTATTATAATATTTTTTTCAGTAGAAACCTAGATGTTGAGTTTTTCATACACGGTTCTTTGTCAACATGTCCTGAGTGTATTTCCATAGGCATGTGCCCGTGTGTATCTGTGTGTGTGGTCAGTAGTCTCCTGCCAAGCGGCAGTTATCAGTAGGTTACACAGTAGAACATCAGACCAGGGCAACGTCAGTTGGAGCATCAAGGAGAAGCACAGAAGAGAGGGAAAAAAAAGTCAACCTCAAGAAAGAAGGAATGTGCAGATGCTTTCAAATGTCCATGTGTGAAGCCACAAGCTCTTCTGTGGCTCTGGGAAGCCAATATGAAACCAGTGGCGTAATTGCCTAATGCTTGTGTAATAAGAGGCACATTACAACCCCAGGAGGCCCAACCAGACTTGAAAGAACCAGAGGCTGGCACTGAAGTGGGCTCAGAACTGTCTTCCTCCTCCTGGTCTTTACCAGTCTTTTTTTTTCTAAATCCCGCTCAATACCAGATTATTTCACAAACACTATATTATCAGTTATAATAGTTTGTATTAGTATTAGTCCCTCTACATCTATATGTTCATTCTTGCATCTTCACTTTTACAACACCTTGCTTAACACACAAATATTGTTCTTAAATACACAAATGCAATATGTGGAAATTGTTATGTTTTTGTGGTCTTGAGGCAGTCACTTCTTAGCAATCCTTACTAATGCAACTGTAGTAAAGTTTATGTATAGAGTGAGTACCAGACTCCAGGTTGATCCCAGCCCACATTTATGTCAAGATTTATGTGGTATTTTGACACAAATCTACTGAATTTAGATCTTTCTATTTCCTGTATTACACTTAAAGGTCCAGTGTGGAAGATCTATTGGCAGACATAGGTATGTTTTCATTTGTGTATCAATCACCTCAAAAATACTGCTATGGAATAAATAAATCTACAGATGGAGCAGGTCCTCTTCTACAGAGGCAGCCATGTTGAACTGCCATATTTCTACAGTAGCCCAGAATGAACAAACTGAGCACTGACTCAAGTTAGGGCCTTTTGCCTTTTTTCACAGTTTTACAGTCTTCATAGTTCCTCCTACACACTTGGAGGGCTGAGCTGTATTCAAATGGTTGCAATCTGCAACTTCCCCACTAGATGCCACTAAATCCTGGACCGCTTTTGAATTGCTATGAATGTGCACCTTCAGGTATTCCAAATCAAACACGATAGTTAAGTTGTTCAAGGTTGGCATGGAGAAAGTGATTAGCAGGCTGGCAGGTACATGCAGTGTTAAGCGGAAGCTTTACAACAGAATACAGTGCGTGGGTGTGTGTGTGCATGTGTTCGTGTCTGTTCTGTGTGTGTGTGTGTGTGTGTGTGTGTGTGTGTGTGTGTGTGTGTGTGTGTGTGTGTGTGTGTGTGTGTGTGTGTGAACGAACGTCAGTCATGTTACTTCAGCTGCAGGTTTGAGAGAACCACAGAGGGAAATGTGAAGCCACCGTGTAGACAACTCTACTGCGGTGGTCCCCTTTCTTCTCTCCATAACTTACCCCACACACACAAACACGCACACACAACAGCCCTCCAATCAGCACCCCACCCCTGTCACTTTATCATCGCACGCATGCACAGCTCTGGTTACGCACATGTAATCGGGGCAAAAATTATTAACTTGAGCAAATATGCTTTGCTCCATATATTTATGCTGAAATGAAATGTCCAACTGTTGGCAGGGCTTCCCTCCATTCCTCAGTAATGACGAGTAGCCAGTGTTTAAAGCGTCAATGTTCCCCCCTTTGATATTTTTCCATCTTCTCTTCTAACAACTGAGAAGGCATTTGAAGAGCTTTGAAAGGATTTTTTTAAGGCCTCACATTATGTGTAGCCTGGTAATGGACTGATATTATTAGCATTTTAAAGCCACAGAAGAGTTTTTTTAAGGAGCAGAAGACTGGTTTGAAGGCTGAGGGAGAGATCCAGCTGACAGACACATGTTGGACACGCAGCACAGGGAGACAAGAGGCTCACACATCACAACCTGACATGTCACGTTCTTTACAGAGAAGCATACAAACATTCTCTCACACACACACACACACACACACACACACACCGACTGTATCAAACACTGCAAATAGTATTATGTATACACACGTTTTCAACCACACACAGACCTCAATGTGTTCGCTTTCCTTTCTGTGTGAGACAGTACAGTAGAATTACTTACTTTATCCGTCTATAACTGAGTCTGGCACTATCTCAAGAACATTAGGGAGGTGATATAGATGTAGAATTTCTGGTTATTTAAGTGAGATCCTACCTTTTGAAAGACTCAAATAGAGAGATACAGATGGAACTCATATTTGCAAAATGTTAGTTTGAAGAAAATATTTAATATTTTTTTCCAGCTCTCCTAGCATTTTCTTGTCTGTATCATTAAACCCTTCCTCCTCCTCCTTCTTCTTCTTCTACTCTCTCCATTATTCCTCTTGTCATGAATTCATTTTTCTTCTGCTCTTAATTAATTCTTCCTCCACTCCACCCAACCCTAACAGACCTAGTTCAACTTAATGCCTGCTTTGTATTGCTCCCCTCACTGTATGTGATTCAGTCTTCATGTAAAGCCAAGTCATCTCACAGGATGTTGTAGGGGTTCTCCTACCTTATACTTACTCTCCCTTCTCTCTCTTGTTCCTCCATTCTATCCCTTCTTCTGTTTCTCCTCGTGTCCTTATAACCCCCCCCCCTTTCCCCTAATCTCCCTCTTCTGTGCAGGATGTTGTTGAACATTTTCTACATGTGCCCTCTTCTGTTCTGCCTCCCACCACTTTATTTGGTCTCCTCATTGCTCCCTCTCATCAGTTTCTCTCTGGTCAGCTCACAGGATGCTGTAGAGCATTTCCTGCCACCAGGGCTACAGGAAAGAGGCCGAGTGCAGCCCCCGTTTGATGTGCCATCTCCTCTAATTCTTTACACCTGGACTGTTCTCTGTACAGATTTTCTGCTCAACAGAAGCGCAACTCCCCCTTCCTTCCTTCTTTCCTTCCTTCCTTCCTTGCTTCCTTCCTGCAGCATCCTTCACTCAATTTCTCAACCTCTCTCTGCAGCCTCTTGCTTCACAACATGTTCTTCTGCTCAGTATGCTTTTAAAACCTCTACAAGGGCTAGAAACTCCATTCCACAGAGGTACGTGGGGCTGACTGGTTAGCATCATGTCTTTCTCATCTCTCAGTTCCTTTTAATAAAAACAATACCCAGTCCAGTCTCCAGCTCAACGCAGACAGTTTTTGTTTAGCATGTTTTTGATTTTTAACTTCCCTCCTGCTACTTCTTTTATTATTTTGTCCCTCTTTTCTGTCTGTTTCTTTCTCTTTGTTTTTTCCCCATTAAAGGTTCCCAGTGCCTGCAGCTGTTTGGATGTCGGCATGGTGGTCAGAAGTTTTGGCATTGTGTTGTTTGAATGCCATATTTTCACAGCACTGCCTGTTTAGAGTTGCGGTTTGTCAGGAGCCTGGCCTGCAGGGGCCACTTCCTCCCCACTGTTCTGGAGTCACTGTACCAAAACACTGACTGGCAAGAGAGGAGAGGAGAGGAGAGGAAAAAAAGAATAAGATGTTAGGGGAGGAGAATGTGAAGAGTGGGTACTAAAAGAAAAGTAGAAAATTATTGAGGAGGGAATTATATAAACATGATGTATAGACAAGCAACAGCAAGAGAGCGGAAAGCTGGGAGCAGAGGTGTTGCAGCAGGAAACTATGGTGGTTATCTTCCGAAGGAACGTGCCTCTTTTAATTTCTCTATCATTATCTCTCTTTGAGCTTTTTTAGGTTTTTCGCAGTGTTCCTTAATTACTACAAGTCAGTCTTTCTACTCATTCTGTGTCTCACACAGCAGTTGTTTCTTCTCTGTCACTTTCCATGACTTCCATCTGCCTTAGCTTCTCTGTCCCTTTTGTGGTTCTCACATTCTGCATGGTTCTTCCTCCTTATTGGAACAAGGTGCAGTGCCAGCAAACACAGAAACAACCAGGCTCAGGCTGATTCTTAGACAACACTGTCACTGCACATGTTGAGCATGACAAGCTCCAGATGATGCTGATTGAAGGCAGCCTTTATTCCCACTCTCACCTCCTGTAGGTCTCTGAGATGTAGCCATCTCAGCAACCTGTTGACGGCATTCTAATCACACTGAATGTGAGACTTCTGCCTATTCCTCATAATATCTTCAGCCACTTTCTTTCTCCTTCTTTCACACTATGTTTCCGTACAAGAACTTTCACCTCATTTAACCCACAGAGGTTGGACCATTTGACTTGCAAATGAAGCAGCAGAATTGGTGTGATCACATGCAAAGCTATTTGATGACACAACAGAAATCAGTTGTATCAGAGTACTCCACAGTCCATTATGGATAATGATTTGTGTTGACATGTTTCCTGATATTTTTTAAATGGAGGAATTAGAAGACTCTGCTATAGATTTTTTATTGTAAATCATGTGTTTTCACGTCGTCAATGAGCAGTTACCTGCTTTAAATACATACTAGGGAGAAGATTACCCAGGCATTTTGAAATGTTGCAGAAGAAAAAAACACGTGTAAATAATGAATTACTGTTAACTGTCGCACTGTAATGGCTTACTGGAACACTTAGCCATCATTAATGTTATTAGTAACACCTGTGCTTTCCTGTTGTGGCAAAATGGCTGCTATGAAAAAGGCCTATAAGCTTTAGACAACCGTCCTTTGCTTCAACTGAGTTGTCTTATGTTTACTTTGTCTTTTCTTGTTTGATTTTCTGTGTCGGTACCTTTTCTCCATTCTTCCCTCCCTCCCCAAATCAGCGGCATCACTAGTGGAATTAGGTAAGCACAGGAGTTCACTCCCCCCATGTGATTTCCTCAGTTAGAGGGGGAAAGGGGGAAATCTCCCATATAGAAATGTCACTTTGTATAAATACACTCAGCGGTTTGGATGAATGCGAGATCCGCTTCAGAATTATAAACACTGGCTCTGCAGTCATTTACAGAGGAGGAGGAAGAATTAGCTGATGTAGGAAGCATGTGTGCCCCAGATTATTGTAATTATTTTATGCTGTTTTTCCTTGCTGACATAAAAGTATTTGGACACTATCTCATGAGAAAGCAGTTCTAGTCCTGTAGTCCTGGGCCGCACCAGGGCCCGCTAAGCTGCTTTCATATTCTCGAAGTCCGACCTGTCTCTCCTCAAAGCTTGTGATTTAGACATAAGTTTTTAATTCCATTATGTGGAAGCTTCCAGCAGCAAGTCATTGTATTTAGTTTCATTCTGCCTTTTGTTTGCTGGAAGGAAATTTGAATTAGAACAAAATGTTGTTTAAGGTCAAGGCAAACGTCAACGAGCAGGACCTACTGTTTTAGCGATCCGATTACATGTTTGTTCAGCCTGTCTGCTAAACCTGTAGCATACGTTAACCTAATCAAATATGGCCATCATTTCCCTGACTTTGTTTAGGAAAATGTTCATTCTTTATCGGAAGAAGGATAAGGCCTTGATATGTAATCTTGTTGCTTTAAACATTTGTCAGAATTCAATAATTGCTGTAAACAATGTGTAATCAACTTCAAAGTGCTCTGCCAAAGACCTTTATTTTCACAGATAAAAATGAGCATCTTCAAAAATACACACAACGCGCCTGCGTGTACAGTAATGTGAACCAGCTTGGCAATACTGAACCGCTTAATCAATATCAAGTGGAAAAAACAGTAGTGGTTCATGCTGTTAGATCCATAAAGTGAGCCTAATTTTACAGCTCCATAAAACACCCTCCTTGCCGAAGCCCGAATTGAACAATTTATGTGCAGGAGTAAATCACATGGAATGCTCTGACGACTGTAACCGTCTTGGTTTGAGACTCATATAGAGTGAATGTACATTGCATGTGAGCATTATGCTTTAATGCATAAGGTGGTTCCAGCTTTGCCATAGATTCTTTTGTGTTTACGTGTGCTTCTGTGCCTGTTTGTCATGATAGTATGTAGTTACGGCCTTGACGAGTCCAGTGTATTTCTGTATTTCTACTAAACAGTTTTAAGTATATTATCGGCCGATATTGACTTTTCACATATTGGTTTCGTACCGGTATTGTTATCAGATATACCCGTTATGATGATGTTATGTTTTCCGGTATAGACAAAAATGCTTGTTAATAAATTGGTGTCACTGCACAGTTAATCCAGCAGAGTGCGCTGTGATTTACAATACTGTGGCAAGCAGTACAGAGTAAGAGGGAAGAAGCAGCTCTCAGCAGCTACAATTGGTTGACGATGTAGAAGTTAAATTCTTTAACATGTTAAAGAATTTAACTTAATTTTTAATGAAGTTATTTGTAAGAAAGCAGCCGTCTGTAGCAGTACCTTTGCGTAGTTATATCAGTGTACAGTACACATGGGAAACATGTAGACATTTTCATTCCAGCTCAAAACTAACTAAAAATAAAAAATTATAATTTCACTGTATCAGCAATCTGTGAATTTCCCCCCTCTAAAATTGTTGTCAGTCTCAAAAATCCCTTATCGGTTGGGCTCTAATTCTATGATTTGGGAATGACAAGAAGAATATGCTCCATGTATTCTTCTTTTGTGACAATCTGGACAGCTGGTACAACATGTGAGGTGCAGCTGTACAAGTATTGCTCTCGCCCTATCATCAATTATTGTCAATCTACTTGAAACTGCGTCAGCTGGAATAAATAGTTTTGGTCCTGTGTGATTCTGTCTCCTTTATGTTTCAAGAGAGGCTTGATTTACTTCAGGCTTTGTCAATCAGACTAGTGAACACGCTCAGTGCCTTGCCAGAGACCAGGGACAGACTTTGGATCTGGAATCTTCCTCCAGCAAAAGGATCATTTTCCTTTAATTAGTGTAAAAGTAGCATTGAGGTATGTGCCTGTTCTACTTTAGCTTGATGAAAATGACTGCATATAAGGGTAAGCCAGTTCTTTGGCTACTCCTGCCATGTTCCCTACTGCAGCCAGTTATGAATAATCTATTCCACGCATGTGTTTAGCGATTAATTAAAGATAAGTCCTCTCAAATTAAAATGGCGGTGGGATTGCATCATTGTGAAATTGCTTGGTGGGGACACAAATCTGGTTTCAATCTGAGGTCTGAGGAAGTCAGTGAGGCATTCCCTTCACACCTCTGCATCAGGGACCCACTGCTAAAACTCTGCCTGACATGTTTTATAAAAGCAGCATTATGTCCATTTACAGAGCAGGGAGGAAGCACCTCAAATCTGTTACAGAGGAAGTGATTTCACAAATACCGGCCCACTCAGTTACATGGGGAAAATGGTAGCTTTGTCCTGCTCAGTGTCTCACGCACCACGCACACACACACACACACACACACACCCGAGTAATTCTCAGAAGCAACTTCAAGTGCATGTATTGTCGATGAAGATCTGAGATGGACTGATGCGCGCACACATACACACATAAAAACCCGTCAGCCATTTTCAGCAGCAGCCACAACTTCATTCGTTCACTAGTGAAGATCTTAGGTGCCTTTTTCAGTAGATGCATTGCAGATGTCTACCTACTGTATGAGGGAATCCAGTGCCCTTAAAAAGATGGTGAATTACTGTCCCTGTTACCCAGGAATGTTCCGTGCTTAGAGCTGCATTCAAGCAGAAGCAAGAGAAGAGCACAGTTAAGGCTAAACAGACCAGGCAGTGTGTGTGTGTGTGTGTGTGTGTGTGTGTGTGTGTGTGTGTGTGTGTGTGTGTGTGTGTGTGTGTGTGTGTGTGTGTGTCTGTGTCTGTGTGTGTGTGTGTGTGTGTGTGTGTGTGTGTCTGTGTCTGTGTCTGTGTCTGTGTGTGTGTGTGTGTGTGTGTGTGTGTGTGTGTGTGTGTTGTGTGTGTGTGTTAAGGAGAAGCAGAACAGAAGCAGTGGAGATGGGAACGACATCTGTGCGTTTCAATAAATGGCCCTTGCAGTGCTATTAGCAGGGACAAACTGCAGAGACTGAAATGTAAATCTGGAGTTGCATCAACATTTTGACTGATGTACAGCCAAGGACATGCGATATTATACCGCTTTAAACATACTTTATTGTTATAATGTGTTAATAAATGAATAAGTGTCCACTATGGGATTGTAGCAAACTGTATGTTTTTACTGTACAATGAATCATGGAAGATGATGAAAGATTAGCGGTCTAATTTGTGTAGTCATTGGCATGTGTGAATTCCACGAAATACACGTCAGTCAAAGCCAAATGAAATATCTGTTCAGTCTTCACTCATGGCTTCTTTGCAACACGGAGCTCTGATGGAAGGAGCAGATTTTGAATTAGTACACGATGAGCCTATAAATTACACTGGCCAGACTGACATCTTCAACAGGCCATCATGGCGAGCACATGTTAGCCAGTGTCTTCAGAGCAACACGTCTAATACCAAGTGTGTTTATAACAATATAACTTCTCTGACATGTAAACTGCATGGGAGATAAATGACTCCTGTAATTAAGATATGTTGAAATCACTTTTGGTATACGCCATGTCATTGTAAACAGAGGGCCTTCTTCTGTAGTGCTTTCCTTCAACCCCTTACTACCATGAATACCATTGTCATGAGGGTGGTATGAGCTTGAGCTAAGCCCTGCTTGTATTGTATATAGAAGTTATAGTTTCCTCCTAAGATCTTGTGTAAATATGATATAATTGGTTGAGTATGAGTGTCTTTAAAGTGCAATCAGACTAATGAATAACAGGCTTCTGTTGGGAGCAGCAGAGGAGATGAGTAATGCTGTTGGGCTGAAAAAGAATAGATTATTGAGTTTTTGTCATGGGAATTTGTCAGTACATCAAAGCCTAGACACAATGCAGGAAAGCGGTAATTTATGTTTATTGCGTGTTGTGCCAAAGAGGAAAAAAATCAACTATAGATTGGAATTGTTGTACTTGGCCACAAGTAAGTACCTTGTTATTGCCAAGTGTGACAAATTTGGAGCATTGTCGCAGCTTTGTTGTCTTGGATATTTTGTTGTTTTTCTGACCGTGTTTGACTCCTGTTGAAAAAGCTACAGTCATCAAAAATCACTTAAGTAGCAGCGGTATAAAAATCCCTGAGTGACTGGGTCTTATATTCTGCTGACTCGCCATGTTCCACGACATCATTTTCCCCTCTCACTCCGAGGGCTGCTCAGCGTACTAATTCAGAGCCTTAATTACTATAATTGGTAGATGCAAATTAACAGCAATTGGACTTGACTGGGGTCATAAATCCACAGCTCAGAACTTGCAGAATTTCTGGCAATTCAGAGCGGACCACCGTCGGCAGGGGTGCTTAACTTACTAAGTAATTGCAAGTTTCATGAATCATAATGCTTATGAATTCCCCCTCGGTACACACACGGGCCCAGTGGGACTCCGCTTTAAGCCACTGGGAGTCATAGCAAGCAGATTGAGAAGCCACTGTGCAGCTTTGGCCTCTCCACAACAGAAATACCATGGAGGAGCTGCTGGGTGCTAATGGGGTTTGGCTAATAACATTTGGAACCACAGAGAGAGAATATCAAAACCTCAACTGAACCCTTTATTTTTTAGAATTTATGGATGAGTGATACTATTTATGCTGGTCTCACGAAAAACTCTTAGATGTTACTTTTGCATTTGAACATTTGAATGAATGGCGGAGATCCCACCACAAAATTCAATGACACAGCAAGACATGCACCGTTAGCGTTTCACGTAGCATGTGCTCTTTCAGTTCAAATATACAGTAGTCGGGGTCTGCTCAAAACAAAGAACATGGAACACTCATGAAATATAGCACATCTGTGTACAAACCTAATTTAGCTTGACTTGGCCAAATTAAGCCTGAGATCCCAATGAAATTTCTACTCAGTATGTATGTTCTACCAGGGGAGCAGAAGCAGAGGGCCTCATCTCTCTTAAACACACACTTACAGGCACACGCATTTACATACACTCCTGCCGCTGTTGAACGTGTAAGCAGACATGTATTGCATGTGATTGTTGGGGAAATGGAGTGAAAAACAGGTCTGGGGTTGTGGGTTCAGGTTGCGGGTTTCAGAGTGACGAGATCCAGAAGCCAACGGCGCTTGGTATTACCCTGGTGCTTCCTGCCCCACCGGTTGGGGATTGGGGGGGGGGGGTAGGATGGAGCTTGAGAAAGGAAGGTAGGGAGGACATTTCAAGCCAAGGGCCAGGATACACTCTGACCCATAGGATCCCCTCGACAAGAGGCTGCAGCCCACTGCTCCCACACTCCTACCATCGGGCCCTGAGCCTCAACCAGATCCCACAGTGGTTTGTTTTACAACCTTGAACCACAGTTAGCCTTCAGAACCTTAGCATGGTAATCAGGCTCTCCCAAGATTCCACTTTCGCTCTTTTTCAACAAGCCCTTTAACTTATTTACCCATTGGCTCTGTTCAATATGATTCTGTGTCCGTGGAACACTCTTTGAATGTATTTCACTTTATTTTTCTTACAATTCATTCTCTCCTATCGTGCAAGTTCTATATTCCAAGTCTGGATGTTATTTCAAAGTTGTGTGCAGCAGCGGAGTAAATCCTTCGCTGGTTACACCTAATGCCTCTATGGCATGCGGCAGCAGTGTGTTTCTGCATGAGCTCATTTGCTGTTTATCAGTATATACATGTGCATTAGCTAATGTGTGTGTTAACTGGTGTGTTATGCATGTGCCCAGAAGGTTCCTCCTTGAATCCTATTACCACTTCAGCACACAATTCCAAATCTGCTACATGTTAAGCACTCAGTCCTCCCACACGTCTACTTAATAACACAAATCATGATTGATGCCCTGCCCAGCACATGCATAGACCCAAAGAATGCTAAACAGAGGAACATAACTTGCAATTAATTGTCCATTTGTAAATTTGTCTGCGTATCTTCTGTTCAAAGGAATTTGGAACATCATTATTTTTTTTCTCAGTGATGAAGTACCAGTGAATCGCTCCTTCCAAGTCCTGCGTTCTAGATACATAACACTGCCATGCCTTCACTATTTTGTCTGCTGTTTCCCACTGGAGGGCTTGAATTGGATGGAGGCTTTGACTTTGAGCCATAATAGTGTTGGACGGGAGCCCTCATATTTCAGCTCTGATGCGAAATCAGCCCAGTGGCTTTTCGGACTCAAATTGGGTTTAAATTGTGTCAGAAGAGGGAGAAATGTTTTTTAAAATAATAGCCATGAATGCCATGAAACAGAGCGTTCTTACTGCAGAGCTTTTGATCCGTTTTTATAAATAGCAGAATTTTGTCGTAAAAAATAATGTTTCTGTGGTCTTTTCCTGCAATTAAAATAAGGTTGGCTCAGGAACAAGGGCAAAACTAAGTACTTGTGTTTGAGAAGAATTTCTCTCCCGCTCTCTCTCCCCCCTCTCTCCCTTCCCTCCCTCCTTGCCTTCCTCATCTGCGAAAGCATGTCATTTATGACTTGTTATTTTCATTTTTGCTCCATATTTTCCACATGGTAGTGGCAGGCAGATGTCTGATAATGGCATGTGAGACCCAGCAGAAGGGTGTGTTCCACCTGCCTCGCTCTGTATGTTTTTAGTTCGTCCGTGTATATGGTGGGCAGAGCGAGTGCCGTGCTTTCCCAAGGCATTCTCTGGTTCCTCTTGGCCAAGCAGTGTGGTCTTCACATGACCAATCAAATATGTCAAACCGCCAGTGTTTTCCCCCCACATGTACAACAAGAAAATCTGGCTTCAATTATTATTGCACCCCAAGGGGAACTTCCAAAATTCCTCCCCTCCTCATTTGTCAGAAATGAAGCTCTCTCGTTTCCTGCGATTGGCTGAAATATGTCTTTTGATATTAAATCACACCGGTTTCCACTGGCTGCATGACCAAGACAAATGTTTATCATATTTATTTATGTCATTGGAGATGACCCTACAGCTCAGCAATGCAGAGACTTGGCTGCAGACTCCCATGTAATGTTGATTGTGAGTAAGAGAGTCTCCTAAATAAGCTGAAGTTAAGAGATAATTTGGAAAGCATATGAGGTAACTGTGGTTTGTTTAATGTGAAAAATACAGTTTAGGGTAGGGGAGGGTGATGGAGGTACTGTTACAAAAGCCCTAATGAATCTAGACTGACACATCCCACCCAAATCTTACAGGGCTCTTGGTTTGATTTATATTATACTCTGTTGATAAATGTGGTTCCAAATGTTGATTAAGGATCTGTTTCACTTGTTTGTATGTCAACAAATCCAGCTAAATCCAGTTATACACCTCTGATCTCCCATTGCCATTGTTTTTGTACTTGGTGCTTATTGTCATAACATCACGCTCTGGTAGAGGCCTTTCCAGTGTGGCTAAGGGAGAGAAACGCTATATGAAAATTGCCATTGACGTTGCCGAAACAAATAAAACTACTCATGCTGCCGCTACATCTGTAGCCATTTTAAGCCCTTATTTATACCATTTAAGCTCTCATTTGAATTCACCAGCACAAATAAACATATCATAACGAACCGAAAGCCCTGATGTCATATGCAGATGTTGAATTTTGATTATTCCTTTTGCCTCGTGAATTCGTCAGGATCTTGTCTCTCAAAGGCAAAATAGATGACATCACTTTTTCTTGGCGCTGATGGGACAGTGTTTGCTCACTTGACTGTAGCAGTTCAGCTACAGAGACAGGCAGCGCTGCCCACTCCTGACATATCTCTACATCTCTTCTACCATATTACAGTTTGTGTATACTGTAGAAGTCCTGTGTTTCTGGAGACAGAAATAGAAAAAGAGAGGCTGTAAGAGCCCCGGTCTCCAGACTACTGTGCTGTCCAGCCAGGGGTTTGAGCAATGTTTACTGCCAATGATAAGCTGGCATAAATCAGAACTTTATAAAAGGCAAATGATTTCACCTGAGGCCTGTGTGGTTATTTATCTGAGGCCTGGCTGTACAAGTACCAGCGGTTTTGATTTGCTCATAAATCATCCTGTAAGAAACTTGTGCTACTAAACCACTGAGTAGGCAGAGAAGTCAGTAGTGGTTAGGGCCTGCTGCCAGAACCTCTTTACTGGTTCAGTAAAACAGACTACCTGGTCTACTCCTGGAGTCATGTACTTCATTGTAATTGACTATATAAAGTACAGCCTGACTCAATGTGACCCCCACAACAATAAATAAAAAACTATTCATGTTTTATACTTTTAGTTGGACTTGGACACCTGCTTGTTGGATAAGACTTGCGCAATACACCCTGCAAAATGTTGTCGACCTGATACACAGCCTAGCCTGGGCTTCCAAGAATTATAAGCGCACTATATGCTTGATAAAGTGATTCGATCAAATTGCCTTTTCACTCTCTTCCCTCTAGACGTGCAATGAACCTTGGCATCCTGCGTGACCCGGGTTCAGAGGTGGAGGACCGTCAGTATCAGATCGACCTCCAGTCCATCAATATCGGAACAGCTCAGTGGGAGCAACTCAAGCCAGAGAAAGAGGGAATCAAAGGAGGTGTGTCAGCGGAGAGCGAGAGGAGCTCCCAGAACCCGGCCCTGGAGTGGAACATGGCCAGCAGGTCAGGAGATACTTCAGTATTTGCATGTTAAGAGTAAGGGGAAGCACTGAAGCGATACATAGATATTATTGACATATACATGAAATTATTGGCACAAAAGAAATCTAGGTGCATCCAAAATAGTAAAATAGTAAACATAGTGTATCAACAGCTGCTTCCTATCAGGCTTAAAAATTGTTCTGTCTGTAATATCTGGTGGAATCATTGATAACCACAAGCAAAAGAACAAAACACAGACATATATCCAGACATATAAACCAGGACTAAAACGTTTGTAATTACTGAAACAACGTTTGTCTGGTAGTCATTGTTTGCTGACCTGTTTTCCATAAGAATTTAATCATAAAAATGCTCAATATGTTTCAATATTTTTAGCCTGTCTGCCAGCTAGTCATGACAAACTCATATATTACTGGATAATGTTAGCATCATTTGAACTTTTTCCTTATTATCAATAAGTCAAGTAAAAAGCCAACTATTAACCAAGAATAATTATTTATTAGTAATACATATGATCTGTATAAAGCCTGATATACTGACCTTAAGCCTCTTTGTCACTTAATTATTAAAAATACATAAAAGAGCCATGCTGTTGCATTTGGATGAATCCCTTACAATGACCACTGGAAGCATAATTCGCATTGCTGCTAGATTGCATCGTTACACCCCTATTCAGGTGCTGTGTGTGTGCGATCTGCTGTGAATGTCCCAAAATGTATCTCATCAGTCTTGATGTGGGAGCAGCATGTAGTTATTGAGTTAGCTCCCTATCATGGAGCCTCTCCGTGCACAGTCATAATTACAAACCCTGTCATTTTTTTATAGACTCGGGAGCTAAAACAAGCACGAGTGTAACAGCCTGTTTGGCCCCACATCCTTTTTTTTCCACTCATGTTTTGAGAGGGAACAGGCCCAAAAATCACAGAATCACAGGCATAGAGTCCAGATTTGTTCCCCGTCAACTAAAAATAAGCCTTGTGGAAGAATGCAGCACAGAGTCAACACGGGCCTGATTGAGACTGAGCACTCTCAGGTCAGCAGGGCTTAGAGTGAAGCGGGCTGAGATACACACACCTTTCACATGCAGACACACTCAAGCACGCTCACACAGACACACTTGTACATACTCATCACGAACACTGATATTTTCCTCACTGTATGTCATATACGTCTGTGATACTGATGCTGAACCCTCAGGCCTTAGACCTGCCATAAGACCCGTTGCTGTAACAACCAACGTGTCGTATGTTATCCCCACTCTCTCTCTCGCCCCTCATTTCCTGTCAGCTCCCTGCTGCATACTGTCTAATTAAGGCAAAAATACTTTAGTACTAGTAGTAGAAGTTAGTTGATTTACCTCTTCCAGGTTAAGCCAGCCAATACATATTTTGCTGGCAGAATAAGGCTAATGTCAGGTTAAAGTTGAGGTGCTTTTAAAATAAAACATCAAACTTGTCTAATACATGGGGCTAGCACCAGTATAAAAGAATAGCAAAAGCAGTCATGCTGTCATTTTGATGCTTTCAGCCAGAGTGACTCAGAATGAGCAAACAAGTAGAGCTTTAGTTTTTGACATTTCAACAAGACAAAGGAGTGGACCTGTGGGATGGTATCTCTAACCACTAGACCACCCTGATTTCGTTTTACTCTCCTTCTGTCTCCCCAATAGTTTTGACTATTCATCCCAAAATCCTCCTCTGTCTCGACCTTCTCTAACCCTGGCAGCCAGAGTCTGTTGTAAAACAGCCCTTTTAAGTAGCGGACTTGGACCTACGTTAGAGTCTGACAAGCTCATATTGAGCAAGGGGCTACTGAGCCTCAATCCGCTCACATTTTTTCTTTCTTACTCTCAATTTGTCTCTCTGTTGATGAAAATGGGGCTGCTGGGGCCTAGTGCCAAGGCCAGATTGTCTGACAGGGCAATGAGGTGATATTTTGGGCTCACACTTTGAGCTCCAGAAGATACTGAATGCCTTTTGAGTAGACTCAACTTTCTTTAGACATACAATAGCTGCCGGTCTGGATTTCTATTCAGAACTTGATCATAGGATGACCTAACATGTAGCTTAACAGTTGTTTCTGTACTGAAAGGGTTGACACTCTTGTGTTATACTGTAACATACAACTGTAAGGTGACTTAAGTTTGGCAGTGACTTGCTGCCAATGCAGAGAGCTGTAGCAATCACTCAACTAATAATAAGAATGTTTTAGCATCATCTCTTCTCATTTTCATATCTTTGATAATTTAGAGTCACACCAGTAAGTAAGTAAGTGAGTAAGTAAGTAAGTATGCTTCTGTGTGCTCATGCTGACAAGGTCAAAGTTGCTGTTGTTGAGGTTTGTGAATTTCACCCTAACTCTCATGTTTAGTTTCCAAAGAAATCATTCAGGGTGGCTGTGGTTGCCTCCTCGTTCTCCTTTCTCCTCGCCATGGTAGGAGCAGCCCTGGAGGTTCTGTTGGAAAATGGGCTTTGCTGTACTGCTGTGTGCTGCACTGTATATCCCAACCTCAGCGACCGCCACGACCAAGTCATAACTGAACATGTGATTTAGAATGTTCCAACACACAGAGGAAAGGGGAGTCGAGTTCACAGCTTTACTTGTCTGCTGCAATCACCCGCAGGAGTACACCACCTCGCTTGTAACAAGTTTTGACACACACCACTTCCAAAGTTCACACCTTTCCCTCATTCCCTACATCGATACCCCCCTCTCCCTCTCCAGCTTTGGACTTGTGGCAGTTTTTCGGGTTCAATTCCAGTAGTTTGCGGATCTGCAGTGGCCTCAGTTGGCTTCCTGAGGTTTTGCGAGGAAATTCCAGCACTGTGGATCCACTGACAGGATCTGTCCTCGTCACAGTGTGCAGTTGCCGGCTAGGAAAGACCTTGTGTCATGGAGCTGTGAACTCTCTGCTGCTCGCCTCCTGTCAGCCACCCAGCGCAGGCCTCTCTCTTTTTTGTCCATGCCACGGATATCTGCACTTACTGTTCACACTGTGTAGCTTTGTATGAAAACAAAGTCACTCTTTCCATCTTTTGTGCGTTACACCACACCCATTCAAAGGTACACACACACAGGCACACAGAGTTCTCCAGACCAGTCAGGACCCCATATTACTGGTAAACCGAGCCTCACGCCTCTTGGCTTTGCTGGTGAAGGATAGCACCTGTCCCCTGCAACGAGACACTCATTGTTTCAATCCCTGTCCGAGGGGAGATTAGCCAACACCAATTGGCCTCACAGATCATTTCACCTCTGAATTAGGGCCTCCCTCAAACTCTCAACACAAAGAAATGTGTCAGAAAAGAATCCCTTAAGGGCACTGGTAATGCACAATTGTGTAGCAAAAGTGAATATGATATTGGTTCTGGTTAAGTACTGTACTCTAGGCCACCTAGAAACGGGGCCTTTTATAATCCTAGCCAACTATAAATATTGGAAGCCGTACCACTTGATTGTTTTAATAGCAGCAGATGTGGCAATTAACACCACCTTATAAAGCCCACTTGTATATTTGTTTTACTGCTAACAAATGTTCCCACAAATATGACTTGATTGTGGGAATGAACATTAGTGAAATGGAGACAGTTGATGTGAGAAGGTCTCCATTTGATCTTGTGTATACAATTAGGGGGTGTTCCCAATTGAGACTTGTCAAATAACGTCTCACTCTGTCTCCGTAACCGTATTCAAGCTTCCAACTAAAATGTGTTAGACCAGACATTTAAGAAAGCTCACTTATGGGAATATTTCACAGGTCTGGCCTGCGAGCGTCTCTTATTGTGAGTTCAGCTCTTCATGGTTTGAATTTAAAAAAGCCAGAGCGAGTTTGAAATGTGTGTCTGCCTGTCAGCTAAGGGCAAAACAAAAGCTCAGTTTTGAACATTTTGTGGTTTTGACTGTGTTGTGTTGACTTGCCATTCGTAGGCAGTCTTACAAATATTTTACGACTGGTAACCATAACATGTTATTAGTAAATAAAAGCTGGGGAATGAACAAGTGGTCTCTTATGGTTGCTGTTTGTGTTGAATCACTTACCAGAACTATACACTTTTAACTCAAATATAATTCAGTGATTGACACTTTTTAAATGAAAATGTCCATTCATTTGAAAGGATATGTTTCTAACCGAAGAACCTTGATTATAATGATCTCCAAATGTTCAAATTCATCCCATAGTTAATCTCACTTTTTTAACATTAACAGCCGCATGCAATTTAAAGAACCTGTGTGAAGAAGTGTCTGCTAACAGTTTGACCCTGTATGTATCTCTGTTCAGCATCAGGAGGCACCAAGAGAGGCGGGCCATCCTGACACCGATCCTGACTGACTTTTCAGTTCGGGTGACTGCTGCCCCAGCCATCATCTTCAGTAAGAATCTGTCCCCTGACTGCGGACAGGCAGAGGTCAGTATTGGCTTTTTATGATCTTTCTCTTAAAAGCGTGAACATTTTCTACACAAGTGCATTTATCTGCAGAAAACCGCTTAAACAGTGGAAGGAAAAGCCAAAAATGGCTGTTTATATTTTTAACATCAAAGTTTAATATCTGATCCTAAAGACAACAGGTCATGAGGATGTAAGGGTTTGCTTAAACAAGAATTTTCTAAGAAATTCACAGTCAGTCAGAGGTTACACATGTTTCTTCATCTACTTTATAGAAGTTTGTTCACTGCTTACGCTGACTTCTTGTCCCCTTTGACCACGACCTGTTACAACCATGATTGTAACCATTACTCTCACAATCCGTTGTCCGTATGAAAATAGACATTGATTATGTGAGATGTCAGAAGTATTTACCTTTTGCCTCTTAACATACAGTAACTTACTCATTAGGAATCCCTCAGCCAGTCCACCGTGTAATGGAGGCTTTTGACCCACAGAGTTCAAACCTTTCTGCTTATACAGCTGATGTTTTTTGGCACGGCTCTCTGAGACTTCCTGCCTCTTTGATGCCTCGTCCGTCCACGCTAACGTGCCCCTTGACAATGCGTAACAGCTAATCCATAGTTCACACTGACACACACACACACACACACACACACACACACACACACACACACACACACACAAATGTGATTTGTGTGACTCTCTGAGATATGGAGACTCAGAGCCAGTAACAACACAAACAGGACTTTGAACTACATAGTGTAGATTCATTCTAATAATTACTATAATAAAATTCATATGTATTTTCAACTAATTAAATTTATGCATGCTTAGCACATAAATGTAATGGCTATCTTTATTAAATTATTCATTTATGATAATCTGCAGTTTATGATCTACAATCTACAGTCTAAATTTACATTCAGGATATTTTTTAACTATTATTGTAACCTTATGTTCTTATGACCTTATGTGTTAAAATTACTGCTACTACTACTACTAATCATAATCACAAGGATAATACTCTTAATATGTTTTATACATCTATATGAGAAAAAACTAATTGCAATATTAACGTTCCAATGGATATTGAATGAAATATTAGCAGTCCTTTTATGTTTTTAAACAGTGGGTCTGAATAGATTATGTTTACACAGTGGTGGCCAAATACCATTGTGCGTAGTTACTGTAGGTCTGGCCCATGTGTGTGCGGTTCAACCCAGAGTGTTAGTGAGTGATATCCTGTTAGATGTAAGCCTCCAGGCTGAGGTTTGAACTGCTGGCTGTGGGTGGGACCCTGGAGAGGACAGAGGGAAGAGGGGAATAGGGAACAAGTGAGCTAAACGGAGCAAGACAGAGGGGAGATAGAGAGTAAATAGACCACAAATGTAAAAGTTAAGAAAGAGAGAAGCAGGCCATGAGTTCACAAACAATCCTGATGTGTTATTGAATGTTTTTCCTGCTCTCTCCACCCACCTCCCTCTTTTCATTTCCCCCTGTACTATCTCATCTCTCTCTAGGAGGTGGTGGTGTGTGGCCACTCTCTGGAGGTAAATGTGACCAGCAGTTTGGATTTCTACCTCAGCGTTGCCCAGGTGCAGCTCCTTCAGCAGCTTCTCAAAGACAACATGGTGGGGATGGACGCTCCTGAGAAAAGTGCTGAGGTACATACATTCAACAGTGTACATACATTCGAGTACACATCACACCTTGGCCCTTAGATCACCTCTCTCTTGCTGACGTCTTGTTAATCTTAGTGCATTACCACAGTTTGACATACATCCATTCACAAATCACTACATAGGGCTGTGCCAGTTTAGCTCAAAAATCCATCATGACCGTTTTTCAGATCCAGAGCCCCCTAACTATTGCCCCTGACTATTTTGGGTGAGTCTAACACATTTAAATATTTACTCACTCAGAGCAAGGCAGTTCTCTAATGTGACCTTAGTTTACTGTGCTGTGCTCAGCTGCAGCTTTCAGGCCCCTTTCTATTGTTTACAGGACAGGGAGCTCCCAGGCGCCATTTGCCCCGTCTGACCGCTTAATAAAGCTTTCTAATGGAACACAATATAAAAATATTTACCAGCTGCGGTGAGGATGAGAGTCACAGAGGAAGGAGGGGGACAGGGGAGAGAAGAGGAGGGGGACAGGGGTGAAATTAAGTGAGTTGATAGAGTGATTTTACTGTTACTCCTCTCAGGATGCTTTACGGGAGGACATGTGTGCTGATGTGCAGTGAGTACGTCAGATGACTCAGGCTTTCGTAAAGTGATATGGTTGGCTTCCTAGGAAAAATGAAAAGACACATTAACGGTACAGTGATCCCACTATGTTTGTGTTAGCAATAATGATAATACAGACAGTAAAAGGACATTCTTTGTATATACAGCGTATTCACGGAGTAGACTGTCACGCCAAAAACCAACATCATAGAATCAAATGTTAAGATGGACATCTTACAGTTATTCCATCCGTCCAGTTTATTAGGGCAACACTATAGAAACAAATGAGAAAAAGGCACTTCTTTATTTATTCATTTATTTAGTTATTTACACACCTAAGGAGGTGCCTGCTGTGCATCTGGTTTTGATTTGGGTGATCTCGGAGCCCTCACCCCTGACTTGTTATGATTCATGGCTTGATTCTGTTGAGGGGCAGCTGACGGCTGCAGAGGGTTCATCCAGGTTCAAGGCAGGATGTGAAAAACGGCTATTCTGGGAGGTCCATTGGCAACAGTCTAAAAATTAAAAAATTCGGTCACCCCCCCTTCACCAATTATCTATCAACTCATAAACTGAATATCTTTTCTCAAATTTTCCGGCAACAGCTAGTTCCACACATACACTCAAACGCTTCTATGCTTTCAGTTTTCTGTGCATTTGAGCTGAGCAGCTCCAGTTGGAGGACCTGGGGATTAAGGGTATTGCTCAAAGGCACTGTGACAGTAGCTGCTCAGTGTTATGTTCTTTTTCCCCAGCCATGTTTCCCAGTTTATCCAGGGATGGGAACAGTCAACTTTTTGTTCAGGAATGCACTTTTAACCACTGTGTTATGGCTGCCTTCAGCTGGATTAAGTGAAATTGAAATGACCCACAGGTCCAGAGTGATGTAATATAATGATCATCCATCCACTATTGAGAAATGAAGAATATATGCTTGGGAAAATACCTCAGCTTTCATTTAATATTTGCTTTTTGGTCACAGTTGTTGGGAAATCTTTTACTTTTATTATACCATATTAATTTCAGGTGCATTATACCATGTTCTTTACTCATTCGGTTTTATAGTAGTGCCATTATGGAGCGTAACAGTATCATTAACACTGAGGTCAGTCAGTGTGTGTCTTCACCTCTGTGCAGCTGCAGAGCATGGAGGTTACTCTCAATAAATGTGGTCTGGCTTTGACTTTTTGGACACCCTCTGTAAAACTATTCGTACCTCCATCTATCTCAGTGTCGTAAGTCTTTTGGCGACCGCATCTGTCCGGCTGCTTGGCTCAGACCCTGCAGAAGGGAGGTCAGTATGACTAAGACATGGTCGAGTTTGGCATGTTCCGGTCTGCAGAAGCTCATTCTACAAGCTGCAGAGCCCTCTAGTGGTGTCTTCAACTACAGCATCATGTGATTCCATGCTCAGACCAGCTCCTGAGGGCTGATTCACTTCCCTTACAGTCTGCGCTGCCAGCAGCCTGTCTACCCCCCCACTAACACATTAGACACACCACCACCATAATATCAGTAGTATGTGCACTGACATTGTTTGGAGTATGAGTTTGGAACAGGTAAAGCCTTTTGATATAGTTAAAATAGACTAGCTGGATAGAATAAAACAGATGCCTGTCCACCCCCTGCTAACACGTTACAAATAATAATCATAAAGTGCAGATGTATTTCCATTGCCAGTTTCCACAATATCAGAATCTGGATTTGGAGCATATATCTCTCCTTTCTTCCTTTTTTTTAAATTCAAACCCAACTTCCGTGATGATATTTATAGTATTTGACAGTTTTGTTTGTACTTCCTTTATACAACCTGTTCAAAGGATTCAATTAAAAACAGGTTGTGGATCTCAAGCATCTGGTGGTTTGTTGTTGTGCTTCAATAAAGCATCTCCGCTCTCACAGTCAGCGCTGTCCCCAGCAAGGGTTTAAATTAAACACTGCTCCTTTGCTCACTCTCTTTCATTTCCTAATGCTTTTCTCCCTCTCTCTCTCTTTTTCTCTTTTTAGTTTTTTTTTTCTTTCCAATACATTGCTTCGAACAGATTCTCCACAATCCCGGGCATTGATTTCAAACAGTTCCCATCGCCCCTCACAGCTGTGTTTTATTGTCTGAGTTAATGAATTTGTTTTGTAGGGGCTTTTGGGTTCCCTGGCAGTGGTGAGGCGAGCCAGGCGCGTGGGCAATGTGTGCAAGCCTTGTGTGTGATTTCACTCATTTCTATTCACTGAGAGAATCTGTTCACACACACACATACACACATTCATTATGACCCTTCTATGCATACATACAGCTGCTGTCCAGGACTATTATATTCTTATACTCTGTTACATTCTATGTTGCTGTGCATTGTAGCCAGTTGTCCACAGTTTTCACTTGATTGAGATGCAAAGCAAATGTAAAATGATTTCTAAACGCTCCATAAGCAGATTTGTAGCTCTTTAAGTCACTGCATTAGTAGAATGTTTATCGCAGCATTAGCTACGGTCCGTCACAGTTTGACTTCATCTCTGTATTTTTTGGTTGATGTTAATGATGATAAAGTGAGGCTGGTTTGAGATCAGGCAGCTTTCAGCAGCAGGAGGTCCCAACCGCCAGGAAGCTATGAATAGATGATAGAGCGGCTTCTGGGACTTATCTCACTGCTCTGTCATCGGCACTGTCACCCAGCAACACAGAAGTGTATACCCTCACGCACACATGTCCAAACACACACACACACACACACACACACACACACACACACACAAAACGTACACATGGCCCCCACATTCTCTGCATGGTAACTGCCTGCAGCCTTTTATTTGGGAGCCGGTACTGTAACACTGCTTTATGACAGAACAGCTGACCCTGTGTGTGTTTGTTTGTGTGTTTGCATTCTGTGTGTCAGCTCTGCTGTAACGTTATTGTACTCTTCAGAAAGAGCGACAGTTAACAACTTTGAAAGTGTGCAAATATCTCATCTTCCCTGCAGCTTCTTCTTACAGTCTCTCTTTTCTCTTAACCACCACTTCTTCCTCCACACACCATATCATTCTGTTATATGCCACCTCACTGCCATCCCTTCCTTTATGTAGATTTACAGTAGAAGCTCTCATTATTGGCATCACTATCTGGCTGTCATGCAATTGCCACAATGACAAGCTCCCAAAGTATTTTAGTAATCCCACCAAACTGGTAAAGAGCAAGAATAGAGGATGTTTTAAAAAATTGCTTCGTCTCATGTTGGCATGTCTCACTCTCTCTCTTTTTTTCTCTCTCTCTCTCTCTCTCCCTCTGACACACACACACACACACACACACACACACACACACACGCAGAGGCAGCCCGGGTCAGCCATGTGCTTGTACCACAGTGCGAGAGGAAAATACCCTCTGGTGCAGGGGGAAGTCCCGCTCGGCTTCATCCTCCACCTCATCCTGGGATGATTACACGCATGGGAAACAGGGCTTTAGACTTCCTCCAACACTCATGCGCACACACACACACACACACACACACACACACACACACACATACACACACTGGTGCCAGTGCACACACAAACACACACCAAGGCAGTACCCAGGTTCAGGACAAGGTATCAGGCATCACAGGAACCTCTGAATTACAATTTTTAGTAAACACACATGGGGAAAACCTCTCAATCACCCATTACCTGCCTTATCTCTATTCTTCCTCTCCCCTTCTTTCTTTCTCTTTTCCTTTATTTCCTTCCTTTTTGTATCACTCACCACATCAGTTGACATTGCAAGGCTGTACGCATCTCTATCTGCCACCTACTTTGTCTTAATTCTCAATCTCCTGGGTCTTTTAACCTTCATCCAACTCTTCTTCCATTCCCCTTTCTATCACTTTCCTCTCTTTTCCATGCTTCTCTCATTCATCTCTTTTTTTCCTCTCTTGGGACTGGCACAGCTCCTGGTTGGAAAAGTGTTGGTCCTTCCAGAGCTGGCTAGTTAAGCAGCTAGCTGGCTGCCAGTGGAGACAGATAGAATTTGACAGTCTGTAGATTATGATATTACTGTACTATTACATCTGTGCAGTCTTAAACGCCTGCGTTAAGGACACACACGAGCTGCTCTCAACGCAAAGCTGGACTAATGCAGCGCTATAGACAGCGTGGGTAGGTCGGCAGCCAAGACCAACCGCTGTGAGAAGTGAATTTACAGTAGGCACGAACACGCTGGTCGGTAGCTGGTTTGGTTTGTCAGTGGGTTTGGACAGCAGTTTTAGGTTATTAGTGGGGAGGAGGCAGAGTTTTAGTGATGCATGTCTTTTTTGTGCACACAACCAAACTCAACTACAGTTAAATGCATTTGGACGCTGCAGTTTTTCTTTTTAAATACTATCGTTTCATCTATTGCAGAAGCTAATGAAGAATCACAGCTTTTCAATATTTTGTTTGTCTTTTGATAAAAAGGCCATAATGTGGTGTAGCTCAGTCAGCAAAGACACCTCAAGTGTCCCTCAACTAACTTTTTTTGCTTGCAAATAAATAAAACCTATGAAACAAATGAAGACCTTTTCATACCTCATTCTTCACTCCAAATGCTACTAAATGTTACACTGTGGGAGAATGGAAGCTTGGTGACCTATTCTGCCCTCTTGTATAACAATTTAGCTCTTGTGCATGTAGGAGTATTAGCTGAATGTCAAAGGCACGTAAGACGGCTTATCTGAGCCATGGTGTTGTTGACAAGCTTGGCTCAGTGAGCGACCTGGGGCTGGATCCTTGTCTGTGTATGTTTAAAGTAAACCATTTTCCAAGACCGCTCCTCTTTGTGATGAGTGTTTCATATTGTCTTGTAGCTGTTGAGCTTTGAGAACTGAAGTTTCTCTCTCGACCTCCGATCTTTCCAGGACAGTGAGGTGTCAGAGGAGCTTTTATGTGCTCTGCTGGCCAACAGAAATAGGGAGACATGAGATGAGAGTGAAAATCCGAAGCGTGGAAAAGGAACAGAGCCGACAATAAGAGAGTGGAGACAGCTTGAGAGAAGATGGCCAAATGACAGAGATTTCAAGAGGGAACAAGGAGTAAGGGAGAAATCCACGGAGATGAGACATGACACAGTGAGAAAAAGAGAGTCTGAATCTGGTGTTTGCTTTGATTCCTGGCGCTGTCCAAAGTATTTGTCTGTAAATGTGGGAGCTGACGTTCTTGAGAGGTCAGCTCTTAACCAGTCAACCTGGCTATTAACCCTCTCTGAGGGCCAGATCCCTTTCACCCTGACCTGTTCCCATCCTGCTTAGTACTATTTTCCTTCGCCCTGTTGCTGCTGAGAGCAATAATAAATAAGGCTCCCTGCGCAGGCATCTCCTTTTCCATTTTGGCTGCCTTACATCTGTTAAGTAAGCGTTGTTGTCTCAGCTTATCTTAAACATACATATTTTCATAGCCAGTGTTCATCTTGCTGCCCTTCTTTTGTTATGAAACCATATCTTTTTTTTTTCCATCTTTGCTCATGTCTCACTGACCCTCTTGTGTGAATCAACTGCTAATTGACAGCCAGTCATAACAACTCACCTTCCCCGTTCAGCCCCAGCAACCCAACCAACAGTCTTCTTAAAGCCTAACCGTGGCACATTCTTAAATTGGCCCCTTGGAAACTCAATCTATTTGAGATCAGTAGCAGCTGAATTTGCTCTCTCCTCAATCGGTTTTGGCAAAATTGGCGTGAAAACTCCAGATAAAATCACGAAGGTCGGAATTCTATTAGAGCCTGGAAACAAACGGCGCCTTTGAGGAGAGGCAGCGGGCCCCCACCGTGAACCCTGGGATCGGGTGTCGACTCAGGTGAGGAGGAGTCAGGAGTGCCCTCTCTCTCTCTGCCTGCAAGGGAAACAGGGTCACACACCCAGGGGACTAGTAAAAGCAGGGCGCACCAGGCTAACTAGTACAGACACATATGTACACACGCCATAGTAGACTTTGTTCAGTGAAAAAGCCCAGAATATTTGTCTGAAGAGGTGAAAAGAGGAAACAGATTTTTTTTTTTCTCTACACCTGTATAAGCAAGATTCCACCTAGAATAACAGGTGATGGAGAGTATTGGGTTCTCTCTCTGTAACTTGGATGGTGTAGCAAAAGTGTGTTTGCATGTGCATACATGTATGTGGATATAAATGTTTGCATTTGACCATACATAAGTACAGTGTGTCTGTGTGTTCCTCACTGTGATTTTTGAAGTCCTGTGGTTGACTGGAGCACTACTGAGTTCCTCTTGGACTGCTTTCATTAAACTAAATATTTACCCTAAAACAAAATTCACACATCATTCCAGGCTTTTGGAGGAGTTTCCATGGGTGCAGGCAGATTTTCTGTTTTTTCTGCATCTCTCTGTACTATGTTATCCAGGTCACACAGCAGTAACATATTAAATATTGTCCCTAAATTCAGTCTTCATCATATGTAGTGTTTAAATGATTAGTTGATTATTCAATTCAAGTCATTTTTTACTCCAAAATTCCAAACATTTACTGGTTTCAGATTCTTAAGTGTGAGTATTGGCTGCATTGTCTGTTTTATTATTGTAAACTGAATACCTTTGATTTTGGATTAGACAAACAAGCAAATTGAGGGCTCTGGAAAAATTCATTTTCACTATTATAGACAGTTTATAGACTAAACCTGGGGTTCCCAAACTTTTCCATGTGAAGGACCACCACAATAGATGCGCGTTATATCTCGGACCCCCAATTTGAGAGGATTTAATAAACTTAATAAATCCCCTATTAGAATTTTTTTATTTTATGTTTCATTATCAACTCTTCATAGTATCATCAGTGATTTTTCCAACTTCCAAAAACTGTGATAAAAGTAACATTCTGTTTTGTTTTTTTTGCTGGGGACACCCTACCACTCACTTAAGGACCCCTGTTGGGCCCTGGACCACAGTTTGAAAACTACTGCACTAAACAATTATTCCGTTTTTATTAAGTTAATAAAGGAAATAGTGGTTAGTTCCAGCCCTAACTGTGGAATCTGTTTCTTAAGTTTACTTTAAGAACTGTGTTATTGTGTCACGTGTTTCTTCAAGTGCATGTTTGAAGAACCAAACATGAATCTATGTATATCTCAAGTGCTATCTACTGTATGAATGTACGTGTGAAATGAATGATATCTCTGTAATTTAGGCTTGTGACTGGCCCTGAAACCTGATAGAGGCATGTAAACCCAAATGAAGTCTATGCAATGATAGATATGCACGGATAGGTGCCGGATAGCCGCTTGAGACCAAACTAAAAAAACATAGCTCACATGTTTTGGATAATCAAGAGGTGGGCTTGATTTTATACCTCACCTGTTTCAGTTTGTCTCTTTGGAGCTGCTCCAGTGGTTCAGATGTGCATGACAAGGATGAATCATCAGACACACACCTAACATATTCCAACACTTGGAATAGTCCGCTAGCTTAAATCAGTTCTTGTTACTGTGTTCATTTGAGTTGCAGCATGTTGAATTGCCGATACTCCAGCCAGGACAGAAAAAAAAACTCATGATGTGTGTGATGATGAGTCAGTTTTGCAGTTTAAAGTATTACAGGTGTTCCTTCCATGTTAAACTCTGAATCACACCAGTGCTGCCAAGTGATCAGCAGCCTGTTGCACCAGCTGTGTGTAAGTTCAGACTTAGTACTACTAGCTATAACAAAAGTTATTACTAAGTTGTGATTTATGCATTTCTAAAATAAAAGAGGTTGCACCACAGAGATGAGGCAACTTAACTCTAAAAAGCAACTAAATAGTTACACATGACCCTAAGGTCATAAAATGTCATATAATTATACTCTACACTCTACTCTATACTGGTGGTAAAACAGTAGTTTTTCTGGCACGCAGTATCATTTTTTCATTAATTGCAGCCATTTCGCCACACATTAAACTCACGAGTAGAGACCTTATTTATTGACATGATTTTTCAATATCAATCTAGTTTACTACGAATCTCCTAGGAATCCAAGTGGCTCATGCCAGACAGAAAGCTAATGCGCATGGCGACCATGGTGATGGATGGTGATCCCTGATTGGTCACTTGCCTTAATTATGACTTTCCATCCAAACTAGTTAAGTTATCCCTGAAGTAATTGTGGCGCAACCAATTTTAGTAGCTGATTTAGTTACAGACTTACCAGTAGTTACTAACCCTCTAGTGTAGACTTTACACCATAACTTGGGAGAGAACTTACACATAGCTGGTGCAACCCAGTCCAGGTCGTAAACACCCTCAACGTCCTCTGAACTGTGCTTGTCCAATTCAGCCAAGGTGTTCTGAAGTCAGCTTAGCTGTTTCTGTAGTTCAGCTTTGTTCTTTTCTCATGCCGATGTGTCCTCTAGTCTTGTCCTCTTACGTCCCCCTTATCGAGGCCCTTCTCCGCTAACCCAGATGAGGGGACAGGGGGTCTTGCATCATTCTCTTTGGAGAACTTAACATACAGCACATCAGAGCCTTTGTCTCACTCAGCCCTGGGAGCACATCCAGAGAGAAATTAAAGGAAGATTACTTCAATCCTCCTCTTCTAATTTCAGCTCTGTAAATAGACAGTGAGCCAGGACTGTTCTTGTCTTCGGGCCGCTCTTTGAAATTGTATGCAATCTTATGTGCATATTTGTCTGTGTGTGTGTGTGTGTGTGTGTGTGTGTGTGTGTGTGTGTGTGTGTGTGTGTGTGTGTGTGCTCACTTGTGAAAACATAAATGGGCTGGTGTGTGCTTACAAGTGTGTGTGCTGCCTCCCCAGGGTGTGGGCTGATCACAGCAGCATCACTCACAGTCCTCAGCAGACCACCTGGGGCTCATCTGACCCCCCTCAAAACTACACCTCCCACCCTGTCCCGCTCCAAACATCCTCATCTCACCTCGGGTCGCCGTTGTTTTCCTCGCTGTTGCTGTTTCCCCATGACCTTGTTACTAAAGCAGAGAATACAGACATGGCCGCCAGGCAGCGCAGTGAGGCGCTTCAGAGGAACACTTTATGACCTAATGAAAGGCATCTCCGCTGCTTTTTGAAGTCTGTCAGACGTCTGCTTTCGCGAACCGCCGAGCCAATGCTGAAGACAATGCAGTTTGAAGTCTCTTTTGTTGTTTGTTTGTTGAAAACATAATGCCAAAGCTAATGATGTTAAGTTGAAAGCTTGGATGAGTGATCTTGAGGGCCAGGCTGAAACCTGATGATTACTCTGCTGTGTAGCTCTCTGCTGTACTGAGGATGTGTTTTCACTGTGTGCGTGCCTTTGAGTTGTGGTGCAGTGCCACACTTTGCTTTACCCACTAAATATAAACAGTCATGAAATGAAAGAAGAATTACATTAAGTCAGTAATCCCACAGTTCATTCTTTCTGCAGACCAAAGACATAATTAATAGACTTTTAAAGTCAAATTGCAAATACAGATGACGCTGTAAAGCTTACACATTCTCTAACAAACACTCACACACAGGATTTCTCACAGTAGCTCAACCACAGACAGACGCTTCACACCCACAACTTTCAGACGCCACCGTCACCATCAAGCCCACCTCACTCAGGGACTCTCGGCATGTGTTAACACTGGAGCCTGAATATTAGATTAGAAAATTACCCCCACACAAATCTTGAAACTTAAATAGGGACGGTGACAGCTAATGAGAGCCAGTTGTTCTCTACTCCATTCCCATGGAAAGAAAAGTGGAGAGGACAAAGGAAAGAAAGTCTTGATCATGGCTCTGCTGCTATGGAGGCCAGGATCACAGCAGTTAAGATAGACCCCAGGGTGCTTCTGTCTCTCAATTACTTTCGCTTTCGCTGTAGTGTGTTTTCTAGTCGCACCTCTCTCCACATCTGGCCTTCATCTTAATTTAATCAGTTACCAAATAAAATGTTAGGAGCCTGGTTGCAGTGTTCCAGGCATATAGGACAAGGAATTAATATAGATGTTTTTTGCATCACATTTACAAAGGCTGTGCATCCATTTATCAGCAACACTGGTTCTGCCAAGTTCTCCATCTAGCTTTAGCCCCTTGCTAACTTTATCACTGTCTTTACTGTCCCTGTTTTGTTTACCATATGGCTGATACATTGTTTATCATTAATGATGGTGATAAAGCCCATTCAGCAGAATCTGATTCCAGGCAAGAGATTATGTCGGATGAGCAGACAAAGTCTGTGTATCATTTCTGAATGCTTACATCATGAGGGCCGAGCCACTTTCCCCCTTTGTTTGTTTTCACTAACACACTCGTGGTGTTAATCTAGAAATTGTCTTCTGGCATTTTTGAACACTTCCTTCGCTAAGTAATACAACTACATCGCATCCTGCTTATACAAACAGCCGGTGTTATTGCAGCGATACGGGCTAATTCCTGCGTGTCCTCACAATCACCCCTAACCCAAGCATTGGATTTGATTGGTGGGTCTGAATCAGGGTTTTGGTTTAGATTGGTGGATCTGCTGAGGATGACTGAAGCAATAAGTCTCCTGTTGAGCTTTAAGGGTGGTGTCTGTCAGACCTTTTAAATCATTCTTGATTGCCTAAGCTTACGAGCGGGGCATGGTGGGTTTGGCGAGCTCCTCCGAAAGCACGGAGTCGTACTGGGAAGGCCTCGGTCTTAAACTCAACGTGTTGAGCAGCCTGCTGAATGTCAGAGCTCTGGATCCAATGGTAGTCCACAATCTATTTGTGGCAAAATATTTGTAAGCAAACTAATGTCATGTGCAGGGGTAGGAGAGAACTGGTTTTGAAGTTCACTCAATTATAAAACAGAGGCCTTGGCCGCCACATCTCCCAGAGCCAGGTTTTTGTTGAGCAGCGTACTGTAGTTTCCCAGATGGACCACATTAACTCACTCTTTCACAATTTTTCTTTTCATTCTCCAGCCTTTATCATTTTGCATCTTTGTTTTTGAGCCAGGTCTTTTCCGAGCCATAAAGCAGCAGAAAACGAAAGAACATCATCTCTGTCTTCATGTTTTCTTGTCTGTTCATCTTCCCTTTGTTTTTTCAGTTAGGTGTTTCACAGGCGTTCCTCTATTTAGACCAGCCATGTCATGGTCAAGTCCTGGCCTCTCCTCATTTCTCCTCCAGTAGGTCTTTCCAGACGGAGAGTGTTCCAACTGACCCAGTGCTTTAGGAATGTCAACATGCATAAATTATTACTGTCACACGGATGTTTGCTTTCCCCCCTGCATGTCACGTGTCATCAGGGGAAAAAGACAGTGTCTGACATGGTTAAGCAAAATATTCTCACATTGTTATTCTGCCCAAAGCACAGATAGAGGGACTACGGAGAGATGCTCAGGGGCCTGGTTTGTGGGAAGAGAGAACGAGTAGGATATTGTCTCTCATGCTCCTTTGAGAAACATGCTGTTAAACTCTGGAGGAGTAAACCCCCCCACCAGCATTACTGGGTGGAGGGAGCTTGTTAAAATGGCCCCACTCAGCGCCCGGAGCTTTGGAGTACACTGTGTTTAAAATACAGTTGACAGTCACTCTGAAGCACTCGGCATCCATTTGCAAGCTCTGGGGTCGCGACCTTCCATCGCTTCTTTGTTGTGGTTCAGCTGAAGTGCATAGCAGGTTGCCTTTGTTATTGAAACAAAGTTGAATGTATTAAATGACTGCCTTTGATGCCCTTTTTTGCTTTGTGGCCGCTGTTATGGTGTACAAAGAGCGGTGACTTCATATTATAAATGTCTTCCCCCCTCTGTTTTCCACAAGAAAATGAGAGAATGAATTGCGGCCTTTATGGCATTTGGTTAAGTATTATTGTTATTAGTTTTGATTAAGATGAGGTATTTCTGCATTGAGGTTTTTCTTCCATTAGCACAAAAGCACAGAGGCCTGCTATCAGCTTTATGGTTCTGGTAAACAATAGCGGGTAGCACAGCAGGGGCCTAACCTGTAAACTCTGATGTAGTCAAGATACAGAAGTTAATTTCCATGCAGACGTCCTGCGAGCAAGTAGCTCAACTGAATAGTACCGTCAAGAAGATTTAGTAATATGACTTCCGTGTTTTTCAATGGGAATTCTACTGGAGTTACAAGAGAACATGGGAAAACTGTGATAAACATTAACCAATTTTTCAACATAAAACACATGAAAAGCAGCTCAGTTCCGAAGCTGACCTCACCTGACTACTATGACTACTGCAGCCGCCTGCCACTGGTTCACTTAGGTTTAAAAATGCTACTAATTGCAGCTTGTTTTCTCTCCACAGTAACTGTCATATCTGTTAAAGTCAATAAACAAGCATATATTTTACCAGCATTGGAAAACCTAAGGAAGTGACAACCAGAAATGGAAACAAAATACATGTGCAGTAACTTTTATTTTGGAAGAAATCTCATGATATACTTAAACATTTTAGCCTGTAATCTGTTTCTGGCTCTCTGTGACAGCTCTGTCCCCACATACTTCAAGTTTTCTTTTAACAAATTCTGTAATGCTCTAATGATGTCAAGTTGCTGACCTATTTCACTCAACACTGATGTTCAAGTTCTTTTCATACCGCTGCCTTAACCTTCTACCACAATTAGCAATGTTGTCACTTCCTAGTGATGTCACTCAGCCAGCCTTTCCATTCACCAGTACTTTGATTACGTCACTGACAGACATTTTAACTATTTCGTATCGGAGCTGTCCTGTCACAATGGTTTTATGTTTCTGTCATGTGTTTTTGGTGGCATTTTGTTTTTTTTAATGTCTTTGTGTGTTCTTTCACATCTTGCTACATACAGACTCGTAGCAGATTTATTTTTATCTATTAAAATACAACTTTTTTTTGGGGTCCTCCAGTCTTTTTCTGTGCTTTTTTTTGCTCCCTTTTCGTTGCTTCTCCTGTCCCTGAAGTAAACTTGGGCACTCTTGAAGCTTTTATTATGTAGTTTGACTGGATTCAGACTTCAGTGAGGATATGTGGCTGTTAAATGGAGCCTTTTGAAAGGAATAATAGTCACCTTTGTTACTTTGACTTTATTTATTATATTCTTTCCTGTCGACTACCATGGACTTCTCTACCATCTTAAAACATCCAGATTTTCATGTTCCCTGATCTCTGAACCTGAATTGCAACCTACTTTTTCATTCATCTGGAAACAATCAACTGCATATGTGGTATTCAGATGTAAAAGTTATGTTGTCATATTCGACTAGCCGGCCAACACTGTAAACGGGTGGCATTTGGATGATGTGACATTTGCTTCCGCATATTAGCCTTCCTCTAGCCAAGCTGTTCTGAGTTACACTGACAGAAATAGGGGTCAGAAGTCGTACAGATGCACTCTGATATGATTGGCACTTGGGAGACTCATGGTTTCACACTTTGGGGATTATCCTCCATTTTCCAGAACGTTCTGCCTGGAGACTCCGAGGGGATGACCTCATGATTGGCCGATGGGGGTTGGGGAGGAGCGGGTTGTGTGTATATGTGTGTAGTCGCACGTTCATGATCATGATCAACTAAGTCCAGAGAAAGATTGCATTGGGATCTGGAAACAGCGCTTCAGTGCAGCTATTATATAATATAATAGAAAGTAATGGTTGGAAAAGGGGATTTCAGCTGGGAGCAGGCCTGCAGCTACAGTGCATGTTTGTATTCTGAATTTATTGCCCTCAGTCAATGAATAAATTGGCGAAAGGTTAAAGCATATAGGCCTCAGAGCCGTAGGTTTATGTTTTCTGTGTATACCTGCTCTGTTTTTCAGTGCATAAGCACAATGGGGATATAACTAAGCCTAGAAACACAGGAAGAAATCCACTTATGTACGTTAAAACTATAGCTGAGATCAAACCCCCGGGAAAGCAACTGACTTCATGTGTGTTTATGTGTACATGTTTGTGAATGCACTGATTGCATGCATTAATTCAAACTATATGAAGAACTGCTCTCTGCTGTGGTATGTTTTCTCATTGTCTCCTTTCCTCTATGCCCCGATTGTGTTCCCCATTATCCGTTATTCCAGTTGTAAGCACATCTAAATATAGACCAAGAATTTGCTTAGGGGGCACTCTCTTAGTAGTGGTGCTTAAAGAGAAGACGGGGTATTTGCTGTAATTGTAAATGCATGTGTACTGCCTAAGCTTGGGAAGAGAGACAGAGAGGCGTAAAGAGTATCTGGCAGTTTCTCCTGGCTCTTGGTCTTTCCCAGCTGCTGTGCAGCTTATTTGTCCCTTCCAACGTGGGGCGCTCCTCGGAGTGGACGTCTTGCCTTTGCTGAATACCTTTTCAAATACCTCCTTACCTCAATACAAGTTTCACCCGCTTAACACAACACACATGGAGACAGGTCCGGGCCCTTTTCTGCCTTCTCTCCCCTCCCCAGTGCTTGGAAAATCTTACATTTCTACAGAAAAGAAGTACACACATCCTGTCCTCATTAGACCAGGGAAAGGAGAGGGGTCTGGCAGGGCCGATCCTATGGAAGCCCCACACATGAGCCTGGACGAACAGAACAGGCAGGCGGGCAGGCATGCCGCGGCGTTTTATATGGCTCTTGTTCTTAGCCTTTGATGACACTGTTTAGAATAGGAAATATCTAATAAGTCAAGTATTCTGTCTAATGTGCTGCCAGTGGGTTTAGTATTTGCCTGGAGGTCTTGAAACACTATCTCCGCCACAGCAATAATATACATTTAAAATTCTCATGGAGTGGGTGGTAGCGAGCGATGTAGAGAGAGAGCGAGGGAGGGCAGCTCAGAGTACATGCTGTAATAGCAACCATGTGCAGGTTGGAGAAGAAGAGGGTGGGATAGGGTGGGACATACCTTGGGTCTGTCGAAAACTCTCTTTCTGTATGTATTTTTCAATTCATCATAGTCATGTCTTTAAAGACAGCAGTAGCTAATTGAAACCAATGTTGTACCCATTAACATGGATGAGAAACATGAGGGAAAGGCCTCAATAACGATCAAACAGCGTTGGACATGTTGATTAATCGGCCCAAGTCTCATCATGATGCACCTGATAAGCCTACAAGAGGTTTTAATTGATGTGACGCAGTGGTTGAATAAACTGAAATGACCTTACATGATTACATGGACCCTCCTTTCCTTTTTCTACGCTTTTACTTGTGTCTTTCTGTCTGTCTCAGAGAGAAGAGGGAGTGGGGGAGCTTTTGTGGGGGTGGTTTGAAGTGTTTTTTTCTCAGCATCTTCAAAATATTTTCCATGCGCTTGGGAAATCTTTGAAAAGTAAACGCTTCTGTTTATTTCAGCCTTTTTTACCCACACGTATCAGTTCTATATAAACATATCCAGTAATTTATTATCTGGTAGGTAGCATTTAGTTTTATGTTTGTCTCGTTTCTGTCCCATGGGAGCCAGTGGCGGCTTCTTTATAGTCTTGAAGATGGCATGCTTTGGTAGCAGAATAAAGATGCCTGTTTTCATTGTCGCTTGAAACCCAGCAACCTACTCACATTGATTTATATCATCTGTCACTGAAAGCTTTTTATTGCCACAACGGCTGGAACTCTCCCGGCATCCGTTAGTTGGAGCCAAGCATAAAATCTCGACTGCTTTATACACAATACCACAGTCACTGCACGAAACAATTCGATTTGCTGGGGTGAGGCCCCTTTTTTAAAGACATATCCAATATTGCAAGAAGTGCAAAATGATTTTAAGACCGCAGAAAAAGTCCCAAAGCATGCCTTTAATGTCCCTGTGGCTATACAATGCTCTTCTTCTTTGGTCAATTTGTCCATGGTTTCAATCAAGCGAATTATTTGGTATGCGTCCACTTGTTAAGTCTGAAACTAAACAAGAAACAAACTTTGCAAAAAAAACCCAAAACGTTCTCATCCATTTTATGATGCATCTCGGGAATTCTAACACAGCATCTTGGTTTGGTTTGAGATAAAGCAGTTTGTTATAATGCAAATTGAATTCTCGTGTTCATCAAGTTTATCAAGTTGTTGCACATGTTTTTGTGTATTTACACAGGTAGCAGCTGTCCTTCAGTGTGATTATGATTCCATATTTTCATGTATTTAGGGTGATATTGACACTGTAGCGGGGCACTGTACTGTAACTGTAAATGCTCAATTGGTGTTATAATTTAAAAAAAAATTTGATAGAGCCATATTACATTATCTAGAAACTTTTGGTTTTCAGTTTGTACCTTTGGAACAGGTCTTTACTGACTTATTCACTAATAGTACTAACTAGAACTGATAAAAAAAAAAATAAAATACCCACTTTTTATAATACAGTGTGAACACAGCAACCCTTATCTTTACCAAAAACAAAACTTATTTACTGATAGAATTCCCTACTGCTAGATTCATTCTGCTCTTTTTCAATTTATTTTTCTTAAAAATACATTTCACCACTTTGGCTCGAACCTGGATCAGTGTGAACACAGCCTTATCTTTAACTTTTTCTGTGTGCAGGTGCGTCGATGCGAGCAGAAGCGCAGCACTCGAGATCCTGCAGCAGGTGTCGACTCCTCATCTCGTCACAGCGGGACCGGCCAGGACAGCGGCTTCGGCAGCGACAGCGCACGCATTCGCATCGTCCAAATTGAGCAGCAGAGCGGGGCCAGCCACCACTGCATCGCTAGGCCATCCCACAAGTCCACCATCACCAAGAACCTCAGCTTCATCCCTTTCGACATCTTTCTCACAGCTAGTAGGCTGTCTGTCATGACCTACGCTTGCTCCAGTCCCCCTAAGGCCCTTTCCTCATCGTCAGACGCCCCCAGCACACCCGAGAAGAAGGAGCCCGGGGATAAGGTAAACAAAAAGCCTGTGACATGGAAGCTCTCTTATGAGTCAGTTCCTGGATTTGTCAGTTGTCCATGTGTGTATAATTATTCATACCATACACATTAGTAAGATGTGTCCTTTATGTGAGCATTGTGTTGGTACAAAGGATTACTATTACACAGTTTTCAAATCAGCTTTATAATTTGGAATTACTTTATGTGGTTGATGAGTCATTTCATACAGTCCAAATTCATATAACTGAATTTAATCCAACATAATGACGTGTTTCATAATTTAACATGGATTTACACTGTACACTTATTCATTGCGCTACTCCCTTCAACTGCCCACCCAGCTAACTAAATACTATAAATATGTATGTGTGATTATTAAAAAGCTGCTCTTTACACTCCGTCAGGGGGGTAATGTGATTTAGGCAGATACCAAACTGAAAGAATTATGGGCTCTGTCCCACACAAAAAAGAAAAACAAACACATAAAGAACTGTGCCGTTTTCATCCCTGGTAATAAGAACGTCTATTTGCTCACATCTACACGAGTGGCCATTTTATTGTGTTTAATGAACAATGATTCGATGTTTATGGATAAGGTCAACAGAATCTGTATAAACTGCATGGGGCTGCTAAGTTATGATGGAGAAAAACTACCTAGTAATGTTTCCAGCATCTTATTGAATCAATGCCCCAAATAACTGCAGTGAATTTTGAGTAAAATGAGGCTCGACATGAATAACACTTGATAAATAATCTGTCTGCATCTACTTCAGGTGGGAAAGAGTGCCCTTAACCAGCCTGAGATCCTGTCTGAGTCTCCTCCAGCCTCTGCCTCCCCAACACCAGACCCAGGTCCAGCTGCCCAGGTTTCCCTCGCTGGCCTGACTGCTGAGGACATCCTCAACAGCAACACCTCCCAGCCAGCCTCCCCGCTGCTTAGAAGCAGCTTGCTCTCCCTGGACGGCCTGCCAACTCCCAGCCGCTCCTCAGCTCGCCAAGCACTGGGTGTGACCATAGTGAGGCAGCCAGGGAGAAGAGGGGCTGGAGACCAGGTGCTGGAACCCCTCCTGTACCTCCAGGTGATGCAACCTTCCGCTCTGCTCAGCTGCCACCACCGCAAGCAGAGGATGGAGCTGTCTGTCTTTGACGTGGCCCTAAGAGGAGTAACTTCTGACTACAAGTGTCTAGGTAAGAGGAATTAGGAGGGATAAGTTTGAAGAGGTACTGAATGGATCCTGGGCAGGATTTGGATCTTCTGAGTAAGATTTTAACACCATTTCTTTGTCTATCCTATTTTCTTTCTTTCCCCATTCCCCTTTTCTCCACCCTTTTCTCTTTCTTAATCTCTTCATCTTCCATCCAGACCCAGGAAAGACTCTGCCAGAGTCTCTGGACTACAATGTGTTTTGGCTGCAGACAGTAGCGGGAGAGGTGGACAATAAAACGGGCATCCCTCCTCCTCTGCTCTGCCTCCAGATCAAAGATTTCCTCAATGGACCAGGTGGGGATTATGCACACACAAACACACTGCACACATGCAATTTATGCACACTCACGCTAACATCCTCGTTTACTATTTTAAAGCATCCGTTTCACATTTAACCGCATTTCAGGGGAAATGTCCACCGCTGTGAAGCAGTAAGAGGAGCACACAGACACGCACATACTGAACAAACACATACAAGAAGCAAACACATAGGTCTACTTTTCTGCTGTGCACAGATGATGAGCAGTCTAAATGACATTGATATTACTCACTTTGAACAGCAGACTACACTCTCCTGTGGATTTTAGTGTGTGTGTAACGTCCGGCTCCTGTGGATTTGCCTTTCTCAGGGTTTGGGTGTCTATTTTTAGACCGATATGATATCCATATGAGCTGTAAGCTAAGGTTGTTGACCTAAGGGTGTGACTGACATCCTACCCAAACAGAACAGCAATGAATACAAAGCGTGAGTGGGCTTTTGAGTGTATGAGTATGTGTGCAACTTTGTTATCCCTATGAGGGTTTCATGGAGAGTGTGTGTAGGCGCAGGACATCCTTCAGAGTTCATCTCTCTGAACCCCAGCAGGCCAGATGCTGCAGATGCGCACACACACACACACACACACACACACACGCGCACACACTGACATCCAGTTACAGACATACTTTGACCTATAGTCTGACTTTCTTCCACATGCATACAATCATGAACACTGTGTATGTATACAGAAAGGAGCTCCAGCCTGAACTGTAGCTGTTATTGATGATGGTTTGGGGAAGCATGTAGCCCTCGCCCCCTCACGCATCCCTTCCTGCCGTCAGCAGAAATCCCTCAGCTTCTCTGCCCATCTGTAATCACACAACACAACACAATGCAGTTCTCTGTACACAACACAGCCGCACGCCACCGATGTCCATCTTACCCCTCTGCTCATTCCAGATGACGCCAGCGAGCATGAGCTTTTCACGAGGCATGGATTACATCAGAACTTGAGTCAGGTTTTGAGCTTATATGGTGAATATGATTCCTTTCTGATGGGGAGTCACTGTATACAGGAGAGGCAGGTTGGTGTAGTGAGTAAAGAGAGGCCGTCCTTCAACGTAGTGAGTACATACTGACCCCCTGATCTCCCTTTGGAGAGGAGCAAGAAAAAAAAGCAGTAGAGGCGGTATCCTTTCCGTTTCCAAGATTAAATAAATATTTAAATAGATTTAGGTTCACATGGTTTATTTATATATTAGAAATTGCATAATGTTCAATGTTGATTTTACAACTTTAATGTAATTTATTGTAATGTATTAACAGGATGTTTCACTGAACAGGGTTACTGTCTGTCATATCTCTAAAGATAATTACATTATGCTGTGGTTACATCTGATTCTGGTGTTTAGCTGAAGCGCAGATGTCGACATTGTGCAATTACAGTCAGGTGTTTCCCTTGAACTAGTAAAGAGCAGAGCTATCCTCGTCTCAGTAGGATAACTTCAATCATAATCACTCACACTCATTCTCCTTACATACACACACATATAAACAACACCCTCCCGAATGACTCAGACAGGATCCAGGCTCAGTGTGAGGTTGCCCCAGGTCAGGCTCTGCTGGAAATATCTAGAATTGACCACACATGCTACTGGTTCCCCTTAACCCCTTCACCCACACAGTCAAAAACACACAGGCACACACACATTTTCATCTGTGTGGTGTTTGGTTAGATGACTCTGGTGGCGATATTTTGGGGGATGGGGGAGCGAAGGAAGTTAAAAAGAGCAGGAGAATGAGTGCAGTAACGCTGACTTTGTGGAATACTAGGGTTGAACGAGTACTTGGCTGAAAGAATTGTCCGGTATGGACAATGTACTTTTTATGTGTGTAAGTAGAATGAAAGTGTTAATATTGTCTTCTAATGTAAAATATAGCAACTTTCTGATTCAGACTTAAAAAATAGTTCTCTCGCACACTTCCAGTTTAAGCCCCGTCCATTCCGAGTACGAATATAAGTACATATAATTTAGTTGGTTGAACAGATACAGATGCAGATTATGGTTCACTTGTTTCCTGTTGTTTAGGCAGTACATAAAGACAAACAGGAATCATTTCCAAGTCTGAAATATCTGTCAGTCTAAATGTAAGCCTTAGCATCATTAGCAAGAAGGTTTGGAGTTCTTTAGCTGGCATCCCTCAGTTGAGTTTAATTGTTTTAGTTTACCTACTTTAAATGTGAAGTAGTGCAAGGAATAATAAAGGAGAGGTTGATGATAGATGGATGAAGACATGTTTTGGAAGAAAAATAGCATCCAGCATTTTATCTATCCATGCTCTAGTGTTTTCACAGATGGTTTATTTGCATGTGCAAGTCTTTATAAATGTCTGTCGCTGTGTGTGTCTGTGCTGCAGTGTGTATGTATCATATCTGGCGGCTCTACTTTGATTCGACAATGTTTCACATTTGATTTATTTCAACGAGGCGCAAACGGAGAGCAGACTGCCGTGAGGCCACGTCTTGCTGTGTGTTTACAGCAATATGCTCGCAATTTCAGCAGCATTTATTCTGCAAGACCAATCAAAGCTGCCCTCCCAAGGATGCCGAGTGGGAAACACTTGTAACATGTGTACTGTAAACTGGATGGTGTTTCAGCACTGACCCTCACTCAGCAGTCACTCGTCACACACACACACACACACACACACACACACACATACATATAAACACTACTAATGTGGATACATACAGGCCACATTTTTCAGAAGAGGGTTCAAGGCTTGACCAGCAAACACAAAAAAGCCGGGGTGGGTATTTATTTATTTTTTCAACATGAGCAGGGTTCAATGATTGACCAGCGAACACACGAACACACGAACAATACTTTCCATCCCTCCTTCTCTCATCTTTCCTGCTCAGTCTTTGAGAGGGTCAGTGAGTGAGTCCAGAGATGTAACTGCTACCACTTGGAGAGGAGAGAAGCAACAGGTGATAGATTAGCTTGAACAAATTGGAACCATTACTCTCCTGTGTCCCTGGTTCCCGTCAAGCTATGGGTTCGTAGAAATGTTGTCAGTTACTGTATACAAGCCTGTGCCCCTCCGAACTGTCCAGAACCGCTATAATTTGAGTCAGATGGCATCTGAGGCGTGTGTCACTGGCCTTACTTGGTATGCAGCTTTTTTTTTGTGACAGTGGGATTCTACAGATACCCCTCAAAAAAATGATTGGCCCTTACAAACACAGACATACACACATACCCTTCACATACAGACCCTGTGTAATTGGACACATTGCCACCTGTGTCTGACACAGGCTCTCTGCTGTCAAGCGTAAAAGTCAGCTAGAGAAATCAAAGGTGGGGTCAGAATGAAAACAATGTTCTTGGTCTTTCCACACACACATACACCCAACACCAGGTTCAAAGTGGGGACGGCGTCATGCATGACCTCGCCAAAAAGGCACAGTAACCTGGGTAATAAGCATATTTGATCTCCCCCACCCCTTTGCGGAGATATATACGTGTGTGTATGTGCCTCTGTCAGACCTTGATCTCGCACTTTCTCCAGTGCTAATAGAGGCTGACACCTGAGAAGGGCCAGTCTGTGATTCCCCCCAGCCTGTTCACATTAAGTCCTGTTCTTTAAAGGTATGTGAACACCAACACCACCTCTCAACCTCTAGGCTCGATACTCACTCCTTGCCTGGGCCTTCCACTGACAGTCTCCAGCTTAAAATAGCTGTTAGTCTCACAGCTGAAACCAAGGTGTTCCCAATAAAAACACACAGATGTGTAATAATGCCACTGTTGAAAAGCCCTCTTTTGACTCCCCGCACTTGGCATTGGAAGGGCCACCACATTTCTTTCAATAATTCATTTTTTCTCCCTTTTTAAAAAATCCCTGCTGTCTTTCCTTGCCCTCCTAAAACAGAAGCACATTTGAAAACAGTGTTAAGTAAGATGGCAACTTGTATTCTCAGTTCTTCACATTTTGGTGTTAAAGAGGTGCAGCAGTGTATTTGGTTGGTTTGGTTTGGTTTTTGCAGCTTAGTCTGTAAAACTTATAAGTCTGTCATGGCTTGTAAATAGTTTTTGTTTTATTTTTTCTTTTCCTGTTGTGAGGTTTTAGGTTCCTCGTTTTATGCCTTCTTTGCCTGGATAGTGAAACCACATGGAACATCACTGTAAATTCTCGCACACATTCCCATATCAGCTCCAGAGACACAACCAAACGTAGGGAAATGACACGGATGTACTCGCCTTGAAGCCATATAATACTGTGATACGATTTTATTTGAATTCTTCAAAAGATTAATCTTTTGACATTGCGCCACTGCAATAAAAATGTGCTGCATGGGTTGCAGGATAAAGCTGAGGGAAACTGAACATATGCTAAGTTCTCCTTCCTTTCCAGGGTCCTACGTTGGGTGTTCTATCCGAGTTCCCGCAATTTAAAATCCAGATACACTCAACCATTTGACAGAGATTTTCCTTTAACTGATCTGTCAATTCCTTAAGGAGTTCATAAATTTAGAAGCGATAAGTGTGTCTGTCAGCTGAACTACTTGTACTACATGTAATTTGTTACATGTCTAAAGTCTTTTAATGGGGTGCATTATTATTGAACTAAATAAGCTGCAGACTGTACTTCATTCTTTTTTCCCATTTATCATACATATTGTCAGTAAAAGTAGTTTTGGACAACAAACATAAATCTTTTGGAAGGAAATTCTAATCTCTTTACTTGCATGATATAAAGTTAACAAGAAGTTGCAGGGAATATCATTGCTGCATCATTGTCTGCTCTGCTCCTTGAGTTATCAAAACAAGTGGTTGCATGAATGTTAAAAGCTGGTAGCTCAGTTCATAGGAGGAGACTCCTGCAACCATGTACAGATAAGGTCCTGACTCAGTGTTTTTTTGGTTCCTCCAAATATGTGAAACAATGTTATGGTACATAATGCATATATTTGAGTCTGCACGCATTCACTTTTTTTTTTTTTATACAGTTTGCACATTAAACCTTTTACTCATGTCCCACATCAATTAAAAGTTACATGAAGTATTAATACACTGGGGTTAAAGCAAGCTGTATCCATAGCACTGCTCACTCAGTTCAGTTGAGTTTCTGATTCAACAGGTAATACATCCCTTACCGCCACACCACAACTGGCTGGGTGTCAGGGATAGGATGGGTTTTTCAGTGAGGAGGAAGAGAGGGACCTCGGGAGGGAGGACAATAGATAATGAGGACCAGGGCTCCCTGTACAGAGAGCCAGGCAAAGGCCCCGGTGCTGGCCCTGACTGGGTGATCAGAGACAGCTTTATGTGATTACAGAGGGGGGAGGGGTTGATTAGATTGAGGGGTGTAGGGAGAGTAAAAGATAGAAAGGATTGAGAAAGAAGCAAAAGGATGGGCTACATGAGAACAGAGGGAGGAAGAGGGGAGGGCAAGCAGATGAGCCTGGACGAACAGCTGCATACGGGCTATTTATTCCACCACTGGAAAGTTTCCTGGTGATAAGTCAAGTGGAAATGATAAGCTACATTGCACAGCAAATTCCACCTATCTTTCCTCCAATTCCTCTCTCCAGCCATCCTTCCATTTGTCCATGTGCCTCACTTCCACTGGATAAATGAGAGAGAATCCTGAGGGCAGAGTCTGTGGTGTGTGTGTGTGTGTGTGTGTGTGTGTGTGTGTGTGTGTGTGTGTGTGTGTGTGTGTGTGTGTGTGTGTGTGTACATGCGTGCTCGCCTGCATGGCTGTGCTGGCAGCCCTCCTGCTCATGTCATCCAGTGCTCCTACCTGGGAAGGAGACAGACGGGAGGCCTAAAACCCTTAAAAACCCTCCAAACACTGGTGCCTTGATGAGACCATGAAAAACAGCTGCGCTTGTTTTCGGCTGCTTCCCTCTCCCATCATCATGACCAAGTGGAAAAATGGGATAATGGAAGTGGTGTAAAACGGCATTGAGTTAATTCATGTGTCTCTGTAAATTCCAGTCAAGTGTTTGAAGGCTGCAGTGCAGCAGAGAGCGAGAGAGAGGTAGAACAGGAGAGCAGAGGAGTCTTGGATTTATGTGGCTGGCATGAAGGAAAGATTCTCTTCTGCTATTCTGCAGTGTCACGTCAGGATGTTACAGGGAGACAGCCAGTAATTGTGTGTGTGCATATATATGTGCATATAAGACAAGGAGAAAGAGATTGAGACTAAAGCCAGCTGTTCTTTAACAGGTCCTTGCATGCAAAGCTGAGTGATTAGAAGAGGAGAAAAGAGTTCAAAGTTTGATTTACGAGACGTGGAACCATGCAGTATTCCGTGGGTTAGATAGCAACAGATCTTGCTCAGTGGGACACTGGTGAAACCTGCCTTTTCTTAAAACCTCCAAGTGGATTTTGTCCAGTTTATGTGGGTTTCCAAATGACAAGACTAGGTTTTTAAAAAGCAAGGGTCCCAGCCAACAGTGAATTTATTCAATTTGTTTAAGAGGCTTTGCTTTAGCGCTGAGGGAGACTAAACAGTCTGTCACTAGATTGCTAATCATAAAAGAAACATATAAAATATGCATTTCCCATTCACAAATACAAACAGAACCCCAGAGAGACGTGTATTTAGTACTCAGTGTACTTCTGCCATAAAGTAGCTTTGTTTTTGTCTTAACAATAAAGTTTTTATTACCTGCCCAAAAGCATTGCTCTCTTTACTTCCTGCCGTGTTTTCTTTTTCACTCAGCACTTTATAAATATAAGTCAGGATGAGCACAGGGGATACTCCTCAATTTTAAGAGGGACCACTTAGAAGCTAGAGGAAGTTTGAGAGACATTCTTCTATTTAGTCTCTGCTTATTATTTATCATCTTTTCCTTTCCCTTCATTTTATTTCTTTCTATCTCTCACAGCTGAGCTGAATGTGGAACTATCACGCCCCCTGAAAATCAACCCCACACTGGCGAAGCTGGAGCAGGCGAAAGCCTACCTGAACAAAGTCCTACCAAACCAAACATGGGATGCCTCCAGTAAACCGCCGTCTGCTTCCTCCACCCCTCACTCCACCCCCACAAAGACACTGCCCAGGGCCTTTCCTTCTCGTTCAGACCCACACCATCAGGCCTCGGCCCTGGGTAAAGCCAGCAGCGTCAGGGCCCTGGCGCTGTCCTTTCACAAGGTCTCTCTCCACACTGCCCAAATTGTAGTGGTCATGGAAACAGAGGCTCATCCAATGAGGCCCAGCGTGACAGTGACCGTGTCAGCCATGACAGGAAGTGTGAACATGAAGTCAGGGCCGAGGATAGAAGGTGAGTAAAAGACAAACATTGTTCTTTTTTTCTTTTTTTTCTTTTTTTTGTTGTTGCAGAAACTGAAAAATAAGATTGAACATAAGTACAAGGAGCACACAAGCACTGCATCACAGGTGCAATAACACACAGATATGTTCTATAAGTTTTAAGTAAGTTCAATGGGTAAAAAGTATAACTGGAAACCATTGTTTCACAAGCTCTCTACAGCTAAGTTGTGTATTGTGTATGTGTCTTGTATTGGTTTCTGATGCTTCAGACTTTATTTTATTTTTTTCTTTTCTCCAGTCCCCTACTGAGCTCAGTAAACGGCCCGTGTATAACTCCAAAGTAACAAGGGCCTGGACCATAAATGAGTCATTGTTACTTTTTTTCTTCATGTGAAAAGTGAAAAACATCAAACCAGTGATGTGATCTTATTATTCTGCCGTATTTCAAGATACTGCCACTTGTTTAAAGGAAATTCCTGAAACAGGTGGAGCTGCATTGGAAACAACTGTCATGACTTCACTCCATTTGGCAGATTTTATCATCTTTTAAAGAAACCACAATTTTAAGACCCAGTAATACACTACACTAAAGTACATGCTTTTTTTTGTGGTGTGTCATTTGTCTAGTACCCAAGCTCACGGTGTGAGCCAACAGGAACCGGTCCAGGTCCTTTGAAAATAAAGTACAGTTACACAGAGCTCCAAATATCCAACACAAAAATGTAGTGGAGAACAAATTGTTCTGTTTCATATCATTATGTAACCAAACAAATATTGATGTGGACCAACTCCAAAGAGCTATACCCAGTGCACCCCACACTTATGTTTGTTATTCATTGAGATTAAAACCTAACTGACATGTTCTAACATGTTTCCTCAGGAATGTGTTTAATTAAACTGCCCTTTGTATAAAGAGAATATGTAAAAATCCATTCTAATACCGCAGTGAGTGAGTCTGTGGTATCTGATTATTTATTGATCAGTATCTCACTGCATAAAGCTTACTCAAACTTTCCACTTTCCACCCTTGTTTATTGAAAAATATGTGATGTCTCAGCCTTTTTTGAAAGATCTGTCATTTACTCACACTGGGAAAGGCTGGGAACCAAAGAACCAGTATTGCTTTCAGTATTATTTGGAATATTGTTGTTTTTTTACACATGCTAGCAAAGCCCTCATCTGCCAAAAACAAGGTTTGTCAGTAAACTGTAAAGTGAGATGTTTGTGTTAGTCTTGGACCTAAAATTGTTGTGAGACTGTGTGTGTATTTGATTGCATGGGTATGTGTGTATTAGAGCCTGAGAGGGAAATATACTTTCATGCTTTGTGTGTGTGTGTGTGTGTGTGTGTGTGTGAAAGCAAGATGTTTGCTTTCGTGTTAGGCCCAAACCCTGCCTTCATCAACACTGACTATTATCCAGGAGGCATCACAGTGTTTCCATTATGACAATCAGAACTGCTAATGCTAATGTAAATTAAAAAGCTTCCAATTTCTCTGTGCCGTTGGGTGTGAGCGGACGCTCTGTAACAGATGATCAGGGATTTTTGGTTTGTTTTTTGCATTTTTTTTGGCATGTCTTCCAAATTGGACAGCAGATGGAAACAGAAGGATAAAAGAGAGTGGGGGGCTGACATGCCACATGCAGTAGATATAACAAGAAACACTCTTGACTCATATATTTGCAAGTAGTTGTTTTGTACCTCAGTACCGTTGAGCAACATGTCCCCTGTTGACTCGGGTTGCAGAGGGACGAGGACAGAGCTGGAACTGGGCTCCCTAAGTGCCTGCATCTGTTTGACAGATGTTGTTATATAGGGTTACTTCAGATAAAATGATTGTCGAAAATGTTAATTAAAACCTCAAACAATTTGCACTTTGTTTACTCAAATCTGCATAACTGCACAGTGACACAATACTCAGCGCTGCTGCCCTGCTCTGATTTTCACCAGCTTTTCAGCTTTCATCCATCTTTGATGTGTTGACTTCGATAAACACAGTTGAAACTGCGTGTGCAGTGCAATGGAAAAAGAAATCGCGTTTAGAGACAATTGAACTAATATGAAAGCTTATCCCCTCCTACGCACTTTGCTTTCAAACGACTTCTATTTATAGTGATTGCTCTGTCTCTGTACATAGTACTACTTTTCTTAGGAATTGTTAATAGTAGTTATTTGATTTGTTTACAGTAAACACAGGAAATAGAGATTAGTGTGCAGTGAGCTGTTTTTTTTCATGGATATTGTTTTTCCCACAATTACCAGTACCTTGAAACGGAGCCACGGCTGCTCTCAAGACATCACAGTTTGACTGGACACAAATAAAAGTGTTGGGATCAGGACCACTGGTGTTTATTGACATCCATTGGATCAGTCATCCCCTGTTTGGCTCTAAACTCTTTGAAATACTGTTTGTTGTTACGGCCCAAAAAACATAACATCATGTATGTCTGTTCTGAACAAGACATTATAATAACTGCCATAAAACTAATGCTGTCATCATGTGCAGCAAAGGTTTCATTCAGCTCCTCATATATCACGTTTGAGTGCTCTCTGAAATACCTGAGAGGTTTAAGATCCTCTATGTAGATCTCATTATAGGCCCTGATATTTCATGTCTTTGCCTCGTCTCTGAGAGCACACTGAAACTGTGCGGAGTAACACCTGTAAATGTTGCCAGTGGAGGATTACATGGCACAAAATGCCCACAAAGATTATCTTTTTAACATGAGAAAAGGAATGTTAAAGCTAATGTCTTGCTGAATAACATGTCTGTCTCACCCAGTTGTTTCTTTTCTTATTCTCTTGATAACTTTAGCACTCTTATAGATCTTTGTCACAACACACACTGCTATTTTCCCTGAGGGTTTCTTTACATAGTGTTTCCAGATTTGTTGCCATCGAAAGGAGACAAACTGTCTCCAATTACGCTGACTGATCACTGGTGACAATAGATGTATCTGCTGACTTTTAGCCTTAGCTGCACCGCCTCCATCACTCAGCACTCCAGCCTCTCCAGTCTACTCCGTACCTCAGAAAATGGATACCTTGGAATTTTACAAAGATAAAGGTTAGGATTTCCATTCTGTTAGGTCGAGCACTTGAGCTGCCACAATAAGTCAGGGCGAATGACCCCCCTGGGAGAGCCTGTACATGAGAGATGTAAGACAGGAGAATGTAGTATTACTACTGCTACAGTATGTACCACTACTGTTGCTGCTGCTGCTGCTGCTGTTGCTCTGCTGGTCCTCAGTGGTAGGCTGAGATTGATGGACCACATCCTGAGCAGACCTCAGGATAATGCGAGTGTGCAAGGAGAAACAAGAGAGGGAGGAAGAGGTAAGGGAAGAGTTTTGAAAGAGGGGAAGCAGGAGGGTGAGAGATAGAGAAGTGGAGGTAGAGAAAAAATGGGGACGTAGTGACAGAAATCTGAGAGGTGGGAAGGAGGAGTCAGATAAAAGAAGTCCTAAGAAAAAACATGAATAAACAAAGAGAAAAATACAGATTGATTAGAAACGGGATACAGCACAGGAAAGGAAATAAGTTAGTGAGTTGAAGTAGGACAAAAGAGCAGAGGAGAAGGATAAAGGCAGAAGGAAGGTGGAGGAAGAAAGAAGACATAATGCAGACAGGCAGACTACTATGTGTGAGCAGTAACAGGGGTCTCTTCAGTATATGCCATTACACTCACCCCACCCCACCCCACCCTGTCTTCATCAGCGTACATCCATAGCTACAGCGAGGTGAAGACCCTGATATCCGCCCCCCTCATCCATGGAACATCTGGGGCTCTGTACCTGGTCATGGCAGCCCCCTCTCTGCCAGGGGACAAGATGGAGAGAGAGGGGATTAGGTTGACAGTGAGGTGTGTTACCAGATCCTGTGTTAATGAAAAACAAGTGGAAGCCCCGCATTCCTCCCTCCATCCACGGCTCACCACTCCCCAAGGTAGGGGGGCATTTATAGTTCAATGAAAGAAAGGAGGGAGCCGGGCAAGAGAGAGAGAACATATGTCTTAAGGTCCATGAAACAAGACCCTCCCTAATCTCTCAGCTCTCCGTCAGACTGCCCATAGAGTGCCCCCGATTTCCTACGAACACACACACATAGGTATCGACAGACCCTGCTGCTAGTGCACGCTTTTTCATATGCATACAACAACATACACACACAAAGCTTTCTCCTCGGCCCTTTGCCCCTGTGGACCCCCGGCTTCTTCACGGTGATTTACTCCAGCACACTTGTAAAGGAAAACTTCTGTTGGTGGAACAAAGTGAAAGCCACCCATTATTTATTTATGTCTCCTCATTTTTTCTTTTTTCAAGTTTTATTTTCTTTCCCTTGCCAATCTTTGAATTACGACCATGTCAGTTTGTTTACTCTGCTGAAAGAAAGCCACTCTTTTCCATTTATCATATTATTTCTGTTTCAATAGTCAGGGAGAAGCCGAGGTAAGCAAAGCCAAACATCTAAGGAGATTTATATTTGGAAATACACCCCGCTGTGATTTGGCATGTTAACCCAACTCATAAATTGTTTTCAATACATTAATAATAGAAATATATCATGACATGGGAGGGGAGGGGGGCTGTCCAGCAAGGTATTTGTCGACACACACGGCTTCTGGGTCCAGATGAAGATGTACAGGTATTGCTGGTCGGAGACTTTTTTGAACAGTAGTCTTTGTTAAATGTTCAAAAATCCTATTCTGTGGAACATTGGTGGCTCTCAGCATGGAGCTGTGTTGAGCTAACAGACCCTGGGTGGGAACTTCTAATCTGAACAATTACTAGCAATCAATCTGACCATTATTATCTCAATTAATTGTTTAATGTCAAATATAGTGAAAAAGTCCCATCACAGTTTCCTACAGCTGAAAGATAGCTTCATCAGATTTCTTTCTATGTCCACCCATCATCCCCTAAACATATCAATACACTATCATACAACTGATAAAAGCAAATTTGGAAGAGAATATTGTGTAGGCTGTGTATAGCTTCAAAAATGACTTCAAGAATTAATCCATTATCAAAATAGTTGCCCGTTATCTACTAATTGCTTAATGGGCTGTTATTTTTTTCAGAAGCTCTCCTTTTGCAATATGATGCTTTATTTGATTAATTATTGACTAATATTATAATAATTGACTACTGACTAATGTACACATAACACTGGACTAGTTTTGCTGTTTCTTTCTCTTCTCCTGCTGAGCACTTCATGATCTACTCAACATATCACACGGACCCCAGCGCAGCCAGACAGAGAGAGAAAGAGAGAGAGCAATTTCTTATTAAATTACATTTGAAAATAACCAAAACCGAACTGAGCCTGAAGCTGTATGAGATGAGATGGCCCAAGTTCGACCTAAAACCCGATAATTTGTCAGGACCCATCAGGGTTAGGTAACAGAATGGCATACTGTGAAAATTCCAGTTGTGGGAATAAGATCTCGCTACTTGGCGCATTATCTTCCTACATGCCTTCCTATCAAGAGATCACATTTAGAGTTGAATATGAAGAAATTAACACATATCCACCGTATGTAATTTGCTTATGCATTGCAACCATCATCGAACCCACATGTAACTCATCAGTGACTGTGTAACAGCTTGGATGACGCACAGCTCCCTGCGTTGTGCCATTTTGGCCGACAGTGTCCCCTGCTACGAAACCAGTTTCCTCTAGTGTCCTATAGTGGTCTTGTGGTGAGTGAATAGTGTATTTCTGTGGTGAGTGACAGTATATTACTTCTATTACTCTTACCATCCCAGACAGTCTTCGGGGGCCTCTGCTAGTTAGGTAATGACTCCTTTAGGTTTCCTCTAATTGATACCAGTACGTCCCGGGGTATAAATCAGCCAGGCAGTGGTCAGATAACGGCTGCCAGGGAGAAACCGACACGGTAAATCAATGTCTCCGATCTTATCTAATCTTACCCAAGCGTTTGCCAGAAATGTATTTCACTTTAGGAAGATTTCCATCCACCCTTTTCCCCCCACCACCCACTTTGTTCCACTAGTGTCATAAGATGTACGTTACCCTCCAGAGGATGTGTTATTGTGCACTGGTTTACTGGTACACTGTGAGAGATACATGCAGGTGTAGGTTTGTGTGTGCTGATCTGAATTCTGTTTTACAGCATTTGTACGTACAGCAGGTCCCGGTTTATACTTTTATTCCCCTCTAACTGATCACATACTGTGTATGTCTATGTATGTGTGTGTAAGTGTGTATGGTTTTTTTTTTTATATTTTGCTAGTTTGTAAAAATATTTGTACATTTGCATGTTTCTTTCCTATTTGTGTATGAGTGTGTGTGTGTTTGGAACAGGTTACTTATGTAACAGTGTATCAGCCTCTAGTTGGTGCTGTCTCACAGCCTGGTTGTGAGTATAGACTGTGCTTTTGTCTTCAGATTGGTACTGAGGGGCTTGCAGATGTCATTTTCACAGATTCCTAAGGAAAACACCAAAGTGCTTTCAAGGTATTGCTCAGTGTCTGCAGTTACTGGCAGTCAGCATTTGTGAAGAGCAGGCCTCTTAACTGGTCTCAGAGTGTGTGGTCAAAACAAATCTATTTTAAATGCCTAGCTATCTGATGTCTGACTTTTATTTTGATAGAAAAGCTTCCACAATTGTCTGTTAAGTGAAACCAGCCTGTTTTGTAGGCCTTACTTATTTATTGTGTAAACACAGTTATGATGTTAATTTTATTCATAAGAATCAGCAGCAGACAGTTGGAATGATCATAATCAATGAATGATCAGAGTGATGTGCTCTGATTGCAGGTACGAAGTTGACACTGTATATGTGTGTTGCCATATGACTGCTCTGAGAGTGTGTGTGTGTGTGTGTGTGTGTGTGTGTGTGTGTGTGTGTGTGTGTGTGTGTGTGTGTGTGTGTGTGTGTGTGTGTGTGTGTGTGTGTGTGTTATGCCAGTCTGAGCACTTTGTGTTTATGTGTCGATGTGTGTAGAAGTATGCAAGGCATTCTGAAATAACAGCAGCCTCCCTGAATGAAGGGATGCAAATATGTTTATATTTTATGCTAAAAAAGGTCCTGATAACATTGTATGTGTGTTTACTAGCCTATTTGGAAAATACATTTGCTTGGTCTGAATTCTAGTGTGTGTGAGTGAGAGGCAGCTTAATGACCATGGTGAAACCAGTTGAGACCCACTGGTGTAAAGGACACACTCTTGTCTGTACAATTTATTAAGGCTAACTGTGGTATTGAAAAGTTGTCAAACAATTATATAATTTACTGTTTATGTTGTGTGACTGTGAACACAAACAGAATATAAAAATGGGTGTGTCTGTTTGTGTGTGTGTGTGTGTGTGTGTGTGTGTGTGTGTGTGTGTGTGTGTGTTTGCCAGGATCATTAGTCCATGTGTGCTGTGTGTGTGGGTGGCCAGGATCATTCAGCTCCATCTGAGCTCGTTTTCGAAACCCCTTAACACATAAGTGAAGCCACCTCAAATACCCCCAAAACAACAGCTGTCCAATGTCTGTGTGTACGTGGTTGTGAGTAAGTGTGTATATCTTTTCCATATGGGACAACCACATAGTTAACAGTGGCACAACACAGTATTCTTGATCATCCCCATGCAATGGTATTCTGTTTGGTTTCTGTGAAAGGTCTACAAAAAGTTGCTGCTCCTTTATTTTCTTCCCATCATGAAGCAATCTCCTGCTTTTTCTCTTCGCTCTCATTCTCTCTGTACCACTGTCTCTTGTTTTTTTGCCTTTCTCTCTCTTCCCCACTGTCTCTTGGTTTTTTGTGGTTTTACCCGTCATGTGTGAATATGTCACACTCTGTAGGCAAAGTAAGGCCCACAGGTACCGCCGCCCTCATCCTACAATACTTTCCCACCTCCTTCTTTCCCCCTCAACATTCCCTCCACTCCTCCCTGCTTATGGCACTTCTTCACAGCTCTGTAGTGTAATAATGTCTTTGAGCTGTCTGCTGGCACATCTCTGGAGACAAACCTACATAGCTGTGATATGGTCGTACAGGGCAAAAGCAGGGATGGAGAGAGCATGGAGAAAATTTGCCTTCAACTATTATTCAGTCTGGATGGAAGAATGGAGTTAGGGATGAAGAAAGAAAGGGATTCCCCCTCATTAAAACCACTCCCAATTAGGGTGATTATTAAGAGTGCTGGCTGCTCCTGCTGGCTTAAACACCAGGATGCTGCGGTCAACTGGGCTGTAAATGACGCATGCTGAGACAGGAGAGAATGCTTTGATACACATTGTGTGTGTGTGTGTGTGTGTGTGTGTGTGTGTGTGTGTGTGTGTGTGTGTGTGTGTGTGTGTGTGTGTGTGTGTGTGTGTGTGTGTGTTGTACATGGGTGTCATTTTTTGACTTGTTCACCTATACACATGTATGTATGCAGGCATTTGGCTATATTTATTTTTTATGTTTTTCTGCTCTTATGTGCTTTAGTCTGCTTTTATACGTGTGTGTGAATGAAAGGTTCTCCATTTAACAAGCCAGATTGGGAGTTCCCTTGTGCTGTCTTATAAATCCTTGCCATGAAAATAAACCCGATGTCCACAGTTCAGTAAGTAATCTCTAACAGCTCTCTCTGCGCCGCAACACCAGAAGATATTAGCAGGTAAACTGCCAACTTGTATCAACAGTGTCTTTCCTGAGAGAAATGAGTCATCTCAGTATAATATTTCCCCCAGAATGATTTATGTAAGCGAAGCCGTCTTTCATTGGAACCCCCCTGTTGTGTTATTGGGCTCTAATGTTGAATAAGATGTTCCTTAGTCGGTTTACCAAGCCTGAAAAGTTGTGAGTGCGCCTGTGTGTCATATCTTCATCATATCATAACTCATTCCCTCTCTCGCTCTCTCTCACACCCTCTGGTTCTGTGTCTCACACGCTCTCCCTCCCTCCACGTCTATATCTATTTGTCTCCTCATTAATCACCTCCTCCCCCACTCCCTTTCCATCTATTCCATCTATCCTTTACCCCAAGTGAACCCCAAGCACACTGTAGTCTTTCCCCAAATGACTAAAAAAAGGAAAATAAGAAATCAATACTTAAAGGTCCACTGTGTAACATTAAGGAGGCTCTATTAGCAGAAATGGAATATAATATACTATTATATATGTGTATGTATAACAGTATATATGTTTGTAATGTGTGTATAATCACCTGAAAATAAGAATCATTGTGTTTTTGTTACTTTAGAATGTGCCGTTTTTATCTACAGAGGGAGCAGGTCCTCTTCTACATAGTCCGCCATGTTTCTAGCCCAGAAGGGACAAACCAAACACTGGCACTAGATTGGACCTCTTTTGCAGCCACTGTAGTTTCTCCTTTCCACTAAGTTGAGTCAAGGGGTTTCAGTTGGTTGCAATCTGCAACATCATCGCCAGATATGTAGAGTTGTTTAAGGCCAGTCCATTTTTGGACCATAAACACTATATTAAACATTAGTTTACTGATGGCTGTTCATTTTCAGTTTTACTGGTGGTTTCTCCTTGTTGTGTTTAAAAGTGATTGTTACAGTGTTTACAAAAAACGAACTAATCACTATTACATTATTGTTATTTTTAATGTGAATGTTTCCCTCTTTATTCTGTGCTACTGTTAAAATGTTAAAGGTCAAACAGTTAGGTAATGAGAACTATTATACATGACTTATAGCTAGGGGCTGAAACAGGTGTGCCGCTGCTTTATTTTTCTTTCCCAGACTTGCAGCCAAGCAGACTAGAGTGAGAATTTCTAGAGTTAAAAGGCATTTTTAAAGAGCTGCTTCTCAGGGCATTATTAGTCATCTAGGGTTGAGGTTTCCAAATGGGCTGCTGCTGCCGTAGCTCTAACTGACCAGATCAGCCCTCCCATGTTAACGACTAGTAGAAGAGGTTTCAGTCTGCTGATTTATGGGACCAAAAAGTAGAGGTCAGGACAGCCTGTGACCACAGTGACACATCTCTGTTTTAATGGAAAGGACAGAGAATGCCGTCCTTATTAAGTTGGGGCTTTTGCTACTTTTGGTTCTTTCAGGATGAGTGGGTGTTTGGCTGCTCTGTCTGGATCCCATCAGGGTTTTCTCACTGTCATCATGTCTGCTAAACCTCTTAGTTGACCAAATCACTAAAACACTGGGTTTGAACTTGAATCTATACAGGTTCAGACTGGTGTAACCATGACCCCAGAACACCTTGGTTTAGAGAGGCACACAGGAGTCACATCTGTTATTCTTATTAACTGATGGTTGTACATTTGTAGCCTCAGACCCAAATATTAGAAAATTCTCTTCGACAACTTAAATCCTTCCTAATTAATAACTTCCTCTAGTACATAATAGTCCACTTAAAATGAACTTGTGGATTTTTATTGGTCATCAGTTCAGTGATTAAGAATCACAAAGGCAAAGGCAGGCACGTATAGTATGCACGTTAATTGTTAGAGAGGAAAAATCAAGCTCTGCTCTTTCAGAGAGCCAAGTGTTTATGTTATTAACATCAAATGAGTAGTAACGATAGTTTGGAGCCCAGTGATGTGGTTGGTTTAATTGTACGGTATGTTTTGCTTTGATATCACATAGCCAGACTGCCATAGTTGAGGGCAGAGAAAGGCGAGCATTCGTGCAACTGAATTTTGAGGTTGAATTGTTTATGCGTTTCAGTTTCATCTGGCTTAGTAGCACCTGTATCAATGAACTGTTATTTTTCATCTATAATTAGAGAGATCAATATTTCGCTTTGAAAGTAGTATTTATTTTAGACATCTTTCCATCTATTTGAACCCTCTTTCTTCTTTTTTTCCGATGTGCAATCAATAAATTAGTGACTGCCCTGACTTTATCCATAAATCACTTTGTACATAGGGTATCATTGACCAGACATTTTCCCTCAGTATAATCCAAAACATTTTTGACATATAATTTACCTTCTGTTTTCCTTCCGTAGTTCCACCCTGTACTGCTATTCATTGCTACTCCTTCTGTCTCCTTAGATACAGTCCAGGCTGCGTCTGTGCAGCTGGAGTTACAAGATGTGTTGGTGAGAACAGGACTGAAGGACCGAAGCCGTCTCCTGCTGGGGCCGTTTTCCTGCAGCTCCTCTCTGGAGGCTCGGTGGTGCCGCCATAGCGGCAGCCCTGGGCCTGAGCCCGGCCCCCCTAAACTGCTGCTGGACCTGAAGGGAGGCCTGCTCCAGGTTTGTGTAGCCATGACATCAATTCAGCATCCTCAATCACAAGATTTATCACCCAGTGCAGCTACAGTTTCTGGGGGTCAGGGTCAGATCAGCACCTCTGCACCTGGTTAGAATTGAGTGTCTTGCTCAAGGACGCTTAAATCCCTGAGGGCTTGAGCTCTAGCAGTTATAGAAACAGCCTCTAATCACGAGGCGATGCTGCTGCCCACTTAAATGTCACTTCAGTTTGAGTGCATTTGTTTTTCAAATGAATCCTTACTGTGTTCATAAGCTGACACCCACAGGGGCAGATCATCACACTCCTCTTAAATCGGCTGTTCCTCTTCAACCCTGCCACGGCTTCTGTCTCTTTGCAGTTGAAGTGATGACAGTAGGAATTTCATGTTGTAATTCTTGTGTAGATTTGAGTTACATCTGCTAGTTAAGTTGGAATATTATAAGCCTGTTTTTTTGGGGGTTTTTTTTTTTTGGGGGGGGTTATATCTTATGTGTGCCTTTTTTCCTGTAAGAAGTTACATAATGTCCACACTGAAAAGTCCCCTTTCAATGTGACTTAACTGAATGCGTTATTACTCATATATTATTCCACATCACTTCTTCAGGGGGAACCCCCTACCTCTTCCCCATTTTCAATGATTCCCTCAATGCTTTTATTGCGTGCCCATTAACAGAAACATGACTCGCAACTCAACACTTAATACGTAACCATACATTTCCCTCTGCAAATATTGGCGTTTGTGGTGTTTTAATCAAGTGCTGTACAAAAACCACCGGAATTCCTTCCGATTCCTTCTTCTCGTGCTCTCTTTCCAAAAACCTGAAAAAAAATCCCCAAATTTTCCTGTTTTTAGAGTTTAGTCATAACCCACCCTTGCAAGCTAGTGAGTAGCGGGCAAGCAGGCAGGCAGCTCCATGTGTGAAGAGTTTTTGACTCAGAGATTCCTGGTTCTCGGTCCAAACCCCAGGCAGGCGCGCTTTGATGGAGCATGGGAAGGGGAATGCCGCGGGTAAGTAAGGAGGATGTAAGGTTGTGTTGGGTAATGTTAGAAAGGATGTGAAGGGGTGATGACGAGGGTAACCCTGACTGCTTCTTTTCCTGTTTTGGAAAAAGAATATTAAATAATTGTTGACGTAGGTATTTACGCATCAGCTGTGACTCTGTGTCACTGTCTTTCACAGTCAACTTTCTTTCTTTACATCCTGTCTCCCACTGTTTTCCTTTCCATCCATATACCCTTCATGTTGACTTTCACTTTTTACCTTTCTCCACTCATTCCTCATCTCTTTACTTGCCATTCTCCCAACCCTCTCTGCTTCTGTATTGACAGCTCTTCTGGGGCCAGGAACATTTGAACTGCCTGAAGCTGGTGGAGGAACACCTGCAGATGTACCTAAACCTCCAGAAAGGGGATTTGGCTGATAGCTGTTCCAAGGCCAAGGCCTGCCACGCCCATCCACCTCCCTCTCTGGGCTATCCCTCTCCTCGGACAGAGCACAGCTCAGATGATCTGCGAACGGGGCATTTTCAATACGTCCAGGACTCAGGTGAATGTTTATGCAGTTCGTGCAAGATGCTAACAATGAAGCCAGGCTTAAAACCTAGGCAAAGTGTTACTGCACTCTAAATCTCAACTCTAAAAGTGACATGATTGCTTTCTGGAACTTTTCATTTCACAGTACAGACTCCCAAAGGTTGATAGCTGTTAGCTTTATCGGCAGTCATTCATAGCAGTAGTCGCAAACAGGCAAAATTGCTTTCTAAAGAGCATTATCCAGAGCTCAGAGTAAAACAACAATACCTGGACATCAATTTTTCCTGCGTATTTCTTGTCAAGGTTTTTTCAAAATAGATGGAACAGTGGTAAGCACTGGTCCCTGAATCCATAGGATGAACAGAAAACCATGGTCAATCCTACATAAACTCATATAACTGAGTTTGTACCAACAACAACAAAAAAAACAGAACCTTTGTGCCAAAGTGAGATGTCACTTAAGATACACATTGCCTTAAATCAAAGTCAGATCAAAGCCCTCTGTGGAAAGAAGTTTCATCGGACATGTCTGCCTGGTTCCACTCTGAGTAACATGCTGTTTATTCCCCCTCTTTGTGCTTTGTGTGTGCTGTCCTCTACGTGCACACACAGACACACACGGGAACATTATACACAGAGGATCAAACTTCTCTCTGGCTGTAGACCAGCCGTCCACTCTGTCAGCTGTGGTTGAGTCTTTGTTTGTTGCACTGTTCCACTGGTCTTTGATGCATTTAATATGCTGGCTGAAGCAGGAGAACGTACAGTAGTGAACTAGAACGGAGAGCACAATCTGTCGGCAACATGTTGTCAACAGCCAGAGAAAACCAGGCCCCCAAGTACAGAGAACAGCGAGTGCCCCCCCGGGGCCTGACGCAGGGATGGATGGGATAGATGGACAGAAGAGGAGATGAAAGACGGATGGGGAGAAGGGGAGAAGAAGTCCCTGTCCCTTCCACTTTCTCTAAGTTCAAGCTGACTCAAATGAAAGAAAAACCTCATGAAAGTGTCTGTTTTTTCTTTCATCCCCCGCTCATCGCAAAATAACAATACGCTGTCCACCTTCGATTGGACATCTCACCGCTTCACATGAAGGAAGAAATTAGCCACAGACAGATTTCGCTGCCCCTTGAAATGTGTTTTCTGGAGAGAGACTCTCCGTGTTTGTACCCCCAGGGGCCAAACAAAGCAGCAGTTCTCTGCTTGACTGTTTTTTTCAAATAAACATTTTTCCAAAGGACTTGAATCCCAAACAGCAGCCACGACTTGAGTCAAACACCACTCAGAAGTTTAGATCCAGTGTTATCCAGCTTTTGCAGGTGCTTGGCATGGTTCAATCAATGGCTGTTTACTCAATAGCAAAAATGTTTACTCAGCCACTTTGTTTATATATGGCTTCTTACGCATGTAAACATTGTGAGAGCGTGGAAACATCTACAGTGTTCCTTTAGTAGATATTGTTTTGGAGGGTTCAGATTCCATAGTAAAAAAGCTATAAAAACATCACCAGCAATGTGTGTATGTAGATGTATGCAAGTCATAGAATTTTTATCACAATTTTTTAAGTGCTCCCTTTTTCCACAAGCATCTGAAAATGTTCAAAGAGGCCAGTTGAGCTATTAAACAGACTTTTTGTTATGAAACGTTGTGTAGTAGTGGGTTTTATGATAGCAGAAGAGTGTAGCGCAGAAAACTGGTAATCTACTGTATCTTAAACCATTAAATCCATGGGTTCCTTCCAGTTCATCCTCTTCTTTCCAGTCGCCTCATCCTTTATCTGTTCCAGTCAACTATGACGCTTTATTTTTTTTTCTCCTCTTTTCTTTCAGCTATTCTCCTCACTTCATTTTGTTATTCTCTTAGCCCCTCACCATATGTTTTTTTATGTCTTCCTGTAAAGCATAACGTAAGTCTTGCCTTTAGATCTTAGCTGACATATTAAAGTTAAGTTATTCTGATATTATTGTTAATTCTTCTTTTTGTGCAGCTTCCCAGAGACTGCCAGGACCGCATGAGGTGGTGTTCTACAGCGAGACTGAGGAGAGCCCAGGGGTGATGCTGTGGAGGTACCCTGAACCCCGCGTCCTCACCTTTGTCAGGATAACTCCTGTACCTTTCAACACCACAGAGGACCCTGAGATCAGCACTGCTGACCTGGGCGACGTCCTGCAGGTAGAGAAAAAAAAAAAATGTTAACGTATACCACAGCTACACACTCTCTCTTCCCCCATCTCTACAATGATTCTGAAAATCGCTCCCCAACATAAACACAGAGCAGTGTGAATGAAGGAAGGAGCAAGGAGTGGTAATGCAACCAAATGTTTTATTCATCACTTGTATCTGGGTCTGTTGTGGTCTACTAGAGTCCTGCTACCATAAAGAAGGAGGAAGAGGTGTAAACTGACAAGAGAATCTCTCTCACTGCTCCCTACTGAACATCACCTGCAATGAAAGAGAAATAAACTCTCTTAGAGTTCGGCTGTGCGCCATTATAATTCCCATGACATGAGTCATGAGAACTCCCATACCCTAAGTGTTATTGAATGACAGAGACCCCTGCTGTCCCTCCAAACATGTAATACATGGTCAGACAGCTGTGGAAGTCATCTTGCATGCTCTGGTGTGAATAGCCAGGTGTCTCCAACCCCAGATGAGGTTATTATTTGGCAGGCTGTAGCAGCTACTGAGTCTACAGGGCCTCAGTGGGGGACAGGACATCCCACTTTTCCTCCTATCACTCATCCTCTGCCTTTCTATCCCCTGCCTCACTTTTCCAGCTTAACATCCTCGAAGGCAAGCCGAGTCCCAAATCACGTTCTTTCGCATCTGCTCTTTGGGGTTTTTTTTCCTGGAGCAGAAATACGCTATTTTTAGGTCAAATTTCCTGACACTGTCATAGCTACAGTTATTTTTTCACCATGCAATTAAGAATGGAATTTCTGGTAATACAATATGCAAAACATGTTTTTGTCATCTTGTCAGCTAGGCTTAACTCAGTCCCATTCCTGATCAAATAAATTGTCCTTTTCATATAAAGTTTCACAGCTTGCATTAGCTTTGTTTAGTCGGATATTATCTTAATTTCAGTTGTTATTGTGGTTTTAAATTCTATTCCGTGTAGCAAAATGTCTACAGAAGTCACACTGAGAAGGGGAAAAGCTGAGAAGCAGCCCTCTAGAGACTGATAATGTAACAACAGCTGGATTGCCAACATATAATGTGAAGATGTTTTAAAATAAACTGATGCAATATATTCACAGATATTTCTCTAACATTACATTAGTGCAATAACTGAAATAATTAAGATAAGATAAGATATTCCTTTATTTGTCCCACAATGGGGAAATTCCAATGTTACTTCATAAATGATATTTTATAATATTGACTATCATAAAGTAAACCCTAAGAGTTTTTTTAACTTGACTCATTCCTTCTGCAATACAGTATATATCACAAATTAATGTTATAATCTGATGTTATTACATGTTCCTGAAATTAATGACAGTAGCAAGTTTTATTACATTCCCAGCCCATGTATAAAGACTTTTTAATTACATTTTTTAAGCCTTAGGGTAAGGTTACCTTTCCTCTTTCTTTTCCGTCTGCTTCTTTTTTCCATCTTCAGCAGAAGTTTCACATCTGCCCATATCCTCCCTTTATCTCTTAGATTCTTTCCTGGACTCCCACAATCATTTCACCTACAGTACAGATGTTTTCTTCTGTCTGTTTATGTCAGCCCAGGAGAGACAAGATATTGGAAGGTGCTGCAGATGTCTGGCTTCCCTGCGAGGCTCCACAGCTGTAAAGTCTGTAATGAGCAAGGCTCTCTAGCTGATTGGCCGCATATTGAGTTACAGTAGAGAACAGAGGGAGCTGGTGTGCGTAGAGGAGGGAGGGTTAGAGGACGAGGCGGTGATGGACGGAGTTGGAGAAGGGAGAGTGTGGTTAATGGGAGTAGATTGACAGGACGTAAGATTGAGCAGAGACAAACAGAGATGAAGTGAGAGGAGGGTCGAGAAGGATGGATATAGATGGTCATGGGGAGGTGGTGTCTTTTGCTCTGTGTAAGAGGATCTGTGTGAAAATACACGTTCTCTAGTCCAGGGGAGAAATAGATGATTCTTCACCAGCTGATGAAACAAGGGGCCAATGGAGGTCTGACAGGAGATACAACAAGCTGGCAGGCATAGTCCAGCATGTCATGTTCATATGATTCACTTCACAGTCTGTCATAGATTTGGACCGTGGTGTCAGAGAAGAGATAGTTGGGTGCCTGCATTTATTTCTGCACCTGTACTTCTACCTATTTCTGAGCTTATAATGGATGCCTGTGGCTATATTTTTCTGTGTGTATTACACAACACGAAATGTGGAACCAGTGGTTGATGAACATGTGGTTTCCACATCTTGTAATCCTCATGTCATCTGGCATGGTCTTGTCTCTTCTGACAAGTCTGTTAAAAGGAGTCAGGTGATGAGAGGAGGCTCCAAGCCCCCGACTATCACTAAAACCGGTTAATGTGGCAGTGAGATGCAGTGGGGTCAGATACTCTGTAGGGGTCGGAATCGAGAACCGGTTCCAAATTGTCTGATACACTGGAATCATACAAGTCCAAGCTCGTCAATTCCTTTTATTGATGTCGGCGTGTTTTTCTGACAGTTGCGCATTGCAAAACAATGACATCAAACTTGTGTCTGCGCAGCTGGAAACTTGCAATTGCCATTTTTTTTACTCTGTTTATAGAGACTCACATATAATACAACAGTTAATGCTAAAACCTTTGTAGGCCAACTTTTCTTTCCCACACAGCAAATTAATCAGGAATCAATAAGGAAACTGATTAATAATAAGCAAAATCAAGAATGGCATTGGTATTAATACAATCTTATTCGTTCCCACCCATCATACTCTGTCGAGAAAAAGTCAATAAAAGCTTCATATTAAAATGGGAACCACTGTAATTGATAGCTAAGAAAATTGTATAAACAGTTGTGCAGAATTAGCACTTGCACTTATAGAAATCATTGTACTGTACAGGTCGTAAGTGAGTCATAGGTCATTCTGCTGCTCGTGTTTCTGTGACATCCATGTAAGTGCCCTGGCCAGGCCCTGCGGCAGGCATGTCTGTAATAGGACACTTGGACGGCTATAGCGGTGGACATGTTAACAGAGGTATTGTTGGTAACATTAATGAAAAACATCACTTAGGAAGTGTAGATGTTAAACTGGTTTAAGTCCATTGTTGAAAGCTACCCTGATGCATTTTGTCAACACTGCTAAAAAACAGTATCGTGTATCATGGACTTTTTGAAAGGAGTGATTGTAAAGTAATTATAAGACATTGGATCCGTTTACTGATATGTTGCACAGTCCTTCTTAGCTCATTTTTTCGTACAAACACTCGCTTAGCATTACGGCAGTTGTGTGTGAGGCAAGGGGTTCGGTTGTTGGGGGTTATTTTAACAGGCCCTTTTGGTCATCAGCCAGAGTCATTGTGATCCCAGATTTAATTGATTTCAGCCTCTGGCAGACAGCGGTTATGCTTTACTTTCTACAGGACTCCATAAGAGTCAATTAATTGTTTTTTTTTTCTCCCAAGACCAGAAAGGAAAGTCCAGCTACAGAGAACGGAAATGCAGCCATAAAAATCCAAAAAACAGTAATGGCTCAGTTTCTGTTCCAAAGGAATTTTAATTTACTTCATTTCATTTACTTTACATCTAGACTGTGCAGAGAGAGAGAGGGAGCAGGAAAGAGAGAGAAGGCAGTCATAATTTCTCAGGCCTCTAAAATTACCATGTGGCCACACGGAGATGGAGGCTGATAGATTTTGAGAAATGGAAAGTGAGAGGCATAGGGAAAGAAAAAGAAATATGGAGAAAAGAGAGAGTGATATTTAGCATTGAGCTGTCTTGTCATTCCTCTCTATCATTTAGCCTGTAATGTTTTTTCCAATTCAAGGCTGTTCACCAGCAGGTGGAGGGTGATTCTGTGAAGTGAACAAAATTAAAGTGGGTCCACATTTTCTCCATTTCCTCTCCTCCTCTTCTCTTTCTTCTCCTTCCTTTTGTCACCACCCCCCCCACACACACACACACACACACACACACATACACACGCACACACACACGCACGCACACACACACACACACACACACGCACGCACACACACACACACACCACACACCACTGAATAGATGAAGGTAGGGGGGTTCTTTTTCTGAGCCATTCTGCTTGCTTGTCCCCAGAGCAGATCATATTAACATTTTATAAAATCAAGATTTCCTGCATTTAAATAGTTGTGGTTTCCCAACTGGTTCCAGTATCTCGGAGGGGAATTCAAACCTCCTTCCATTACTCAAAGTCAAATTGCTTTCTGCGCTGTTTTTACGTACATTAGAAGGGGAGCGGTGTCAGAGTGATGGTAGGATGGGGGAAAAAAAACAACAAATCCCTGGAGGAGCATCCACAGGTTCCCACCTGTAGAGGGCCCAAGTGATGAAGGGATAGGAGGAGAGAGGAAGGTGACTCATTCTCACCTTCTCACCACAGTGTGGTCCAGTTCTCTGAATCATAAGCAGGTGTCCATACTGCTCTTTTTCCATCCCTCTCGTTTGTCTTCCCCTCCTTCTGCCTCTCTGTGGGGTTCTGAAGCCTGAGAAACAGGGAGTAAACACAGGAGCTATGATTCAGCCTGACCTCAGATCAGGGGAGCTGCAGGAGGAGGAGACTGGGTTGAGCCTTTAGCATGTAGTCAACCAAATGTAACTCATTCTGTTGTCATACACATTCACATTCACCTTCTACCAATGCTAGCGTTTCTTAAAATGCAAATGTATAAAATCATCCACTCTGTTTGGGCAGTTGCCCAAATCGCTCTGCTTTCTTCAGACAACATAACACCATCTGCTCCCCTGCTGTTGCTTTCGTGCATGGCACTGTGGGATAGCCTTTCATGTACCAGCAGAGCTCTGCACTGCCATCACAGCCCTGCTGGCCTGCGACCGATATCATTAAGCCTCTGTGGCCTGAGATGAACTGGCAACCTTCAGCCACAACCACTGCTGCAGCTGTTGTTTCTGTCATTGTCGTTATTATGAGAAACACAGGTCCACCATCAGCTTCACTTCAACGGCGCACACCATTTTTTATTGATGCACGCTTTTTTCTCCAATCAGTGAAAGAATGCAACCTTTTGTAGGGAGTTAGAATCTGGGGGGAGTCAGTGGGTTATTTGACTTCAGAGCGACACATTGAACCAGAAAGAGTGAGAGTGTATTTTCGCCAAGATAACTATTATTTTAGTGGGACAGCGCTCAAGCAGACCTGCATTAGTCACAGCTAATGCACTATAAAAATAAAAGACTGTCCATGTGGTTAATTTGATCTGGAGTTTTTACACCTCATCCACCAAAACTCCAGTTCCCCTTTTTGAAAAGTTTGGCATTACAGAGGAAAAACGAAAAAAAAGCTGAGCGTGAAGATCTCAGCATGGGCTTATTCCTGATTTTCCACACTGATTAATGTTAACGTATATTAGCCCACCTGAGACAGCACAGCGGGAGTCATTTTCAGAACAATTTTCATTACATCTCCTGAGTAAACATTTGCTCAGCCGATGTCAATTCAATTTGTCTGCTTGCTGATAAGAGGTAGCTAGCAGTGGAATTTTTAGACATGTAGGCATCAGTGAAATAACAGAAGACCTAATAGCAGTGTTGATATTGTTAATAAAAGTAATGGCAGACAAGGCTGTGGATGTCAGCCGCCACAGCCTCAGAGGGAGCTCGGGGAGTCTTCAGTTGCTGAGACATATTCAAACTTTAGCAGTCATCACACCTAAGTTGATCATGGAAATTGAAAGCTTTCCTGTATTTTGTGTGTTTTCTCTAGTTCGCCTGCCTTCAGTTTTTTCGAGAGACTATGATTGGTCAATCAATCCAAGAAAAGTAAATCCATGCAGAATCGTAGTTTGCGGTTTGGCAGAAACAGAGGTGGGTGACAGGGATTGAAATCAGATCTGTGTATACACAATGCTGCCAACAGTCCTGGATGTAAATATATTTGTAAATAGGTTTGAATATTTAAACTAATTTAAAAGTTTTGAAAAACCTCCAAAATGGAACCTTGACTCAGAAATTAAGATAATATTTAAGATAACCCTTCAGCTTGATATTTTGCCCTGAGGTCTAGCTGCCAGGCCTACTTTGTCGAGCGCTTGAAAAAAAAAAAAAAAATACAGATTGGACTCATCCAGCCAAGGGAATGTCAGCTATTCAGGGTTACATGTTGTTTATCAGATAAGGTACACACACAATCAGGCAGCGGAAACTGACACTGCCCAGACTGTATCACACACTCACATACATACGCACACCTGTGTATACACATGTATATACACGCATATTGTCTTTCATATGTACAATTATACATAGACTTTCTCTTGAACACATATACACAATTCATCTGACATATACACAGGTGCCTCCTCCTCCCAAAAGCCAGTGCCAGACGTCCAACTCAACATAAAAATGTATTTCACTTTTTTCTTTCTTTTTCCATGATCCTGCAACATTTTTTTAACTGATTATCAATTTCATCTCCACTCTCCTCCAAGGCCAGGCCTACAAGTCAGAGGGAACATGACGCAAATTCAACCATGCAAATGTATTCCACTGTACCATATATGTAGCTCACATATTCATTTCTGTATGCCGTCATGTGTATAGAATATCACAGGTGAAAAAAAAACACCCTCGGTGTTTTAGCAGCACGGTTCTGGGAATTCTCTGAGATTCAGTGAGTTTCCGCTCCGGTGGCTCAGTGTTGGGGTTGCGGGTGCACCACTCTGTCAGGTACAATTATGAAAAGTTGATTCCAGGAAGACCTGTGTGGCATTTTATACATGATGTAAGCTACAGTTACCTCATGCATTCCTCCATAACAGTACAGCCTCCCACACACACACACACACACACACACACACACACACACACACACACATTCATACACACACATACCAACTTGTTGACAGCTCCATGAGTTTGGTAATTGTCCAGGGAGCTTTGTACCTCTGGTAAACAATTGGATTGTCACAGACACATGTGCCAAGACAAATGCACTCGCTCACCCATATGCAGCACACACACACACACACACACACACACACACACACGCACACACACACACACACACACACACACACACACAGACGCACACACACACACACACACACACACACACACACACACACACACACACACAGACGCACACACACACACACACACACACACACACACACACACACATCTTACTGCCTGGCATCCTTCAGGTGTGCTGCTAAGAGCTCCCTGCCACCACTGATCCATCAGCAGCTGAGTTGTGCAGGTGGTCGAGGGAACATGAGAACCTGGTTTAGTTCACACAGGAGCACCAGACACATTTATGCTAATTTTGGCACAATCTGAGAGGAATGAATGGAGGCCTACCAGTCATCACATAATGTGAGAACACTCATTTAACCTGATTGTTATTCAGTCTGAGAAACAGCTCCAGGACTTCAATGCTAATGGCTGTCTTGTAGCGCACAGTTGCCTGGTGTTTAGTTATGCTGTGGTCCTGCAGTGTTGTTATGGATACGAGTTGTCATCTTGCTGCGTTGGAGGTCTGCGGTCAAAGTGTTGTCGTTTTTTCCACCGAGGCGAGAAATTAAAGATTGGTATGTCTGAAGTGAGTAAAATTCAAGGTTGTAATACAGACATAAAAATCACTTGTTCATTCCTTCTTCCAGGCAGGGATTCCCCCTGTCCTTAAAGGGTCAGTAAAGTATCAATGCTTGATGATTAGCAGACCACTGAAGTTGCTTAATACTTAATGTGTAACTGGGGGATCCACAGGGCTGAAGTAGTACCTGTTGTGCAATAACAAAGCCTTACACTAATCCTACTGGTGATGAGTAATCAGGGTTACACTGAGGAGGTTACAATAGTCTGTTTGTTTGGACTGAAGTTAAAGTGATGAACAGCTGAGGGACACAATCGTAAGACATCACTGCTTTCTATCTGTAGAGGAGTGTAAGTGGGGGATATAAAAACAGCTTCTGTCATCTGATGGAGCAAAGCCATCACCATAAGCAATGAACGTCGGATCCATTGGTAGAAACCAGTATCATTTCTACAGCAAAGCCATACATAAAGACATCCTCTGGCCTGTTGCTGATGAGTAGTAACAGTAACAGCAACAGCAACTATTTGAGCTAGTATTTCAGTAGTTGTAGAGCTCAGTGTACCCCTGTAAGGCAACCCAAAGGGATGCAAAGAAGCACATTTGGTTATGCAGCGTCTTTGGGTCCGCATAGAGAGTCTGAGAGCCATTCCTTCACATTTCCAAACTCTACAGGAGAGAAATCAAATATCTGTGATCATTTTCAGTCTGTGTTCAGTGGTTGTTGGCAGCTGGCTGTATAGAAAATAGAAAGGAAGTAATAATGGTGATAGAAGTACATACTGGAATTTAGCCATTAAGCCCTTTGACTATGTATGAGGGAGTAGAGGGTTTGTTTGACCCACAGATATTGCATGAGGATTAATGGGACGAGGTGTTATCCTCATTTGACATTTTTCCTACTGTGTTTTCTCAGCAAATGAAAAAAAAGCTGCTCCACAATAAATTGCAATAAACTTTTAGACTTTTATTTTCCTTCTATGCAGTCATTAACCTTACGGGTACATTTTTCATAATCATGTTGTAAGAGTGAAAAGAGGCCTTTATCATTTTAGTTTTAAAAAATATTATATGAAAGAATTATTTTTTGGGAGTTCTTATAATGTTCAAAGCAGAACAGCAGAATCTGAGTTGAAGGACACTACTTACAGTGCTACTTCCCCTAAGACAGATAGAGAGGATGCATAAAAACCTAAATAAAATACTCATTTGGGGGTTACATATGTATGTTGTTTTTCTGTGTCTCTCCTTCCAGGTACCTTGCAGCCTAGAGTATTGGGACGAGCTCCAGCAGGCCTTTGTTCCATTTCGGGAGTTCAGCCTTTCAGAGAGCAGTGCCTGCCAGCTGCAGCTGCCCAGCCTCAGCCTCACCGACCAGCAGAAGGAGCTGGTGGCCTCAGACCTGTGGAGGATAGTACTCAATAATAACGGAGAGGGAGGAGATGAGCAGAGGTGAAAAACCTATATTTTATGTACTATGGTCTTTATTTTATACGATTCCTTTTTGATTGTAGGTGGGTATAGGTGTACTACACATGCCTGTGCACCCGAGCTTGTTGTAGAAGAGAGTGTGGGGGTCTACAGTATGTGTGCCGTCCTGTGCAAGGGAGAGCAGAGAGAGAGCGCACCCAGGCCGCCGAGCACAAAGAGCTAGCAATGTGTCCCTCGCCCCACATCTGGTGTGCAGGAGCAGGGAGCGGGCTTGGAAGGCGTTCAGATCAGCCTAATGAGATTTCCCAGCACACCAAGTGCCTGTCAGGGCCCATCCGGATTCCTTCCTGCTTACCTTGAGTGTATCTAATCGAGGGGAAGCTCATGGGAAGCAAGAGGAGTAAAGCCCCCTTTGGGTTGGCTCATAAGTTCTTAGGCCTGGCCTGGCCTGGGTTGGGCTGGGATGGGATGGGTTGGTCTGGGCCTGCCAAGCACTGTAACACCTCAAAGAGCATGCTTTCACTCCCTTCTTCTCGCTACCACTGCTTCCTTCCTTCATCTCTCTCATGTCTCACCCGGCATCCTGTTACATCTTCTGGGCTTCACCCATTTTTCATTTCTTTCTGTCTTTTTCTCATTCCTTCTTCATCTTAATTTACTCTCTCTCTTTTTCTCTCTCCCCCATTTTTTACTTCCTCTCGGGATTTAGGGAACTTTTAGTGGAAGAGAATTGCCAAGCCCACATTCTGTGTGGCTTAGAGAGCTCCAGAGGAGCAGAAAGGGAGGAATAAGAAAACATGTAAGAGAAGAAACAGAGAAAAAACTCTACTGTACCAGATACAGTGTAAAGCAAAATATACATCTGTGTTTCATTACAATCATACTCCAAACACTACATTTCCTTTATGTTTAAAATATTTGTCTTTTTTGATCAAAATTGATTCCCCTTTCCTTAGTTGCTCGTTTCATCTGCCTTACTTTAGTTTCCACCAGAAAAATAACTTGGCTGCCCTGCCAACTGGAAGTAATGAAAATTGTCAACATATGATGCTTATCTTTTTAAGGAGCACTCTGCTGCACCAGCGTTTTTCAGGTCTTGAGCGTTTCCTGCTGGAGTTTTTATGGTGGATCATGGTAGCAGCAAATTACAGAGCAAATGGTCATTCACTTCAATTACCTTCCATTCAACATCATCAACCATGACATGCAATTAATGTCCATGGAGAGGTTCTCCTGGAAACTGCGGCAGTAATAATGTTCCTAAACTCAGCCTCGGACAGTGAGGGGGCCCTCTCCACATTGTTGTCTCTTTTCATTCCTTTTTGACTGAATAATTGTAGCATTTGTCTCACTGTAGATTTCTGACGAGGATGTCACACAATTTTTGACTCGCTGGGCAAGAGACAAAAGCATTCAGCTACAAATACGAGTCAGGCTATTTTAATTAGCGAGTAGATTTCTTTTGGCCAATATTCCACAGCTGTGTCTATGCTTTTGATATTACAAAACAAAGTTTGATTGAAAATCAATAACCGTTTTCTAGTTTTTCCCGTAAAGCTGTCAAATGCTGAATCACAGTTGTATATTTCTCATTATTATTTCCATATGAAATAATTTAATATTTACAAAGGGCCTTCTGTTAATACTTAATTTCTTTGCACTTTTTTTGTGTTTTTCACAGTCAGAAAATACCACTGCAACTGTTAATATGTGGCTGTATCTCCTCTTCCCTCCAGTTCGGATAGTGAGTGTGGATCCCAGCTGCCCTGCGATCAGTTGGTATCTCCGATGGCCTTGGCAGCCTGCACCCGTGTGGACTCCTGCTTTGCACCCTGGTTTGTTCCCTCCCTGGGTGTGTCACTACAGCTAGCACAGCTGGATGTTCACCTCTGCCACCACCTAGAACAGCTGGGCACAGGTAGAATACAGTATACAGTACAAAGTATTAGGTAGTAGGTTTAATAGAAGGGATTGTAGTTTAGTTGTTTAACAACATGACTTTAAATTGTCTGTTTAGTTTATTAGTGGAGAAAATGTTCTGCCTTCGTTACCTCGTGTTTTTTGGCAGCTCATGATGGCAGAAAGTAGTCAGTGAGTCATCAGCCTTTAATTACCTTACATTCAGCATCATCAACTACAGTTAATGTTCATTGAGTGGTTCACCTTGAAACTGTGGTAATAATCTATAGTGATCTATTATAGTGTATTTGATCATCTTAGTCCAGTGAGGATGTTAAAAAACAGCTCACAGCTCTAATGAGGTAATGCATTACTTGTCTTCTCTGGAACTATGTATTTCATTTTTGTATGACTTGACTTGACTCAGACCCATAGTCCCAGATGCAAATATGGCTATTCCTATTTATTCTAAAGAAGTTTAGTATAATTAGGAATTTTGATAGTTGTGTCATGTTTTTATTATATATGTCTCAAAGTCCACTCTGTAATTACGGATGCTGTGTCTTACGCCTCCAGTTCCATCTCGACAACTCCGTCCCTTCCTGCCAGACAGGAAGTTACCTCAAGAGCAGGAGTTCATGGTGATTGGTGCTCGGGAGCCACGGGTCTTCCTACGACAGTGGAGCAATGGACCACGTCACTGTCAGGAGTTCAGCTTTTCTACCCATCTCGACTGCAAGCTGCTGGAGTACCGAAACCTAACACACCTTCAGCTCCTCCAGCCTTGTGTACTACAGGTAGGGCTCAGCTATTTGTATTGGTTTAATGTCTGAGTAGATATTCTGATTCAAAGCACTGATCAGAGAATTTAAAAAAAAGTTCATTAAGAATTTAACTTATTGTGTTTCAGGGCCAGGCTACAGCCACCTGTTGCCCCCAGAACACCACTTTGGATGTGAATGTGTTTGTGGACCCGGTGTTCCTCAGTATCAGCCAATATGCCATACACACTGTGGACACTGCCCTGCACAGCTGGCAACAGGTAACAGAGAGTTATGACTGTAGGAAATGCAACACACTTTATATTTAACCATGCTTCAAAGAATACAATAATAAAGTATAAGCTCTATGAACTGTTAATCATAGATTATTGATATTGCTTTCAGAGCTTTAGAATAATGGAGCACGTTTGGGGTACTGAATGCTGAGATTGTTCGTCAATTTCTTTTTTTTTTTTTCCCACTTACAGCTAAAAAAAAAAAAAAAAAAAGTTGACACAAAAATATTCAAATTCAATCTCAAGCAACTTTACACTGTTGCGTGAGGAAGCACATTTGAAAGTAATCAGTGATGTGGTCGCTTTGGTTGTAAAATATTGGAGGATGACTTGTTCACTTGTACATTTAAATAGTGGGATACATTCAGACATTTAAGGTAACAAGAGAATTGGCCTGTTGTTTGATCGCTAACACTTGCATACAGCTATTACAGTATATTTGGAGCAAGTGGCTAGTAAATATATAGAGAAATCCGTAAAACATGTATTTACATTTAGAGAATATGCTGAAGGACGGTCTTTTGTCCCAGATGGAGTATCAGCTAAACAAACTCACAACAAAGTGGATTTCATGAGAATGGTTTCGGTTGTATGCCAGTGGTAATAAAATGTGCAGGATGGAACTGCCTTTCAGTTTGCTGTAAACTCTGACTAAGAGGCTACAGTGTGTCTGTTCTTGGGCTTCTAGTCCTATGGTCCTCGTCATCTCTCAGTTCTCAGCTCTCAGCGCTGACTCTGGTAGCCAGGATATTTGTGTGTGAAGTGATGCCCATGAAAACACGGTAAAATTTGAGTGGTGACACCTGCCAAGACTTCATCTGGCCCTAGTCCTCCACCAACTTGTCTACTGCACACACACACACACACACACACACACACACACACACACACACACACACATAACTAAACACACATACACACACACACACACTGGCCTCTCTGGCTTTGTATGCCCTATCATGGCTCTGCTCGGCTCAGCTGTGGCTGTGCTGACTCATATACTGGCCTCTGGAGACGTGAGGTACTCTCATGGTTTTACATGCATACAGACTCTCACTGCCAGGTGAGAGAAATAATAGCTTGTGTTATTCTAGGAACAGCTGTGGTCTTTTACCTGTGAAAAATAAAACTAAACAGGCTGTATAGAAAATCTACTATAAAATGATTGTTCTGGCTCACTGTTTAATACCTTTGTTTTCACCCAGTGGCATCATTGACTCATCAAAAGCTCTTAACCGACCGTGTTGGATGATGGGTCATAATTGACCCTTGGCTTCATCATTGCATCATGTAGCGCATGCTAGTGAATGTTCCCTATTTCTGCTGGTTAATTTAGCCATAAATAAGACTTTAGAGCGTTGGTGGTGTTGTAATGAATGGTCATATTGCAGCTTTACTGGAGTGTTTTGGACATGCTGGTATCCATGGTGGGCTTTACCCAACATGCCAAGCATGATTAGTTAGGTTATTAGTTGGTCGTATGCTCTTTTCCAAGGCTTTTCTGATACTGATTGGGTGATATGTTTGGCTTTTTGAATGGCATCTTTGCCAGTATCTTGAGACCCAAAATAGAGGCATACAGTTCTCATACACGCACACAGAATGCCCTTCTTAACTTGTACACTACACATTCAAGACAGACATACTCTCGAACACAAACCCTGAAGGCTGCATTTACATGTTCACTGGTATGGGATTGATTCATAAAATGATTAAGCCTGCTGTATTGTCTTGATTGGTCTAAACAGCAGCAGCCTTGTAACTTGTAGAGAACCTTTTAACTACCTCCAGCCTTCACCACTTTGCTGAACACAAGGGAAAAACACACCATAATTATAAGGCAAATGTGCTGCATGTGGGTATGGTAGTTCTGGGGTAAGGGGTAGAGAGAGGTCAAATACAAAAGGCAGATTCTTTAGCTCCTCTTAAATATGTGATCCACTTCAGAGAAAGTTGTGAACACTTCGATCGTGGAATATTGTTTCCCTTTTTGGGGTTTTCACTGAAACAAAATCTTGTACATGGTGGGAAAACCTTGTATGGGTGCGATTAAGCACTAGCTGCCTAGTGGTGTGGTGCACTATAGGGATGGATGTACGCTATAACGGACCGCCCAGTTAAGCTAAAACATATCTTTGATCTGATAGAGGCTTACATTCCAGACACACATATGCACACATTGTCCATGCATAGAAGAACTTGATCCTAATTGAAAACGTAATCAGAAGCAGTTGGAAATGCTAACAGGCTTTGTCCTTCCGCAACAGAAGGATGTATCCTAACTTGTGTAATTGTTTCAGTGATTTTCATGTTTCCTGGTGTCAAGGCTGGCAGTCAGGCCTGTTGTGATGTGGCGTGTAGGGTCGGCATTGAACCGTGGAGAAGATTCCTCAACTACCACACAATTGAAACCTCACAACCCAGGCATGGTCATACCAGACCACCACAACCAGAACAGCTGGAGCACTTCCAGATGCATAGCAATAAATAGAAATAAAAGACACTTCTTGGTATATGGTTGTAATTTATTCTCATATTTGCCGTAATGCGTTGTGATATACAGCTGTAGTCATGGTAACGTGGACCGCTCTTGGATCCATGATAACATCACAAGGATTTTTCTGGCAGTCATCAGTACACATGCCTAATGGTTTCTCATTAATATACAGAATGTACTGTATAATTAATCTATGATAATACTGCATGTACATAAGCCAGCAGGTTCACCTCCTCTTCCTTACGCTCTACTGCAGTGCAGTTCTGATGTTAGCCAGACTGAGATCAAATTAAGCTACAATTGTGCTTTTATATGTAAAACTGAAAAAACAGTGGAGTAGAACTACAGTTTCTAGAGTTTTTTTTAGTTCAGAAATTAATATAGAATGTTTTTTTTTTTGCCTTTTCTCCTTTGCTTGATAGCCCCATGTGGCCCCAACCTCAGCCCCCCTCCATTCTAACCTCAGGGCCCATGCCTCCATTCTCAATCCTCAGTCCCCAGCCCCACTTTCAATCTTTACTCCCCCCAGCCCCTAACCCCAGGGAAGTGGCTTTCGTGGAAAGCCACACAAAAGCCCAGTAGTATTTACACACTCCGCTTTCTCACAGAACGTTCACAGGCTGTTACATGTGCAATTGAGACAACAGGAATTTTCCTCCTTTTTTTTTTTTTCCCCTTGTCCCTCCCATGTTTGAATGATTCTCTGCTTTCCTTTGCAACCGGAAAGAAAGTGATAGCGAGATCAGGTTCCTGTTTGTAGCAGATGTGTGGGCGAGGGTCATCTATAGAGGAATATATAGGTGATCTTAGATCTGATTATTGTTTCATCATGTCCCTTTTACAGGTTTCACTATCTCCCCCATAGTGTCATGTTTCATGAGTGTTTCTCTTGAGTGGGTGTCATTATTTACAATCTGTTTTCCAGACATTTTACTGTACCTTGCCATTTATACATGTGCCACTCTGCCATGCAGATCTGGGCTAGACTCTGAAAACTAAAGTAATAGTATCTGGGTGGATTAGCGAAATGGATACTTTGATTCCTGGTAGGACTGTGTCTGAAGAAGAAGCTGTCATCTTGTGCTCTTTAACAAGGAAGATGTGTTGACTGTTTAAATATCTTTGTCTTAATATTTGTCCACTTAAAATCCCTGGATAGACAGGGAGTGATTATGATTACTGCAGGAAGCTTTTCTGATGTGTGTATCATGTTGCCTCATGAATCCGAGCGGAAAGACGATACCATCAAAGAGCGGGCTTAGCAATGGCATCTTAAGATGGCAGCAGGAAGTTTGTAAATCGCAGTGTCAGATTCGAAAGGGAGCACAGATAGTGTTCCGCTATAAAACTGGAATGGATTGAACCCACCGTCGCAGCTGTCCCATCTATATTTTGCTCTCTCTACCTCTCTCTCACACATCTATCATCAAGTGTTCTTTTTAATGGTGTAAACTTTCCCATCCGTTTTCAATAGTATCAACAACCCCAGGACCCTGAACGTGCTTGGCAGTCAAACTCTGAGCTTTTACTGCCAGCCTCTTTTAACCATCAACCATCAACCCCCCCCAGCCATTTAAAAGTACACAGCGGGCTTGGGTCCCTCTTTGTTGGGATAGTTGAGTAGTTATTGAGAAGCTGTCTGAACCACAGTCATGTGCGTCAAGAGTCAGGGAGGGGTGTGCAGGAGAGATCCCATCAGGGCCTAAGAGCCTTTGGAAGGAGCTCAAGTAAAACTTACACATACGCTTGCACCCACACACTCTCTATCCAACTCACATGCACACTATGCGCTGTTTTGAAATTGTGTACTTGAATTCCTGTATGCAGGAGGCTTGACACACTCCCCTCTCCCTGTTAAACCAGTGTTTTCAATAGCAGGCCAGTGAGCTCTTCGCTCTTGCATGCAAGGTGACGTAAGAGTGGACAGCATCCCTGCAGGACTCGCATGACTTGAGTTTTCTGTGAGGCTCGCTCATTGACCCATTGCTGTAGGTGGGCCAGACTCCACCATATTGTTTTCTCCTAACAAACCACAATATATTGATGACTCTTACTAACAGGAATGCCTACTTGAAGGCCCACTTTTTTCCAAGCATTGAGAAAATGTTAGGAAAAAACACACACAAATGGAGTTGCCATTTGAAATGAGTGACATCTCCAAGCCTGTTTATCTCACCAATGACCAACATTTAGCTGCCCAAAGAAGGATGTGAAAAAGATTCTGCTAAAGAGAGCGGCCTCCTGGAGGTTTAATGTGGGACCAGGGGTCAGATTTGGCCCCGAAGCCCAGTCTGAGCTGCTTTAGCCTGGATAGCTGTCAGGCTGGGATATGATTCACTCCCTTGTTGAGCTTGTGTTGCTCCCATGGATGATATCACTCATGTCTTTCTCCTACTGGCTGACAGCTGCACCACTAAGATCTGCATTTTAAGATCGAGAATACATACATGGTTGACACCTGCATATGTGCTTATGCACATACTGTACATTATACACCCACCATAAACATACACACCTGGAAGTATTTGCTTACTCTTTTATTCACAAGCTCTCTTTCTCATGTCACCCCTTTTCTTTCTCCTTCTTTTAACCCATCCATCCACCACTAACTCCTACTTCAACCCCTCACCCCCCTGTTTTCTCTCAGAATGGGAACCCAGAGGCCGAGGAGCTGGTCTACAGCCACTATGTGATCTGTAACGACACCCACGAGATGCTGCGCTTTGGCCAAGTGGACACAGATGAGAACGTGCTGCTGGCCAGTCTCCACAGCCACCAGTACAGCTGGAGATCCCACAAGTCCCCTCAGGTAGCGTGCACACACACACATACATAGCCCAGGTGCTGGTAAATATCCGATTGCCCCCATCCCAGTGGTTTTGGTTGGAGTTTTGAGTAGATATACACACAAATGCATCCTCATACTCACAGAACCTTCACCAATGCACAGTATATTCAGAAAGACATCAATGCACCCTCAATATATGTACATGGAACATATATACAGACATACCCACACATTTATATATACAGACCAAAATGTTAACATCGTATTGGCACCAGCAGTTCAGACATAGAAACATAATACACAGATGGTACCTACATAACCTTGCACACACACTGAACTAGTGTATTGCATGTGCTCACACACACTTACCAATGTATAAAGAATGGCTTACACATACAAATTCATTCTCATTATCTTGAGCCTACAAATGATGTCTGCGAGCTCACAGAGGTATACACACACACACACACACACACACACACACACACACACACACACACACACACACACACTGGACACGCTGTCATCAACATGCAGCCTCTATCTGTATGTTTCTGACAGAGCTCTCAGACTGTGCCCTGACAGCATTGTTAAAGAAGATTGATTATATTTAACCCTTTGTGGTTTTGAGGTTGAGCGGAGGGTGGGCTGGCGATCTGTGGCATATGTGTGTGTGTTTGGTGCGCACATGTTTCAGGACCCCCATGTGTTCCACTGCGAGTGTGAGAAAGTCAAGCTTGAGAAAAGACATGGCCATAATTGCTCGCAGTAAGTCAGTAAGTCAAGTTGTATTAATCATCGACCATGGTTAATCTGTGCTCTTACCTCACTCTCGCCTACACACGCACACGCACATGCGCGCACGTGCGCGCACACACACACACACACACACACACACACACACACACACACACACACACACACACTTGGAGAGTGGCAATCTGGCATATCAGCACAGCGAATACCACATCTCATTTTAGGAGTCAAAATGACCTCTGCATATTCAAGGATGTTTTGGAAGAAAGATTGTCCGAATGGGCCAAATGTCATCACAGATGAAGAATGTGATTCCAAGATGGTTCTGTCATGTGTTATTCCATCATGTGTTTGTGGTATATGAAATATGGGTTCTCAAGATGAACATGATTTGTGAAACTAGATAAATAAGAAATAGTGCAACTTTGCCAAAAACACTCTGCTAACTTATTGAGCTTGACGATAAAATGCCTGCCAATGTGTCCGCCTCAGCAAATTGTAGCACACACTCCTAATTACATCTCGGGGTTATAAAAATAGTGACACTGATAAGAGAAAGGGTTGTATTTCTTTAATGGTTACTTGGTTCCTGCACTTGTGTTTTTGTAGCTCTTACAAATCAGTTTCCAGGACGAGTATAAGTGGTTGTGCTGTTTTGCTTGAGTCCCATGATGCTTCGGAGTGTCTAAAACAACTCTGATCACCACAAGCCATCATTCCCCAGACCTCCCCACTCTCCCTAGCAACCTTTCCTCTTTCTATCTGTGAGCCTGCTCTCCACTTCAACCCCAAGACCTTCCCCTTAACCCCTGACCTCTAGCCTATTTGTCAGTTATATTCCCAACCTCACGTCCCATCCTGCATTAACCCTTTGACTCTTTCAGGCTGCCCATTTGCGCTGTATTACTATTGTATATTTACAAAACTTTTAACTATCTCCTACCACCCATTGCTGTCCTAACCTCCCTCATCTCTAAAACCCTAACCCTCTCCCATTAGCTCCTTCTTTTTCCTTCATCACTCTAAACCCACTCATCATTTACATAATTCCCATTTTCTCTTTCATTTCACTTTGAATGACCATGTTAAACAACAGTTCACAGTTCCTTCAAACAGCCACTGGCTGGTTGTTGTGAATGATGGACTTCAACTCTGTGATGACAGTTGTGTCTAGTCAGCTGTCTGCTCTGTCCTCTCACTGGTCCAGCCAGCAGACCTGAGGTTTTCTCATGTTGCCTGAGCTCCATTCTTAATGATCTCCAAGGCTTATTCCCTTCACACTTTTTCACATCCCTTCATCCCCCTCCCCATTCCCCAATGCTATAACCCCTCCAAGTACATCAGTAAACACTTTTCAGCTTGGGACCCTCAGTGCAATTAGCTCACTCATACTGGGGATATGCTAATGCTGTGCATAGTATTCTGTGTCTTTTCTTGCTATGCACTGTAGGGACCCACCAAACACAGGCCAAAACCAATTTCAGGCCACACACCCTAAGCCATAGTTTAGAAAACGTAGCTGTGCAGTATTCCCTTGACGTCGGCTCAGTCCAGTTCTCTCTTTATTCCTGATGCCTCACCTCCATCAGCTCGATGAGATCAGTAGACCTGGACAGTCTCTGGCCTCCGCACTGATTTGGGGTCTCACTTGGACTTTTGTGCCTTTCTCTTAACACTCTCCAACAACAGCACACCGCATCCCAGCGCTGTCCTTGTCCCTTTTCTCAATCCCCCGAGCACAGTCCTGTGTTCTGGTGTTTACGACCATGCTGGATGAGCTCATTAGCCCTGTCTGGCTTGTCCTGCTGCTGGCCTCCGCCTGGCTATCCTGTTCTGTCTTGGACTCTGACGACTTTGTCCTTTTTATCTCTGTCACACCCCAGTAAGTGCTGTCCTCTCATTTGGGATTGTGGCCTTGAATTACTCAAGGAGCCTTGCTCTACATCTGGCTTGTTCCGGTGTGTTCTTTGGCCATGCCAGTCCCCTCACTTTTAGATTCATATAGTTCTGTTTGTGCACCTTTTACCTCCCATACATCATCCATGGTCACATTGCTCCATCAGTAGCCCTGGTTTGACTCTGTCCTCTCTTGACATGAGGTCATGGCTCCTCCTCCCTTTATTTCCCCTTCCTGGCCCTCTTAACCATCAAACGACCATAATTGTCATCACTCTATCCAGGGTTCATCTATCTCTACTTCCCAACTTTGCCCCTTTTCCCTGTTTTATCCAACACACACAGAAGAACTCATTCCCCACCCCTGTTGTTCATGGCCAATCTTGTCTTGTCTGGGAGGCCTGGGGCCTGTCGAGAAGGCAGGCCATCAGCCTGTCCTCATGGTTCTGGTATGATGTGTGTGTCCCAGCTGACCTGTCCCCCAGGCACACACACTCTCTCTCTCTCACACACACACACACACACACACACACAAGCCAGAGCTACTAATTTGCTGTTGTAAAGTAATCTGTCCCCCCTTTCTTTCTCTTGCTCCCTTGAGAACTTACTGGACATGATATCATCTTGAGAGGAGGGGGGTGCAGAGAGATGGTGGGAGTGAAGAAGAAGAAGAGATGAAGGCTGAATGGACAGGGAAATATGAGTCAAAATGGGGGTAGCAAGGAGTTGTCAAGGGGGATACTGTACAGGCCTACTTTAGAAAACGGGAGGACATGGAAAAAGGGAAGCAGGGGCAAAGGATGAGCCATGCTCTTAACACTCACAGATTGGCTTAGAGAATTCTACAGTGGCGATGAAGCCAAAAATGTGTCTGCTCGCTATCTTGCTGACCCTCCCATCTTCCCCATTTCTCTCTGTTCCTGATGCACTAGCAACACATTTAGGAAGGTATAGGTGAGTAGATTTGCCAACTATGCTTTATTATCGTACATTAAATACTTTAATCCTATCTTAATCTGCTTTTGCGAGTCCATAGTTAGAAAGAGTCAGGAGAGGAAAGAACTTCCTCAATGAAACAGGCCTGCTGTTGTTTCAGCTTGAACTAAAACAGGGAGGCATATTTCAAATCCTGCAATCTCCTGTGTGTGTGCCTTTGTGTGTCCGTTTGTGAAAGAAGAGTGTTTAATGTGTGTGTGTGATCCTGAGCGGTTTAACCAGTGTACACTTCCCATGATGTTGACATACCTCTGAATATCTGTCACTTCTCTCAGAAGAACGCTCAAGTGGAGTGTTTTTGCAGTGAAACGTGAACCTTGGCTCAGGTCACACTCACTCTCACTGCTCCTCTGTTTCTCTCCATCTCCCTTCCACTCTCTCAAACCCCCCTGTTTCTGCTGTCAGTCATAACCGTAAGATGCATTAAAAGGGTCGATTGAGGCAGTCACGTCCTAAGAGCCCGCTGTGGTCTAACACTTGATCAGATTCATACCCACCCGTGCACACTCAGACACACACACACACACACACACACACACACACAACAGACACACACACTGTGATAAAATGTTTCCTAAGGCCTGGAGTCTGTCAGGCCTCACAGTCTAGTCTCTCTCTTTCAGGCTCAGCATGCCTTCACACCCCAGCAGTTACCAGCCAAGGTGAAGAAGTTTATAAACACACACAATTTCCCCAATTTCTATCTGTTTTATTATTTTATTTCATATATATTGTATAAGAGAGAACATTAGAGGGAGAGATGGATACAGATAGATATTTTGATACGTTGATCAAAAAAATGCCAGGATGTTCATACGTAAAACTTCACACTCTCTTTATAATTTAGTACAGTTTATATCTGTCTCACACACACACACAAATACACTTTTTGTCCCCGCCCTGCTGTTTTTCAGGGCTCTGGCGTGTGGTGTGGTGTGGATGGTTGAAATATCTGGGTGCTTGGTACAGGATGCAGCCTAGCTGATGGAAATCCCTGTGGTTAGTGTGGTTAGCAGGGAGAGGGGCGTAAAAAGCCCCCTGGATTTGGGAAGGACTTTTTAAGTGCCTACAAGGAATATTCACAATTTGAATAAATTGTAATTTACTCTAGGAGCAGGCTTCTACAGAAGAGCTCTCCCTCTCTCTTGCTATATGTGTGTCAGTGTTGTGTTGGTGTGCGTGTGCGTGGTTCCCGGGGGTAATGTGCTGGAGATAGCAGCCCAGGACTATTAGTTTGCGGTTAGATTGGCTGTGTTGTTGGAAGCAGGCATGACAGGGAGGTATTTGGTATGAGTATGTGTGTGTGTGAGAGAGAGAGAGAGGGAGGAAAGTGAGAGAACGTTTATACATCAGTATACACTATGTGCTTGTTCATGTGAGCATTATTGTGTGTGTCTCCTGTTGCTTACTTGCCAGCACTTTGCTGTGTCAATCTGATGCGGGTTCTTGTTTTCAACCTACAGCAGGGTTCAACTTTTACAGCTCATTATTCAAAACAAGTATATTTAATCCGTAAAATGTGTCAGTTATTTTCTCAAGTAGGATTTCATATTTCACCGTCCTGACCCATTGTTTAAGAAACACTGCCCTCAAGTGAAGTGGTTTAGTTGTGCCGTTCATCCAAGATTGTGGCTTTAACTGCAGTAGATTAGGCTGACCCTTTGGGAGATATTAGCTCCACTCAGGTTTACCCACACACTGACTGATCAGAGAGAGGGGGAGAGAGAAGCCGATGAAAGGGACTGCTGTCCATTTTGATCCCTGGAGAAATCCTACACTTTCCTGTTGTTTATCCTCAGAGCTGGGTTAGGTCTAGAAGGAAGGCCGACTTTTTTAAACTGACATGTACTTGTAGATGAGCACTGTATCATTTGGCAAAGGTTAAACATTGGCCACTCACTGAGCTAGTTTGATGATGGTTTAGGTCTAAGCTCACATACATGTGTAGTAACATGAACCAGTACACATTACACAGTTCATCAGTGTGTTAATAGTACAGTCATTTTTTCCCGTACTGTCACACTCTTTATCTCGTCTCGGCATTTCCTCTGAATCAACACACTAGTGGAATACAAAAAGATATTAAGACAAAGCCTTTTTCATTGCCTTGAATTATTAAATTTAAAAAAAAGATACACTATGTACTGATTATTTTAACATTTTGTGTCTATGGCAACAAGATACAAATTGTGTGTGAGTCAGTGGCTCAAAAACTAAGTCAGTCCTTAGAGAGAGAGGATCATTATCACCATGGCTTCCTGATAACCTCAGACAAACAGAACAGTCATCACCAGGCGCGGTTACAGTCTTATTCAGCTATGCACGATTCACATTCCTGGTCCAGGTCACATGATAAATGTCCATGGTGAGTGTTGACTTGGCCCTTCTTAGTCAGTCAAATAATACAACAATAAAAATACAGTTTCAGGGGGAAAAAGAGGTGAAAGGATCTCTATATTAAATTGAAATTTAGCAGCTCTGGCTGATGGATTAGTTAAGACCAGCGTCCTGGACTCTTACTCAGTCATATGAATGAATAAATGAAAGAATATAAGCCAGATTCAGAGTGGTACGTATACATTATTGAACTACAAAAAAGTTCAAAATAAAGAAAAACTATTTAATCAACTTTCTTCATCTGATCTTCAGACCTTCATTGACAGGGAAAATGTCCGTTCGTAAATCATTATAGTATTTACAGTATAAAAGAGAATGAGAATCAGTCTATATTTCTGCCAACCTCACTGGCCAGAGGAAGAATACCAGTTCTGTGAAACTAAAGATTATTGGCTTCTACTTAAGCGAGATATGACATATGATTCAGGACCAAACCTTTGTTTAATATGCATTTATGTCTTATGAAATAATTTTGGCTTTAACTAAATATTTTCCATTAATTTCTCATCAAAGTGATTAAAGGCTTACTTTTAGTAAGTTAACATTGTCACACAAAGGGTGAAAACAATGTAATTTACTCCACATAATATTTTAATCAGGCAGTGCTGACCCTGGTATCCATATTGTGATGAGCAGCATAACAAATCAGTAAAAAATAATGTTTGGATGACTATGAAGTGAATATGTATGTACGTAATTATCTGTTAATTTACTTGCATGAATATTTGTGTGATGTTGTTTGTGGGATTTTGTTTCTATTCCATCCATTAATTTCATCAGCATTTTGACACTTTACCTGTTGCTGTTCTTTCAAGGCAACTCGACAAATATACAGTACACTTAGGATTTATCTGCCTTAATGGGACAGATAATCTGTCCCATGGAGTTACATATAGCTCAAAACACCTAGACGTTAAAGGTCACAGGTAATTTCATGTTCCCCGGATGTTTAAGTTGTCTTCCTGGACCACAGGATTCACATTTACCTGAGGTTTATAATTTAATTGATATTTATAACACTGAAACTAATAAAAACTAAAACTAAAACTAAACATTTTGAAAGATAAAAAACTAAACTGAAACAAGCAAACCCACTCTGGGAACTAAACTGAATTGAAAACAAAAATTCTAAATGAAATAAAAATAAAAATAATAAAAATTATAATAACTGGGGAGGACAGGCGCTAAGGCTAAAGCTTTTGTTTCTGAGAAATTGGCACTTGCAGTTTGTTAGTGTTTATTCTTTGTATCCATCAGTGGAGGGTTGAAACTATTTCTCCCAGTAGTGCGTGTTGGGAGTAGGCTTGATTAGTGATTAATAGGATATTTTTTGAGGAGTTCTGAACCTCATGTTTGCCTGATATTGCAAAGACAAAGAGAAAGTTTCAACAACATAATGTAGCCAGTAATTTTTTTTTAAACCAATGACTCCTGAATATTCTGGGGACTCATTCCCATCTTTCTGCAACCCACCATTTGGTCCTTGTCCAACCATTTTAAAACAATACATTCCCCAGCTTTCTACCACAGCTGCCACAGCCAAGATTTTCATGAGAAATACAGGGAGGACAGTAAGTCTCCACCTTCACCACCCGCTTTTTCTTTTCATCTACAGTTAATTCCTGCTCATCCCTCCAAACTCAGTCCAGTCTTTTAGAAGAGTTTGTTTTCTCACTCTTACTGACATATTATGAGATCGTATTTTGATTCCATGTTGTATATCTGATGAGCCATTGGTCTGTCATGACTCTGTGTGTGTGTATATATTTGAGTAATTCCACTCCCTATGTAGTGTGTCCCAGAGGAAGCTCTCGCTCTGACATGAGGAGATTAATTTAATTATCATGTTGATGAGAGCTGAGCTGCTTGAATCTCCTATTTGTTTTTCTATGTAAATCTTTTTAAACATGCCAATGTGTTAGCAGTTTAAAAAATATGTTTTCATCCTCTCCATCAAATCCTTGGCCTTGAAACTACAACAAAGAGTCTAAAACCACGGGTTGCAACCCTGTTTGGGCAGCAGAACTGTTTCTGGTTGGTCTCCACATGACAAAAGTGTTGGTATGTTTTAATGACCCTGGGCCACATTGTGACAGCAGATTTATTCAATTGAGATCCCAGTCTTAACAAGTTCAGAAACCCATGTTGTACTATGATGTCAGTTACAGAATAAAGTCCCTCACTGTGGCCGATGTCTAATGTTTTGACATAGCTGGTATCTTTTCTTTTAACAACCTCTTCAGGGTGTATAGTCAAAGTAAATTTAAAACGACAAATTTTGCCTCACCGTGTTTTGAATACACTTGTCTTTCTTCCTTTCAGGAATTGAAATTTCCCACAAAATGTCCCACAAGTTGCATTTTATTTGGTAGAACACATAAAAGAAATCTTGAACAATACTTGATTAAGGACTTGTGATCCAAGTATAAGTGAGGTTGAAATCTGCAACGCTGTCAGCACTGCTAAATGCTGTTTTTCCAATTAATGTAGACATTTCAATGCAATCCACCAGGATAAGACTAGCAACAACAGGCAGTTTATTCGACATCTTCAATGCACAAAGCGCTATATAATCACCACGTCAAAATATCCAGGTCATCGTCCCCTGCCCATGGCTGTGAGTCTGGGGCACAGTTAGGTCTTTGTCACTACAGGAACTTAACAACCATTAACCTGCAGCCTTTCAGAACCTGAACTATTAAGAACCCATAAGGCTTAGGCTCTACCTTGTGTTTCCACTGTGTTAAATGAACCAGAATGCCCTGGATACGTCAATGAAAAGGCGACCCCAGGACAAGTCTTCTTCAAAAGCTGTTTGGTAAGTGAGTGCAGTTGTACAGCAGTTGGAATGAGTGTAGCTAATTTAGATTTTTTAATACACGTTTACATGAAATGACTTTACCCGCAGTAAGAGGTTTTTTAGAACGGACCAAAGAGTGAACGACACACACAAAGCACCAAACCAGCTTCCCTCCACTAACCAGCTCTCCAGTGCTCATCCCTTGAGACAAGTCGGCTGCCCCAAAAGATGCACTTGTTCAGCGTCTATCATCGTACTGTCTTAAGCTGGGCAGACACTGCATTTTTATTGATTTTTTACTTTGTGTTAACACACACTAAAAACCTTTGAGATCAACTGACCACGCTGAACGAAAGTAACTCAAGTTGCACACCAAAAGTCAACCAATTTGTGGCTAAAATCAGGCTGAATCCTAGTGTTGGCCAGACTTAACCAGGCCACTGTTCGATTGTCTCCCGTATCAGAAAACCGGGAGGTGCAGATTAAGAATCAGTGAGCGTTGTGGTCCCATTGGTGATGCCCTGGGTTCAGCACCACGGACAGTCCCATAGTGCTGGATAACCAATCCCATAGGAACAGCACTGGTCTGCATGATGATTTTGGCGTCGTGGCCACAGTAGGAACAGGACAGGTGTCTCCTCTTATCCTCATAATGGCTCATCCAACCATGAAAGCATTTCAAAAATACAGTACAGAGTACCTTTTTCTAAGCATCACATACATTAAAATGCCAATTTAATGATCAGAATCTGAAAAAAATAAATAAATAGCTGTATCACAAGACACTGATGCAAATGTCTTAGTGGCACTCAAGTTGGAGGCAGGAGAAACTTTTTTTAGTCTATGACTGTGTTGTGGTCATATGTTTTTTACATTTTCCTGGGCTTCAGTTTCATTACACAATCTACCACTCTGTGGTAAGTGGTAGCTGTATGGGGTTAACCCATACTACATTTTGTTCTTTAGCAGGAGAGCTTGTGGTTTCATTGTAGTGAACCAATCCTCTCTGTAGTGAAGTGTTACATTGCACTATGCATTGCATTGTCAAACCACTGGAGACATCAGTTGCGTTCACGTTGTCTGAGTAAGACTGCAGCCCACAGTTGCTGGTAGTTTAGAGGCACTCTAATTGTGGTCACGGTACGGGTAACTGAGGTCTCCTGTTGCCTAGTCAGTCTGTGATCAAGAACATACCACTTATTGCTCACTTGTATGCACAGTATGTGTGTCTGTTTATTTGTCTAATCAAATGTGTTTATGAACAGTATGTGTCACCCTTCCAGTGGACTGATGTTTTCCTGCCGTTCACCCAGTGTAAGCTGGGATAGACTACAATGTCATGTGACCTTGAACAGAAATAAGCAAGTAGAAAGGATGGATGTTTGGGTGATGTTAGTTTGAACATGCCCTGGCTGAAACTATGTATGCCTCTGTCTTTACTGTATATGTACGAAGTATACTTTATGTTTGCAGGATGTTAAAATCGTTTCCTTGTGTTTTATTTCTACAGCCCAGGGCAAGCTTTTGTTTTTTGCGTCTTAGACTGAGACAAGGTCTCTGTCCTTCCAAGGGTCCTCGACCACTGACTTCTTCATCCCCCCACCATGTGGTTTACAAACCTCTCCCCTCTCATACAGTACTCCTTTTGTCAGCTCCCTTCATTTGGTGCAAACACTTGCTGCTTCTGCGTCTCCTGGAACCCTTGAGGCCCTGGATGTCTAAGATGCCTTGGTAGAAACCAGAGGGAGAACTATGGAACAGTGTTAGTCAAGCATAAACCTCTTAACGTCTCCTCTGTCAACCACGGACCCACACAATGCCTTCTCTCTGTACCTTCTTTCAGCTCTCTGACCGCTTCTTAGACTTGCAAATCTGGGCTTTGATGTTGCACTGCCTTGCTTCTTTTGTCAGAGAGAGGGAGCCACGGAGGAGAGAGGCATTGCAGACAGCTGTTAAAGCCACCATAATTCCCTCATGTTACATGGGTTAGCCCTCACTGCCCTGGCAAGGATGCTGTTGTGTCTCTCTGTTCTCCCTTTAACTCATTTACGCTCTTTTTTCTCTCTCACTGCAGTTCAACTTTGTCTACCTCTCTCTTCTTTCCCATACTCATTCTTTCTAGAGGACAAAGTAATCCATATTCTTTTGTTTTGTTGTCTGGCTACAAACCTGTTTCTCATTTGTTAGGTGGCTAGCTAGCTCCCTGGTCCCAAAGTTGTTTTACCAGACAAGACAGGGCTCTGTTCCACATTCCTCTGTTCTCATCTGCAGCCAGATGACATTAAATAGGATGGGCAGTACAGAGCCTGTCAGACTATTTTTAAACCTTTCATATAAAATTTAATTCATATCAATTTCAAATTTCAAAACATTTCTAGCTTCATAAAGTTTAATTTAGCTTATGTGGGTGAAATTGAGTGGTAATCAACCATCTAAGACCTGCTACAGCCTCTTTAGGCCTGTGATGGAAACTAGTGCGCAAAGCTACTGGTGTTGTTTATACCTCGATTCCATGTCTCCAAGTCTCAAATCTCCTATTATAGTCTGAGTGAGATGGAATGAAGGAATGGTAGTAATGGGTAGACGACCAACAACCGCTGCGGCTTTGTCTGCCCGTCTTTACAGCGTCCAGGAACACTGATTACATCTCCACTGCGGACAGACACTTAATTTGTGTTATGTGCGCCCAAGCACATTCCTGCATGAGGACAATAGACGGATAGTGGTTACAGTGGCAAGAGTGACTCGTTGTGTCTGCAGGAGGACAGGGGTTGGAGGGCGTTTGGTGTATGCATGTGAGAAGGCGAGTGATTTTGTGTCTATCCAACTGTATGTTTCTCTGTCCCTTTATGGTTGTCTGACACCCACACTATGAAAGCAGACAGTTTTTGCTATTTGAATGAGGTAATGACTGTGTTTACCAGGAAGTTAACAGTCATTACTTTGGTTGTGCCTGACTGATATCTCACTGTCTTTTACAGGAAACTTTGTTGCTAATTATTTTCTCTTGGGACAGGATTAAGCAACTGCAAGTAGACATGACATCGTACCCATGATGGAATTTGGTCAGTTAATTGACTCACCAAATAAACCTTACAGTTTAGACGGGCGGTGTTGGTAATTCTCAGAACTTAACACCATTTCTGAATGTGTCAGTCCCATGTTTGGGTTCTGCATTTAATTTCCATAGCAACTGGGAAATGTGGGTGATGGAGTTTCAAAAATTTCATGTGGTACTAATCTTGTGATAAAACCATACATAGTCCTAACATGATCTGTGTGGATCTTAACGTCATCATTCTGACCCTCTGATATTTGGTTTAGTCGACAGGTGTTCCTTGTTACGTTTAGGTTAGTCACAATTTCAGCAGACTGTTTGATTTGAAAACCTATGTCAAAGCGTCATTATGTTCTCAACATTTAACAATACCTGCAGGCTCAAAGTTTTTTAAGCAGATTGGATTGTGGCAAAGCTGGTAAACCCAGTGGTATTGTACAAACCATATCAAACTTCAGCTTTCATCATTGCCATGTTTGACCACTACAAGGCAAGTAATTCCTGTGATGATGTGGCCCTGCAGACTGACTGTGGACATTAAACCATAGAAGAATGGAGCTGATTCAGTTCAAGGAGGAATGGACAAACCCATTGTCAAATGAATCAGATGATTTTTCTCCTCAGAACTGAGATGAATCATTTGTATATTAGTTATATCAGTGTATGTGGATAAACATGTCACTGTAAAAGTTCATGATGATACAAGGCTGGGATGTACTGTCAAACCAAGGGGCTAATCAGTACCTTGTAGTCAGTTCATTTCTAAAGAGTTGGGTTGAATAATAGTAGTTTGATTATATTAATGAGTGGAAACTATGTCTTACTAAAGCCTTTTATTGATATATCAATACCACTGGCCAAGTTACATCCAAAGCATTTGGATGAATGCTTGTATTTTGTTTATGTTAGGGCTTGTAGCCAGAGTTGTTATTGGAAAAGTAACAATATTACATGACCCCAGTGAAATCCTGGACATTATCAACAAAATAGATAAGAATATTACAGCCCAGTACAATGCAGTCGCAGAATTGTAATACTTTGTGCGGTTACATCCAATTACTCAGTTTAATATTGCAGATTACTCTGGTACCAAAGCTGAAGCCCAGTAATGTGCTGGAAACTAAGTGTCCATCATCAGCCAGCCATAATCACAATCTCTCCCTGGGGATTTAAGGGAAACGAGGAGAGACTGAGATTTCAATTTCACATTTCTTTCACACTCAATACTCAACTTGGGAAATGATTGTATAATGACAGATGGGTTCTTAGTTGGTTTTGGACAAAAAATATTCAACTCAGCGCCAGTTGCTGAGGGTGAGTGTAGGAGTTTTTAAAAAGATTTATTTGGAAATGAGATAAAAACTTAATTTGCATCTGAGGTTACAAGGGTTAGGTTTTTCTCAAGATACCAGTAGACACATTTTACAGAGTTGATATAGATATTATAGACAATTCACATGTTTATAAAAGTGTCTGAGTTTTAGTTGTGTTTTTTAAAGTCAAAACTAATTTACACTTTCATACTTACTTCATTGTCCACTTATTTCAGTCCAGATTTGTGTGTCACCTTGGCATGCTGGCCTTGTCAAGCCATGACACAGTACAGCCAGCACTGGGCTTTACTCTCATGTAAGGCCCTGTCGGGTATTTCATCACATTTGTTCTTGAGGTTAGAAATCTTCAAATTAGAAAGCAGATGTGATTATGGGTTTTTGACATGCCTGGGGGCACCACATGTAAAATGAAAAACTGTGAGTGAAAAAGACTCTTACTGTGCAATAATGTATTTTTGTAGAGAACGAGAACTGGATTTCATCCTCAATACTACTGAAATTGCTTCAGGAAGGAATTCCTTCATGGCCAGTATGTACAAGTGGAATGATTAGTGTGATCTATGAATTTTTGCTTCAAATTAAGGCTCATCCTCCTCCTCGTACAAAGACATTTCTGTTGGTTAAGTTCTTTCTTCAGTTGAATATTGCTAGTGTAAGGCCAGACTTAATCCATGTGCATAAAACCACCACATGTGGCTGACTGGGTTTTCTCAGTGTCACAACAGTTGGATAAGTCACAAAGAGGCAAAACAGCTTCTTATTTTTCATTCTTGTTGTCCTACGTGTCCAGTTCATCTGTGTCACTGCTGTTTTTTGTTTTTTTTTATTCCACCGCTTGAGTCAGAGCGGTGATGAATTAAAACAAGAGCACATTCGCTGTTTGAAGTTTGAGGAGAGACATTATTATGATTTCTCCCTTAAAGGTCAAGTTGAGCCACAAGCGTGATAAAGTGCACAGCAAGAGAGGGAGGAACAGAGGGGTTAAAGGAGAGAGAAGTGTTGAAATAACAAATCGGTCCTCACAGATGGTGGCAGAGGCACAGCAGAGTGCGTTCACCACCACAAGGTTTTGACCATAATTAACGCCAATGCAGTACCATTCAGGCCGAGGGTAATACTATGAAGTTGAGGAAGATTTTAAAGTTGAATGTAAATATAGTAGTATGAGCAGAATGGCAGAAAATCCCACATTACAGTTATTTTCAGTTTTCCTCAAACCACCATGATCTTAACTGGTCTTGATTATAATGTTAGTGCTGGTTTAGGGAGTCATCTAGTGGTCCTCCACCCTTAAGGCTTAACCTTAACCTCCGCCACCTGGCTGTTTACACCACCCTGCCACTTTCCCCGTGAGTAAGTCCACTGAGCAGGAGATCTGAGAAATTATGTCATTGCCACTCAGCCGACAGGGAGGAGGGATGATCTTGAAGAAAGTGAATTCAGGCTTTGATTAGGAATGTTATTGTAAAGAAATCTGCCTTCAAACAGTGAGGAAAGACTGCAGTGGAGAGAAACATAGAAGGTCTTGACCAGGGTCCCCCGTGCTCTTTGACCTTGGGAGTAATTTGTTTTTCTTTAAACAGATTGGCTAAATGTTCGGCACATTGAAGCGACGAGCCAATGTGTAAATCTTCAAACGCGCTTTTCAGGGTTTCAATCTGGTCGCTACTCCTCTGAGAGAGTATTTAAACCCCCCCCCACGCCCTTGTCTCCCCCTGTCTTTTTAGACTCTTTCACTAACATACATTCTTTGTCTTTCTCACGTTCTCCCCCATTTCTAACTATTGCAATTTTGAAGTTGTGATGGCAGCAGGTTCAGCCAGGTTGAAGGTCAGCGACGCCGCCTCGGGAGGGGACAGGGCTTTAGATCTCTTTTCATATTTATGGTTCGGCTCCTGGATTGTGACCATAATCTCATGACAACATCACATTGTTTGACAAATGAGTTTCCTTGTCATGTAGGGCTCAGCATCCTGTGGTGAGAAGTGGACAGATAGTATTTGTATGACCTCACTGTAGCACAGATGTGCTGAATGCATGGATGGTCATTTGACCAGCCTGTTTGCTTTTAGTACTGCATGTTTTGAGAATGGGTTTAGATGGAGGGGTATGTAGCCATATATACTTATTGCATGGCATCTTATTTAAAACTAAGTCAGTGTTTTGCACAGTGATAATGTGTAATCTATCTAAAGCACCCATCTGCAGGCTGTCTGCAGATACAGATGAAATTATTGAAGAAATCCTGCTCCTTTACTTTTTTCAGCCATACTGCCATGTTGTGAACCACAATACAAGGAAATGCGTGGAAAATTGTTGGTCGGAAAATTGTCACCATTGTGAAATTGTTTGAATGTCAAAAGGTAGGACAGCGTCTGTTTATTGCTGTCCTCCTGAGTCTGTGTGTGTCCACGCAGCCACACACATGGATGTGCTCCACTGAAGTGATGGATATGAAGCTGAAAAGGTTGAGAGGCAAACTATCTGCCTCTTATTTAGACGTGCGGAGAACAGAGCCTTCCCCATCCAACCGCACAAGTACACACACACACACACATGCAGCCATAATGAGCTTCCACATCAGCTGTTTTCCACCAGCCAGTTTATTGTGTGCGACCTTCTAGCTCTGCTTCCAACAGCAGCCTGTTCAGTACCAGTAAACAGGAACTTTGTTGTCTCCCTTCTCCCCCTACCAAAATCCTCTAAACAAAGAATCTTGTTGTTTACTTGCCTTTTGCTTGGGGATAAATAAAGGGCAAGAAGACTAACCTCTGATGTCTGGTGTCTTCTGTCTCTGTTTTGTGTGTGTGTTGTGTGTGTGTGTGTGTGTGTGTGTGTGTGTGTGTGTGTCTCCTGCTCTGTCCCATCCTGCAGCTGTTGCACATCTGTATCGAGGGATGGGGGAACTGGCGTTGGTCAGAGGCCTTCAGCGTGGACAACGTAGGGACTCTGCTGAGGACCATTCAGTACAAAGGACGAACTGCCTCACTCATCATCAAGGTGGTGCAGCTCAACGGTGTCCAGAAACAGGTACAGTTTTTTTTAAATGTCAAAAGTATTCCATTTGCCGTTTTAGGAGTTTGTTTTGAGAAAAAAACATTCTTAACACCAGCTTTACTTACTGGCTTTTTTCAACCACATCTCAATGTCTTCATCACTAGATAGAGTTTGCTCAGTTGTAATGTATTTGTCAGGTTTGGTATTTCCTTGCAAGAATTTTGACAAATACAAAAAGTTAAAGAATTTAAATTCCCTGTATAATTAACACACAACTTTGTAGTTAGCCTAAACATACTACAAGGACTTTTTAACTTTTCTATATATTATTTTCTAAATGTAATACTGATGCCTCTATATGACCTATAAACAAGCAAGACAATCAGAAAGAAGATTGCCTATTTCTACAGTATATAATATATATAGTTGTTCTCTGCACCATTATGCCCACCACTGGGTGGGATTCGATCAGATTCCCCTCTAAATCAATAAAGCGAGGCCTTAGAAACACTCCCGCTTCTGTCCACAGGGGCCGCCACACTCAACACAAAATCAAAGTTTCTTGTAGCTGCTTTAAGCAATTAAAGGAGAGACAATGGAGAGCGTTACCCAACCCAAAAAAGTCCCACAGTACTGGCAACACTTTAATTGACAAGTGAAGATTTGTGGTGCAAATACACCACAGCAATAAACAAGGACAAGTTTTCAACAAAACCAAAAATATATGGATGCTGCAGATTATCTTCCTGCTAATCTGTACAAGGCCTTGTAAGTGGTTCAGAACTAGGAACGCAGGAAAGCAGGAACTTGTTTGCTGCATTATGCCCATTGACCACTGCTATGCGTCACTTTGAAAGCCTGGCCTTGTTCCCAGCACTCCTTTTGGGATGAGCACTTTTTAGTCTGCACTTTTTTTCCACTTGTATGTTATGATTTACTCGTTGCTCGGCTAACAACAGACTGTATTCTGTTTTTGTCAGTTTTCGTAATCTGTTTTATAGCACTAAAACAAAAGCTTATGAGCTTGAAGCCATCCAAAAACACAATGTGCCCCATCAATCCACAAAGAAGATCACAGGAAATCATAAAGCAGCATAAACCAAATCATAAACCAGCCGTGTTCGCCTTTTTACACCGAGAACTCTGGTGGATCGTGTTTGTATTTTTCCACAAATACAAGGCAGAGTCGTTGTATTCCTGAAAATGCAGCGATGCCATCAGATTATAGCGGTGACACTTTGTTATGTAAACAGTGTCAAGTGTCGCACATGTCTCCCTCTCGTCCTCCAGACAAAACAGACTCGGCCTCTCACATTCCTTCCTCCGTCTGTCCCAGACTTTGCTTACATCTTGTTCCCATTGGATCCAATGATAGGGTATGAGAGTTGGTCACATCCAATTCACAACACAAAGCCTCAGAGTGGGACAGCGGCTGCCACTACAGAGGAAGCTGGCTCCCGCCTGCATAAGCATACCTCATGTTGTGTTTTTTTTAGGGGGGCGTGGGGGGGGGTTCATCCTCAAAGTGTCACACACTGCTCTGCTCTCTCGCTCTGTCTAGCTTCCCCAGCTTCCCTATAGTCTTTTATTGTGATGGCCTCTTTATCATTCATACTGGCACCTCATGTTGACTGCTGTTAAAAAATCCCCCTCGTATAAATCTGCCTCTAATAAATGCCATATACACACGGATCTGCACATACATGCATTCTCTAATTACTCACACACACTGGGTTCACTTTAATGCCTGTGCTAGAACACATGTGAAGGCAGGAGTATTAGGGCTGCTGCTGACAGTTACTGTCATGATCAATGAATCTCTTATTATTTTTTTAACGTTGATTTATCCTTTCAACAGGTACACAGTTTAGAATAATATTCAAAAAGAAAAAAAGCAACACATTTTCACATCTTTTAAATTTTGTGTACACATCTGTGTGTCAACGCAGCAGGGAAGAGGAAGATGGGCAGTCAGGGACAGAGTGTGTGTGTGAGAAAGGAATGATTGATGGAGAGACCCCTCTTTAGGGGCCAAGTTCTTTCTCTCCAAGATCATTATCAGTGCCACAACCTGCAGAACACACACAGCCATGCACACACATGCAAAGATACACACACACATATACACACACTCAGGGAGAGAGGTGGAAGCAATCAATTCTGAGCACAATTAGATGTGTCACTCCCAGATGAGTGCTCTCTGGTGGCTGTGGCTTGGCTCTGTGTGTGTGTGTGTGTGTGTGTGTGTGTGTGTGTGTGTGTGTGTGTGTGTGTGTGTGTGTGTGTGTGTGTGTGTGTGTGTGTGTGTTCAAAAGTAATAGACAGTGATCAAGCAGTGAGCAATCAGGCTACATAGAGCAATCCTGTGATAAAAACAGCTATAGAGGCCTAGGAACCATTTTAGTAACAGTGAAAGTTACGTTTGAGGTTTTACTGATTCATAATGCTTGTAAGTGTGATGGACTTCCTAGCTCCAGTGTCCTTTCAGTTTCGTTAGTCATGCATCCCCATTTCATAACTAAATCTTACACACCTCACACCTGGATAGCAGGTTGTTTTTTTAGCATTCCTAGACTTAAGGAGCAGCTTTTTGGATTTTGCTGTTCAAGTTCCTACTATGTCTCTAGCACCCTTAACATACTGTGCCAGTGACATTGGACTTGTGACATGTGATCCCATAACAGTCCATAAATGCTTTAGGTCTAGACCTAAAAGACTTTCAAATTTGTGTGTTGTTAAGGTTTTGTGTGTTGCCAATGTTTCTGTTAGGTGAGAGACCGTAAAAGCTTCTTCTTTTGAGGACATTATAAGATCACAGGCACCTCTGTGTCCACTGCTCAGTGTTTATTGCCTCCTACTGTACATTACAGTACAGAGATTATTTTATTTACAATTGTCCCCTGTAACATTCTTCTTTCCAGGTAATAATCTGTGGACGGCAAGTGATGTGCAGCTACCTGACTCAGGACATTGAGCTGCGGGTAGTGCAGCACTACGTGGGGCCCGACAGTCAGACGGTGGTAAGGGAACATTGCGACTGCCTGGAGGCAGGGGCCAAGTTGCCTTCCTATGTGCTGGAGGACGCAGAGATGACAGAGCTGTGTGTGAGGGCCCGAGGAGATGAAGACTGGTCCCAGGATGTTCAGCTGGAGAGAAGGGACAAGGGCAGCAGCAGCTCTGTTGTACAGGTATGGTAACACAAACAGACTTGGACTGAGACTGAATAAGGACCTGACTGGATGCTCTGTCCTGTTATTGGCAACATTAGTTATTTTAAATGTCTTTTTAAAAAAGACATGTTTGATACGGATATGAGTATAGACTGTAGTATTTCCATTGCACAGGGAGTTCAAATGCAAGCTGTTGAATGTGCTAGCCAAACAAACACAGATAGATGCACACATTGCACACCACTTCTTCCAACCGGCTCTTCATCCACACACACATGTTTGGAGCTGGTGAGCGGACCACCAACTGTGACCGGATCCTCTTTCTCCTGGGTGGCCACAGTGGCAGAGCTTCCACGCTGCTACTCGCAGTTAGGGAACAGATTGAGATCTTCCCCTCAGATAGGCTTACACAAGGCCCTCCAACCAATAACCCAACCATGTTGAGAGGCAGAAAATACAGTTTATGCTCTCTCATAACAACACTAACCATAGACAGGAAACACTAGCTGATATGTGGGCACATAGAGAGGCTTTGAAGGCACTTTCACACCGCTGGATTAGTGCCAGACAGTCACTCCTTCACTCCATCCCTCCATCCCTGCTGCCCTTGGCCTTGTTCTGTGTTTTTCTTGTTCGCTTTCTTTGTCTGTCGTCGTTGTCTTCTTTTATAAGCGCCATGCTGTTAACAGTTAGCCACTCTCAGCTTCTGTGTGTGGGTCTGAACATCTCTGACTCCACTCCAAACTCCTCTGTTATCTCTTCTCCTCAGATCATTCATTACACATATGGAGGGTTGGCTCCGAATGAGAGAGCTGCCTGGACTAGTAGCTGGGTCCTTAGATCTTGCTATCTCTTGTCTGTCTCCTGCTATTTCACTCTCTCGTTCCCTCCCTTTCTTTTACTCTCTCGCCCACACACTGCCTTGCTCATCTATCTTGCAGTTGTTAACTCCTCTGCTTTATTTACTTCATCCTCTGGTATTCAGCTCGTCCACCTGTTCCAGCCTTTATTTCTTTCCCCTGTCGACGTCTGTCTCTTTTCTCATCTGTCTCCTGATTATCTGAGTCAGTAATCCGAAGTAACTCCTCTCCCTCATATCTCACCTTCTTCCTCCCTAACTCTTATTATTTTTTTGCCCTTGTCCTTTACTTTTGACAAAGTACAGGAGGTCATCTTGACCTTATCCCAGCGGTGAGTGTTTTTGGTCGATCAGGCCTATAGTATATCTGTTCACCAAAGTCTCACTCCCTTATCCTAACAAGGCTGTTTTGCAACTCCCACTATATTAAAACTGAATGTTTGCTCTGTCTCTTTGCTCTACTTTGCTGTCCCCACCAGTAAATTAAGTCCCCAGTCTGTCATAAACTAGACCACTTGTAATGTGCCTTGGCATCCAAACGCTTTAATGAGGAGTGAGGAGTAAATGGGACAAACACCAGTGACACATTAAGAGCGCGCTGCCTTCGGTGGGCACATTCTCAGCCTTTAAATCTTGCTAAGATTTAACTGCCTGTAATGGCCCATTATCTGGCACTAACAGTTGTCAGTCCCCTCAGCCATGATATTGTGTTGCAGGGCTTAAGGGAGACTTAACTTTTAACTACTGGAAGAAGCCAAGAAACAAAGTTTTTTAGGACAAAACATGATAATGCGTTACTGATGGAGGCAGTAAACGTTCTGACAGTGAGTGAGAGGCATGATTTCAGTAATCAGATATCCATATTTTATAATCTAACCACGAGCAAACACAAACAAGTTGCCCTTGAATGTCCTTGATACATTTTTTTCTCGTTAACCATTTACAATAATGGAATGATATTAGGCGTACTGCAAACACAACATTCTCCCAACTACACTATCACCACTATATAAATAGCTTTTGTTAAACAGTTTTGAATTAGACAATTAGATTTCCAAGTAATCAGACTATCAATAACAGTCTGTTTGTCTCCTTTCAGGTGCCTTGCTCCAGCGGTTCTTTGTTGTACGTGTGGTGTACTCTTATCACAATTGAACCTGACTCTCACATGCAGCAGAGAGTGGTGAGTATCCTGTGCACACGCACGCTTAACCTTCTTTTTTTTCTTGATATGTGTTATTACTATATGTATAGGTTTCTTCAGCTCTTGCCATAAAAAACACAGTGGATGTGTGAAAGCAAACTTAACATTTATTTTCATTTGATGACTGACCAACCTGATTTAGTTGTTTGTATTGATCTTGTTAGGATAGCTCTAATTCATTGATTAATCCAAAATAAGAAAACTGCATTCCTGGCTGCTGAATTACTGAACATCTGAGATCCTCACATCACATCCATTTACATGTCCTTGCTAGTTTAATTTATACAGTCAGTATGTGTGTGCAGTACGTTTCACTGATGATTGTTCTATATGAATCCCCTGTTTCAGGTGGTTTTCAGTCCACTGTTTGTCATGAGGAGCCACTTGCCAGATCCAGTAATTGTCCACATAGAGAAGAGAAGTCTGGGACTGAGAGAGAGCCAGCTGATACATGGCCAGGGCCACCAGGAGCCCCTGCTAAACACAGAGGCTGACCTCACCCACCACCTCACTTTCCAGGCCAGGTAAGAAGAACAAAACTTATGAAGCAATATCCATTTGAGCTTTGATACATTAAGACCATATAGTACATATGATTGTTTAAAATGTACAGTAAGTCCCCAGCTTTAAAAGGTAAGGCAGGTCTAACATTTATTTTAAAAAATAACTCGCCAGCAGAAAACCCACAATACTATTGTTTTTACCGTTCTACACATCTCATGATATATTAACACAACTCAGTGTTTGTCCTTATGACTGAGGCAGACCTTCACCCGCCACTTCATCTCTGGAAGGTATGTTTCCATCCTCACTATTTGCTCTTAACGTGCCCATCAGCAGGACAAATCCACTGGATTGTTTATTTCTTTCAGTCTAGTGTTATATTATGTCATCACCAACCAGCTCATAGTGCTACAAAGGACAGATTCTGACTCTGGCCTTCTGTAATGGGTTTTTTATGCCTCAGTTTAGCAAAGATGGAGAGACACTTACTTAAGATTCTCTCACACCACATTCTGGTTTCTGTGAGCCAACATGAAGACATGATCCAGGCGAATCCAGGCACATTTCAAGGGAACAGGAAGCCAGCTTGGCAGCAGCTGAGATGTAACTCCAATTCCAACATGTCAGGTTGGACCATAATTGCACCTCATTTAGATACGGGCCCTAACAGGGAGCAGGTTTTTGGCCCCATATCAGCTCTGTGTTTGTCTGTGTGTATGCACACATGTTTGCGTGGGTGGATGAGTAGTGTATGCACACATGTGTCCTTGTATCTGTGTGTGGTCTGTGTCTGTCATTGTCTTAGTTAGCTACGTGCCAATGCAAGTGTGACAGTCGCCACTTCATCATGGGCAGAGTCTGTCACATACATCACTACTGCGCCTGTTACTCTGTCCCAGTTTGTCAGTGTGTGTTCACACTTTCTCATATTGTCCATGTCCTCTTGTAAGAGACAGCTCTTTATTCAGTTTATCATAGTAGGCTCCACGAATCAGTTGTCGAAATGTTTAGTTGCATCAAAATGTGCCCATAAAAGAAATGCAGTGTATCTGTAGATTATAAAGCCTAATAACCATGATACCTCATGTGTCATTTTACAATGTATAAATGGTGGATGCTGTAGTCCAAAGTGTCTTTCAGTAACATGAGTGTTTACATTTCAGCCTGGGTGGCCCCAGGGGAAATAACTACCACATGTGCATACTGTATTGTTGTTGTTCCTACTGTATTTGTTATCTGTACATCTGTAATCTGTTGTTTTATTCAAATCCATGGAAGAAAAATCACCCCTTTGGTAGCAACTAGTGGTGATCTGAATAAACAGAGTAAACGTTGAGTGTAATTGACTCCCCTTGAGAGAATTTCTTTTTGCCGTAACCGTTGTGTGTTTAGATATCTGGTCACAAAGTTTGTTTTGATTTCAGCTGCCATAAAGGAACCACAGTGGCCATACAGTGACTGGGAATAGATTTGGCCCCTGTTGTCATAGATTTCATGTGCGCAAAAAAGCAAGCTCAGAAACAACCAAGTGTCTTGTCTCTCTGTATTGCAACCACAATGCTCCTTGTGTTTACGATCCGTCCCCTGCCTAAACCGCCTCTCACCACACAAACTTACATACGCGCCCCCCCCTCAACTCAATCCATCCCTCATCCCTCTCCATCCTCACAAACACACACAATACAAGCCACAATTGTAAACGTACCTTCGAGCACACATACAGCCCCCCAAACCCCAACCTCTAGGACGGATCCAATCTTGAATGTTCGCTGGTCAACAGCTCGTCTTTCCTTCCTGTAATTACACATAGTTGTGGGCTCTAATGGACGAGGTAGAGAGCAGAGCTGCGGTCTGCGACATAAGAGACACAGACAAGTCTCAACCAGAACTGTTATGTCCTGCTCTCCTTATATTGGCCACCACATTAGAAAGCTGAGGGTTACAATCAGAAGCCTCTTCCAGTTTCCCCCCTCAGGAACTACTCTGGATGAAAAGCTTCCTGTCAACACCTTGTCCCTCTTTTCTGTCTTGCCCCAGATCCATAAGCAATAGCCCCTGTGTTCCTTTTATAGCACAATGAGCTCTATTAATAAACTGCTGCTCTGGGGTAAGGGGGCTGCTTCAGTTTAGCCAAGTGGAACTGGATGCTGCCCAGAGAAAGAGAAGAAGCTATTACAGTGTTTGGATTTAGTTTTTTTTTTTTCTTCTTGTTGCAAAGCCATAATTGACCAGTGTCTGGGGCTGAGGTATCCAATAGGATTATTTACTGCTGTTTAGCTTTTTCTATGATCTTTGTGAATTAGTGTTTGTAAGGCAAGACTGCATGTCAGGAAGAGAAATCCAAAACAAAAGGCAGATTCAACTCTCTTCGAGGTTTCAGGGTAGAAGCAGAGTTTAGCTGGAGTTCACTTTTATTGTTCTGAACAGAACAATGGGAATAGTCAACGGCTGTCAAGAGATGTCTTGTTCTATAGTGAAATAAAAAATAAGTTTGAATTGTTTCTGACGTAGAATAAGTAAACATGTTTCTGAGCCAGATTTTGCTGACAAAATATATAGCACTGGTTCACAACCATGTGCCTTTATGACCCTAAGAGTATGTAGGTTTTCATTTCAAGCAATCACTTATCACACCATCCACCACAGAGGAGAAGATAATCAAGGTAAGTGAAATCAGCTGGTACACTGCCTGCTTGGCAGGAGGACCTGCAGATTGTTGGGTGAAGATAGCACATGTTTGAGAATCACTGAGAATATACATGTCCTGTGAAGTATCTATTTCAAAATGAACATTGGCTACATTTTCCCACAAAGACAAACATATGTATCACACTTATCTTGGAGAAGTCTGTAATGATTTTGTGTTTGTGCTTTCAGGGAGGATGAAGATGCTTCCCATTGTGCTGTACCAATCTCCACCAGCCTAATCAAACAGATTGTGAACAAGACTGCAAATGAGGACAACCTGGAACACATCCTGGCTGAATTCTACGGTCCGAAAACCTCCACTGAGCCACCATGGCCATATGTCACCAAAGATACTGACAGGTGCCCCACATTTGTTGTGTGCTCAGTAACCTGCACTTGTCTTTTATTGGAAGGTGTGCAGCATATGTTCATTTGACCATAAAGTGAAATAGAGATGCAGTGAGTAAAAATACATTCAACCTTTTGTGCTTATACTTTCATGATTAGTCTTGATCATCTTTTTATTTATTAAAGAAAATGAAAAAAGTACATTCTAAACAGAGAGCTGTATATTAACAAAGATGTTCATTAACATGTTAAGAGAGGTTAAGAGACCAGCGGCCTCGTTTACAAACCTAAAGCACGTACTCACAAAGCTCAGAATCTACTTACACAATGAAATATATAGATCTATAAAATGGCACACACCTGTACGCAGTCTTCCTCCACTAAAATAACACAGTTAACTAACAGGCTGATAGCTAAGGTGACAAAATCCAACATGCAGTTTGTACGGAAAAACCATTTGTCTTCATGGATTATATTGATACCCAATTGTCAAGACTGTCGGCATATGACGGCCTTTTTCTTGTATTTGTAGGGTTATGTGTTTCTACGAACTTGTTAGGAATTTCTAATAAGTCGTACTTCCAAAATGGAGTTTGCCGTAATATTTCCCGGGGAGCAGGAAACTTAGTTGAATTCAAATTGCTTTGTGCAATAATATTATCTCCATCATCAGGGAAAATCGTGTTGTCTGGAAGGGGGTAACACTGATGCAGCTAAAGATACCACAGAAACCAGCAAGGTTGATTTCTCTAATACCAAAGCTGAACTATACAAATTATGGGCAAATTCACGCTGTATTTAAATAACTAGAGCCAGACAAATTAAGTAATTTGTTCCGATTAATTTGGACACAAAGTCAAAAAGGTACGGGGGGGGGAGTGGGGAGTGGGGTCACGTCTCCAGTGCGCACAGCTCGGCCACAGTGTCCGGTCAGCCAGGACCCAGTTTTGTTTTGGCTTATACTTGTAGTGGTAATAATACATATATACACAATTAGAGGTATATACATACTGAAATGTAGTAATGATGTGCGTTTTGTATTTTATGCGTTTGTCTTCTGTGGACTGAACTTTATTTCATGATCTCCCCATCTGGATTTGCCGTTTCCCCTGTCTGAATATCTTTGCAGGAGCATGCAGAGACATGCATTCATTTATTTGTACATGAAGTGAGAAAGTAATTTTTCCATCATGTTTACAGCATGTCCTTGAGCAACATATTGAACCTCAAATTGCTCCCGATGTTGTGCCATTGGTGTCTGAATGTAGTTTAAAGTGCTTTCTCTCAGTGGTAAGAAGACCTGAAAGTGCAGTGTATTTACCATTAACCATTTCATTAACTGTATCTGTCCTAAACAAAACCTTGAGGAGCCATAATGCACTTACATGCACCTGGGAAGGATAAACAATGTGAATCAATGCAGCATAGAGAAATAATGACACATAATTGTTGGGAGCCAGATTCACACTCAAAACATCATGAGTACAAGAGCCTTCATCCCCTCTAGACACCATAACACCTCATGATCCTTCATTTACAAATCAACATGTATAATTCTGCTTCATCTTTATAATATGGCACTTCTGCGGCAAGCATTAAATCTGGCTGTTAGGATTTCATCACACAAATTTCAGTGAGACCCACCAGAGTGTTATTTCTAATAGTAGGCCTCATACGGCATCCCTCCTCAAAGCACAAAGTTGTGCAAGCGAGCCCTTTAAAGAGGCTGACTCTTTGTTCATATAATAAAACCGTTAACTGCAAAGACAATGCAGAGCCATGCATCAGACATTAGCAGGGGATCCCCACAGACCGGAGATTTAGGCTGTCAGTCTGTCACAGTCCCACTTTCTCACACAAGTCACAGGGGCTTGCATCCAGTTAAAACTTGGCACAGCTTTGCAGAGCATACAGTGTGTGCATATACATATGTGTATGTATACTCATGTGTGTATATGAGGCCCTTGCATAAGTTTTTACGTATACCATAGGGCAGCACACACATTGTGAATCTGTCCACAAATGTCACTCTGGGAATCATCTTTTGTCACAAAGCAATCACATCTTGATAGCAGTGGTAAAGTCGAAGCCACATGCTCTCCCACAGGCTCCGGATTACAAAGAGTCCCCGTGGATCTGCTGGACATGTGAGCCATATGTCTGCCTGTGGTTGCCTGCGTTTCTCTGGCTCTCTATACATACGCAAACACACACACAGATTGTTGCCCTGCACATGTGTACACACACTCATAACACTGTAACATACGCACGCCACCATACACATCACTCACCTTTAAATGTCACACATAGGCATCTCAGCGGAGGGCTGCTATCTGGAAGTTTGGTGTCAGGTTTCTCTGTCAGTCAGGATTCTCTCTTCCTTGTGAAACAAAAGCCCAAGACTGCCATCATGGAGAGTTTGTCTGAAACGCAGAAATTAGCTTCTTTATGTTCAGGGAAAAGTGGAAAGTGAGTTTTTAAAGTGTCAATAGAGGATTAATAGCACTGATTGCTATCTCTAAACACCCAGAGAACTTGGATGGCAAGTGAAAGCCACAGTTTTAATTTGTATATTTTTCCTCAATGTCGATAACAGTGGTACAGTTTGCAGTTTGGAAAGAGTGTTCAGTCTCCCTGGCACAGTGGAGAAACCAAACCAACTGAACTGCTTGGCAGGGAGTGTGTAAATATTGTGTCTTAAAGGGGCAGAGGAAGTTGAAAGTGGTAAATGTTATTTTTCTTTCTCTGTTGGATTTTTAATGGCAGAGAGGCACCTCCACAATCATTAAACAAACATCTTGTAGTGGTTGGGGTTAGGCTAGGCTCTTGCTGCCGGCTGTGTGTGTGTGCTTCTCAAAATTCACACTTCTAAAACCTTCAACTCCAGAGTTGGTGGGTTTTGACAGAAGCTGCTGAGCACATTTCTTTCTATTACCTTTTTGTGAGCTCTGTAATTTGATTTATGAGCCCTGCACTTTGCTGCCCTCAGCCTCAAGGTCAGTGTCCTATTTAGTCACTCACACACACAAACACCAGTAAATGGTAAAGAAAAACTATCGTCTGTGCTCTTTTTAAGTCCCATTTCACAGCAGCAAGTCTTTTGGGTGTGTGGCAAGTTTGAGATGGCAGGTTGGTAGGTTGAGCAGAGTTGAGACGGCCTTGAGGGAGAGGAAAGACCGGGTTGCCTTTGATGGCTTTGAACTTCAGAGTAAGTCTGAGAGAACTGTTTGTTTGGCTCTCTTCTGGCACTCAGCGCTGTTTAGGGTTCACAAGACCATGATTACCGTGAAATGACTGCTGTGTCAGTGGACGGGTGGAAAAATGGTTGTGTGTTTCTGTCTGTCCGCCTGTTTGTCTGCGTCTCCACATGCCCATGTGTGTTCCCAGATGCCTTGTCAACTGTTCTCTGTATCTGTTTGTGTTGCATAACTTGTTTGCAGACCTTTTCTTTCTATGTATTTGTTTAGTCAGACCGACTGTCGGTGTGTTAATGGTCTGCATAGTATAACAGTATAAGAACTGTTTGTTTATATACAACACATTTGAGTGCCTGTTTAAGGCTGCCTGCTCCTCTACATTTGGCAGTGTGTAAAACATGTCTATTGCCAAATTACATAAGCAGACAGGGGAAATGGTATCCTTTACTGTATCTTAGTGATTGAGCGTAAATGAGATTTATTTCAAAACTCATGTGCCAATGATTGTTTATCAATACTGCATTACAGGTAGCTGCATGTCTGTCTCTCTGTCTATATATATGTGATTATAGCTATGTGTTTACGGCCCATGCACCCATAACCTTATAGCAGTCGCTTACTTGAGAGAAATTTGTTCAGCATGTCTGCCCGCATGTCTGTAGTCTTGTGTAGCCCACATGATAGAGTAGTTTTGAGCAAAGCATCAACAGTGTCAGGATTACATGTTTAATTCGCAGAAGTTCCACTTGTGTTTAAAATGTATGCAGAATGTTACTGTAAATGCTAGAGCTTCTACTGGCTCTGCCTGTAAGATTGAACCAATGTCTATATGATAATGTATACCTGCCAGTGGGTCACTGTAGTAGAATCTAATTCCTATACTGAGATGTTATTGGGTTGATTTCAGTAATGGTGTTTTCTATCCCCACAGGTCAGTGCTAGAGCCCCTTGCCCAGTGGGACAGTCCCATGCAGGTGAAGTTATCCTGCTGGAAGTCCGGCCTGAACACTCTGCTGGTAGAGCTGCTGCCCTGGGCCCTGCTGGCCAACCACTCCCAGTGGGACCTCTGGCTTTTCGAGGGAGAGACCATCGTACTGCAGATACCAGCCGGCAAGGTCATTGTACCACCCAACTTCAAGGTAAGGTGCCAGCTAAAGTATATGTATCCTGCAACATACAGGTTAGTAAAGGAGCAGTTAAAATCAACCCTGCTGAGGCAGATATCCTGACAAAATCTCCAAAAATGCTGGATCTTATATTTCCCATAATGCAGTTTAATGGCAACTTTCGTCAGAATTCCATGCTAGGTAAAGGCCCGTGTCTTCAAAGAGTCATGCCTTCTGTTTGTAATGTAGACCTTCTGTTATTTTCTTATATTTTAGTCTCCCTCCACAGCTACACAACAGTTTCCCAATTTAATTTGTAAAAATATATATTGAAAAACACAAAGTATCTGTTTTTAATTTTCCTATACCACTTACTCTTTTTATATAATACGTAACTACTGTTAACTGTGCTACATCAAAGGAGTCATTGCATTAATGTCAACTTTCAAATGTTTCCCATCAGGTCAAAAGTTTAGTATTGGCAAAAGTGCTGGGCCATTAAAAGTAATTCTGATTCTTAAAGACATTAATAGACTGTATACTTTCCAAATGTTCGTTCCTATATGATCTACAATGATCTTCCTTTTGCATTGAAGATACTTTGTCTTTAGATCAAGACCTGGAAGTCTGTCTTTTCGTGGCATGACAGCCTTCATTATGAAACCAGCTCTTTCCTCATTTCAGTCTCGACTAATAAGGACAAAACCTGAGATCATTCACCAGAGCTGCATTACAACAATATTCCCTGCCTAAGTCTTTATCTGCAGCCAAGCCCTGTCACCGTATACTGTAGGCACGTCTTCACACTGGCTTCTGAGATCAGAAGAAGAGGTCTGCAGATGGTTTTCCCCCTGTGGAACATAACACACACACACACACACACACACAGAGGGCTAAGCGGGAAGGCAGCATATCAAAGAACAAGCACTGATACGGTTCAGCACAAAGAAACAAAATAAAAAGTTGTCAATGTGTAATAGCCTGTGAAATAGAAACAAATAAAGCATTGTTTCCATAGCACCCTGCTTTTTATCATGGCACGATAAGTGGAGAGAAGATTGGGTCTCCGCTGCGACTCTTTCAGAGTTGATCGGTTTATGGGAGAAGGCTGGTGTTTGATCGGCATGTTTCATAATGCTGCTGAGCTGCACAGCCAGATGAACAATCAGTGTGTCACTGAAGCATCTGTGGGGCCCTTAAATTATGTTCTCCCAACAAAGCCAACAGTAATGGAAGTTATATACTCCTCAGTTCCAGGACTATTTGAAATGCTATGCAGGGAACATGGACGCTGTCAGAAACATTGTGCTGAGTTGTTGGTAATGAAGCCACGGCTGACCCTAGCATGTGACTCTTTCCAAAATGCAATCACGGACAGTCAATTTTAATAGTTACTTTTGTCTGACAATGATTTCGTTTTCCTCCACATTCTCCATCTGATTGCCTGCCATCCTCGCCCTCTCATTGTTCCTTCTCCCCCCACCTCCATGCCCTCTTGTCCCCTACCATCCAGGAAGCCTTCCAGATTGGTATCTACTGGGCCCACACTAACACTGTCCACAAGTCTACAGCACTGAAACTGGTCCATGACCTGACTTCTCCTCGATGGAAGGAGGGATCCGGCTCAGAGGTGGTTACTCTGGATGAGGAGGGATACGTAGAGGCTGACATCACCCTGGGAGCCTTCCCTGGCAAACAGAAGGTGAGGGAAACAATAGTCAGGGAAATACAAACCACTTCTCGTTGAATGTCACTGAATTGAAGTGTCTCACGCAAGGAAAGTATTGAATTCTCAGTACTAATAGCTCATGCTTTGTCGTGTATTTATTGAATTTAAATGTGATTTTCAGGTGTTTTTTTTTTTTATTGTACATCATCAGTTACTTGTTTACTCCCTAAGAAACTTAACTTAACTCTTTAATGTTGCAGATATCTTGTCCATAAGAAACTGAGTGATAAACCAAAGTGTACCTGAAAATATATTTAAAAAAACAGAAGTAAGAAAGTTTTAGGCCATGTAGTCAGTAACAAGTCACTGAATTTTACATTAAAGCTATGGTGGGTACAGTAAAAATGTTCTGTAGTACAATGCAGTATCATTTAGTTTAGTGAAAACGTTTGAGCAGAGAGAGTTTGAATTAAATTTCAAATAATATTTTTGAAAATCAATCATAGCTGACAGCTTTGTTTCCTCTGTAGCTGTGTCAGTTCTGTGTGTCGTCTGTGGTGAGACATGGCATCCAGATCCTGCAGATTGAGGACAGGACAATTCTTGTCAACAATACTCCTTACATGATACAGTACAGGCCTCTGCTGACTGACCATGCACTGGGAAACGATGACCAGGTAATGTGCACTCTGTAAATGCTCACATAAGAACGCCCTCTCCTCTCTCTGTGCACCGAATTGAGGGTTACTCTGAATCACACTCTGTTTTCAAACTACCATGCGTGCAAACATGCCATAAGTGACCCCAGTAGTGTGACTCAGAGGAAGTTTCGCAAGAGTACAGAGGATTTCTTCTTTGGCGTAATCAGAAAATGTCAACCATGTCAACTCTGGGTTACTTTTATGCATGATAAAATATGAAATGCACAAGTACACATGTATGTGTCTTTCTCTACCTTTATTTAAACATGTAAAATGACTGCTTGTGCTGGCATAGTGCTAGAACATATGAGAAGTTCCAGGCTATACAAGGCTAATATTTCATACATCACAACACCTGCCCAGTCTCTAAGTCCCCACCAGCTTAACTGTTAGCTCCGGCTCTCTATAAAACTATGAAATAGTGTAAATCCTGGGCCCATAGCTTCAATTTCTCATTGCTACTTTATAACCATAAGGCCTGTGTGTGTGTGTGTGTGTGTGTGTGTGTGTGTGTGTGTGTGTGTGTGTGTGTGTGTGTGTGTGTGTGTGTGTGTGTCTGTGTGTCTGTGTGTCTGTGTGTGTGTCTATGGCCCTGCATCATGTCTGTCCTGTCTTGCTGGAGTTTCTGAAGCTTCACACATACAGTTTATTCCCTATCCACATTACTCACATACATCCACCCCAGCACTACCACACATACACATTGCTTGCATGGAGTAAGCCGTTTTCCATCAGATCATGTTGCTTCCCCCCCCCCACCATCGTTCTCACCATGTGGCAATGGCACTTCATAGGGACATTAGACAAACACCCAGAATTGGATGCAGGTTTCCCTTCTCGCTTTCATCTGCTGCTTGTTCCCAAAAGAGAGCAACAATGTAGTGATGTCATTTAACGAGCTTTCAGATCCTCTTAAAGAAGGATGGCAGAGCTTGCCAGTTGCCACTAATTGACTGAAAAACCTTTAAAAAAAAAAAAAGAGCTTAAAAAAACTAAATAGCGGGCGATGGGCTTAACAATAACAAAGACCACAAACAAGGCTAGGAATGCCTTTCTAGTTGGTCTATTCATCATGCTTAGAGCCTAATCCCTGTAGTCCTCAACTACTCGCTGCTCACTGGCTGCTAAACCAGCACAGCAGGGCTCCTCTGCTACCAATTTAGCGCTAAGCTCAGTGGGAGAAAGAAGAGAGTACAATAACAATGTGGTTTCGCCATGTATCTTTTGTTGTAATGAGTTGCATCTTCTTTGCTTTCTGTCTTTCTTTTCTACTTGGCCTTCATGTCCCATCTCATATCCTCTTCTGACACAACTTTTGTTCACTTCCCCTCTTTTATTCTCATTTTCTCTCCTCACCTCCATTTTTCGTTTGTCTCTTGTCTCTCTTTTGCTTTTATGTTTTTCCGTCCTCATCTTCTTTTATTTTCCCTCTCTCTTCCTCTCTGCCTGCACTCTTTTCTGTTTCATTCCTCTCCTCTTTGTACCATGTCCTCTCCTCAGGCCTGTGAGATACCAGAGACAGCCATGTTCAGCCTGGCTCCCTCTGAAGAATCGTCCCTGGCCAAACCCTGCTCTGTGCCATGCTGGGACCTCCTCCAAACCAGTGTCCAGGGAAAGGTGGAGTTCCCTCTTCCGCTCAGACACATGCTCTTCAGCTTGTTTCCCAGGCCTGATGGTGGAGTTGGATCTGCAGCGTGGAGCCTCCCTGCTCCCATCCGGCCAGACTTCCCCAGGCAGAGTTTGTCTGTTCCTGGGGAATCAGACTCTGGGGGTGGCCTGAGCAGCAGGTGGGTGAAGCAGAGCATGTGTGTTTTGCTGGCTGTGACAGTCCATTTAGAGCAGGGCACAGAACCCTGGCTGGCACAGGACATAAAGCGGGGAGGTGCTATTGCTGGTCACAGCTTGTTAAATGCTGCAGATGAAGCAAAAGGAGAAATGCCCTCAACATTTCCACTGTCAGTCTCTCTGCTTGTCTTGTGCAATTGATCCCTCTCAACCCCTCTCATGTCTTTCTTTCTTTTCTTGTGTCTGTTTGGCTTAATTTTAGTCCCAGTTAAAAGCAATTCCATCATCCTGTTACCAAAGACACTGAGTACAGGGGGCATGCAGTATGTAGGGCAGTGAGCATATATTTTTTCTCTGATACATCCTTATGTTCCAGTGTTTGACTGGCCAGCTTGGCTCTCATTTACTGTTTGTAAATGTAACATGCAGCCAAACACAAATATGGATGAGTGTGTCCACGCCTGGCTTCACTTAGGGCTCTGTCCATGGATGCACCTCAGAGATTTGCAAATGGACATAGCAGTAACGTGACGTTTGACATGTTGGTGGGTGTGTGAGCTCTTATCTATGTGTGGTTAGAAGGGGTTGGGATATGAACTGTCTGTGGACAGTTTATTTATGGGCTTGTTTATATAGGTTTTTATTTGTGTTTTGCAGAGGAATAGTACTGACCTATCAGGAGCACCTTGGGGTGACATACATCATTCTGAATGAGGACCTTTCTCCTCGCATGCTGATCCACAACAAGTGTCCTATCCCACTGCTGCTAAAGGAAACTGTCAAAGGTAGGAAGGGGAAGACTGGTGTCTCCTCATTTCATCTCGTCCATTCTCCTTAATACTATTTATACTACTAGTTGTTACTATTTCCTCTCATCTTCAATAGAAACTCCAAGGACTGAGGTGTTCTGCCGTCCTCTGCCTGCTAATTGCTCCCTGCACCATGAGCTCTACCACCACTTTTCCAGTTTCCCAGAGTGCCGGCAGAAAGATATGCTGCCCACACTGCTGTTGAAAACCACCTCAGAACACAGCTCCACCGACTGGACTGACCCCATAGATATCAACTGCCCTGGCACTCAGGTAAAAACATGCATGTAGGTGTTGTAAGGCGTAAAGATGTCAGGATTTTGAGGGGGGAGGGGATGTTACACCTCAACAATATATATGCACTATATTTCCCTTTTGACTCTAAAAAGATGGTGTAGAAATATAAACATATTTTCCATCACACCTCTTCTCAGAATTGGACAGATCTGCACTTTAATCACAAATATTGTCCTCAAGCACTCTTTATGAGATCTTATTTTCTTAATTACTACTGATATACATTAAAGACCTCGTCATCGTCATCATGTTTAGCAGCACAAAGGAGAATAGTCCCGTTACACACTTGTGACAGACTTGATGTTTTCAATTTACTAATAACAGCCAGATACTTACTGATCCCCTTTGAATCTTATTTATTTATTTTTTAGCTTTATGTATGGGGGAATATAATAATCAATAATTATGAATACCTTTAGCGAAATATGTATAAAATGTGCCATTTGGTGCACAGTTTATACACATTTAGTAAACTTTTTTGCATAAAGCTTGTTCACACAGCTTTAGTTTTAAAGTGTGTGTGTGTGTGTGTGTGTGTGTGTGTGTGTGTGTGTGTGTGTGTGTGTGTGTGTGTGTGTGTAATGTTTGGTGTTGTGTCTAGCCAGCTGTAGGTTGGGGTTGAGGTAAAGGCTGTGTATCTCTGGTTACTGTGAGGTCTGAGTCTGACCTCTGTGGGAGGGGTTAGAGGTCATAGGTCGGACTTGTTATGACTGCTCAGCGAAGCATTCAGCAGGGATCTGCTTCCTTTCGTCACATGAGGGGCTGATCATTCTGAACCTGGAGTGGTGGAGGTTAAAGTCAGACACATGTATGCTCTGAAACACACACATACAAAGAACAGTGTAAAGAGTACAGAGCTGAGCTATGTATTTGTGAATGAAATTTACCTTCTTAAAGTTTATTTAATGTGAAAAAGAGCAACATGTGCAACATTCTCTATTTGTAGAGAGTATCAAGGTATGTTGATCATATCTCACCACAGATCTGTATTGTTGCTCAGGTTGTGTTCCTGCCAGGCTTTGGCTGTCTGTACATAGATGTGGAGTATGACAAAGGCACCTTGGTTCTGTCTCTGGCACCAGAGGGCAGCGTGGAGGCTGTAATTAACCAGCACAGCAGGTATGTATGCACAGGCAGTGGTTTTATAGTTGTTGTTTTATGCTCCCTACATATTTGAACCATAAGAAATCATCCGTGCATGTTGTTCTTCCTAACCTCAAGGTATCTACTCCAGTGCCTTTTTATTGTGTTCACTTCAAATTGCTTTCTGATTATTGTTAGCAGCAATGTGTGCATGCAGCAGTTGTTACAAGACTCCAAACATGGAGAAACGGGCATCGTTTTCACCACAGGAGGGCAATAAAAGCTTCATGTTGTCATGAGTGAAATTAGTACAGTAGAACATGGTGTTACAGCTTTATTCCATTACATCAACACATAGCTGCTTTGTCATTTTGGCAAAACAGGAAATTAATGTAATCACATATTAGGAAATGTAAACAAATTACATCATTCAATGATCTTTGTTAATGTGCTCTGCTGGTGGGAATATTTATAAAACATCATCAGCACAAGATGAATGAGTTTGGGTTCTCTTACAAATCATCTGAATCATAAGTTAGTTTAGGCTTATGTTTTCTTGCTAATCGACAGTATTAAACATATGACGGACTAAACGACTGCTAGATACGCATCAGTGAAAACCATTACAGTCCTTTATTTATTTCACTATATCACACTTTAACATTAATAATTTCTGTTTTGTTTCAGGTCGTCCAAGCTGTCCTTTAGAGTCCTCTTGAGTGAAGCCAGTGTGGTGTTGAGTGATGACATCACCAGTCCCTCCGGTTCTGTGGAGCTGCTGAGACTCACATTGACCAAGCTGCTCCTCAGCCTGGCTCCAGCACCCACCGCCCTGCCCCCGGAGCTGGCAGTCGACCCTGGCGTGGGCGCATCACCCATCTCCGCTCTGATGCCCGACGCCTCTCTGATCGAGGTCTACTGCTCCAGTCTGCAAGTAGACAACCAGCTGTATAACCGAGCAAGTTTCCACTTCCCCGTGCTGCTGTGCCAGGATCAGAGAGGGGGAGCCGAGCACGGGGGTCTGTGGAGCAGTGACGCGAACCCCGCTGAGTCGATTGAAGCCCTGGAGGAGTTCAAGCGCTCTTGTTTCCTGCAGCTGAGGATGGTGCTGGCTGGGGACAGATGCACTGTGGAGGAGGTTGGATTCATTCTTATGTCTTTTTAAGTTTGCATTTTCTTTGTTGCAGTAGACATTTGAATTTTATCAGCACACTTCTGCTACTAACAGCGCTGTTAGTACTACCTCTGGGACTCCTGAAATCAGATGGTATACCCTAGCAACCACCTAAACACCCAAGTTCCACCACTTCCTAACTATTTGTGATGTTCCAAATCACACTCGTTGGCCCTGCTCCTTAAAATCAGATTTTCAATGAGAACAGAGAAACTTTCCACTTGGGAAACAGGTTTTTGAGTCAAGGGGGTGTTTAAGTATCTAGCATTATGCAATACATAGCCACATAGCAACCACCTAACCAGTAACTTAGCAACATTAAACCATTAAGTTTGGCTCATGGGCAGTAATATTAATCACAAAATGTTGTGTTTTTTTTTAGTTCATTACATAACAGTCTAATACCCTGATACTGACTGCATTTTTACTCATGTCAGAAAAGACAAAATTCCTTACACACTTGAAAGCCGCCCTGCTATTAAAGACACAGGTAAATCTGTGTGTCTAAGTAAGTTTATCCCTTTTATAACAATCAGGAATCAGCAGTTATATAACGGCTCTGTGTGCTTTCTCCTCAGATCACCTTCCAGCTCCAGCCTGCCAGAGTCTACCTTGAAGACACCTTTGTTTACTACATTAAGACCCTGTTCCACACCTACATCCCTGACAGTGCCATGGCTTCAGCCTCACCCACAGCAGAGATCCAGAGGAGTAGAGAGCCTGGATCAGCCCCCATCCTCCCTGAACAGGTGCACTTTTTAATAACGTAATGTTTTTATTTAGGTTACTGATGAGGCTGGTGAGCATATGTCAAACACTAAAACTGGTAAATGTCTTCCAGGTGCTTCAGTCGGTGCAGGCGTTGGTCCACCCTGTGCGGCTGCAGAGGCTGACCATTCAGCCAGTCAACCTGTTGGTCAGCATCCACGCCTCCCTGAAGTTGTATATCGCTTCAGACCACACTCCTCTCTCCTTCTCCCTGTTTGAGAGGGGGCCACTGTGCACCACGGCCAGGCAACTGGTCCACGCTCTGGCCATGCACTATGCTGCCGGAGCCCTCTTCAGAGCTGGTAGGTAGTGGATGGAGGAAGTCACACAAACTCCTTTCGCTCTCAGATGCCTCATATTTACCTGCTGCCTCATCATTCATGCATTACAGGAAATGGTCCTTAAAGCCATCTTGTGCTTCATATATTGACACTAGACTGACAATGTTGCATGTGCTTTTTCTTTTCACAGTACAGGGACACAGATTTACAGTCTGTATGATATAGGCTCACACACGTATGCACTCAGTTTAAGCAAATATGGACAGAAGAATAGCAGGATGTGTGCTCAAGTGAGAAATTCCACAATTTATTCTCACTAAGTCTAGAGTTGAGCTTTGGAATGATTGCACCCAGGGGATCTCATTGCTTTGTGGCAGAAAGTGCAGTAAAACTGTAGAACTCCAGGAAGCAAAATCTGAATTACTGGAGGCTCAAAAAGGATTTAGATTCATTGTCATGATTTACAGTTTAATCGCAAGGTTTGACTGATTCGTGTGTGTAGGCAGTACGTTATGGCATATCAGTCTCTGAATGGCCACCAGGTCTAAATCTGACTTATCAGGCCCAATAAAGTCTCCGTACCTCTCTCCACTCTCTGCGTTGTCCTCCTGTCTCGTCAAAGCCTCCACACATGTTCTGATTTAACCCAGTCATTTCCACATCAGAAATCACCGTTCTGTACGGACACTTCCTTCCCGCTGTCTCTCGTTAGAGCCCTCATTTCTGCTCGTATTTCAACACATCACCTCACCGCGTTCTCCTCTTCCTGAGTCATCATGGAGCGAGGGGCACCGGGAAGCGGTGCATTCTGGGACTGATTAGCAGTAGGATGTACGGTTACTGCGATCACCCATACACCCACAGGCGTAAATCCCCACACACACACACACACACACACACACACACATGCAAAGACTTATGGACATGTGGATGTTAAAAGGCATATACTGTCTATGCATACGCTCCAGAGTGTGTGTGTGTGTGTGTGTGTGTGTGTGTGTGTGTGTAAAAGCATGACTCAGCCCTGTAAACATCAGCTCCTGTCAGGACTTTATGCTTTACCAAAACCACAACTGGGAGAGCATGTGAAGCAAACGACCACTAGGCCCCACTGGAGTTGGTTTCCTACCATTAGAGTCCATCACTCAAGTGCAAATTGACGGAGAATAAGAGCAGAGCGGGGTCTGGCGTCTTGAGAAATGGATATTTGATTTTTGTGATGCAATTGTCAGTGCATAAATATCAATGAGCCGTGCCATCTGAAGGGGACTCTATGGTTGAATGAGAGAGGTGAGATAGTAGGAGGCTGTAAATCTCACTGTGGCACATGTATGATTTCATGCAGGAGTGTGTATGCCTGTGCGCACGAGTGTATATGTGAATGTGTTTGAGAAGAATTCTGATTGAATTAACACACTGCTGAACATATAATTATGATGTAAGAACATTTTGTAAGTTATTCTGTAAAATGTTTAGATTGGGAGAGCCTCGCACTCTAAACTGCTTTTGGCAAGCAGAGGACAGTGAAAGTGAGTTTACTCAAGGGGCTTATATGTGGAATGATCCTTCTTAGAGCAGGTGTTCCAGATGTCTTTCTTTTTTATTCTGTTGAATACAAAACTAATTTTAGCAGTCTAAAAAATGACTGTGGGATTATACACTATGTTCTGTATGTTGTAATACCACCGCGGCTCCCTCCAAAAATAATATAGTTCAAGTTTATTTATTTAAATATTTGCTTCCCATCCAAGTTTTTCTTGTAAAGCTAAACTGAAAGAGAAAAGTCACTCCAGAAACAAACAGAAAGAAGTCTGGTTAGCAGCTCTAGCACAGAGGAGATGGAGATTGGACCTCCTACTGCCTGCTCATCATGAAAAGAAAAATGTATATACATTTCATTTATATACATTTCATTTATATACATTTCATTTATATACATTTCTGACACTGCACATGAATGAGTAGGAGCCAAATCTCCCAGCATTACACTGATTACACATGGTAGAATTACAATGATAGTGTTATTTGTCTGTCTCAGGTTGGGTGGTGGGATCTTTGGAGATCCTGGGCAGCCCCGCCAGCCTGGTGCGGAGCATCGGAAACGGCGTGTCTGACTTCTTCCGGCTGCCGTATGAGGGCCTGACCCGCGGGCCTGGAGCCTTCGTCAGCGGGGTGTCCAGAGGGACCACCTCCTTCGTCAAGCACATCTCCAAAGGTATCACAGATGTTCATAGTGTTTTTGTTCATTTTATCACACAGAAGTGTTTATCTTTTTGCACACATTTGTATTTGTGGACTAAAAATATTGTGTAAAAGCTTAATTTATATCTCACACATACATTATCTGATAAACACTGTTTGTATTCAGGTTGTCATCACACAGTAGCACAACATTTATTGAATAAACTTTGAGCTGTGTGAACAGTTTTTGGCAGAAATGGCTGACAGGACATAAATTATCTGTAAAGAAAGTCAAACTTACTTAATGTATACCAAAATATTTGTCAGTCCCCTGGTGTGCAGAGGTGTCAGAGTATCTTTAAACAAGAAACTTCATTAATCCTTCAAATAAATACATGTTGAGCATGGTGTATTTCTCTTCAGAGAATGTCCCTGTTTTAATCTTGGAATGATTCATTAATTTGAGGCACTATAATGACCTTCACCACCCGTCTCCACTTACCGGCAGCATTCATAATGTCACTGCAAACATCGAACATTGGGTCTGAACATGTCACATTTGTGTTTAGGCACGCTGACGTCCATCACCAACTTGGCGACGAGCCTGGCCAGGAACATGGACCGTCTGTCTCTGGATGAGGAGCACTACACCAGGCAGGAGGAGTGGAGACGGCAGCTACCAGAGAGCCTCGGGGACGGGCTGAGGCAGGGGCTGTCACGACTCGGCATTAGCTTGTTAGGTACGTGGACACACACATGTGTAATCATTATTTTTACATCTGAGGCTTTTGCAACATTCTTATCAGGAATACAGCAGCACTTGAGGATTTTTTTGTCAGAGACAAAGACATTTAGTTGACTTGTCCAAATCTATTCCTGGTCCTCCAGCTCACTTATTTAACCCACACTATAAGGAATCTTCTGAAGTTTCTGCAGGTTTCAACAGGTTGAATTTAAGACTTTTTAAGGCCATTATGAATGCATTTAAGACCTGTTTCATTTTCTATACTGGCAAAAAAAAGTATGAAGGATATGAAGAAGAATCGCTATTGGTTCCATGACTGTTTCGTTTTGTAGTTGTTCCAGCATGATCAGTACAGACTTTTCCCAAAAAACATTTAAAAGCATGACTGAAAAATTCAACTTTGTCCAAGTAATCCCAACTGAATTAATCTAATCAATATTTAAGACCTGTCAGAATATGTGAAGTATAATATATTTAAGACATTTTATTGTCTAAAATTCCTGTTATTGGATTTTAGACTTTAAGACCCAGTAGACACCCTGGATAACACAAAATAAGGGGTTTTAGATGAGAAATGGCATAAATGACAGAATCAGTCCATGTCAATATAATGTTGTTTTCAGTCACATGGTAGGACGTTATCCAGATATTTGGAAAACAAAATGTTGTAATCCTATCATTTGGATTCCAGCAAACATAATCACTACAAGTAATAAAACAATCCCAAAAAATACAGTTGGGTTCAAAATTAACTTTTTTTTTGTTTTATTACTTTTCATCATCAAACCCAGTATAGGACCGCTCTTCCCATACATATCACTCGATACGTATGGAAACCTGCTCTGCCCACACACATTTCATCTGCTGTCCACTGGCATTAAGTCAAAGAGGCGCACACACTGTGGTGAGCACAATTACAGAGAGCTATGAGAGCGAGCAGTGGAGACAGCACAGCAGGGACTCAATAAACACCCAGAGGGCAGTAAAACCCAAGTCTGTCTCAAATCAGACTCAAAGACACACAGAGCATATCGTCATTGAAACCAAACAGCTGCTCACAGCGCTCTGGTTTACAGTGGATTATAATTCCTGAGATGCGCTGTCGATCACAACATCTGTGTCATACAGATATTTTCTGAAGGGCAGAAGCATTTCTGAATTCCTGCGAGTCCCATTTATGATGCTGGATTCTGTTTCCCATGTCTCACTAAAGCTAGATCTCTGTGAGGGTTTGCCCCTTTTTTTCTACAAAAGAATTCTAAAAATGAATTCTGTGTCCATCCTGTATTTTGCCATTTTAAGTCTCTCATTCAGTATTTATTTAAAAGCACAATAAATAACAACAACCCTTTGCTTGTTCTTTCAGGAGCAATCGCAGGCATCGTGGACCAGCCAATGCAGAACTTCCAGAGGAACTGGGAGATGCAGAGCTCAGCTGGTAGCAAGGCCAAAGGGGTCATCTCTGGAGTGGGGAAAGGCATTGTGGGGGTTTTCACCAAGCCCATCGGAGGAGCAGCTGAACTGGTGTCCCAGACTGGATACGGTGAGTTCAGGACAGTTAAGGAGAACGACATGCTGAATGAATTCAGCATGTGTTTTGCTTTTGGGGCTGTTTCAGAAGCTGTGTTGCAGGGCTTTTTGTTGGGGGGTAAATTAAGTGCTGGTCATTACAGCGTGATTAATTTTGTTTAATATAATAGCGTCCTTACTTGTCCTGTAATTCACAAACACACAAAATACAGGGAAATCAAAGCATAATTAGACCATAATTCTTAGACATGACTAATCCCTTTTGGATACCAACTGAACTTGTAGGATCATTGAAAGCTAATAGCTTTTTTATGTTGTCATGTCTGGCAACAAGCTCCATCGTTTTGTAGGGAAACATTACATTGAAATGGTTTTGTTAATTTAACCTAAAGCCATTTAAATTACATTTGCAAAAAAATGAAAAATGTAGCCTGTAGAGCCCATTATCACTGCCACACAGCCATAAACTGAAGTGTAAAGAGAGATTTTGGCCGAGCTGCAAGGTCTCAAGTTTAACACAACTCAACAAACAGACCTTATGTACAACTTTCCAGGGAGCCTTAGGCAACAATATTCTTATAAACACATATATGAATTAAAGTTGGTGTGTCAGGAAAATCATAAATCCATCAGTGGATTGACAATCTCTCCCTTTCTCTCCTCTTGGCTTCAGCCAGAAGCCAAGTGTTTATTAGGCCGGGCCTTCAGTAGTGCAGGACCCAGGAGAGAACTGCCGAAAGACCCCCTCACACACACACACACACACACACACACACACACCTAATCACACATGCACAAACACTTTAGGCAGTTAAGGTCTTTGGAGTTAGTTTGTGTTTTATTCAGGGTAGAAGATAGGGGTGGGGGGGTGAGGAGTGGTGTGTGTTGGCGCTAACGGGTCTTGGCTACAGCACATAAACTACCAACGAGGCTAACAGCTCCGCGTAAGAGCAATGAGTCCCTGGGGTCTGACTTAAACACAAACTTATGCATATGCATGTAATCCCACATGGATGCTCATACACCAGCATACACACACACACACACACACACACACACACACACACACGCGACCAGCATACACACACACAATCTGCTAGTAATCAATTCAGATCAACTGCATTGATTTGTGTCATAATTCATTCACACTCCATCCTGTTTTATGAAACACATTGATGTACCTACACACACACAAACACACACACACACACACACACACACACACACACACACACACACACACACACACACACACACACACACACACTCAGAGTGCAGCAGCATTGAGTACCACTGCAGTGACATCATTAATGGATCTTGCTGTGTTCTTTATGGCTCTGTTTTAACTACTTGATGACTTCACTGGCCCGCGGCTGCTGCTTCTGCTGACAGCTCGAGTGGGATGAAGGAAAACTGACCACACGCACACGGGTTATGAACTCACTGTGACATGTACACCCAGAGTCATCCTAATCATGTACTTCAGAGAATGAAGTGTACAATTGTAGTTATAAGCTCGTTTGCTTCGCCTGGAAAGTGGACGAGATGATGCGGTGGTGACAAAAAGCTGCAGTCAAGTCGGACAGTTTCCAGTAGCCTTCCAAGAATATACAGGAAATCACAGAAATGTTTACAACCATGTTCGAATATATAAATAAACTTTATTATCATCTTGTCAACAGATTAAACCTTCATTGCTCAACATGAGACATGAAACAGCTGCAATCTAGAGTTAAATATTAAAATCAAAGAAAATTTGGAAAACATGCTGTTTGTTTGTCAAAACTAAGAGCCAATCAGCTCTTTGATCCGCTGACAGCCAGGCGTTTCCCATCATGCCCTTGGTCTTGCAGTCGATGGAGAGCCACTGTGGCCGCCTAGATCTCCTGAAGTTAGCGTTGCCCATGTGTGCGCAATGTCAGAGCAAGTCTGCATGAAGTCGGACACAAATATATAACCAGCATGCATTGTGCGCCGATCAATTGTGCACAGCCCCGGCTCACCTCGGACAGGCTTAAGGCCACCCTCACACACTAACAAACTTATTTATCCATCAAATCTATCAGCTTGCAGTAAAATTTTGGAGAATGGCACCAGTCTGTAAATGCATGTACATAACTGACAACAAACACATCTGTCTTTGTTTGTCTAACAGGGATCCTTCATGGAGCAGGACTGTGGCAGCTTCCTAAACAACTGTACCTGCCCACAGAGGAGAAGTCGGCCCAGGCCCCAAACAGCCACCTTAAATATGTCTGGTATGACCCCGGAGCCATTCCTTCCTCCCGCAGGCTCCTCGTTTACTTTTGTCCAGCTATTCGTTAGAAGTGGGACATGTGTTCTCGCCCTTTGCTTTTCTTGGACTCTCTCCAGGATCTGCTGTTCTTTCTCTCCCCCTTACCTCTCATCATTTTTGCTGTCTTGTTTAAAAAAAAAAAGAAAAAAAAAAAACCTTGGAGGGTTCATTACCCACTTTCCACCAAAAAAAAGAGTCTGGAAAGATGTTTGACCTTGATCCCACACATGGTAGCCAGCCTGCCCTCCCTTGTTCTCATCGAGCCATGTTAAAAGGTTTTTATAAGCACTCTGCCAAATCCGCCAGCTAGAAATTGTTCTTGTTGTTTAACTGTGAGTCTATCCAGAGATGTTTCCCAGTGCCATCAGATGGAGGAGGAACACCTTCCTTTGTGTGCTGCTAGAATGGTTTGGAGGTTGAGAGACTCGGTTTACAAAGGTCGCATGTTGCGCCAAGCAGAAGGTTACCTATGGGTCCTGCGTTGTAAAAATATGGCTCCAAGTGCGGGCCGCATCGACGGCTCTGCATCAGATCTGAGTGTTTCAAAGATTCCAGTGGAACACTTAATATTATCATAAAAATTTATAAGAGGCCTCCGTCTCCAGAAGGTTATCAGGAGCTGTAGAAAAAAAGCATTTATGGCATTTTATAATGAATTTTCCGCAATTTAGTTCGGTTTCCATGGCTATCAAACATTTACTTCTAATAGCAGTCAGTGTTGACTGTCAACTGCCATGAGGAAAAAGGCCAAATTTTAGATACAATATTTCTTTAGGACATTCCACTTTAGTTGTCATCACCCGAGGGGTTAGCAGTATGTTGTACTAATGTTAGAGGAAGATGAAAATATATGAACGCTGAGATAATGCTCCCCTGTGGTTTTATTCATGCTGCATTGCAGTCAAACTGGTTTCCATCAGGCGTCCATCAATTATTTTTACTACTACAGGTAGCCCAGACACTTGAGGGGTCAGGCTGTTTGAGCAGAGTAACACTAAACAGAACCAAAGTGTCCCTACTGTGGCTGCTTCAACATCTGCTCTGCAATTTGAACACCTGCCTTCCAAAGTAAACACACTGTCAGAGAAACATGACTGAAGACTTCAGTTCCTGCACACACATTCTCTATCGAACCAGTGCGTAATAGAAACCACACAGAAAACACGCAGAAATGTAAATTACAGGATGTATGGAGACACGTATGGTCACTTGTTTGTGTGTGTTGAGGTGAGTTGGGCACTTTGTGTGGTCTTGTGTTTATAGGGGATGTGTGTGTATGTATGTATATCTGAAGTTAGGAACCATTATGTGTATACACGTAATCCATGAACGCAGGGGAAGCAATGTGATTGTTGGCTATCGTACATATGTGGGGCGGCTGTGGTGCAGAGGCAGAGTGGGTCGTCCCCTAATTGGAAGGTTGTTGGTTCGATCCCCGGCCCCTGGTGCCACATGTCGAAGTATCCTTGAGCAAGATACTGAACCCCGAATTGCTCCCGATGCCGTGCATCGGTGTGTGAATGTGTATAAAGGAGTTAGTTTCTGTTCGATGGGCTTTACCATCACTAAGTGAATGTGTGTGAAAGGGCGAATGTGCCAGGTAGCTTTGAGTGGTCGGAAGACTAGAAAGGGGCTATACAAGTACAGGTCAAAAAATAAAATTACAAAGGCCTTATTTTTAATATTTGACTATGTAAAATATTATTTTAAATAAATATTGCTGTGTGTCTGTGTGTGTGTCAAAACTTGTTTATAACGTACATCCCTTTCTGGTTGCACCACAGGAAGATGCTCCAGTCTCTGGGGCGGCCAGAGCTCCACATGGCCCTGGAGGTGACCATTGTGAGTGGTTCAGGCCAGGAGCATGCAGGCTGTCTGCTCCTTACCTCCGAGGTGCTGTTTGTGGTCAGTCTCAGTGAGGACACCCAGCAGCAGGCCTTCCCCATCACAGAGGTAAGTGTTTGTAGTCAGGAAGTAAAAGGAAAAAACAGCTGCTGTAACACTCAAATGAACCTTTCTGTAGCTGTGTCGCAGAACAGTGAAGTGAATGTGAAACCTGGTGTCCTCTGTAGGTGGAGTGTCAGCAGGAACCAGGACAGCAGGGCCAGCTCACCCTCACCTTACAGCAACAGACGGTAACAAACGACGCAGAGGTGAGACTGAAAGGAGCTGTACGGGGGTCACATGGTGCAAAATAATCAGAGAGGAATTATAGTGTTGATTTTATGCGCTGCATTTACAGGCTGGCTGTCAATATGTGTCATTTTTATTGTGAAGGCCGAGAGGAAGGCAGCACCCGAGTCTGATTTCAGAGGAATGCATGTTGACTGAGCACTTCAGCAGTATTTGTGCATATTTCCACAGTGATGTGTTTAACCATGTCACCAAAAAAGGGCCAAGGCAGTGCTTTTAGACAGTCCAGGTAGCCTATTGCTGTTCTTGTAATTTGTTTTCTTTTACAGTGTTTGTGCAGCAGAATCCTTAATACCAAACAACCCCACAACTCATGACCTCTAGGTGACGCTGTAATAATGAAGTTACCTCAAACCGCTTTGCCTACAGTTAAAATTCTTTCATTTCTCAAGTCATCTGCATCTGGTCTTTTCCTCAGACTTTCAAATGTTCTGACTTTTCACAACCTAATTGGAAAGTGTACAGATTTCCTATGATTCCCAATTGTTGCTTCAGTAATAAGCAACCATGAACCGACAGTAACCTATGACCTCGGCTGATCACATAAAATTATTCTTACTAATTCTACCTATGTTGAAGATGAATTTAGCTCCTGTAGTGTTTGGTTGGCATGACAACATACTTTCACAAAACATTCCATCATGTGTCCTTGATGGCATATGATTGGACACCACCTGCAGCAGATTTAACTTCATTAGGACCAGTGTGCTGGTAATCATCCGCCTGTCCTCCCTCAGGGTGACGGTGTCCGTGAGCGTCTGTCAGAGCAGCAGTATCGACGGCTGGTGGATTACGTGATGCGAGCCTCCCAGTTTCTCTCCCCCTCCGCTGCCTCTCTCCAGCTGCAGCCCCCAGTGACACTGGCCGAGCCACCGCCCTCTGTCACCAAGTCTTACCGCTACCTGGTGGATCCCGCCTTCGCCAAGGTGTTTGTCAGCAAGTTCACCATGGTGAAGAATAAGGCCTTACGCATTGGATTCCACTAACACACGAAATAGATCAGAACTTTCGTTCCAGTTTAAATTAAGCCTTAAACTATGAATACACTTTATTTTGGCTTTGAAAACATAACTACCCATTTATGCAATGCTGTTGAGGTAAAGTAAGTCCACGTTGTCTATGCCTTAGGGATGAAGTTGTCTTTAAAAGATATTTTTTACTGTTATAAACTCATCACATAGCCACAGAGAGAATTAGAGACAGTTTTAATCATAGAAACACGTGTAAGTTCTGACATTTCAATGGGTACATACTGTAATGAACACTAAAACAAATAGTTGTCAACTTAAACCTTCAACGGTGTGTTCTTTCAACTTTAAATCAGGGCTCATTCAGTCAGAGTGAAACCTCAGTGTTGCAGATAGAAATACACAGCTAACACTCAGATCTGCTGCATTTCTATCAAAACAGCCTGTAATGTTTCACTCTGCAGAGTAAGCTCATGGTGTTTACATTCTCCATGTAGTGACTGTTTCATGCCAATGTTAAGTGCAATATTATATACATGTTGATGGATGCTAGAGATACCAGCTGTCAGCCAAAATGTTTTTATAGATGATGTAACATACTCGTTTGACAATAACACTGTTCTTTGTAACTTGTCGATGCCAACCATGTTGTTTTTGTTGCCTTTTATATTGTTGTACCACTGAGCTCTAAGTCTAAGTCTAATGCCTTTAATGTATGTAAATGGATAATATATTAATAGACATTTTAATAAAAACATTAAAATTTATGTTGTTTGTTACACAGGGTTTAAGAAAGTATTCTTACATCATACGTAAACCCAGCCTCAAACTTCTACCTCGTCAACCAGATATCAGTAGCAGCTCTGCTCTCGGTTTTCAGTCCTCGTGCTCCGATAACGCCGTCAGTCATCCTCATCTGTTTGTGCTGCATGAAGTCACTTCTTACACTATAGTTTCACTTCATGTTGCAGGCTCTCACACCCCCTGCAGTAACACAATATAGTCATTGATGTTAGAGAGACAAAGTAACTACTAACTTTGTGTGTTTACATCTTATTTCACTCACTGTTGCACTGTTTACTCTCCATCCTGGAGGAGCGACGTGCGGGCTGCTGCCGGCTGTGTTTACTGCCTGCTGACCTCACAGTGCAGTCAGAGGAGGAGTCTGGAGAATGACAGTGTCTCAACATATTGATGACGGCTGTTTTCACAGAGAATATCTACAGTACAACTGTGTGGACCATATCTTTGTTTTTTGTCATACACAAACATTTTTGACTTTTATCACATTTCTGTCTCTGAGCAACACAGAGGTACTAATGCCTGCTTTTATAATTAGGAGGCTAGACTATAGTAACGCTGTCCTTTCTGGTCTACCAAAGAATGCAATAAACCAGCTTCAATTAATTTCACATTCTGCTGCAGGAGTGCTGACCAAGACCAAAAGGAGAGCGCACACATTACGCCTGTTCTTACACCTGTACCTGTTTGTTTTTAAAGCACAAAATGGCTTTGTGCTAGACTACTCTGAGAACCAGGAGCACCCCTCAGATGGTTAGCTGTTCCATTGCGCTCCAACCAATGGAGCTGAAAATATAAATATTTTTAAATGTAAATTAAAAACTTTAGGTAGTGATTTATAAGTTTGTAATTAACAAATAATTGCTATGAAGTGTATCATTTATTTATTATAATCAAGTTATTTTGTGTAGTATTTTTTTATTGCTATCTTATTATCTTAACTACTCCTATTTTTTGTTAGTTTAGATATATTTAAGGTGAGACATTAGTTGAGAATTACAGGTAAGATCACTTTTCTTGTTGTTTTGGCATGCATTGGTTTCTAAATGTTATAGCAATCTGTTTTGTAAAAGCACCTTAAATTGCAGTTTATTTGTTTCAAAGGTTTTTCAATTGATTGATACGTGTCCGCTGAGCTCGTCTCTCCCATGCAGGAATCAGATGATCTCCATCTGTGTTCCTGACAGTATTTCTCCTCTATAGCATCCCATTAAAACACAATTTGCACTATGCTTCAGTTCCATTTGTCCTCATTCACTTTGGGCTGTTACTAACTCCTGCGTTAGCATCGCGCCTCATTTACACATCCACGCAATGTGGGCTCCTCCTGCACAGAACATTGACACTTAATGGACAGGCAGAAGTGGCTGTTTTGGCCAGAGTTCTACATAATGAGACAGATTTGAAATGTGGAGGGGGTCAGTTTGACAATGCTTTGGCTTCGCCTGCCAGGTAATATCACAGCCTTGGACATTTAGCTTGGATTTTACCGTGGGAACGGCTAAATGTCATTTCGGTGTTATGGTTTCCTGCATTTAGTCTGTCTAGTAGCAGCGAGTAGTCAAAAGTGCTGGATGTGGGAGTTTTACTGAGCCCTGGGAGACTAGGGTAAGAGTGTGTGTGTGTTAGTGTGTGTGTACCTGAGGCTGTGGAGAACGAGGCTTCCAGCTGACTCTGTCTCCTCAGCAGCACCTCCTCTCTCTTCAGAGCTGCCATGTACTTGGAGTAGGACCACGACAACTGAGGGAACATTTCCAGAAATCCAGTCAAATCTAACATGATTAGAAAAACGGTTCAATTAGAGGATCGAGTTTCTCTTTTATAGGCTGCGGTTGGAACTGATGAGGCTTTGTTTGGACTTCATGCAGTAATTGAGTTTATCTTCATCACTGCAGTTCCTATTTTAATACATTGTGCTCTCAGATAGTCATCAAAGGAAATCATTTAATTTGGTTTGGCTCCCTTTATGTGATACATTTTACACAAACATCTTCAGATCTACATTCATGTTTCCCCATTACGAACATCAGACTGCTCCTCACCGGCTGCGTAGGAGTCAGCAGCACTCTGCTCTGTGTCCTCGACTGCTTTTTTCCACTTCTTTGCTCTTGTTCTTCTTCCACCTCATCTTCATCATCTGTCTCTTCCTCCTCCCTAAAACTGGACTCTGGCCTCTCCACGTCTTCCTGTACAAAAGAGGTCAGACTGAATAGTTTGTTTTCACCACCCATGATCCTTTATTCCTTCAGTACTGACTTTTTCCTTACCTGAGTTCTCCTCCTCTCGTCCTTTTCCTCCTCCTTTCTCCTCTGTCTCCGCACTCTGGCTGTGTGTTTTATTCGTTTCTCCTTCAGTAGAGGAAGGAGTTGCTCCTCTTGGACGCTGCTGCTCAGCTCTTGAAACTCAGGCCAAAACTTCAGCAATTCACTGAACACAGACATCTGAATAGATAGAGACAAAGCACACACATGCAGCCAGCATACTGGACGTAATGCACGCACGCGCGCACACACGCGTACACGCAAACACGCACACACACGCACGCGCACACACACACACACACACACACACACACACACACACACACACACACACACACACACACACACACACACACACACACACACACACACACACACACACACACACACACACACACACACACACACACACACACACACACTACCTGTGCCTCTCTAAAGATGTAAGGGCCCAGCTCTTGGCGTTTCTCCAGAATGTGCTGGGCCTGTTCAGGAGGGATGTCTATCTGCAGGGCGGGGGGCATGGATGAGTCGATGAAACAGTTAATGATGGTGGAGATCTTCTGCTGGATGGTGGCTTCGTCACTGTGGGAATGACACAGGTCCTGCATACAGGAAGAGAAAATAAATGTGTAGTAGGAACTATTTCTAAGCTTCCACTCCTGCTGAAATGTTTGTAATATCCCTGGAATTGACAATCTGGGTGTATTCCAGATATGAAAAGGGGATTTTTACCTTGAGATAAGACAGACAACAACAATCATTTTCTCATTATAAGCAATAAGATCTTACATGGACACACCATTTTTTGTTATTCCACATAAGAGATTTCTGTATTTGTTTTTCTCTGCGCTCTTCTCACTGTTTGGAAGTGGACGGGGTTTTCTTAGAAAAAGGTGACGTCGCGTACTCCTATGCACCAGTCATGATTTAGCGACATTTCAGTCAAAATCTTGTGTGGTTGTGTGCGTTCCAGGCCACTGTCATATCTGATAAAATCAGAGTTTAAGAAAACTTTAACTTTATTGTCTTATTCAGTTGTGAATATGTAATGTCATTGATACATACCTTTAGATAAGATTATTAATTTACAGTATATAGGAATTCCTTTACAGTAACATAAGAATAAAGTGTATAAGAAGTAAATGCTAACACTAGTGCTTAATAGAATAACAATAATACACGTAGTAAAATAAATCAAACTAAAATAAACCCAAATAAAGTAAGCCAATGAGATATAGAAAGTAACAGTATTATTGCACATGATATTGAAAAACTAATAATGAGAACTGAAACCAAGTTTTCAGGGGGTTTAAGGTTAAGTGTAAAGATATCAACCGTGAACAGCAGATTGTAATACCATCACAATGTGTCTTACTCTTAGAGATCCTGTGTCCAACTGGAAGTTTTAATGAGGTAGAAGGAGGAGATGACTTTTTATGGGTTTTAATGTGGATCATCAGATCCACAGAGTTCCAAGCAGAGCATTTTTATATATGATTTAATACATGTGTGGAGGGCATCTTTAACTCCTGGACAACATCTTACTTCACTAAAAACTCCACTGTATGTGCACTGGAGGTTTTAAGTTTACAAAAACATACGTACTGAACCAGGATTGGCTTCCAAACTAGTTGTGATGCCACAGAAACGTGTGTTAAAGTGAGATTTAAGTTCAGAAATGTTTCTCCTTCAACAGATGAATGTGGAAAAAAACCAACACAGTTTATAAATGGAGGGGGACTTAGAGTATTTCGTATATTACTTACTATTTCTTTCCATAATTAATAGTGGAATGGCATACAACAAAGATCTTGTTGCAGGTACAAATTGTAACCCACTGGCACATCAGCCTCTTTTACCTTATATCTCTGCACCTCCAGCCAGAAGAGTACATCATTTTCTAGGAAGTCTCCCTTCAGAGAAACAAAGTGCTGAAACTGTGTACAAGTGACAGGGTTGAGTAGGATCCGTCGAAACAGCAGGATCTCTTTGGAGGAACTCATCCACAAGCCCTCGGCCTGCAGGGACACACCACAGTGGAGTGTTGGGTTTTTAAGAACACAGCTAGTTTAAGTTTATTTTAAGAGTAAAAAATTCCTTAAGGGATAAATAAAATACAGATAATAACCTACTTGTGTGTAGGTGTGTACATTAGAACAAAACATTTGTAGCAGCAGAAGATACAGTACGATGTGCTCCTGAACAACAGCAGAAAATATGATCTGTGACCTCTGAGCTACAGTCTTAGCTCACAGAAAACTGAGATAATGATACTCCTTTATTCAGAAAACCCTCTCTTTGCCAATGATGAGATAATGATCATAAAGATGAGAGTTACAATCATGTATAACAACTCCTTCCTGTAATCATCCTGCTTAAAATGTTCATGTTTTATATCTGCGCTCTGCTGTGGAGCTGAGATGAGAGGAGGGGAACGGAGCTGTATGGAAAACACTCCAAACACTATTAAAAGAAGGTTAGTAATGCTGATGCTTTAATCTTATTTATCCTGGATCCAATTTGGGAAAACCAACCACAAGGCCAAAATGGTGTTTGACAAAGCCAGTGCTTGAAGCCAAGTCATGAACTAAATCACACATGCTTTCAGGCCAGGAAATGCCTTATTTCTCTCCATTCAAAATATCCAGCTTCCCCAGAGGGTTTCTCCCTACCTTCCCGGCTTCTCTCCTCGTTCTGCGTCGACGGTAGACGTGCTGTGAGAGCCTGTCTGCTGCTTGGGGCTACCACACACAGAAACACAGAGAGAGAGAGAGAGAGAGAGAGAGAGGGGTCAACAGTCAGAAACTGAGTAAACTAGGTTTAACAGAGACACTGAACACCTCTCGAACCTCTCTGCTCTGCACTCTGCTGCTCTTTGTCACTGGCAGTAACTAAAGCTCTCTGTTGCCTTTTCCCTTTAACCTTTCCTCAGTATTTATTTCCTCTGATCTTATTCCTCCAGTCTCCTCATAGAGAGAACTTTACCTCTCTGATATCCTCTTGTCTCCCACCCCCAGCCTCTTCCGTCATCCTCTTCACCTGTTCCTCTACTCATCTCCTCCTCCAGCGTGTAATGCTAAACTACATCTACCTCTCATTACTTAATGAGAGGATCCGTGTGACCAAACATCGTAAACTTGATAACATAATGAGGCAGAGCAGCGGAATCTGCGGTTTATGTGTTACCACCTGATGAGGCAACCTGAGAGAGCGACGGGACGGTGACAGTGTTTAGTGGTTTCTCACAGAGCCACTAATGTGCGTCTGACTTCTTATCTCTCTCCGCTCTCAAGGCCATTATACAGCAGGTATCAAATGCTGTTTCAGTATGCCAAGTACAACCCATACAAGTATTAGGGTGCTACAATAATTACATTATCGTATCATTATCATATATGTATGATATATAAATGATATGTAATCACTGCTTGTCACAAAATAAAAAAATATAACATACCCTTTTAGCAAACATGATGCCAGAATAAACAGTATGGTTTTTTTCAAATCAAAACAACATAATTAATCCCATGTCAAATATCCTATTTAATAATTGGCCATGTGTTATGTATATAAGGGTTGAAAATAGTTATGAAGTAGCAAAAGCTTTTATTTAAGGACCTAAACTAGCTGGAATACATCAAAACCTCACGGTCATTTTTTTTAAATCGTCAAATAGTTTGAATGCTTTTTCAAACTGGATTGACGGCAGCATATATCCTAATGTTGACAAGCTCTAGGTGAATTATATTATTGATGACTGATTAAACACCGTTGCAGAAGTTTCTCAGCATCCACTGCTGACACCATCACGGAAGCCTATTAGTTAACTGGCTGTGTGTTGATAATGACTAAAGCAGACACAACAGAAAGATACTGTTTTTGTACATGTTGTCTTTTAAACGTTGGTTGGAAAAAGTTGAACTGTTTTCAAATGTAGGTTGAACAGTTTTGTGTTAAGCCTTTACCAGATCTACACATGTAGCCACTAACCAGACAGCCTTGAACATGTATACATGTTACACTACATTGAGTTTAAAAAACACTGACCTCTGGAAACAGCAATTTCATGTCTGGTTGTGTACAAACAACGTTTCTATAGTGTCCTTTAAGGACTTTATTAACTATCTGAAGGAATAGTTTGGCATTTGGGGAAATACTATTACTTGCCGTCTTGCTGAGAGTTAGAGGAGGAGATTGATACCACTCCCCAGCCTGTACATCAGTCATAAGGCCACAGCCAGCAACCAGTCAGGATATCTTAGATCATCTTAAAGACTGGAAACAGCTAGGCTGGCTCTGTCCAAAGGTGATAAAATATGTGTGCCAGCACCTCTAAAGCTCACTAATTAACACATTATATCTTGTTTGTGCAATCTATACAAAAACCCAAAGTGTAAGTACTGGGACTATTTCTTGGCTGGGGCTAGTAACTTCCTACAGTCTCTGCTGGTTTCCTGGCAACTGCTCAGAGCCAAGGAATAGTCCTGCATATATAACCCCCCATAAAGCCTCAACTTGTCCTTTTTTTAACTTTGGGTTTGATACAGATTACAAAAATGAGATATCACGTGTTAATTAGTGAGCTTTAGAGATGCCGGTAGACAGATTTTGTCATCTTTGGATAGAGTTAGGCAAGCTGATTCACCCTTTTCCAGTCTTTATGCTAAGCTAACTGGCTGCTGGCTGTGGCTTTATGTTTAATAAGATAAGATAAGATATTCCTTTATTTATCCCCCTTAGGAGAAATTCAGGTTGACACAGCAGCAATAGGGCAAAATAGTGCAAAAACAGAGAAAGAATATTACAATAAAAATATTACTAATATTATTAATATTAGAAGATATAAAACTATAAATTAAAGTATATACACTATGCATTGTTCAAGTAGGATATGGAGTGCAAAATATGAGCAAAAAATTAAACTTGAGTAAAACCAAAAAACTAAAACTAAACTAAAACTACTAAACGACTAAAGTGGAAATTAAATATAAATAGTGCAAAAGGCTTGTGTGTTGTAGGTAAGAGTTTTAAACCAGTCTTAGTCTGCGGGGGTTGGAGGTACTGGGTGCTGTGGCATTGTGGAGTCTGATGGCTGATGGTACAAACAAGCCTCCAAACCACTTCGAGGCTCGGGGCTGGGTCAGTCTGTAGCTGAACGTGCTCCTGAGCTGCCTGAGCTCAGTGAAGAGAGGATGACAGGGGTTGTCCATGGTGGCTTTCAGCTTCCCTTTCATCCTCTTTTCAGTCACAGCCTCCACACTGACCAGCTCCATCCCCACCACCGAGCTGGCCTTCCTCACCAGCTTCCTAAGCTTGTTGGCACCCCCAGTGCCGATGCCTCCGCCCCACCAGACCACCGTAAAGAAGAGGACACTGGCTACTACAGACTGGTAGAACATCCGTAGTAGCCGAGTGCACACGTTGAATGACCTGAGCCTCCTCAGAAAGAACAGCCTGCTCTGACCTTTCCTGTAGAGGGCCTCAGTGTGATGCGTCCAGTCCAGTTTATTGTTGAGTTTCACCCCCAGGAACTTGTAGTTGTCCATCATGGATACATGAGAGTGGTATCAATGGCCTTATCTAACTCTCAGCAAGAATGAGGCTATTTCCCAAAATTTATGTGCTGTAACTCATTTCTGTTCTGAGACAAACAATTAGTTGTACTAGTGCTAAGAATCAGGATGCTCACCTTTGGTTGGTGTTTCTGTCGCTCTGTGAACTCTGCTGTGGACAGGAACAGAGGCAACCATTTTTTCTCAATGTGACTCCTCACGACGTCTTGGATCTCCACAATGACTGGGTTTGAGAGACATTCTATCTTCAGACGCTCCAGCCCACCTGCCAGACGTAATATCTACACACACACACACACACACACACACACACACACACACACACACACACACACACACACACACACACACACACACACACACACACACACACACACACACACACACACAGAAAAAGACGCAAGCAAGACGCAATCAAAGAAACTGTAGAGGCAGATGGTTGCACGTGTGTTCATGTGTTTGATATGGATGCTAAAGATGACTGAGTGTACATGTCTGTAGATTTCTATAAAACAACATGAAGAACATATGAGGAGGTGGACAACCTCAGAAGAAAAGTGCCCACAGTGGGGAACCCGAATGAAGACTCTTGCTGTGCTCGTCATCATTCCCACAATCCCTCTGTTCTCTTCATCTCCCCTGTCTGCTTTCTGTCTTAATACATGGATCTGGCCATGTCTCCCTATTTATATCTCGCTTTATATTTTCTCTCGTCTCATTTTGCACGCACACAGGCATGCATGCACACATACACTCAAACACAGGCTTCAGAAATGAGAACCAGTCGTGGCATTGGAGTGGGAGTCAGTAGATGAAAGGAGGCCAATCTGTGACTGGATGACTGAGTGATTGAAAGAGCGAAGGGCCAAAGCAGTAAAGCTGTCAGTCTCTCTACATCGCTCACGCAGACAAGAACCAACGCTGAGATGCAAGAGCGGCAGCCAGACCCAATCCTACAGAGTTAGAAGCACTAGAATTGGCATCCTCATTCAAATGCAGTTATGATCATTATTTTGATGGTAGTTATGAGATGAGGATGACAAATGACAAAAGTCATGCACCAGAGTTGAAGTCATGTCAACAAGTACACTGTAAGTCTCTCTCTTAACCCTGTGCGCTGTAAAGCTGCAGTCGGTAACATTTAATAGATAAGTATAATAGAGAGATAACTTTTAGTCATTATGGTGAAACTTTCACTATATCCTGACAGTAGTACATGAGACAGATAATCTGTGGAAAAAATCTGGTTCCTCCATGTGCTCCTAATGGCATTTGCAAAATCAATTCAAATGAACACATTTGGAAGTCATGTCGATGAGGGGTGCTTGAGTTTATCTGACAGAGCTGTGGGTGTACGACACGGCACAGAACCGGCGTCCTATAGCAAATATAAAATAATACTCTTTTCTGTGACAGTATAATAAATACAACATAGCAACCATCTCCGGTGTCCCAAAGGCAAAAATCAGGCTCACCACACATTGTCCCATCTACTCATTCTAACTCTACACAGCGTGCCCTCCTGCAGTAATCCTAGAATCCAGAAACCTAATCTCAGACTATAAATGTCAGGAGAGATTTCATCCTTCTGTCATTGTTACTGTAGCTGATCTTCTTTGTCTTTCTAGATTCAAACCACTCTCTTCTCTTCTTCTTGCTTTAATTCTAACCATGTCCTCTCATCCCCTGTTTCCCACCAACACCCTGCTGTCAGAGCTGTCAGCATGAAATCTGAAGGATGCCAAACAAGGGAGTTGGGAAATTGTGTGAGAGCCGCAGCAGCCTCTCTTTATCAGATCTGGATGTTGAGCCTCAGCTGGAGATCACATCCCAGTCTTGCGTTTGTCATGGCATGTGCACCATGTTTCTGCCCCTGTCTCTCTAATGCATTCCCAGGAAGTTGACAATAATTCAATTTCAGTGGAGTTGTGACTGTAACAAAATTGGTACATTTGCAGATAAAACTCAACATATTGTTATTTCTTAAACTGTGTGTTGTGACGTACATCATTCTGTTGTTCTGTCGTGGCGGGGCTGTCAGAGCCAAAAAAGTACTTCCTGTTGAGGTATTTGGTTGCAATATGAGACGACCTCTCCTGTCTGACAACTCTGTCCTTCTGAGACGTCCTCCTGTACTGCTCCAGATCCAACCAGCACATCAGATGGATACTGAACAGAAACACACAGGTTCAGAACAACCATGCTATTTCTGCATACATTTCAGTGCATTGTACACATCCTGCTGACAGTGCACTTTCTGCACATTTTCATGCGGCCTTCACTTGTGCAAGTCAGCCACAGTCTGATGTTGTAAATCTATTGTATATACATATTTAAAGTTGGGGACATAAACGTAAACAAAGGACAGAAGTCTGTGGTTTACAGCTCACCTGGCGTCCTGATTCTGTAGGAAGGACATAAAGTGCCCGATCTCATGGCGATGACGAAGTAAGGAACCCAGACGGTAACCTCTGTAATTTGGAGACACTCTGGACCAAGAGTCAGGTGTCTGGGGGCCCTTTAAGAGGGGAGTAGAAAGTGTAAAAGGAGAGGGAAATAGCATGGACCCACATTGCTCCACCTGCAGAAGAGATACAGCAACAGGAGGGAAATAAGGGAATAAGTGACAGAGATGGAGTAGGAAAGAGAAAAATAAAGTGTGGTATAAAACTCTTTTCCACATCACATCATACCTAATACTGCCTCTTAGATGTACTAAAGTCACGGTAAAGCACACAGTCACATGGATCATTTCTTCTATATAACAGCAGTATGACACCGTTGTAAATAGCACGCTCATGCCAAGTAATATAGTCTTGGAACAGTAGATAACATCTTGTTACTAAGCAATACACAAATACTGGAAAGAGGCCCTTTTCACATGAATGTTTACATTATGCTCACAGGTGTGTGTTTATTGGCTATTAACTGAGCACCAACATTTTATAAATCAGTGGAATTTGTGGATGCTGGCTGACCTGTTTCAGTCGGCGCTCCGATTCTTCGTACAGACTCTGGAGTTCCCTGTACTCCTGACTGTCAATGCAGCGCACCTCTTCCTGCACACACACCTAGACGCATACACACATACACATAAAGCTAATTAGAGCTGCAACTATTAGTTGATTCATCCATTTTTTCATTTTTGGAAGCAATTATGATCTTTTTATGGTCTTGCATTACATACACTTGGATACTTGCGGGTCTTGGCTTGTTGGTTGGTCAAAACAAGACATTTATTGACATCACCTTGTACTCTAAGACATTGTGGTGGGCATTTTTCACATGTTTTATAGACCAAACAATCGAAACTGTTGCAGCCCTATAGTCAATCATGCACAGAATAACTAATAAGTCCAATCAATTTGATATTTACAATATTCATACATGCACCAACATAAACATGCATTTTTGTTGAAAAACCTCTTTTTTTCAGTGGGGTCAGATGTCTGTGTGTTGCACATCATTTCAGCAGGGAAAATGCTTATTAAAATGAGAATCCACTTGAAGGACAATTTCTCTAATCAGTAGACCTGTGTCCGCTAACTTTTAGACTTAAAGGATATCTATTTCCTCCAGATAAAAGTGAAAGTAAATTCAACTGTGGATGTACTGTGGTCACCTTCTGGAAGGACTCTTTGTCCCTGCTGACCAGCAGTGTCCACGGCTCCAGCAGGATATTTAGTGTGTGTTCCTCAACCTTGTCAAACAGCTCCTCAAAAGCAGGCATCATTCGGTCGTACACCTCCCTTCTGATCTCCTCATCAACACCAATGCTCCTCCTGGCAGAGCTGAACAGATAGGTGGAGTAAAGGAGCTGAGAAGAGAAGAGAAGGTCATAAAAATGTCATCACTTCAGAAACATTTCTCCTCAAAACCACCATCACTTCCATCATCACCATTGTTCAGTGCTCTCATACACAATATTCACTATCTCTCATCACCGCTGCCATCACACCACATAAATGTCACTCATTTAACCCTCTTGGCCACGGCACTATGGAAAGATCATCTAAATGTCATTCCTTTAGTGAACTAAAGGTTAACTGAAGGAAAATTGATTTCACTGTGAGGTATTCTGGACCGGCCAGCTCAGCTTTCCTCCCTAGTCCAGCTGTAGTCAGACAGGGTGGTTCTGGGTGACTGGACTGGCGCAGAGCTGGGGGGGGTCTGACTCACTTGTTTTTATGGGCATTTAAATCTCTCCACTTAGTGAGGGTTAAAGAGGGCAGCGAGGAGAACAGCAGTGGCAGGCCAAGAGAGCACGCAAACAAGAGCAGGTGTGTGTGTGTGTGTGTGTGTGTGTGATAAAAGGGAGGGCAACATAAATATACATATATAATAAAAGATATAATTATATACTATAATTATACTCAATCACTGTTGCCATTTAATGACTTTTTATTACTGGTTGTTTTTTTGTTCTCTGGCACTTTAATCTATGGTGATTCATGATTTTTCCTGGCATCTTTTCTACAGGAGACCTCTATCTCTGGATATTGCATTCCTCTGAAGCGTCTTAAATTAAATTTTAAATTAACTATAACCTATTTTTCCACAGAAATCATGACTTACACAAAAGTACCTATTTTATTGCTTGAAATTATTTTGATGTTGCACAGTTGGCCTTGGAACCAAAATTTAAATTAAAATCCTTAAATCTGGAAGAATGTTTGCTATTATTTGGAAAAAGGCTAATTAAGTTCTCCTAAGAGGAGTGTTTTCTGACAGAAAGAAAAATGCAAAAAAATCTGTTAAGCCAGACTAGACTCAACTCCAAGTGCAAACATGTTATCAAATGTAAGATAGAGAAAATACTTTATGGATTATTGCTTTGAATACAAAAAATGCTTCCTTCTCCTCCTGATATTATTGATTTGCTTATCCTTCTAAATTGCAGGGTTAGTGACTGTTAAATAGTTGACATCAGTTTTAGTTTATATGTCATACAGTATGGGGAATGTACATACTGTGTTTAAACCAGATGGCACAGAATGGCTTCTTAGAAGTCGGTGGGAGATGAATGTAGAATGAGGAACCTCAAATCTAGCAGAACAACTTTGGTTGTGAACTTATGTATGTATTTATATATGTATTTATGTACCTGTGCCTCTCTCTGTACTCTATAGGGGTCCAGTCCATCCTGATAGAACAGCTCATGGTAGTGCTGCAGGTCAGTCCAAAAGTTAACTGCATTCTCCCACAGCTGAAACAATAATGGACTGTTTATTACATATAATTTAAAAAACAAACACTTAAGGTTTTATTATTCCACATTATGATAATAATTAGATTTAAATGTGCAATCATGAATAAAGGACCAGTGTGTAGAATTCAGTTGCAGATTGTAACCATTTAAATACAGCTCAGCCTTCCAAGCATACAGGAGAAACTATGGTGGCCCCAAAACTTGCAGATAATGCAAAAGGCACTGTCTAGAGCCAGTGTTTGGTTTGTCCATTCCTGGCTACTGTGGAAACATGGTATCCATCTGTAGATAAAAACAGCTTATTCAATGGTAACGAAAACTCAATGATTCTTATTTTCAGGTGATTATACACTAATGAAACCATATCTATGAATATTATATTCCATTTCTGCCAATAGATCCTCCTAAATGTTACACACTGGACCTTTAAATGTGATGGACTATACAGAAAGAAGTGCTAACAATCCAGTCGCTGCTATTCCACCTTGTTTCCAGATTGTTCACAGAAGTTTGTTAAGTATAAGCCGGCACATGAGTCAACACAAAGAGCCTGAAACATCTTTTCCACTCCTCTGCTGCCCAGCATCTGACTTTTGCTAGAATATAACTGATGAGATAAGAAGAAAACACAATTAATTCAATCAACACAACAATTTATAAAAAGAAAAATAACATAAAACTAGGGCTGGAACTTATGATTATTTTCATTATTGCTGATTCATTGTTTAGTCACTACAATGTGCACCAATACTGAAAAACGCCCATCACAATTTCATAGTGCCCAAGATGATGATTGCTTATTTTTTCCAAAAAACAGTCCAAAATCTCAAATTGTAATCATATAAAAGAAAGGAACAGAGGTAGCGCCACATATGTCGGGGCTGGGTCCTTGCTGCAGCGGTCATGGGTTCTTTGCTACATGTCATCCCCCCCTCTCTTTACTCCCTTTCCTGTCTGTCTTCAGCTGTCCTATCTAATAAAGGAAAAGCCCAGCCCCAGCCAAAAAATATTTTTAAAAAAGAAAGAAACAGAGAAATGTAATCCTCAGAGGAGAAGCTGGAAACAAATGTTTGGCATTTTTGTTTTATAAATGTAAAATATCTGAAGATCTATCCATTAATCAACAAACTGATGAATCCACCAATTGTTTCAGCTCTACGTAAAATGAAGGGCAACAAACATTCTTCAGAGGAAAGGACAATTAACTGCATGCCAGGTAGGGTTCCCACCTACTGCCACTGACAGCACAACCCAGACAGTAAGAACTACATTGTCTGTGTTGTTGCTTCAGTGTTGTGCTGGGAGCTATGACCAAAGATTTGTATTAGGGTATTTTATAAGATTCTGGTGGTTTCACATAAAATACTCAAAGTATTCAAGCAGATATATCTCAATGTTCTGTTGCAAAAGGAAGAAACAAATTAGTTTAAAACTGTCATGCACCAAGTGGTATCAGATCCTAATGCTCCTACCTGTGTGTGCACAGTATGGGGGGTCTTAGGCAGGCAGCTGTCAGGGCAGAGGGGAGGCAGGGTCATAGAGCCATGTATGCCTGATAGAGGGCTATCACACCACTTTGTCCACTGCCCTAGATGAGGGGAGTCATCACGGTCTTCCTGAACACTCTGGGACGTCCAGAACCGAGGAGCCCTGTGGGGGAAGTGGAGAAAGAATTACTAAAGAAATGTATACAAAAACATTATAATTGTAATCAGATTAGCAAAATGTAAATAACTATGAACAGCTAAGATTACACTTGAAAAAATGTGTAATTAGATAGTTACATTGTCATTGATGACTTGGGTTGTAACTAATAACTAATCAGTGTTTAACAGTGTTTTAATGATGATCTATGGATTGAGTTTTTATTCCTTTCTTTAATTTATTACAGTTGTAGTTTGTGCCAGTATTGTTTTTGTAAGGCTAATTTGATTTGAACTGTAAATGGTGAATATGTAAAATGACAACGAATATTATTTTTTTAGATGTTTATGAGAGAACAAATAATATTTGTGGAACTCAATTTTCTGTGGCTGTGCTGAATTACAAAAAATGTCATGTAAGTAACTTTAGTAACTGACTAAATTTGAAAGTAATCTGACCCAAACTCTGGTCATATGCATAGACACAAAAAAATATTAATAAACATTGCATACACAAATACAGCCTTAACATCAGGTAACTATACTGTGAATTGTGAATATCACCAATAGTAGAGCAGAGACTCCGTGAGGAAGGGCTGAACTGAGCACAGTTTCTCCTCTGTCCAGCAGGGGGAGGTAGTCAGTCCCAGTCTGGAGAGGAGCTCCACATTTAGACTTCTCTGGCTGCTGCTCAGCAGGTACCAGCTCCTTATTAGGACTAAATACCTGATCAAAATACCACATTACATCACATCTGATACTTCTATTAGATGTATCAATACATTTTTGTATCGACAGTAAAAAGACCATGTTTAGTTCACCAGAAAAACAAAAAGTGTGTTTCATCATGATGTAATGTTTACCTGTTCTTGCGCTCTCTGTTCTGTGTAGCCTTCAGTCTCTCTATATCGATCCAGAGACTAAGCAGTTTCTCTCCTGGCGTCCCTCGCAAAAACTCCTTGAACCCATCCAAGCCTAGTCTGTTGCCATGGCAACAGTTACCATGGCAACAAATATCAAGGGCATTTTCCTGGTCTGTGCCCCTACTCCCCACCTTCCCATTCTTCGTAAACCATTGTGTCTTTTCTTCCACTCCACTCCCCCTCTTGCCTTCTTGAACTTTCTCTTTCTTCCCCTCCAATCTTTCTCTGTCCCCATCAGCATGCTGGTAGACTCTACATTCACAGAATCTGTCTGTGCTAGTACAATTTGTCTGGTCTCCTGGCTTGCTGAAACAGTCAGAAGTGTTTGCCTGGCTCTGACTATCCATCACGTTCAGTGCATTGTTAAGCACCTGTTCAACCACTTCAGCAGCCAAGTACTCCAGCTGTAGTTCAGAAGACTCATAATTCTGGATCCTGGACTCTCTTAGATGTGGCTCCTCTGAGCTGCCAGCTGATGGCGCTGTGACGTAGGGGCTCATCTGAGTGTGTGAGCTCTGGAGTTCTTGGGTTTTCTCACATTTAAGTTTAGAGAAGGAAGATGAGGAGGACAAAGAGTAATGGGTACATGGTTGCTCAGACAAGCTGGAGAAACATCTGTGTGATTCACTGCATTTTGTGTTGATAGGTTGCTTTTGGCCAAACGGTAGACATGTAACATTATGTATCTTCACAGACCCTGAACAGGAAGGAAAGATAGAACATGAGGATCCTTATCTTCAGCATGCACACATGTGTACACATACAGTACATGTGATAAACATACCAGTGTATACCTTGTTTTGCTGAAATGTTGTTTTGAGATTGTGAGCATGTTAGGACCTTTAATGAGTTATGTTCCTTGTCAAATTGGGAGGAAAAACGCAGTTGTGGGGCTGACAGGGTGGTTCGACCTGAGCTGCCTTTCCTCCTCTGGATACAGAGGTTTCGGTCCCACTGGAACAACAGCTTGGCCAGTCTGAGAATGACCAAAAAAATTATTATTTGATGATGAATTGAATTTACAAACTTGGCTATTGTTATTTTTCTATCACTGCTTCTATGTGTACATTAGTAAGTTAGTCTGAGTCATCTGATCTGTACAGGGATGTGGCCCTAAGGCTTCACGCAATATGCATAAGGAATGAGGTAGACTAAAGCAGAGGAGGAAGTATAGGGCAACAGGCAACAAATACAATGATTTCAAGAAGCTACACAATAACCAGTGTACTGCATTATACTAAGGGGTTAACACGTATTCTTTGAAATGATGTGTGCTAAAATCGCATCTGATGAAGAAAATCATCTTTAAAATCAAGGTTAGTAAAAAAAGAATTGAGTAAAACTTAACACTAAGTTTAGTAATAATGTAAAATATGTTACAGTAATAATTAATTACAGTACAGTAACAGTAAAAAGATATAAATCAGTAGGTCCAAAAACAAATCTCCCAGCATTTATAGTACTTGTATTCACTGTAGCAATCGCTTCGAAGGAAAAAGGGCAATCTTTCTTTCATGATCCACTGAATTCCTTGCTCTCTGTCCAGGAACTGCAAAGGTCAGAGAGATAGCTTTAACACATTAACCGTCTAGGACTACAGTATAGATTTCTGCTCATCTTCAAAACCAGATCTAAACATTGCTTTCCACATAAAAGGAACTATTCAGTACTTACACAGACAGGGTAACGATTGTCTACTAGAGGGGTTCTGGCAAGGGCTGTGGGGTCACCAGTAAGGAGTGCTTTGCTGCAGCGTAGGATTGATTTGATTCTACTGGAGACAAACTCAGCTGCCCCACTCACCACCTCAAACAGCCCAGTCTCCTGGTTGTACAGCAGAGATTCTGGGAAAGACTGGAAAAGGTCTAAGGTTATACGAAGGGTGTAAGAGTTTTGTAAAAAATTTGCTACAACTATACAATACATTAGAACTAGTTTACCGGAAGACTTAAGAAATCGTTGAAGTAGTGAGCCAATACATAATCAGAGGCCAAAGTGCTCTCCTGCATGGAGACAAAGAAGACAAACATTACCCTAAGGACCATCCACAGAAAGAGGCAGTTTAGAAATTCTGATAAACCCAAAGATTAGAAGTTATGAAATGTCAACTTTTACTTACGAAATTGTCAGCAGTAAGAGGTGAAAACTCTTCACAAAGAAAGTAAAACAAAAAACGTACATTACCAAATCAACATAAGTTACAAAAATTCAAAAAAGTAAACTGAAGTTTCTCAAAGTACTGCTCTTACCTGTTGAAATTGCTCCACACATTGTTCACTTTAAAAATACAAATCTGTACAGTATTTTCAAACTGGCTGCCCAGAAAGTCGAGTGAGGCAGTCACATTTGAAGATTCGGCCAGCCACAAACCTCTCAGTGTAATTACAGACACAGTGCAGGTTGCTATGGAAGTGGACTCATTTTCAAAACACAAGGGGCGGTAAAAGTTTAACTAGAGAAAACCAGAAAAAAGCAGGTACAAGTTTCTCTTTCTTCTAGCTGTTTGAGACCCCAAAACAAGTTCATTCTAAAATATACACAGAATTTACATTCCTGTTGGTATCTAAGATCACTTACATGCAATACAAAAAGTCAAATGAGAGAATGACATTGTTGTTGCAGTTAAGACAATGTAAGGTCACTTACACTAGATGGCGCCAAACACTGACAAATGATTTCATACAGGTCACAATTAAGACAAAAACAAAATTTTGAAAAATGAGAAACACATGTAAAAAAATCAAGTTTATTTTAAAACTGCTCTGAAAACACATTGGTAAAAGTTGAAAATCTCAAATTCCAAAAAGTATGTACAATTGATCGATGCGAATGGAAAAGTACATCAACAGCAAAATTCAATCATTGTACTGCTGGTGAGACTTCCTTCACATTCATAATTAAAAACACACAAGTAAGAACTGTGTTGAAAAAAGGGGTGAAATACAGTACATAGACAGGCACAAAGACACATTGATAAGTACAGAAGCTGCTCTCATGTACTGGCTTCAAATCAGTTTCCTTGTTGCTAAGCCTCATATTCGCCATTAAGCAGAAAAAAGTAACTTTGGCATAGCAAACAGGAATGGAGTTCACTTTCTGCTCATAGTCTCCTAACGTTTCGCTTGCTTTGAGCGCTTCCTGGAAGAAGTATGTCCTTCTTGCGTCGGCCTACAGACTGGCTGCCACACTCTCTAGAGCCGTGGAAAGCACACAGACAGGCTGTGCAAAACTGGAAACCACAGTCAGCTCTGCTGCACACACCTTCCCCTTTCACTGAGTGACACCTTGCAGGATGCTGACACCGAGGGCAAGGCTTGAGGCACTCATCGTTGAAGAGGGTTTTGGCAACCTGAAAGAAAAAAAATACAAATTTGAGTAAATGTTTTATGTGACCCTCCCTGAGCAGTTCCTTCAGTCAAGTAAATTAGAAACCTCATTGACCCTCAACTGAACAGTAATCATCATTTGAAACTAATATTTAATAAATCCAAATATTACATATAATCTACTTAAGGAAATCCACTCATTTTAAAACTCACTTCTAGGAATTTGTCCCGTTTGCTGCTGCTGCCTGAGTGTAAGGCACTGTGCTGTAAAGGGGTTAAAGTGCTATTTCCTGACTGCGGGGTGCAGTAGCTGGAGGTCCTAGACTGGGCCTGAACAGTCTTAAGGGCTGACCTCTTAAGCAGAGCGAGTCTAGTCTCTGCATCAGGGACATGGACAGCACCACCAAGCTGTAAGAAAACAGCACAAAGTTGAATGGTTATGTCAGCCAGTAGTCACAGTTAGTTATATACACACATTGACAAACTGGAGGACAGTGAAACAATCATTCAAACGTTTCTTTACACTGGACATAAAACTGCTGTTGTACTGGTCACTGAGATGAATTTTGTTTACACTGCTGACCACACAGCCTACCTCAAGAGAAGCCTCCAGTTCACTCAGGTGGCTTCTTCTCTTAAAACTAGCTCGCTTGTCTTGTTGGATGATTTTATTCCAGCTCTTGCACACCTGACCACATCTGCAAAAAAACACAAAAATGCATGCATTAGACCAGTGTTTTCAGCACTCATTGCCCCACCTGATGTCTTGAGTAATAAACATCAACAAAAGCCTAAAAGTTTCAGATAAAAATGTCTACAAATTGCATCGGTTACATATCTTGATCGTTTACTAGCTTAAATTTAGATATCAGACTAGTCTAATGTACCACACTTTGGTCTAAGCTAAGCATCCATGATATGCTGTATGAATTCTACAGGATCATGTACAGTTAATATGATAATTTATTCATATCTTAATGCTCCTGTCACAAGTAATCATTATCAGTTTAATTAATGACAAATTAAACTAGGAATCAAGCTACTTGACCTTCGAGAAATAAGGCAGGTGTGCAGTTATATAGTAGATGCAACCAAAATATTGAAGTAAATTAGATTTCTCCTCACCTGTAGATGCTCTCAGAGGTCAGGTGGCTGAGTATGACAGCCAGGATGTGCCTGAGGTTCCTCTTATTCAGCTCTGTAAGTATGTCCACCTTCCCCAGGCCCATCTTCCTGCCGATCAGCCCTGCCAATGGCATGGTGGTCCTGAACATCACTGGGGTCTCAGTCAGTGATGCTGTGGACTTCAGCTGCTCCTTCAGACTTGGACTTTGGCCGACAAACATCTGGGCTTTCTGCTGGCACATAGCATGAACTAGCTGCAAAGCTGGAGTCAGAGAGAGATTGACTGGGGTTGTCCTGAGAGGAGTTACATCTGGGTTGGCAGGAGCTGTGCTAAAAGGTGTCACATTTTCTGGCTTTGTTGTAGCTGCTCTTAGTGGGGTGGTATAGTCTTGTTTTGCAGAGGCCAAACTATCAGAGGCCATGCCATTACCACATTTAACAGAAAGGACGCTGCGAGGGGTGGCACTGTCATCGAAAACCTCATCATCTTTAGAACGGCTGTGGCACTGATGAAGATGCCTTCTTTCTGTTGGGTCTTCCTCAGACTGGGAGCCCCCTTCTTTAAGTGTAGAAAGCCTGTGCTGACGCTGCAAACGGGAGCGCCGTTTTGCCTCTGCCAGATTTGGGGTTTCACACTTTCCTCTGGAGGCAGAGAGCAGCAGTTCCTGGAATGAGCCATCATGGTCCACCGAGGAGTCTTGAGATTTATCAAGGGTCAGGGAACTGAAACCGCTGTCTTCAGACACAGACCTGTTCCAGGATTAGAAGGGGGTTAACACATGCATGTTTTCTGATTAATATAGAATAATGTCAAAATGTGTCAAAAGAAGCACATACCTGAAGTATTTGGGTGTGTGTGTGGTTGATGGTGTGCACAAGACACTTGAGCTGTCATATGGGTTATTTGCCCCAGCGGTGATTGGTGATTGAGAGTTTTCCTTTGATGAGGTAGGCAGGAATTTGTTAAAGCACAGAGTCTCAATATTATTTTGATCAGAGGCAGAAATGCGTTCACTGAAATCTGCATCTGAGAGTGAAACTCTTCTCTCAAAACTGGAAAGGCAACCAGAGTTGAGTTTACCATCTTCAAGAGTAGATGTCCTCACCTGCGTGAAGAGGAGACGGCGTTTTCTACCAGACAGTGGCAGATCCTGCTCCAGTTTTAAAGTGCTTGAAGCCAAAGCCCCGGTCACAGTGTCTAAAGAGTCAAACGATGCACTGAGCCAGTGTTCAGACCTGACACTGATGGAGGATTCAGTCTTTCTGGTGCATGGTGATCTTGTGTTGCCAATTTTGATAGCTGGGCTGGGTCTGCACATTAGAAGCCTATGTCGCAATGAGGAATCTCTTTTGGGAGTTTCACACCAGCTAACCGCTGATGGCCCCTGCATTCCCCTGGAGTCCTTGCGGGAAAAGCCGACTGGTTCTCTGGTCCTCTCCTTAGGTGTGACAGAAAGCCTGAGGTTCTCTTTAGGTGTTTCATTAAATTCTACTGGAGACAAAGACCTACAACTGTCAACTCTACTGATGCTCTGTGGGCTGTGGAATAAACCCGAGTATCCACTGTCAGAGCACTCATCATAACAGTGCTGGCCTTTGCAGCTGGCAGGGTAGACATTTGATTCAGGAGTGCACTGCATTTTCGTCCTCCTCCGTGCACCCAAACAGTATTCACCAAGTGAGGAGGATGTCAAACGACCTGCAGACAACAAAAAGTAGTAAGTAAAACTACTCAAGGACAACTGAGGAGCGTAAATGGTGCCTGTCTGGGTGGGAAATTAGCAACATGCAAATATTACTGTCTCTGGTAGATTTCAGACAAATGAAAAGATACTGGTTTACTATAAAGTGGCTAGTGAATTTGAATATGCGAGCTGCTGGTAGATGTTCACGTTGAAAGTTATTTCCCACTCTAATGGAAACTACTTTATTCAAACAAACAAAAGTGATACTAGTCAAACTCTAGGGACAAATTACACAAGAGAAAAACGCAAAACTAGCTTAAATGTTGTTTGTTTACGCAATTTTGTTGCCATGTTGGACTCACTTTGTGATAAGAGATAAGCCAAGTGATGAAGAGTCGTCCTCACTGTTTGTACTGTGGGTTGCAGTTTGTCACAGAGTCAGCTGGCTCATCAGCGTTGCTACGAGAGCGCGTGTTGTCCATTTAAATCCCCCGTCGCGTGCTGTGCCGCTCTAAAGTGAGCTATAACCGCCAAAACGAACAACCGACCCCGACAGACAGAGGACAGACAGAGGACAGACAGACAGAGGGCCCCTAGGATTTATACCACAGTCGACACGGTGCTCTGCCTCTCTGAGACCATTTTATTCCCAGTTAAGTTACTTTACACCGGTTAACGGATGAAAAACAGCGGGACTAAAGGGCAGGAATGACCGTTACAATGCACAAGAGCACACTTATCTATGGTTACCTGAATTTAACACTAAAGTAAACCCAAAAGTGTCAAAGTTACATACAAACCCAACGTATTGTCCCTCAGGTCATCGTTGTTAGAGCAATTAGCGTGATGTGAACACACCTGGGTTAATTACCGAGGTAACTGTTGTATAGGGGGGTTGATATCGAGCTAAAAATCTGACAATATATTAACGTTACAAGTGTCTGTGTAATGTCACCTACTTTGATAAATGTAACGTTAACCAATGACACACACACACACACACACACACACACACACACACACACACACACACACACACACACACACACACACACTCTCTAACTGTTAGCTAATATTAAAGAGCTGTTAAATTCGTTTTGCTGATTCATTTCATCCCCCAGCAATGAGGATTGAGGTACGGTTGGAGCCAAATTAATGTTACACACTAACTTACATTCAAATTGTGGCAAATTGACGACATATCACCGTAGCTACGTTAGCTCCCTACAACCACAGCCACTGCTAGGTGCTAGGTGGTGGTTTGACAAATATACCGTTAGTTGTGCCGTAAATTGCAATAAAAAAGCAACACAATATTTAGCATCAAACATAGAATTACAACAAAAAGACTTACTTATAGATAAAACTGTGCTAACGTTAAAGTAAAGGCCGTGGCCTCTGCCTGCAATGTTGTCTCCTCAGTTTCTTACACCCCTCGTCGATGTTTCTGTTTGCTACATGTTCATCCTACATCAACTACCAGCCACGTTTTCAAATTTGGAGCCCAGCGATCACTGCGTCACGTGCTTCCGCTTTGGCGTGCAGCTCCTTTCCGTCTGTGGTTACCATAGTAACAAACCCCGCTTTGCAGATGAGAGTTGTGCCAAACAGCAGCAGGTAAAGTTACTTCATTTTATTTTAATAGCATTAAGTAAAGTTAAGAGCATCTTTGAGTCTTCCTAAACCTAAATTCGGTCTCGTCTTAACGTCAATTCCTACATTTCATCACATTCTGTTGAGCTAACGCTATCTAAATTAACAATAACGTTGGTTTAGCTGACTAACGTAACATTACAGTAAGCTAACGAAAGTTATTTAACGTTAACTATGAAGCTATCATTCAGAGCTAACTAACGTGACTGCCTTTAACAAATACACATTGTTTGACATAATAAGTGAGTAAACTGAAATTCTTCCTAGGCATGAGTGCAGATGCAGTTTTCCCACTTCTGAACCAGTCCACCACCGTTGACTATAGCGGGAAGGTCCCCGTGGAGCACCTGGACTATGATTACATTGAAAAATGCACAAATGTAAAATACCTGGAGAAGATCTTGAGAGTACTGAGGTAAAAGCCACATAACCGAGCTTGAGACATGAGGAGCCAGGGTTGGTTTTGTATGTTCATGAGCTCTCAATACAGTAAAATCTAAATCGAAAATAGAAAAATGGGTAATAGAGCAAAACACAACAGTATGATAAACTTGCATGAAAAGATTGCTAGGAATGTGGGCTTTTAGAAAGTCATACTTTTTCTTTGTGTAAAGGTCTGGTGACGAGGGCATTTATCCTCATCTAATCAAGTTCTGTGAGAGTCACTTGGAGAAACTGGACCCTAGGAGCCGAGCTCTCAGGAAGGAAAACCCTGTGGCCACGGCAGCAAGCCTCCCTAAAGATGAGTGGAGCCAAATTGTTGATGAGTTAAAGGTATGCTACTCATTGTATAGTAGTTTTTTTTTTAACAATCCTGCTTAATACCATCTCTCTTTTTATATGGCAGTTTCTGAAAATTAGTAGTAAACATTTTAATATTAAATACTTTGTTCTTCACAGATGTGGCAAGAAGAAACCAAAAAGACTGAGACTTCACTAAAACAGCATTCAGTGTTTGATGATGTAGTGAAAGAAAATGTGCTACCCATAAGAGGTTCCAATTGCTCCGTTCCACTTACTCAGGTAAACGACCTCCAACGATGTACGTAACTATATACATTTATACTGTAGATGCAGGCAAAATGCTCAAATGAAGTTTCATGTCATCACAGACTTCAGTTCCAAAAGAAAAGAGGAATTCTTCAAAACATACTCTCCCACGTGATTATCGAGAATGGGACAAGTGAGTCATTTTGTCTCTACATTTGTCTATTATATTCAGAAGAAAGAACACACTGTTATAGCAGCTGCAGGCACTGCACATAAAAGGTTCCACGCGTTTTACTTTGTAAAAGGCTTTAGCTAATCTTCTTTCATTATAATGATCCACAATTAAACAGTTGATGCTGTTTTAGAGCATCATTTTGCATCTTCCTTCATCCAAATGTATTTTACTCTATTTCAAGGTTTGATGTGGAAAAAGAATGTGAAAGAATCGACGTAAATGTGGACAAAAAGGATCTACCCATCATTATAAACACAGGACACCCTAACATCAAGACTAAAGTGGATGCTTCATGTAACGTATTATGTGTTATGCATCTCAGATTTATTTTGTAGTCATTGTGTAGCATTTTGTATACTTAGGTTGTGTGGGTATGTGTCTGAAATGTGTGGTCTCTACAATACAAATAGTGCTGACACAACAGGAGAAGCTCCTTCTGGCAAACCGTGAAAAGGACAAAGGCAATGAAGCTTTCCGGGCAAACGATTATGAGGAGGCAGTTGCATACTATTCCAGGTCAGGCTCTTAAACCAACTCATTTATTATAGAGAGCATTTACATCTCTTAAGGGGATTATATTATGTTGCCTGGCATTTAATTAGCCTTCTGTCATTCATTGAAGTCTGATTTCATTTCCATTTACTGTACCTCTAAGTGTTTGTCCATTAACCTCATTATAAATAAAGGTCTGTTTTATTTTTGGCCTTCCATTACAGGAGCCTTTCCATTATACCAACCGTCGCTGCATACAACAACAGAGCCCAGGCAGAGATCAACCTCAAGCACTGGCACAATGCCATGGGAGACTGCCAGAGGGTGCTCGAGCTGGAACCAGGCAATATGAAAGGTGCTTTAATTTCGTTTTTTGTACAGTCGCACTTACGACGATGCATATAGGCAGAAATATGATTATAATGTAGGCATAATTGTATGTTGCCACTACCTCAAAAAGTTACTTTTTTGCAACTTTCTAGCACTTTAGTTACAGTATCATAGTAGTGGTATGTAATGTACTGTGTGTGATTTATTTTGCATCTTCAGCCCTGCTCCGGCGTGCTACTGTTTATCATCACATGGGCAACTTCCAAATGGCTGCTGAAGACTTGAGGATGGTGCTTAGGGAAGAGCCGCAGAATGCTGCAGCCACTGTAAGTATACAGAAGCACTGAGGCATTTTTATTGCATGCCAGTAGCCTTATTGTCCAGTAGGTGTCACTGTATTTGTGTGCAATCAGGCACTTAAAAACAGATCTCAGCTGCTGCAAAGTATTAATAAAATCATATGTAGTCATTATTGTCGATAGAGAGTGATGTAGCTTCTTCAGTTGTTCTGTGTTAGATGATTAGCACAGGATGTGTTTTTCTTTTGGTTTTATATGGTTATTTGAGGACATTGTTTATATGTCCTTTAATTGTGTATAAGGGATTTCAATATACTGTAGGAGAAGATGTCTCTTTTACATTGGCACACAAGCCAGTCGTAGCTCAGAGGTATATGGATCATTGTGGTATCAGTAGGTGTGCCACTTTTTTCTTTTCTCACCTCCTACTGTTCACAAATTCTAATGTGTGAATTATTTATGGTTTAGAAACTTCTGTCTTCAACTGAGAAGAAGATGAAGGAACATCCAGAGCAGCAACGCAAAGGCAAGAAAATCCTCATCCAAGAGGTAGATGAGGAAGATGACAACAGCTACAATGAGACGAAAACAGAACTGGCTGGTGAGAGTGTTTGAACACCTCTATAATCAATACCTATATTCATGATTCACAGACACAGTGACTACAAACAAGCCAGTGACCATTTATAATTCCCTGAATCCATCTAGAAATCTATCTGTGATCAGTGTAAATTAAGGTAATGTTCTCTTAGCTATAATTAACACAGCATGGACAGTTGAATTGAATTGTTTTTTTGAAGAAAGGTTCCAGCTTTTTAAATTAGCATTAGTTATGCGTTGTGTATAAAGCGGCATTTCAAAGTTATTATTGTAACAAAGCAGTTCATTGAGTAACGAGCTCTTATTTACAAATTAAAAACGAACAACCAAACAAAGGACCTAATGTAATAGATCTACAGTATAGCTCTGTGTTGGGTAAAAAAATTACTTAATTTGCTTAGCTTTACAGTAGAGTCTGATCTATACATTATATATGCAGATTTGTCACATAAATACTGGTGTGGATACACACTTTATGTCAACTTCTTTGATGTCGTTTAGAAACAGTGTCATCATTACAAAGATTTTCCACCAAAGAGAACTGTGGTTCCAACTGTTAAATGTCCCGCTCTGAACACATCTTATTTATAACCAATTTTAAAAGATCTCTATTAAAGGTCCAGTGTGTAACATTTAGGAGGATCTTTTGTCAGAAATGGAATATAATATTCATAGGTATGTTTTCATCAGTGTATAATCACCTAAAAATAAGAGTTGTCATGTTTTTGTTACTTCCGAATGAGCCGCTATTATCTGCAGACGTTGACGTCTTCCGTGGAGGCCACCGTGTTCAACTGCCATGTTTCTACAGTCCAGAGTGGACAAACCAAAACTGACTGTAGATCAGGCCATACATGTTTTTTGCGCATCTCATAATCACTTGAAAGTAAGAATTATTGTGTTTTTGGGGGGGCCATCCCTCTCCCTCTACGCATAATGTCAAAAATATAGTTTAATCCAGCCCGCAAGATTATTACTATTTTTATGTTCTTTCATATCAATTTAAACTCCCCCTTTAATTACAATTAAAATAAAAATAGAATTATATTTTGAAATATTTTTAATTTGGCACCAAATAATGGTCAAAGGGGCCTACAAATGTGTGCTAGTATTCAATAACAAGAAAGCAAGTTTTGGGCCTTTTGTTTATTGGCTGCAAACAACAAAGATGATATGTATAGAAACTACTGTTTGCATTTTTTTTATGTATGATGTAATGTAAATATATTTCAGAATATTGCGCTTTATTGTAGTACTTGAACGGTGAAGTTGCCCTCTTATGAGATGCCAATGCCAGCAGTGGCCCCAAGCCAATTTGAGTTTGAGACCTCTGCCGTAGAATGAGCCATTTTTATCTACATTTCAAACTGTTCCTCTTCTGTGGAGGCCGCCATGTTGAACCGTCATGTTGCTACAGTAACCCAGAACAAATAAACCAAACACTCAAGATAGGGCCTTTCACATTTTTTGCAGCCCCCTTTTCTTTCTCCTACCCGCTTGGAAGACTGAGCTGTATTCAGTGGGTTGAAGTCTGTAACTTCACTGATGCCACTGAATCCTACACACTGGTCCTTTAAAAATCCTCAAATATCAATAGTCTGCCTCAATAATATGTAATAGTAAATAGTAATGGCTGCCCTACTTTACAGAACTTAAAACTCAGCATTGACATTTTAATATATAAAGACTTGCTGGAAACTGTACTGTAATGTACTGTAAATATTTAATTTGTCATTTGTATTTTAACACCATATTGTGGTATGTCTGTATATCTGTGCTTGATTTAGTCCCCACTGTAGCTGCCTGGCATGTGATTTGGCCTCTAATGTACTCTGTGATCTACACAAAACCTTTGACAAAGCTTGACTAGGTCTGGTAACAGTAGGGCACCCATTTTCATCACAAACTCTTCTGTCTGCCTGTGCTATAGATAGAGGAAACACCCCTAGTCCCTCTGGGTAAATTGACTATGTATGCGTGTGTTATCCGCCCTACCCCCACCCAGCGTAATTCACTGTTGAGAGTGGCTGCTTCCTGGAACTCCCTCTTTGAAGTGGCTCTGTGTCATCAGTCATGTGTGTCCAACCCTCCCCCACTGTGATGTAACTGCTGACTCCTTCCTGTGGGTGTGTCTCCCCCCTTCTCTCCGATTCTCTCCCTCTCTGCCTCTCCCTCCCTCCCTCTCCCTTTCCAGCTTGTCCGGTTGAACCCAGCCAGCCTGTGGGAGGGGAGGAGTGCTCAGCTGCTCCTGCCGAAAGGGGAGACATGGGTAACGCACAAAAAAAGCCCCATGGCAGAGGGGACGGGGGTCCACACAGTGAGTTCAACAACTCCCACCATGGACACTGGAGGAGCAAAGGAGGCAGCTCTGACAAATACAAAGTCACGCAGGAGTCCAAGGAAAAGCTAGCCAATGGAACGAGCAAGAGGGGTTCGACAGCTTCAGTCCAGGCTGATCAGAGCGGCGGCGGTAAAGGGACTTCGGTTGGAGGAAACGCAGGGGAAACTGTCAACCTTGATGCCCCATGTGGAGCCCTGCCCCCACCTCTGTCCCGACTAAAGAATGAAGGAAACCTGCTGTTTAAAAACGGACAGTTTGCCGATGCACTGGAGAAATACTCACAAGCCATTCAAGGCTACACAGATTCAGGTAGGGGGGCAGAGTCCTCACAGTTGATGCTGTTCTTGTTGTTATAGTATGAGGTGGCTGGTGGTAGTTCAGTCACATAGTGTGTAAGGTTTTGGTTGATGTATGACATTGGAGAGAAGTTAACTATATGCTGCCAGTTCATATCAGTAAACATATAACATTCATACTGACAACAGTGTGTTATAAACATGCTGGGACTTGTATCAAATGGCCCATAGTTTAACTGACTGATGTTTCATCACCACTCACACCCATATTTGAATAAATATCTCTTTATGGGGTTTAATCATCTATGCTCTTAAGAGACAATTTCCTGTAACTTGCCAGTGCATTTGTAAATCAAAGGTCATGACCTTGCAATTGCTTCCATTTATTTTTTGTTGCTTAATCACAGTGCAGGACATGACAAAAAGGATATTTTCCATGAGAGAAATGATACCTAAGCAACAGAAATGATCTCTCCCAGAAGCAGTCCACATTATTGTACACACAGTCCAGTAACAGTAACAAAGATTTGAATTGTTGGGCTGTTTGTTGGGTGTATTTAGTGACTTTGTCCCTACAGCAGTGCGTCACAATGGGGCTGTTGGATGGTGGTGTATATGGACAGTGTTTCTGTTTTAGCCCTCAGCCCGGAGCTAAGCCTCTCAGCTCAGGTCTGTCCAGGTCACATGACCGCTAACCACTCACTGTGAAATTGAATCTGTAGGACTGCAGCTATAATTCTAACCGAGAGGGAGTAAGTGAGCGACTGATGGAGGGAGAAAAACTGCTGCGTGCCAGGCTCATCCACCATCAAACATATTCTCTCTGCCATAATGTACTCAATAGCCACTGCCCTGCTGAATGTGAAAGTGACTGGACATCAACACCATGCAGGGTCCATCATCTGACTGATGTAGGGAAGGCTACAGTGGAACCCCTTTAAACTACTTAAACATGAAGCATGTCTCATAGTACTGACATTCAATCAGGCTTTTACAGGGTCTCAAAGTCATGTGTGGGTCTGTCTATGGATGCCCTAGTTTATACCTCTAACATACTGTACATGCTCTACTGTCACAGTAACCTCACAGAGTTTGAGCTGTTGCTGAGACATCATCATCATCATCATCGTCTCACTGTGTCATCATCCATAATCTAATTTCATCTGATGAGGTGGCATGCTAAGCTGACTGTATTTAGTGTTACTGTAATATACAGTCTAGGTCTGTTCGATTATCCTGCATCAGTAATAATGATTGTGAAAACAGAGTGAAATACCTGTTTTTCATGTGGAGAGAATAGCAAATACTGTGTTTGCAGTCCGTGTGAGCAAGTTGTTAAACTATCAGGAGAAAGCATCCTAAAACAGGTTTGATGACCTTTTCCTTGGTCAACATCTACCTTGTGTGTTTTTTTGTTTTTTTTTACTTATCAGCCCTGGAGCTCACAGAGTTTCTCCTGTATAATAGCAGGATGTATTAGTGGAAGAAATGGTAGGCCTGCTGCCTGTTTTAGGTCCCAACAAAGAGTTTGGGGAACTTAGTCCAGACTCATATCTCAGGTAACATGTTCAGTTAACAAACAAACAAGTTACTCAGATTAGAAGATCTGTGAGCACAGCGTTGCGTGTGTGAATGCAGCTTTAAAATAATCTTGCATTCATCAGTCTGAAGCAGAAATAAATGTCAGGTTAGTATCTTACAACTGAGTGGTTTTGAAAGTCAGGCTTCCAATGCTGATGCAACAAAAAAAGTTCTTCATTTAGTCATTACAAGAACTCGTCATTGCAACAGACACACAGACACACATACAGCACCAAAGGTGGAGATATCGGCAGTATAACAGACACTAAACTTTTAATTAAAGTCTGTGTCCTTATTAAGCAACGCTCCCAGGTTTATATTGTTCTGTGTCAGGTCAGAACACATCAAACTGTCTGATTCAGCCAGTAACCTCTGAACATTATAAAAGATTTGTAACACACACAGACCACACAAAGACACACTTAAGCTAGACAGACATGTATGAAGACCTATACAAATAGTCTGCTTGGAAAAATAATGCGTGACAAAAAGTGTATAATTACGCAGTGAAACCCTTAAAAAGTCATCTCCTCCTTCTGCCTCATTAAAACTTCCAGAATCTGTGAATATGCTAATATTGTTCATTTCTAAAGTTTTCCTGCTGGACACAAGATGTCTCCTACTTCACTGTAAAGTCCATTCTCCTTAATAAACAAACTTGGGGGGGAGAGTCCATTCTCAGTGGATGTGCACTGGTGGCTTCAACTTTCTACATCACACTGTACAAGTTGCAAACTGGACCAGGACCTGGCAGACCAAACTCTGCACATACCGTCATTCTGCACAGTGCCGCTCAAACAATTGTCAACAACAAGACGAAAAAGTGGAGGGGGACTTGTTTGCCACTTTCACAAATATTCTGTATATAAGTTCATAATGGACTGGCAAGCTCCATGAAGTGTTTCCGAGCTGTGTTTACAAAGTATTATATATGCTGTATTTGTGATATTTGTCTCTTTTTATGCAGGGATTGATAGTCCGGAGGATCTATGTATTCTGTATTCTAACAGAGCAGCTTGCTACCTGAAAGATGGCAACAGTCAAGACTGCATACAGGACTGCACGAGGTGAGAGAATTTATTTGTAGGACCATGTGAAGTGGAGTGAGACATCCGACAGAGATTTCTAATTGTTTTGTACACAGCCATACTCATTTAGCATACCTCAGTTGCAGATCACTGTCATTTTATGAGGGGATTTGCACTGGGGTGTGTTGTAAGGGATTTCCATTAATCTCTTTAGAAGTGGTTTTATAAGCAGCAAACTCAGGAGAACTTGAGGGGACCTCCCATGTGAAAGCCTTTAAACACTTGGGGTGTTTGCTCAAGATTGGACTTCTAGGGCAAACAGGAAAATTAAGTTGTGTGACAGTTCATTCACACATATAGAGCTGTACTGTATACTTACACAGAAACACAAGAACACATCCACTGAAATCTGTCACATAAATATAGATTCCCAGACAGTACTCTCAGAGAGTAGCATCTATAGCAGAGGCAGCAGACTTGATCCTTTGCTCCTGTCTCATTACATCTATTTATACCAACCAGAGCCCTGGAGCTGCAGCCGTTCTCCCTCAAGCCCCTCCTGCGCCGGGCCATGGCTTATGACTCTTTGGAGCGCTACCGCCAGGCCTACGTGGATTACAAGACCGTCCTGCAGATAAACATCAGCGTGCAGGCAGCACACGACAGCGTCAACAGGTATTAGCCTTCACCTCTCACTTCCGCTGAGAGGCTGCACAGGGTAGGGAGATGTCTGTGCTGAAACACATAACTGACTGAATGAGCTTTAACGGTCGTATTTACATCCCTGCATGGCAGCTATTCCAACGACTGTGACTACCCTTTTACTTGGGCTGATAAAGAGATCAATGATGAAAGTGTACTTTCTATCCATTTTAACTCTGGCTGACACATGATATCGTTAGGTGTCCAAGATAAGGAGATAGAAAGAGGACAACTATAAGGACATTTTATCGCTCTACCTGCCTTGTATAATATTATTATATACTCTGAATCCAGAAATTGCATTGAAACATAATCAGAAGACTAAATTAAAACCGATTTAAATGAACACACACACAATGTCTAATTAGTGGCTAACAGATTTAGGTGGTGTTCAGAAGCAGCTCCAGCTAGAGGCTAATTATGGCTCTCAGAGTGCATGTCCTCTCTCTATTATGCAATAGGGAAACTCACCTGGCTGCTTTGTGTTCAGGAGTACCAGACAGTCATAGCTTTAGTATAAGTCCATATATATCTCTACAAAACGGATCAATGGGATACTTAAACAAACACACTAAACAGTAGAAAGGTGTTAAATGCACACAGTTCCTTTCTGGTCTGTGTGTGGCTGTGTACAGTACGTGTATTGACTGTGTTGACTGATCTGCGTCCTCTTTCAGGATCACCCGGCTGCTGATCGAGCAGGACGGTACAGAGTGGAGGGAGAAACTTCCGGACATTCCCCTGGTGCCTCTGTCAGCTCAGCAGCACCGCAGAGAGGAGCCACCCAGCACAGAGGTCCTCCAGGCTCGAGCAGAGAAGGCGGCCAGGGATGCAGGTCTGTTTTCTTTGAATAATGTGTGTCTAAAGTGTTCCTGCTGGACACAAGATGTCTCCTCCTTCACTGCAAGTCCATTTCAGTGGATGCGCACTGGTGGCTTCAAGTTTCCACATCACACTGTACAAGTTGCAAACTGGACCAGGACCCGGCAGACCAAACTCTGCACATACCGTCATTCTACACAGTGACAAACTATCTTTGATGTTTTTAAATCATGCTCATAGCCCCCGCCCCTTTAAATTAGATTTTCAGTGAGCACAGAGGAACATTTTTTTACTTTCAGATGACTTGAAAACATCTGTCTAACATCAAACTCTGCTCAAACATCCAACCGTAGGAACAAGAACATTTTTGAGTGGACAGGGACTTTATCCTTGATCTTAATGCAAACTCTGGATTCATAAATACGTGTGACATAAGGGGAAAATAGCCCCACACTTTCTGAAGCCCGTGTTTATTCTGAGCTGGGAAGTGCCCGTGTGAAAAGCTTTCATGATTTTAAAAGCATGTGTGTCTCCATTTAAGTAATAAAACTGTTTTGCTGATCACATTTATTCTCGACATTAACTAGTATTTCAAATTCCATTTTTCACACAAAGTACATGATGAGTTCATAATTATTATAGATTTGGCTACACAACAGTGTTAGAAATAACTTAAACCTTGACAAGCTACTACAGTAACATGACATGGAAATGTATGAAGTGTATGAATAATAATTATCCAGTAGTATCAAAGCTTAACACCCACACTGACATTGAGTACATTAAGTTTTGAGCTAAAAATAATACTTGCATACTTAGGTAACATTTTCAACACAGGACTTTCACCTGTTTTTACTTTGTGGTACTGCTACTTTTACTCAACTGCTGACAAGAGCATAGAGGAATAGAAGAGAATAGACTCAGCTTGTTCCTGCTTCTCGGTCACTCTGCACTGAGATAGGAGGAAGATGTTAAAGGCCTAATTTTTACATAAGTGGACGTGTCACCTCTGTTCACTGACCATGCAGTTTCTCCATTCCCCAGGCTGTGCTACAGCTGTTATTTTTAAACTCTAATGAAAGAATAGACCTGCTGGCACAGTTTTTCCTCCCAGAAGACACTTTGCAGCAGATTGATTAGCCCTTAGTCCACACCGTGACTGATTGCTGACTTAACTCTCATGCCTCACGTCCAGCTAGCACAGCATTCATTTCAAGGGTATAAAACCCTCAAGCTTTATATCATGGACGACTGGCATATATATCCTTGTGTTGGGTTTCTTTTAGAAATAAAAGGGAGGTAAATTCAAATGTATTGCACGTGTCAATATAGATTCATTACTTGAGCAGAAAGCAGAGTTGAAATGCTCTTTGTGTGAATAAGCAGATCAGTAATCACCACTTCACTTTGTCTTCCAGAAAGGAAAGTAGAAGTCCGTTTTACAGCTTTGAAGCAAGAAGGGAACGAATTTGTGAAGAAGGGCCAATACCAGGATGCACTTGGAAAGTACACTGAATGCCTTAAGCTAAAGCCAGAAGAGTGTGCAATCTACACCAACAGGTTAGAGGCTCCAACTCAACATGAACAAACACAAACACTGCTGTGGTCTCTTTCACTTTCTGTTCCTCACTACTACTCCATATTTCTCAGGGTTGGTTTTCTTATAGAGCAGGAATGTCAGAAGACACACAGAAAATCAGTTTATTCATTTGGATAAATTAAAAGAGACTGATTAATTATCCCCAGCTGTCATCTGTCAGGCGGTTCATCCAGCTCTGTAGCTAATCCCAAGCAGTCGTCAGTCTGTCACTGGTAGGAAATTAGCATGTATTGTTGGTAAGTTGGAACAGAATGGCCGAGGCAGGAAACAGCTGCCTGCTCCAGCGCTGTTTATCACAACTCCGCTTATAGCCGCTATCATATTATCTTACATCTAAAGAGAAATACAGCGAGCGCAGTGCATGCAGCGGCAGGTCTGACTCCATTCTGTGACTCCTAACTGCCCCCCCCCCCTTTTCTTTTTCACAATAGCAGGTAGATTGTTGATTGCATCACAGAGGAAACTGATGCTGACATGAAAAATGTCCTATTGTGTCTTTATGTTTGCGTATGTATGTTGAGCTCTGCTGCGGAAACCTTGTATGTACAGCCCCACCAGAGCAAACAGGCACTTGTCACTGCCACACAGCTGCTGAGAGCCATTTGACTGAAAATACAGACAACACATTCATGAAGGAAACAAAGCTAGACGTCAGAGATGTAAATTCTCATGTCTCACCCACTTCATATGAAAATGATCTATTTCGTGCCATCAGCCTTTATTGTCAAGTCTGATTTGCAGTCAATGAGTCACAACCTCATGATACCTTTTAGTCATGCATCAAATAAGATTAGCTGCTGGTGACAAAAATAAAAATCACAAGTGACATGTGTGTGTGTGTTTGCAGAGCCCTGTGCTACTTGAAGCTGGAGAGGTTTACTGAGGCCAAGCAGGACTGTGATGCAGCACTGAAACTGGAGCCAACCAATAAGAAGGCCTTTTACAGACGAGCAATGGCCAATAAAGGCCTCAAGGTGAAGAGAGCTGGCTATGAATGACTAATACCACGAGGGAATGTGTTCATTTAAAAAGAGGGCTGAGGGGGGAATCTTTAAATTCACCACTAATTGTTTGTGAAAGAGGCATAGAATTGAATTTCTCACACCCCTCCTACAATATTTAAACTCTGTAAAATGTCGCTGTAAAATGTGTCTGACCTCCTCCAGGACTACCTGGCGTGCAGCTCTGACCTGCAGGAGGTACTGCAGCAGGATCCCAACGTGCAGGAGGCTGAGAAGGAGCTAGAGGAGGTCACAGTGCTGCTCAGACAGAGTCTGTCCAATGCTTCACCAACCAAACCCAGAAAGACAGTCCCCATAACAGAGGTAGACACACCTCTACACCTGCATTTCTTAATGAATATTTGAATCTGGATTCATTCAGATCCTGTGCACTGCTCACCCGGAAAGTGGGATTCTCTTTGTTTCCACTTATTTTCATAAAATAGGCACACCCACTCTTGACATTCTTACAATCTATATTGGATTTGTGTACATGTGGTCATAATGGGAGCTCAGGATGCGGCGTATTGGCAGCCTAGTGGTTAAGACTAATAGCATAGAATAGACCCCTGGTGCATGTCACTAGCCCTCTCTCTGCTTCCACTGCAGAGAAATCTCTGGCACGTCACACACATATTTCACTCTTTTTAGGTAACCATCGGTCAAATATACAGTATATTAACACTGAATGAAAGGACTGAGTGTGAGGGTTGTTCATAGGGCTGACATCACTGATTTAAGCCACTTAGAGATCAATCTTTTAGTCTTCCAGCCACACAGAGAATATATGGTTATATGGAGTCTCACTGCTGTCAACCACCACTCATGAAACCTGTAGGCAGCAACAAGCCAATTAGTAAGGTATCTGCCCAGCACCAACTGGCAGTGAAGGAGTGCTGGTGAAGAAAATCAAAGCGAGTTAAAGTGCTAATTATTTTCTCCTCCGCTCCTCAGGTGTCCAGACAAACAACTTCAGTGGAAGAAAAATGTAGCTGTGTGTCTGATGAATGTGTGAATTAGATCAGAATGCTTTTTTATATATACACACCTTGTTGCATCCTGATTTGTTTCCAAGCAGTGTCTCATCTTTTGTACTGATGAATTAGCTGAGTGTTTCATGTCCACAGACACATAACTCTGCTACTGTGCACTGTGTGCTGCTATCTCTGTGATAGCACGCTCCAAAAGACAAAGACCAGGGCCAGTTGAGATTAAAAACCAGTACATCACAGAGTGGATTACTGTGCCAAAACCAAATGATTTATTCAAAAGGAGGTACATTCAAAGGAGTTCTAAAAGATTGTGAATAACTTAACTTCACATAACTTAGCAGAGTATGTTCTTGGCTTCATAACAACTGCCTACTTTCTTTTTTCTTTTTCTTCAGGTCGAGGGTGACGAGGAAACGTCAGCCGTCCGTAACTCAGACAGCAGCTGCAGAGGAGAGGATGTCAGCATCAACCTCCAGCCGACCGACGCCTACGAGTTCGGCCAGGCCCTGAACGCAGCTCGCTGCAGCGGGAACACAGCAGCCTGTGCTGACCTGCTGGCTTCCACAACCCCGGAGAGGCTTCCCCAGCTCCTCAGCACCCAGCTGGATGGACACAACATCAGCTTCATCATGCAGGCTCTGGACTCCCACCTCCTGGAGAAAGACCCCAACCTGGTCTACCAACACCTCAACCATCTGCACACTGCCGAAAGGTTCTCGGTATGCTGAAAATAATGATTATTTTCATTATCAATTCATCTGTAAATCATTTTCTCAATTAATCGATTAGTTGTTTGGTCCTAGAATCGATCGAACAATTGATCATTGTTTCCCACAGCCCAAGATGATGTCCTCAAATGTCTTGTTTTTGTCCACAACCCAAAGATATTCAGTTTACCGTCGTAGAGGACTAAAGAAACCCAGGAAATGTTCATATTTGAAAAGCTGAATTTTGGAGCTAATTTGGAGCTAACAAATGACTCAAAATGATGAATCAATTATCAAAATAGTTAGTGATTAATTTAATAATTGACTAATCGTTGCAGCTCTAGCTCTCGGGAAGGGGTTTTGTAATTCACAAATCTGAAAAAGCAAAAATATATTTTGTCACATCTCTCCTCACAGAGCACACATTTAATTTGATAACTACTACATTTATTAATGAATGAATGTTGTTTTATAAGAAATCTGTCCACTTTGTCCCCAGCAACAGTTTTGGTGACAAATGTTTTTTCACAGGTTGTCCTGATGTTGCTGGAGAAAGAGGAGCGTCACCACATGACTCAGCTGTTTGAGCATCTGTCGGCCGTGGAGAGCGCCGAGTTCACTAAGAACGATGTTCAGAACCTGGCCAACAAATACATCTGACCCTCCTGCCCCTGCTCTCTCTGCATGAGCTGCTGCACCACTACAACTCTTGGATCTATGCAAAACACTGCACAAGGACTGAGTACACAAAGGCAGGAAGCTGCAGAACGTGCCCCGGAGCGATACAGTGCAACGGAGTCACATTCACTCTACTGGTCTGTGCTGTAAAATGATCTGATCACTGTATGTTTGAGTGACGGTTTAAGGAATATATTTTTCTCTCCAGAACATTTTGCTATGCAGATTTACTTTTGTACCACCACTAACCATTTGCATTGTACAGCGGGCAGACAGTGGGATACCGTGGACCTTTTCTAGTGTATTGATAAATAGGGTCCAATGTACAATGTTATGTAAGGCTACAGGCAAGTGTTTTCCCTACAGGCAGTTGAGTTTTCTCAGGACAGGCTCGGCTGTTTCTGGTTCTCGAACCCTTTTGGTCTTTTGATATCAGTTATTTGATAAATGAGCTTCAGTCAGACACAGAAATGATATTCAGTGCATTCAGTGTAGCATTGCTACCGAGCTAATTAAAATGTTTCTAAGTTTTGAGTTATAATCATATGTACTGTATTATCTCTGTGGAAGAAAAGGGCCTGCGTGATACCTTACTGCTGCTGTGTGCAGTATGACGACAGTCTGCGTTGAACTGATATCTACTGACTATGTTGTAGGAGAAAATACAATTTGTAACCTTACATGACTCAGACGCTCTGTTGTTTATCCAGCTATGCAATTAGCAGATCTGAGTTCTAACGTAAAATCACTCTTAAAGGCTGGTTGGTGTTTGTGTCTTCTCCATAAGGAATGACATGAAGTTGCTCAACCTGTTTGTTTACCAAATTAGGCAGCGCACAGCTGCATATCCATCTTCACAGCAGTTCAGCCATGCAGATGTGTACACAGTGGAGAGAAGCAGCATCTTTAAGAGATGTGTGCCTTGGATTTCAGACTAGGGGTCGACTTACATTTTGGTGAGTGTGCAGATACTCCTAAACAGAGAGAGTATATTTATGTCATTCAGTAGCTTTTATCAAAATGTTAAATGGCTTGGATTTATGCATCATAAATCATACATATATTCACTTAGCTACATGCACGTAATTGTTTAAAATGTCACTTATTTACTAATTTAAAGACATTCTGTCCTTGTTAAGTCATTAACTACTGAATATTCCAGTCATCCAAAATTGAAGCCTGAATCCAAACCATTCTTTGTTTTAAAGTGTTTTATCAATTCTACATGAATGTACCAAATTTAGTTCAGGGTGACGCAGGGCGAGAGGCAATAATTTCACAGTGTCTCTTAACTGTGGTTTTAACATTATATTTCAGAAGAGATGTACAATATTCACAGAGGGCTATTCAATAAACTGGAAAATGTAAAGGTTTTCTTCTCTGTGCAAAGATGAAATGAAATAGTTGAATAAAAATAAAAGTGGAATACCCTAATCATTTACAATACTTGTATTAACCTGAAAAACAGAACGGGATGACAACATTTCATATAGTTTTTTTATTTTTCTGATATGCATTTACACGCATATAGTAAAGCAAATTACCAAACACATATACAAATACCTTATGCCATTCTGCACAAATTACAAATTATATCTGGCACTAGTGTTCAAATTAGGATCAAGAAACTGGAGTTTTGGTGAAGAATGAGAAACAGAACCCGGAGAGGAAGAACAGAAACAATGCGGGAAGGACTGCAGCATGTAGCCTTATCCACCGAACCAAACTTGAGTGTTCATTCAGTAACAGACCTGGGTCAAAATACCATTCAAGATGCTTTTACCTACCTGGTAGAGGTTCACCTGAGCCGGCTCAGTGGCCTCAATAAAGCTGACCACTGAGCAGTAAAGACAGGCCTAAGCAAACACTCCAAAATTAAAGTGTTGAAAACAGAATTTGACTTCAAGTCTGCTCAGCAGCACTGATTGGCAACACAAACAGGAATCACTGGACAAATCAATAGGGAAGGTAACCCAGAACAAACCTATGTATCCCTATTCACATTTGTGCATTTCAGAACATCAATGTAATAAGAAACACAGGTAACAGTGCAGGTGCCTCAGGCCGTTCTGGGGCCTCGGTTATTTGCGTAGCATTTGTGAAGCATGTACAAAACAGCAGTCTGTATGTCTGTATGATCCTGGGTCTTGTCTTCATTCATCCCTGTGATGTAAAAAGGATGCACCATACTGTGTCTACAGGTGACAAGTCAAAGGTATAAGATCTAACAAGAGCCTGAGTGCTGTCTTTGGTAGGCAATTGAAAAGTCTTCATTTACCATGTCTACCACAGTATGTTCTGTATGTGAATGAGCATCCCTCCTACACAGACAGACATTCTGCAACCTATAATGAGTTGTTGTTGTTTGGAGTCTTGAAGACACAGTGGAGGGAGAGGGAGAGAGAGAGAGAGAGAGAGAGAGAGAGAGAGAGAGAGAGAGAGACAAACAGAGAACACAAACAGCTTCTTGAAAGGCACCATGAGTTAACAAAGAAAGATATCAAAGCTCTCTCTTACTCAGTGAGGCGAGGCCGTCAGCCTGAATAAATCACCTTTGAACAGGACAAAACATTTTCTTGATACAATTTCACAGAATTGACCAACCCATTGGTTAATGTTAATATAATGACTTTCAGCATTATCTCGACAACCATGGCCTTCCAGAGACCTTCCTCAAGTCAAACAACCCCCAACCACCCCCAACATAAATCACCGCAAAGCTCTCCACAGAACTTAACCAGACCTGAGCTTCCAAAGTCATCTTGGCACTAAAAGCACACACTGAGGGTTTTAGCTACAGGTCTAAACTCAGTGGTTACCAAGCTGCTAAAAAGCCGTCAAGCACCGTCTCCGACAACAGTCGAGTGTGCATCCATCTAAAAGAGAACCTCAGTTGTGTTACAAGCTGATTTTAGTGCTAAAATGATGTTGAGCCCAGGCCTTACAATTATACATTAGAGGGTTCATCTCAAACAAAACATCCAGGGAAAAGACAAAAAAAAGTCTAATAATAAATACAGACAAGAACACAAAGGTTCCTCTGTTATTAATATGTTTAGGGGGAGGGGGATAAAAAGAGGAACTAGTGTATCATATTGCCTGGTCCCTGTTTGAGTTCACTTCTGGAAAGCTGTAACATTAAGATTCCTGCATGGTGTTGCATCCGCATTGTCGAGCCAAAATCAAATACTAGCGAAAACCGGCACAGTGGCTTTATTTGAACCTACACAGATCAATAGGACAGCGGCTAAATATGAAGGCTGTCTCTGTTACAAGTGGTGAGTGAGTGAACTGTCAAAAAAGTGTTAGCAGTCAGCGGGTCGCACAGGGAGAAACACCAGCATTCACAACCTTAAGCTTTCTCACATGGCTGCACTGTGGAAACCTCTTAATACTTCCAATAAGCCCTCTGACAGTCAGTGGACACACAGATCTGTTTTACTCAAGGGTTGCTTTTTTATGAAGGACAAAAATCCCAAAATAACACATCCCCTTTACAAGGGGAAGAACAGAAAATGCAGGTTAAACTGTAGGCTATGATTGTTAGTTTAGAGGAGAAAAAGATGTTAAATAAAAACAGCGTCTGTGCAGCACTTAAGGTATTGAGATTTTATATGTCAGTCTGTATACAGGAGTTCTTGGGCTGCTGCTGGGTTTGGGTTGGGTGCTGTGGTTGGTGGTTGTTGTTGGTTTCTTTTAGCAGCTCTCTGGTGTTGCTGTGAGAGTCCAGCTCAGCGGGGCACACCAGGTTGACATTCTCCTCTGTGATGAAGCAGAGAGGGGAGAGCTCTGCGCCATGGCCCAGGGAGGAGGTGGTGGAGGTGGGGGAGTGGGGAGTGATCACAGCTCCTTGCCCCTGGGAGGAGGACGAAGAAGAAGCGGGGCAGGTCTCCAGGCGGTCGTTCTCCACCTCGGGTAGGGGGCTGACGGTGGCGAAGCGTGTGTGGTAGTCGCCTCCACCGGAGCCGTGGCTACAGGACGTCTTCATGCTTTCCAGATCGGAGCAGCTGAACTCGGAGAAGTGGCTGGAGTGAGAATCGGCCACGGACGGCAGGCTACCGCTCAGCGAGGGGGAGTCAAACTCTGAGGAGTTGGTGCTGCGCTGCTCCAGCAGCTGAGCGTCCATGTCTTCCCGCGTCTCGTTGATCTTGGTGCCTCCGCCGCCTTTTTTGCGCAGCTTGCCTTTGCTCTTTTTGCCCCCTGAGCTAGAGGAGGAGGAGCAGGATGCCTCTTTGGCCCATTTAGTGGAGGTCCCTTTGCCTTCTGAGGAGGTGCAACCGTTGGAGGGGCAGGTCCAGCCACAGCGGCCGACATGGCTGCCGTCATCTACACTGCTACTGCCGCTGTGGTGCCGTAGTTTACCGGGTTTGGATTCGATGTCAACCTGGACCTCCATACTGTTCCCATCTCTGGAACATGGGAAGAAGGGGGAAGCATGAGACAAAAAAGGAAGACATTTAAGATAAATATTCTATGTACTGTAAGTGGGAGTGTGTGTGGATGTTTGTGTGGAGTATGATTCAGCAATAAGCTACAAAAGACTTCTAAGCATCATTAGGCATGAGCTGTTTTAACTTCACTTAATACCAAACGTTTCTATACCAAATACTGGGTTTCTCACCCTTAATTAAAGAGAGAATAAACATGCTCAATGGATATCTTATCTCTAAATTATTAAAAATATAAATGATTTAATGTTGTTCTTCTGCAAAGTAATGCAGCATTGCAACAGCCTGGGTCATATCTAACATCATACTGGTGTCAGCAGTCATATTCACTTAGTATTTACATTATCATCACAGGTGTGCATTTGATGGATATTTCACTGCAGTCTGTTTCATGTTAGTGATTTTTGGAAGAACACCAGCAACACAGAAGCTCACCTGTCGAGGGGCATGTAGGCGTTAAGAATGGATCCAGCCATTGCTTTGGTGCTAGCGTTGTCGCTGATTGTACCCAGGCTGACAGTGCCAGACTCGCCGCTCAGACTGCAGCGCTCCTTCTGCACATCGGCCTGCACCTCCAGCCTGACAACATGTAAAGGGGGGAGATTTAGACAATGCGGCAAAGCACCGTGCAGTCCAAAGCTGCACTAACATTTAAATCCAAGGTCATGTGTAGCTGTTTCAGTACCTGTTTAAGTAATTGACCATGGCACTGCCAGAAAGGCTGCCGGTGATGCTGGCTCCTGCTAGGGCCATGGTGGACGCCGTCTCGCTCAGGTTGTCCCTGATGGCCCCCAGACGGTCCATGTGGCTGCCGCTGGCACTCAGGCTGCCCGTTAGCCCCCCGACACTGCCTTCACCTATACTGGGGTTGTTCCTGGTGTCTGCCACTGATGTAGTATCTGTATAGAAGATACCATCATGACATTTCAAAATATAAAAGTAAGGGAGAGAAAATGTAATATCCTGAAGGAACAAAAGTGTCTGATGAAACAGAAATAGACACAATGCTGGACTGTTAAGAATATTTTTCCAAGAAGCAGTGGGATTCTGGTCTCACAGAAGAAGCACAAAAAGGACATTTTTCTGTGAAAGTAAAGTGTGAAAGAACACTTCTGTGAGACCAGCACCAGATTTCATTTGAACAGGGACTCAGTAGTATATGAGTCAGCAAAAGGCAAATTCTGTTGTTTGCTGACTTGGGCAAAAACACAAAGGGTCACTTCTGGGTGTCGGGGTGGGGGCACTGAAGCTTACCGGTGGCAGCTGCCCCACTGCCAACATTCATGTCATTCTCATCGTCAAACTCAATGCGAACTCCTTTCCCGTTTCCAGCTGAGACACCACAACCTCCACTACGGCACAGAGAGATGGGCACCACACCGTAGACATAAGCCAGCATGATGGGAACTCCAATGCCTGTGGGGGGAGACAGACAGACATAAGGACATCAGGGACATGTTAGACCCAAACAGCAGCAGTGGAGGCTACTGTTGCTGACGCACAGAAATGAAAAACAGTCATCTCCTTCAACTTTCCCATCTTTCTGTAACAGCTCATGAGAAATCCAATTGACTTTGAAAACAAACTTTTGCATAATATGAACTCTAAGATTAAACAAAAGAAATTCTTGAAGCTATCAAAGTCAAACAAGGATATGCCAATAAAGATCTCCAGGCATGCAGAGAATTAAAGCAGAGGCACAGAGAGGAAGGAGGTAGGAGAGGTTGAGACCGACCGACAGTGACTGCAGCCACCACTGGGGACACAATGACAGAGAGAGTCACTCCACCAGCGATCACCAGGTTCCTCTTGTGGTTGGAGATATCCTTGCCTTCATAGCGGTTATGGATCTGACAGAGAGAAGGGGAGCAATGGGAGTAACAGTCAGACAGAGGAAACTGAGGAGTCTAACAATTAGCATCAAAACCAGATAATAAGTGACTCCAGACACCATATGAAGAAGAAGAATGCTGGACCGTACAGTGCTACTACCAATTCAACATTGTTGGGTTGTGTAATCGGTTAATATCACTGGGATAACATTATTGTTTTTCCTTTATCTTTGAGATGGCTGGTAGTGGTAATTAACTCTGAGGTGCAGGTATGAGCTACTGTTGGGCTGCGACAGACCCTAAAAACCTGAACAACCCACCGCCAGCTTGCCTGCAGTTTCCATTTTCTTTCACACCTGTGCACATGTATAGTTAGAGAGTGATACAGCCCAAAAAACAAATGAAGAGCTGATTGCAAGACATTCTCGCAACAACATGAATTCCTCTGACCCTTCCAAACTTTTTGCTCCGTGCTCCAAGAACAGTTAAACAAGCCTCAGCCAGAACCTCACTCAACTTTCTCCTTTCCTGTAAGCAATATTTTTTCCCCTATGATGACATCTTAAGACAGCACTTGTTAGCAAAACTCTATCTAACTAGCTAGCTATCTACATCAATTGTTACATTTTAAAATTGGTTAAAAACTATTAAGAGGAAGTAAAAAAGCTATTCTGAGTTTGTGAATTTGGAAAAAGACACAGGGCCAATGGCAAGTCATTGTTGAAGAAATCGTAATGTAAAGACTGTCACATATCTTGAGGAACATGGCTGGAAGAAAAACTGGAGAAATGGGTATTATACAAGACTCAAAATGTTAAGACTGAAACTACAAATAAGCCCATCAATAGGACCACATAATAAGAAAAAAAAAAGAAAATAATTTTAATGTTGAAAGATCTAAGTAAAATAAAACATTTACAACTGATTCAGTTGCTGTTCCAAACCAAAGAAAAACTGCAAATACACATTCCCACTTACTTCCCACAAAGACTGCTTGTTCCTATTATTATAAAATGTCTGCTTTATAAGTAAGCCAACAATGACAAAGTACAGCTGACACATGACCATGCCGCAAGTACATGTCCTTGGCCTTCATGTAGTGAGTCACCAAGATGGAGATTTAACATCAATACTGAACAGCTACAGTGTATATGGAATGCAGGTGATTCATGCTCAGATGTTTCACAAGTGTCACGTGATCACTTGTGGATGTGGTCTGGTTTTGTCGGGGAAGAAAAGGTTGCTGGCTCTGGCTTCTTCTTGGCAGGCTCGAGAGGGGAATTCTGGAGGATCTGAATACTTTCATTTCATTGTGATGTCAAAATCTTATTGGTGAGAGAGAGTGTGATGAGTGATACTGAACAGCACTGATTGTACACAGACACACAAACACAGCGGGCAGGTTACTGACAAATGACTTCAGCTGGCTTAAGATAACCTAAGAGCCTGGGAAAATGTAACAGTGTGCGCTAATTTGACAATGCAACTAGTTAGTTACTGATTGAGGCAGCTTGTTTTCTTCCACAACTGATAACAGTGATATGTACTATATAGTTATGCAACACTGATTATGTTTACAACTGAAACGATAGTGCTTTAGAGTTATGGTTTGTGGGTGGGAAAGCAGAGCAGTTATTCAAAACTATTAAACTATTCAAAACTATTAAATGGAACACCGAGAATCAAACCCTGTGCCTTTACAATAATCCATACAGTCCAGTGTTTGAACATTAATCTGAACAGTGACAGATCCAAATGAGTCAACGTTCTGCCTCATCCATGCAGTGAAAACTATAAGTAGGAAAACTTGAGTGTTCCAAACTACTGTACATGAATGCGTTTCCAGAGCCTCACCTTTCTTCCCACATATACAGGGATGCCAATAATCATAGCGGGGATAGCTATGCCGGCGATGAGTGCGATGCCGACAGGGGCACCCACAAGTGTTCCCAGTTGCCAAAGAATCTTCTTTTTCCTGCTCCATGGCTTCTTTCCCCAGAAAGTACAGCCTGACGGGCTGAGAGAGAGGTAGAGGGAGATTACAGGATCAATTAAGACAATCAAAAGTGCAAAAAACAATGCAATTTAAGGCCTTTTTTACATCCATACTAGCTAAAAAAGGATGTGTAGAAAAATTGGTTTTGGTTCCATGTCAGTTTCGTTCTGAAGTTGTTGATGAATAAAAAATGTTCCCCAAAACTCTAAAGTGAGAATGAAAATCTCATTTTAAGGCCTAAAATTCACATTGCTGAATTTTAGACCTTTTAAGAGCCTGCAGGCACCCTGTACAAATATATTTTCACATTTTTCATTCATTCAGTGGATACTGTAATAGATCTTCATCTTGTTCATCCCTTGTCACACAACTGAAGGAAAAGGACCCTCAGCTTCATGGCTGTTCCAAAAACCCTCAATTTTAAATTTAGATCAGAAACTTTGAGAGGCAGAACAACCAAACCAGTTGGATAGGTTCCTAATCTTACCCACTACTCAGGCAACAAAACGTCCACCACACCGTTTGAACTACTACTACAAGTTGTGGGCTGTCACAAATTCATTCGACCAATACACAATTTCACAACAGTAAATATAACTGCTTTTATTGACCTGGACATGAACTAATCACAGTTACAGTGATGGTGATGAGAACATTCAAATAGTGATTTGTTTATATAATTATGTTGGTGACTTTATGTGCCTGTGTGTGTGAAGATCTGCATATGCGTGTTGACCTACTGACCTCAGGTAGTGCAGGTCTGAGATCTCCTTCATGCAGAGCCAGCAGAACTCACAGCCGCAGACAGCGCAGGTCATGTGGTTACAGCTGCCGTCGTTCATCTTGATGATGTAGGCAGCACAGCGTGGACATGGCTTAATGTCATCAGCTGAAAGGAAGAAAGATGGAAAGAGAATATGATTTCACTGTGCATAATACAGATCAGATGTTATCAACAAACCTAGGCCTGGTCATTCAGGTAATATCATTATTTCATTAAGGTGAGAAAAAACGTGTGTGTGTGTGTGTGTGTGTGTGTGTGTGTGTGTGTGTGTGTGTGTGTGTGTGTGTGTGTGTGTGTGTGTGTGTGTGTGTGTGTGTGTGTGTGTGCTCAGCCAGCCAACCTGCAGCTCCACTCTCTTGGCTGTAGCTGAGGGAGGATGAGCGGACCGTCCTCAGGCGGAGGCTCTGGGCCCTCTGCTGTCGTGCTGCGTCACAGGTCTGGTTGGGATGCCACAGCTGCTTACAGTGGTAACAGAACTCTGTGCCGCAGCCCTCCCTGCCGCACGTGATCTTAGGACAGCTGGCACACCCAAAGGCGATCACAGCGTACCTGGTAGAAGACAGACATAAATGATATCAGACAAAAGATTCAATACATCATATAGACACTGCAGAATGAGTTTCGTCTAAATGTTCCAAGGTCAGAGGAAAAACAGAGCAGCAACAGTGATGAATAAAAGCAAAGAAAAAGGAAGTACATGTAAGTAAATGTGATGCATATAAAAATGCAGATGACAAAAAGAGCTGACATTTGAGAAGATGTGATGCAGAACTGTGTTCATTCTATTAACAGTTACACCAATGCAGCTGGTTGTTGGCACCAGCTTAATCCATACTCATATATTGTATTTGATTTGATTTCATATCAGTGAAATTATAACATGGTAAACAATGACTTTGTCTCCCTCCATCCAAAGGCTGCTGACCTGATTGCCGCCGCTACTGATCTCACAAGAGACGATATATTTTTACTTGGAGACCACAAGAGGAGAAAAGGCCAGCAGGGCTATTTTGCACAGCAAATGCCGTATGTTCGGAAATAAGCTAGCGAGTAAATAACATGACAAGTATGATGGCACATTTTTGTGTACTGTATTTAGCAGCATCTGAAGCAGAATCTACAGCTGTTATCAGTCTGACTAGTTCCTCTAGTAGCTGTGTATCTTCTGCAAATACATGTGTATTTACATGACAGTTGAGATGTGTGATGCTTTCAGCTAACAGACAGGAGACAAAAGCAGTAAGCGCTGACAAAGAGACAGTGTTCATAAATAAGAAAAGTTCATCTGTTCAAAGATGACAGCTGAAAAATACTGGCTGACCGATTTCCTGAGGGGAAACCCTGGAGTGTGTGACGTTGTTGTATCTGACTGTAGCAGAAGCCTCCCAGCCCCTCTGTGACTGACCCACAGATTAAGTTTCAATCACAGAGCTGTGGAGAGCCTGGGAGACTTCCTCCGCTGTGGATGAGTTTACTCTACTGAGGGCTGTGTCTCGAATGCAGAGAGACGGTGAAGAATCACAGAGACGTGTCAGTCTTATTTAAAATTGTTCTCGGTAAACTACCAGCACTAAACATTACGCAGACTCAAGACTGGACAGGACTGGAGAGATATTAGGGAAAAAGAAGACCATGGCTTTAGCACTGTGGTGGGTGTTTATTATGAAGCTGACATAACAGAACATCAGATCAGTTTAGATCACGGCGGTTTCTGTATTACTACTTCCTCTGAATAGCTATTTTATACTTTTTTAAAACCTCTGAATGTCACAACAGTAACCAGTCCTCTTTCTACACAGCTACATACCTTCACTACCAGAGAATGTACTCAAACATGTTTATATCTGACTACAGCAGTGACAATACACAGATAAACCAATAAACAACCAATGATAACACTGTATTCTATTTAATAATGTCAGATTAATACAGCTACTGCACTACTTGGTTTGCCCCATCTCATGATTCATTTGGGATGGGAACCTCAATCTGACAAGTCAAGATTATGAGCCAAATACAGCAACAAAGCTATTGTTTCCCGGAGGAGGTCGTTGGTTTAAATGTGCCTTCTGTGCATTTACCAAACTTCTCTGAAACAATGCACGTAACAGACTGAGTAATAAACTGCGTGATGTTGGCCAAAGCCTCTGAGCTGCAGGGAAGAGAAACAAGCGAGAGGAAAAGGACAGAGCACAGACAAGCTGCAGAGAAAAGGAAAAAATAAAATGGAAGGACACTGTAGTTTCCTCTGAAGTGCTCTGGGGCTGCAAAAATAAAATGTAGTCTCTCAGCACAAGACATACACATTTGCTGTTTGACAAACATGGACACAAGAGAGGAAGGAAGGGCTCTTCTAGAGACAAAATGCTGAACTCAAAGAAGTAGTACCAACTAAGACGGGCTGAACAAGTTACAGCCAGCTGACCACATACATATGCATACATTCTGTGTGTGAGGAAACAGCTGTTCAATGATCTGTATACAAACTGAGAATATGTCTGACAAGTTGCTGCTTTTGCTTTGGCACTGGTCTTTTGCTTGGAAGAAAATAAAAGAAAAAGCTGGGCTCTGTTTCACTGACTGCTGCCATCAATTCAACACACTCAACTGGCAGTATGACCACTGATAAGGGTGAACTAGTAGCAGCGGTGATGGGCACGCACAAAAACTACAGCCAAAAGTCAGCCACAAGGCTTAATGAAGGTCAAATGCAATCTCATGTCAAGCTGTTGGCTTGGTGTCAGGGCCCACCATAGACAAACAGATACTGTGGCAGGACTAGAGAAGACCAACATCAATATAATATCAGTATGTATATATGAAATACATCCTGGCTATGCTGTAATATCTCAGAAATTCAGGCAAAATGATTGGGATGTTTAGGATGTAAGTAGGATGGACCTGCTGCTTTTTAGCTCCAAGAAGAGCAGGAAATCTAGGCAACAGTCTAACCTTGTTTGATGCTACAGCTATTTCAACATTTCTCAAAGCACAATAAAACACGTCATGCCTCCCACGTTTTTACCCTCAAAATATATTTGCTACTATTCTGGGCAAGGTTACAAAACAGGACATCCCACAAAACAAAACATGCAGCGGCCCAAGTATTCAAGGTTACTATGGCTTCAGAATGTGGTACAAACAGTACTACAAGATAGTCTGATGGGATGGGGGTGTGGGGGCTTTGTAGCCACCTGACCTCAAACAATTCCTGGAAGAAAAGGAAATGGCTGCGAGAGAAAGAGCAAGCAAAGAGAGGGAGAGCTTTTTTTTTTTTTTTTTAAATATGACAGAAACTGGTTCATGAAGGCAAGCTGATAGTCGTTCCCCCAAATAAGTAAACCTTTTCAGCAATGTGTGCCTGTGTTCGTGACCCTTCGTCCCTGGATCACGGCTGTCACTAGATCTCAATGGGTTATGCTTCCATGCTGATGGCATTTCCAAAATGTTGCAATGATTTCAACTTTTATCATTAAAAAAAACATGAGCCAATTTTCCATAATAAAGATAATGTATGCAATGCATTTTTCCATATCAGTCAGTCTAACAGAAAACAATGCTTCAATTAAATTTTCAATAAATGGAAAATCTGGACTCTTGCCTACTTTGTGGGTTATGAAAAGCAAGCAGTTAAGGCACTTTAGACAGACGTCCACTCAACTCCATTTAAATGGGTGCTGATTTGATTCGTCAGTGGGTCTGAGTCACCATTTGACCCTGCAGGGCCTCTTCAAAGACACAGTGCAGTGACAGTGTGGGGGAATGGGTGGAAGCCAGCCAACGAGCCATCACTCAGGAAGGGAATTAGACAACAAAACAGCTAGCACAACTGGATTACTGTTAGTGGGGCATGCTGCGAGTTAGACAGGCAGAAATTATCTGTCAAATCATGGCCATGGCGACGCAAATATTTAGTGCACCTTCAAACTAATGGACATCAAACTCAAAAGTTGTTATCATTAATTATCAGTACATAAATCATAAAGTCACTGCAGGGTCTCTGGCAGAAATTGTTGCTGTGCTGCTGCCCAGCAACAATGACAGTGTCAGTCGTTCTCTTTCTGGGGTCCGCAGGGCAAGTTGCTTCTTTTGCTGCTGTTGTGGCATTTTTGTGGCCTGTCCTTTTTGTCCTTTCGCCTTTTCTCGAGTTTTCAGACTGATATACAATAGCAAATGACAGTACAAGGAATACACACACATAATGAGTCAGGTCAATGATCAGTTTCCACCATCACAGCTCAATGATGAGAATATCATAATTGTGAAAATGAGTATCATCAGACAGCCATAGATGGCTATATTCTTGCAGCTGTTTGTTTTAGCCTTTTGCTGTTAGATAATGGTTTTAAATCTTAATTTACTCGAGGAAAGCACAAATATTCTTTTTTACGACCCCTTCACACTGGGAGGGGTGCACATTTTACCAATAACTCAATAGCAACAACAATAAGTACTGCAGTTATATGATAATTATTCAATAAAACAAGCACTCATAACAGTACACGTGTAAGTGGAAACGTTCCTATTGCTGCAACAGAACATGCTTTAGATGAAGACTCAGGGCATCTAATTATTTTATGACCTGGAGATGGATGACTCGGTTGTTGGAGGAAAATGGAAGTAAAAAATGGACTGAATTTCTTTGGCAAACACTTGCTAGGATACACATTATACCCTTGGCTAAGTTGTTAGACAAGGTCACTCTCTTTCTCTCTCTAACTTTATACTTTCACTGAGTCATTCTACGCCTGTTGTATTTTCACATTTTCATGTTCACCTCCAATGGGACATAATTGACCTTATATTGTTTCTATCAAAAACAGTTCCCTAAGGAAACACATACCCATTTCTCTCTCACACATCACATTCAGCTTCTCAAACTGAATATGCAGGCACACATCTGGTAGAAAACACATTTTAGAGAAAAAAACTCTATATAATGTGTCATTTATATGGAATTTTCTTGGCTTATATGACAGGATCAGTGTGAGCTGACAGTGTATGTCATTTTTGCTGTGTTCATGCGCCACGTATTTAAATTCACTTCTTACCCGCAGTCCGGTGCAGGGCACCAGCGGCAGTCAGGGTCAGCCACAAGCCACCTCCTCAGCATGAACTCCTCGTATTTGTCCATGAGCGCCCGGTCACCCAGGATCATGCGGATGTCGTGTGGGTTAAAGCGCTCTGAGCACTCAGGGCAGCTGATGTTGACACGCGACTCTGAGATCTCAATGCGCAGGTACTGGCGCAGGCAATCGATGCAGGAGCGGTGGTGACAGGTCATGATGTCAGGGAAGCTCTCCCTGGAGTGGCGCAGAAGGCACAGCGGGCACTCCAGTAGCTCTGCCCCCACCCCACCCCCCACCTTGGAGGTGGAGGAGGAAGAGGAGGTAGAGGAAGAAGGCCCTGAGGCAGATGAGGTGGAGGTGGAGGCGGCAGCGGCAGCAGCAGCAGCGGCGGCAGCAGCAGCAGCAGCAGCAGCAGAGGCAGCTCCGGTCCCGGCCACAGAAAAGAAGGCAGAGTTCTTGTCGTTACACATCTCAGAGTGGATGCTCTCAATGCTGGCGATGCCGTCCACCCCTCCGAGCCCTCCAGGTCCAGTGTGCTGGAGCTCTCTAGACCTTTGGCGCCCTGATTTGGACTCCCGACCTCGCCGTCTGAACAGAGAGGCGAGGGAGAGGCGTCTCTTCTTGGGGGCCTTCTTCACAGAGGGCAGGGAGATGGAGGAAGCAGTAGACTGCAGGTCCCGATCAGAGCCCATCACCCCACCGCTACCACCACCCAACTGCTGGTGCTTCTGCAGGCTCATCTCTCCGGAGGGAGGGGAGGGGTGTGCCAGTGGGGAGCCAGGGCTGGGTAGCCTGTCCCTCACATGTGCAGGAAGGTCTGGGAGTGGGATGGGGCTGGGAGAAGGGGTAAGGTGGTGGATGGGGGAAGGGGAGGGTGGTCCAGGGTGGGGGGACAGGGCTCCAGAGGGCCCGTCTGTGTTTAAGACATGATGGCTTCTCCTGATCAACCTCGTGGTCACATCTAATAGCCGGATTTTGGCGAAGGGGTGGGGGTCACCTGCTGCGAAACTGACGCAACAGAACCTGGAGAGAGCCAAATTGTGGAAAGAGCCAAGAGAAGGGAAGAGAAAGAGTAAAAGAGTAGGGGGGAGAGAGAAGAAAGAAGAGATTTAATAATATTCAATTTTAATAACCACCGTGAGATTGCAATGAAAGACAATTTTTATTTAGGCATGCAGAGATTATAAAAAGCTAAAAGAAGTACCTCAAAGTGTTAAAAATAAAAAACTAAATCAACATTTTCAGGCAGCAGCAGCTTTATTATTTTTTTCCACCGAAGTGAACCTAAGACAATAAATCACATCACATTCTGCAGTTCTGAAAGAGAAGGAACATTATTCATTGCATTTGACAGTTTGGTTCATGGTATCGCCTTCTCTAAACATATGGAGGGAAGAAGAGGAGGAGGAGGAGGAGGAGGAGGAGGAGGAGGAGGAGGAGGAGGAGGAGGAGGAAGGAGTTTAATATTTTTCTCAGCTGCAGGCAACCAGTAGGTACACCATTCTGTCAAGAGTATTTTATGCGTGTGTGTTTAGTGGAGTTAATAATGTGTATTACTCTTGAAGAGAGGCATGTGTGTGTCCAAAAGCCCCCACAAATATGACAGCAACACTAATTAAAGCACACTCTTCTCTCCATAACACATTTAAACAAACAATTTCAGGTGTGTTTATAGTCATAAATGTCAAATGAATGCATGTAATTTTTCATATAACAACTGTAAAGCTGATTTCTTTTAATACATTTAAGACCATCATTGTTTACATTCATATTTTCTAGTTTTGAGTTTCCTTCTTCCCCGCCTTTGCTGACCCTTTGCTTCCTTTCTTTTGAAGTCATGACCACACACTGTCAACCAGTGGAACAGCAGGAAATTTCTGATAGGACTGTGCATCACGGCTCACAATTGTGTGTCCGTTAGGGATGAAATGATGCATTTAACTCAATATTCAATGTAATTCACGATATAGGGTTCATGATATGATTTTTTCAAGATTCATTGAACAAAGTAAAATTAAAGACAAATCATAAATGACAAGGATTTTTCTCTATCAAATAATAAAACTTTTCTGAGTAAGAGTATTAACGCAGTAAAAAAGGAAAAAATGTCTATTTTCTTTTCTTTGTAAACGTGAAACTGATGGTCTTGAACTACTGACACGAGTGACGTTGGTAAGTGGACTATGAGTTTAGATTATTTTCTCAAAGTCTTTTCCGTCTGCAGTCTTTCCTGTCTATATACGGATGTGACTAACATTCCCTAATGATGAACAGGGGATGTGAAGAACAACATACTTTTCAGTGATGTTAGTACTGTAAATTAAAGTTCATTTGGTGGTAAAGGTAATTATGAACATTTTGTTAAAAGTATTAAGACTAATCTTAACTGATTTGATAAACAACTGTCTTCATAAATAGTGATCCTACTGTGACAGGTTTACACACAATATGAGATCTACAGTAAATATCATGCCACGCTAATGTCAGTGTATTACTAATTTCATGCATTTAATTCCCTGAGTGAGGCCTTCCACTACCGAGCTTATTAAATAAACACTGCAGTATTCCAGTGTTCTAGATGGTTCCTGACGTTTTGCTCCGTCAGTATCACAAGTGGCAGAGTGCAAGTTTGCATAGCTGATCAGTCACAGAGCTGAGAAGAGAGGACAGAAGGTTGACAACCTTGGACAGTACTGACGCAGAGAGGCAGCGCTCTGTCTGTGCGATCAACAGTGACATGGCCTGGGCCCAGACTGTCCTCTGCTGATAATGGCAAACAGGAGGAAGTGTGAGATAACAACTCGACAAAGTAGAGCAAGGGTTTGGTAGACCGGTTTCTGATGCAGCTGCAACTCAGATGCTGACTACTTTAACTCACAGCTCCAAAGGCAGTTGCACAAGTGGATCATGTTAAGTTGAACAACAAGTAACTTTGATTTTAGTCTGCCCAACAATTAACAATGCTGGGGCTACCATGTAATGGGTTATAGCTAATCTGTCAAAGTGGACAAAGTGCATCCACCAAAAGTGCTAGTTTTGGCCACTGACAGGTTCAGATTGTTATTTTAACTGTCTGATAACATTATGGATAAGGATCCCTACAGAGACAGACCCTCTGTTTAACCAGAAACAGCCGTAATATCGCTATAACTCACCACCAGACTCCATAGACAAATTCAGTCATTTTGTCATTTGTATCATTGTAACATCTTCACATAGAAAATAGTTGCTTTCTGCTATATTCATGTTTTTAATCTCATATATAGATAAACCTTAATAAAACACAAGTCAATGTTTTCAGTGTGTTACATTGTGTTACATTGTGTTACAGCTGAATATTTAGGTAACCAATTACAGTAATAAAGACCCAGATTAATATTGTATTCCTTACAAATCCTCTGAGAATGCATGCTCTTGCATCTGAATTTCGGCAGAACTGTGTTGGGTACATCTGGTAATTTCACAATTTCCTGTATGACAAAACATAAATACTTCTCTGTAATCTCCATGTCTGAGTGTGTTTGTGTGTCTAGTCAGTCCACAAAATCACAATATCAGGACAGATGGCTTCTGAGCCAATCTGATGAGTGTTCTGTCCACTTCAGAATTTCGCACATTTGAGAGGGTGAGAGAAACAAAGAGCCAAAGAGAGGGAGACAGAGGGAGACTGTGTAAACTACAACAGTGCACAGCTGCAGAGGAAAAAGAAGCTACAGCCTGACCAATACCAGATTTTGGGGGTTAGGACTATTCTTACGTTTTAATATAAAAGGCATACACTTTTTTGCATTGACTGCTCAAAATGTACTAAATCATGTAAGGTAACATATAATGGACTACATCACCATTTTCTCATTTCCAATAAGTCAACTCCCATGCTACATTATCTATTAGCATGGGAGTATAATCAACTGAGCCTTTTCAACAATCTATGAAATCTTGACACAGTTTCCTTTTGCTGTATTTTCATTTTAGTCAGCCCTATATTATCAGATCAAATTGGTCAGGCTTCCAATTGCTAGAAAAATCTAACTCTGGATTTAAAATGACATCTGAAATGCACATGAGCAAGTAATTCCTTCTCTTAGACAACCCACAGATGTGTACAGCTTCTGAGGATATCAACATGAGCCAATACCTACAGATCGTATTCAGAGGCCACAACCTCAACAAACCTGCATTTTAGCAAAGATCATCTACACTCAGGCCAAAGAACAAGACTCAAACCTGGCCGAAACTTGATAAGTGTCCTGGGAATGATTAACAAGGTTAAACCATAGGTTTGCCCCACAGTTTGCCTCACCGCTGCCAGTGATTCTACATCTGTGTTGTGCTTTGTATTTCTGGGAGTGGTGATGAAGGAGGTGGAGGAAGAATGTCTGTTATTTTAGGAGAGGGTTGCTACTGAGGTCCAGCTTGCTCACTGGGTGTCTATCCCTGAATGTGTATGTGTGTGTTTATCTGTGTCTTTGGTTACACCTTGGCAATGAACCACGCTGCGCAAACGCACACAGAATAGTGCCAAGGGACACACACACACACCCATAAACTACGCGCTGGAGGAGCCAACAGAGCATGCTCTCTCACGCATAGTGTACATGTGCATACTTAATAAGCACTTACTGCAACTGCAGTAAAGCAGAACCTCCACAATCTGTCAATCTGCACCGCTGTACCAAAAGATCAAAAGCAGCACTCAGCACTGAGCACAGCAGCTCTACAGCTGCAACCAAACCACTGACACTACCAGCACCACACTTCTCTGCTTCTCTGAAACACATGCTGTTCTTTCTCCCCACAACACCCCCTTCTCTCTCTCCTTCTCACTCACTCACACACACATACACACAGCCAGAGACAGTGTTCCCCTCCCTATTCCACAGCTCTGACTCCTCTTGCTTTGAGCCAGAACTGAAAACAGGAAACTCTGATGTGGTAGGCAGAGTTGGCCTGAGTATCTCCTGCACATATGGAAGGAGGAATGGGATTCAGGAATGACGTCTCTCTCACCGACACACACAAGAGTCAATGTTTTGCACATTTTCTATCCCTGTCTTGGTATGTTGTGACATACATGTAAACACTCAATACATTTTGTTTGTTCACAAACATTCTGCATTTTTGCCAGGTCCTGCCTCTAGGACTTTGAGACATGCACACAGTAACAGGTACGGTGGGCTGTAAAGAACAAGCAAAAAAAGCAGACAAGCAGCCAAAGAACATTACAGAAATGCAACTGCTTCAGCTTTTTCCTTCAGGGTGTTGTGTGTTCATTCACACGCAAGGCTGCAGGTCCAATAGAACTGCTGCTGAGTGCATTGTCCTGTGAGTGAGATATAGGGGTGCACTGTGTAGTAACCAGCATGTGAAAGGCTAATAGTTTTCATTCAACCATGAAAAGATGATTGCAGGGCAGGTGCTTTATCCTGACCTTGATGTCTGCCACAAGGCTACTACCGCATCTAAATCAGCCAAGGAGCGACTGACCGGGCTTATCGCTGCTGAGCAGATAGCTGTGTGTACGTGTGTGTGATGAGAGGACTGATGATGCAGGTAGACTAGGCCAGCTGTCTGATCTGAAGGCCCTGGCTAGGTCCCACTCACAAAATGAAACACCTATGTCAGCTCATTGGCTGCAGGCTGTGGTCAGCAGTAAGAGCTTTTCTCATTGAGCGTGCCGATTTAAGTACATTAACAAAATCCAAATCTGCCCGGTGTGCCTGGAACTTGGGGAGAGAGCTCAGACAGGCAGAAAGCATGAGGGCAGAGAGAAGGGGAAGATGAACGAAGGAAAATGTAAGAACAGGAACAAAGGACGAAAAAAGAAAGAAAAAGAATCTTGGGAGAGATGAATCATGATGGAGGGAGGGGGAAAATGGGCAAAAGGTGCTGAAGGAGCATGTGAGGAATTGTTAGCTCCCCCAGAACAAAATCCTGCTCTGCGATTTGTCAGGTTTCTACACAGCTACAGTACATTTCCCCTCAAAGATTAAGTGACATTTCTAAAGCAGAAGCAAGCAAAAATGTTAAAAAGAAGAAGAACGGACAGAAAGACAATAGAGTTGAGTACTCTCAATAACATTCCCCAGATCTCACAAATGAAGCTATGAGCTCAGGATGAAATAAAGCACTTTCAGGGCTTATATAACAAAAACTGTTCTGAAAAGAGATGAGTAGGTCCAGAGGGAAGGCTTCATTGTGCAAGTTTTGAGAGATTTCAGCAATATTGATGCTGAGATCAAGGCTCTGTTACTGTAAATTTTATTTCATTATTCAGCAGGGAGCAGATCGGTAATGTCAATGCTAGTCAATTTTTCTACTTGTCACAAATGCACTGGATCAGTAAAGATAATTTATCCACCGCAAGGAAACTAAATTTACAAAGTTAAATGGAAAGACTTGATTGACTGTTATGTCAGGATGACTGTGACATATCAGAAAAGGATAATGAGATGCACATTGACAATGTGAACATATTTTAAATGTGTCCCAAATGTGACAATAACCAAAAAAACTGATGTGAACTATTGCGAAAAACAAGAAAGCACAGATGTAATGGTTGAAACAGTCTACTCTGTTTGTCTTTTAATTTGAGCGCATTGCATAAACACTGAAAAGGAAAATATGGAGCTGAAAATAAAGTAAAGCCAGCCCAGCAGCTAATAATTAAAAGTGGCTTATGAGGATGAACATCTGCCATTAACCCACTTGCACACAGCAAAAGATGCACACGAACAGTAACACACGCCCTCTACTTATAATACTTACACACTAAATATCAATAATGAGTTTGTTTATAACCAATGTAAGACAAAGCACCCACATTTGACAAGCTGTCCTTGGCTGCTGTAAACAGCTGTCCAAAACCGATTAGTGAAAAGCACATGAGGTTTTATGGAACAAAACATTTGTGTTGTGGAAAAACAGTCAAATTCTTGATCTCATTTGAGGTCATAGGTGAGATCACAATCTCCCTATAAAAGCTCTCTGTTAATTGTTTTTAAAAGAAAGAACCGTTTTTTCACGGTCACTGTAAATGTAGTATTTGCAGTATTTATAGCTGCTAGATTGTGTAAATAAGAAAAAAAGATAAAAGGTTTACCATGAAGAACCAACAATTTTGAAAACAGTCCAATGTTGCCACCATACAGCCTTGGACACACTGCCTGCGTGAGCAGTGCGGGACGGCTGCCTTGTGAATGGCTTGCATGTCTGAGGTGTCCACACAGAGAGCGTTTCTGCTGCCAGCCCTATCTGTCTACATTGAATTTGCCTTGGATAAATACAATTCAATAAAAGCCTTGTCACCAAAAGAATGGATTCTGTCCACAGAATCGCTAGAAATTAAAACAAATATCTGTATTTGCCTGTGACATATTCTACAGATATAGACATTGAAACTGTAGTGGAAGGTGTATATGTTGCTGGTATAGTGTAGATATGACTATGCACAGATCCTTTTCACTGTCTATTTTTGCTGAGAACCACGCAGCTCGCAGAAAAAATAGGCAAGGCCTCTACTCTCTAGTGAAGTGTCTCTGCAGCCACACCTGAGACGCACAACACACGTAGGCCGTCTGGCTGCTCTAACCTGTTAACATGGGTGCCAAACTAAAAGGTAAGATGTTCCATGACGCATGCACGATACAGATGTTGGCAGTGTGTCCAGGCTGTAAAACAGTGTAGTCAATTCGTCTTTTGGCCATACCAAAAAGGACAAAAGTACACCGATTAGCCATAACATTATGAGCACTGACAGGCGAAGTGGATAACACTGATCATCTGGTTATCATGGCTCCTGTCAGTGGGTGGGATATATCAGGCAGCAAGTGAACATTTTGTCCTCAAACTTGATGTGTTAGAAGCAGGAAAAATGGGCGGCGTTAAGATCTGAGAGACTTTTACAAGGGCCACATTGTGATGGCTAGACGACTGGGTCAGAGCATCTCCAAACCTGCAGCTCTTGTGGGGTGTTCCCGGTCTGCAGTGGTCAGTACCTATCAAAAGTGATCCAAGGAAGGAAAAAGTGGTGAACCGGAGACAAGGTCATGGGGGGCCAAGGCTCACCGATGGACGTGGGGAGCCGAGGCTGGCCAGTGTGGTCTGATCTAACAGACGAGCTACTGTAGCTCAAACAGCTGAAAAAGTTAATGCTGGTTCTGATAGAAAGGTGTCAGAACACACGGCTGATCCTTGTATGTCAACAACAAGGACACAGGAAGCCACTTGAATGCAAAAGCATTTTAAATTTCTCAGATAGTGCGCACGCTTCTTTTTATAGCATCTTTAATCACGTTTCAAAAGGAAGATGTGCAGGAAGGCTTGCACAGGTGCCATGCTGCTAGACACAAGAGTTGGACCACTGCAATGACCACAGAGGTTAATTAGAAAAGGGCTCTCAGTGATGTTGGGTAATTTACAAACACAAAGACAGCTTCAAACAGATGACGTGAGTAGGCACAAATGAGTAATGTAGAAAAATGTAGATAAGAGTGCAGTGAGAATTTCTGTGTGCGTAAGTGTGAGCATGCACAAGAACAACAAACTGAGAAAGCAGATCGAAAGATGAGAGCTGGTAGACGTGCCAGAGCTTTCCTTGGGGACAGAGTTCATTTGGCATTCCAGTGAGAGAACAGATCCAGTGCTGACCTCAGCTGACCTGCTGCAGCCTGGGAGAGGACATCGCTCACTAAACACAAGCTGTGAACCATAGTACACTCAACTTTTAAAAAGCACCACAGATTTCCTGTAGCAGGGATTCATTTATCCCCCAATAATAAATATCTCTTTATTCAGTTACATTAATATGAAAAAAATATTCTGGACATGGTTAAGTAAAAAAGGATAAAGCTTCAAGCAACTCTCTCATTTCATCAAAAGGTAGAATATTTTGATAACAGTGATGCGGCTGCAGGAGAAAGTGCACCCACAGCAAGCCTTCAGCTGATGATTTTATTGTAATTACTGATTGCTATGTAGCCCTGGGGCTTATCCTTTTCAGTTTTGTGAAACATATTGTCTCACTTCAATATGTTACACTATTCAAACCTCTCCTACTAGTTTGTACATGTACTTTAAGTGATAAACTACAGGACCAAGGGGTCATTTAAATCACTGTCCTTTCCAGTTTCAGTTCCTGTACTAACAAGCAGGCACAATGTGTTGCAAAAGAGTGGAGTGGTCCTCTCAACATGAAAGGAGCATCTTACACAATCACTTTAAAAGCACAGATTCATTCATACATACAATAACATACACGCACATAAAACAAACCAACTAAAGAGTTAGAGGACGTTTTAAGTTCCCACGAGTTCCTTTCCTGCTGTGTTGACACGCTGGTTAAACATAAGCCTGGTCAGACTAACTCTGAACTAAAGGAAAATTATAAAGGGCAAACCTCTCAACATTCAAGCCTTTTCTTTTTTTCTTTCAGAACCTCTCTGTACTCTAACAGAAAGTAGAGGACCACCCTGAGTGACTCAGTGCAGTGCAGAAGAATGCCCATCATTCCACTCCCGTTGAAAATTAGACCCAAGATCATACTAGGTCTAAACTTAGCCAGCAGAGATTCACTAGTGAGCTGTGTTTCTATAAGTGGTAAGCTGTGTGTGTGGGGGGGGGTTACACATTAGTGGGTAAAGGAAACCACCCACAAACAGACTCAATCATGCAGAGACACAATGTGAAATAAGTTATCCTCTTTCACATAGTTGGAACACATATAGAAGAGGCTCGAATAAAACACGAGGACGTGGATACACAAGGAGAGGAGACATACATCTAGTGACAAGCAGAGACAGTAAACTCAAAGAGGGGCCGGTAGATGAACAGGTATACAGACAGTGATGACAGGCTTGGAATGAGGGACAAATGTGAACAGTGAAACATGCAGCAGCTGAGCCAGTGTAGTCCGCCAGTCAGTATCACTCCAGCTGCATTCCTGGCCTGCCTGTCTCCTGTGTAATGCTGCCTCTATGCACATTCCTGGGCTTCTATGTGGCTGGGGACAGTCAATGCATTAGTGAGGCTTCCACTACATCAGGGACAGGCACAGAGCAACCTCCTGGCATGCAAGCTGAGCAGCTATTGACTGATGTGGGATGAAAGTCAAACAATGTCCCTCCCTTTTCACCAAAGTGTGGAGCAAGCTGAAAACAGGAGGTGTGGTCAGTGGTTGTATTTAAATGACAGGTTTAACATTCAAAACACATCAGTGTGATTAATTGTTGCAGGGACTAAAGATTTCAAACAACATACAGTAGCTCAAATAGAGAAATATGGTCATGCATTGTGTTTTGAATCTGACGCTACAATACAAGGGATTAAAAACTGTGCAAACAGCACAACAACACAACAGCAGCATGAACAGGGAAGGCATTGTTGAATGTACAAAGAGAGGCAAGGCAGGCCGACAGGGAGAAGAAAAGGAAAAGTTTCCAAACCCAACAAAGCCAGTACAGTCTCCAGCCCACCCCCCTCCTCCCAGACTTCCCCTCTTTCCTCCCTCACTTCACTCAAGAGAGGAGGAAATGAGGTAAGCATCCTGGCATTTCTGCTCAGCTGAGAGAGCGAAGAGCTCAGGAAGAGGGCGTGAAACAGAAAGGAATGAACTGTTAAATTGGGAGTGTGTGATACATTTCCCCTGGTAACGCTGAAGAGCCAATATATACTGTAAGCCGAATATCACAGTAGCCATCCCTTCCATATCTCTGACTACATTAGCAGTAACCGTGTATTGTGTATTATTTTCAAGGCCTGCCTGCCTTTTACTCGCCTAGGCATCTTGAATATGATGCGGTTATGATTTCTCCTGAAGGAGGTGTATTTGTTCAGCCCGAAATGTACACACACAGAACATCCTCTGAGACCATGAGTGGATGACTTTCAGCTTGTGCTTGAGCCATATACCTGTTTCAAATTTCCTCTTTACCCACACCTCAGAGAGGTAGCACAAACAAGAATTTGCTTCACAATAGTGTGGAGATCAGAGAAACATCTCAGCCAGAGACAGGTACAAGAAAAGCCATAGTTGAACAGTACAGGTGAAATGCAATCACCTGGCCCACCACAGCCAATCTGGGACTGCTTTCACACCTCGTGAATCCCATTTGCCATCCTATGCTCAAACACAAGAACTTGTCACCAAGCAGCACCAAAGTGCCGGACTGTACACATCAGTTGTGATCGTACTGTGTTTATGTTTACAACTGAAGAGAGCATCTTCAGCAGCCAGAAGGCCTTGTGTCTCCAAAAATGTACTCATTGTATTTCCTGCTTCTGTTGTTACCGTTTTCTTGTTCGTCAAAAATGTCTTCAGAAATTATTCTTCTTTAAACCCCTGACCTCAAAGGCTTTGCAAAATCATGGCTTTGCAAAATGACCATAACAGCCCTGTCAAGCTTTAGATTTGTCAATATTTTGGTGTGCAGGAAGCACTAGTAAGCTCATCACTCATCATCATTTTCCAGATACTAGAGGGTAGTGCAATTTTTGCTTTTCCAAAACCAAAAGCACATAAGCAGAAGTGTAAGGAATTAATTAAACAGTGTGTTTTTCTGTTCTAATGTAAACAACTAACATTTAGCATGCCTAGCTGACTCGCTTGCTATCTACAGTAGTAAAGCTTTGTATAGAGATGTCGAGCTGATCCTAAAAATCGTTATCTGGCCAATCTGGGCATATTTTAATGTATCAGTATTGACTAAAATAAAGCTGATATATTTTACTGGAGTCAACAGAAAAAGGAAGACAGTATTATTAAATTATTAACACCTGTTGAACAAGCAGAACACATAGTTGAACACTCTGCCTGCAGTAACTTGCTGCCCAGCACTCGAAATAAAGGATGTCCCACTACCCTAATTTGTGGCCAGATACCTAGGGTGATTACATTTTTAAAAATCAGATATAAGTGAAAGGAACAACAAGCAAAACCTCTGAGGCAGACAAGACTGAGTCAATGAAGTGCTGCGAGTTACTGAAACAGAGTAAATTAAACTAAATTCATTATGTAGAATGAAAAAAAGGACATTCAATTTGGGACAATGGTTATGTCTGAGACAGCTGAATGTAGAGTTTGGAAAAGTTTTGAGACACTGAGGAAAAAAGTTTGTGTGTGTGTATCCATTGTACCACCAGTATATCACAAAATATATTATAAATATTTTGTGATATTTTTTGTACTGTCTTTTGCACTACTTTGCTCTATTGCTGCTGTGTCAATCTGAATTTCTCCTAAGGGGGATCAATAAAGGAATATCTTATCTTAGTATTATCTCAATGAAATGTACTGAAACAGGTGTATACGAGACAAAAAAAATACTTTATATATATATATATATATAAATTTAATTTATTTTTCTTGCCGGTAAAATATGCTTGGCTTGTGGATTTGTTATCTACCAGTCTCCTTGGCCAGTGACCCAAAAGGTTAATTTTGGACACTTCTGCTTGGCTTCCATGCACCTGAGAGAAAATATGCTGGTCTTGACAAACATGGCAGTTCCACATGGCAGACTCTGTAGAAGAGGACCTGCTCCCTCAGTAGAAAAAGTGATTCAGTTCAGGTTCAGGTGATTATACACATAATGAAAACATACCTATGAATAATATATTCCATTTCTGCTAACAGGTCCTCCTAAATGTTACACACCAACTGACTGGACGTTTAAAGCAGATAATGCATGCAAAAGTTAAATGCTTACAATGATGATGTTATTCAATAAACTATTTTATCACAAAATACATTCTGAACAAAGCCACATTTGCACAGTTAAATGTTTACATTATGTTATTTTCATGTTAATGAACTATATTCTAAAGATGAACTAATGAACCCTCTGGTTTCTTCAGGCGTCAGTCATTATCAGGATACTACTGGCATCATTATCTAATTATATATTGTGATAAATATTGACATTGGTCAATATGGATAAAAATATTGTGATCATACTTATCATTCATACATATCACCAGACCTTAATTACCACTGGCGAAATACTGAAATCTATCTCGCTGTACTTCTGCATTACAGTTCAGATGACATCCTTTTCAGAAGGAGCTGAGCAATGACTTGCAGTTTGTGGCTTGACCAGATTCATGAATTTCCACTTGACACACTACCAGCTACCACAAGTTGGTCTGACCAATCAAAGACACTCTACTTCAGTGCATCAAAATATGTGCAGTTAAGTTAAATTAGAAAGGGGCATGATCATCCAAGATGCATAGATGCACATCATAATCAATCAGAGCACCCTGATGTGTTGGCCAGGACTCCACCACCTAGCCTTGCAGCTGTGTTTACCATGGAGCAAGAGAGGGAGGTCACACACGTGTCTTGACAAACACACACAAAGAGAACACAGGTCAGGTTGCCATGCTGGGCTAATGACCTTTCTTTGGAAGAACACACAGGTCTGGACAACATGCTGCTAAGCCCAGGGAGGCCTCTGACACCCAAACACTGATGACTGGACTCTGGAGGACTGCCTCTAACACCCATAAAATGCAATAAATCTGCTTTCATTAGAGTTTTTGTGAGCAGGCTCCATTAGGAATGTGTAGCTCTGAGCAGAAAAAAAATAGTGTCAATGATTTTCTACAATTCTTTCCCTAATTTACGATATGATTACTTTTCCCCCTGTGTTACTGTATACAGCGTAACTGCAGTCTTTGTTCAAACAACAGCCAACCAAATAGAAGAAATAGGTAACCTAAAGTCTAACTCAAGTGCCCGCCCCTTTGTAATATATACAAATACACACTATTTAATATAGGGGCTGAAGATTGCAAAGTGTGTAGGATGGGATGACAGAATATTCAGAAAATGTGGAAACTCAAATAAACATGGTGACATTTAAAAAAAAATAAACATCAGTGGTTTGGCCTTATTGTATTTATTCATAGTCTGACCAAAAACAGGCCACTGTTGTACAATTTGCTACCTACATAGGCCAGAACCAGAAGCTCCCACTAAAGAAATAAGGACAAGAAAGGACTCCAAGATTGAGCTTTGCCAATGCAAGGTGCTTAAAAATTAAACAAAAAAATAAACAAAGTTGTTGCTGTATGCAACTAATTACTTTTCAAAAGTGAAAGGACATTTGGAGATCCTTGACTACTATGAGAGATATGAACAGTGGCATTTTTTATGTCATTTAGGCTCATTTCTCAACATTGCCCGACAGCATCTGGACAGAGCTGTGGTTTCCACAATGCAGAGAACCCAGAAGATGACAGCTTGTGCCCGCATACAGTAATCCTTCCCAATTCTTTCATATACTGCCTTGCCACCAGCAGCAAACGACAATGACGGGGCAAAGTGTTTCTCCAGCCAAGGATGATAAGCCAAGCAGAACAACTACACTACAGGGCAGGTGGGGAAATAAGGCACAATTTACACTCCGCTGTTCAGTATTCAGCACTCACCTGCACACTGAAACAGAGACGCTCAAACTTTTCTTCCAGATTTAGGCAAGGGCTGATTAATGGCACACACACTGCAGCTTCATTTGTATAGGTGAATCCCTCCCCAGCATACAAATATCCAGGTCCTATTTATATCTATCTATATATATATATATTTAGATATATCATGGTGTTGATCAGGTTAACCCAAGGACCATAGTAGTTTGTCTCTTTACTAATGCAAAGCTTTACTGCGAGTAATACATAGTGTTGTCTTCCTTACCTCAAAGCTGCACATGATTTCTTGCATTTTGTGTGCTTTCTATCTGAACCGAGTGGTGGTCTCCATCTTTAACTTTAACAAAGGTCGTCACAAAGTCATCTGCCTGTCATCTGACAAACCCCAATACAGAAGAATACAATTTACGGACTCTTACTAATTTATCTATTTTTCACCCAAAGAAATATGGAGAAGTATCAAGCACCTAGCTATCCACCGGAGACATGTCTCACATCTACCAGACACAGCTCGCCCTTTTACATTTTTACCAAACCCTCTGAAACATCAACTTTTCCTGCTGTTTGCAGTTAATCTTGTCATTCAATCAGTCCTTCAGCCCGAGTTGAACACACTGTTGCAGTACTTGACGTTGGTCAAAGACAACTCGACGTCTTTAACGGACTACTAAATGTCAGGCAAACATGTACTGTTAAGGAGCTGTAACGATTTACAAAGTAATGATAATGCCAATAGCTGGCGTTACGTTGTGTGCTGCTCCTCAGCTTCGACTTCTTAATAACGTTACATTGATAGCTAGGTTAACGCTAGCTAACTTACATAGTTCATTGTGTTTATTGTCAGTTTACGTCACCTCACAAATGATCACCATCTGGTACACGTGTCCTGACAGAAAATAGGACACATGACGATAGCAAAATATAGCTATGAACCACTAAAAATGTTCCGTGGCTCTTGCCTCACTGACGGCCACCAGAACACCAGCCAGCTAACGTTAACTACCAAACACAGCGAGCGTTAGCAGCTGGCTAGCAAGGTTAGCTAGAAACGATGAGAACATACCGTCTGTTGCTGCTAGTGACACTTGTTCCGCAGACGGTAACAAAGACGAAAGGACACGTTCTGCTGTCCAAACACGGTTTTAAGTTAATTAATCGGTGGTCCCGGTGCAGTGCCGTGAATTACTTCCCCACTGCTACTAGCACTTATTTCCCTCTGTCTTCGGTCCCACCTATCCGTTCCGTTCCGTTCCGTTTCGAACGACAACAGCTTCTACAGAGCCTGCTCTGTTGTTCGATGTTCTCGTTCTAGCTCACAAATTCAAATCGCATCGCGAGATTTCGACCAAAGTTTCACGGGCCTAATGGTTTCTACAGTGTCTGAGGTTCACCATCACACTTGAGCTTCTGTCACATTTTCCATACAAAAATAATGTAAACCAGATGTTATCGTCGTTATTATTTTTTTTATTATTTTCTGTTGGTTGTACAGTATGTTACTTTTTAAATAAAACCCTTTGACATTTAGTAAAATAAAAAATAAGAGTACAGCTCAGGGGCTTATAAGGACTGTCATCTTTGTGCTTTGGGGCTTCAAACAGTTCTCTGCCTATAGCAAATGGTTAAACAGCCACATATCATCTGTCAGGTTAAATAAACGGCCCCTCATAAATGCCATTTTATTATCAAACTTGAGAGATCCAAGTGAGTTGAACCACCAGGATGAAGACATTTTGTATATTAATTATAACAAATATGATGTAAACCAGAGTGGATTACATACACCACAGTCAAGCACTAAACTCATTCATGTCTCAGAAATGACTTCCCTTACATCACACGAGTAGCCTATGTATAAAACCTTTTTTATTTTCAATTGGACCTACATGGGCAGACATTCATATGGTACATGAAAGATGAACTGGCAGACAGGGCAGTGCCAGACAGACACATCTAATCCAAGCTAGAGAGGATTACGGAAGCTCTCTGTTTATCATTATTTGAAGGGACACAAGAGGAAGTGACGAATGAGCTGGTGGAATTTTACAGCTCTGCTTATTACTGCCACTCACATACTCACAGACATGTTAGAAACACTCTGTTTACGCGTAGCAGGGATTCCTTACACCAGAGACTAATTAGGGAGGAAAGCTGACCAAAACAAGTTACAGCCTGATCCAGACTGTGGAAATCATGTGATAGCAGGAATCTAGGGTAAGCTGAGGGTTCTTTCACAAATGGGTGCAGTTCAGAGTATATACACACAACATACATGTTCAGGCATCCTGTAGTTAGCAAACATCAGACTACACTGATGAAAAATGAAAAAAGCATGAGAACCAGCACAAAGACTGCACTGATGATGCTATCAAACTGCGGAGATAAAAGGTATTTACTCAAAATCCTCCCTCTGTGAACCACAGATATGAACAAACATTATAAGAGTCAAAGCTGGATAATCCTATGAAATCCCTGTGGAAAGTTGTTTTAGGTCGGCCATGTAGTGTAGGTTTTGAAATATGTTCAGTCTGGTCAGGCTTAAACAGGGGCTGATCTTGAGCTTGTGAGTGTTTGTGCTGGAGTGTCAGAGGAGACAGTGGAAGAGCCTGCAGCACCTATAAAGTTGGACACTGTGGTGATACATTAAATGGGCTTTTGGTCCAATAACACAGTGACGTCAGTACAGTAAGCATTGGAGATGTGATGAAAGCACACATCGCAACTTAAAAGGAATGTCTAATGTTCAAAAGCTCAGTTGGAAAGGGTACACTAGAGTTTTATCCTGTCTCCACAAACAAATTCCTGTTATTCCACTGTCTGAATAAAGGATAACAATTTGGCAGTTTCTCCTTAATAAATGAGCAGCAAAAGAAAGTAGGTTCATTGGCTTTTACTTTAGTATTCTTACATTACAGCACAGGATGCTGCATGAGGCCTGGTATCAACTTTTCATAAGAATCCAGCCAAAACCATCAGAGATCCTCTGTATACTAAAGGGCAGGCACCTGACTGGGTCGACAGCACGTCAATGTTTCCCACAAATACGACAGCAGCAGTAAGTGTGCTTGCTCCCTCATCCTCTCGTCACATTCAGGCTTTGTCAGTTCCAAGGCATTGTACAAGGTCCCCTCTGCTCTGGTAGGAAGGATTATCTCTTTTAAAAGGAGGGGAGCCGTAATGAAATGACATTTTTACCACTATTGAACATACAGACAGCTGACAAATTAAAGGAAAAACCTGAATGAATGAGAGGAGAAACATGACAAATGCAGAGGCTTTCATACAAGGGGTAATGGAAAGGTTTGATGAGAATGACAATGATGTGAATCAATTGAATGCCTATGGGAGAATGGAGACGTTCCAGAGGCTAGGAGGTTTGTGTTGCCTTTTTCCAACCCATCTGTATATGCCGGTGTCCTTTTTTTAAGTGCAGGAAAGTATACAGAATTGGTGTGGTAGGAAAAACTTAAGAGGGTATGAGGGAGATACAATACACAGATGACAACCATGAACATAAACATCGGGCAGAGAACACGTCAGCTGAGGGGCGCAGTGCCGGTCCTTATAGCAGGGATTGGGCATGGCTTCCACACTGCAATATGCATGGGTAAAGCACCAGGTTACCTTTAAAAAATTACTTTAGAAATTAAATGCCACTCTTCATTTTCAAAACCCATGTCACAAATATTTCATCACAAGGCTAATTTTGTAGATTGCAGTGTGAATATAATCCAAAAAATATCAATCCAGTCTGTAGCCCGTCTATGTTGTTGACAAAGTGACACCCTGTACAGTGGAAATCAAGCTGCCACTGTCACTTATTTATGCAAAGCTGTCCTACTTTGTTAATATCCAGTGTCACTGTAGATTAAAGCTGCACACATTATAGCTGGTTTATCAATCCACAGCATGGCATTAACATAAAAATATATAGACTACAATGTATTCTACAGAAAACATCTGTAAGTCTTGTCTGTTAATCACAAAGATTGTGTAGATAGAAAACTTTCAAAGCAGGTAGACAATTCCACATAAATGCTTGTGATTTGTTAAATAACAGTGACACCTGGTGGAAGACTACCACAGCACCATATGACCGCATAGCACAAACTCTCAGGAAAACATCTGTCCATTCACCACAGCTCAATAAAGATTGTACTGTTTAATAATCAAATTGGTGTCTCTATTTTGTGTGATAACACTAAGAAATGAAAGAGGCATTATTTTGAATGAGAATTTATTACAGCCAGCAGTTTACAATACAAATCACCTTCCAAAATGCTCAGCTAACCACCTTCCTGAACATGGCTGATACTCTGAGCACTGACACAGTAAAATGACATAAAACAGAGGAATGCATTCAAATTTATAATCTCAATTTTCTATATTTTGCTTTTTTTTTTTTCAACAAATTTTTATTTATAATCAAGGCCTAGTCAAACCATCCCTAGACCTGGCAGAGTCAATTGTTTTATTCTTTTTTTAAGAAATGATTTATCATTTTGCGATGTTTTCAGAGTTTTAGGTTTTTCAATGTTTAATATTTTTTTCTCTTTTTCCATCGGTGAAGCAGGTTTCAAAATGCTCAATCTGCAAGACAAAAGATAGAATATCAATGCTTACGTTGTAGTTGATTCAATCATGAAATCTATAATGTTCTTACATCTTATCTAGAATGTATACAAATAAATCCCCTCCCCACTCACACACCTTAGACACTAGGACCAGCAGGGGTGGTGGACTTCTGAGCAGCCTCCTTGGCCTGGTGGGCCTGAAGCACAGCAACAGCCTCATCCACCTAAAACAAAAGATAAAAACACTATTTAACACTGGATATGAAGCTTCACCAATAAACCCATTCAAGCAGCAGGATAATTTAATCCACCGAGTCCAGCCTTGTAAAGATAATGCAATCAGGCTCATGTGAATTTAGACAAATTACCTCTGCAAACAGGCTTCCAGATATATACGGACACACGCACGCACACACGCACGCACGCCATTAACTGACCTTTGAGCGCAGTGACTCAGGTGACTCGAGCATGTGGAGAAGCTCTGAGTTGTCGATCTCAAGCAGCATACCCGTGATCTTGCCTGCCAGGCTGGGGTGCATGTTCTGGATCAGGGGGAACAGACGCTCACCTGAAGGAAGAACAACAGTCATCAACCACTTGTTTGAATGTACGACAGACTTAATCTATCAAGTAACTTTGTGACAAGGAAGAATTCTACTGCTTTCTATTTTCCACTGCCAAACAGTTCCGTTCATGTTAGTTCCTTATAAATGATGTACTAACCCAGCATCTGCTTCTGTTCCTGAGGAGGGGCAGCAGCCAGCATGGAGGCAGTCAGGGGCTCCTGTCCTTGGACATGGACAGCAGGCTAAAGGAGGAAAAAGGTTTGAGTTCAGAGACAAAGTCTACCGTAAAAATTACTGACTACACAGCTACTATCAGTAGGTAACTATCTCAATCTATTCCTACACGACACGAATGAATGCCTAATGCTGGGTATTGTTAAGATTTTATTGATCAGATTTAAATTATGCTTACTGATGTTAAATCTAGCCAAATCAAGTTTCGCTGTTCTTGGCACATTTGAGTATTTTTAGCAGTTCTAAAATTACATTAACAATGTGACATAAATGACACGGTTGAGATTATGTATGTTAAATAGGTAAATAAAAAGAATAAATAAGCCCCAATCTTGTCATGCACAAGTTTAATAATTACAGTTTTATGGTTGTAATTGCAATGGAGACATGGCAGGTTCTAGGGCACAATGACTAACTGGTGACATTAAACACACTGACAGCAGAGTGGTAAAGGAAATCATACCATGCTGCAGTCAGTGCTTTGTCATACTATAGACAACTATTTTTAAACATAGGCAAGTGATTATATTTCACTTTTGCTAAATATGCAATATTGTAGAAACCCTATATTCGCAACCAGCCCTGTAAACAAATGGCAAGGGCCATTTTGCTTTCAGGAAGGAGTAAGTGTAGCACATGTAAGCACTGTTCCAGAGCTGTTTGAAACTTTAAAATCATTTGTCCTATGTCTTATACTGGGACAGTAGAAACCAATGGAATTCCTACCTGCTGCATGGCGACCTGTGGCTGTGAGGGCATGTGCTGCTGGGGGTTGCGCACACCCGCAGCATATTTGTACTGGGGCATGGTGCGCACTGGGGCAGCAGTGGCTGAAGCACCGGTAGGGCGCTGGCCGAGGGCCTGTGTGGCTGAGGTGAGGAAGATGAAAAGGGCAAATCATCAAAACTGCATCAAGTTGACTAACAAGCAATAATTAAATATTAAACCAAAGAAATAAAGCCTATCATGTGTTCTGAGAGCTGAAATACTTACGCATTCGCTGGGAAGCCATCATGCGTGGCACCTGGGTGTTGGCGGTGGCAGTGGGACGGATGGTGTTGAAGGTCTGGGGCCTAGGAGCTGATGGGCGCATAGCGTTGGGCATGTTTTGGAAGTCTGAAGGAAGAGGAAATAATATTAGAGATCCACACTTAAGTAGTTAGAATTCCGTCAATGTTAAAAGAGGGAGCTGGTTACCAATTATTTACAACCTCATTTTGGATTCAAATAAACAGAATTGTCAAATTTAAGCATGTCTACTCACGTTGAGGACGCACTCCTTGAGTGGCCCAACGGGGGCTTGGCCGAAGCTGGGCCAGCTGGTTGGCAGAGTAGTATGCAGCGCGATTTTGGGCCTGAGAAAGATGACAAAGATTCATCATTACATGGTCTCTAACTGTAAGGCACTGAAACAACCATTTCCCTACAAGCAACAGAAGTGGCTTAAAACAGTGATTCTAATTCCAAACAGTACACACTGACCTATGCATGACATCAATTACTGCAGCAGCAACGTAACAATAAAAGTTCTATGCCATGTATACAAGGCAAAGAGGTGGGGTCTTGGGGGGACTCACCTGAGGTATAGCCGCCATGAAATAGCCTGAGGGTGGTGCAGGCTGATATGGGTTGAGGACTGGGTTGGGCACTGCGCGGACAGTGGCCATCCTCTGCATGTACTGGTTGGTTAAGTGGGCTTGACGCTCCTCCTTGCGCTGGGCCAGAGCCACATATAGTGGCTTTGTAGCAACAATACGCCCATTCATCTCTGTTACAGCTTTGGTAGCTTCCTCTGGGGACGAGAAGCACACGAAGCCAAAGCCTTTGCTGCGGCCACCCTCCATCATCACCTATGGGAGAAGAAGCTAATTAGCATCCATTCTGATAAATAACAGTTTTGTTAATAACCATGAAAATAAAGAAACATTACAAATCATGCACTTAAGTCCTTTACCTTAGCACTTGTTATGGTTCCAAATGGAGAGAACTCTTTACGCAGGCGCTCGTCATCCAGGCCATCATCCAGGTTCTTCACATACAGATTGACACCCTGGTATGTGCAAAATGACAATGAGATTGTAACTAACAAATTAAAGCAATATATCTTGTAGAGCGCTAGGGCCATGAATGACTCGTAGACGAGTTATACTCTTATTGGTTTTTGCTCCAATATCATTGCTGGGTGTTTGATAGAAAAGATAAACCTCCTCAAAAGAACAACATGAAATCCAATAATAAAGTCACTGTTTAACCATCTTTTAATCCAGGTCCCACTTTATAGTGTTTATTGCAACATAAGTTATTTTACTCTTCCAAGAGAAGATCCTGTAATTGTGGCCTCTCGGCAGGGACATTTTTTCATTTGTGAAGGTGTTGTGTTCAGGCTGAAACGGTTAAGTAAAAAAATACCGCCCTGCTGAAGGAAGTTCTTGTGACAGAGTAGAAGGCCAACAAACCTGGTATCTGGTCATGCGATCCTGTTTCATCTGCTCGAATTTGCGCTTGAGCTCGTTTTGGCGTTCCCCTTTCTTCTGTGCACGGCCCACGTACACTTGCCTGCCGTTCAGTTCTTTGCCGTTCATGTCGTCCACAGCCTGCAATGAAATCAGCAATAGACCAGTGAAACAAGCTACACAGAAGCCATGTTTGTATTGATTCAAAGCAATCGGCCGGGGCAAATAGGAGGACGTCATTTCCCAGTAATTAAGATACACATGCAGGGTTACTGCCCCTAAGAGAAGAACAAGGAGACGATACGAACCTTCTGTGCGTCTTCATGTCTCTCGAAGCTGACAAAGCCAAATCCCTTTGATTTGCCACTCTCATCAGTCATAACTCTGATACTGAGTGCCGGCCCTATGAAACACACCAGCCAATCAACACATTTACAGGCCGAATCACACCGGTCACGAGCTAAGCTTTAAAAACGCTCAGTCTCTGAAATGTTATAAATGTCTTACCATATTTACCGAATAACTCCTTGAGCTTCTCGTCATCCATGTCCTCCCCAAAGTTCTTGATGTAAACATTGGTAAACTCTCTGGCGCGAGCCCCAAGCTCAGCCTCCCTCTCTTTGCGCGATTTGAAGCGTCCAACAAATCTGTTGGGTCAAACGATGTAACATATTAGAGGAGATCACACAATACAGCGCCCAAAGTTAATTCCCCAATTCCTGGATTACCATCATACAGCTCTAATTGTTTGATGGAATACGAATGGACAACCCTGGGGTGCAGCCCAAAGATGTTCTTGGAAATTTACTCTACTGCAATTGTTTCTTTCTCTTCCAACCAAATGATTCAGAGAGACAAATGATGACCAAACTTGTTCTGTGGCATTAACAGGGAATATTTCGGTGACTTTTAGACGCCCTACAAGTGAACAAGGTGTGGACTGCGGGAAAGATGTGACCGCAATCTGCTTTAATGTAGACATTTGGAGTTCAGAAATCTTTGCTGTGGTATTAACTTGCAACTTGTGCTTCAAACCATGCTTCTAAAAGTGCAATATTAGGAAGAAACACTTTAAATACAAAATAGTCTACTAACCGAACACAACATTAAAACATTTTACACAACATAAAAACTAATCAGAATCTAGTCATTCTGATCAGTATTGCACAAACATACACTCAAGGATTGGAATGTCCTCTACTTATAAAAGCTATAAAGATTATAAACCTCGCCCAGTGCTGGTATGTTTTTTATCATTCTTCACTCAGTTGTATGAAACCAAAAGTACACTGGGCACGATTGGCAGACGAGTTTGTGGACAGGGTGCAGTTTAAGACAAATTACGATTAAATGTAAAACTCACATATTAAATCAGACTCACCCTAAACATTTATATATACACCAACACAAACGCTAGAGAATAATGGTATTCCCACTTACACTTTTCTGTCATTGAGCAACATGCCATTCATTTTCTCAATGGCCCGCTCAGCAGCCTCGTGGGTCTCAAAGTGCACAAAGCCGTAACCCTTTGAGCCATTTTCATCACAAACCACCTTGGAAAAGGGAGATTTGAGCATGTCAAAAACAACACCATGCATTTTTTTTTTTTCAAAAGTCACACACACAATCAGCTTCAACCTTATGCAATCTTTAGTCATGCAAAGTAGTGGTCTGTATGTTAAGCACTCAAACACAAAACAGAGACACAAAATGAATGCTGCCCCGCCTACCTTGCAAGACAGGATGTTTCCAAATGCAGAGAAGGTGTCGTAGAGGGCCTTGTTATCAATAGACTTGTCCAGGTTCTTGATGAAGATGTTGCCCACTCCACTCTTCCTCAGGGACGGGTCACGCTGAGACCACATGATGCGGAGAGGCCTGCCTTTGATCACATCGAAGTTCATGGTGTCCAGGGCTCGCTCAGCTAAAACCAGGCCACAAATGACAAGAAATGTAATGACACTAGGTTCATATGTCTGATCTGCACTTTACCCACTTCAATACCATCAGTGATTCTACAAGCAAGTTTAAAACATCTTGTTTTATGGCACATCAGCCGTTTTAACACAGACGAATGACATCAGTTCAGTACTTAATCAGAAATCATTAAATTGCATCACATTAAATTGTTAACTCAAGCACCAATAGAGCTAATTGCAATAGAGAGCTATAACATGGCATGTGTAGAGCATGTTCAAAATGGAGTCAGATGGTGCCACATCCCTCTCGTTAGCTGTCCTTGCTGTACTTGACTACGTTACTGTACACCTACCGTCCGCGGGCTGCTGGAAGTTGACATAGGCATAACCGAGGGATCGGCGGGTGATCATGTCTCTGCAGACTCTGATGGACAGGATGGGCCCAGCCGGGCTGAATTTCTCGTAGAGCATGGCCTCGGTAACGTCTGGGTGCAGGTCCCCCACATAGAGGGAAGCCATTGGGTAGCTCGGCGCGCTGGGATTCATTTCAGACGGCGCGTGTTCTCCGGTAATACGACGACTGTGTGGTTAAAGTAGCTCAATATCTCACTGACAACCGCTAGTTAATACCAGTTTCCTATATGGAATGGTTCCTCGTCTCAGTCTCTTCGGTAGCTTTACAACAATTCAAAGCGCAGACACATATACTAGCTGTCTTACCAGTTAGCAACGTGGGCTAGTTAGCTTGATTAGCAAAATGTCGGAGCGTGGCCTAACCGATGCGGCTCGAAGACTTCACAAATTTGAATCGGTACTCTTTCACAGTCAGTCAGGAAGCGAAATTGACTTAAGTACTCGAAGCAAATGTCTTCATTTAAAAGGATAACTGGAATGACAAAGCCCTTAAAAGGAGAAAAAAGTGGTTAAATATATAACTGGCTAACGTTAATCACCCACGCTTTCAACAATGCGGCTAACTGCTTGACTTGCTAACGTTCCTCTCGTTCCGTCTTTCGTTCTTTTTCGAAGGCAGCGTCTTCTTCGCGTTGCTTGAGTTGGCAAATCAAATCCTGCTTCACCGATTTTTATTTTTCTTATAAAAATATGTCTGCGTGTGCTCTCTAGCTTTTGGTTTGTTTCATAATAATAAAATGTGTGCCGAGACTAGCTCCGGAGCACACCCTACGCAGACGGATTACCGGAATGAAAGGAAGGTCGGTGGAGGTTGTTTCCCAATTCCAGTCGAAACCACGGCGCGTTCACCTCCAAGGTTGACGTCACACATCTCGCGATATTTTATATGTGCTTTTATTTTTGAAACTACTTTTCCTATACATTCACTTTAAATGTGTAGTCCTAGCTCTATTTGGATGGATCAGCAGATAATCAATGTGCCGGTTGTTTTAAAAATAATTATTTTAGTTATCCTCCCAATAAAATGTCCGCCCACCCAGTCGAACCGGAGAAAGCAGAATATCCCATATAGAGGAATTAAGTGCCATATGATATCTCTCATGTTGTTCTCGGTGGTTTATGTCACCTAACTGGTGAGTATATAGATTTTAAGACGTTTGCTCTAGAGAATGGGAGGTTTATTTAGATAGAGTTTTGTTATAGTCTTTTTTAAACACACCTTGGCTGAAATAAAATGCATCAGCTCTGCCGAATATCTTTCCCCTCACGTTTGTTTGTGTGTTTTATACATTTATGAATTAAAGCACATATTTTTCTCAGTTTTGGCTTGACTGAGTAAGTTTCCCACATCGGACAGACAACCCCCTAGTCTAAAGTGGAGCAGCTATAAAATCAGCTCTGCCCAATACTGATCAGATCATTAATGGACCCTGTTGCACTCACAGTAAATGTTACTGTAGTTAGCCCTGGAAATTCTAGAAAGGTACTTCGGCTTAACACCCACAGGGGGCGCCAATGTCATGACAACACACTATTAATCGATAAGCCTATGATGATATGAATGTTTATTACAATACCTATTGTTATGAATCACCCACAGGACACTTGTGTGCAGACTGAGTGAGGGCCAGTTGGAACAGTTGCAGGGTTGCTGTTTTCCTCATAGGGAGGGTTTAGGAGAATATGGCACTGCAGATCAACATTCCTCTGTGGTACCACTGCAGTGTCCTTCCCCCATGTAATACTGGCAGTGGGGCAGACACGGGATTGAAGTCTCCCTTCAGCTGTTCATCCAAGCAGTGGCAGCGAAGCAAGCTGACTGGCTTTTTGATTTTGGAATAAGACACAAGGTTGCTAGAGTCCCATGAGATGGTTAGGGCTCTGCACAGTGTTCTTTTATTGGCTTAGCCTATTAGAAGTCAATGAGAGTTTGCAGTTGTAAATCTTCATCGCTCCTGTCTCCACAGGCTCTCTATATTTAAAGGTGTGGCCTCTGTGCTTGTAGTGTAGTTTTTAGATTTTCTTGGGTACAGGAAATCTTTGGTTTTTCCACCAAGAACAAGTCTGCACATGTATTTGGACACACCACAAGGGAACAAAAGGCATCATTGACCACAGCAACAGTGGCGTATTTACATTGGAGACACAGACACTTTCTGTGGGTCCCCTTGTCTGCTCCCGGTCTCCACCTCAGGGTGACTCACTTATTCTTGTACAGTGAGTCACAGAAAATAGAGCAGCTAAGTTCTAGTGGTTGCTGGATTTCCCATCCAAATACAGCAAAACTTACTGGTTTTTGAAGTAGATAACCACTCCAGAGAGTCATTAAAGGGAACTGTAGAGAGCTGTTAGACCACTCCAGACTACCATTGTATCACTTCAAATAGACAAGTTGAAACTTTTAAATTATTTTTTTATTCCACTTACATGAAATTACACATTTCCCCCCAAATAACAGTTATGCTTGGGTGTTCTGTATGAAAATTCCAAAGACATGAACAAAACTAGCCCGCCGGACGACAACCTTCCTTACATCTCCACAAACTACCAACATGCAGTTTAGGCAAGTATTGAAACAAAAAAAAAAGGAGAATAAAAGACAAAACAAATAAAAATCTTAATTTGAAAAAAGCAGTAACTAGACAAGCATTTTTTTTTTTTACTGCTGTGCTCATAAAAACAACAATAACAAGCTTGTGTGCTCTTTTGTTCCTCAAAGTTTTCTATACCTCGTAATTGATACATAGAAATACAAAAGCAGGTCACCCCAAAACAAAACAAAATAATAAAGAGTAGAAAGTTGAGAAACTGACAGTAAATGGAATGTAACCTTTGTGTTCCAACAAAACCTTGCCTTCTGTCTCCAGCACACCCCGTTACATCTCCACGTCATTCCTCCTGCCAAGTACAAACTAACAGCTGCTGTCTCCTAAGGTGTGAGGAGCTAACTCCTGATTTTGTGAAACCACAGATATCATCAAAAGATGGTGTTAATCAAGAACAGGACCGTTAATATGAATAGGATACACATACAGAATACAGTTTTCTGACTCTAAAAACTCAACCTGCTGCATGTTTCATGATTTGAGAACTTGCTCTCTTACACACCACCTTAATAATGCAACACCCCTATTGCTCCCACACAAAAGAAGGTCAGCAGACAAGTGACCCAACCCCAAACACACTTTACCCTTCCACATGGACCCTCCCGCCACACAGTTTAAAACTTACCCTCCCTCCCCATCCCCTTTCCACCCAGTTACTACAAAAGAGGAATAGTAAACCGATAGGAGTGAGATGAGTGTTGAGAGAACTAAATAGAAAAAAGATGGGAGAGAGTTGGACGACAATAATGATCATGAGGTGGTGTCAGTGTTGATGATCGTGATGGAAGATGAGCAGGGACCATGGCAGGTAGACGGGGATGGCTATGGGGGTCTGGCTCAATCTCTGGGCTCCTCTATATCCTCTCCTTCACCCTGGTTATCAGAGGTCCACAGCTGAGGGGCAAGCAAAGGGGCAAGCAGAAGAAAGAGAAGCAGAGATAGGGAGGAGAACAAGAGAAATTAATTAATTAAAAACTCATTTTAAGACTTTGATTTTCATTTGAATGGAGAGTTAAGGGTACTAGATAGTCTCCACTCCACTGTGGCCAGAAAAATACAACACCCTGTTAAGCAACACATTTGGAATACTAAATAACTGTTACATATTTAGTCATTACTTAACATGAGACCTATTGATATCTGAACTTCACCCAGTGGTCAAATATTAATGGGTTTATATAGATACTGTACAGAGTTCATCGCAACTCTCCCAAATGAACCATTCCTGGACAATTATTGCCCTTTATTGGCTAGAATTGTCAGTTAAAAGTACAAATCCTAGTAGGGATGACACATTTTCTCATTTATATCTATGGGTATGTAGCCATGCTAGTCAAACAAACATGTTTTCATTTGCCCTCGTTTAGATATTTGCAATACTCAAAGCACTAAATTCAATAGCAACATCCAAAACAGTGCCAGCATTACATTATATAGTAGTTATTGGGAGATTTTTGAAGAAAAGTGTTGCTGTTGAATATAATTATTTTTAAATGCTTTGAGCATCATAACCAGAATTACATCTGACTACATATCACTAGGTCAGAGTGAGAGAACGTGGGTGAACTGGATGAAATTACTCTTGTATTGCTACTTACATATGTATGTCATCTGCAGGGTGCCAAAAATGTTACCAAACCCAAATCCCTATTGTTTCTGGTCAGACATTTTCTTTCTTCCTGTTCCATCATGGTTAATTAAAATAAGACATTTGAAAATGTCACCATGGACTTTGGGAAGCTGTGATTGGCAGTCTATAGACCAAGCAATTAAATAGGAAAATAATCAGTAGACTAATTGATGAAGAAAATAATAATTAGTTGCAGTCCTAGTTTTGATAATCTACATTTTTAGTTTGTGCACAAAAGCTGTTCATGTCATTAAGTCAGTACGTTAAGTTGAGGAATGGAAAGTCAGAAAAACTTACTGTCAAGTTGTCTCTCAGTAGCTGCATGATTAGTGTGCTGTCTTTGTACGAATCTTCGCTCAGTGTGTCGAGCTCTGCAATGGCATCATCAAAAGCCTGTAGGATTCAAAACACATTTTAAACAACAGCTGTACATTCAGTCATAAAAAATAAGAGATGTTAATACATTTGCATTCAATTATGAGCAGTTTAATATCCCCATGAGTATGAAAAGAGTTATATGATGTTTGTACAGTTTTTGCCAGCTGGCAGGCCTGTTCAGGTGAGGTCAGGATCTCATAGAAGAAAACTGAGAAGTTCAGGGCAAGACCAAGACGGATTGGGTGTGTGGGCTGCATCTCTTCTTTGCTGATATCAAAGGCGTTTTGGTAGGCGTCCTTTGAGTCTGAAATGATGCCTGAAAGAAAAAGGAAAAAAGAAAAGAAAAGAGCATGAGAGCTGTGGAGCTTCAACATTACAACAGACAATCAGTGGTGAAAAATAAAGTTCTCTTTACTTTGGAATGGTCTCATACAGTGTAGAAAAAGACTTGATATTATACAATAAACTTCGTTGCCAGGTTATTACTTACACCTAACTAAAATGAATGCAATCTAATACAACATCCCTGCAATAAATCCTACATTCATGAAGATTGTGTTCAGTTTTTGTTTAGTAACTGTTACAGATGTGTTGATTCCACTTAAAGGTCATTTGAGTTTATGGTGCTTTTGAATTTAATTGCATTAAACTGCCCACCCAATTTATAATCAGTAGAAGAAAGATAAAGTTGAATTGGGATGTTACAAACACAACAAAATATGGTAACATACTATTTGGGCCACAATTCTTTGTGGTATTAGCAAGAGCCTCTTTTTATTCAGTTTCGGTTGGGTGTAGGGCACCAGGGAGGAGGCTTGTAGTTTTTACACTCTGCATACAGACTGACTCAAGACTTAAAGAAAATACCTAAATTGAGATTTATACTGTTGTTTTAGTAAATTGAAACTCCAGCACACTCCCTGTATTGCTAAGTGCATAGATGAATAAAAGGCAACGTCAGCAAATTCAACAGAAAAACTTCCACTATGTCATATGTTCCTTTAGTTGTCTTGTGGCACTGTATCAAGGTCTTGGGGGAAAGCTGAAACAGAGAGGGAAGCCTTTCCTAACCCCAAGTCAAACATCCTGTGGCAGTCATTTTATAAGTGATTGTGGAAAGAGGTATAGGGCTGAAACCGCCCAGTACGGAAACTCATTGCCTTACAATTTTTTTTTCTACAAATTCTCTTTGTCTTACTGGAGAGGTTTCCCTACATTTTCGCTTTTGCAAACCATTAAAACAATATTAGTGAAACAAAACATGTGTGTGAGATGTGAGCAGTGAAAAAATATTATAGAAAACCAAAAAACAACAACTGTGTGGCCAATTTTCTCTTCCTTTCCAGTGTTCTCAGGAACACTCAGATCTATCTTGCAACACTTTGGGTCTTGTTAAATAGACATGAAATCAGTAAAATACAAAAAGCTGCAGATATCTTGCATCAGAGTTCTGTAGCTTTAGAGAGGAGACCAGTGAAAGGAATGCTTCAGTCTTAATTCACAGGCACAGACATGTCTTTTAAAAGCCACTAGGGGGCAAATTGGTTAAGAGACTGAGAATGAAACTGAAACAGAGGGAGAATATCTGGAAGTCATGAGGTGCTTTGTCTAAAAATTAAATGAAAATGAAACCACCCCAAAACAGAATATTCATATGGGTTTAAGACGGTCATTGCCAGAGACTAGCCCAAGATTGACTGAGGCCTTTAAAGCCTGCCAGTTTTTTTTATTGGTTGAATTTACTAATTACAAATTACCTCCTTAATTCCAGTAAATAGTCAACACCAACAACAGGAATAGTTAGATTTCAAGTACATTTGTCCTACGTTTCTTATTGCAAGAGGAGCATACTGTGATATTGCTGCATTCAGCATTGAGGAGCCAATGTCGTAAGGCTTATCCCAATACTTAAGTGTTCATTTAATAGGATCTTGTCTAATACGTCTTATTTGGCTAGGCTAGAAGTTGTAGATATCCGTTCTTACAATCCAGCAGAACATACACACATACACACACACAGAAAATGAAATAAACCACCCACACATGCAGATGGTATAAAAAGGGACTTAACATAGAGCTTACTTGTCTTCTCCTCTTCTGTAGCCACCTCAGCCAAGTAGCGGAAGTAATCTCCTTTCATTTTCAAATAGAAGACTTTGCTCTCTGCTGCAACAGCTTTGGGAATGAGATAAGTATCCAAGAGACCCTGTGGCAGAAAACAGACAAAAAAAGACAATCAACTTTCTAAAGATATTCAATACGATCTGTCAGCTATTATAATGTATATAGATGGTTTTACAATAGTAACATCAGCAGAAAGTTGCATCCTTCGACTATGTAAATGTGTACACAATTCATCAATGAAGAAAGCAATTTTTACACTTATGACAAGGCTCATTTGCCACAGAAACCCATCATTTCTCTACTCACCCACAAGAGTAGTGGCCATTATTTAAACCCATTCAAATAGCCAACAACGAGTGTCATTTCTCACCAGACCTAAATAAGGGTAGAGAGGAGCTGGCTACCTCCAATAGCCTCGGGGCTTGAGCCTGAGACTTTGCCTGAGCTACATCACAGATGCTTCAGAGACCACTGAAGGGGGGTGGATCTGTGTGGATGGTGGATGACATGAAAGCATGGGGGAGAAGAAAGGGACGGGCTGGACAGAAAAGTGGGGAGTGATGGTGGACTAGGGTTGAAAGATGGTGGGGGTGGAGAAACAGAGTAGAGAGCCAGGCTGCTGAACTCCTGATGAGCTTTTGCTTAGGAAGTAGGTCACTCACAGAGCCCTGCTTGGCTCTTTACAACACAAGCATGCACCACTAGCTGAAAAGTGTTGGTAATCTACTATGTTAAGCAATATGAGACAAAGAGCGTTAAAACACTGCCTTTAGAGAAGTATGATATTAATGGTTCACAGAACTAACAGAGACCAGCATTTTTCTCATTTTCTGTAGGAATCTGTTCATCTCACAGCGCATGTGTACATTACCTGGAGGAATAACGGAATAAACTAGGCTGATGTAAGAGCCTGCACTTGTCGTATACTCTCAGACTGATGTGAGGGCTCATGGAAGCCCTCTGGGATCTGAATGTAGAACTGGGCCACTGGCAAGGGCATAGCTAAACTCAAACTACAACCACAGAGAAATGTTCAGAGTAAATTAAACTTACATTTTCAGTAATTGCTCATCCTATTTGATTATACCTTGTTGCATTCATAGATCTTAGAGAGATTCCCAGAGAAAGGACACGTGTAGGTGTCTGCACACTTGAATAGAAGTTGTCATATTGTTTCTGCAGCATATCCTGGTGTGTGGGCACGTGCATATGCATGCTCTCTGGTATGCACAAGCAGCATGGGGCACCAAGACTAATACACCACTGTTAGCGTTAGACTACACAGTTCTGATCAACTAGATTTACTGCCTTGCGGTTGTATGCCTCTGACGACCAGTAGCTGCTGAAAGATAATATGCACTTGGACCGTCAAGTAATCATATTATGAGTAATTAAGGTAAAGCAGTTCATATATGTACATCAGTGAAGACTTTAAAATAATTGTATGTCTATTAGTGTGTAGGTTCATTGAGAGAAACAAAAAACAAAGTCAAATACCTCCATGTGTTCACATGCTCGGCCAATAAAGCAGATTCTGATTGAACACAGTGTTGACAGGCTATGCCTCAAATATGGATGTTGCTGCAATGAAGGTGCAAATTCTAAAGGGTGTATGCTTCACAAATATCTTCAACTTGGCAGCACAGAAGATTTATACAATCACCACAGTTTCAAGGTGATCACCCAAGATTACTGTCACCAGTTCAGTATCCGACCAAATGTGAAATATGGTCACAACCTCCCCTTTCTGTTCCTGAGTTATGGTGATGAATAATGGCCAGAAAAGTGTTTTTGCAAAACATTACGTTGATGGAAAAACCCATGTCCACTATTGGATTGACAAACCAACAAAACACTTAACGCAGCAATTTGCCAGGTTTGCTAAGGTGAGAAAGTAAGTCTTCACACAACTATCTCCGTCACTTCTCATGTGTACAACCTAGTGCAATACCATAAATACCATGGAGGAGAGACTATGTGCCATTATCCCCAATCGATTCATACCACTTGTCCTTCTCCATGATGGCTAGCTTTTCATCCCGCTTTTGAGGGAGGCCACTTAGAAGAGGAATAAACATGTCTTGAGATGTGATCGACGACACCTCGTACGAACTTGTTCGCTTCAAGTTTACCACAGCCTTATCGCTGTCCTACACCCCTCCTCCTCCTCTGCCCTCTTTACTGTCATCCCTCTCTATTTCGGTCCCCATATGGCTGTTCGGCCGAAGTGGAGGTCAGTGAGCCATAACGCTGGTGGCTCAGCTTCTGTCATTATAGGATTAGAACCTGGTGAGTCACCAGGCAGATAATGCACAAGCTAAGAGACGAACAGAGTAGCAGAGGTCCTACAGATGGCTACAGTATTTCTGATATGACTATATGAAACTTGGATATAAACAGCAACATAAACTAGTGATTAAACTAGTAAACTACATTATCAATAAAAAAAAAATTTAAAACTGCCACTGTTCTTTAAGCAAGAGAAACTGCCCAAAAAGCCTTGAACTCTGGGGTATCTATAACACTTGTCAAATTGACTAACCTTGGAGTGCAATGATAGCCAAATGGTTAGGGGGCATGTCAGATGGCTGCATGGTGGCAACTTTTTAGAGTTTGACTCCAGCTGGTGACCTTTCTTGCCCTCCTATTTCCTGCCTGTGTCTACCTGTCACAATCCAACAAGGGGGAAAACTCCCCCCTAAAAAATTGTTACTAACCTTATGGAATCTGGTCTACAGGGTCACTGGCTTAGATCTTAAGAGTTCGTACCCAGGTGCTGTACAGTGGCTGCTCTTAGAACATAGGTACAGGTTTAATTCAGAGGACTAATTTTCCCTATCTGCTGTACTGTGTATGATTGTGTATGTCACAATACCACTGAGTCACCAAAAATGTTACATAATGAGTTTTGTAAAGACAGATGTTATGGCAGGGCTGTAGCATTGCATTGCATTGTACGGATGTATATAATAAAGTGGCCTCAGGGTTATGAATTTATAACTAACAAAAAAAAAACAACGTATACACTCAAACAAATAATCCCTCTCAATAATCACGTCTGTATCTGCATAGACCCTGCCCTCTGCCTATATTTTCTTGCTTTGTACGGGGTGTTTCTGGGCGTCAACCTTTGGCCAGTGGGTCTCTAGCCAATAACACGACTCATGGAGTGAGGTTGTGACTCTATAAAAATGCAGCAACAAGGTTACATCGCTGTCTCCATGTCTCTCCTTTGCTCTCTTTTTATTTCCGTAACACTGTTTGGTTCTTCTATAACAGTCCTTTCACATCTTAATAAAGCTGTAAACGACATTTACATTAGGGACACCTGTCTAAATAACCAAAAGCCATTATTTTAACAGATGAAGCCAGCAATGTCTAATGAAATGTTATCTCACCAGCACGTCTCGGCAGATGTCTTTCAGCTCTTGCTCAATTTTTTCCCGGTACTCTTTGGCCATGGCCGCCTTCCTTTCACTGCCCTCAGACTTCTGCTCAATGCTGGATACCACACGCCATGAGGAGCGGCGGGCACCCACCACATTCTTGTAGGCCACCGACAGCAGGTTACGCTCCTCGTTTGTCAGCTCATTGTTTTCCTCTGTCACAGCCTTCATTGCTGCAGCCATGTCGTCATAGCGCTCAGCCTGCTCGGCCAACTTGGCCTTTTGCACCAATTCCTTCTGGGGTGCCTCGGTCATGACTGCTCACTAGATGAAGGAAAGCAGATAGGAAAAGAGAGAACAGTTTGAGGTCAACTAAAAGAGTAGCTGGCAAGGGGACATATATTCTATTTTGACCAGTAACCATTTATCAGAAGTACCCATATACGTGTAGAACTGAAACAAGTGAAAATTTATTTCCAAGACCAACTAATGAGGCTAATATTTATTGTGTCTAAACTATCAGGAAAAGAGAAATCATCTGTATTGACTCTCAACTGAAATCCTCAATAGAGGTCGTCTCTGCTACCACACTATACTAACTAAATAGGTTAACTTAAGTTGCGGTACATGATGTAACTTCTGTTTTTAAGGCTTTTTGGCCTCCTTAGGAAGTACTTCTGTAAGAAAACACTGATGCACACCATGGCAGCTCAACGCTATGAGAGTCAAAGAGAGGATGGAAGTATAGCAAGGGCTAACAACTAAACACAGGAAGTGAGCACAAAAGCAAGAGTGCAGAGACTGAGCAAAAGACATTTGACAAGTTATTGTTTCATTGTTTGAGATGCATCTTTGTTAGCTGTACAAGAAGGTGGAGGAAGTAAAGATATAGTTGCATTCAAATCAAAATATGCCCGCAAGGCCCGTAGGCATGAAGATTTCAGAAAAGTCCGAATATTACTTTAAAAAGCTGTGATACTACTATTACTGTACTATAGCACTGTATTAGCCCTGCAAGCTACTAGGCAGTGTTGAGTGCTATAGGTTTGTAAGAGGAGAGGAGAAGATACCAGCAGATACAATGTAAAGGCAGTCAATGTGTACACTTGACATACGCATCAACACACAGGAATGCTCATGATTAGATCAATAGCCTACATCCGTTTGACCCATCCAAAATAGCCAGCGGGAATTCACAGAATCAATCACTTTTTTCCATGCCAGAGTGCATGTAGTGTGGGTTTCAAAATCTCTCCTGGGATACAGAAAATTAAGCATATTCTATCACAGTTCACACATTGTATAGACATATTGGCAAACAAGTAAACTGAATAAATAAAACATACTACATTTTTGTTTTTTGGAAATTCTTCGTTTAGTTTTTTGATCCATCAAATCAAAGAAAATAGTGGAAAAGTTGATTAATATTTCCCTAAGCCTAACGTGATGTCTTAAAATGTCTTGTTTTTTCCACCACCCAAAGATAATCAGTTTACTGTCAATAAGAGAAAATATTCACATTTGAAATCAGAGAATTTAATTTTTATCTTAAAAAGAAGAACATTCAATTTGATAAGTTGGCAATAATTTACATTGACAACTTATCAATAAATTGACTTATATTATTGCAGCTCTAAACAGAATGCAAAATGATTAGGCCAATTCGTAGGAAATGTAAGTATAAAATTCATACACCCGAGTGTGTATGAATTTTAATCAGTAAATTAAATATGCTACAAAAAATTACATTTGTAGTTACAGCTTAGGTCACATGTGAATGAAAGAGACAGTTCAATGAAAGAATGCATGCTATAGCCATGGCACACATGCAAGAACTTGTTCTTGTATTGCTGGCAAGCCTTCAGGGCAAACACAAATGTGCCCCACACCCACCCACACACACACACACACACACACACACACACACACACACACACACACACACACACACACACACACGGAAACTAGAAACTAAATTGTCAACTAAAAGCAACAGTAGTTAATCGTTATAAAAATATTTTGTGACTATATTCCTGACAGTAGTACATGTGACATATCATCTGTGGGAAAAAAATAAAATAAAATCAGGTTTCACTGGTTCATCCTAGTGCTTCTAACGCATTTGTAAAAATCCACTGTCTAACAGAACACAACCAATCAGAGCCACGAGGAGTCTCAAATGCATTAACAAATTACCTAGATGGTTCAATTTGTATCGACATGTGGCCAAGAAGCATGATGACAAACAGTGGGCAATAACTTTTGAGGGGGGTGTGTGGTCTAACGTTAGCTCCAAAATGTGTGGCTTTCGCTGGCAACGAGCTCCTTCTGCTCGGCTGTGGGTTTGGTGGGAGGGGCTTAACAGAGTGCTACAAGCAGCAGATAGAGATGTGGAGAGTTTTGCATTGTGTAAGTTCAAGATACTTAGAGCAGTTTTACAGTGGCTTAATGTGATTAATATCAGTACATTTTGGCCGACATGGACTCAAAAGTACTTCCATGGTAGTGGGGGGTCATGTGGTGCAGCGAAACAATGTAGATGCTAGCCAAAGGGTCTCCAAAGAAATCAATTTTAAACCCTTTTAAAAAACACCCACGCCTACTTTTTATTTGGTCAGAAAGTTGCACCAAACCTGACCTGAGCCCAAGAAACAAAGAACTAAATGTAACCTGTGAACAAAGGACTTATTCTTCATGATATGAAACTGTTATCAAGTCTTCTCCAGTAAACTGTACTCTAAAACCACAGAAATTAATCAGTTTATCTATGGAGTAAAAATTATGACTTTTTAAAATAAGAGAAAGTCGACCAACTGGAAAACAAGAGCCGACGCACCAATGGAATAACAAAAATATAATATGTTAAGAAGAGTCATTTGCATAGTAATAATGTCTTGTTTCAATTAAAACTGAATCATTTTGTATGGTAATTCATGTTTTCAAACAGAGCCCTGGGCTGGACAAGATGTTTACAAATCAGCCAGGCATGTCACACTTGATAAGTGCAAAGTGCACATCCCAGTTTGGTAGGAGCTGGCACTTGGGCGATGAACTGAGTAGTAAAACTAATTAATAAAACTAGTTAGCTTTAATGTGAATGGGCTGAAAGGTTAAAAGCAGGTCTTGACACACCTGAAAAAACTGCAAATTGATATTGCATTCTCATTTGTAAGATCATTTTGATAGAACAGCTGAAAGAATGAGGTAAAGCAAGGACTCAGCCTTAGTACATGGAGTGCATGCTCAACCAGCTGAGCTACCGGGTTACCCCAAAATGTATTTTGCTTTTATACAAGAAACCCATCGTACCACAGATGAGCAGAAGAAACCGAGTGGCTATTTTGATGAAAAAACACCCCAGTGATGACTGGAGGAACTATTATTGATCCATGAGGCAGATTAGTTAATTGTCAGGTTTACTCAGAACCTGGACACCCAACTATGATGATGAATCCTACATTAGGGACATCTTTCTCAAGTTATCAATAATAAAATTCTCTTGTAAGGGGCAACTTTGGTTTGTGCTTGGATCATTACTCTGGATAAGTCCACCACGACAGTATCCAAAAAAGAACAACAGCCAAAACTACTTTTACAAAAAGTTCGAAGTTTGACAAATGAGTGGAGACAGATGCAACCTCAAACTACTCTTTTCATTCCTGCCCCAATAACTCTAATAGTAGGATTGACCTTTTTCCGTTTTCAACAAAGCCAATTCATAAAACATTACAATCTGAACACATATCTAGAACCCTGTCTAATCATTCACCTTTGACCCTGTCCATCTTCATATCAGAAAAAACAACTAAATTCAAAAAATAAAATCTAGAACTTCCCTTCACTCAGAAAGAAACTGAAAAGGGCATTGGGCTGCTCATTACAATACCTGGCTTTACACAAAAGGTGAGGCCCTATTGGTTACCCGGACCAAGATCACAAGAGTTACCTTCCCAATAGAACCTGAACTTACTTGCTTACTGAGTAATTTCACAAGTGTCTTAAACTTATTCCCAAATTAAATGTGTCTAAATCGCTTTCTGCACGGTCAGGAAATGAATAGCAGTGACATGAAAATCAGATTCCCCTCCGGTCATTTATAGATGGTCTTCAGAGTTGTATTCCTCTTAAAAACATCCCATATAGTGATAGAATATATAATATTAGTATGGAAAAGGATAAAATACATTTCTGAGTATTTTGCAGCCATATCTAGAGTATACCAGTACATCAAATCAGTGACACCACCACAGGGGTGTGATCATTTCTGGTCAGCCAGAAGGCCTCTTTACAAGGATGTGACACTGTTAGATGTCTTTGTGTTTCTCTCTATGCACTGACTTTTGAAAAAAAAAAAATAAAAAAATTATTTATACAGGTAGGATGTGCTATTGGAATTTCTTTGGAGTTTTGTGTTGTATGCTAAAAATAAAATATCCAATAAAAAATTACAGGCATAGTTTAGACACCATTCGCTCAATGAAAAGGGCCTCGTGACCCGTCTCCAGTATGGCGTCGGCTATTTCCTGAAACAGAAGCAATCCAAGCAGGCAGTTTTTATAAATGGCCAAAGGATTATGTCCATATTTATAGCTCCTCTGACACACTCATAATGTGTGCACACATCTTCAAACGTGTGTCTTAACTTCGAACCACAACATTACGAGCTTGGTTGGTTAGCGCTACAACCCTTTAGAAAAAGGTATATAACGTTATCTTAGTTTAGCTGCCCGTCTGAGGCAGATGTGATAACAATCACACTTTGTCTCGTCTTAGTAGTTCTGATAATGAACTAGCTAGCTACTTCACAACTGTAAACAGCAAATAAAACTAATTAGCAAACTTAAAGCACCGTGCAACCGATGTTACTGTACCTTGCTGGCACTGTTTAGTTAGTTGTTTAGTTACATACGCTGAAACTGAGATTAAGATAATACCTGAAGAATAACGGACATATTTACTAGCGATATTTATTAACGAGCGACAGCCACACGTTACCACTTATCATAGCCTAACAAATTACTTCACGTTTGTAGCCAATGCCACAAGATTTCAGTGTCTCAATTTTCGACCTGACACGCCTTCCCCGTCTGATGTTCCATTTTGACACCAGCCATTAGACACATCCCAAAGTGTAGCTAAGCTAAGCATTGTTCTTTCGTCTGACGACTGTCGCCTCGGATGCAGCCGCATAGTCAATTGGAGATAATGCGCTTCCGCTAGAGCTATATTTTACGATAGGTTAGGAGACCTAACGATACACTATGCAAACGTTAAAGTGCAGTTTTTAAAACCTGAAAGTCCTTTCATACCTGAGTACTGGCAGATAGCGGTGATGTCCGTGTACCAAGCTACAGCTGATTCTCTCAGCCCGTCTGTCTGAATGTAATCCACGGGGTTTCCCTCCAATCACACCAGTCCAAGGCACGGCCAGAGAAGTGATGAAGGGGCGACTGACGTCAAACGTTACCAGGACAACCGAACGCAAGACATTTTGGGAGTTGTAGTTTCCATAGTTCCCAATCGTTACCATTACTTCCCTAGTCTTTATCAGGCAAATGATGACAAATGAATAGAAACAATGTAGCCAATATAGTAACATGTTGATGATTTTATGGTTAATTATATTACAACTATGATGTTGTCCCATTTAATGTAATCAATTCACAACCCTAAATACATTACAGGCACTGTAGACTACTGATTAAATGAAATGGAAATCTATGAAATCCTCTCCTTGAAACATCCCTGTAACTTTAATATGGAAGTCAGTATCACTCACAGGTTCACAACACTGTCCTTTATCTTACTGCAGATCACACTTTTGTTTTGGAACAGGGGTAGAGACAACACATACACTGTATGGTGACAACACTGACAGGAATTCTTAAGCCTTAAATAGCACCCATGATGTGGATGCTGTGACACAGATCATGGTTGGCTAATTGCTGACGAGGTCACATTTTATCTAGAGACCACCAAGCTCCTTAGCTTCCAGAGTGTAATTTATCTCTAACAGAATGAGACATTATCATTTTCCACTCAGTTGTGAAATTGTGTCTGGAACAGCATTCAGGAGTGTTTGCAGGAGATGCTGAGGGCATCATAAACTAGAACACAGGACACAGTGCTACAGTATATCTTGCCTAATAGAAACTACTATTTCTGCATTCTGGTTGGTTTCCAGGGGGAGAGAGTGAAGCTATTTTTGCCTTGTCACATGTTTTCCCCCCGGGCCAAGATTTCAAGCTTGTAACCTATTTAAGGGCAGATCAGATAATGTCGACTGTACAGTGCACAGGCGCCAGAGCTAGAAGATGACCGTCTCCTTTCACTTGTCAAAGTGTGGACCAGGAAGGAGCGATTTCAAGTAAAGGAAAAAAGATTTAGCAGTGATAACTTAAACCTGTGTAACCGGTTAGATGGGTTCTCAGGCTATCAACCACATCTTGAGAACGTGAACACACAGGCACGCACACATACAAATTACAACCAAAGTTCATGATTTGTGTTTCCTGGCAACGCTCCGAGAGTTATCAGTAATGTTGTCAAGTCTGTGAGAGCCACTCAGCTTCTGTATTCAATAACAATAGTCAAATCCCACAAGTAGACATCAATCCATCACTCTTCAAAAGTCCCTAAAATCTGCAGCATTGTCTGGGGCAGTACCCAGCAGAACTTCCAAAAGAAAATAGAGAATAATGAGCTGGATCTTGGTGTAAAGGCCTTTGATAACTGGGAAGATTCAAGCCTCTATGTCTGTGGGAATTCCAGCTGCTGTTGTGAAATCCTGAAAAACTTCACTTATCATTTCGTCTCTTAGACAGTCACAACATTCTGAAAGGTATTTGTGTGACTGTGTGATTGTTTGTTCATTATTTCACAATTCAAAAGGGGGGCCAGGTGATCGCAGCCCAAGCTTTGAGACTACACATTTGTAGCAGAATGCCTGTTTAAAAATGGATGTGCGGTGTTGAAACGACATGGTGTGGAGGCTCTAATGAAGGATGGAATTGCCCCATGCTAGGGACTAAAAGTCAAGATATTTAGGCCTGTGCTGCAATAACATGAAAAAACATGTCCTTTTTCCACTGCTCTCTTTATCTTTTTGTCCTTTGTTGTGATGTCAAATAACTTTACAAACATTAGCTGGTTTAGGCTTGTGCTACAGGAGGTATTAATATAATTTTATGATGTTATAATAGTGCCACATTGTTATTTCAGCACATGCGTATAGCTCTGTATAATCCAGGATTTATACCTGCATTAGTGCATCGGTCACAGACGAGTAATTCAAAATCCTTTTGGGGTCCAGTTAGACTAAGGTTATTGATTCATTTTATCTCATCATACACAGTTTGTACGATCACCACACTGCCACCTGTAATACAGAAGTATTATTACTTTTTTATAAGATCTGAATCAAGAGTCTACCATGAGTCAGACATAAATGGAACAAGTACCACAAGACATGAAAAAATACAAAATGGCCATTCAAAAAAAGTCAGTCAAATCAACATTTAGGTAAGCAAAAACAGCCCCGATTAGTTAGTCTGTAACATATGGAGTCAGCATATCACATAAGTACAGTATATGTAGATGGGAGAATACAGTATGTGCTGTATGTATGGTGTAGCCACACTTATGAGTAGTACAAACATTCTGCACACGTATGTATACCTGTCTCACATACACTGTTGTTGCAGTGCTAGTTTTAGTTTAACTAGATGTACACACGTCGACAAAACTGATGGTTACACATTATGATGCCAGTTAGGAAAAAAATGTTTGGAGTGTTATTTTAAAATAGACTAAATAAACATAATCTGAAGAAATTTTATAAAAATAATTTTTTAAAATACATTTTTGGGGTTTGTTGCCTGTAGGCAACATTGTACCATAATGGTGCTAAAGTGAAAAAGTTTTTTTTTTTAAATTTGAACATAATTTATTAAATAAACATGTGTAAAAGATTCAATAGCTTCAACAGGTTACAATACATGCCATTTTAAATTGAAAAATATTATAAAAGGAACTATTTTAAAGGGTTTCTTGGCTGAACGTTGCCTGTAGGCAACATTGTACCAGTGTGGAACAACCCACTGAAATGAATGTTTCGAAGAGTTGTAATTCTAAGCGTAAGCCTAATTCTTCAAACTTTAAATGAACTAATTATCAAAACAAAGATCATAACCATTTGCAAAACAAGAAACTGGTGTCAGATTCCAGTGTTTGATCATCACTCCTTCATTTCAATGCATGTTTCCTATCAGTCCTCTGTGTCTTTCCTGACATGCGCTGCCATCATTTGTGGTGCTGCTGCTCAGTGCTTATGGAACTCCATGAAGCAGTTTTTTTCAGGAGTGAAGCACAGCTAGGTGACACATTGTGTGCACTGCACTTCCACTATACCCTTACATCCTGGGTATTTGCACCTGCCCTTTTTCTCCACCCAAATAGGTCAATGGTCAGTGTTGTCCTGACGCACAGGTGATGATGGCACTGCATTCTTCATCACTAATTAATTCTTATTCAACTTCACTATGCTCAACCTGAAGTGGGATTTATACCCTCTACCTCCTTAAAGGGGTATAGAATGAGGCTGAATTCATTCTGTAAATGGAGGAAAATGTGTGGAAATAAGCAAAGAAGACGAAGTTATAAGGATAAATAAGGCAAAGTTCACTATGGCCTACAGAGTATAGTAATAGTCTGAACTTCACTGCAACAAACATCAAATTTATCTTTGTTAAATTGTAAAGATCACATGCTTTTGAACATTATATATGCTTTTGAGCATTCCTAAACACACACTACCAAAATCTCATGCTGCCATGGTGATTCCATAATGGTTCACTGTTGCCTCAAGGCAACATATGCAATTGTCCATCATGATAGGTTGTTGCCTCTGGGCAACAGTTGCATTTTATCAAGTTTCCATTATTTAATTAGCAAAAAATGAAAAAAGTGAATATATTTTTTTGCAGGTGGAAAAGTTCCCGGAAATGATGTTTTCATTGATGTGGTGCAAAATTGCAAAGCTGTTTCCTTTGAAAATGTCTGCAAAAAAGGGTTTCAATATGGCTTCCTGAAAGTCATGTGACAAATTAAAGCATCGTCTTCCCTCTTTTTAAAAGTAGAGTATCATTTAAAAAGATGCATTGTGGAGATTTGACAGGCCAAAAATGGGTGTGTTGCCTGAGGGCAACGCTGTACCATAGAGGGAAAGAAAAACCCACAATGGTCACTGAAATAACTTGAGACTGACAGAAGTAATAACGAATACAAATTGACTGAAAATTAACTAATGAAAATCAGACATTGCTTTTGAATTGTGGTTCAACAGAATCATTTTAAAAAACAAACTAATGAAACTGGCCGGACAAAAATTATGGTACCCCTAGAAAAGATTGAAAATAATTTGACCACAGGGACATTTTAAACTAAGGTTTGTCCTGTAATTAGCATCACAGGTGTCTTCAAACTTGTAATCAGTCAGTCTGCCTTTTTAAAGGGTGAAACGTTATCACTGTGCTGATTGGTGTCATGGTGTGTATCACACTGAACATGGAGCACAGAAAGCTAAGGAGAGAGTTGTCTCAGGAGATTAGAAAGAAAATTATAGACAAGCATGTTAAAGGTAAAGGCTATTCGACCATCTCAAAGCAGTTTGATGTTCCTGTGACTACAGTTGCACATATTATTAAGACGTTTAAGTTCCACGGGACTGTAGCCAACGTCCCTGGACCTCCCAGTGTCAGAAAGCTTGGTCTCAGTCGCAGATCATGGGTCCTCCAACAGGATAATGACCCAAAACACACAGCTAAAAACACCCAAGAATGGCTAAGAGCAAAACATTGGACTATTTCATAGTGGCCTTCTATGAGCCCTGATCTAAATCCAATTGAACATCTGTGGAAGGAGCTGAAATATACAGTCTGGAGAAGGCACCCTTCAAACCTCAGACAGCTGGAGCAGTTTGCTCACGAGAAGTGGGCCAAAATACCTGTTGACAGGTGCAGAAGTCTCATTGAGTTACAGAAATCGCTTAATTGCTCAAAAGGTTGTGCAACAAAATATTAAGCTCAGGGTACCATCATTTTTGTCCAGGCCAGTTTCATTAGTTTGTTTTTTAAAATGTATATAAATCTATTTTTATGGGATTGTCTCTGGCAACAGGTCTTCTAAAGCAACCAGCAGGGTGAGGGCATTAATAGATCAAGAGTATGACTAATAAAGACCCAGCATTATTAGTGTTTGTCAGCTCTTGTAACGTGCCCACAGGCGCAGTGGCTCATTATTACCTTCATGATACATTTCTCACTCTCAAATATAGAATTGGTTTTACCATAAACCGTGTGGACGAGCAATGAGGCCCTGTTTTCTCACCAGGGTACAAACTGACACGCTAATAAAACTCAGATTACTGAGATAGGCCTAGAGCCCTGACTGGAAGAGCAGAGGTAGATGAGGAAGCGTGATTTATTATACTGATTACTCTCCATCTTTATCACTGTTTATAGATGGTGCACGGCAGGTCCCTGTAATATGATAGTGATTAGAGTGGTTTAACAAGAACACTACAGTACACACTTATTAGTTTCAACCAGGAGGCCTAAATTGGCAGTACACTAATAAACTGTACAGTAGGTGGAAGCTCAAGAGGCCAATAAACAACAGAAACACTCACACATGCATACACAAACAATAAAAAACATCCAGGTGGAAATGTATAAATGATCAAAAGACACAGCTTAGTAATGGTTCATATAAAAGTAACACCTTTATTAAAAGCTAGACATAGCATTGCATGGACAAAGATATGATTATTAATACAAAAGTAAAAACATGGCTGGTTGTCAGTCCAGACTTTAGCACAGTGATACAATGTCAGTGGTTAATGACCAGTCGGTCCAAATGCATAGAAAATAGTTAATTTCTATAAATTAATTCTCCGTCTGTTAGCATGCTATGAAAAGAACTAATATAAAAATAAGAACCAAAGCTAACTTACAGTGTAATGTAGTTCAGTCTAAATACTTTTGCACCATAATGAGGGAATAACACTAAAGAGTTTGAGACTGCACTTGGGATCGTATGCCACTGAGATGACTAGTGGTTCCACAATTGTGATAGACTGAATCGTTATCAAATACTACCGTAGTGAACACGATTATGCCACGTACGTCTTTTTACAACGACAAACCTGGATAGGATAGAAGTATCTCAATAGTGCCATCATTTACAACATCCAGTGAAAACTTATCTTCACCCTGATTCACTCAACAAACACTCGCAAACAAATGCTTTGTGCAGTCATCACATTGCTCTATGAGGAGTTGGAGAAATTGTGTCATGGAAGGGTTTGCCATGAGTAGACTTGCAGCGCCCTCTCTGGTCAACTTTTACAACTTGCACATGAGAAAGTTACACAGTGGACATGAACTAGATACATTTCATGGAAATCTGAGGGGAAATTGCAACACACAATTTCAGTACCCGTGTAGCACAATGTGTAATATATTCTTCATATCAACAAAAACTAGATACTTGTCTTGGAATTCTTTAAATGATCAAGGAAAGGTAAAAAGTCAGTGCAGATTGAAATTAAATCTCAATCTACTCAAAAGAACACATTATTAGTGGTTTAGAATGAGTTTGTCTTTGTCTTTCAAAGTACAGTACATTATGAACTCCAGAGTCATTATGAATAAACTTTAATTAGGAACCCAACCCTGGCGCATCGCAACTTACGTTTCAGCCAAAAATCCAAAATGAGATTTATAGTACATTGGATTTGGATGCTTCCAATCATCATTTTAGTATTACAACTTTGTTCAGCTGGGCCAGTGCCAATTCATTCTCTTCTAAATTCAAAGCTTGTCCTGAAAACGTGGGAGCCCTGAGATGGTTGTAATGCTGGTAGAGCCCATGGACAAGCTGGTCTTATGAGTATAACATTTTGAAATGATCAGATAGAAATATTGCATACAGTCAAAAATGGAACACACACATACATATATATATATTTTTAGCACAAGTCAAGACAGGGTAGCAGTCTGCTGTGCGTCTACCTTCAGTACTGGCCCTGGATCGAATTCTGGTGAGTGAGGATAGTTTTGCAAAAAATCCAATCTGGAAATAAGACCATGTGCTGGCGGGCAGGCAGGCAGGCAGGCAAGTAGTACCGCTGCATAAAACACCCATATATTAATTACCAAATTAAGTAGCATGAGGAATAACTGAAGTTGTACTGAGGATATTTTATCTGAAACATTGCAAAATGTAGAAGCCTGTGATGAATCAGCCCCAACTGTCTTACTGAAAGAGGTGAATCTGTTACGCCTCCACATCGACCAGCTCTGGGGGCATTGGAGACTTTGGATGCTTGCTTTCAAAGTGCTGTTTAAAGGTCTTCGGGTCGGGCATTTGTGTCTAAGAAAGTGTGGAAAAGAAAAAATGTGAAAAATTTGAAAATATACATTGAAACAGCATATAAAGAGCACACTAACAAAACGATAAGAATAAACTGGGCATCCTTGCATATTTACAGTATATCCTAATAAAAGACTACAGTTTGCCTCGGTACATCAACAGCTATTCTTTCACAACAAGGTCACTTGTGGGGTCAAACAACGCATCGTCCACCACATTAAAAATGCCAACTTATTCAAAACCTTACAGCAGCTACCTTCATACTATCAGTAATCGCTAGGACAAGAGATTACTTAAGAGGCTGACACAAATAAAATATTACATTTACAGGTAACATACAGGTTTCCAGCTGTTGTGTAGTACTTTATCACTGCCAGCACAGAGATGATCAGGGCAATGCAGCAGCAAACACAGACAGTGGTGAATACGAACAATGTGGAGAGGAAGAGTTCACAAAGCACTTAGGAGTTCTGCCCGTTTTCATACCTGCAGTGTGCATTCTGGACAATTACTTAAGAGGACCTGATTGTCAGAAAATTTGAGCAGAGCCTCCTCAACCAACTTTCTGAGAGGGCTTTGTACCACTTTACCACACATTTGGTTATTGTCCCCACAAAGATGACCGACACCTAAAACTGGAGCTTCCAGAGGACACTGCTGTTAGCTGAGTAGGAATATCCCAGCTCTCAATACGAGTGCCAGTTCATTAGGATCACCCACACAACCAAATGTAATCCTACAAAAGTGTCCTGAAATAAATCCTACCTTTGTGACACTTCTAATGTTCAGCTTTGTTTTAGAGAAAAGTTTGTTTTGTTTTTTCAGAGATAAAACATTTATCAATTTGATGTAGTCCATACAACCCACCACTACCTGCAGCACACTGAGCTAGACTGTATTGAAAGTAGTTGGTTTAGGCAATGTAGTTATCCATTGCAGGGCTAAGAGGACATGTGAAGTAAGATGATGGGGCCTCTGCTGTGGTGATACCAAGTTCACAAAAGAATCATTTTACGGAGTGTCTGTTTGCTATTTACACCCAGAATGCCTTCAGGAATTTGTAGTGGATGAATGGGTCAAACACAAGAATCTTACTTGGAAACTAGGGTTTGAGTCCCATGTGAAACCAAAACCCAAATGTTTTTTATTTTCAGTTGGTTTTTTTTCAGTTGTAGTCTGATTAGGTTAAGGCAACAAATTACCTGGTTATGTTTAAGAAAATATCATGGTTTAGTTCAAATAAATCAACATTGAGTTTTGGTTTCACATGGGACATCAGCAGCCTCCTAAAAAGTCAGGTGCATTAAGCACAAAATATATACACATTCAGTATCTAATGTGTTCCTGGGTGCAAACAGCATTGTTGGTTATGGTCACCTGAGTGCTTGTCTCTGCCATGCTATATAGACCCCGATGTAAATAGCCACATTAGCAATTCTGCACGGGGCACCAATAGCATTGCTGGCTATGGATACCTGGGTGCTAATTTTAATTTAATTCAAAATGTTATGATCTGTTTACCGCCTAAGCACATACCCGACACACTGTGCACATGTATACTAAAGCAGCCTTAGCTGCTGCCTTCTGGTCATGGCCTTTGCTCTTCTTGATGTCTGCCTGCTTTTTGGCATTCTTCTGCTGGGACTGGAACTTCTGGTGCCCACGGGCCATATCTGATGCTAGACCTAAAGAAATTATACAACACCATGAAGAAGGTGATGAGCCATTAACTGAGAAAGACTATAAGATGGCTTGCAAGCAAAGTTCTGAGTAGGTGATGGAAAGGAAAATGTAAGTCACAGAGGGACTGAGAGGCAGACTAACTGGAAACATGAAGCAGTTACACCAGTTGAGGCTTTACATGAAGCACCTTGATGATTAAAAAATGTAAAGACAGCTGTCTTATAAGATCATCAGACTTTAAAATGTGCAAGAAAGCAGTGGCTGTGAAACATCTTTCTAAACTAGGTTAATTGCCGCTTTTTGGGTCACAGGGATAAGGCAATTAACTTGGAAATTTCCCCGAAGAAAATCACACTGCAGATATTCAAGGTTATTATAGTCACAATAGTGGAACTAGGTCAGGGGGTAGGGTCATATGAACGGTGTTATTGACTGATAGTGACGGGGAGGGACGAATAAACACACTGGGGTCCACTATCAACCCCCAAATTGTCTGTCCAGTGGATGTGTTGGAAAGGAGTAACCATCACTCTCTTTGCTTACTTTACTTTCACATTAAAAGTGTCATCCAGCCAAGATCACTGTGGTGGACTGAGCTCAGCCTCCGCCGCCATGCATTGCTCTCACACGGTAACGTTAGCCAACTTTAGCTAGAGTTTAGTTTAAAAGCGACGGTTTATAAGACTGAGTTACTGTCGTAACCTTGGACATGGTCGTATTAGTAACACAAAACACATCTCTTAGTGCATCTATAGCATAAATAGGACATTCATTTACTGTCAGACTACTCAAGACACAGACATGTTGTTAGCCGGTTGCTAACACTGGCGCTAGGTTAGCTAGGAAGAAAAGTGTGGAGGAACGCATACAGAAAATATGATTTTAATAGATAAAAGGCATTGAGAGGTATAATAGACATTTTGTAAATGCCTTACCAGTGAAAAATAAATGTCTGACTGAAGATAGCCACTAAAATAAAATTCAAGAAACGCGAGGTTAACGTCAGTCCTCAGCACCGTCCGCTGCCTCGAGGTGGTATGTCGTCACCGCGATAATGCGCATGCCCAAACAGAAACTGATGCTGCCTTCAAGTGTAGTCAGTGGCCGCGACTGAAGCTTTTACAAATACCCCTTGTGTGGTAAGGATGGATCGAGGGGGGACATTTTCTGACAGCACTTAAACGCAGCATCAGACATCCTAATCAGGAAACAAAAATTTACTAAAGTATAAACGTAAAGCAGTCATTTATATAAAAATATATATATATATATATATGTTTATATAAAAAAATAACTCATATAGCTATGTGGATTCCACATTTATGATTAACATTTTCTCTGGACCAGGGGTTAGGAGGAAGGCTTCTCTGGTCAACTCAATATTTTATTATATTATCAGCATTTTTATCCACTTTTATGTTTTGTATTTAAACAGTTGTTTATTCCATTTATGTTTGTCATTCTACTTGGTTTCCTAATAACTCCTATTCTATAAGCACAATTGTAAGGACTATGAAAATGAGCACTGAATGTACCAAGGCAATGTATGTGAGACATAACTGTTTAATAAGGAAGATGTTTGAAGAAGAAAAAAAAATCTGTCTGCATGGTGCAAAGTGAAATGTCAACCACAAGGTGTCATAGTACAGACAGCTAAGGTTACTCAGTCAGCTACTATACCTTTCTCCTACTGTATTAATCACGATTAAGAGAAAATATTATCTCATATAACATATTAGCCTTTATAATACGACCCTGAAAACTAGAAGCATTATTTTCATTTTTGTTATATGAATCATATATTTAGTCTTATCATAAAGGGGTTCCTATGAATAACTCTACCAAGGATTAATCTGCCATTTTCAGTCAAAATGTCTTGTCTCTTCTTTTTCTCTTTCTTACCCCAGTTATCTCAATCTTTCACCTTCTATAAGAAAATAAACGTTAACTTTTATCTCAATTTCTACACCGATACCTCCAACCACTTAACCCTAACTTACTTCTAGCAGCCTGTTTTTACTTTTTCTTGATTTATTTTCTTCGTTTTTATATTTATTAATATATTAATATATTATTACTCCTTTTTTGTTTTCGGTTTGTTCAGTTTTTGTCGTTTTTTGTTGTTGTGTGATACCGTCAATATTTGTGTTGCCTTGTCATGCTTCATATGTCTTCCTGTCCTCACCTGTCTTACTGCACTGTCCATGAAAAACAAAACAAAAACACAAAAAACAACCCATGTCAACCGAGTGAGGAGAGTGCACGCTGTTATTCACTGCTTCCTTAAAGAAAGACAACAGTCGGTACCTGAGGACAATACAGTGTTAGCTGTTAAAGAGACAGAAACTAACACATGTCCACCTTCCCCTCATCTCTCCTTATCCGCCAATAGGAAGACGGCCGTGCCACCTGTGTGGAAACATCCAACCAATCCACAAGGCAACTGCTCGTTTCCTTGTTTATACCCATCTCTCGATTTGCCAACTTCACTGGACAGCACAGAAACCAGTCGGTGCAGGAAATGCTGCTATTTTTATTCACATTTTACCTGGCATCAGGGCCACTTCAGTACGCTGGGTTCCCGTCATTTCATTGGCTGTTTCGACACAGAAGTTAAATAGAGCCAGCCTCTTGCGCGCCTAGCTTCCCTTTCCCACACAGACTTAGCCTACCTGCACTAACTAGAAAGTCCAGTTTCACAAGCAAGTCCTAGAAAACAGCAGAGAGTCCTGGCGGCAACATGGACCTGGACAGGTAAGAGAGAGTCATGTATGTTGTGGGTGATCATTTCTGTCAGTTTCACTTTACTTAGTTTTTACAAGTGCTTAAAATATTTTTGATGTCCTTCGTCTCTTTGTTCTTTGCACATGGGCAGCACAACTTTTCTTTTTCAACACATATTTTCTCTAGTTTAATTAATAATTAGTTTCTACCAAGTAGTTGTGCTAAAGATAAAAGGCCATACATGTATAAGACACTACAAGAATGACTGTATTTTTTGTGTTTGTGTTTTATTCTATATCTGTTTGTCATTCTGTATAGATATGGGCCTATCACTTGATTTCCTAATGACTCCAATGTTTTATTATGAAAACCTTACTGTTATTCATGTTATTTTATGTGAACTGTAATTATTACTAAGATCAAACTTAACTGTGAATATTAAAAACTACAGTTTGGGCCCTTCAAAAAAAGATCTAATTAACATCCCTTCTGGCCAGCCTCTCAGGGAAGATGTAAAAAAATAACTCCTGTTAGATTGAATTTCCCAGAACAGAATCAGTACATTATTTTGTGAAATAAATGTGAGATACCAGCAGTTATCCCTCAAGACTGAACTTAGATAAACACACCTCACATGGAGTGAACAATTAGATTGGTGAGAAACAGCCTGGGGCAGACTTAGTGGCTTGGCAGACTTGGCTTCTGTTAATGACAGATTGACTTTCCAGTAACAACACAGCTTATTGTCTCTTCTTGTTGTCCTGTTGTCCCATCGTCCTAGCAGTAAACGGCTGGTGGTGGTGGTACCAAACGAAAAGCTGGTGCCATCCCGCAGAGTGTTCAGCAGTGAGGATGAGGCATGGAGGAGCTACCTGGAGAACCCACTGACTGCGGCCACTAAGGCCATGATGAGCATCAATGGAGATGAGGACAGTGCGGCAGCACTGGGACTGCTGTACGACTACTACAAGGTCTGGAAAGCATGGCATGACAGCCAAAATAATAATGATATAATAAGACCATTTACATATGATCTATTGAATTTGTTTCAGATCTTATTTAATATGTTTGCTTCCATCCTGTTAGGTTCCTAAAGAGAGGAGACGTTCCTCCAGCGGTGTTAAGCCCACAGACCCCTCTGCTAATGCGCCTGATAACTGTGGGAGCTTGGAGATGCTAGATCACCATCTCCAGGCTCTCAGATCCATGCCAGTCAACCTGTCCCTAAACAACAGCACTGCTACAGAACATCAGGGCTCCAAGTATGGAGCTGCCTGCCTCCCAGGAGACACCAGAGGAGGAGACGGTAAAGGTGGAGGTGGGGCTGCTCTGGCTCTAGTCAAGACAGAGAGCCAAACGTCCATGGGAGTGTCCTGTTCTGGAGGTTCCTACCAAGAAGAACCCAGAGAGCAGATGAGGATGGTTTATGAGCAGAGCCACTATGATTTGCAGCTAGCTGGGTACTTGAAAGATGAACAGAGGAGCACTCCAGACAGCACGTATGAGGATACTATGGAAGGAGAGGTGAGACTTGTTGGTATAATGTCTTTCTTTGTAAACCAGAATCACATTTGTAGGGGTTTTGTTCAATCTGTGACGGTGCCAAGATGTGGCGGGGGTGGCGGCGGGGGGGCATGGCCCCTCTGATACAATCACTGCCCCCCACTCGCGGGTTGGCATATACATAATATACTTTTGAGTAATGTGCACTGTATGCATTAATGCTTCTAGGGCTCCAACTAAGGATTATTTTCATTATCGATTAATCTGACTATTTTCTAGATTAATCAATTCATTGTTTGGTCTATAAAATGTCAGAAAAGAGTGAACGATATCTGGTTTCTCAACGTCTTTAAATGCCTCCCTATGTCAGTCCAGAACAAAATATTCAGTTTAATATGATACAAAACAGGTGAAAGCAGGAAATCTTCATATTTCAGAGGCTAAAAAAAGAATTTTCGGCCGTTTTTTGCATGAAAAATTATTGTAAGGATTTATCGGTTATCAAAATAGGTGCCGATTATTTTTTTGGTTGACTAATTGATCAGTCGACTAATCATTCAAACACACAGTATATTCTTCTTTTCCAGATGTACCACCGAAGTCCCTCCTCAGGAGTTGGTGAATTCCACTACAGTCTACCAGTGTAAGTTGCAATTCACAGACAAGCAAAAGCATTAAACATACAGACTTACTCATGTTTACACATAGTGTTCTGATGCTGAAGTGTTTATCCGGTGTTGAAGGATAAGGCAAGGTTGACAAACCCCCAAAAAAGACCAAAATCAAGTCTGTCTCTCAGTACTTCTCGAGACTCCCCCAGCCGTTCTGTGGCTCTCAGCCCCAAGCCCATTCCTCCATACGATGTAAATCTTCAAGAACTCTCTCCTAACCTGAGTCACAAATATATATAGTTTTTATTTAAAATAAAAACCCAATAACTTCCTAACATAACTGTAGGTTTTAGCAAACATTACTAACAGGAGAAAATGGTGTTTGTTGGGGACTATTTTCAGCCATTCAACATTTGCGCTAGTACTTACTGAATGGTAGCAGAACGGTGTGTGTGTGGGCTTGAGTCAAAATAAACTACAGCATGTGTGTTCATGATATTTAAAGAAACCTGTCACCCAGTGCAACAGAGAGGCTCACTCAGTAGTTTCTGGACAACAATGGAGCTCTATGGAACAGAGAAAGAGGATATATCAGACTTTGATACACACCCAATACTAGCAACAATTCATTGTTGGTTTAGATCCTTTCATGGGATTTGTTGACAAGAACAATATAGAATATCACCTGACTTCTCATTTAAAGCTGTGCTGTTGCATCAGAGTACCATTGAACCTTTTTGTTTAGAGCTATAAGTAGTACTTCTTGCTGCAACAGCCTTCTTCTCATGCTCCGTTTGCAATGTAAACACACACCCTTCCCTCCACCAAACTACTTACACCAGTCAGAAAACAGAAGATTTTTTTTAATTAAAATGTTGACACCATTTGTGCAAATTTAACATGTAATGTAAAATGTGTTTTATCTTGATGCCCCACACATGCCTATGTTCTAACAGTGACAGTTTCCAGTACTGTCTGGAGGCCAGCATGTCGCTGCGGCCGCGGCAGGGAGAAGGACCCATGGCTTACCTGAACCGGGGCCAGTTCTACGCTTTAACCCTGTCGAAGACCGCCTTCACACCGTCCCTATTTCAGCCCAGAGGTAAAGTGCGGGTGAGTGGACCGACGCTGTCACACAGGCCTGATGGGAGCCCATCCAGTAGTGAGAAATGCACCATGGGAGGCTCTGAGCTGCAGCGGGACAGTATTGTACAGGTGAGGGAGGGGAGATAGTACACAGAGAGGAAGTGTAGAGGAAGATGTTGAGGGTTTTACTGTTGGGTAGCATACATCCTTGTTACACTTAGAAATGTAATGTTTGATTTTGAATCAGTTTGATTCAGCTTTGGCCTGATTTTACTGTTAATGCATCTTGATTATCTTTGCTTCCACTTTAGAGTGTTATAATGGTTGTCTTTGGGGAAGACAAGTGCAGAGACGAGCAGCTGAAGAATTGGAAATACTGGCACTCCCGTCAGCACACTGCCAAGCAGAGAGTCCTGGACATTGGTATGATGATTATTGTTATCCTCCTCACTGACAAGCCTGTCTGCTACATTCATGGCCTGGTTGGGTTTATAAGTAGAACAGATGGGGAGTAGGCACAGACTGAAAAATGGCCCAGACACTTGGTATTGAATATCACACTTGGTTATAGATATTTTGACACTCAAGCTCCACAAAGGCATGAGGAGAACAGAGAGTAAGCAGGTGGCTAACCTGCAGGAGTCTCCAAGAGAATCCCGCCACATATCCAGAGGTGAAACCCAACACAATTTGAATAACTGTCAATCCTCAATTCCCACAGCAGCACTGTGAAGAGACAGCCAATGGGTTGGCATTTGCATAGACGTTAACAGGAGAAATAGGTGGGGGCCTGGATTGAGGCCATATCCTGTATGATCAGCAAGAAACAGGCCTCAGCCTGTGGTTGAAAATTCATTGGAATGAAGCTGAGGTGTCAGCAGTGGTTTTGTCTGTGGCAAGTTCATGCCAGTACAATGTACAATCTGTAACCTATTGTAGGAGGGTGGAAGATGTGTGAGTGAGCAGAAGTTGAGTGTTTGAGGTGACAATGACTTGGAAATTTGTATTCATTTGGCACTTGATTTGTTGGCAGATAATGAGTTTAAACAGATACATCTTAGTCTCATTTTAGTTGAACAGTGGTGGAAAGTACAGTAGTGCTTTAACTTGTACTGTACTTAAGTACAATTTTAATTTACTTGAATTTTACTTGAGTATTTCCATTTTATGTTATACTTCTACTCCACTAGAATATTGTAGTTTTTACTCCACTACATTTATCAGACAGCTGTAATTAATAGTTTCTTTTCAAATTAGGATTATACAGAAAAAACTATATGGTCATATGGTACCAGTGCCTGGTAAAAGGATGTTGTTTAGTGCTCATGGTGGGAACGATTGGGTCTCCTTATAAATAATTTTATAACGAGTTATTATGATATGGTGCTATGCAAATAAAATTGAATTGCATTGAAAATATAATGCATAGTTAAAATTAAACCAGTGTTCTCCACAGAGAAAAAAGGTTTAAAAAGGTTAAAAAATGTGAGTAGTAGAACTGTTTTTCTGACCTCCTGGTTTGGAACCACTGGACTAAACTACCAAAAAATATATAAACTAGTTCCACCTTGACTAGCAACAATAATAAAATACTACTTATGCAATGATGAATCAGAATTAACAATCCATTAGTCATCTATAATAAAATATCAGTCAAAGGGTAGTTTTGACACTTAATACAGTACAATTTGTTGCTAATACTGGATGATTTCAAATGCGGGACCTTTACTTGTAATGCAGTATTTTTACATTGTTGTATTCTGTTATTGTTTGTGCCACAATTTTGAAAGTGTCTGGAAGTGTTTGAACTTCAGCATCACACCCACTGGTTCTCTCTGATCTTCACTTTGTACGCAGCCGACTACAAGGAGAGCTTCAGCACGATCGGAAACGTGGAGGAAATTGCCTACAACGCCGTCTCTTTCACATGGGATGTCAGTGAAGATGCAAAGGTAAAAAGGCCGAGGAGGAGGAGGAGGGAGATTGTGCTGTTCAAGCCAAAGCAAGAAATAATTGTGAAAGTAGTTACTATTTATTCTCTTACCTTCACTTTCACACTCACTCAGGCAGTTAATAAGTTGTTTTTGTCATATTTTACTTTCTTTTTGTTAGTACAAAACTATGTGAGTGGCCTGCTGACTGCTCGTGCTTTCAGAATAATTGGTGGAGCATATGCCAGCCCCCTCCAGCCCCCTCCAGCTACCCCCAAACCCCTTTGTCCTCAATGACAGGGGGAGCATCTTTTGCTTTGTGTTGGGTCAAGATTTGGGATGGCAGACACACGGGGCACGCGGCAACAGACCCTTCTCAGATTTCACCTTTTGTAAAGGTGGTCAGTGAGATAAAGTCAAATTGCAAACAACGTGTAAACACACCCACAAACACAGCAACAGCCCACCCTCAGGGTGTTTTGGGCTCGGGAGAGCCCAAGGTGAGCTGTGGCTCCCATTCAGCTTTAATGAAACTCCACAAACAGCCTCATTGTGAGAGAGGTAATTGCAGCTTTGTGGGTTTGTGGATAAATATTTACTGTTTGGAATAAACCTTTACTCCACTGCAATTGTTTTTAGTGTGTTCAGGTAGTGGTGTGATGATACAGCATCAAGCTGCTTGTTCTACATACATGACCACAATAATGTACCAGTGTTTAGCATTACTTTGAGAACATATGTGAGAGAGAGAGTGAGAGAGAATCTAGATTCAAACATCTGGAAAGAACATGGATGTAAACTGCAACTTGACTAGTTGAAGGTGGTAGTAATTGTAGTTTCAGGTCAACATGTTTGGTTCTGAGTTCTGAGGTGTCTACTAAAACTATTGAATGGGTTGCCAAAAACTTTCCCCTCCAGATGAATTGTAATGACTTTTCATCTGGCGCCATCATCAGTACTTTGGGTTATGACCAAATTCCTGCAGAACTAATAACATTCCCATCATACTCAGCTGTACTCACTACTAATTGGCAAACGTTAGAATGCTAACACGCTAACTAGCATGGTAATTATGGAGCACAGAGCAAAAAGGGGCGGGTCTTAGGAAGGGTCAAATAACCAAGCGGGAGAAGGCTTAAATAAGAAGTGAGGGAAAAAAGTAGATAACCCACCCCCTTTTCTGACCACCCCTTCCCCAAATAATTTCCATACAGTCCCTTAGTCTTGTTGTTTTAGACATGTGAAAACATTTTACACAGTTTGATCATTTTATATGTGATGCATTTTCTTTAATATGATAAAGATAAACTTTTTTATTCATATTACAGTATTAATTTCATCCACAATGCCCAGCTCTTGTCACTTAAAGAGCTGCATTTCCAAGATCTCTGTATTTCTCTTAAGCCAAAGGGTGAAAGAAACATTCCCCAGAATATTGATGACAATCAGTGCTATTGAATGGTTGGTGGTGAGCAGGTTGATTCTGGTTTATGTGATTAGGAATGTGAATGTGTGGCAGTGCTGTCAGATACAAACTGGATCATTATCAGCCTCGCTGCTGCACACTGACTGTGCAGTTGCCCTCATAAGCCTGCACACAGGACGAGAGCCTGCTGGAAATAAGGTGGAAGAGGTTGAGAGGGAGAACACTTCTTGTTATTGTGAGGAAACATGTGGGCTCAAATGTCACTTCTATCTCTTTCTCTCTGTGTTGTGCCAAGTAGAAATTTTGCTTTCCAAACATAATTGGATGTCCAATCAGGCTCTGATGGGCTGACACACAAAATTTTGTATTTTTGGTACAAATGATCAGTTTTGCTCTTTGTTTTGGCATGGCTCTGCTGTTGCCAGGCAACAATCATCATCCCCATTGTAATGAGGAATAGTGTGAAATGTGTTGGTAGGGGAGATGAGTTGCTTCCTGCAGCTTGACTCTGTTTTTGTGTTTGTTTGTTTGTGCCTGGTTGAGCGGATGGCACTGAACAACCACTTACCAGTGCCCTTGTGAACTTTTCTCTTTTTAGGAGGGTATTTTCACTGCTCACACTGCGCAAAGACAACAAGCCTCCTACACACACACACACACAGATGCTAGCAGCGACGCATGCAGTGCTCCTGGAGAAATTTAAATGGCTTGGGTCTGTGGAGGTGTGAATTTGTGGAGGTGTGTAGGAGGCTCATTTGTGCTCCAGGCCTTTCCAGCAATGAGCCCTCACCTCTGCAGGTTGAGACACGATGCTGTTGCTGCTGCGTAGTGGGAAAATTGCTGTTGAGCTGCGGTGAGGAATCTCTACCGTTAGTTGTCTCTGCCGACCTCAAGCTGTCGGTCCTGTTTAACTGGAAAATTCATCAGGAGTTTGCATTGGTTTAGATGCTGCTTTGGCATTAAACCAATATCACCATTAATCATGGGAATCTGTTCCATCATGTAAGAAAACATGTGAAGCTAACCGCACATACTATTGTTTACATTGTACACTTGGGTTTACAATAGTTTTTAGGACTGTCCTGCGATTTGAGTGAGGTTTTGTGAATTCTATTTTTCTCTCACAAGCTTGTAAAAGATTCAGCAGCTCAGAAAGGCAGCAGATCAGCCGCTCTGCTACATTATTTAGTGATTTTCGAGTAAAGCTGTGGCTTTACAACAATAATAAACTACCGGTAATTCAGAATTTCAGCTTGCAGAACAAACAAGTCAAACCTCTCCTGAATCATATCATTCACAGGCTTATTTTTCAGCATATGAAGCATTTATCATAAGGAGTGTGGAGAGGTGGTGGGATGCATTAGCATGGCTGTGAACCGCCGCGGCTGCTGTGACTCATGACCCTGTGACCCTCTCACTCATCACTGCAGTGTTTATGAGTCAGGGTGAGACTCACTTGGGAACAAGGTCTCCATCAGATCTGACTCCCCATCTGAGCCAGACTGCCTATAAAACTAACTGAGCTGTAATTGAGCTGTCGACAGGCAAACAGCGGGTTCCGTTACTATCGGCTTTAGGTTACCGTTATTGCCTGTAAAAAGTGAATGAACGCCATGCATTTCCTAGTTTCTGCTAGGGCAGAAGCTCGTGGCACATCCCTCAAAGCCTGTTTGACCTCAGAACTAAAGGTCTGACTTCTCTCTCTGTTGAGAGTGAATGTGAAGCATCCACCTACAAAAAACTGCTGAGAGGATTAATGACTTGGCATAAGACAGGAGGAAATACAACTCATTCACCATCACTGTAAACTCTGAGTCAACTGTGTAAATAACATCTTTTTTTTGCAGTTGGGTTATAAAATGTCCTTCTTCATATTCAAAGATTCCTGTGTGAAAGTGGCTCCCAACCTTTTTTTGTCTGACCCCCTCAGCCCTGGCAGATGATGGCAGATTCCCCGACACCAACCGTCATGTTCCAAATGAGTTCCCTTGAATTTAGTTTAAACTGGATGTTATCTGACTTTATAAATGATAGAAATCTATAACTGGCAGAGTTTAGGCCAGCCTGGTTGAGATTGCATTTGGACCACTACAACCTAAAGTGGCAGAATCTGGACTTTTCATTTCATCATGTTTAGCTATTTCAACTATTTATGTATCAGTTTTATATTTATATTTATATTTATTTAACTATTTTTAATATATGTCCATTACTTTTAGCTAATTTGACTATTTATCACTAAACGGTGAAGATAAAGTTAGAGTTTAATACCCATCACTTTTCTATTACTTTTATCATTACTTTGAACTATTTTATCTTTCTTTGTTTTCAACTTTTTATTAGAGATATAAAGCCCGTACAATGTATTGATTGATGGAGGATGCAATGCAATCATTTCCAAAACAAGCATATTCTATTTAGAGGTGCAACAGTTGGTTGAGTAATCGTTGTTTCTTGATTGTTGGATTGTTTTGTTTGTTTGTTTGTAGAGAAGATGTCCGCTCTGATGTGCTGATTTGTTTTCTCTATTGTGAATGTTTCCTGGGTTCTTTGTTCCTCTGCGACAGTGGGCTGGATGAATGTCTCTGGGTTGTGGAGAGAGAAGGAAGTGTTGAGGATGTTAGCTTGGGCTTGGGCAGCAGTCAACATTGTTTCACCATTTTATGGGCCGAACAGCTGACCGATTAACCGAGAGCATGATCAATGACAATAATCGGCAGTGGTGAATCTAAATATATGTAGATTTTCTTTTCTGTAACATTGTTATTGTTGTCTGTATTTGGGCTTTTTTTTCTTCTTTCTTTTCATGTAATCAAAATTTGAATTACAAGAAAAAACAATTTATCGATTTAGCGAAGTATGAATTTGATCTATTTTAGCCATTAATCCATTAATTATAGCTAGCTTTAGACCTCTGCTGGTGTCCTGATTAGTTTCTATGCACTCACATAATGTTCAGGTGGTACAGCTGACTCAACATGAAGGATTCACTTTTTGAATCAAATCATAGTTTCTGTTTGTTCAAGTGAGTTAAGCTGCTCTGCAATCTTCTTTCTATTTGATAATCCTCTCTCTCACTGCTTGTTTCAGGTCACAGAACTCCAGAAACTGAGCCTGTCCTCTGTCTTATTTTTTCTGTTTCCCAGGTCTTTATCTCTGTGAACTGCCTGAGCACAGACTTCTCCTCGCAGAAGGGCGTGAAGGGGATGCCTCTGACAATCCAGATCGACACCTACAGCTACAACAGCTGCAGCAGCAGGCCCATCCACAGGGCCTTCGCTCAGATCAAGGTCTTCTGTGACAAGGTGAGGACAGCCTGCTAGCGCGGTCTGGTCAGCAGTGAGTGCATAATTTCGGGATGGAAGATGAAAGATTTATTTCTTTACTTTTACTCTCTTTGAGCATATTCTGCCTTTCCTGTTCTGCAGGGTGCTGAGAGGAAGCTTCGTGATGAGGAGAAGAAGCAGCTCAGGAAGAGGATGAAAGGTAAAAGCACTTTTCCCTTCGTCTTTGGCTAAATATTGAAATGAATGATATGTATTACTTTTAATGTTATGTACAGAAATGATATTGGTGAGTTTGATTTCAAATCCACTGAAACAAGGTTAGAAAGCACTTTCTAGGAAACCATAAAATTGAATAGGAGACTAAAAAAGCCAGGCAAATGTAATCAAACCTTATCAAATCTGTACTTGGAGTGGTTGCCTGGCAACAGATGCTGAGTTCAATCTCTCTCTGGATTAGGGAAAAATGGCAGCTCGGGGCCGATCTCTCCCGTTAAGAGGGCTGATAACACACTGTTAAAAAGCATGACAGACCTGGACTCCCAGCCGGTCCTCTTCATTCCTGATGTCCACTTTGGAAACCTGCAGAGAGCGGGACAGGTGAGGGACCCTCGTCTGTCTGTTGCTCTAACATACACACACATAGGAAATGTCCAGTCAGTGTACAGTCTTGGCGTGCGCCTCATGTCACCTTTTTTTTTTTACTCCGTTTGCAGGTGTTTGCTTTCAACACAGAGGAGGTCAACAGAGATGGGTGAGTATCATACTGTTATTTGTACACTTTGCTCTAAAATGTGTTGCAGCCCACTGCACCATGTGCACCTGTGTAACAACCTGTTCCAGAATCTATTTGGGATCTGTCCATATCAGACCGTACAGAACAGAAGAGGAAAAAAAATCAGTTGTCTAGAGAAATGAGACATTCAAATTACAGGTCCAGTAGTACTCCCTTTAAAGTGTGTGTGTGTGTGTGTGTGTGTGTGTGTGTGTGTGTGTGTGTGTGTGTGTGTGTGTGTTGTGTGTGTGTGTGTGTGTGTGTGTGTGTGTGTGTGTGTGTGTGTGTGTGTGTGTGTGTGTCTGTGTGTGTGTGTGTGTGTGTGTGTGTGTGTCAGGAGTGTTCTGGTGAAGAGAATGCCATGTGCTGCTGAGGAAGACGTCTGTCCACCTCAGCCCAAGAAGTCCAAAGTGGAACTGGAAAGGAAAGGTTTGTAAATATCACTAGTTTTACATCGTCTGCCTTCTACCTTGACTGAATGGCTGATGTTCTTATGCCCTCTCTATTCCATGCATCATCAGTTCTGCTGTATGTGAGGAAGGAGTGCGATGAAGTGTTTGATGCCTTAATGCTGCACACCCCAACCCTCAAAGCGCTGATGGAGGCAGTGAGTACTAATGAAGTATCGTTTTAGCTGCTTTAGGCTGAGATAATGAAACCAACACATTGCATCCATTGTGCTAGACAAGATTAGTCAATCCCAGATCATTAACACAATTCTGTTTATATAATGATGACACTTAGCTAGGGCCTCGGGGTGCTTCAACATGTTTCCTCGCTGTGTTTCACAGATCTCAGAGAAATATGCAGTGCCTGTCGACAAGATGGCCAAAGTTTACCAAAAAAGCAAAAAAGGGTGAGTGAGTGAAAGAGTCTGTGAGGCTGTACCTATCATACTGATGTTTATCAAGTAAAATGTTCACCATGTTCACCATTTTAGTTTAGCATGTTAACATTTGCTAATTAGTGTTAAACCCCAAGTCCAGCTGATGTGGATGTCCTTAGTCATTGACCAAAGCAGATGAGAGGTAAGCTTTTATCTGTTTCAAACAGGGTTTGTGTTATAATCTGAGCTTTGTGGGGGTTAGGGCTCATTACATTGTCTAACACTTGCACACAGCAGCCCACTACTTGCGACAGTTGTATCAGGTAGATAGCAACAACCAGAACCAGCCCTGCCGTACTGCAACAAGGTCTCAATATATGACAACCCAGACTCAACACTCAAAGGGAGGACGAAACTCTGCCCTTTTTGTTATCATGTGAGAGTAGGTGCACTATGTAGCGCTCCACTAATGGGAAGAAGCATCGTTTTACCAGTTTTAAATCCAATACAAAGCAAGCAGTCAATGCAAAGTCCAATAGAATAGTAGTTACCGTACTGTTACTCATTACATTGAAAAATGCATTATTTGTCATTAGAATAATGGTTGTGGTAATGTATCATATGGGAACTCAGATCCCACTGGCTCCCACGTAACCCGAACCCTGATTTCAAATCAGCTTGAGGGAGACATGACATAACAATCCACCCAACAATGGTCGAGATATTTAACCCAAAACCATGAATGTCAACCTCACAAAGCCACACTAGAGGGAAGGCAAGGCGATCACCAAAGCCAGTAGGATATATCATCTTGAAAGCATAAATGTTTGTGCAAAGTTTCGTGCCAATCCATCCGGTAGATTTTGAGATATTTTACTAGATATGTGAAAACTTTGAACCTCTGGTGGCGCAAGATGAAAAGTCAGAGGATCATCATTAGGATTCATCCTCTAGGGAACATAAATGTTTCCACTATATTTCATGGCAATCCATCCAATAGTTGTTGGAACATTTCAGTCTTGGCCAAAGTGGCGGACTGACTTACGACATTGTCATCCACAGAACCGTCCTGTGAGGGAGCTTTTGTTCACTGGAGACCAGACCTGTATTAAGACATCATACAAATAGTCTTGGAACTTGATTAATGTGTGTCCACAAAAAAAGTTTAATTTCCACAGTTCTAAAAACTCCTCCATCTATTTCATTAAAACTTCCAGAATCTATGAATATACAAATCTTCATTTCTAGTTTTCCTGCTGGACACAAGATGTCTCCTACTTCACTGTAAAGTCCATTCTCAGTGGATGTGCTCTGGTGGCTTCAAGCTTCTACATCACACTGTACAAGTTGATACTGGACCAGGACTGTTGAAATTGAAACTTTCCACTTTTAGCAGATGAATGTGAAAACATCCTTCTAGAGTCAAACTCTGCACATACTTTAAACCAGTTTCATCTTCCTCAGTGTTCTGGTGAACATGGATGACAACATCGTCCAGCACTACTCCAACGAGGACACCTTCATCCTGGCTATCGAGAGCTCAGCGGACTGCTTGCGTGTCACACTGTCAGAGATCTGATGGTTGCTGGCTAAGCACTGTATTGGCTGGTCACCGTATCGCCAGGCAGCGGTGACCGCTGGTGGGTGGAGCTTTAGCAGATGACGGCGCCGAAATGTGTTCCCTGAGGACGGCGACACAGTCTCAGCAGGGTCTGCTGCCCTACATGGATCATTGGCTAAACTAATCCACATGCACCTGACCTGCTGCAGTACCTGTTTACTAACCAGACAACATGCTGCAGGAGGATTTCTTGCATTAGGAACGCAGGCTTCACTTTAATAACTTATGGAAGTGCCCACATTTGTGGTTTCGGGGGGGAAATGTTTGATATTTCAACAACCTATGCAAAAGCCTTGACTAACTGATATGAATTAAATTCTTTGTCCACGTCACCACAAGGCATCCAGCCAGCTTGCTGTGGGTTTCACAGGAAAAAGACGGTACAGTATACAGTAGTCTTATTGGATTAACAGCGGGGACTGCTGTTGGCTTCCTCTGTGCCTCTGCCATCCTTCCTGTTGCCTCTTCTAGTGGTGGAAGCTTTTAAATGACTTGATCAGAGGTTTGAAAAGACTTTTGCTGGCACTCAACTGTTCAAGGCAACGGCTTATTGTTTTGTATGTGTGTAATTATTTTTAGATGTTCTTGACAGTTCTTATATCACCATTCAAAGTCACAAATCTTTCTTGGTTGTCCATCTTTTTTTATTGATCCGTCATGTTTTTTCCTGCGTGCTAAGTGTTTCCAATCGGTGCCAGTGAAATAACAGTTATCCCGGGTTGTGATTACACGCTCGTGTCTCCGGATCTATAATTACACGAGGAACCATTATGGAACAAGACTGCGAGTCTCCAGGATGCTGTTAAATTGTTTTGCTTCCTCTGTGCATTTGTTTAATGCTTTTGCACTCACTGAAGAGTCTGCAGTCATTAGTATTTATGACATTAGTTAGGCCCAACCAGTCCATCCATTTACACAATCCATCAGAGCTTAAGAGCCTGATCGCTCTGGTCCTACTCGCCGACCTGATTCACTGACAGCCCCTGTACCCTTCATTTGTGTCATGCATCATGATGTACAGTCTTTTAAATGAGTCAATAAATATAGTTTTATATGTAGGTACTTGTGTCTCCTGGTTTTCTTTTTACTTTTAGCAGCAGTTTGTTTCAGCAGTTTCATTTTTTCTCTTTCCAGGTTATGATAAATCCCTTTGTTTGGTTGTTATCCATTCTAGTTGGTCCATTAATAAATGCTTAGTAAGTTTAGTAAGAAATGGGCTCCTCTGCAACCCTTTTTTGTAAGGAGCACATTAACTATACACACACACACACACACACACACACACACACACACACACACACACACACACACACACACACACACACACACACACACACACACACACACACACTATATTAACTGAGCTTTTAATATTCTGGTGAATATGAAAAACAACAAAATATGGACAAATGAAAGTAAGTCACTTCTGGAGGCTTCCTATTGGCTATTGAGTGCTTGAGGGAGGGCATTGTGGGTAGACATAATTGTAGTTCTTATTTCACAACACTTAAGAGACATGGCAATCAGCACTTAGGAATTATTTTAAAACTGTAAATATAGTTAAAAATAGTTTCAACTATACTGAAACTGCTTTCACCTCCTAATACAAAGCCATTAAGTCCTCCTCATTGTTCATAAGTTGAAGTTTAGAACCATTAAGACCATTTCTTAGATGTTTTTTATACATGCCAGCCCTGATCTGTGAAGCATCACTGAATATATTAACTCTTAATAAAGTCATTAGAAAAAGTGACATTGTACTGAGTGATCTGGTTTTGGGTAGATGGCTCAGAGTTTCTATATCCTGTCACTCCTGATATAGATATTGGAGATACATGAAGTAATGTTCAGCTTTCCAACATGTTATTTCACTGTGTTCCTTTCTGCAATCAAGGATCAAAGTACTTCACACAGACTGCAGCTCAGTGCGACAGGTCACAGCGATCTCATTTTAGAAAGCAGGACTGACAAAAGCCTTCACTTGACATTAAAGCTGGGAGAATTGCTTTGAAAATCCACAGAATAGCAGTTTGGGTGGTTATGAACACTAAAAGCTTTCACAGTGTGATAGGGACGGCAATGTTGGTCAGACCACCAGTTGGTTTGAGACTGAAATACTTCCATGCAGCGTTGTTATCAGGTTGCTATTTATTCAGTGCAGTACTGTAGTTTATGTTTAGTGCTAATAAGCAAACTTTTATATGTGAACATGCTAAACTAATGACCTGATGGCATGTTACCATGTTTGCATGCTGACATTAGAATTTAGCAGCAAGTACAGCCTCAAAGAGCTGCTAGCATGCCGCAGTACATATTTACAGTTACAGTACAGCCTTCCTATTTATGATTTATAATATGCTCCTCTAGCCATGCTCTAACAACAAGGATGGTTCCTGTGTAAAACATTTCCAGCTACTTTCACTTATGACAACTTTGAAATGAAGGACCAGATTTTAGAACCTGACCAGTTCTGGAAATTTGAGGCAAATAACAAAATCGACATCTCATACTGGCCAATATTCATTCTTTTTAACACATGCTTATCCTCGAACATAATGATTTATTTGACATAGATATGTAATGGGACACTTCAAGTAGCTTTCATTATAAACTGTGTAAAAACTACACTGTTCCTAATCTTAATATGGGGCGCCCTGCTGGCTCACCTGGTGCAGCTGGTGCCCCATGTGCCGGGGCTGTCCAATAAAGGCAAAAAAGCTATCTTTAATATTTCTTGACTGCTACTTCTTGTTATTATGATTCAACACACAAACAGATACAATTAACCAGAGACCACAGAAATGTTTGCACACAATTGTAAATTTAATTCTTGCCTTTTAAAGTTGACCAAAAAAACAGAATCCTGTGTTCAAAAACTGCAGTCACTAAATACAGGATACCATACAAAACCTACAAAATGCAACAATTACAAACATTTTGTTCAACAGATAACAATTGTACAGTATAAATTTATACAATACTGTTTTTTGTTTTTATTTGGCACTTGACCACAAGATGCTATTTTGTGTATTAACAGAAATGTTACACCTGACTCAGCTTTTTTTTTTTTTTTTAAAAAAGGAAAAAAATAAATCATAAAAATACAATAAAAGCAACACATTGTGACAGTATCATTGCAGTAGTTGTGATTCTCGCCTTGTTTGTCTGCATCTTTTTTTTTTTTTCCACAAAAAACAGCAGTTATTTAGTAAAACATTCAAAGCTTTTGTAATTGGAAAACAACGCAATAACTGAAACGGCTTCTTCGCTTGGCCCCCCGGGGAGGGCTCAGGTACATTCAGGGGTGTGTGTGGTGGTGTGTGGTGTGGTGGGCGGGGGGCACACTGGTCCTGGTTGAACTGTCTTAAAAATGTCAAGGGGAGCATTTTATCTCTGTTCTTCAGAGGAAGAGGGGATGAGTCAAAAAAAAAAAAATCAGTGGAGTCATTCCGTTTAAATTTAAAGGCAGTTTGTGTCAGTGTGACGCCGAATAGCATGCAGAATGAATTTCCCTATCTTCTTCTTTATTCGTTTCATGTAATACTGTAAATTGTGTCAGTGCTATGCTATCGATGGGGAGTGTACTTGGACTGTTGCTAAAGATTTGAGTCCTCTCTGTGTATGCGTGGCCCTGCTGCAGATACAATTTAATTATTAAGCTCAACTGAAACAGGAAAAAAAAGCTCTCAGCTCCGACTACCCAGAATCCCCATTAAACAGTGTGTCTTTATGTGTACTGGTTATTGTGCATGGTGGTCTTCCTAAAGCTCCTCTGTGTTTCCCTCCATCAAGTTATTCATATGAGCCATTACATGTGTCAGCTTTGGCAGTCCATACGCTGTCAATAACACTGACTACTGGTAGCACTAACGATGACAATACTAATGTACAGAAGCGAGCACAGAGCCTGGTTCTGATCTCCATAAACATATGTAAAAACACACACATGCGCATTAAGTCACATGCATATGTGTTATTTAGTCTATGCACCCCTGTACCCAACGACTGATTCAACATGCTGCATTTAAAAACATCTAAAAGTGAACGTCAAGAGGTGTGTCTTTGTCTTCACATGTCAAAAAAAGGAACTGGTTTGCATGCTTGACATCAGCTTAAATAAACAAACATTTTTTTTTAATTATTTCACAACATTTTTTATCAACTGAGCAATTCTGAATTTGATTTACAAATTTAGGTGCACTTGAATTTATCTACACTGTACTCAAATACTGTAAAGACTAGTATTCTATTTTCCTTAAGCTAGAGAGCAGTAACACACCGCCACTCTCAAAGTCCTCCGTCTTACTGATATGAAAAACCACTGGAACAGATGATGGATAAAGGGATGCTTTTCATCCTTTGTTACATCAGTGAGACTTCACAAAATCAAACTACTGATCCGGGCGCATATGCATAGTAGCATAACATTACATGTTCATGTAATTCTGTCCCGGCACAAAATATGAAACAAAGTCTATCGAGTTTGCAAAATACACAAACACACACGTACACATTCTCACAGTAGAAAAGAGGAAACTAAAAAGGAGTACTCGCTCTGAGTGAAGGACAAACTTCACAAGTCCTTTCTGCAGATTAAATAATCTCACCTACAGTGTGTCCTGTTATTCAACACCATCTCTCTCTCTTGTCTCATGCACACACTCTGTCTATGATACACATTAGAGTGGCTCTGTGTCGCCCCGGCTGGAGCCTTGAATGGCCAAGAAAAGACACTGATACAGAGACTCCAGTTTATACTGTATATACACAACCAACTGCAGACCTTCTTTATACTCTGACATGCTTATAGGAGAACTGAGGGATCCTGGTCAACTACAATCAGTGGGGGTTTGATAAACCTGTTGAGGTTTTGGAAAAGTCTTCAGGTTCAGTCTCTGTTGGGGTTTGGAGGGTTTAAGATAAAAAGCTCTGGGGTGGGGGGTTAACTGGAGAATGTGGCTCCTGTGCCCATCTTTGAAGTCCTCAGTGCATATTGAAGGCCTGTCTTCTTCATCGTCATCAGCTTGTCATTCTTCATCATCAGTCTGCTCCTTAGTGGAGAGTTTAGGGCATTTCGAGTCACCCAAAGAAGCACTGCGAGGAGACAGAGGAGTCAGATTAGCACTCTTGTGACTCGAGCTGCAACAATAGATCCATGAATTGATTCACTGTCAACTATTCAATTCATTTGCCAACTATTTTGATAATTGATGAATAGTGTTGAGTCAGTTTTTAGATTTTTTTTTCTAATTTCAGCTTCTCAAATGTGAATATTTTCTGGTTTCTTTAGTCCTCTATGAGAGTAAACTCAATATCTTTGGGTTGTGGACAAAACAAGACATTTGAGGACTTCACCTTGGGCTTGGAGAAAATGTGATCAACATTGTTCACCATTTCTTTCACAGCTTATAGTCAATCACTTAATCTGGAAACGATTAATTGATGAATGAAAATAACCATTAGTTGCAGCCTAACTGTGGCAGCAAGTTTGAACATGCTGGGCATCATAATCACACATCAGTATTTCATGGTTTGCAAGTATGATACAGAAGAGAACAGGTCAAGTGCGACAAAGTCTTCACAGATATGTTTGTGTTCCAACTGACTGGGCAATATAAAACTATGCTATGTATAGTGATGCAGTAGAAGAAATCCTACTTTAAAAAAAGGGACACACACATTCAACTTTATCCAGGAGAGAAAATACAACCTCTAATAGCTTGTAACACCAGATGATGCCTACCAATTGTCAGGGTATTTCTAAATGCAAAGTAGTTGCTGAACGGCGGCGAGCACAGCTGCTAATAAACGTGCCTGACCTTAAACAGTGCTCCCCTCTCATCCTCCAACAAACTGGAGCTACTGAATCACTTCGTAACACTAAGAGACATTTTTGAAACATTGAAAATGGATGTCCCGAGCAATGTTATATGGTACAATGTACAAGCACACGATGAGGTGCCCACATGAACGGGGGCTTTAGAAATAAAAAGCTTCTTCAGAACACCTTCAACAACTGCTCCAAAATACCAGGCCACCTCCTACAAAGTCTCTAATGTCAGTCCATGAAATACAAATAGTCCCTGTGCCAGTGACACCGTGGATAACCCATCCCACGTCCTGCACAGTGCACGCAGACTTTGAATAGCTTCCCTCCAGCAGGCATCTTCACTGGACGACTGTTCCTGAACCTCTGCCTTCCTACTGATGGCACCTTCACTAACTCTCACCTTGCTGAACTCGCTACACTTTGCAGTTTTCAAAAAGTTAAGTGAACTAAATCTTTCACTGTGAGTCGTACTGCAGGAGGAGGTGCTGAATGCAAGCCTTACAGGTTGTGTTGATGCCTCAGGTTTAGAACTGCCCGGCACTGCTGGGGTCGCACTGCAACAGGCGGACGATGGAGGGGTCGCTCTTCGCTCCTTTGATGAACTCCTCCAGAGACAGCTTACCTGAAACACATACAACACCCGCAAAAACATTAGAAGAGAAATTACGTTTTTGTAATTTGTGTTTCTGCTTGTGGAAAAAGAATTCATTCTCTGGAAAAGAGAAGTCCCCCTCCAGTCAGAAACCAGTGTTTCTTCTTGTTCCTACAGTGTGCTGTTTGAATGCTGTCTTTGCAGAGTTTGACTCTAGACGGATGTTTTCACCTTCATCTGCTGAAAGCGGAAAGTTTCTCTGTGCTCATTGAACATCTGATTTTAAGGGGAGGGGCCTAGCAGCAGGATTTGTGACATCACAAATAGTTAGGAAGTCCGTCCTGGTCCAGTATGCAACTTATACAGTGTGATGTAGAAACTTGAAGCCACCAGTGCACATCCACTGAGAATGGACTTCACAGTGAAGTAGGAGACATCTTGTGTCCAGCAGGAGAACTTTAGAAATGAAGATTTGTATAGTCATAGATTCAGGAGTTTTTAGAACTTTTTAAAGGTTAATGTGGAAATTGAACTTTTTTATGGACACACATTATCCAAGTTCCAAGACTATTTGTATGATGTCTTAATACACGCAGCAGGAAAACTGGAATTTTTAATGAGATAGAAGGAGTAGATGACTTTTTAAGGATTTTAATGTGAAAATTATACTTTGGTGGAAAAAAAACACATCAGACACACATTGTTGTTCCGAGCAGACTATTTGTATAACTGTCTTAATAAATGTCTGGAGGGGATCTTTAAACGTCTGATATTGTACTTAAGAGTAAAAAGGGCCCTGTGCTGTACAGGAAATACACAGTACTACACACATGCACTGTATACTGTTCTATAGTGCACCAGTTTTAACATGCAGAAGTGACTGAGCAACACTGCCTTCCAACAAACTTTGTTCTGAAAACAGCAAATGACAATGAAGGAATGAATGTAAATTTGAGCTCTTTGCTAAATGTCTTCCTGTTGGATCTCTTCTCTAAGCGGCTTCTTTATTAATGCTGTTGTAGACATGTGCTAGCTTATAGGCTACCTCATGCTGTGACAAGGACCTGTCCACGTTAAAGCAAATCAGTGATAAGTGTATCAGTTTGTGTACCTGTTTACCTGAAGAGTCATTCTGGATGTGGGAAATGGCAGGTTTTAAGATTGGGTTCAATCAAGATTTTGAAAGAATTTTAATGAGATGACAACAAAACACACATTTCAGGGTGAATCTTAAGATTATTTGTAAATGTTCTCACTTTAGAGCCTTGCAACCTTATCGGTGCATGCTACTTCTCACCAACAGGTGGCAGTGTTGAGACAGTACTTTCTCCTGTCCACCCTCCTTACAGACAGACTCAGGTTGCCTCTCTACTCGTGATTCTCATTAGGAGAAGCAAGAGAAAGACAACACATTTCCACATCCAGGTCAGTGCACTCTCTCTCACTTTTCTCCAAGTTCCTCCTCCTCCTCTCTTGCCACATCTTCTCCTCCTCCGACCCACACACTACTGACTAGTTCCTCACTGTCCACCTCTCCCTGTTGCTCCCATCTTGTCTCTGGGTCTCCTGTGCTCGGGTTTACCACTGGAGTGTTTGTGCTGTATGAATGTCCTCTCCATGTATCCACAGTAAAATTGTGTGTGACTAGAAACGCAGGTCGGGTGCAAATTCGGCTGTCAATGAACTGCTGCTTCAGGCTGGAGGGCTCTGCAAGTGCCTCTGTAGTGGAAAACCAGCCCAGTTTGTACAATGATAACAGCTGCCGGCAAGCTAACCAGGTGGCAGTGACAAGCTGTTCAATACATTTGCAATTGAAATGTCTGTTGGGTCCAATTTCTCTGAAATCTACCAATCAGCTAGTAAATAAAGAAATTCTATTAGAGGCTTTTGATTTGTTAGCTATCTTTGTAGAGGAGCAAAATGACATTTAAAAGGCTTTGTATGTCAAGTCAGGTCACAAGTTTTATAAATCATGAATATCTTCAAATACCTGGTGTTTTTTTCCCTACCAGCAGAATCAGCGCGGTCAAAAGAAGACGTTCCAAAGTCAATTTACCATTTTCTCTACCTAGCTGCTGTTAAACCTATGTGAAACTGCCCCCACTTTAACAAAGCAGTAGATGAGGTCAGCCTACCGTCTCTGTTGGTGTCCATCTGCCTGAAGATCTTCTCTGTCCTCTTCTCAGGTGTCGACTCGTCCTCAGGCATCTTCATCACCGAGGATACCATCTTATAGATTGCCTGCAAAGGGACATGAGTCAGGTCATCTCAGAGCCATTTCTTCCCTGAACTGAAGGTATAGTGGAACCAACTATTGCCTTTAGGAATGTATATCTGACTGTATCTAACTACAGATGTGACTTTACTACTGCACAGACTTGTTTACCATTCTTTTATTTTTTAATGCTTATCTTTAAAGCCATTCTCAGTCAACTTTTTGTCTTCCCCTGTATGTCTTCCGCTGTATGTCTCCTGTTTAACAGCTAACATACAAGATCATCTATATGGATCGTTCTTAAAGGACCACAAAAACACATTTTTTCAATCAACTTCTTACTGGAGTCCTAAATGATCACACTATTTGTTACTATTTGTATTTTGTTGTTTTTTTTTATCTGTGACGTCACATACTCCTGTGCACCAATCAGGATTTAGCACAATAAAAAAAAAATGTGATGACGGGGTTGTTTGTATGTTGGCAGGCCACAGTCAGTGTGATGGAGCAGATTAGCTCAATTTAAGAGCATTAAACTCTCAATAGATAATACTTAACAATTCTGCTTTTTCCAAACGTTAACATTTGATTGTTGCACATTTATTAATGAATAATTCATGTTAAAGCAAATTATTGCATGTTTTCAGGGCTTCACTGTCTCCTGACTGTAATGACTTGCAAGACTTCTTTTGTAAATACTGAAAACTTGAAAAATGAAACTCTTTTAAACAGTCAAGCTCCTCTATTTCATGCCTCTCACATCCAAATAATTGTGTGTGGTTTATATATGAGCATGTGTTAACTACTCTATGTGGCCATTTTGGAAAGGGATCTGTCATGTAAAAGAGACGATGCATCTCAAGAAACTGGTTGCATAAAGAGTTTTATTTTATAAGATCAGGCGATCATAAGGAAATCCAGACTAAGGATGCACCGATCCAACACTTTCTACCAATAACAATTCTGACACCTTATCATATCTTTGTGCTGGATCATTTCTATGTAAGGAACCATGACGTCTGGGATCACTAAAAACTGAGCCTTCTGCCCAATGTGACTTTATATTGTTGATAACTATAGTATACTATTGTTGTTATTGTATAGGTTATGTCCACTAGTAGTCCTATAGCTGCAGGTAAATGTAGAAGCTAGCTTATTATCTATACACATGATGCACACGCACATTATGAATATTTATGTATTTCTGCTATTCTTTCCTAAGCTGAATGCTTAGGAAATCTTCTGTAGTGCTCTTCTCCTCAGTCGCTGCTGCTTCCTTCAAGCTAGTGAAGAAATGCAACAAAGTATTCATTTGCAAACCTTGTGTGCCTGCATATTCAACGCACCCTAAGACACTGAGTAGAATGATTTGACAGACCCAGAGAGGCGACACACAGGAGTTGGCCACACATAGGATATTATGTAACATGCAGCTGTCATATTTAATTTACTGATATAAGTAACATTTATTCTGCTGTGCCACAAAGACAAACACATGGGTGAGTCAGTACATATTCACAGTGCTTACACCCAGTCAGACGAGAATTTATTCCAATATGTCAACTTGTTGCACTGCCTCTGTGATTACATTTTCGTGGTTTACGTAGGGAGGGGTGGAGACAAACATACGCACATACACTATCCCGCACAGACTATTTATCAGTGTTGTGTCTCCTTTGCTCTCTGTTGCATTGCAGGCTGTTTGGCAGTAAACAGTGAAATCACAGCCCACTCTCTCTGTCTCTAATAAGGAGGCGGATTTGAGGGGAATGGGAGCTGACATGTGAACAGAGGAGGGCTGATTGTGATTACAGTGCAGCGGGAGCTTTAAATAGGTGCTGGGTATGCCTCCTAATACACAGTACAGCAGGGCGGCTCAGCTCCTGGGTCACAGTGGAGCTGAGGAACAAACAGCAGCCACGGTTAATATCAGTCCTCATTTCAGTTTGGAGCCAGGTCGGTTATTAATCGAAATCCGTCAAACCGCTGCGAGTGTTTAGGACATTTAGCCAATATTACATGTTGGGGATTTAGACGTCGGTCTAATCCAGAGCAACGCAGTGGAATAAGCTTAAATGTCTAAATCCCAAAATTACAAGCAACCAATAAGAAGTGAAACGATCTGGAGCTTATAGCGCTCTCAATATTCCCGACACACACAGTACACACAGTAGTATGAACACAGCGAGAGCCAAAGATTTCCTCTCTGCCATTAAAAACACATCAATGAGCCACATGTCACCGCCTTCGTTACCCAGTACACACACACTGAAGTTTATTTTGAGTCAATCCCACACACACTGTCCTGCTGTCACAAATACTCACTAGAGCACCATCATACACCATTGTGTGTAAACGGCACTATAGTGACACTGGACAACTACTGAAAAGCCACTTTCATGTATATGCATGGTTTCTTTGTTAAAGCTACACAACAGCCTCTACAGTGGACACTAATTCACAACACTATAGCTAGCAACCTGGTGGCAAGCAACAGACCTTTTCTCGTGTTCAAATAGCTGCTGTGAAAAAGGTCTATTGTGAGTGCAATCAGAGACAGTTTGGATAGGAGATGGTTCACTGAAGAGTCATTTCCTATATTTGTGTCTCTCTTTAGGAGGCCAGTGACAGGTCCTGAGTCTGTTGACTCTGATGGGAGAAGTGAAAGGGAGTACAGATAATGACCGATTCTTGGAGAGGAGACCACCCTCACTTAGGACTAATAAGTGTATAACATTTCATACCATTGGTGCAGCCTGTAATGCATTATCTTCTTTTATAAAGAATTTGTCATGCAATTACAAACCATGACAATCATGATGGCTACTGGTTTATGTTACAATAATTGCAGTGTGGAGCATTTTGATCATTGTATTTAGTAGAGCTTGAGAGCTGCGTGTGACAGACACAGGGTAGTGGGGTGGATATCATGTGACTCGAGTGAGAATGCCGACAGTGACAGTGATGATGAATGGAAGGCAGACAAAGAAGCAGCAGCAGGTCCTGACCCATCTTTCTGCAGTAATCACAGCGGAGCGGAGGATGTTCAGGATGTGCCACCTGACGTGGCTTCATCCTGTGCTGGTCAGTGTGCACCAGTTTTGGATCTTGTACTTGCTTTGTGCAAATAAGAGAAAAAATATGGTCAGCATCCTAAGCCCATTTGTACAATCACACTGGATGAGGTAAGCAGAGTGGTAAATGTTAAAACATGATTTTCAAAGATTTCAGATAATTGACTATTCTCTTTCTCAGTCTATTCATACATATCACCTACAATTGAAAACGCAAATGCACGAGTGGACACCTAAAAAGTAAAATTATGTATTTCTTGAATATAGGAGAGTAAATACACAAAGAAAAGAATCTTGACTCAGGATTATTCATGCATTAAAAGCTGAAAATAGTCACCAACAAATGCACTACTTCCTCAAACCTACAGTGCCATTCAAGGAAATGGCAAAAAAAATGACTATCATGTATTTGTGACCCTTATAAAGACTGATGTCTTCAGTTATAAGACAGACAGGGTAGGGAAGTCAGAAAGAGACAGACTACCACATTGGTCTTTTCCAGGGAATTGCTGACAAAAATACAGAAAAACACCAGTCGTATCCTTTAACACAGCCAGTCTTTAGAGAGCACATCTGAGGTGGGCAGAGTTAGTCTCCTGCATCGCAAGTAAAGCCAGTGTTATTTAAGTTTGATCCTTTCCTCCCCAGTATCCACAGACCACAATCTTTGTCTTAATTGGCTGTCTTTCTATCTTTTGTTTTTTCCTCCCAAACATAACACCCTGTCAGCTGGTATATCCCCCCTGACTGATTGGCTGTCTCCCATCTCACCTTCTACTCTGAATTCTCTTTATTTCTCTCACAACTTTAACAATGAAAACTACCTGGACATTGTTTTTTTCTTCCCTGTCGACTTTTCTTTATTTGTCTGTAACGCACATATGTATTTTCATATTTCAGACAGCCTCCGCCAAGCCTCAGAGGTCTACGCAGTACCCATTCTACACCCTGAATGCCACAAGGAGAAAAAATACAGTTCTTTCATACCCTTCCAGCAGGGAGCTTCCAGAAAAGAACACAACATCGCCTCCCGTGGAGCCGGAAACAGCCTGAGCCACAGTTAAGTGAGGACAAGGAGAGAGAAGGGGGGGAAAAAAGTACATGGCTACTAAGCCACAGCTGTGGACTATTACCTGGCCACTTATGAATGAGAGTGAGAAGGAAAGTCATCACATATGTTACTGCCTTCCCTCCACACCTTATAACCACATCAGATAATACAGAGAGAGACAGACGTCTCCACGTGATGGAAAGGGAAAGAATAAGGCAAGTCGTCCACTTGTTGAGACTTATTTGCACCGATAGAGCCAGCTGAGCACCGTTTGAGACGTCCTGCAGTAATAAACACACACACACACACAACACGCACACAGCATCCTGCCTCACCCTCAAACCAAAGATGAATACGTTTCCCATGGCGACTTTATCCGCTAGAGCAGTGATCCATTCATCTTGCCTGCTATTCTGTTCAATCTCACTAAATTACCACTATGAATACTCTCTCCCTCCTTTTAAGCCAATCGAGACAATGAACTTCCCTCTGTGCCGGCTGATAGCGCCGCGTTACAGATGAAAGGTAGACAGAGGTTAGATATCAACTATTGATGAGTGGATAAGACAGTTTTATCTTTCTCCCTGTGTTCAGATTTTGCTATTATCTGAGGAAGATGAGTCAGACTGGCTGCGATACTTCTCATTCAATTACTTCCACAGCCAGGCTAATTATGAGCATCACCAGCATTTACACACTCTCTGCAGGAGAGACCATTAGCTAGCTGCAGTGTGCTGCAACTCCCTGTCACTGCGGCAAATGGAGGCGAGTGTGAACAGAAAGCATAGAGACCACTGTGGGGGGATTGACAGGGTTCTTTAGGGGAAGCATTTGCAAGTGATGGCCACAAAAACATGGTGTGGTAGACAGTGTCCCTTACAGAGACAGAGTCTAAATTGGGCTTAACTTGCTGTTAAATCATAATTATTGACACACAATTAAGGCTGTATAGATGGGAGTATGAAAGAGACTGAATATTTGTTCATACTTCAATAGAGATGCACTCCAAATATGTGCACTAGGAAACAAAATGGCTCCTGGCTTGTTTGCCGTTTACTTATTGTTTAGCCAAATACAACGCAGAAAATGGCTTGTACGACCGCTCAACATTAATAGGACTATGGATAGGAACTACAGTACAGTGCACAGTACATGAACCAGGTGTTTGCTTTTGCAGTGTGCAGTCGAATCATGTGGTCACCAATTTTGGCAGGTGGTTGCATTGGCAGATCGTCAGATGCGTCATGCAGACCCTCAAAGCCAAACGGATGCAGCAACCATAAACCGAATCTACAGCTATGCTAACGGCTCTGCAAATTAGGAGATTCAGTGTGCTCGAGGATCTTCACTTAAACCACCTGAAAACATGTGGTGTGTTTCCAGTTTTAGCTGGGTGGCCTGGATGTAGCTAACACACTTGCTAGTGTTCAATCACAATAAATGCCAATAACTCTGAGTACTGTAGACATCTTAACCAGAAGGTTATCCATAGAGCCCCTCAGCAGAGCCACACCACACAGAATCCCCCCACCTAGAACATTTGTCCATTTACCATTACGACCAAGCTCAAAAACGCAAAGAAAAGCTGAGAATCGCAAAACAAATGTAAGAAATACAAACCACAAGACAGGTGATACAGTCACATTAAAGCTGATTTCTTTACATTTCACATCGTAGCTCATATTTTGGAATGATAATAATTTGGGGTTGTAGTTACTGTTGGATTGCAATCTCACAATTCGCATTTTATTAACAGATAAAAATAATCCCACAGAATATGGCGCTAGTTGAATTGAGGGGATCATCAAAGTTATTACAATTCCTCCTAAGTGGGAAATGAATGTGTGCACTAAATTTCATAGCAATCTATTCAAGAGCTGTCTGAAAACCAACGCCAACCTCATGGTGGTCAGCAGCAACACTGAAGCTTGTGAACAATATGTTGCCTTTAGGCTGAGGAAGGACGTCGGGGCTTAGCCTGCTACCATCACAACTCCTACCCAGATGGATTTAGCTTTATGAGATCCACCTGCCAATCTGCCCTCTGATACCACTGAAAGCAGATACTATGATCACACTAAGCTGCAGACTTTACTCAAAGACTTTGAGCTCAGGCATCATTTTAACTTCAGCAGTTACTTGCAGAAGTCAGCGCTACCTGAAAACTTTTCTCTTAAGCCCGCTTTCTCTCTGCAGAGGCGGGTGGCTTTGAACCAGGAGAGTCAAACAGCCAATTGCAGAGAGGGAGCAGATAGGCATGAAGATAGATGAATACTGTGTGTGTATGTATAAATGCTCCTCTGTGTATCTGAGACAGACAGAGACAGAGAGAGATTGAGATGGCCCCTGGGCTCTTTCTAAAACTGCACTTCAGCAATAAGAAATGGCACTGTCTAATCTAATAAAGTAAAACACAGAGCTCCTGATTCTACACTTCAAAAGCAACAATCAGATTTGAGTTAGAGCTACAGTACTGCGTTTTGCATGCACGGTGGAAGTGGTCAACATTTCTGAGCCCTTAACAGACTGCAGCTAATTAACATCTGCCACATACACGCAAACAAATTTGCTAAATAATCACAGACATGCTCAGATTTATTCCCTCATTGTGGCAAAACTATCAACTTTTCTACACTCCTGTTCTCTTATTCACCTTAATTGATGAGCCCTGCAGACAGCCAGACATGAACGTCTGAGTCACCGCTTTCTATTCTTTTGTCCTTGGGAACAGCACCACCTTTTAATGGAAAGTGGGCAGAGGGTTTACGTCGTCAGGATGTAAAAAGAAGTGACAGGTCTGAATCACCGCGGTCTAGAGGTAGGGAGGCTAATTTAACCTTGAAGCAGTGATACGTGGGCACATGTGAGGCATTATAGATTCATATATCCTAGGAAGGGCTGTGGCTACCTTGGACATGAATCAGAGAAGTTGGCTAGATTAACCTCGACTCTATAGCTACTGTCATGTACCATTAGTGATTCAGATGCTTAGAGAAACTAAGATTCTAAATATTGAAATACAAATCAAAGCTCTGTGGTGCTATTGTGGGAAAGAGCGGAAAATCACAAATGTGCAAACAATAATAGGTAGAGGAGTACAAAACAAAGCAGCCCATGAGCCATGATCAGTAATAAGAATAATGTTGACAATAACAATGTGCAATAATAACTGTGCAATACCATACCATATTCACTGTGCAATCTATTGCCCATGTGCAACTGCTGCTACTATTTGTGTTAAGTGTTGTGGATTCTTACTGTTTTTTCTCTTGTACATAGTGTTTTTATTATTTCCCTACTCTTACTGTTTTTGTACTGTTTTTTCTCTATCCACTTTTCTGCTGTAGCATTGGAATTTCCCCATTGTGGGACAAATAAAGGAATATCTATCTATGATACATTAAGCTGTGCAATATTGACAGAAGACAAAGGTGGACGCACTGACTAGGGCAGAGTTGCATGCACACATTTAAATGAGCAATAAGTGCTATATTTTAAATTAGATATGATGCATTTCAGTGCATTTCAATTGTTGCCACATTATGACAAATGCTAATAGATTAGTCATCAGTAGCATGATGTGGATACCTTCATTAACTATTTTAATGCACATAACTGACTTTGGGGCTTTTCTTTTGACTCATCGGTTTCGATTAAGATTGTACTCGACACAAAGACACATTATTTTGTTATATTTTAGTAAAAAACACAGTATATTGTGTTATGGGCTACATTACCTCAGTCTAAAGTATGTATTTACCTGCCAAGATAAGAAACAGATGTTTCTGATGTAAATATTTTAAAAATACAGTAACTGAAAAATACCCCAAAATCTTGCAGTTACTGTGTTCGGTAAAACTTTCATACTTTGTGAAATACTGTATACAACAAATGATTAATGCTTGTGCCTTTGAATGAACTGGGAATTAAATGTAACATATCAATTTATTCATGAAAAATAACATTGTAGTTCGCCTGTCTTACTCCTTGTTTCTTGGCCTCACGGTAACGATGCTGCATAGGGCCGATTGGCAAAAGAAAATTACAGCTCACTGTACATACATTAAAGAGAAACACTGTCTCTAAAATGAAGGAGTCTGCTCAAGGAGAGGTGAAACTAGGTGAAACTGAAGTGGGATCAACTAGCTGCTGCACACAAATGTGGAGGAAGTAAGAAAAAAAAGTGAGGGAGAAGTGTTACACACAAACAAACACACCGATATATATAGTATATGTGTGTGCAGCTCTAATAGCCTATTTACATGAGACGCTTGTGTGCAGGAAATGCCACCCGTGCCACCCCCCTTGTCATTTTCTTTGTGCCCTGCTGCACAACCCAGAAAACGTTTACAGTTTCTGTACTGTAAACCTACAGTATAGACTGTACAACTGAACTATACCTCTCTTTTTAAAATGACCAGGGCTTTTTCTCAAATTGCTTGTGTCAGGTTTAATCTTTTTTCCAAATGTTTGAAAGTCCACATAGCCCGCTGGGCACTGACATTTACCTTCATTACTTTAATGAATAACAACAGGTTAGCATGCAGGGCTTTTAACACCGTCAGGGATTTAATATAAACGTCCTTCCTCATCTTTCCAGCATTAGGCTGTTTTGGCAGGTATAATAAAGAAACCAAGAAGGCTTTACAAAATATGCTAATGCTTGTACTAGATAAAACATGCACACATAAACACGACAGTACAAGACTTAATACGGTCTTAATACACCATACAAGCCAACCCTTTAAGAAGTTTAAACAGAGGAGAATACAGAGCCTACTGCATGTCTGCTAAAACACCTACTGTATACTAAGCTCTATTTCCATTTGTGAAACCTTAAAAAGGTGCAGAGCCAACGGAAAATTGATCCTTTTCCCTTCTAGATAAGAGTAAAAGCAACATTTAAGGAGTAAAGCTAATAAATTCCTGAATGTTTCCAAAACTGCTTTTATTGGCAGGACGAAAAACATTTCCAATTAATCTTTATATCTAAATGCATCTTTTAAGTACACTGACATTTCAATGGAGGCAGTAAATGAGGTCCTGAAGGATATATCTCTCAGAGATCCCGTGTTAGATGGAGGCACATCGAGCTCCATGGAGCAGAGCTGTATGTCCTCCTGTTCTTAAAATGCCAGCACTGTTTTCCCTAGTCTCATAAAGAGTGTGTTATGGATACAGTGGCAGTGCTGTTAATACAGTACTACCCTGGCTAATGTTACAGTCAGTGTTATGTGTGTGAGTGTGCACGTCTATGCGTCACCCGATGGATATTAATTCAACTGACTGCCTCACATTCACAGACAACACTTGAGGCTACCATGTGAGAGAAACTTTCTTCCTGTTTGTGTAATTTTCTGTCCTGCATGTTTCTGTATTTCAGACACTGGGATCTTTTGTTATCTGTAGTCTGTTCAATACGCAGTGTTTATATACAACGTGTCCATCTGCTTCCATGCACACTCACCTGAACAATCTCCAGCATCTCAGCTTTACTGATGTACCCGTTTCCATCCAGGTCGTACATACTGAAGGCCCATTTCAGCTTCTGCTCCAGCTTGCCACGTGACGTCACACTTAGTGCGATGATAAACTCCCGGAAGTCTATTGTCCCATCGCCATTGGCATCAAACGTGCGGAAGACGTGCTCGGCAAACTTTGACGCGTCTCCGTAGGGAAAGAAGTTACCGTAGATCTTCTTGAACTCCTCCATGGAGAGGTTCCCGCTGGGGCAGTCCCTCAGGAAGCCCTTGTACCACTCCTGGATCTCATGCTCGGTGAAGTCGGTGCTCTCCAGGAGGTCCTGCATCACCTCAGGACGGAGCTTGCTGTTCTGCTTCCCCATGTCTGTCGGCCCTGTCAATCACTCGGCTCACAGCTGGGAGAGAGAGGGAGATGAAAAGGTTTGGTTTTAGGGTAGGATAAACAACAGGCAATTTAAAGTGCAATTCTTTTGATTTCTAGGGTCCCAGCTGAAGGACAGCTGTTGCTCATAGACATAATCACAGTTAGTTTATGACTACCTGCAAGAGCTAAACTTTGTGTGGTCTCAGTTAGGATTAATACAACTACTATCTGCCGTTCCTCACTGGAATCACATGTGTCATGTTAGCTCTCTGGTGCTGACAGATGTCTATCATTATGACCTGTGCAGTAAAAAAAAGGTTTGGAAATGCGAGGATGAGTGCTGCATACAATTCATCTCTATAATGTCATTTTTATTGGTTACCAGCAAACATAAATACTATAAAAAAAATGTCTATATATAAGCTGTTCTGACATTGCATGGCCTGCCTGGATATAATGGTGTGCATCAGTGGCTCCAAAACAAATAACTGGTAAATGTAAACGTGTCCTTTTTCTGTGGTTAGAACTGATTACCATGGGTCCATGTTTTGAGTTATATTATACATACTGAATTCTAGTTGAGTAATGGGTGACAGTGTAGGGTGTTGGTTCTAAGGCCTGAATCCTGTGTATGAATCAGCAACATAACCACTAGATGAAGCCAAGGATGCAGCTGCTGTGTCCTCAAGCTGTTTTACCAAGGTATGAACCAAAAATGTAAGCAACCCTTCTTTGCAGAATCAAAGTTTATCAGGACTGAAATCACCTCCTTTTTAACAAACTATTGGAACTTTCCATGGAAAACAGCGCTGTGTACTCTGGGTACACACAGCGCCATATGCCCAACATGGGTTTAATAAGTCTATAAAATCTCTAGACACACACTAAAGTCAGCTTAGCTGTACTGGAAGGAAAAGGTGGTGCAGTCAAATCATATTGAAGCTGAGCCACTCAACAAACATCATTAAGATTCATAACCTCTTCAGGAACAATTTCTTAATTCTCTTCCTGGAACTGATGCATCAGTGTTTGTAGTATAGCTCTTTATGAACAGGATGAAGTCTTAAAATCCCTGTTTGCAGTCGATTTAAATAAAATATAATATAAAATTCACTCAAAATAGTAACAGTGATTACTCATCATCTAGATGCAGTTGAGCCAGAATAAAGGCACATTATATTACTCTCTGACAATAAAGGTCATGGTGCTCATAAAGGTGTCTGTTTGCCATGTTGAATCATTGGTGCCTCGGAGCGGAGAAATTATTGGATGACCTAGACATTAAGTTCATAAAACACCCCAATGAACAGACGTTAAATTGGGTTAACAATTAAATGCTTTCCAGTGTTCTAGTTAGTTTATGACAGACACTCTTGATGCATTAAAACACAGAAATTGTTGAGCAGTTTAATCAAATCATTACAATATTATAATCACATCCTCTTTTCAAGTCTATGATTCCATAAGTAACAAGTAATGCCTGATGTTTATGAAGACCCAAAGTGTTCAATTTCACAACAATGTTTATTATTTTAGTCAGTTTTTTGTTTCAATATGCCCCAAATATCCCCAATGACTGTTAATATCATCATAATATCTTATTTCTTTATTTAATATTGGCAACTATCTCTGGAGAGATAATATCTATCTCTGGATGTACATCGGCAGACAGACAGAGTCAGAGTATGACTGGGATATAGTGACAGCAGGGCAGAAAGTGACAAGAGCCACAGTAGAAGAGTCAGTGTTATCTGCCTTTTGGTGAAACAAACAGGAAGTGCCTGCTCCTGGTCTCTGTGAGATTGTGCTCTCAATACAGTAACCATGCTCTCTGCAGGCTCATATTTTATTATGTGTGTTATCATAAGCCTTTATGCAATCAAAACACAGTTATAAGAACCAAACATGCAGTAATTTCCCTAACATACTTAATCCTGTATGTGTTTAGATTGCACTGTATGTATTTATGTCCAGCAGATATTCAGCCCTGTGCAGTGCCCTGTCAGCCTCGCCTTGGCCTTCACTCTGAAAACTCTCAGGAAATGACTCACTTCTATACTCAAAACCACCTAGCAAGGTCCTTGAATACAACTGTGCTATAGGAAACCATATGAAATGACAAACAACTGCTAAAAGTTTATTTTTCAAATCCTCGGGAACAGGTCATCTACAGTTGACTACTACAGTCGCACATTGAGAAAAATGAGAACAAAGAGTGTGACCTCAGACTTTTAATCTGCTAACATCAAGTCATATCATGGCAGATACTAAAAAAAAAAAAAACAGAACTCCTGCATTCAAGGTTCAACCAGGGCTACCACTAAGCAGAAATTCCACAATGTACTCAAGTATACTTGAAAAGCGATAACTTATCAGAGAGTTATCAACTCTCAGAGCCTGATGCAAAAGCCTGAGCTCCAGCCGTGCACAGTGAAATAACCAGCCAGGCTGTTACAGAAAAGCTTCTACCTCTCTTTGGGAAACATGACAGTGGAAATGGCTCTGATGTCTTGTTGAGACACAGTCATAACCAAGGATCGCAATCATTTGAGAGGCACATGAATGAATGGAAGAAGGATTTCTGTGGGGACACTCTCCTTTGTTTACTTCTATCGCAGACTTTTGTTTGCACAGCCACATCGGGTACAGAAAGAAAAACTGCTTAACATTTAAACAGCAGCATACGGAAACTGTGGGAAGGATAGATAACACGGAAGTAAACAGAAACATTTAACAGGCTGCACATATATCAATAAAGACAAGATAACCTGGAGCCTGGAATCAAGAGTAACCGAAGGGAAAAACAATCCCAAACCCTCTTAAACAGTTAATTCAAGGACTTTTCAAGGACATCCCTCAAATTCAAGGACACAAATCAAGGTTAATTACTGTTACAACACTAAGAAACGTAAAATGTTTTCCATGTTCACCATTTTTAGTTTAGCATGTTAACATTTGCTAATTAGCTCTGAATACAAAGTACAGCTGAGGCTGATGGGAATGCCTTGCAGGTATTTGGTAATTAAATGAATTGATTGGGAACATTTTTAGTTTGCAAAGACTGACTGTGAAGTGGTGGACTGACTGCCACCCACAGAGCCATGCAGCTAACATGGCACTTGCAAACCAAAATGTGGATAAAAAAGCTTGTTTAGAATAAGAAACAATGAGTCCTAGTCTCTACACCAAGACGTTTGCTGCAAATTTTAAATGCCATTCAGACATGAAATTTAATAGGTCATTACTTTCAGAGGTTTTTATTCATATTCTCTCAAGTGCATCCTGTTTCTACACTTTCTGTTTAGTCTTCTTTTACCAATTGCTGGCACAAGTAGTGTTATGATGCTTTTATTTTCCTCTATTCTATAATGGCAGGTAAAACGGCACAACTGAAGGTTTGGTTGAGAAAACTCTGACTTTACTCTAATTACTGCACAGACTACTGTTTAAGGTGCTGCTACAGCAACTGACCCTCAGAGTGATCACACTTCTCAAGCCTCTTCACTAATGGAATCCACAGCCGTGACCCTGTCCACTGCTGTAACACACACACACACACACACACACACACACACACACACACACACACACACTCACAAAGCCTATTACACCCACGTGCCCGTCACCTAATACACTAATATATATATATATATATATATATATATATACACACACACACACACACACACACATACATACATATATACACACACACACACACACACACACACACACACACACACACACACACACACAGCCATAGATGATGAAACCACTCTGATGCTCCCGATGACATGCTCAGGCAACTGAGCTGATTTTTTTCAGCTGCTCGTCTGTATTTGTGTGTGTCTGTGTTCTGTTATCTCTTCTTCTAAGAACTAGTGTGAATATTAGACCTAAGGAAGTAAATGAGTTCAATGAACTACTTTAGAGTTCAGTTTGGGTTTAAATTTCAGATTTAAATGAAATTGGGTTTGCTTTATGTTAAGAGTTAGCTGGTAAGGAGATACATGTAGTCAAAGACAGGCTGAAACATGGACAGAGATGAAAAGATAAGTGTGTGTATGTGTTGAAATGAGAACAAGAGCTTGCGTATGTACTGTACTGTATATTTCAGATTGACAGCAGCTGACATTAAAACGAGTAGGCACTGGTGAGTGACAGAAAACGTTTCTGTGTCTCTCAAGGCTGCTACATGCGTGTTGTTCAGAATGTTGGATAGTGCTGGAAAGCTGCTTTATCACAGTTGGGCCGGGGGTGGTATACCTAAACATTTTCAAAATTTTCCAAAAACAATAAGCAATCTGACATTCTGCTCACTTTCCACAACAACAGGCCAGATGTGCTTAGATGGGATAATAACTGTGTCACAAATTCAATTTGGTTTCTTCCCACAGCCACTTTGACCACTACATCAATCAGTTTGATCCACATTTGTTGGCTCCTTTGTAGGAGGAGGTACTGTTGCTCCGTTCCTTTTCTTACCATTCATCTAACAGATAGAAATCTTAAGGTGTCAACCTCCTGCAACTGCTTAACATTAAAAATGCCCAGCTGTTCAAAGGGAATTGATGACGGCCATTTGCAGTACTAATTGGGTGCATAACATTAATGAACATTTTCTGTCGCAGACAATACAATAAGGGAACAAAAAACAAAATGAAACAAGACAAAGGGCAGATTCTGGCAAATCTGGTGCTGCAGCAAAAAAGACAGTCCTCCTATTCATTTTGAGTGGTGGTTCGGCTGTAAGAGATGCTGAAAAAACAAACAAACAAACAAAAATGCAGCGACTTGTGGTGGAAAAGTCAAAACTGACTATATACAGACTATACGGTCTGTATACGGCCTAAGAGACTAGCGGCTTTGTGAGGCTGCAATTGAGCATGGCGGCTAAATGCAACATCCGCATGCTAACACACTGACAATAATCAGTTGTTTACCATCTTCACATCTTTGTGATGTGACAGCTACAAGACACTGTCCAACCCATATGTTCTACAAAAGCTACTCATGTGATTAAATAAGGTTTTAAAAAACAATTGGACACCAGTTTCTTGCGCCACCTCAAATTTCGTTGCAGTTCAGAAAAGATGAGAACAATTTGGCTGGAAACTTTACACTGCTCCTGTCTCTCATCCACTTACACTTCCTTACTTGAAGCCAGCTGCAGAACCGTTTGGACTCTGCCTCAAATCACTCCAACCGAATGAATTATCATTCAAATCGAGAGTGCGGACAGTAGTGGGGTGCGATTCAAATAGAACCTGGGCAGAGCTGGTTCCATGGCTCCAATTCACATTCAGATTATAACAACCTAACCACTTCACACACACACACACACACACACACACACACACACACACTCACCAGTCAAGCGGCGGATATTTTCCGACCACTTCCTCTGTGGATAAAACAATTTCTATGTAAAACACAAACCCTCTCTACGATGAAAGGCTGTGAAGTCCGTGATTGTGTTAATGCTGTATGAATACATTTATGAGACGGCTCTCATACACTGATAGGAGAGAGATAAGGAGACTGAAGCAGTGTGATAGGCAGAGGAGAGGATAAAAACATAGAGACAATATTTACTTGTATAATACATACACCTTGTTTTTTAATCTCTGCATTACAATTCCTCTTTTCTCACTTTTACTTCTTTTTACTATTCCATTCATAAACTCCCTGTCTTTTTCTTCCCCCTTGCCCTTACCTTATTTCCATATTCTTCATCCTCTGTTTTATTTCATCCTACAGATGAACTATTCACACTCTTATGAAGCAATTTCACTGCAGTTACCATAGTAACATTCAGAATTCAAAATCTCACAGCCATTGATGAGCTGTCTGGCTGAGTGCGCTGCATACACATATGCATGGGTACACACACCACTCACAGTCCAATACACAAAATCCGTGGCTGCGGGATGTGTGTGTCTATGTGTGTGTAGGTGTATAGATGGTTGTGTGGGTGCAGGTATGTGAGGTGAGTAGCAAGAAGCCAACTGTGATCAACAGTTGTATAAACTCAAAAGGTATTAAAAATGCTTTATGCAGCAGGGAGTCAAACAATAATAATTTAGATCCAAAATGGTCAAACATTACAGCAGTCTACTCTGCATACGTCCTTTGTTTGAAGCAACTACTCCAGACCATTCTTTTCAGCTGGATAAATTGCAATCATTAGTATGTTAACCACAGCTAAACTAGACCATTGGCAACATGATGCCAGACTTTAACAGCCTAACAATATCTCTGGCAATAAACACAATACATATTAATCTATCATAATATTCTAATATTATTTTGTTTACAGTAACTATACTAAGGTGTCATAACATACTGAATAAAAGAGGTGGACAATCATGTGCACCAGTATGTTTCCTAAAAAAGAAAAGAAGAAACACCTGTTCACATGTCTGTGTCACTTCACTTCTGAATGCAATGATTGAATTAAAAAGTGCTGTCATATTCTCTTTATTTACTTTTGCCATTGTTTAGATGTGAGAGACTTCTGGCTTCAGAAATAACATACTGCGCGTTTAAACCCAGGTCACTAGGGCCCCCCGAAGGTTATAGATTTTCCAATAGTTCAACTAAAATGAACCACGCTGATCTCTTTCACTGAGAAGCAGCAGCAGATCAACAGCCGTCCTGAAATAAACTGCACAAAAGATTACAGATGAAAAAAATCAGCAAGAACACAACTAATGAACAAACTACTCCTATAATGCTCCCCTTAGCCTCAGCCACCCCCCTTTCCCAAACCTGTAGCACCAGCTGTTGCAGAGGCTGAAAAGAGCTTAAGGTCCAGCTGCAGCAGATTCCTGTGGAGAAGGAATGTCAGATGGACAGGACTAGTAGAAGGATTCTGTGGTTGTCTGAGTTGTTGGGCTTTAAGTTTAAACAATCCAGTGAACTGAGAAAACTATGAAAAGGAAAATACTGGAAGAGATCTCCAACACTGTCATCTCTATAACAACTTCAGAACAACAGCTGTCTTCCGATTCAGTCTGAATCCTTTGAACTTTTCAGACCAAACCTGTCATGAGACCTGTTCAAAGGCTTCTTTAAATGTGGCTGAGAAGTGCAGCTTCCTTACAATTACTGAAAAAATGACGTGGATATTATCTACCATTAGCCAGTATATTTGTATTATCTGTCGTTAGTATTTTGGGTCTTGGACAGGGTTAAAAAATAAGCCACCTTCCACACTCTTTCTTTATATATAATAAAATAATAAATAAATAATTTCCCCCTGGGATTATTAAAGTATTTCTGATTCTGATTCTATACAGAGTATCACTCTTACTACAGCACCATACACATCCCTTCAAGTCTGACAGGCCTGCCGTGTCTAGTTACAGTTATGACTGGACAACTAGTGTGAATGCAAACGGTTTAGAAATGCAAAGTAAACATCAATATCATGCTTGAGGCAGAATGATGAAAACATAGCAACTAAAAAAACTTTTCTATCACTTTAAATTTTTAATACACCAACTGCTGCCTGTTTTGGTTGTGCTTTGTTCGTTCCAAGTGAATTTTCCATAAAACTGATGACTGATGATAAAAAGAGCCTGATAAAGTATTTGCTTCCATCTTGTGGAATAAACTCAGTCTCCCTCTTTTGACTCATTCTGACCCTTTGATCACTTCAAAGTGATAAACTTGAGGGCTCCACCTTTATGTGATAAATGCTCTGGAAGATCAAGCCTCTTTACTGGGACATAGCTGTATTCAATCAGAGCCCATTTCTCAATCATTCATTCATGTATCAGGCTTAACAAAGTGCTCACTGGTCCACTGGTAGTAACAACAGTCTCCCTACTCGCCTCTTGACACTGGAGCATAGCAAAACAGCAAGTAGAGGTGGGCCCTCTATGGTGGCTGTACACGGGTCCCTGTCAACGACTTAACCCCATGTATCCCACCAAGCTAACACAGCTTAGAGGAAATAACTCGGTCTTAGCTGGATTCAGAGAGCCCTGGGCAAAGCCTTGTTAATTCCAGCTGTGCTCTGGTCTGCTCAAACTGTGGCACAGGGTTCTTTCTCTGTTTCTCTCTCTCACACTCACACACACACACACACACACACACACACACACGCACACACGCACACACGCACACACGCACACACGCACACACACACACACACACACACACACACAGTATAGTATGCTGAACCAGTGTTAAAAAAGCACTTGTGACTTTGCTTATAAGTGTAGTCAATGGCAGACTAAATGTGATTTACTATATTGCAACAAGGTTTTGAATAGAGTGTAAGTAGAGCCCTTCACTTTGGAAACCTCCCGTTCACTTCCTGGAGTACTCTATATAACAGGGTGCTAATTTATAATTTGGTACACTTGTGTTTTGTCTAGTTGTGCCCCAGCATCAAAATGTTTAGAATCAATACATGCATACATATGGCACTTATTAAACAGTAATTAATCTTTACTTGGTTCGTCCCTCTTCTCAAGGCAAATAGTTCTTAACGGAAGAAGTGGTGATGCTAAATTTGCAATGGAAAACCAAAGTGGTTTGGGATGAATTCTCCAAATAATATGAGTGCTAACCACACAAAGGGACTGTGATGCACAACCATAAAGAAATAGTTTTGGTTTGTGGAGAACAAATCAGAAAGAAAAGTCAGAGAAAGTTTCCCAGGAAAAGGGAAGGAGGTGGTGGGGTGGGGGTATCTTTTTTTCTTTTGTTAGAAACATCTGTACACTTGGTTTTTCTTAGTGCAGGGCAGCAGCTTGAGTCTCCAGAACAATGGACAACAGGAACAACAGAGAGGGGAGTGGGGAGGTGAGACAGAGAAGGACACAAAGACACACTCAAAAACAGAGATTAAAATAAGAAAGAAAATGCTGATGAATGGATGATGACTGTGTCTGCCTACATCCTACTGGGCCCTAAGAGTCACGCCTCTATTCTCTCTTTTCCTGTCCCAGCAGGAAAACCTGAAGTCAATTCAAGCCATTTAATAATAATTCATCACTCAAGCCACACCATTTGTGGAACCACTAATGTACCTGTTGGCTTTTTTCCTGGTGAAGTTGAATTCCAAGAGCGTCTTACTGAACCACAATAAGGGCTTTTAGCCATCAAAAATTAAAGCCAGAATCAGTCTGCAATGTGCATTGTTTCTAGAGAGGAGACCTCCAAAAGGAGAAACCTTTCCCCTCAAACTTCCTGACAATGCTCTGGCACTGGGAGGCGAGGTGGGAAAACACAGAGACAGGCACTGGCAGGCAGCCAGGCAGTAGCTGGATAGAGGGTGACCCAAGAGTGGGGCAGATCAGTTTGTACTACTTGGACTTGAGCCAACTTTTCTAGGATCTGACTTATTCTGATTCTTCCCTTCTCTTTAGTAATAAAGCGGACCATACTTTGTGCAAGCTCTGTCCCATCAAATCAACACCAAACCAGAGGCAGCAGACAAACAGCGTTTGAAGTCTTGTCGGATTGATTGGGGTTGCTAGCTGGTTAGCCTGAAGGTGCCCACAGTCGATATTCTCAGCCCTTATACTTTTAAATGGCCTCCTTAGCCTTCATTAGGTTGCTATGGTAACAGACCTGATAGGAGGAGGAGGAGGAGGAGGCGGCAACCACACATTGTGCCTATTGATTCAGGAGAAAAAGAGTGAACCAGTGAGAAGCACAAGATAACACACTTCCTCAAGTCAATTTCATAATCAACTTAAGGGTTATGTAATTTCATCTATGAAGCCACAGTGCAGAGATCTGTGGCTGCTGTGCCTGTACAACTCTGTTATTATCCATGGTAGAGGTATTAAATAAGAATTATATAACCTCTTAATGTTTATTCTGGCTTGCTTCTTAGCATCAGATATATAAATGTGTAAATATTCCAGTGGATTAAGCAACTTCTCCGCTGAGTCAGATTTGACAACTATTTTGGTGGACTGTTATGAGAATCAGCTCTGGTTGCATGCCTGTGTGGAATCTCTCTTATTCACTTCCTATTTGTCCAGCACAAAAGGACCCCTGCCTTGTACTCTGAGGTCATGTCTAATTTGTTTGGCTCCCTGTCTGTGGTGCCCTGGTGGGAGCTCTCTGTCTGCCTGGCACTGGCTGGCACTGGCTCATTGGACCTGGTTAATTGGTTGGATGACTAACTCATGGCTGCCAACCGGGGGAAACACAATAGATGTCTGTCTGTCTGTCATAGACTGCTAGCTTCAACAGCTTTGGTATATAGGATGTATAGTCTGACTACTGCTAAAATTGACACAATTGACCATTTACTAAGCCTTGCCCCTTTAAAATGTCCAGTGTGTAACATTTAGGAGGATCTACTGGCAGAAATAGAAAATAATATGCATAGCTATATTTTCATTCATGTCTAATCATTGTGTTTTGTTACCTAAGAATGAGCCTTTTTATCTACAGAAGGAGTGGGTCCTCTTCTACAGAGTCCGCCATGTCCGGACTGGACTAATCAAACACTGAAACTACACAGCACCATTTGCATTTTTGGGAGTTTCATGGCCACTGTAGTTTCTCTATTGCACTTGGAAGGGGAGGGTGAATTGAGGGAGTTACAATCTACAACTACACCATTAGATGCCACTACATCCTATACACTGGACCTTTATGTCACTGTTGCCCATCAAGTCTAACAGATCTGCCGTGTCTTAGTTACAGTTATGAATGGACAATTGGTGTGGATGCAAACAGTTTAGCGAGACAAATAAATAATCTTTATATCAATCTTGTGCTCAAGGCAGAATCATGAAAACAAATAAAGCAACTAAAACTTTTCTAGTACTTTAAATTCTTAATACACCAACTCCTGCCTGTTTTGGTTATGCTTCGTTCGTTCCAAGTGAATTTTCCATAAAACTGATGACTGATGATAAAAAAATAACTGCCTCCCACTCAATCACACCTGCTGGATACAAATTTCCATTAGCATTGTGAAAGATGAAGAGGGATGGCTGTAAAATGTGCCAAAGCTAAACTATAACTGATAAAAGATGTTTGCAGAGCAACTATAGGGCCAGCTGGAAAATGTATGGTTGTTAGAGAATGAGGGCAAGGTCTATCGTCTCTAACAGTGCATGCATTATGAGAGACATAGTAGAGAGACAGAGGGTGAAAAAGGAGAAAGGGAAAGAGAAAATGTGACTTGGGCAGAGCCTGGAGATGGTTCTGATTGAAGAATGCCCCTGGGGATGCAACAAAGCTTGCTCTGCTTCCTGTGGTCAAAGAAAAATATAGAAACAGGATATCACATCACGGAAAATAGCAAACAGAACGGAAGTTACATTACAGTGGTGGTCAGGGGTCAGATGAACCAAGGGATCTAGGACGTGTTGAACAGCGAAAAGATTAGTGAATATATAGACTGGTAGGCAGTTTGAGTCATTTCCTTTGTTGTACCAAGTAAAGTAAGAATCTACCGTTTAATGCAAATATAATTAGTTTTAGAACAGAATTAGTTCGTCTTCAGATCAGAGCTTCATTCCATACAGCAGTATTTGATCTAAGGTCAAGTCTGTACTCTATTTTGAATTGTGTATTGTTTTCTTTTTTTTTTTATTCTCAGCACTGTGATGTTCTATGTTTATGGGGGCAGCCACAACACTAGCAACTTGTTTCATAGAAGAAGTAGTTACAAGATTTAGGATTAAAATGTTTACATTTCATACACTATACGATTTCATCTTTTGTCAAAACCAACTGACTCGGACAGATCTGGTCAAACTTGGTCATGCCCCAAAGCATATTTGGAATCAGCTCAACAGTCACAATGTGTTTGTTTGGAGTGTAGGCGTCCAAGTGCTGGGGACACAGAAGCTTTGACCACTTGTCACAAAGGTGCAAAAGAATGTAACCCCTGTTTTGTTGATTAGGTACTTACCACAAACGTATATTACCCATATCCAATAATGAATATGTCTCTATTAGTGCAGTAGAATTTTATCCTCCCTTCATGTTTCCCCCCACATTTTTTTCTACTCTTTTTCCAGGTTTCAGGAATCTAAACTTGTGTAGCGTACTAAAAAAAGTGTAGTAAAGGTATGTGGCATTGCACATATTTTCACACTGCTATACTAATGGGAATATTCTACTGACAGCATCTTTATAGAATTACACTGTCAGTCCTCAACAGTTGCTGAGATTTCCACTGTCATGATTTTGCCACCGGGTGAATGAAATAATAGCCCTTTAATCCATAAATATACTGATCATGCACACAGCCCACACACACACACACACACACACACACACACACACACACACACACACACACACACACAACTCCTTCAATGAGAGGTAAGAGCAGAGTAACTATCAAAAGATACAAGGTTACCACTTGAGATTAATTTGAAAACGCATATAAAACCCATTCTCAAAATGAATAAACCAACTGCAGTTTAAAGGCTTCCCAGTGGCTTACCGAGCGAGTACCACGTGTCAAGGAGTTCTTACGCAGCAGACTGGGTTTGAGTCTGGCTCAAGACCATTGGCTGCAGGTGATCCCCTCTCTCTGCCCTGCCTCGTCAAATGAATCCTTTACATACAAGAAAACCATGTTCTTTTAAAGCTTTTAAGGTAAAATCCAAGACGCAGTAGGTCATCTTATTTGAAACTGGCTTCACATCTGTATTTTCACTCATGATCAAGTGAGAAATATACAAAATTCAGATTTTCCATTTTGTTCATCTATGTATATGGATGACTGTTTCCTGTATATGTGACCTAGGGTTGGGGAAATGGAGTGCATCGATGGTTGTTTTCTGGCCAATTTTTTTCATTTTATTTTGCTAATTTAATGATCTGCTTCTGAAGAGTAGAGAGCCACAGCCAAGGACGAAATTTAGATTTCAGAGGTGGGGGGACACACACACACACACACGTCCGTGCCCACACACGCACGCACGTGGAAGCATACATAACTGCAACATGGCTTTCCAAATGTAAACACTGTCTGTGCAAAATAAGAAAACAACTTCAACTTTCATTGTATTAACACTGAAAAGAGCGCTAACGCTAATCGCTAGCTTTGGTTAATGTGTTTAATTGTATTATGCACCTGAAGGAGTGAACAGCTCATAGCAGGGTCAAATATTTAAGGTGCATTGCACTTATTTTGTGTTAATATTAAAATCATTCAGTTTTAAATTGTTTGCTTGTTAGCCACGGTTAGCAACCAACCAGTTTAGTGTAGTTGTTGTTGTTGTTGTTGTTGTGTCGCCGGTAAACGTCCCATGCTGCGTTCATGCAGGCCCGGAAATGCTGAAGCCTACAGAACAAACATCGGTTATAAAAACCCGATACCGATAATTCGCGATATTACATTTTTTAGTGAATATCGTCCGAAAATATTGGAGGGCCGATATTATCGGACATCCCTAGTCATTACTTTAAATGTATTAAATATCTCTAACACACATACATGCACAATTTCCTGAGTTGAGGGACCCTTATACTAATGCTGTTATCAGTCAAAGTCTCTCCTTCCATACACAGTTAGAGTTAATGTGCATTGTAGAATGACAAACGACCCAAGGGGAAGTCTCAGTTACTGTGTAGATAACTAATCACAGAGAATGAAAGCATCTTATAAACAGTGGAGGAAAGTCCTAACATAGCATTTGTCATATCTGCAAAAAAGACTTTCAAAACCAACATCAGTGAACCACTAATCTGTGTGGGTTTACAGTATCTCTATCTGTGTTCTGAACAGCTGCCACAACAACATACAAGCTCGCACAAAACAAGGAAGATCTCTGCTTCAATATCCCTTCTCCCCGATAGCATCTTCATTTCTGACAGCACGCAATAAATGCACAGCTTCAGAAAGCAATTTCCAAACAGATATTGCATTCAAGTGATTTTTAAGTGACAATTCAGTGATAGCAGTCTTCTCCTTTCGCCTCACATACCCCAGTAAGGAATGCATCCTGCTTGCCAAAGATCTCTGCAAGCACTGAGGAATTCTAAGTAGTTGTGTATCTGAGATCCATCACCTCCTAGCTGCCACACTGTCATTTCTTTGCAACACTCCCTTTGGGAAATAATTCACATGCTATATTGTGAATAATTCAATATCCTCAATATTGGCTGCGAGATGCTTCTGTGCTCCATGTGAAAGGTAGGAAAACAGCAAGGTTCAAAATGTCAACAGAACATTAAACCTTTGTCTTCTCTTTACGGATCCAAACGCATTCTAACACCAATGGATGCTGTTTTACCCAACTATTCATCTTTTTTGAGAAACAAAGTAGTAGATTCAATTTAATATCGAATCAAGTTAATGAATTATTAAAGCCTTAATTTGTGAAGAGTGTACAGTGACCCAGCACCAAATGTTCTTTCATAAAGTCTTCATGGTCTACATCCCAGTCTGGACAGTGATCCCAGACTGGGCCATGACAAACATGAAACACATCCAGGCTCAGTGAGTACATATGCTAATTTTAGCCTTGAAGAGAGGATTCTTTGAATCAGAACAATAATTTCAACTCAGGTATGTAAGAGTCAAAACATGCAGAGTATTCCTGTAAACTAAAGTTCTAGGGCAAAAAAGTGCAACGCAATGTGTAGAGATAAAATGATTATCTCTATGGTAACTTTCCAAAGTTATAAAAAGCTTCCTCATGGTATCATGAATGACTGTATTACCCTCATTCCCAAAACACATTAACTACAACCAGTTGAATATCTTGTATACTGATGTCATCCTTTCTCTCTCACTAACAGACAACACAAACAGCACACACACAGCAACAAATGGAAATGACAAGGCTGATTTTCTATTTTCTTGGTGAACATTCGGCTTCATAATGGAAAAGTATTAAAATCACTGAGACAATAACTACCACACCTATCTATCTCATTTAAAATTTCCAACATTAGCACAAGTGAATGAACACAATTGTCATGTGTCTGGCCACGGACACAGTTTTACTGAAGCTGTGGCACAAAAAAAAAAAGCAGTTGCAGTTCCATTTCTGGCGCTTCATAGAGAGATAAATCTCAACGAGGACTAACACACAAATACATTTATGGCAGTAATGTCAAGCAGCTACACAACTGAACTACTGAATTACTAAACTTACAAAGCCAACAAACGACCAATATGACCAATCTCTCTACACACACTGCAACAAACACACCAATTAAAGAAGTAAAGAGTAAACAACAATTTCAATTACATTGTTATACACACTAATGCTAATCTTTGATTTGATTCTCAAACTGTGAGTAATCAGGTGAGGAGTAGTGAAACTTATCATCTAAAGACAGAAAAACTCTCAGTAATGGCAGCAGGGGAATTTCCTTGTTGCAGTGTAAAGTACCAGCAACAAGTATACTCTAGAAAGCGACAGCTCACAGAAAAAGAACTACTTCTTTTGTCTCTTGCGTCCAGCATGACATGACAGTGTGTGTGAATTCCCCTCTGTGGCTAAAGATAGAACATCTGTTTCCCATAGTTCCCCAAAACCAATGCATGGGAGCCTATAGGCCAAGGTTATCCTTTAAGAATGATCTATTGTCAGCATCCTATGTGGGACCCTTTAGCTGGGGGCAAACTCTCAGAGCACTCTGCACCCCATTGGGGCTGAATTTCAGCTGAGTGACCTACGACCCCTTTATAAAGGAGACTATTGGAGAATGGCAAGAGCATGGCTGACCAGCTGTCCCTCGAAACCACCACTAATATGTGTCTCTCTGCAAGCTCTCACTCAACTTGTACGTCACAGAGATTAATGCTTTCACAGGGGATGAAGAGTAAAATTATTTATATACAGCTGCTCTGGGATACGCTTGTTTAATTTATTGATATTCACATTCTCTCATGCGCAGTGTTGCCTAAACAGCTGATAGTCTCGTCTCTAAGTCAAATACAGCCCTAAATAAAACACCATTTACAAATTCCTTTTGCTTTACTGTACACCAAAACAGGACTTTCAAAAACCTTCTCTTCCAACATCCAGGCTGGAGACTAACATTACGGAGCACTGCAGTTTGTCAAATGTCCAGTGAACTTTCCATAAGTATGTCTGATGTCAAATTTCTAAATGTACTTTTTCCTCCATCACTGAGGAGTCCCAGGCCACAGCTATTTACTGATGCTGGAGGACACTCCTTTTGCCATGCAGCATTGTAAAAATAAATCCTTTCTATCCTCTTTCTCAAATAAATAAATAAAATTATAATTGAACAATTAAACACAGAGTGTTTGCAAAGCACAAGGATGACATGGTGGATACTGAAGACAGGTAAAGTCCTGTTTTCCTTCACAGAAATGGAAGACAAATTTGCATTTGATACTGTAGGTAATGAAAACAACACACAGCGTATAATGATTACATGACACATCCGTCTACTATGACAGTGCATGAGTAAGTATAAACTCTAACCACCACAACACCTCAGCAGAGGAGTGTAATGTGCTTTAAGTGTCAGTTGCCCCTTCTCTTTGCACTGACCTTTATGGTGAGTGCGGATACAGCACTGAAAGATGTCAGCCACCAAAGCATCGTAACTACACTAACATCTTCACACTTGTGGCAATGTGTGTTTCAACACCTGCTTCTTCAGTAAAGCTGGGAACTTTTTCAAACACATTTTGAGATTTGAGTGTACAAACTCACTCAGATCTCACAGAGTTCTCAGACCCAGTGTGTGTCAAGTATATTTTGTAACTGTGACATCCAATTCACCTACTGAAGTTTGTGCTCCCCATTTGAGACCAGGAGCTCTAACATGAATGGTGCGTTCGTTGGGTGAGTGTTTATGAGAGAGGGCCCACGTTTTTCACACACTTTTCCACTTCAAATTAAATCCATTCGCTACACCAAACTGTAACTTATACCATAAGATTTTATTTTCACTTCAATAAACAAACTCTGTGGAGTTTTTGACCATTAGTGGTGCTTTGGAATGATGTTTTGATGAGCAGGGCCCTTTACAATTTCTATCTCGTGTTCTGCCATACACATATTTCAGCCAACTGCAGAATGAAGGGAGAAAAATGAAAACTCCACTGCCTCTCTTGAAGTAAACATTACAATAAAAGCCAAATGCTGAGACCATTGTACACGCACATCATAAAGTCTGTAGTCAGTTACACAATTAAACACTTACCAGTGTAGAGGGAATGTTAGTAGGCTACTGCTTTCTAAAGCAAAAGCCCTTCAATTTGACAGGTACTGTATTGAATTAATAACCATGTGAACCAGCTGAACTCAAGAGATCACAAAGTCATGCGAGAATCCATCTTGACAGGCTTCAATCAATGCGTTTGGCCGGTACCAGACCAATCAGAATCCTTTGAGGAAGCACTAGCATCTAGGGGGTGGGTGCTAGGTGTGTCACAACGGGAAGACACTTCGTCAAACAACTATGGCGGCGGCCAAAGAGGTTAGCGTAGATGCTGCTAGCAGTATTTCTTCATTGAAAGAGGAGCACTGGAGGCTTTTCTCAATGGAAAAGATGTTTTTACTCTTCTCAACTGGCTCTGGTGAGAGTTTGAGTACGTTATATGGTTCTTTGATCTGATTGGTTGAGGTTTGCCCGTGATAGATGGGTATAGACAGATAGTTAATTTAATCACCTGCTAAGTCTTTTTTTTTACCTGCCTGTTTGTTCTGTGTAACAAACCACCTGGCACAGTCGGGTTATTGAATTAATGGGCTGCTGGACATCTTGAACAAACAGAAACAATCCCTTTCTCTGAATAATAACAGTTAAATACATCAAAGACATTGCCCTGCACTACTTGATACAGTCTCCTGGTTTTCAAAATGCTCTACCACTTAGAGCAGCCATTATTTAACACCTGATAAAAGAGTGAGAGGAATCCAGAGAGGAAAAATATATAACTGCCTCCACAAGTGTCTGTCTTTTCTCTTATCTCTGAGTGTCTTTCTCACTTAATCTCTTTCTTTCTATTTCTCTCGGTTTCTGCCTCCATCTCTGGCTCTGGTCATAAATCAACAGTTACATAAACTGCCTTCAAGTTAGTTTCCACCAGTGTTACATGAGACTCCCTTAAGTACAAAACAGGATGTTACAGAACCCTGGTTCATACAGTTCAGCTAACTGTGTGTGTAGCAGAATTAAACTGTTTTCTCCTGGTTTTTAAACGGATGTGGGCACAAATACATCAAATACAAATACAACTGTTTATGTGTATGTGTGGGCTCTGTTGCAGAAGAACACTAGGCGGGAGTCAAGTCACCTTTTTCCATGATGTAACTATCTTAAATCAGTTTAGACAGTTGCACTCACCTGGACAGGCAGAAAATGTCATTCATATTCATATGTATAGAAGAGACACACACTCAGCGTTATGTACTTTTACCCACACAGACACATACTGCACGCTCACAAACACAAAATGATACCCAGGTGTTAAGGAATATGTATGTGCAGTATTCTAATGGTAATGACTTCAGAGTGGACAAAAGACAGTCAGCCTTGGAACTCTTCAGCCTCAACCGGTCAAAACTCCAGCAACACTTTTAGTATAAAACAACTTCACTGTTAGACCAGCGGTCAGCTTGTAGCCTTCATCAGGGTCACACATTATAGACCACATTTAATTAGGGGAGGTATAAAGCAGAAACATTGCAGAATATTTTGACATCTTTAGACTTTTTCCCTTCTCCATGCACCTTGGAAGTAGAGGAAGTTGTGTCAGAAATCCCTACCCCACTTCTTATCACCTTCAGCAACTGACAATGAAAGATTATGTGATGTTGTACTGTCTGCTATTATACATTTTTCAATTTGGCCAAAATTCTTGTTAAAGCAGAAAATGCTTCACCTACATCTAAAGATCCATACAGTATTGTCTTTGGCAATGATTTCTTGGCTTAGGATGGTATTGGGTTGTTGTTTTGGTAATTTTAACTTTAATCTAAAAGTGACAGTAGAGATAGGAAATAAGGAGAGAAAGAGCTGGCAATAACCACATCCAACATCATGTGGGTATATTTTCTGTGTCTTAACCATTAAGCCAACCAGTTAACCACCATTTCAGCACCACAGTGGAAACACAAGTGTTCAATTCAAAGTAGAAATATCAAAGAAACATTTTTTAAGATGGGGGGAGGTGGGAAAGTTGGTGTATTGATAAAAGAGAAAATGTGACCACTAAACAACAAAAACAAATGTCAGAAAAAACATCAGATGTGCATGAAACGATGAGGAGACTGCAACGTTCCTCAAATGAAGACATGAAACAAACAGAAAAGCCATACTTCCATCATGTTTTCTGTATATTTTTTTTCCACCGCTTGAGGTTTGACTGGGGCTCTTTCAACTATATCATCTTGTTGCGTCCTCTTCTTCTACATTGTGCCATTGTTTATCTTGATAAACCAACCTCCTACCTTCCAATAACTGCATAAATAGTGGATGGCATTTTATTTTTTGTTTTCAGATTTTCTGAGAAAAAATGATAGATAGATAGATAGATAGATAGATAGATAGATAGATAGATAGATAGATAGATAGATAGATAGATAGATAGATAGATAGATAGATAGATAGATAGATAGATAGATAATATTGAAGAATAGAATAGAATATTGATATAATGTAGATATTTGTAAGTAAGTAAGTAAGTGTGAAATGAAAGAGTCCGTTTGGAGTATCAAATAAAAATGTAACAGATTCCAGATACCCGTTCAGTGCTTAGATCCGACACTACTGCGTGCGAGTCTACAACTAACCATAACCATAACCCCCTCATCCTTTCACCCTAGGTTCACTTTTTAACTTCTTGTAAGAGTAAAGATGTGCTTCCTACACAGGTTTGGCATCCCACATGAAAATTTTTCTAAATAACAGTACATTCATACCTCGCACTTTGACATTTTAACATTAAATAAACATGCCATCATGTCAGTACAGGACCGAGATAAAAGCTGAGACGCCATACGTGATCATCTGCAGCTGCCACTGCTTTCACTTTATGAATTCAGTTTCCAAAGCGGTTTCTATACGAAACTTTTCCCACGCAAGATTACAATATTATGAAACATTTGTAATCATTTCAGTTGTATTTTATTTGGCCACCTCCTGCACAATGTTGTCTGTGAAATTCTTGCTGGAAAACATTCAACAGCACACACACGCACACATGCGTCAAGAGAATTATCCACTGCTGCAGGATGTCAGATAAAGCTACTGGCTGTAAGCTAGAAGTGTGTGAGGCAGCGGCTCTTTCTTAAGGGTGAATGCTACCAACGCACCCAAGCTTATAACACACACACACACATACACACATAATACAAAAACACACAAAAATGATACAATAGTATGCTTCTGGACACGAGTATTACTTTGTTAGACAGACATGAAGACAGGCATCACATTACTTTTCTGCCTGTTAACTCAAAATGGCCTCTTGTGGTATTCACGCAGTTTCACAACAGGAAGACACTTCTGAATGATGTACCCTCAGGATATTTGGAACTACTTTACATGGACAATAAACACTGGAGGAAGACAAATGTATGCTTTAAACTGTGGATTGCACAAACTATTGAGTGGTAAAATTCAAATTACTTTCAGTCTGCTTCTGAGATCACTTACACTAAACAGCCCCTTAATGTCTAATCTTCATCTAACCAAATGTAAAAAAAAATACTTGTATTCAAATGGGCCATGTAAGGTATTATGTCACAACAACCTCACTCCAAAAACCAAACCGTAAATCCAATCTAATCAGCAAATGTTAATTTGTGCCCTAATCTTCTGCACAGTGCGGAGCATTTAATTGGACAGAGTCAGTAGATAGCTGCGACTAGGATACTTCATACAGTGACAAAGACCTGTTACATGCTCTTGGCTTGTCTCCACTTCATTAAGTTGGAGGCATTGCTGGGGAGGGAATGAGAGGAAGAGATAAAGTCTCACAGCAGAGGAGTTCTAGAGAAGTAGAGAGAGAGAGAGAGAGAGAGAGAGAGAGAGAGAGAGAGAGAGAGAGAGAGAGAGAGAGAGAGAGAGAGAGAATGAGAAAGTGTGGAGTATTGTAGGGAGATCCAAACCACTTGTCATGCACATTTCCCTTTCTTTCCACCCTATTTGGGCTAAATGTGGGCTGGCATGCTTTTGTTTGAGGCACGCAGGGAGGTGGGGCTGTGTGTGTGTGTGACGGGCAGTGGGGAGGGGGTCTCAAGCCAGACATTTGTCAAAGAAAAAACAACTAAATCCTGAAAAAACAAAAACTCATCTGGCCCTTATCTCACCCCATTATTGGATTTCTTCAGAAAAAATATTACAGCTGACCTTGAGACTGCAAGAGTTACATTTTTGCAGTGCATACCTCTGAGGCTTTCCCATCCCCTCCGAGGGGGGCAGGTGGCAGCTGCTCTGCCCCCTCCCTGCCTCTGACTCTCTGGCAGACAGAGCCAGCAGCTCCAGCCCACACTACTGCCTCTAACATTAGCAACGCTCTGGGAGGAAAAGCCATGTGGAGCTGCCCATCACTTCCAGCTCCACAACACATAAGACACTCAGCCCCCGTAATGATTACACTCACTTCTCTCTCTTCTATCGTGCACTCACTTCCTGCAGGGGGTGAGAACAGATCTGGTTGTGTTTGCTGAGAAAGAATGCAACTAGTCTCCAAGATCACACCCTGAGCAGGGATCTCCCTTGAAACCCAAACCACCCAGCTACATTTCTGCACTTCTTTGACTCTAAAGTTTAGCTAAACGATTAAAGGGTGACATACACACAGCATTAGTTCACTCTCTGTCAGGAATTTCAATTAAAAGACAACCTCCCTTCTGCACAAGTATTTGAGCCAAACTCATGAACAGAGAGCTTTCCTTTTCCCAGTTTTACTTGCTGCACACCCCTCTGGAAGCAACCACTAGCTGCTAAAGCACACAATACACACACAAAGAGAAAACACAGGAAGCTTACCTCACTTTGTAGCAATGTACAAGCCGTTCAGCAGTCCATCACCCAGCACTTTCTCTCTGGACTAAGTTTGTGGAAGCAGCAGCAGCAGCAGCAGCAAAAGAAGGAGCAACAGGCGAGAATAAAGAGGAGCACCAGAAAGAAACAAAGATGAGAGCAAGCGAGAGGGGGAAAGAACAGCAGAGGGGGGGAAGGAGAAGACGGACTGAGCAACTGAGCGACTAAGACAGAGCTAACGGTGACTGACAGACTCCCAGAGACTCCTAGTCTGAGCAGGAGGTTTGTTAAAAGCCCACAAACTAATTCGTTCCTCCGCCTGCCTGCCTCTCCAGCTTGACGTCAGTGTTGCCACGTGACCTCGCTCTGGTGTGGAGGGGAAATGAAAGGGGAGGGGAGACAGAGAGAGAGAGACAGAGACAGAGACAGAGAGAGAGAGAGAGAGAGAGAGAGAGAGAGAGAGAGAGAGAGATGCAGAAGCCTGCGTTGCCGTGGTAACAGGCACACTGCACCGCAATGATTTCAATAGGTCATCTGACACACAGACACGCATTCTTACATACAGAGAAGCTGGTTGAAGACAAGCTAGGTGCTGCACAGACAGACTAATACTGAAAAGGTGAATGGAGCGAAGGAACAAAAGAGAAAAGGGAGAAATAGAATTAGAATAGAATAGAAACTGATACAAAGTTGTTCAAGTTTCCTATGATTTAGATTTCAGTAAGACAAACGCAAGCAAACGAGGAATGTGCACCAGACAAAATGCTCTTTTGAACTTCATCAAGTTTGTTCTTACTACAATTTATGACCTTTTTGAGGGGCGATGATGTATAGAAAAAGGCTATTACTATTGCATATTTAAAACCTCTCAGTTTATTTTTAGCAAAGGAAAGTCCATACGATTTGCCATGATTTTGTCCTAAAGATAAAAGAGCTTCTGTTTATCAAACGTGACTTTAGTTATTAGAAACAGACCTTCCCTCTATGTTGTTGCTCGGAGATGCCCAGGACATTGGTGATTAATTCAAAACATGACTGATAAAAGAACTCTATCTGTACAAAGGGGAAGGGAGAAGAAATGAATAAGAAACTAAATAAATGTCATTACTTTAGGGAAGTGGGGAATACAGCAGCTCTAGTTTCAATTGTGTTCTTATTCTATTTATATAATAATACTGTGAGACAAGCTGAAGAAGCACACCTCAAGAAAAAGATCAGCTTTCAAGTATACCACTATGATTACCAGCCAATCAACAGCAATAACAAGAAAACCAACAATGGTGACAGTCAACAGTGGGATATGGGTATGATTACAACTTCATGTCTCATTAGCAGAGAGGAGGCTAAATAGAAGTATTTGTTGTCATTGTCAGAGGTAATGATGCACATCAGCCTGAACTCTCTCCGTAACAGAGTTCGGCAGAAAGACGTCAGAAACTGTCTTCACACAACAACAGACTTCTACTCAGGTAGATTTGAGGCTGCAGGACTCTGCTGTGAATAAATGATTCACAAGAGAGTAAAAGCAATAGTTCGACATTATAAGAAATAGAAATTGGAAATACACTTATTGCTATCTTGCCAAGAGAAGATTGATACCATTATCAAGTTTGTATGCTAAATATGAACCTACAGCCAGCAGTAAGTTAGTTTAGCTTAGCATAACTATAGGGAAAAAAGGGAAACAGCTAGCCTGGCTGTGTCCAAAGGAAACTAAACCAACACCTCAAATGCACGCACACACACACACGTACACACACACACACGTACACACGTACACACACACACACACGTACACACACACACACACACACACGTACACACACACACACGTACACACACACACACGTACACACACACACACGTACACACACACACACACACACACACACACACACACACACACACACACACACACACACACACACACACACACACACACACACACACACACACACACACACACACGATGAACCAGGCAACATCGTGACAAGACTTCTGTATTGTCCAGTATTCTCACTGCTCTGAGCCAAGAAATAGTCCGGTACATAACAACCTATTAAACCACAACCTTGCTATTTTTACACTGCAGGTTTAGCACGGATTAAACAAACAAGAACAACCAAGACATAACGTGTTAATTAGTGAGCTTTAGAGGTGGTGGCAGATCTTTGAGCTAAGCTATGGTAATGGGTGCTGGCAGTAGCATATTTCCCAAAATGTTCAACTATTCCTTTCACAATGATGGTTAGGTTCTATTCAAGATTATTTCAGTTTGAATGTAACTATTATGCCAGTTACTACACATAAAGCCTGACATAAAATCACATGAAAAAATATTATATGGTTTCTATCAACATCATATGGGCATATTTCTCTTTCTGCAGACACATTTGTGCACAAGGAGAAAACTTACAGCATGAAAGTTCTTGCAGCAAGAAAACTGCAGACTGACTCCCTGATGGTTTTTGTTCCAATAAAATACACTTTTGTGTTTTTTTTAACTTTATTTTTAACTTTTACAATTGGAGCCTCTTCATGCATGCATATGTACATTTACATACAGCAACTCTCTGCATTTAGAATTTTAACATTTCCACATACTCATCTGCTGAAGTGTCTACTACTATTCTTCCACTTCCAAAATGTGCTGTGCATTGTGTCAAGTTTATCTGGGGCAGGGCTTGAGTATCAGACAAAGACTGAGGCTGTGCAGTGTGGAAAGAAAAACTATTTCAGGGCCAACCGACTCCTTATCCCATCCTCCATTCACCCAAGCTGTGAGTATGAACAGCTCTGGGCTGATTACATTCATCTGAATAGCATCTGCTGGCCTGTTGAATGGAGCGCAGTGGGGCCCAGATTAGGGTGGGGTAGTGTGGAGGGTGTGGCGAGGTCAGCCAAGTGAAAACCATCCCCCCCCACTGGACTACTGTGAGTAAGGGTATGTATGGCTGAGTGAGAGGCACATGTCACACAAGGCAGAGAGAACCGACATGCAGAGAAGGTAATCTATTAAAGCCCGCAGCTAAGATAAATATGACTGTAAAGATCCTGCTGGGGAGTAAAGCAGAGATGAGAGTGGAAGCGATCAGAATAAAGAACAACAAAGCACAAAGAGATCAGATGATATAAGAAACTGAAAAGATAGTCTGACTGTCAGGTGAAATAAATTATTTAGACTTAAGCCTGAGTAGTGGGCTGACTGATGATGCCATAGGTGAATACATGTTGAAAATGTTGTATATACTGTTTTATATGGGCTGCCTTTGAAGGTGGGATGAGACACTGGTCAACACAGTGAAGGGTTGCAATGGGGAAGTATTTATTGGTACAGGAGATTAAAAAATACTGAATATTGCATTTACAACACTTGGTTACTGCACTGCATGTTTTACTGCATACCTGGCCAAACAGTGTCCAGAGTGGGAATGATTTAATTAATGATTTTCCATTTCACAAAAACACAAAGACTTGGTACTGCTGACCACCTCATCTGACCTTTTGAAGGGGCCTTTTCACTGCTTTTCGACTCTCTGAACAGCACTTCTGCAGAGGCGTGTGTGTGTGTGTGTTTTAGGATGTTGGGTGGGTAACCGGCACTAGAGGGAATTCCTTCCTCCTGAAGACTCAGGAAGCAACAGCATGGGCGGAAGAGAAAACAACTTCTCTTTCCAAGGCAAACCCTTTAGAAGTTGTTCCTTTGGAAAAGGAAACACTCCCCTCACTGTGTCACTGTTAGAGACTGATTTTTAAATAACTCCATTATTGTCTTCTGCAAATTTCTAAAATCAGCTGAGGGTAGAAAAAAAGGTAACAATAGACTCAAAAATTCCTGAAATTGCAAATGAACCCAAAATAAGCAATGCAGAGCGATGACAAATGTCTGCTTGTGGTTGTGTTTTAACAGTGAAAGTTGTTGTTGGGCAGTAAAGCCTAAAACCTGAAGGTTGGACCTGTGTCAGAGAGCTGTGATGTTAATCTCAGAAGCTGAGCTGGAGGTATTAGATAACAACAGATTATACATTGGATAATCAGCTGTCAGGGATGGAAGGCCCAGAACCCTTAACAAGGTTTAAGTGTCTTATCCAACAAATCAGTGAAAGCAGAGGGGCATACACACACACACCCACGCATAACGCATCCCTCATAATCTCAGATAATAGTGGATGGTGTTAGTGTTTCATTATTGATCTCAATGAATTTGAAGCAATATTTTGAGAAACGCTGCTAAATGGCTAAAGCTTAAACACTAAACTGCATTTATTTATGCAGCATATATTTTTGTGTCCCAAAAAAACAATAGATAAAGCATTTGCTTTTACAACATTTCCATACAATTGGGATACTTTATCACCAGGAAAATTCTTGGTTATATTTCGTTTTGGCTTAGGGTTTGTGCAAGCTAGGGTTACCTAGAGTTAATTGTAGGTAAGATTGTGGTGAAAAGAAAAAGTGTGGGATTAAGTGTACAATTTCTGCTAATGCTTGATTGTTGAGCTGACAGTGGAAACCATATTAAAAATAACTTTTCACCATATTCTCCCAATGAAGGACTAACCCTGGTTACCTACCCAACCACCTGACCTATTGACCCTATCCCCTCTCACCTCATTAATATCTCTGTGACAACTAGTTGTTTTCTGAACACTGGAGCTAGAAGGAACTCTCTTTTTAAGAAATCCACACTCAACCCTTCTGATGTAAAGAATTATTGTCACTCTTCCATTTTTTCTAAAATAGTTGAGCGTGCTGTCTTCATTCAAACCTGTATGAACTTCTTCACCTGAACAACATTCCTAACCCCCAGCCATCTGGTTTCAAAGTAGACCACACAACTGAGACTGCCCTCCTTGCTGCCAGAGGAACTCTACACTGCTGGAGCAGCCTCTCTCTCCTCCATCATCATCCTACCGGACCTTTCAGCAGCATCTGACATGGTGAACCACTTGAGCCTCCTCTCCACCCTCCAAAAAGTCTCAGGCTCTGCACTCTCCATGTTCACGTCCTACGTCAAGGGCCACAATTACAGGGTAACTAAATCACTCACATGGCTTTTCCTACCACACATATGCAGATGACACTCAACTAATTCTGTTAGTTAATTCTTCAGAGAGAATGCAAAGCAAACTTTAAAGGTGGCAGAATTGGATATAAATTTAATAAGAAGATGCAATTAGATGCTACATTGCACAATCTGAAGTTAAGAAACACTGGCATTAGTTGAAAAGAAGCATTAGAATCTGCTTCATTAATGTACAGAAATGTGAAATGAGAATGAGAAACAACAGACATAACTGGAGTTTCTGATGAGTTCTAAGTTCAGTGAGACGCTGAGTTGAACGCAGGCACACTCCCACAGTTACAATCAGTGTGTGCTTTGATAGCTAGCCTACAGCTAATGTCTGTATAGTTGGTAAATTGGGGTAAAAAAACATAAACAGTACAGCAGTGTGTCTAAACACAGTTTAAGGTTATACTTTCTACGACTAGTTGAAACGGAGTGGACTTCATCACAGTTCCAACTGATATCACTGCAAACACAGAGGGTTTAAGTGTTGCCTGACACTGGCACCCCCACTAAATGCTTGTGTCTGCTCCGTTTCCTGTGCAAATCCCTAATGCACAAGGAAAACACTCTGTAAATGGCTGTGGAGTCACATATACATCAAATGACAGTTCTGAAGCTTCCAGTATCCTGCTGTTGTTTTGACCGTTTTTTAATTGTGCTGTAAGATGATCACTTAGCCTAAACCAGATCTATTGCTGATTATAAAGCAGGCCATTACCATTGCTCAGATCTCAGACAATTGGAGGGTTAGCAGAGTTGGCATTTATTTTTCCCAACCACTCAGCAACTTCAATGTCTGTCCTTTTAGGATTCTCAGAAAGCTGCTTTGTAAAAACTCACTGAAAGCTCACATTATCTTAAAAATCTTTCTCATCATTTCATAGTTTCTGGAAAAATGAAAGAAGATGTAGGTGTCTTACTCCACCCTCAAGAAGAACTGTTTGGAACATAGAGTATTTCTGTCAATACAGGGAAATACAGCTTGTGGTGACTACAGTGACGTCGAGACTGTGGTGTTGCATAATTTCAAGCGTCGCCTGTCTATGTAACTGCCAATTACAACACATACAGGAATCAGCAGAAACCTGGCTGGCTGACAGGGAAGTGAATTCATCTCCCACACACCATATGGTTATGAATATAACAATGCACTGTCCTGAGAGGAGAGAAATAGAGGGAAAAGGACATGCACATCCACATCCACCGCCCCCCACACACCCCCCACCACGACATGTAAATGTGCAGCCATGCATGAACTCACATACTGTAGGAAAACCCTATCTGAAAAAGCTGCACAGCACAACACAGTTAGTCCACTAAGAGAGACTACTTGTGACGGCACACACTTTTATCCTTTAACAGAGTCTCTTACAAACAGCAGCTGCTCTCATAGCTTTGCATCTATATTAGTACAGTAGGTTAATTCACAACTCCCTGAAATGAGTAGACAAGATTGTTTAAAAACAAATTCTCCTTCTTGTGTGTTATGTAACTGCAGTACATGAGGTGGGCGAGCCAATGCACCTCGCTGAACAGGCTAATCCAATGTACCACACCGCTTGCCAAAACAAATGACGAAAGCGTCTTAGAGGTCTATTTGGTTGTGTAATAAAAGAGGTGAGGATAATGTAAATCAACGGCAAATTGAAGAGAACAATCACTCATCAATTAAGGGGGCAATAATTTAAAAATGTTTGGATTTTTAGGATATAATTTGTAATTAAACTACGCCTCTGAAATAGCTGTCGATACATTGCCCACTGTCCTCCTCCATCACTCGCTCATACTTGTTTTCCGTCACCCATGTTTGACCTTTCTGACTAGACAACCTGTTATATTGAAGGAATAAGTCCAAGTTATCAAAGCTCTGAGCAGTTGGTACATTTTTTAATGCTGAAAGTGATGACTGCAACATTGTGTATGAAGTGATTAGCTAAGGCGTTCTGGCAGAGTAAAAGTAGTTGATGCCAGTGAAAAAGGCGAGGATACCATTATGAAAACTTATTTTAACATTAGAAATATAATTGTTTGATGGAGGAAATTACGCATCTACTCTGAAATTAAACAGGTGCAGCAAATCAATTAATTCCAAATCTGTCACAACAACACTTGACTCATGACTCATTTTATCTGCCTTATGTCATTAAAAACATCAGTGGTAATAAAAAAGGCTGCCATGGCAGGTTGCTGCCTTGCAAACTATCCTGTATCTAATCTGCATATATTAGTACCACAGGCACATTAACCCTCGGGCTGTTAGTGTTATGTGCTTGGATTGGGGTTATCAGAATAGTACACTTTCAACAGCAATGAGAGTAAATATAATACAACCTTCACAACACAGAGTGGGGTTAAAGCTGGGAACCGAGCTTACATCATTTTTTAATTTTGAAAGACAAAAAGTAAAATACATCGAACAACTGAGTAAATACAGAAGACAACACACTGGACAACAGGTTAACTGTGATCAGAGCAAAGTCGCTAGGCAACCACCGACAGAGTCTAGAGGGGCTGCATTAGGGCACAGTAGTGTTAGCTAAATAATGCTAACATCAACATGCTCACAAAGACAATGCTATAATGCTGATGTTAAGAAGGTTTAAAGTTTACTGTGTACACTATCTTAGTTTAGCATGTTAGCATGCTAACATTTGCAACTATAAGCAGGGTTCAATGTCAATGGGGTCTGACATCTACTTGCCCAAAGTCAATTTTAACTTGCCCGAACTTGTTTTATTGACAGTTATCAAATAACAGACTCAAGTTTTTGCCTTTGAAAAACGACCGTTTTATTTGCCTTACTGTCAAACTATATAACAATACAACACCTGATGAACTGGATTATAAAATAATTCTCACAACAAACAACACTGTTTGCGCATTCCTGATTCAGAACTGTTGTGAAGGACCATCAAACTAGACAGGGTGTAATGATCCTGGATCAGAACTGTCCTTTTATTGCTTTTTTGAACTGGTTATGTTTACTGTTCTCACACATAGAGTCTTGAATCTTAATGGACACTTGAACAAACGACAAATGCTTTTTCCTCAGGAGTGTCTAAGCGGCATTACAGTTCTCTCATCTTTCTTGGTAGTCGTAACAATTATATTACTGTGTATGACTCAACCTTTGATGTCTCTACGTTTCTTCCTAATCCAGAGTGGTGAGAAGAACATTATTTTCAGAATTTATAATTTAATCCCATTTATAGCTGGGGAGGTGGGTTGTGAAGAAACAGGAAATTGAGAGTGAAAAGGTTTGTTATACAATCTGCAAAGTGTCTCAAGAGTTACTCAATAGCATTACAACCCACTCCATCCTCAGTGATTCAGGACCTATAAACAGAAGCCAGAAGAAAAGATGGATGACCAGCTTGTCCCATCTATTGTTCTTTATGGCAGACGGCAAGCTCGATGGAGAGAGAGGATTAACAAGAGCCCCCTGCCTCAGTCTCTTTCTTATCAGAAAGCAGCAGGTTGGGAGTCAGGAGCACGAAAAAGACACATCACCACCTCCCCTATGAGTCACGCACCAGTCCTCTGCTCACAATTACTGATGCACTCAAGCTCCACACACACACACACAAGCTCCACACACACAAGCTCCACACACACAAGCTCCACACACACACACACACACACACACACGCACACACGCATCAATAATATTCATACAAAAATAGAGCCGTTTTCTCTGCATATTGATGACTGTCTACTGGCACGGAGGGGATGGACAGATGCAGCTCGCCTATCAAATGTCAGACACAACTACATTCATGGGGTAAGCTCACAGCAGCCGCCATGACACCTTTACTAGCCAAGCACTTCCTGTGAGTCACAGTTTTTCCAACTTTGGACAAATCCTGTCACTTGTTAAATTAAGACAAATAATACAATATTAAGCAACTGATTGTGTTTTTGGATGTAAAATTGTAGAAGTATAATAGGCAACTATTTTGATAACTCTTTCATCATTCATTATCATTATTCAAGCAAAAACAGTGAAAAATTGCCGAACATTTGGGTCAATGTCAACAGTGTTTTCTCTACCAACTTCACCAGAGATCTCATTAAAACCTGAAATAACACCAGCCGCTTAACTGCTGTGAACCTCCGCTAAGAGGGAGAGGCTGTCAGAGACTGTGAGGTAATCCTACCAAACATAACCATCGTTAAGTCCAACCTCGGGGAGAGACCTGGAGGCTCTGCAAAACAACAAGGCAGCAGGGGAGGGGTCATGCTTCTCATAAGCATCCAAAGAAAAGAAAGACAAATCATGAGATAATACGGTGTAAATATTGTTGAAAGACCAAGGCAAAATTCTCTAAAAATCTATTTGCCAGGTGCAGCAGCTCTACCATACCACTACCAGAGCTGATTAATGAGCATTAGATGCAAAAGCTATTTTACAAAATATTAAACTTTAAAAGCTACAGCAACTACAAGGAACTTTCGTTTTGTATTGATTCTGGCGGCCCCTTTGGACAGAAGTGGTAGTGTTTCTACCGACTGGCTAAAAAGAACTACATAGAAATAGCCAATCTTCTTGCTGATGGTCTGGTTTGTTCATGTAGGTCACAGAGAGGGATCAGTATTAAACCGAGAATGTTTTATATTATAACCAGTTGAACCATTGAACCTGCAAATACAGACTTAAATACACTTGATATGAACTTCATGTAACTCCATAACATCTGAAACCTGAAAGTTTCATGTGCCTTTTTCTGTCTGTAATTATTGACATCCCTTAGCAGCCAACTAATTACTCTTGTTTCGAGTTTCCCTTTTTCAAGAAAGCTCTGAGATAAGTGGCTGTCATCTTATGGAAGTTCAGAGGTTCCACTGATCAACTGACCTAAAGTGAGAGTGTGTGAGGCAGAGTGGGCCTCTTAACTGGACAAGCTGCAGCTGTCCCCTGAGAGCCCCACAGGCCTGTGTGTGTTTGTGTGTGTGTGTGTGTGTGTGTGTGTGTGTGTGTGTGTGTGTGTGTGTGTGTGTGTGTGTGTGTTTATGGCTGACAACTTAGACTAAGCATGTGTGTATCAAAGAGCAAAGGATGTTCAGGCCATTTATCTCTTTTAATGTTTGTGACACACAAAGACACACACACACACACACACACACATACACATATTTGTGTGTGACTTGTGAGTGAGTGTGTATGTGTTAGTGTGTGTAACTGCCTGTGTTTGGAGGGATCTGGGGGCCTGGGAACTGTGTGGAAATCACATTGGGCTTCCTCTGGCTCATCTCAGAGTCATGGGAAACAACACTGACCAAGAACAACAGGGATTGTGCAAGCTGCAGCTTGACCACCCCACATTATACTGTTTAGACTGGACATCATGCACCAACATCAGCCAGAGATAAAAGGAGAGACGATGAATGTATGATTAAGAATTTATGAACTCACAGTTTTTAATAGGACACTCTGGTTATATGGAGATAGAATAATGGGGTTATAATAATAATAATGACGCTAATGGGGTACCCACTCCTCTCTGGCTTCATGTCACCTTTTACAAAAATCTTTCTATGCTACAAAATAATACCTACTGGTAAATATGTAATGTTCTAATGCAGTGGGAAGTGAACTGTCAGTTCATGTTGTGAGTTTCAAGGCGGAGGGATTAAACCAGGATTTAATTATTGGTGGTATTGATTATATGGTGTTTTATTCTGGACTCACAGGGCAATTTCTGCCTTTCAGATGGCAAATGTAGGGTGGCATGGAAAAACATTTTTAGAAAAATGCCTGAAGATTTGGAAATAAAACAACTGATTGATTTTCAACACCACCTTTAGATATTTCTAGTCAGCGCTTTACTAATGTGCCATATTATTGTAACTTTTTTTAGTTCAAATATCTATGTTCCACATGCCACCCTCTGGCCACCCCATGAATATTTCTCTAGATCCGTCCCTGGTAGTAACTACTAATTTCTTGTAACTGTAAGAGGACATCTATACACCAACAAAGTTTTTAGGCCGACCAACTGACTGACACGTCCATCTTAAAGCTTCTTAAGCTGAAAAGCAGTTGTCATATGAATTCAAGTTTTCCGAGTCTGCTGGGAAACATAGCTACTGTACATTTTACTGAGAAATAGGATAATTAACCAGGAATTACTGGAATTAAGCATGATCCTTGAGTCCTCTATATTTAGATCAGAGTAGGAGAGGGAGAGTTGGAAAAAATCCCATAGCTCACATCTCATTTTAGGCCAAAACAAATGGCTCTAAACTTACACTAAGTACAAGCCAGCTGACACGGTTAGAATAGATAACACAATCAAAATGACCACAACTAGACTACACTAACTAGCAGATAATAAAACAGAGTGGAATTTGTAGATAAGTTAAACAATTAAAACAAGATGCTCAATGGTGATCGAGAATGGAAGCCTGTTTTTATAAAGGCACCACATACAAAAGGGGAGCTACAGCTAATGACAATAACATGTAAAGGGCAGTTCATCTATCACAGCTGAGTCATTTCATAGTAATTATCCTTCAATTCCTGGTATCCCTTTCAAATAGCAAGCCACATGACCTGCTTTTTGCAGGTACAAAGTGTTTTTCTCAACCATGGCAATACAAGCTGATGCCATTAAAGCTTCTTCCTGTTGGGTGCCTGGAGAGGGGGAGAGTATGAGGAAAGCTACCTTCTGTGTTGCAGCGCCTGAGGAACAGAACAGCTCCTGAGGTTTCTGTCCTCTCACTTCCCCAAACTCTCTCAAATAACACAACTCTTCAGGCTGAGCACAGCATGATAACCACAAACTCTGCATGTGTATGAGAGACTGTGTGTGCAGAAGTGCATTATACAACCTCTCCATTACTTTTAAAGGAAGGGAATATAATAGACACACATTCTCTCTCTCACTTTTATTTTTCAAGCCTTCAATTTTACTTCTACTTAAGTATCCATTACACAATTTTTTGTGGCTAATACAATGCAGAGGCGCTGCAAAGTGCTGCCCGCTTCCTTTTCGCACACCAATTGGGCTGTTTAGACGGAGCGTGCTGCAGTGTGGAGATCCACGGCCAACTCACGATCTGCAGCAACCATATTATATTTTTTTCACACAGCACGCTGCGCAAACAAGTGACTGCAGACCAATGAAAACCATGAAGAAAACAAAAACAGCTGCAGCAGGCAGAGGTTTGGAGAGGTGACCACACTGACCAGAACAGAGCAGGGGTCAGGAGTAATTAGGGACTGAAGAGTTTGAGAGACAGAAAGAGACAGATTAGGCCCTTGCCTGGTTGTTTGTTTTCAGTGCATTGGGAGAAATCTATACTAATTACGAATGTGTTCATGTTCAAAAACATTTCCAGTAGCTTTTAACAGACAAACTCCTGTGCATTTGTTCAGAAAAAGGATAGCCTTAAAATGATCTGCTTTTTATTATTTATCAGAGAAATGTCTGTTGAAAGTAGAAAGTAATGCACTGAACATAAAAGGTTGAGAAGAACCCTTTATAAACACCATAGAATAAACTGATTCATGGTTCACAATCAGCTGACTTAAGACTTTAACACTTCGCATTTAATCAGATTTTTTTAAGTTCTGTGTCAGGGCTCATTTGCATCTAGTGGTTGGTTGGTTTGTCCACTCAGAGGTGACGAGGGGGGGAAAAGGTTGATGCATATCCTCTATTGGAAGAGTGGGTGATAAATATGTTAAATGTTTATGTTTTGAATGATTATAATGGTGCAGCACTATAGCTTCATTCTTTGGGAAGAACCCTGCGAAAGGTGCTCCGTAACAGCTCCAACTATAACTCCACACATGAGGTGTTGCTGCTGTGGCTTTCCCAGAATAGTTACTCAGTGGGAAGGTTTTTCACTTTGAAAGATAAATAGACACACATTTTATCATGTGATAACACTTTTTAGTGTTGTTTAATTATGTTAGGGAGCTTCTCCATAAATATCTTACAATAGGTCTGCTGATATGAGAGCAAACATTTCTCTTGTCTTTTCAGTGACAAAATGGCTATTTTGTCAGTAATAATTCAACCTTTAGTTCAGCACCTTGCAACTAACCACCAAGGATGGAGAGATATTGCTGCCTGAGAGAAAGCTACCCTGGATAATAGTCAATCCATCAAAATACATTCCAACAACAATTCCCTCAATCCACTGATGCCTTCAAATCAAAGGGCATTATTTCCCCTGGTTCTGTGAGAGCTGGTTTGGCTCAGGGCAATTTTAATAGTAGCATGAGTGAAAGCAGAACCCCTAGTGTTTATGCACATTCATGCTCCCGCTCTCACTTGCCTGCTCTCTCACACAGGCAAACATACATGTGTAGAGGCCACAGATTGTCCTGGTCTCGAGCATATTTCACACACCATTTGTGAAACTAGACAAACACTACTGACCTAGAAGTTGGCCTGCCTGAGGCCGTATATGGAATGCAACTTCTGGCTCGATAACAGAAGTACTCCATAACTTTGATGTTACATTACAGGGAAAAAGAGGAAAGAGCTAAAACAAAACTAAAAATAGAACAATTTGTCAAAAAATCCATGACGGAGTCCAGCTTTTGTTTGCTGGCAAAAATTAACTCCATATTCAATGCAGTTACATCACCTCAGAGCACTTTAAGCAGGCCAATAGAAAGCAAATAGCATTAGTAAAAAGTTATTGTAATCAGACACTCGGTCCATAATGGTAAAGAATAATAACTATGTACTATATAGCCTGGCTGTTTCACATTAAAAATGATCTTTAAACCAGCGTAACAGTTTTCATTTGATCCATTCTAGTTTTTGTAAAGATGATGTCATATTTCAGTTTCTAAAAATCTCCAAGGAAGTGGTCAGCTCCCCTGTGGAGAAACATGGTTTCAATCTCAGGGTAGAGAGAGAGACGTAACGGAAATAAATGTACTGAGAGACACAGAAGCAGAGGGGTTGGAGAGCTCAGGTTGTCTTTGAACAAAATGTGACAACAGGGAGACCTCAGCCTTTTCACTGATACCATGGCAACATGTTCCACACAGATGGGAGGTAAGAAAAAGCAGATAGAATCAGGTGTAAAACCTAGAACAATATTTAACTCGGAGACAATGATGGAGGATCACTAAAAACCTTGCGTGTGTGTGTGTGTGTATTCATGCAAAACATCAAACACCAGCGGTAGTGTCAAATGAGCAGGAAGACTGTGTAATTCAAGGGATTAACATTTCATTAGCCGGAAGCTCCTGGGCTCTATTTCTGTGATATTCATGAGGATAAAACATCCTTATAAATGACCAAACACCACCGATACTGACAGCTGAACAGGGACATTTTGTCAATCAAGGGCTTAAACATGTTTTAGCAATGAGCTACCCGTTTCATTTATAAAGTTATTTCTCGCTCTCTCACAGTATTTCCTCTTGACAGAATTCTCACTTTGCTATTCTTGTTGTATGAAAAACCACTTGTGCCACGCCACCACCATCACAGGCTCTGATCAGGGTAGCTCACATTGTGGTGCGGCGCAGGGATCCCAGCTGTATGGAAATTAGGCACACGAGTGGTGTACTTTATGAAAATAAATTGAGAGATTTTTTTTCACCAGAGTGCAAATCAGCGCTGCCCACTGTTGCACCTACCAGCAGCTCTGATTCTGCATACACAGAGGACTTGATTCCATGCAGGACCCTGCTTTAGACAGATATTTCACAGTATTGTGTGAGAGAACCTGACTCAAATATTCCATCTTTAAAACTCTGGTACTGAATGTGAGCGGCTTTGACAACAAGTGCAGAGTTCACCTTATCCTTGAAGTAAACTACCTGCCCAAACAGGTGCACCACACTAGCTGTCCCTGCATCTCAGCAGTGGGGAGACACATTCAGTTAATGTGGACTACACTGCAACAGCAAAATAGATGGTATCAGTCTTGTTTGTCACAAAGGAATGTCTAGCATGAAGGAATTTCACCAGGCCAATATAATATCTTAAAAAGGATTATATACTGAAATAATAAAAGGTATTAGAAACAACATAACACAGAGCGCGCGAGAGAGAGCGAGAGAGAGAAACAGAGAAAGACGTAACAATGTATTGCTAATCTCCTCGGACACCAGCCCAGGCAGTGTGGGTGTCTGGACGAGACACGCTTCCTTGCTCATTCGCTCATCTGCTGAATAAAACCGGGCTGTGGCTGCATCGTGTTGTCTTCCTACCATATTTGCTATGGTATACTCCCACGTGTAACCCCCTCCTCTTATTCACTCTTTCTCTCGCACTCCCCTTCTTGCGGCAGACCGGCTGTCACGGTTTCCAGCCCACTCATTACTGTTCCACTCTCACATAACTGTCGCTCTAAGAAGCTTTCATCCTGCCTCTCCTCTACTGCACACTGGGTGGCAAACTGGAACATTACGTAAATACAATGTGGGCCAAACCTGTGTGTGGACATGTGTGCATTTACTTGGGTGTATTCACCTGCGTCAGTTAAAAAGGTCTGTATTACTTCTATTATGGTGATTAATGGGGCTTAAATACAACAAACTGTATTAACAAGAAAGAAAAGATGAGCTTTAATTATTATTAAAGTTTTGTACAATACCCAGTCTGTGCATGTTTCATGATCCACACAAGATTTCTGACACTTTATGAATAAATTATGTTCAGGATTTAGCAAATTCAATTATCAATTTATTCACCAATCATCATCCACATCTGGTTTATTATTAAATTATCATTTTATTAGGATAATGAAACACACATTTATCACTACTTTTGAGACAAATTTCTCTCCATGTTATTTGTGCTAAATGCTGCTGTGTGTGCCAGTCTATCAGGACAGTGAGTGAATGTTTACTGATAGAGACACCATAGAGTTGATACGCAAGGCAAGGGGTTATAATAGAGATTCCAGGTCCCTTAAAAAAATTCCTCTGAAGTCAGTTGTATACCAGGACAGTGACAGGCGCGGCAGCCACCACAGCATTCTCACATAGTGGGAAAGCCCTGTGCTAAGTCGGGGCATGCACATGGACTCCTGGCCAGCCAGGGTGTGAAGCCAAAGCCTGTCAGTGAAGCTTAGCAGCTCCTCTCAGCTGCCCCAATGCAACCCGCAGCTATTGATGCCCCCTCTTCTGACAATCTGTCTGGCCTTGTCTGTAGGGTGTCACTGTGTAGCTGGTGAGGTAATGGACTGTGGGGTTTAAGGGTGTTATAGTGCATACAATTTTTAGCACTTCAGATTAAGAATGCACACTTGCACTGGCACTACAGTACTGTATGTCTTTGTGTGTTTTCACTTGTATGTTTAAATTTGTAATCACGCCTACATATAATGTGTGCATTCTATTTCTTCTTCTTTAGAAGAATTCATTAATAGTCTATTGCAGTGTACATATGGCACAGAAACCAAATAGGCCTCAGAGTGAAATCCAGCAGCTGTTGTACAAGATCACACACACATCTGATGTCAGCAACAGCAACAAGGTGTGGGCGCATTGAGCTTAGCGTAGATGCTGCTAGCATCAGTTATATGTTCATCTTTTGTGAAACCCACACTGTGCCGTGCTGTTTATAAGTTTGAAGCACCATTTGAAGCAGGCAGCATGACATACAGACAAAGAGAGATCACTGTGAAATGCCACAGCTGCTGCCCATTAAGGCAGTTCATAAATGGATGCACCATGGTATGCTGCCCATTGGGGTAGATGTTCCATGCTGACTCTGAGCACCTGGGGGATGTTGACAGAAACGTCAAACCAAAAAGTCTCCTCTAGTTGCATTTGGGAATGGGGTCTTTTACTTTCCCTCTGAGCACAGTGTATCTTCGGGATACATTTCACAAAGGGATTTACGAGTACTGCTTACATTAGGATCACAAATGGTGCTAGCATTGGAATTTCACAAACAACTATTGATTACAAATGGAAAATGCATTTGCGAGTTGTCACAAGAACTAATACTTTGGTGCCAAGTTGATGCCAAAATTCTGAAAACTTGACAGTACTGGTTTCTCTATGTAACCTGACGCCACATCATATGCACTTACAAATATTCTAGTCTACGGTTAAATGCCATAAGAAGAAGAACATGTAGAAGACGCTGACAATTGCAGCTGTACAGGTGATTTACTGCATAGTGCTCCGTCGTCCACTCTCTCCTCTGTCGGTGTTTCTGTCGCTGTGCTGGGTGTTTGTGCAGGAGCTCAGCCCTGATAAGATAAGATATCCTTTACTGATCCCCTGCAGGGGAAATTTAAATTGACACAGCAGCACAGGGGAATGTATTATAAAGTAAATAGAATAAAATACAATACAATGAAATGCAGTACGATGAAATAGGAATAACAATATATACAATAAATAAAATAGCATAAACCTGTGTGTATGTACACGTGCAAAACCTTTGATGTGATCGACAGTTGAACTGAGTGGTGTGTGGTTCAGATTCTCAATCAGTGGAGGTAGGAGGTACTGGGTGCTGTGGCATTGTGGAGTCTAATAGCATAAAAGAGCCCCCTAAGCTCTTTGAAGCACTTGCCTAGATGAGTCTGTGGCTGAACTTGCTACTGAACCACCTCAGCTCAACATAGAGAGGATGAGAGGGGTTGTCCATCATAGAGCTCTCCTTCCCTCTCATCTGCTTCTCTGTCCCTGCCTCCACACTGTACAATTTCACCCCCACAAGCTTGCCCAATTTGTTAAGCAGTCCTGATGCCACCTTCCTAGCACACCACAGCCAAGAAGATGTCACTGGCCATTACAGAGTGATAGAACATCCGTTGCAGCTTAGTGCACACATGAAGGACCTGAGCCTCCTCAGAAAGATCGTCCTGCTCCGACCTTTCGTGCAGAGGGCCTGAGTATTGTCCATCTAGTCTAGTTTATTGTTGAGTTGCATATCCCTATGAACTTGTAGGTGTCCACCATCTCCATGGCGACAGGGGTGGGGAGTCCACCACTAGCACCAGCCTATGAAGTTCTTGACTAGGTCGCTGTATTCTTATTATCTGTCATACAGTCAACAATGTAGTAGTCATTTGAGAACTTCTAGGTAACACGTTCCCAAGTTGAAGCAGAAGTCAGAGGTGTAGAGGATGAACAAAAACGGTGACAGTACAGTACCTTGGGTTGTACCTGTGTTGCTTGTCACCATGTCTGACAAGCAGCCTTGCAGCCAGACATGATGCGGCCTGTCAGTGATGCAGTCTGTAATCCCGGCCAAGAGGTCCTGATCTACCTGCATCACAGAGAGCTTCTGATTCTACATGTTCTGTGTAGATAAGTGACTTGAGTGGATCTGGGTTTTACAGTCCTCAGCAGCTGTATATTCCCACACTATAGCATTCATAGTTTAATTCTCAATATTACAATTCAACTATGGTTGCATCATTTTAAAACATAAATTCAAATTCAAAATTGATGTATCGCCCAGATCTACCACAAAACAAATGGGAACGACGTGTGTTTTTTGGTAAACTTGACATCTTGAGTAGAATTTTAAATAAGGCTCAGTGGGTCTTGACAATGTGTTTGTAATGCCTGACGGACGAAATGAAAAAAGATTTTCAGGTTCACAGTAGTAACTCAGCCCCTTAAAAGCCAAATGCAGTAAAGACTCCACTGGAATCCTTTTATGATTTTGTATGAGGGAAGAAAAACTTGGCTCTATTTAGCATCAGCCCCTGAAGCCCATCACCAGATTGTTAAACACTGGCAGTTGGTCTCCGTCTTTCTATCTGACCTTAATTGAGGAAAGTCATGCCAGACAGACAGATATACAGAGTTGAGTTATAACAGCCAGCTGGTGCATACAGCTGACATTTGAATGAGAGGCCACAGAGGGATGTGGTTTTCTACACATACCCACAGAAGGGTGCGGTAAAGGATGCAGCACTGGTCGAGAGCAAATCCTCAAAATAATTATGTAAAACGTAAGAAGATGCTAGTGTAAAATTATAAGATATACAAAGCTAAACCATGTGGATCCAGACTCTCAACAGAGCCACGATTAAACAATCTACATAACGCAGAGCTATTAGGAAGCTTAACTGTCCAGACAATTTAATTAGCAGTTATTTGTGACTGTTACTGCCAACTGTAAACTGTTCTGTCGTGTAACAAAGACAAACACTCAGTGACTGGCTTTAATTTCTCCCTGTAGTCCCATTTCATAAAACAATTACATAAAGGGTATATCCATTTATGATTATATACAAATACGTATGTTTAAAAGAGCAATTTTACTTTATTAAACAAATTCACACTGTAAAACATTGAAGAGAAATAGGTGACAGGTCAAAAAGCTGATAAAGACTGTATTTGAATCTTAAACACAGTAAAACAATCATTTGAATAGTAGCAAATACACAGGATAAGCCCCTGGAGCATGTGTATTTAACAGCAAATCAATAAATGCTGCAGACTGCAGGGATTTTACTGAAGTCTGTCATCACATTTAATGTCAGCCATTGTTATGATCTAACACATCAGACAGCCTGGCAGTGCATAGCTGTGATGACTCACAGGTCAGAGAATGTCATCTGACCAATCACAGGGCCAGGTGTCAGCACTCAGTCATCTATGGAGGACACACATGAGACAGGATGGGGCCTCTCATCCTACGTAGTCCATCTATATAATATGTGGTACAACATGACACAAGTTACATTAACTACAATTGTATGAGATCGTAACAACCTTGATGAGGCAGACACAAGCAAAGCTTTTATGATCCATACCTATGTACTATGTGGTTTGACTGGCTGACTCTGGTTCGGCCTAGGACAACTAGTCACATTTTCAAACTTTTGAAACATCAGTGGCTACTCCCACAGACACTGTGAATTGGACAGAAGAGTGGGCAACTTTTTGGTTTTGAAAATAAGCACACGTAACATTTTCTATACTTTCAGTTAAGGTTGAAGGACTTTTACATTAGTCTTGTTGCTTTTTTTAAAGCTGAAAATTGTAGTGTTTTTTAATGAGTACATTCTTTGTATATTCCACCCATAAGGTGGAGCATGATAATACAAATTACCATTTAAGAAAAAAAACTAAATGTTGACATCAGTCCTGTTTCTAATACTTTCATTTATTAAATGCACTTCTCTGGAGAGTGTATAAAAACATTAAATCCAAGAAAGGCTTTGACCCGGATTAAGTCACTTGCTAGGTTCCATCCCTTAAATAAAATGAATCAGACTGGCATCAATTCATACAGTAAGTGAGCCACACAACAACACAAACACCACAAGTGATCCGTCCATGAATGGATAGAGTGAGGGGCCGTAGTATGCCAGGCCTTCTCCTGAAGGCAGTGGGCAGCACGTCATGTTCCCTTGTTCAAGCTGTCACCACCGTGTCTGTGGGAGGCATGAGGCTGACAGTTGATGATCCTGTTTGATCTCCGCCACTAAGCCACTCGTGTTGAGCAGAGCAGAGGCACGAGGGAACAACTGCCGAGCTCTGTACACTGAGGGTGGGTGGGATGCTGTGATATTTGCCTGTACACTCGGGCTTCAGGGATATTTTAATGAAAGACGAGCCTTGACATTTAGAATATCAGTGGGTTATTTTCCTTCTTCACAGGACATAATGGAAATATAGTTTTAGCGTTTGTCTTTAAGTTTCCCTAATTTGGAGCATCGTGGGGGCTTTGTGGTCTTAAGGCACATACCATGTGACATGCTGGGTTCAGATGTTGTATGTGTTACACGTTGCCCCCCTCAACTTCTCGCAACCTCTCTAGTCTCAATATTTAAAATTAACTTGCCAATAAAGTCAGACGCGCTAAGCAAAAAAATAAACAAACTCTGCCTGTAATTTGATTTGTTCAGTGCTTTCATATTGGGCAAGGGAGCTCAGCTAGCTGCAGTTTAGCTGTGTCCTTGGTTTCAATGAGGAATGCCAACAATTCTAAGTATCCATCCTGGGAAAACTGAAGGACAAATGTAGAAACTGTTTCCCACACTGTGTCCGTGTTTGATAAGGAACAAGAGCCAAAGAAAACCAAACAACCAGCCCCAAGTGATGGCATGCTGTCAGCGCTGCCTGGACTCCTGCACATTCATTGCACTAGAAGTCCACCGCTCTCATCCTGCTCACTGCCGATATTTTTTGGGCATTTGCTACACACACACCAATATATCTAATATTATCGGGCCATATTGGCCTTACAGCAGACACGTCAGTATCGTATATATGTTATCCAATATAAAAACTGTTCCCAGTGTATAATGCGGAAAAAAGTTATGCTGTGATTTACAATACTGTGGAAAGCAGCACAGAGTAAGAGAGAAGAAGCAGCTCAATGTCAGTTACAAATGTTTTACAATGTAATGTATATTATTTCCCATACTATAGAATATTTAACTTAAATATTCTTTAACATGTAGTTGTTTAAGAAAAGGGGCCTTTTAGCAAATTAGTGCACAATCAATGTCGAAAACACTATTTCATTGCAGCTCAAAATCAGCCACCATATCAATATTGGTCTCAAAAATCTCATACTGATCAGGCTCCAACAGTGAACTCAAAAAAACATGCATATCATAGTCAAACAAAGAGTGAATGAGAAAGCTTCAGTTTTCCATTCATGTCTCAATTCTCTTAGGACTAACATTAAACAGACATCACACACTCACAGTATAGGCAGTTCACTAACCTGCATGTCTTTGCACTGAGGCATGGAAGAGTTTCCACCCCATGCTCTGACCACAGTGTTAACCAAAGATTTTATTAACAAATGCAGCATGTCATGGTATGTGTGTGTTGACAGAAGGCATGTGATGAAATGAAGTATAGGCGCGATCAATGTCACTGTTACGTCAGTTGACACAAAAGTGATCACTGCAGGCCTAATTAAGATGCATTCACAGCAGTGAAATCAATCTTTCACAACGGCTGTCCTCTGGCACGCCCCTAAGAATCTCTAATGCATGCAGCTGTTTGTAATACCAAGTCTGATGTGGTCGTATATTCAAACTCCTGCACTTACATACAGTATCTTCAGACAACAGACAAGCTACAGGCAACAACTAATCCAGCTGCTGTAGTTCTGTCACTCACCAGGTGGAACGTGTGGAGGCCTGCAGCCCAGGTGAGTAGTTTCAGATCGCTGGGTCACTCCTTCTGCTGTTCGGGTTAAAAGTGTCTTTCCTTACGCACCTACGACCTTCTCTGGAAGATAACGGCACCTGAGGAAAGATGAAAAGAGACACTTTTTAACTTCAGATTTACTGCCAGATTTGATGTCACACAGGTCTTTTATTGACCAGTAAAACAACCAGTGTCGCTGCACTTACTGTATTTCACATGTGGATATGCATTGTAGTGTGAATCTTTGTGTTTGTATCCACAAACATGCAGTCTCTGTTTATAGGTTAAAGAGTGTACACGCTGAATTGATGACTAGGTCAGTGGGCGACTGTCTGTCACCGACTGAGGTCCAGACATGTGTGGCCTGCGTAGTTCAGGGTCACTAACCTGCAGACCCAACAGAAGCACGAGATCCTGGTTTGACTTCAGAGTTCATACATGGGGTCAGAGGAAACACTGATTGAGGGCAAAGCTTGAATGATGTTACTGTACGATCACAGCCTCGGGTTATTTGCTCTATTTAAGCGGCTCAGGACGCTCACTGACTACTCTACTCCACACTTTAAGAGCTTATTTAGTACGGCTGGCAAAACATCACAAGAGATAACACAAATATCCAAGCTAATCACACTTACTTTCTTAACAAATAGGAAACAGACTGACTGAAATGAATCTATATTTCTCCTTAACCCCCATTACAAAAGTTGACCAAATCTAGCATTAAGCGCAAGCAGGAGCAGTGAGACGCCTACCTGCTCAGCTTGTTGATGCTCTCTACAGCTGTCAGGAACACCACGCAGCCTGGAGACATGCGACCTGCCCCAGATGTCGGCTCATGTGGCTTACAATACATGAAATAAATTGAGGACATAAGGTGAGAAATCTACTTTGCACATCCAGAGGGGGTTCTCCACCCAACAACACCTCCCCAGGCCAGATGTTTTCCACTTATTTAACAACATATAAAACATGTAATCATACTGACGGAGCTTCTCAGAGACGTGACAAGGTAAAATGAGTAGCCTAACTTCAGAATGTTAAACTACACTAACATGTAACCCTTGTGGATACTGGTGTACTTAGTTTTTGTTTTTTAGAATAGATATTTTTGGGTCTTTTTGCCTTTATTGGTAGAACAGCTCAAGATAAACAGGAAAAGGGGGGAGAGAGAGACAGGGTGACACGTAGCAAAGATCCACAGGTTGGACTTGAACCCATGGACTCAGACTTGGTACATGGGGTTCCAGCTCCACCATATAAGTATAAAAATGTAGAAGAGAAATAAAGTTATATTCCCACTAGCTCCAGCAGTACACTGACTGGATCTTCCACCTACCAGACACGTAACTACATTTCAGGTGATTTTTGATATTAAGCTAAAACAGTTAGTTGACTAATTGACTTGTCGATCAACAGAAAATAATTCTGCAAGTATTTTTGTTCAAATATTTGCTGGTTCCAATGTCTCAACTGCTTTTGCGACGAGCGCTTTTCATTATTTGTTTGTTCTATAGGCCAAATGATTGATCTATTGTTTGAGAAATATATAATAGACTAATCGATAAAGAATGAAATGAAATTAAAAATACTATACGTAATCTAAGTTTTTCCAACATTTTCACATCCTCAACATAAACAGACAATCTTGGTATGCATCCTTTAGGTTAGTTTCTAGGGTGAAGACACACAATATGTGGCACATTATACATTTGCTCTCTGGTGGACAAACTGTGTAATGGTGAAACTGTTCCTAACTGATCCCAAACCCAGCATGGCATTTCTGTACTGCAATTTCTTGTTATTTATGGGCAGACATATGATCATAACAGTTTAATCATAACAGTTGATGTTACTGTATAACATGATAAATGAATACAGTTTAGAATAGTTTATTCTGTATACACAGAAGAGTAGATTGTGGCCAGGTCATATATATCTCAGTCACTAGTGAGAAACCTCTGTAATGCAGAGATTTATACACTCTCTGAAGAGGGTGTATACAACCAGACTACACTTCAGTTTACATATTATGGTTTAAAAAAAGGGGTTTGTGGTCCTGATAGAAGAAAAGCTTCATCTCATTATTGTTTGCTGGCTTAAAGTTCTAACATGAGGCAAGGATGAGTAATCTGTTTTTTACTGTACAGCTGTACTGATTTGGTGCCAAGTATGTAACAACAAAGTACTACATCTTTACAGATGTGTGCTCTCTGTGTGGTCTTTGGTTCCTGAGAAACACCTTTGGGAATTCTTACTTTATATATATTTTTTTAAACTTTTTTTAAAACCCATCAACTTGAGCTGAAGCTAATTGCGTCTAACCTTTGTGCTCCCAGCAGTGTGTGCGTGCTGCTGGAGGCTCAGCGGTTTTAGTTTGTATCCGCCTACAGCAAAACCTGCGGAAATCTTCAGAGCATTAGTAAATACACAACAACGAGAGCACGAACTCAGGGTGATAAACGTGAAACTACAAGCGTGTGAAAGGCAGAACAAAAGCCCGGCAACATTCATACAATGTGGCTTAAAAACAGAGCCAAAGAAGGATGATAGTTTCTCCTATAGAGAGCTCAATTAGCACAACAAGCTAAAATGCTACGGTTTTTGAATGCGGTAAGGCAAAGATAAACTCGGTATAACTTACTGTACGTTGAACTTAACCTGCAGCACAGAAACTGACAAGAGTAGAAAGATAAACGTTTTTATCAACACACAACAGTGTGTGTAAATGACACAGCTTTCATTGTAACCAGGCTAGGAAGATGCACTACACTGAGGTTAAGTTTACAACAGCATACCATAGCTATACATTAAGTCTGTGTGAGGGTATTTAAGAGGAGACAAGCCAAAAAGAGCTATAAATGCCTTAGCCTTAGAATAGCTAACTTCAACTTACCACTTAGGTTAGCAATATGACCAGAAGTGGCTGCTTCGTCTGCCGGTAACTCGGTAAACTACAGAGATACACACAGGAACACATGGATCCCCAACAAGTGTCAGTGTGTAGAGAGTTACATCAAAGATAGCAAATAAAGAAGATGAGCTGCACGAGAGCAAAGCTGGCTCTTCTTCCGGTCCTAAAAGTTGTGACATGACGCATGCGCCTCTGTACAAGGCATGAACTTTAACATTTAGACATTTTGTACAAAACATGACAGAAGTGGTAGTTTTTTTTTTTTTTTTTTTTAAATAGACATTTTAATAATCTAACCTGGAAGCTACAGGCCACGTGAACGCCAAATCTGTGTACATTTATGGTATCCAGAAAAAGAGCAGAGTGAGAGTTCTGTCTTATTCCTCCTCTCTAGCCACCTCTGAAGTACATTAAGATGTTTTTGACTCTGGCGCCATCTAGTGGACAACCAGTGAACTAGAACCTGTATTTACCTATTGATTTGGCATCACCAAACCAACACAAACCCAAAGTAAATTGCAGTACAATCCCTGGGGCTAAAAACTGAATTTTAACATTTACTGATTTAACTTTTGGTAATGACTACTGGTGAAGGTTTACTACTTTTTTGATCAAACTTGGAGAGTTTTACAGTTTCCCATAATGTCTTCACGAGACTTTTCTTCTTGTCACATTACAGGATTTGTGTGTTTAAAGGAAAAAGAAAAAAAAACGTTTTCGGAAAATTCTCAGAAAGCACAAGGAAATGTTTAAATGCCACAGAGGAATATGTCAAACACAGGAACAACAGCTGCATAGTCACTAACACTGGCTGAGTCACGGGAGACAGGGGTTCGCCCACAGCCTGTATTTGGAGCGATTGTTAACATTTCTTCTTGGAGAGTCAAAGACCTCAGTAACTTATCTGCCAACCAAATCCAATCTATATTTCTTTGTTTGATCCGTCATTTAATTTCGTATTACAGCACACTGTGGCTACAGTAACATTTCATTATAATACAATAAAATTAGTAAAGCAATTTAAATTATAACAGCAGAATAGCTCTGCCTTAAGAAAATAGAACCTGCATCAAGGTTTTCTATAATATTTTGTATAGAGCGCTGTAATACCCAGTATGATGCCTGTGCAGAAGAGTATCAGTGTTGATCTGCTGCAGTGGTGGAATGTAACTAAGTAAATTTACTCAGATATTGTATTTAAGTACAAATTTAAAGGGAAATGGTACAATTAGTCAATTATTAATAAGCTGATTTGTCAATTATCCAAAAATGAATCAGCAACTTTTACTTAGTCACATTTTCAGTGTCTGACTTGTACTTGAAATAGAGTATTAGTACTTTCCGAACACACAGATGTTTTTGGACCTTAAGAAGTACTTGAGTGTTCTGGTTCACCTGCGAAGAGAGACAAAACAACTTCAAACCATACAGCCACATCCACATGTGGAGTCATTCAGCAGGGCCCTTTGTCTAATCTGTAATCCGTCCATGCTCCAATTAAGTGCCACTTCCCTTTGATACATACAAATTCTTTCAACTTTTCTTTCAACAGGTTAGACATGATCATTTGTGGGAAAGAACATCCAGGCTTTCACTACCAAATGTTGTTTGAAAGGCAGGACATGGGGTTGTGCATATGACCAGTAGGTGGTGATCAAGTGCTGTGCTTTACAGTATGTTCCCATTTTCTGCATCTAACTTCACCTCATACAGGCTGACATGCCAAAAAAAAGATCTTATTATATATAAAGACATTTCTCTTTGCTTACAGTCAGTTAGAATTAATGTAATGCTTGCCCAAGTCCAATTGACATAAAGAAACATACATCATGAAAACATAACAGTTTTATTGTGTGAGTGAGGATGAGAGGCATTTTGTACCTCACATATGGTCTATATTTTGATGATACAGGTTGCCCCGTATAACCCCTGCCTCTGTTTGGATCAAAATAATGACGCTTATTAATCTCCAGCACTTTTTAAAACATCCACCACGCTGCACCAAATCACGTAAAGATTTGTCACCATTTTGACATAGTGAGATTTTTTTCCCACCCATGCATCAGTCAGATCTGTCCATAAATCTACTCTCACTTTAATGAGTAGAGAGGTAATCAACAAGAAGTGATGCCAGGCGTGGTAATAAATTCCGCAGGAATACTAATTGGGGTTTTGAAGGGTCAGAGGACTGTGCCTGCAACATAAACCACTCTGTCACATGCTTCTTACATTGGGCTTCTCATCTTATGTACTTGTGTTTCTTCCATTAAAGCGCTGAATGAATCAAACAATGTATTTTACATTGAATATATATGTTTCTGACATAAATATGATGTAGATTATATGATAAGATGGATGTGCTATGTCCTTATTTTAAGTTTGATTATTTTGCAGTGTAATGCAATATGTTATTTCAACTCAAACATTTTGAAACTGATTATATTTAAAAATTAGAAGTAACACAAAACTCAATTTTGTAAAACATTATTGATTAAGCAGCTTGTTATTTTAAGTGACACTAAGAAGTTGGATGTTAAAGTAACATTCCTGATTAAGTACTTTTTACTTGTTATTTTGTTTTCAAAATAAAAGTAAAGTTAGTGTCACTTAAAATGTTTATAGTAAAAGCTACTTAATTAAGAATGTTTTTAAATTGAGTTAGTGTTACTTAACATTTTCAATGTAATCAGTTTCAAAAAATTTTTTTGAGTTAATTGAACTTATGTGGTTTTACAATTTGAGTTGATGTTATCCTTCATATAGAAAGCACAACAACTAGTTATCATGGAACATATCTGTGCTGCTTAATGTCTGCCTTAATTGAAAGAAATTCTCTGTGGGACGTGGGTGTGGTGGAAGAAATGTAAAGATTTCATCATTCATTGTGCAGAGCCACAACAAATCCACTTTTTGTTCAGCCGAATCTTAATTACTGTTAATCACAATTAACTGGCCAATAAAGTAGATAGAATTAATGGACAATTGAGGGCCAAATGGCCATTCTTTACCTCAACAAAAACCCACAGAATGAAGGCAGAGAATTCTATAACAATAAGTAAAGCTTGGTGATCAGAGGAGAGCGTCGAAATGGCCCAAAAACAAAAGAGTTTGTCCAGAGGGGAGGATTACATTTATCAGGACTGCAGAGCTGCCATGCAGACAGAGACGGGATCAGAGAAGGATAACTCACAGAAAGCAGGCTTAGTGGAAAAGGAAAGAAAAAAGCGGAAGCAATCTGAATAATAAAAGAGTAAATGTATGAAATAGGACAAAAAAAAAAGTTTTAATTATGTCGGTTGTATTTTGGAACATGAAATTGCTAATTATGTCAACAATGATTCCGTAAAATTGTTATCTCCAGAAAAGATTTGCTCATGCCTTTTACGCCGTGCAGCATTTTTAAATGAATTAATTAGGCGATCACAGTAATTACTGTTTATATTGTTGTTAATGAGCCCAAAGGCAAGCGAGCTGCACTCATCCAAATTACACTCATGAGGCACGGAGCCAAGAAAAGGTCCAAACCAGAGTGCGGCATGTTAAACATTCCCTGAGTCTTCTTGGTGAAGAGGTAACTAAGAGCATACTGAATTACTCCTCTGAACACACATCTTTCGCATTTATACACGTAATTATTTCTGAGATCACCTAATAGAAAATACAGCTTTTAAACTTTGTCTTAAATGTTGCAAAACATCACTGCTGATCTGCTATGCAGTTTAATATGCATATGAAACAGGGACCCCAGATCACAATCACTGTGTCATTTTGCTCATTCTTTCCCATTTCATTTTTCATTTTGTCAGCCATCTATCTCAGAATGTTTCCTCCCCGTCTGTCAAATTGGTCTGACATTTACTGGCTGCATCTTGCCCATGTTGTATTTCATCACGCACTGCAGCTTTCTGAAGCACAATAGCAGAGCGTCATAATGGAAAGGTCTTATTGTAAATATGATAATTCCATCAGGTGCTGTAATCAGGTTTTGTGAGTGAGTGACACACACACACACACACACCCCCTGCCTAAGAAATGTCTGTCCTTTTGTTTTTTATTAGTGAAAATGTCACAGCAGTGGAGTCACCGGTACAGTGGTATTAGAGTGTACGGTGTGCTGCGAGGTCAAAGCACTTTTGCCCTACAGTCACACACATTAGATAGTGTGTTGATACATGGAAAACACTTATCAATCCCTCCTTTCTTTCTTTCTTTCTTTCTTTCTTTCTTTCTTTCTTTCTTTCTTTCTTTCCCCCAAATCTGCCCTCTTATTAGCAATTTGTAAACAAAAATGGAAAGTTACAACACTTATACATGGTGTAAACAGGCAGTATTAAAAATAAGCTTATCTTTAATTTTTTAATTAATGAAAACTACCACACATTCTTCCTTAAAAATCAATGAATCGTTTCACAACCAACAACAAAAAGAAGCAAAGCATGAGGAATTTAGGATGCTGGACCCTAACTTAACTATATATTATTAGAATAAGCACAAGTTAGAAACGTGTAATGCTGAATTTCAATTATAGCCTATTATAGACTAACTTTATAAAGAATAATTATATAGAATAAAGTGAAAGTGGGAATGAATACTGGTGAAGATAACAATGACAATTAATCACAAATATCTATTAAAATCAATGTGTATTCTGTGTTTCTGATATGTTGGTCCTGTTAGCTACTAGTTAACTGTGATGGGGATGGGACAAATAAAATCATGACACAGAGACAGGACGGTTGTCCTTTGCATGTCCTCACTTCTACATTTCTGGCTTTCTCTCGCTCTCTTTCTTTTTTTGCAATTGATCTTTCAAACAACGGCTGAAGTAAAAAAATACATTTGAGGCAGGTAAAGATTTATAAAGATTAAAATACCCTCTCCTTCTCCCCCTAAAAATGTAAACTACCTCCCCTTTCTAATATAATCACTGATAATAGACGAATAATAAACTAATCATGTAAATCATTCATGTAGAAGGTACATGAGCTTAATATGTCCAGCCATATGTATATGTACACACTCACATACATATACAAACACATATATAAATATACAGAATTAGGGTTAAATCCCATTTTTATTATTGATTTATCTGCTGATTATTTTCTCAATCTTTTAATATTTTGGTCCATCAAATGTCCCAAAAGCCAAAATGACATCCTCAAATTGCCTATCTTGTTCGACCAACAGTCAAAAACCCACAGACACTCAGTTTTCTATCACATAACACAAAGAAAAGCAGCAAACCGTGACAGCTGAGAAGCTAGAACTACAGGGAATGTCCGGCACCCTTGCTGGAAAATATGACAAATGAATAATTGATAAAGTAGTTGACTATTCATTTTCTGTTGATCAGCCCTATGAAGATCGTGTGTGTGTGTGTGTGTGTGTGTGTGTGTGTGTGTGTGTGCCTGTCATATGAATATGCGTGCATGTGTCTGCATTTATGTGTGTGGGAGAGAGACAGTGAGAAAGAGAGAGAAAGAAAGTGAAAGGGAAGATGTTGCACCTGTGTTTATGGGGGGGGGGTCAGCCAGAGTTGATGATGTCTTCCTGCTTCCTGCTGTAAAAGAACAGGGAAAAGATCTTTCCGTCGCCTTGGTAACCATCATGCTACCCCCTACCTCGAATACACACACACACACACACACACACACACACACACACACACACACACACACACAACACACACACACACAAGATACACACACACACACACACACACACACACACACACAGGCAACTTGTCTGTCTCTGTAGATACTGACGGCTGCTCTGAAGCTGACAGAGGTGTTTTAAAATCAGCATTAAAGCAACAATTCAAATGTTCTCCACCTGTGACCTGTGGCACAGTCAACAGCTGACTGAGAAACAACAAAAGCTTGGATGTTGGTGGCACTTACTTTGTGCTGAAGCAGAAGAAAAGAAGGGAAAACATCCCCTAATTTCTCACCTACAATTAAATCTAACACAATGAACAATAAAACACACAATATCCTTAATGGCGTAATGTCATCCACTTACTTACTTATATAGCCTACCTAGCTTATAATAAATACAATTTTCTAACCCACTTGAAGACAGCACATGGATAACCTGGGGAAATAATTGTGTGTGAACAGAAGCTTCAGTTGTTAAGACAGAAGTTTAATAGTGCAACAGGGGTGTTGCTTTTTGTCCCATTTGTCCCTTTTTGTGTCCCGCACAGAATCCAACTCAACATGCACTGTGAGGGATGCTAATTGCTTATCAAAAACACACATGAAGCGAAGGCGAAATGATACATGAGAGGGCTGTGTGAGGAGAAAGTGCGAGCGGAGCTGATCCAGAGTCTGTGTGTTCAGGTTGAGGGCCGGGCAGCTGCTGCACCGACATGAGAACAACACCAATCAGCAGCTCTGATTGAGACGTGGCCTCAAACTGTTCTGACTGGTACCAGATGGAGCACAGAATCCTATTTACAGAGGGTCGCATACACACACAGATACACACACACACACACACACACACACACACACACACACACACACACACACACACACACACACACACAAAGACACACAAACACATGCATGCATCTAAGAGCTTTTGGAGATGCACTAAAAGCAAAAAACACACATTTAAGTGTGTAGGCTGCTTACATGCAATTATACACCTATGTATGAATGCACACATGTTCATGTACACACCCAAGACATAATAGAAAAAAAGTGGTGTGTGTTGTGTTCGTAATTAACAGTCATTTTTGTTGTCTCCCCACCAGATGTGTGTCTGTTGCAGGAGGCACACACACTGACAACAAGCCAGGACAATTACAACATGTTACTCTCCAAACCTGAGGGAAACTGAGGCTAAAAAACACTGACAGAGCAAAATACTACAATGAAAGCAGGATTTAACTTCACGGGAACTGCTGCCTATCTGCAAAAACAGTGACATTATTCATGACAATAATAATATGAATATACATGGATATACTCAGAATAAACCAGGATCACACAAACAGGAAATGCATACCTCACAAAATGTTATTCTCATAAATTTCCATCCATAAAAAGATAAAAATTATAAAAGGAAAATAGTTGCTAAAAGTAGAGGTGCAATCTCCACAAGAAGAAAAACTGTGTGCAATTATTTTCATATTGCATATTAATAACTTCCCTTACATTCCCTCCCTCTCTCTCTCTGTCTCTCTCAGACGTTTATCTAAATAGATGCTCTCTAATTAATGTGTCTGGCGGCCTTATTATTCTTTGAGGGTGATATTTTCCTGTGATGAAAGGCAGAGAAGGTCAATTTTAACAGAGACCCATGGGAGAGAACAGGACGAGCATGGACCCTAGTTTTGTGTGTGTGTGTGTGTGTGTGTGTGTGTGTGTGTGTGTGTGTGTGTGTGTGTGTGTGTGTGTGTGTGTGTGTGTGTGTGTGTCTACCTGCGTGCGTGCACATTAGTGACTGAAAATGACGTGTGACTGAATGAATAGTTGTGTGGACACACACACAAACTGCATTTTAGCCTCAGGCTGCTTTAGTTCACGACCTGTTGAAAACAAAACAATAAAGCTGATAAACTGACCATCACTTCCAGCTGATTCGCTTTAGAGAAAACACACTGAAGGCTGGTGGAAATGGTGAAATAATTATGCATGAAAGTAATGATTACATTTTTCTCTATCTGTATGCCTTGTTTGGCCAGTGGGAATTCTGGTTGGTACTCATATTGTGCTTTTGTCACAAATTGAGATAATAAACAATAGCTACAGTTATCAGTTCACTCAATGGTGGAAAGAAAATTTCACAAGTACTGTACTAGGTAGTTGTAGGTACAACTGCTAGGTACTTTTATTGTGTACTTCTTTGTACTTTTACTTCCTCTATATTTATCTGACAACTAGAGTTATTGTTTACTTTACAGATTGAGATTTGAAATATAAACTCTCAGTCAGAAAGTGTGAGTTTTTAAAAGCTGATGTTATAGATTTAGATCCCAAACAATATATAGAAATTGAAATTGATGATCGAGTGCAGTAACATGCTTCTGTCAATGTCTTCATGAATGTATGGGTCTAAAATAAGTAAGTAAAAGATGTGCAACTACAACTAACTTTATTTTGTATAAATAATTATGATTATGATACTTGAGCACCTGCTTCCCGAAATGTCTGTGCACATGACTGAGACTTCTACTTGAATTGTGGTGTTGCTACTAACACTTTAGTTGCCACATCTTTCCACTGTTAATCTCTTGAAATGAAGCTAAACTGTACTCTATGAAACAAAAAAGAACCGTTTCTGTGAATCTGAGCAGATGAGATAACAGAGAAGTAGACGAGCACCTGCTGTGTGGGAAGAATGGCTGTGAATTTAGTGTGTTACAATCACACATGTATTCTTTATTCTTCCATTGTAAAATTGACAGTAATTAACAAAATATTTGGTATATTATGCTTCTAAATCTTGTTGCATTAGCTTTGTAGAATCCAGTGTTGATATTGTGAAACATGGCAGAGCCAGGAACATTATGGACTTAGCATCATGAAAATGTCTCTCAGAATATTATCTCTCAATAGAGCTTAAACGCGTGTATAAGGTGCATATTTTTAAGTGTGCATGCTTTTCCTTTATGGCGATCACACCAGATCTCCATCACAGCCACATGTTAACCCACAAAAATTAGCAAAACAAAGTGAAACATGGAACAGATTCTTATTTCCTATTTTACTTCAGGGTTTCTTCTCTTTTCATATTGCATCGCAGTGGATAAAATTGTGTGGGAAGCAAATGTGAAGAGAGTAATGTTCCTGGAGCTCCGGGCCATTGTTCTGCAGAGTTTCCCCTTTGTCACCAGTGGAAAGTCTGCTTTCTGTTCACTTTTGGCTACATAACAGTGAAGCCAGTAATTATTTAGCATTCACTCTTGTGACAGACAGCAGCACTGTCATATGAAACAAAAAGAAGCAGAAATGAACAAAAAGATTTGTTATAGCAGAGGCAGCAGGGAAGCTTGGAAGTAAAGGAAACCATCCTGTAAATACTGGTTTACGTCCAATCAGTAAGCACACGCACTGCTGCTGTGATAAATTAAAAATGTTGTTATTATCTGCTCACTGGTCAGTCAGACCCTGGAGAGGCTACAGTAGAGTGTACGTTTATAAAGCATGTCTGTGTTACATGATGCTTCATGTTCAACATTATCCACAATAGTATATGTGGAGTTTCATATAGTGAAAACACATGACCATAAAATGGCTTCAGGCATTTGCCCAGCAGAATCCATCACTGACAGCTAGAATGTGAAACATTAACCACATATTACAAACATACACAGCTTTCAGATAGCAGGTACAGAATATGCAAATGAGCTATTAAAGTTTTATATACAAATAGGAAAGATGCTGTTCATTCAACTGCACTGAAAATGTTCTTTGTTTGACATTTAGATGTCATGTAACATAGAAACAGGTTTTAGCCGGAAACTAATGCAAAAATATTCTTTGTTTTGCTACAAATACCACTGAATTAATCAGAAAAGCTACTTTTGTGCAGGATCAAATTCGATCCCACAGATAGACACAGTAGTCATTACCTGACTGGCTGCATTGTGTTGTTGAGAGGGTGCTGGCTGCAGTGCTGGATGAACAAAACATCACCCATGGGATTTATTGATCTATCATTTGGCTTTTTTTTTTACTTTAACAAAAGCTTATGATTAGTAGTTTTTGCTTTCAGAGTACTGTTGTGGTCATATTATGTTCCTTGTGAGCGCTAGAAAAGTGTTTTAGACCAATTTAGAGCAAAAACCTGCTATATTTTATCTGACATGAGATTGAGTCATTGACTATATAAAGATGGACGACATGACAGCTCCACAAAAGTGAAGCCAAAACATCTCGATTGCTCCCCAGTGGCTGACGACAGTGGAGGTCATAAATCCCACCCTCTCCATGTTAGCAGATGGGACATGGGCCAAACTGAAAATTCTGCTCGTGACTGAGTTGGACTTTGATACCACGATGCCGACTCCAGTGTCTACCACGCAGACTCTGGCTCCAAATCACCAGTGCAAGATGGGGCATTTTGGTTTCATTTTTGTGCAGTGCGAGGAACACAGCATCCATCTTTATATGGGTCGAATAGTAAAAGACAACACTTATGTAGAAATACACAATACACTGCCACCCGAGCAGCTGAAAGGTGGTGTTGTGAAGCTGACCTTTGACCTCTGACTCCAACTGCTGTACAGCATGAGGGATCTTTGCTATAAGGTTCAATAAAATACCTCATTATCATGATCCAGGTCAGATATACCAGTATAGACTTTAGCCCACTGATCCCCACAGCACCTGTATACATCTAATTCAGGCTATATATGTTTTGCAGTTACTCCTCACTGTTAACCCCTGAACTCAGCTGCTGTGATAGCGACTGCTTGAAACCCGCAATAATGAGACCTGCAATTAGCACTGGCCAATCAATGGGGTAATTGCAGAGCGAGACTGATGGACTGTGAGGGGAAAGGAGGGGTTTGCTGCCGGCACCATATCGATTTCCCTCAAACCAATTAGTTGGTTTCCACCACTTTGGAGTGTTGGTCCCCAGCCATCTGCTTCTGTAATACAGAGAGGAGAAAACATACTGTTGTATAGATTGTATGCTGCACAGATCCACTTCCTATCTGTGTGTGGCTGCTGAGGGAATCTAAATTAGGATCTGCGTCTATAAACACACTCTCATATATTCTGTGAAAAGCACATGGTTTGTGCCACACACACCGTGTCGTGGATGAATGGGAATTTTACATTCCTTCATCATGGACTAGATAAGGTGGCAATAGTACAACAGTCCATGCTATTTCCACCTGTTTGAACCCTTTGCTTAATGCAACCCCAATTTGTTACTGCTGCTATGCATGTCAAGCTTTCCATTCTTGCACATGTGCAGTTTACAGTGATAACAGTGTCAGATTTACAACTCGAAAATGCTTAGTCATTTTGGAAACAATGGGTCCTTGGTTTCAGACAGAAACTACTCATTTCTAGCAACTGGCTGTCATACTTGTTGGCTAAAATAACCACTGTCAATAGCAGATTTTATCAGCTGTAGCTAGCTACCGAGCTATTAAAGCTAACATCAGCTTTGTGGGTTGGTTGAAAATGCTGAATGACTTTTTTTTTGGGGGGGGTTATTGCCTTTTTTTAATAGTGACAGCTGTAGAGTGAGAGGAAAGGGGGGAGAGAGTGAGGGGATGACACGCTGGAAAGGGGCACAGGTCAGAGGCTAAAGCTACATGTCTTGGGCAAAATGTCAGTAAAAATAACGCATTGTTCTTGTGTTGCAGGATAGTTAGTCCGAATAGTAATAGTGCAACAAGGAAGAAACCGGTTTCTGTTTCGGGGAACAGGTTTTTCTGTGGCTGCTGGACAGTAAACCAGAGAGCAGGCCGGAGCTGCTAACATCAGCCTGAACTCTGTTAGCATCCAGGACTGGCTGTCACTCAGTGGAGACATACTAGCCTAGACAGTGAATAGTCATTGTGGTGGTAACCAGTGTCGGACAGTAAGTCATTCCTAGTAATAATATTACTTTCCCCAGTAACCAGTAGTCTAACTATTTACTAATACATTTCAGTAATAACATTACTGTTACCCCCTCAAAAAAAGAATTAGTTACAACATTATGTTTGTTGGATTATAGTAGCACCCTACTATAATCCAATGGATTATAGTAGCACCCTACTATAATCCAATCACATCTGTTTTTTTTGTAAACATGGAGGAAATTAGCTTGGAAGAAGGAAACGCTGGAAATATTCCCAGTAGTTTGATTTTAACAAACAATCATCGTCACAAGTCTGAATTTTGGGGAGAAGGGACACAATTACCAATTTTGTGGGGAGTAACAGAGAAGTAATATAACTAGCAGAGTAACTAATTACTGTTGGCAGGAAGTAATAATTAAAGTAATAATTTTACTTTTGAAAAGAGTAATGAGAATGAATAATACACTGGTGGTAACATAACCTAACAAACTAATGATGTGCTCCTTCCATTCACTGTTGTGTTGTAAGCTAGTTAGCCAGACATGTTATCAATTGTTTACACTAAAACATTGAAAGGCACTTTTAAATGCATTCTCATAGACATTTGTTTTAGGTTTTGGAAATGCAAAAAAAACAAAGAAAAGAAAAAATGACGCCACCCACAGGCACCATGCAGAGAAATCCAAACCTGACAGCCCTGTCATCCATCGCTACGGGGGAGGGGGTTTTAGGGAATGGTCAGTTAATGTTAAGAGAATTAAGATGGTCTTTATGTACAGTCCAAGCGCTACAGTAAGCATTTTGGTTGTAATCCAAACCAGTTACAAAACGATACATATCCATTACCTTATAATAAAGGCAGTCATAGCAAGACTTGTTTAACAGGACTCAGTTGCTCTATAACCATTTTCCCCTCAGATTACACATGACAAATTCATTTCTTCAGACGGGTAACAGTCGACAGCAACTTCCACTCCCCAATGAAGTCCTCCTCTGCTCATTATCCTCTCTTTGCTGAGGTGAACACACAGACACATACAGGCCACGTATTGATTTGGAGAGCTATTTCCAAGATGTCTTTTTCCATTCATGTGCTAGTAATGTGCAAAAGGCCAGTCTCTCCCCCAAGTGAAGCCATTAATGCATGCAACCTGTCCACCCAGCCATAATAATAGAGCCACTTGAGATCAGCACTACAGCATTTTTTCCGCCTCTTCTTCTTCCAGGGACCACAATCACAAAAAATTATTTCGTGCTTTTCACAGAAAAGCTAAATGGATCTCTAATTATAATGACCTTCTCTGAAAAGGTTGGATCGTAATTGGAAAACAGCCCTAGAGTACAGGCCATCTTCTGCAGAAGTGGCTGGGATGGAGGGGAGAGAGAGAGAGAGAGAGAGAGAGAGAGAGAGAGAGAGAGAGAGAGAGAGAGAGAGAGGGAGAGCAGGAGGCAGGAGGGAAGCAGAGAGATGAGGGATTTGTGAGGCGGATCAATTCTGGCATCAAAATGGCAAAATGATGAAAAAATACAAGAACCTTTTCTTTTCCTCTGTGTCTGTTTCTCCAGTCCCTCTTTCAGGGTGAAAACAAGTTGTTTATTCATATATGCAGAGGTAAATGGGCTTATGCCACGTAAAGGCTGGACAATGATGATGATGAATGATTGATTTAACGATAGAGATTTAGCTTGTCGGCCACTATACTCACCTTTGAGATGTAAAATAAAGAAAGAAAATAAAGAAAATACAATTTGGCGAGCTGATTGTCTGCACACGCTGCATTGTCGTACGAGTCTGCTGTCTTTTTTCGGATGAATCTAATTTAAAGTCTGGCTCCCAATGCATTTCCTATACAACAAGTGAGAGAAACTTAACTGGAATGATCTCTAAGGGAAGAGATAGAAAACGGGAAAGGATGGTAATTGCTGCAGAAAATTAAAAAGTCCTTTCAGATGAGTTAGGCAGCATTTTTTTCCCCAACTCGTTTTCCCTCCCATACCGTATTTACATATTTTATTTCTGCTGCCAAATTAACATAGGGTGACTGTTTCCGTGCTTTTCATTACCAAACTAATAGATTTTAATCTATTGTTCTTTGCATTCATTTCCCTCCGACTCATCAGGACGTGACACACACACACACACACACACACACACACACACACACACACACACACACACACACACACACAGTGCCTGCTGCAGCGTGTGCTACCCATCCTTCTCTCTTTTCTGCCTCTTTCAGAAACCATCACAATGGAGCTGCTAGCAAGAAGAGAAAACTGCTTCCTCAAGCACACTCTCTCCTTCCCTTTATTGTCTTCAACAAAGCCAGTTATTATATTAATCCAAAGGGGAAAGAGAGAAGAGAAGGGAAGAGAGCAAAAAGGGAAAAAGAAAGTGGGGGAGAAAAGAAGGGAGAGAGGGAGTGGGGTGAACAGAAAGGCAAGTCAAAGCAGTTTTGAGTTTCATCTCATTTTTCTTTGAGAACTGAGGGGTGGAAAAAAAAAAATCAATTATGGAGCACACCTGAATATTATTTCGAGCACCCAGCCACCCACTCGCTGCCCGTCCCCTAGAAAACCAAATTACTCAGCAAACTTATCGCTTGCTGTAGCAGGTCTGGTATTAAAGAAAACAATCAAGCAGGCCTGGATTAATCTCTGACAGGCGCCTTATCTTTAACTTGCACCTTTGTTATTTTCTGATGAGCTGCTCTTTTTTTCCCGCCACATTGTACCATACCTCACTGCCCCCTTTCATTTTCTCTATGGGCCACGGCAGAGGACCTTTCAGTTTATTAAAAAACCCTTTATTTGTGAAGAACAAAGAGGAGGCGAAGGCAAACAATAAGGTCAGGCAATCTCCTTTCTGCCAGCAGTCGCTCACCTGTTATTTGGAGTGTTATCAGTGCTGGGGAGGGATTCGCTGTAGGTGAGAGAGAGACGGACAGGACGGCAGACGCTACCACTGTGTGAGCGGCGAAAAAAAAAGCTGATTGACATATATCAGCCTCCAGCCAAAGACCTTTTGGATGCTCTTCATATCAAAGAAAAGAGGCCTCTGGCCGCTGTACACCTCTGCTGGATTGTTATACAGGAAGTAGAGATTCAGAGGGCAATGGTCCAGACCACACACACACATTTAACATACACACGCATGCAACTTATAAATGTGTGCATGTATCTACAAAAACACAAACCTGTGCGCACACACACACACACACACACACACACACACACACACACACACACACACACACACAAAATGCATCAGAAACATACACATCAACAGTGCCATCTGACGCAATATCAGCCCTGGTTGCCAGCGTTACTGCAGCCGTCACTTAGCCTGTGGCTGATGGAGCTGAATAGAGCAGAGATGCCTTACAGATTGCTCTTCGTTACTTACCGCCGACCCTCCCGTCTCCTACCATTTGTCCTTGACAACCTAAACAGAGAAACACCTGCTGTAACTGGACACAGCCATTACATCTGAAACACTGGGTCAGGATGATGGACAGGTATTGATTGCAAGGGGGGAAATGCGGGCATGCATAATGATGATGTATGCATAAGAAAAAGATGAAAATGTGATGAATTGCCTTGTACATGGCAATGGAGGTGCTATGACTGATCATTCGCTTTAATGAAGACTTTTTATTTTATTAATAACACATATTTTATGTTTTCTCCTTTTTGTTGAGACACCATGAAAACGAATGATTTGAAAACTCTTCAAGCAAACACGCTGAATAAGAAGACTACTTAAAAAAGGTTTTGTTTACCTGTATGCAATGCAAATACGATTCATTGGGAGTTTACAAATAATAGACAAATGTCAATAAATAGTTTACTCTATTTGGGATCCAGTGCTGTGTAATATAACACTCCATCCCCCCAGAAAGATCCCAGCAGCTTCTTTGCCATCAACCCCTCCCATCCCTGCCTTGATTCCATTAAATTCCACCCGTCCCAATCTGAAGGGTTGGGGTTAGTGACGAGTGTTGCTGTTCACCTTTTCTCTCTTATCTCCCTCCTTCCACAGAGCTTTCCCTCTTCTTTTGCTCTCTCTCTCTTCTTTCTTTCTGGGTCTGCTTATCTCCCTCCTTCACCTACCGGAGTCTTCCATGTTGGAGAGAAGAAACAGACACAAACATACTCACTCAAGCACATGCGGGCATTTATGCAGATGATGCACAATTTAACATGGCCGACTGTGTTTAATTCAGTCATATATCTGTAATAATGTACAAGAGCAAAGGGCTGATACACAGAAACAAATAAAAAAAGAGCATAAATGTCATGTATTCTAGTTGCTGTACAGTTTACAGAGAATTCTGGAAAAGAATTGTGTATTTAGACAGTGGGTGATGTGAGTTGCTCTAATTGCACCTATAGTGCTCTATAGTTAGTTTTGTATATTTTGAACACATAATGTATGCGTTTATCCCAGCGGCCAAGGTGTACTCTTTTATGATTTTATGTCAAACTGCTGAACGGTTTCCCCAATGATAGATGCAGGTCTTCTTCAGTTACTATGTTCAAAATTCAATTGGGTCTATCCTGGTTGTTTATGTAGCACTGAAAATAAAGGTTAACTTCAAACCTTTTATTTCCAGGGCCCAATGGATGGGACTATTTATGACATTAAATCACATCTGAGGTGAAACAACAAAGCACAGAAACCTAACTAGGTCTCGACAGTTGGTTCTTGTGACAAGTTAAGCATTTGGTTGTCAGTGTCAACGACTGGCAGCTTAGTGGGGCATAGTTTAAGACTAGGTGTGTTTAACAGCGTGTGTGAGAAGTGACCGTTTGCTCCATGGATCATCCAGTCACTTGCCAAGTGTTATTTGAAAGTGCCGGCCCTTTTCCAAACAATTTTGATTCCCAGAAGGTTCTGAGTAACAATCCATAGCGGGTTTGTGGCACGCGCAATAGCCATTTGGCTACCAGAGCACAGTTTAGCTAAGAGTTTGATCATGGGACACATACTGAAAGCAGCAAAAAAATTGAAAAAAAGGAAAACAGGAAACCAAAACATTGACACAGTTGTATCTTCAAATTGATTAATCTTCATTTATCTTAATTTCAATCTTGCATTAACTTCTCTTGACTTGGCACAGACAGATTTTGCTGTGCCAGTTTTTCACTTTGGACTCACAAAGGAAGGACCCACAATGGGAATACTATTTGCATACATTTACAGACATACACAAACACACACACATACTGTTTTCTTTTCAGTGGTGCAGACAGATTCAAAAATACAGTAAAAAAAGAAAAAATGTATTGAACAGCTCAGTTGGGTCTGCACTCGGCTGAGTCGGCTCTTCCTGTCTTGGCTGTGCTCTAATGAAGACCTGCGGTGGACACCACAGTCCCCTCACAGCGCCGCTGATTCACAAGCACTCACATTTTCGCCAGTGCTGTGAGGGATGCCGGAGAAGGAGGGCTCCTCTCTCATTTCTTTCTCTCTGCCTCTCTTGCTTTCACTCTTTATCTCTCTCCCTCCCCCTCTCCTCCTCTCATCATCCTCCACAGCCGGGGCGTCATTGTGGCCCTGTGTGTGCATTGTTTGATGTTGTTCTAGAAGTAAATAGACGCGGCAAACACTTGACACAGTTGTTAAACAGAGAGCATCTAAATGTCTCCTAACTCGACATCAAACACTATGCTAATGTCTGTTGCATTAGTGATAGGGAGCGCAGCAGAGAGGAGGGAAGCGTACACAAGCAACAGAGCTCAGTGCGACACAGCAACACATCACAGCACAACACACCTAGTGTACCACAGAACAAGATAATGAATACAGAGGAGTGGCATGAAGAGGCTCTTTCTTGATGCTCGCTGTGTGTTGGAGAGGTTTGGCCCTCTCTGGCAACGAGAACAGTAACACTTAAAAAAACACACTAGGGCCACCGGTGATATGGAATACTTAGCTACACCTCAGAAATGAGTTTGCTCACTTAATCTTATGTTTGACAGCTGATTCAAACACCCGGTGAGCTGTTTGTTCAGACAGGGTGAACATTTCAGTTCTATTCCCCCTCTATACAGTAAGAAAAAGTATCTATGGCCACAGACACCACGAGGCTTGGGGAGTTACGTAATCAGGATACCAAAAAAAGGTAACTGTAATCTATTACAGTTAAAAAAAAAAAACATATTACTGTTACATTTTGTAAAAACAAGGATTGTTGGCAGGATTATTATTAAAATGCACATGCACATGCACACCTCACAAGTCTTACAATTGCCAATTCATTATAGTGGCCTGTAGGGAAAAATGCTGTCACTGAGTGGAAATTTCACCATTATTTCTCTTTAAAGCAGAAAGAAGAACATCACAGTACAGTGCAAGTTCTGCATTTCAGCCACATTCTCTATAGGCCACTAGCTTAATGGAAAGCAAGTTGTTTTTTTAAATACTCTGAGCAGAGGAGATATTTGTGATGCTACAAATATTGGTTTACATTTTCTTTTCTAAGGTTACATTGTTCTGTTGTCTTATAGAATACATAAAGGCCATCTTATTGCTATTTACTATTAGCAAATATGGACACTCTTCACAGGAAAGGGCAGAGCCGTCTGTACTTCCTGAGAAGGCTGGGGTCCTTCAACATCTGTAAAAAACTGCTGCAGATGTTTTACCAGTCTGTGGTGGCCAGTGTCCTCTTTTATGCTGTGGTTTGCTGGGGCGGAAGCAGCAAGAAGAGAGACACCGGTCGACTGGACAGACTGGTGAGGAGAGCTGGCTCAGTGGTGGGCACACTGGACTCTCTGGTGACAGTGGCAGAGAGAAGGACCCTGGACAGCAGTCCATACTGGACAATGCCCACCACCCTCTGCACAACACCTTCACCAGGCAGAGGAGTGTGTTCAGTGGCAGACTGCTGTCCCAATCCAGCTCCACCAACATACTTAAAAACTCTTTCGTCCCCCTGGCCATCAGACTGTACAACAGCTCTCAGTAAAGGCAGGGAGGACAATAGACAATAGGACCTACCTCCATTTGCACTCCATCTGTACTGTTTACTTCCATTTGCACTCCATTTGCACTGTTTACTGTGGCTACTGTTTTATAAGTTAATTTTATTTTAATTTTTAATTTTATTTTAATATAGGTTTAATGTATGTATGATTCGTATGCTACTGGATACTTGAATTTCCCTCGGGATAAATAAAGTATCTATCTATCTATCTATCTATCTATCTATCTATCTATCTATCTATCTATCTATCTATCTATCTATCTATCTATCTATCTATCTATCTATCTATCTATCTTTTTTCTCTCGTCTTTATTTGCATTTTTGAAACCACTTTGAAGTAGTGGAAGTTAATCAAGTTATTTACATATTCAGACTAGATTACTGACATTTATTTAACCAGTATTTAGTAATTGTATCGGATTACATTTTTAGTAACCCTCTCAACCCTGTGCACTGGAGCATTACACCCGTACAGCATATGGTAGTTGATCATGTCATTCCAAAGCCATGAGCATTAATCTTCTGCTATAACAGCCTCCACTCTTCTGCAGGGATTTGTTCCCATTCAGACACAAGAGTATTAGTGAGGTCCAGCACTGATGTTGGGTGATAAGGCTCGCAGTTTGCATTCCAGTTCATCCCAGAGGTGTAGGACGGGGTTTGAGGTCAGACCTCTGTTCAGGCAAGTCAAGTACTTCCAGACCAAACTGGGGCAAACGTTTTTATGGACTTGGCTTTGTGCACGGGGGCATTATCATGTTGAAACAGGAAAGGGCAAATGCTGTTTGACAACCCAGTATCATGAACATTTATGCTGGTATTTTACTAATTAAATACCACCCTGACCGCATGGATTTAGTCAGGGTGGATGGTGGCCATTCAAAGTACAGGACTGTCACACTAAGGTCCAGGGTTTACTCCCAGGCTTAGAGTCCTTGCTGCAGCAACCAAAGATTTGACTCCAACCTGTGGCCCTTTGCTGCTTGTCATCCCCTCTCTCTCCCCATTCCTGTCTATCTTCAGCTGTCCTATCCAATAAAAGGCAAAAAGCAGTACCACATTATATATAAATGATAATCAGGATTTAGGTGGAGTGGAAATTTCAGGCAAAACAAATTTAAAATATGTTGATGGTGAACATTTGCGAATACATTCTGTATTAATGTTTTTCATTGGCAGTTTACACTTAAGTTCAATATAAATGCTCTTTGTTATGCTGATAAAAACTGTAATCCAGGCAGCTTTATGTTCCCTATCAAACATATTTCTGACATTGGGTGTATATAAAAGTAGAGTTGTTCCGGTACCAATATTGGAAGTTCCTCCAGTTCAGCCTAAAATGTGGTACCAGGCACTGGCGAGTAGGCGTGACTTTTTTCCCCATGATAGCAAAGTCATGACCCGCCTTACTCTGACACTGACAAAGGGTTTAACCAGACCCGGGCCATACATCATGATCAATGATGATCAATGAAACAGGCTTAATAGTGTATGTTAAAATATATAATCTTTTTAATGTTTTTTAAATGTATCGGATCAGTACTTGGTATTGGCCAATGAATCCGTATCAGGAAGGAAACAATTATCTTGGAACATCCGTATAAGTCATTGTTATGAGACAGGGTATTTCCTTAATGCTCCTCTTTTTCCCCTGATTGTCAACCAACAGTTGTTGCAGAGAAGTACAGAAAGTGTGTGTGTGTGTGTGTGTGTGTGTGTGTGTGTTTTGGGTATTACAGTGTGCCCATCAACCTCTGTTGACCCCAGTGTTTTCTCCTCCATTCACTCGTGTTTTCCTCAGACAGGTCCCACTGAGCTGTCTGCTTTTATGCCTGTGTGTGTGTGTCTGTGTGTGTGTGTGTTTGTGTGTGAGAGAGAGAGATAGAGAATTTATGACATCCAGAGTGATGGTTTGACAGGAGGTATGATCCTCTCAGAAGGCTGCTGCTTTCAGACCCTGCTGTCATCCTCCAGTCTACCTTTCTCTCCTTTTTCTCTTCAGAGGAAAGAAGAGTGTGGGTCTTCCACCTCCTTCCCTCCCTCCCTCCCTCTTTCTTCCCTGTCTGTGCACTTTTTTCTTTATCTCTTATTCCCTGCTATCTCACTTTCTTTCTTCTGCCGCCTCTTTTTTACATTTCTTATGCTCTTTTCTTACCTTGCTTTGCTGTATCCCTCTTTTTTTCTCCTTTTGCAAGGATATCCTGTCAAAATCAATTCAGACTGGAGAATTGACATCCACTTTCCTTCCTATTCTTGCTTTATTTTACAACAGAAAAGAGAGGGAGAAACAGTACTTCAAGAGAAAATGATTCATTCCACAGAGTGACTGAAATCTAATGGCTGCTACACTGAGCTTCAGATATGCAGTTTCATTACACCATTCAAACTACACTCCTTCATAATATTAATACTGTAAGTTAAAGGTTCACCCAAACAAAAAAAATTTAATATGAAAGGACATCATAGTGAAACAATATTATGGGATTTATCAACAGGGAATTCCTTTAGAATATCTCTTTTTGTACTCGTGCGTCTTTGATTCACACCCATAAAGAACTGCAGTGTGCCACACCATGCTGTCACTCTGATTGATGTCAAATGGTCCTTCACTGCGGACTCTCCCTGTGTTGAATCTCTGTCTGTACTGCATGCTCGGCTTTCTCCCGCGTGCTCCTGAACCCACCGAGGAGGAAGACGACTGATGAATTAACCAGTCTCCCCGGTTCCCGACGCTCCAAACTGAGAGTGATGGATGTGAATAAATGGCCCATATAAAAGCAGTGGGACTCATCCACTCGCTTTGGTCTGTCCTCTGTGCCATATTAGATCTCAGTGTGTCACTGTGATGTGTCTTGTGAAAATCTAGGCCATGTCCACGTAGAGGATGGAGAAAATAATGTTTCATACACAGACAAGCGCATTAACAGAGAGCCACATGCAATGCAAATATGTCTGTATCAAGATAATGGCTTTAAAAAAAACTAAACTGCAAAGATGCAAGGGAATTCATGACTCTTATGTTTCTGATCTGACCTGTTCTGACCACAACAAAACTGTCAGGTGGACTAAGACATGGAAGACAAGACCAGATAGGAATAAAGTAACTTTTTCTGACCTCATTAAAAAGTATTTCAAGCTAGGTCAGTACTAAACACAAAACTGCAAAAAGAGATTAATTAAATGACAGAGGAGAAGAGATAAGAAATGTTAAGACCCATTAAATCCAAGTTTAATCCACACTGTACGGCCTGCCCACCAAGTGTTAAACATCACCAACAGCAACAATTCATCCCCCATCTGACTAACAAATATTATTCTGATTTTCATTTTCACATCAGATGGGCAGATTGGAGTATATTCTGATTGCCGTGTCTGCAAGCTGAATATGTTTAACACCTCACAAATCCTTTTCCAAATTTCAAATTGGTTCCTTTTATCTGTGCATTATGTTTTACATTGTTTCCAAGTGCAATTTCCACTGTCCTCTTCATTTCCACAGCTTGGACAGACTTGATACGCCCTCCGCTGATTTGAAAAAGCTCAAGAGGTTGTTTGATTTCAAAGAGAGAATCATATATATCAATATCAATATAAACCAGATTGTAAAAAAAGTGTACGCTCCTATGCTCTTGTGAACATGCATAATTGATGCACTTTTTTAAATAAAAGAAATGTAATTGGCAAAGTACCCATAGAGGTACAGATAATTGTATAAAAATTGGAAGAAGTGACTTCTTTACTCAAGTAAAAGTGAAACAATACAGACTCTGAAATGTACTCAAAGTATAAAAAGCTCTCTTGGTTTCTCTGAAAGACATTTCTACCAGTTTCTGTGCAAAGCTAACTGACACTTCAAATAGGTTTGAGACTCCCTCTCTTGTCTGATTTGTCTAGTTATATTGTTCTGTCTTTTACATTGTTTTTGTCATGTTACATCTGTCATGCGCGATATGCACATGATTGCTGTTGGGAAGGTGTGCAATGATGAAAAAAATCTATAATTTGCCTCAAATACATTAAAACTAGTAAAGATATCTAAAACACTACTGAAGTGCAGTAATGAAGTATTTATACTTCAGAATGATGCAAAATGTTTGACTCTAAAACAACAGAACCAGCAAGAATTTTAAAGTTCCTTTAAAAAGTTACTGCTAAATTAAATACCAAACATTATAATTATTGCAACCAGTCAGGACCACTACTGAGATAATTGTCAGCTTCTACTGCTCCATACACTACATTTGACAATAGTTAATGAATCACATAAACTGATCATGTGTTTGAAAAACTCTGCTCATCCTCTGTGACTGTATGCATCCTCGCTGCTGCCTTGGATTGTGCAACAATAGAGTTCCAGCTTCCCAAACACAGTGTGGTTAAAATATACTCTCCTATTAAGCTCAGCACAAGAGCAAAAGTGACCACATACAGGGTATCTTAATTAAATATAAATAAAAGATGAGTGCAAGCTGGCATTATACTGCATGACAGCATTATAATAAAAAACATTCTTGCATGTACATCCACGGTAATGTCCAGGTTTGTCTCCTCCTGTGAGCAACAACATATTCTTTGATAAAAACGTGTGCCTTCAGTGTGGGTTTGTGTAGATATATTTGACTGTATAAGCCTCCACATTCTGCAAACAAAGTAGATATTGCTTCATTAACTCCGCTGCTGCCACCACACTCCATCACTGCCACTCATGTTTATGCTTCTGCTGTATCACCTCATCTTCACGGACAGACCTCATACTGAACAGAGAGGATGGACATTTCTTACAGTGGATAAAGATGTGGGGCTCAGACTGGACACTAAACAGGTCCAGTGGTGGAGTGTAACAAAGTACATTCACTCGAGTGCTGCATTTAAGTACAATTTACAATCACTTCATACCTTAACTCCACTACATGTTAGAAGGGAATATTCTACTTCTTACTTCACTATTTGTATATTTGTATATATATATGGCATCTGTTCTTTCTAGTTATTTTTCAAATTATTTTTCAGACCTATGATGATGTTCTAAAACGTGATGCACTGTCCAGTGAAACAATCTCCCTCTTATCAAGTGATTTCAATGCGAGATTTGGACCCTTTATTCTCTTTAAATGAGTGAAATGTGCCACTGTCGAAAAAATATTTCAACCTGTTTTCAATGCATATCAACTTTATTCATGACAATTTCTTTCCTTTTGGTCTTGGGCAAGAAAAATCTTTATAAGACTGAAGTTTTTGCAGAATTAAACAGCACACTGTATAAAGTAGTTAGAATCAGCTCAATCTCAAGCATTAGAACTAAAAAATGCTGCCCACCCATGAATGCATCAGTGATAATACTGCTTTTACACAAATGTATTTCTACTTTTATCAAGTAAAGGATCTAAATACTTCTACCACACCTGAACTGATCTGAATGAGAGACAGTGGAAGTGGAAGAATGAGAGACACTAATCAAGACTTTACTTGTTTGTTTTGCTGTTTGTCTCTGCCTTATGATAAACCAACAAACAAAATAAAAACAAACAAACCTATCTTCCTGCTCACTGAAAAAGCAGTCTGTTTTCTGCTTTGGTGAGTAAATGAAGCTTCCAGCAGGAGTCCATCAGATGTCTGACACCTCCTCCTCTTTTACACCTGCCCTGCATCCCCTCCTCCTCCTCCCCCTCTGCCCTCCTTCCTCAGCAGGGTTAATGGCTGCTGCAGCTCAGTCCCTTGTTCATCATACACACACACACACACACACACACACACACACACACACACACACACACACACACACACACACGCACACACACAGTTATACACACATGAATACTTACCTTTCTAACATGCAATCCCAGAGAGGCATCCACCACGCCCTGCACAGTTTCCTTACTGTTTCTGATGATCATGAGTATCTTCCCTGTGGGACCAACAATGTTAGAAAAACAACATAAAGTTCAGAGAGCTGCAAATTGAAGTAGGAATATTAATATTTTGAGATAGGTTCATACTTTCAGTACATTTGCAGTTCTAAACACATTTTCCTGGTAAAAACCAGCAGAAACAAGCAGTAGAGAGCTAGGTAGGTAGCACTGACAGTGAGAGCCATGAGGGCTAAGCAAAGCAAAAACTGAACATTTCAGGGAAAAGGTATCATGATAGTTGTGGTTTATCATCTTCCAAGTTTGACTGCAACTTAGGCTGCTAGTGATACCTTAGAATTCTTTGTTCCCTTTTATTAAATTAGGTTAGTGTGACCGAATTACGCTGAGGGTTTTTGACATTTTGTAGATTACAGTAACAGGAACAGGGCACTTTATCAGGACCAGTTGCATCTCAGACCAGTTCATTAAACACTTGACTTAATCCTACTCTGCAATGCTCTCTGTTCCAAACCAAGCAGACTTCTGTCTCTTACTTAGCACAATGTGTCCTCCCACAGCTTTACACATTGCGTAAATGGGGTGAATAAAATGAAACACTACTTGTACCTTTAGTACAGATTTCTACAGATGAAAATGAGCTTTTCGCTATTTCTGGTACAATACATACTGTGTATTGTTCCTGCGTAATAAACATAAAAATTGTGACCACAAAAATATGATCACAATTTAATAATCCATTTATTAAAATATGCTCAAACATCACTGTGTCTGTACTGCCACAAGAACATACTATATGACTACATCAACATCATCAACACAGATCATTTTCAAAATACAAACATACACGTATTTCTGTTTGTATTTCTTCCTGAAAACACATAAAAATATGACAAGAAGCTTGCACATTACCACATAAAGCTCAAATTACATGTTTTACAATTTTTTGCTGCGTCTATATGTTCAACCTGCTGCTGTTTGTCGTACAGTTCACATGTTAAAGTGTGCTGTGTTTCTCTTCAAGCATCAAATTTTTAAGTTACCCCTCCAAACATCCCTCCACTTTCAATTCAGACTGATAATGTGTGTGTCATTTTGCATCAAAGTTTGTCTGGTGCAGCTTTAAGACTAATGACATATTCAGATTTAAGGCCTGACAGAAACAGGAGAATAAAACAGATGATGTGAGGGAAACCAAACAAGAAAACAGATGCCGAGCTGAAGACACAGACTTTGTATATGTTTCAAGCAACAAACAGGCAGACGGAGAGAGGAGAGGTGAGAAAGATGGACAAAGCAGGGGGCAAAGGAGAGAGGCAGCTGGTGGGAGAGGCCAACAAGCAAACAGAGTGAGGAGAGAGGGAGACTTATTACTGCCACAGACTAATTACAATGTACTCACCAGCACTAACAGGCGCTCATCTCGGCCACAACACCCACACCTGAGACCTGCCATTGGCCGAAAGGAGGCCTCATTTCAGCCAACAGGAGGTCTGCAGAGATCCTTAATAAATAACGATGCCCCTGGATTCAGACATGTGCACCTGCGCCAATTAACAGGTTACTAATTGGCCAGTACAAAGCAGGATATAACAAAAATGTCTGTTCGCCTCAGCAGACTGATTGATCCACAGGGGAGGAAGTGTGCTGTTACTGTGAGCTGTGCGGTTGATCAGTCAAAAAGCAACAGATTTCAGTAACAGAGGTCATTGTTGGTTGTGTTTCAGAAATTTAGAAGGAAGCTATTGTTAAAGGTCTAGTGTGTAACATTTAGGAGGATCTATTGGCCTTACATGGAATATCATATTCATAGGTATGTTTTCATTAGTGTATAATCACCTGAATATAGAAATCATTGTGTTTTCGTTACCTTACAATGAGCTGTTTTTATCTACAGAGGGAGCGGGTCCTCTTCTACGGAGTCCGCCATGTTTCTACAGTAGCAGTCTAGTTAGGGTGAGTTTCGCCTACACTGTAGTTTATGCTACATGCTTGGAACAACTGGGTGATGGGAGGGGGTTGTAATCTGCATATACACCGCTATATGCCACTAAATCCCACACTGGTCCTTCAAAGAAAATGGTTTGACATTTTGGGAAATGTGCTTATTTGCGTTCTTTCTGAGAGTTAGATGAGAAGATTGATATTTTTCTCATGTTGTTCTTTTTTTATTGCCTTTCATCTATTGTGAAAGCTGTAGAGTGAGGGGAGAGGAGAAGACGGAGAGAGAGAGGATCACACGCAACAAAGGCCCACAGGCCGGAGTCGAACCCATGGCTGCTGCAGCAAGGACTCAGCCTTGGTACATGGTGCATGAGCCCAACAAGGTCTTTTTTTATACTTTAACTTCCTCCTTCCTTACTCCTAAATTAAGCTAAACTAAGCTAAGTTCAACTAAGCTAGGCTTATTACCTCCCAGCTCTAGCTCAGTACTTAACTACAAATAATCCACAAAAGTTACAGAGCAGGGCAGAGGATACAACAAGAAATATGTTTTTGTTACGTTAAACAGAGGAACCCAAAAGCAGATCACAAACTCGGTTGGTACGATTCCAAAAGAAAGGCTTTATTGGAAATCCGAGGAATGAAATGGTGAGGTGTAGCTCCTGCTAGCAGTGGTGAGACGGTATGACTAGGCCCCAGGCAGAGTGGAACTGGAAGATTACGGCAGCGTAAGGAAGCTGGAAGCAGGAAGCAGCGGGCAGGTAGCTACAGCGAAGGGTATGATCCTGAGACATGGGGGAAAACAAGGTTAAAGTTCGTAGCAAAAAACACTTCTCTTAAATACTCCAACTTGGCCTAGAAGGTTACTACTACTAGGTTTGTAGATGCAACGATCTGGCGGAGAGTGGATGGAGAACCGGGGTTTAAATACTGCAGGGCTGATGAGATGATGGCTGGCAGGTTTGAGCAGTCAGACAGGTGAGCAGACACAGGGAAACCAACAGTGTGTCTGCATAAATTCATTTTAAGGTCTTTTTTCGTTTTAATCTAGTTTTAACCTAGTTTAACAAGGATTTGACTGATGTGATAGTGGTGCACGTGTGTGATATCTTTTCTCGTTATCAACATGAACAGAACATAAAATGTATATTTGGTCTTCAATTTCGTAACCGTGCTTTTCTTGTCAAAGGCTGTGGGAAATAATAAGCAGGCTACAGTTCTTGATATTCTCTTCTTTTGTTCTTCCTTTGCTATACCAATGAGCTAAGACAGTATACTGTTGTACATGTTACCTTGAGTCTGAACCACCCACCCAAGTGTCCCTCATAAAACAACTAGACTAAAGGAACTGAAATTACTCAAAGGGGGAATGAAATAGCAACTTAAATATACATATAAACAAAATAATAAAGTGCAATTTATGAATTTATTAAAAAAAAATGATGCTTAAGTATTGTATTCAATTGTAAACGTATGTATTGTGTATAGTAAATAAGGTTACATTCCCCTATGTTATCTTAAGGTGCAGACCAGTAAAGGCCAAAATGGTTCACTGGTTAATGTCAGAGCAAATACGCTGTTTAAAGTGTTTGATATATAGTTCTCTTCCTGTTGTGTATTCATTGTGCTCCAGTAGCTTTTCCTGCACTAAATCTCTGCTATCTGTCTCCCTCCCTACCCTTATCCCTGCATCTCTCATTCCCAATCTCTCATCTTATTCTTTCTCTGCAGCTCTCTAATGTCTTCCCCATTTCTCTCTCCTGTTCCAGTTTCTCCTCTTGCTTTATCTTTATCTCCAGGGCTGAGTCTTTCTCTCTTTATGCCTCCTGTATCCATCTATCCATCCCCTGTTTAGATCCTCTCCCTTCTACCCCTCTTATCACCATCAATTCATCCCGTTTCTCTTATTCTCTGCTGTCTTCTCCCTCCTTTGCTCTCCTTTTATGCTCACCACCCCAAATTCTCTCTCTTTCTCTCTCTTTCTCTCTACCCCTCTCTCGCCCTTGTCTTTCTCTTTGCAGCTGCACACTTAAAGACCCTTGCTGCATTATCCTTTTAATAAAGGCCCGGGCAGGAAGCAGGGTGGCAGAGGACGGAGACAAAGACAAGGCCGCCGCTGCCACAGCAGCCTTCAAACCTCATTAACTTTTGTCTCGTTGCAGCAGTCACACACACACACACACACACACACACACACACACACAATCACAAACATACATGTACACAAACGCCCAACCACCCACTCCTTGTTGTACTTTACATGCAATTACACATAAACTCATTTTGTGTTTGGCTTGCACAAACACACCCACCCACACACACACACACACACACACACACACACACACACACACACACACACACACACACACACACACCCACCCACACACACACACACACACACACACACACACAGCTCTTGTTATCCAGCTCTGAAGCCTCTTCCTCCAATCAACTTATATGAAAAACTCGCACAATATTTGTGCCTCAAATATTTGCTTTGATTGCCATTGTGATTATTATTTTTTTTAACATAACTGGTGCATGAAAATATGAATGCCATTATCAAATCAAAACAATTAAATGAATTCACTGATATCAACAATCCAGACTGATGTCGACTTGCGATGGGTTGGCTCAAAGCATTCAATCACGTATTGTCCAAAGACAAGTCAGATTGTGCTGCATATGGAAATAAATCAAAATGTGTCAGTGTCTGCTTCATACAGTTAGCAGCAGGCCAGTTTGCTTGTGAACACACTTTTTCAAGGCTAAGACAGTTGTTGTCTGCCCACATTGGCAACAACCTCACTGCTAGCTGGCTGTTCTCCAAAACTGGGCGTAATCAATCACGGTGTCATATTGTCGGATTGATGCAGGTCATTGAGCACTGTGGCTGATAGGGTGTGAATTAGTAGCTCAGTTGCTGAATTGGAGTGGATGAATCACTCAGACACATAAACAGAGACATGTGTCAGTCAAAGCATAAATATGTGTGGCTTTGATTCAGTCAAAATCCAAAACTACGCTTTGAGGATACTACATGTAGTCAGTTTTATTCAGTGAGGCTCAAGCTCCTTGAGATGAACTTGTGATTGTTGTCTCGTTGTAATCTGTGAATTCGAACACGAGAGATTTTTTTTTTAATCCTTTGATGTGAAAAAGGGAGAAACCTATTATTAGGGTAGGTCTTCCAGTAAGGGTTAAGGTTAGTTGTTAGACAGAAATGCAATAGGTGCAGATATGTATGGAGTAAAAAAAGTAACACTATGACATTATATTAAATTAGAGGTGCACTGTGGAGTGCAAACAAACAAAAGTCGTGTTCACATTCAGTGTTACTCTCTAAAATGCATCGTGTGTCTGTCCTTTGAGGTAGGACAAACACGATTTTTTAAAATATTTTTAATCCTGCATTGTTTACATCCATGTTTCGTAGCCGTGTTCTTCCTCCTTGCCTTTGTTGCCTACATGTGCACGTGTGTCCTTGTGCACACGCACAACGCTGACAAAACAGACAGGGACCCAAGGTAAAGAAAAGGGACTGGAGCACACTGATTATAGAATAGATTGGAAATCCTGAAATTCAGCCAATTATCCAGTGACAATTGTACACCTGTTCTAGGTTGACTATGTATGTGTTTGCCTTGTGCCCATTTTGTCTTGATGAAGACACAGTAGTATTGAAAGGGCTGCAAATCCATCAGCATGCGCCAGTCCCTCTTTTTCCCTTTGGAAGTTTGCTTTCTTTGAACTGAGAAGAACCGGATTCAGCTGCACACTGCTGGAAAATGCGTGGAGAACCCAGGGACCCACTTTTGTCCACAAAGCAATTAAGAATCACAAGATGGAGAAACAGGATTATAATATTAAGCAAAGGAAAAGTATGATATAAAGTACATATTGAGTATATAATGAAGTGTAACAAGTTAAGGAGTTCCAAGCAAAGTGTAAAAGTGAGTGGAGTGACAACTGGGAATCAAAGATCATGGTATTGCCAGACACACAAGCAGCTCTGTACAGTGGCTCAGAACTCTGCTTCTTTTCCAAGGTTAATCGAAGGAACTGGACTTAAAGATCCAGTGTGTAACATTTAGGAGGATCTATTGGCAGAAATGGAATATAATATTCATAGGTATGTTTTCATTAATGTATAATCACCTTAAAGTAAGAATGGTTTGTGTTTTAGTTTCCTTAAAAACTGCCGTTTATAGCTACAGAGGGAGCAGGTCTATGAAGACCGCCATGTTTCTACAGTAGCCCAGAACAGGCAAACCAAACACTGGCTCTAGATAAGGCTATTCATGTTTTTCACGAGTTTCGCAGCCACCATAGATCCTTCTACCCGCTTGGAACAGGAGGGTGAGGTGAGGGTGTTGCAAACTGTATAGAAGCAACTAAATCCTACACAGTGGTCCTTTGAAGGGACATGCCAGTGATAGTATTGCTCATTTATAAAGTTTGGGTCTTTTGAGAGACAGATTGAAACGAATGGTCAAAAGAGTCTCACTTTCATCTCTAATATAGCAATATATATAAAAAAAACAATATTACATGATGGATGCCCACAGTGGCTGTCCACTAGAATGTTTCAATTAATTATAGGCGGAAAACTTTTTATATGTAGTTTAATAGTTGTTAATAAGGTTTGTAATAACCCCCTCATAGTTCACTGATTGGTCCATCACATATATAAGGATATTTGATTGGTCTAAACCCTGTCTGACTGGCTGTCTAACAGATGTAAATCTTGAAACTTGTTTAGGTGATAATGTGGACATGGCGGTGTGTGTTATCATGAAGGGCTGTTTCTATTAGACAACTCAAAGAAATCAAGTGGTCCTCCCACTTGTTAACACAGCTTCCATACATGAAGCGTTTCAAGCCGGACAGCAGACTGAACAAATTGCTGCTGGTAGTTTCTTTGTGCAGCAACCAGCAATGTCAGTGAACACAGTGAGTTGAATTGTTCTGGCTTGGTCGCTTGTATTTCAGTAACGTTTGTGTCCTGCCTCAAAACCTGCAGGCGGACATAAGGCGATGTTGTTGAATGTTTGTAGTACTTAATAGCTAGTGTAAAAAGGCGAAAACACGCTGCTTCCTGGGTATGGATTGAATTTTAATCTATCCATGTTGGTGCAGGGCAGTCTCCTGTGCCACACTGTACAGCAATTACAAGTACATACAGTAAAAAACACAGGAGGGGAATTTAAAAGGGGTGCCAGGGTTGTTTGTGCCACTCAGTCACCCGCTAATGAGTAATCAACTTTCACAGCTTGAGTGTTGGGGTGGTAATTCGGGTTGCACACCATGTTCCCGAACCGTGGAGTAGCGATTCATTATCATGAAGATCTGTATAATCAAACAATTAGTGAATTTCTTCTCATCAACAAGGCCTGCTCCCTGTCTGATGTGCACGTCGGTGACGGGGGGTTTGGGGGTGGAGGGGAGGTGATAGTCGCTGACAACTGGCTGCCTCCGTGACGTTTCCCTGGCTGTCTTCCAGTTCGGGGCGTTGCGAGGGTTAAACAGCTCTGATGAATGCTCACACACTCCGTGGATGTGTCAGACTTGAGGAGGAAAACCACTGGGACAGTAATTGACACGACGGTAAAAATGTGAGAGCGCGGGAGGGATAGGCAGAGAGAGGAAGGATTGTTTATGAGAGATGAAGGCAGAGAGAAAGAGAGGCATCTATAATGTGTCAGCCTGTGTTCCTTGTTTGCAGCCTTACTCCTGAAAACAGATTCATTTAAATCTTTATGGAGCTGGGGGATGAAAACAAAGCAACGTTCTGACAAGATGGTACATTTTTAATATGTCTTGTTATTTCTCTTGTGACTGGCTTGGATATCTTTTTGACATGAGCTTATTCTTTCACTAGTTTGAAAAGATTCTGACGCTTTAGATTAATCACTCATTTCTTGAAATCTTTAAAATGATAATGTATCATTTTCATATAAAAACTATAAAACTGCCCATTTTGTTGAAGGCAACATTCACTCTTCTCAACACACAGTGAGTGGTGCGTGTACACCGGAAAGAATCATTTGGCATACATGACATGAGGTCTTTTATGTTTGCAGCAGCAGCAAGAGTAATTTGTTTGGAATAAGATACAGTAATTCACATAATGAGCCATGGTTGCTGAACAAACAAATGTGTTTTTTTAGACGACACAAACTGGAGCTTGTGACCCCTTTTGGTCAAATCTAACAGCATCAAACAAGGCCTTATGGAGTCGTAGAGGATGTAGAGGAAAAACATTACAGCCACAAAGCAAACACAGATGGACTCAATGCAAAACGACCTCAGCAATAAAATGTAGCTCCAATGATAACAATAAAGAAAAACAATGATTTTTTTATGTGCAATAGCAATACTCCAGGGAATATTTACACACAAATGGGTGCGTACATAGTGTATGAAAGGCTGCGGTGCAGAGTGTGGCTGAGTGGTTAATCAGATTTCTCTGTAGTGTCCATATGTAACTGTGCCAGACAGCAGGTAGTCATTAGACAAACACACGGTGCCTCTCTGATGCCCACTTGGCACCAGATCTGAAAGCGACAGAGAGAGAGGGTTTGTGCGAGTCACACTTGCTGCTCAGAAATGAATGAGGCTAAATGGCTAATGCGGTCTGTTGTACTGCTGTGTTACTGAGTTGTTGTCTGAGCAAATTGTTTGAAGTGATGGAATCAGTTGCAGTTGCAGAATGCATAAAAATATAGCTACTGTGTAAGATTTATTTAGATGCTATTTGAAACAGAGCTATCAGTAGCCATTGTGGCTACTACCCGCATGCCAGAGAAAAACCATGCTCTTTTACTTGACCAAGTACTTTTGATGCCTAAACCTAACCAAAGTGTGACTGAAAACTGTAAAAAACTGAAAGTAATATGTCAATAATGTATAAAAATGTTATTAAACATAGACTGTTTTCATAAAGGACTTAAAAAAGGAAAGTCCTGTGTTTAACACGTCGACCCACCTCAACGTTCTCCGTTCTTGGACTTTGCCTTTATTTATAAACTAGGGTGACAGATTTAAATAGCCAAATAACTGCCACATGACTTATCACTTGCATGCAAATACACCCTGTAAGATTTTTTTCCCTCTGACAATCGATACTATCCCATAACCCCGGGCTACCCAACGTGGGACCATAAGGTTTGATTTGGCCTGCCAGATGTTTCAAATGAAAAACAATTAAAAATTTATTTAAAAAAATTATAATATAATTCGCTGTTTTATTTTTTGGGAGGTAAAAATTCTCTCGACATATGCAGGTTCCTTAATTATTAATTATTTTTTATAATCTGAGCATGGTGGAAAGAGTGACACTTTGCACTTTTGGTCAGTGGCTCACTATTAAGTTTCAAGTTTGGCCCTCCAAGGGACAAAGTGTGGGCACTCCTGCCATAACCACACTAACACTTACAATGTAGCTAATGAGCTACCATTGGCACAAAGGGTCAGTGCACTCTGTTGCGCACACAACAAATTTAAACTTAAAGCCAGCAGCCTCGTCATCAGCAAATGTGTCATGTAATTAAAGTACAAATCCTGGTGTAATTATCACACCCCACTAATTATTTGTGAGGCTTGTTGACTCGCAGACTTTGTAATGACTATACAGCTGATTGAAACAATCACCCTGCCACACACTTCATACATCACTGACCATTTGTCAGAGGTGTTTTGTTTTTGTAATTACATTTAAATTTTATAAATACATTTACTCCAGAAACTTAATGCTAGAGGATTTTTCTTGAGAGAAAACTACAAGATAAATGGGTTTTTACAATAGATAGATAGATAGATAGATAGATAGATAGATAGATAGATAGATAGATAGATAGACTTTATTAATCCCCGGAGGGAAATATGGTCGTCATAGCAGCCAGGTACATTAAAATATAATAAAATACAATAGAATAAAATACAACAATAGAATAAAGTACAACAATAGAATAAAATACTTAGAAAAGATAAAAAAAGATAAATAGGTAGGTAAGGTGCAAAGAGTTGTAGTTGCAAGATGGTGGTAATGTACTGATGACATGATGGTAGTGTTATTGTTAATAACAGTATATAATGATTAATATTATCATTATAACACAATACAATAATACAATACATAATAATGTAAAGTACTGAAATCAGACCACGCTTCCTCAATGGAATGAGTTGCTTCATATCAGAAGGCAGGTTTGGGTTGTTCAGGCTGTCATTATTTAGTTATTTATGCGGCCCGCCAACATTAACCCCCCACCCCCAACTCTAAGGAATATACCATGCTGTATGATGATTCAGTCATGAGGCACTAGTACACTTTTATTATTAACTGTATTTGTAGCTCTGATAATGTAATCAAAACATCCACATGATGCCTCTTTATTGGTTTTGCATGAAAACAATATCAATCTCGCCAGTGAATAATCCACAGCTGAAATCAAATTTGTTTGTCTCTGTTGTGATGAATAGTATTTCATAAAGTGAACAAACCTCCCCATTATTCCTACTGCAGTGTGCGTGCCAATGACATTACACTGTATATTACTTATCTGGGGAAAATAGGCTAGCTGGGAGACGTTATGCATATGATAAATAATGTATTCAGTCAGAGTTACCATATTAGGGTTAGCCATATGTGGGATATTTGTGTGTATGTGTGTGTGTGTGTGTGTGAGAGAGAGAGAGAAGGGAGGAAGGGGGGGATGAGGTTTACAGGTCTGATGTGTTTCAGTGGGTTATTACAGTGGAAAAACTTGGTAAACACAGAGCAGGAAAGAAAATGAATAAATGCATCAAGTGTAAAATTGGTATAAATAGATGATCTGTATGTAACTTTACAAGGCTAAAATTCTGCCGTGACACATAATATGTTTCATTCTGTTCTTCACAGTAACAAAAACATGAATCCCACAGCACAGTCTCTGGAGATATTTTTAAGAATATTGCTTTATTAGATTGTATGCAGCTGAGCTTGACTGGTAATCAGGGTTGAGGGGGGAGGGAGGATTTGAACTCATCATACATGTACAACAAACAAACGTCCTTGTATTGTTAGTTTACATCAGTTCCAAAGACTACTGGGAGTGTTGTTCACTGTCAGTGTATCATCTCACTGGCACTAATGGTCAACATTTTCCTCCCTATATAGGCCTTTTTCACAGCAACTATTTCGACATGTCACTTGAAAAGTACTGGGTGTAAATAAATAAAAAAAGAATGATGGCTGAATTCCATTTTGCTGCTTCAGTTTCAGGGGCCTGTTAGCTCACGGACACACTGTCATGGCGTACTGGGACAACTGAATAGAAAAGATCCATTGTTAATGTTATTAGTAACCCCTGTGCTTTTCCGACTATGCCATGTCTAAATGTCTGCTGTGAAAAAGGCTATTTTAAACACAGAAGGAGACCCTTAACTCTGCACTTCTTTCAAGGGATAGTTTGACATTTTTGGAAATACCCTAATTTGCTATCTTGAGAGAACAGTACAGACATGAGAGTGGTGCAAAGGAGATTTAACGTGTTAATTATTGATCTTTAGAGGGGCTGTTGGGAGGATTTTGTTACCTTTGGTCACAGAGCCCAGATAGCTGTTCACCCATGTTTCCAGTCTTTATGCTAAGCTAAGCTAACTGGCTGCTGGCAAAATGTCAAACTTTAAATAAAAATCACACATCCATATACAACTGAGTACATGGAAGCTCACTTCAAATCAACATAAAGAGACTTAACATATGTCAAATGCTCAATCACTAAAGCATGAATAAGGTTTTTTATGGCTATGTTTAGGTTGATGAAAGACTGTGGTGTTACTAAAAATGTGTGACTTAAAAAACGAGATGGGACATATTTACTTTTCAAGTTTTTAACCAAACCATAATCTTTCCTTAATCGTAACCAAATGTTTTAGTAACCTACTATGTAATCGCCTGGGGATTTCTAAATGCAAAGTAGTTGCTTTAATGGCTGCGAGAATGGCCGCTAATAAACACAGGGAGAGCTCTTGGATGTTCCAAGCAATCTTATATGGTACGACCTGATGAGTTAGTTCAACTCAAACTGTTTGAGGAAGCTGATTTCCTTAAACATTTAAATGTATTAACTCAAACTATTTAAGCATGAAAACATTTCTGATTTGAGTATTTGTTAAGGGTAAATTAAGTTAATTGTACCAATTCCATTCAGTAAATAGAACTTAAAGTAGTAAGTAAATTACAGTCATATGCAGCATTTCTCCAAACTTATTTAAAACAGAATTTATCCATTATATTTATCTATATCTATCTATAATAAAGTAAGAATAACTTATCTGCATCTTTATACAAATGTTACCAATTAAGTTTAAATTTACTCAGTTTTCTTCCACTAAAGCAAATTATTACATTACCTGTCAAAACAGCTGATGTATAATAAAAGCAACTTACAATTAATTGATATACTATCAATTACCTGGGCATACAATAATTTATAAACTGAAATAAATATAAAAATTTTAAAATCCTGAGCATTGCCACTACACATTTGTGTAATTATGTAAAGAAAATGAATCAATGAAAATACTGCGCACATTTAAATTTAAGTTATTACTTCGACTTCATTTTTGAGCTGTGTTTATGGAATTGAGTGACTCCACATTTTTTGGAGGATTAAGTTATGTTTACTTCTTTTATTAAGATGTACTGTGAGGTATTACAGTCCACAGTCAACGACAGACTTTGGATTGGTTCTGCAATGCAAGTTTTTGTTTTAAATCACCTACCCAGTTTTAGCATAAAAAGCTAGGAGGAAGTCTTCAGTCCGTATTGTGTCTAGCCAACACCTATCATGTAGGATGCAGAACTCCCATTTCTGGTTTCAAAGTTCTTTGCTTTTTCCTCCTAAATGTATTTAGAAAACCAAATTACTATATGAACGTATTTTGTTAGACACAGTTTTGACATTTTTTAAATGTTGGTATATGACTTGGTTTAAACCTCTACAAAGCTTGAAAAATATTGTTCAAATTTTAGAAAGGATCATAATGAAGCTATAACAATCATTAATAATAATGTATATAACTCTCCACCTTGGCCTCTGTGCAGAGTAAACCTTGAGTGCAGCCTCTGCAGCAGACTCAAGGAGACACCTTCGATGTACCAAGGCTGTGTGTGTGTGTGTGTGTGTGTTTTATCTGCTTTTTTTCCTCATCTCAATAAAAGTTTTGGTTGTATCAGCACAAATTAGCATTGATGGTACCTAGCTAATCTCACACAGCTGCAGAATGGAGCATTAGGGAGAGGGTGCAGGGCCCCGGCCCATCTGTGGAGGGACCGACTCACGGTCCCCTGAAACCAACATCACTTTGGCCTTGTCAGATGGTCCCTGCAGTGTGGCTTTATGTGTGTGTGTGAGAGAGAGAGAGAGCGACAGAGGGAGTGTGCCGCTGTGCATGTGTGTATATTTGTTTGCTTGTGTCGCATTAACTTACAGAAAACCTTGCGTGTGAAATTGCAAACTTGAATGTAGCGAGCTGCTGTAATGGTGGATAAGCAATTCTCTAAAGATGCTCCCCCCCCTCTAGACCCACACAGCTGTGATCAAGGTGCTTTTAACAGAGATGACAAATTATTTTACTGTACAATTCTCATGAATTATAGCTTTTCTACTTGTATCAGGTCCAGAGTTGTCACTTTGCTCCCCCATTGGTCCCTCTACGCTAAATATTGTTCTCGTCAGCTCCCTCCCTCTCCATTCGTCTCTGCAGTGTCCCTTTTGCTTTTCACCAAGTGGCGGTCTGATGCATGTGGAATAGTTTGAGGTCTGTCATCGCTCTTGTTCTTCAGCGTGTCTGTCTCTGTCTCTTTCAGTGGCCTGTGCCCTCTCATGCTGCAAATCAGCAGCTGTTAGCGTTTTCAGACCAGAGCAGAGAGTTAGAAAATGAAGAATGATCTTTCCATTCCACTTAACATTACTGAATGGTTGTTTTACACGCTACACTTACTTGACACCTCTGATTAATAGTGTCATGGAAATACATTTTCAATACAGTGTTTGGCATGCAGAAAGCTGACGTGTTACCATAGCAAGGGCACCATTTCAGTGCACCTGCTGATGACTGTCTTGTTGATTTTTTCAAATCTGATTCCCAGCCATCCTACAGACACACAATAATGACATTATATTAAGATTCAACAGCACTGTACCAGGAAGCGGCCCCTCTACCGGTTCTACATCTATATTCCAGACCGCCGTTCTCTTTAAGCCGTCTCATGTGTCCGTCTGAGTGCCTCCATGTCAGACCTCAGGTGGTGCAGAAGCCCCTCTGAGTGTGGCGCCAGTGGCCGGACAGTCCAGACGATAGCGGCTGATACCCTGTCAACACTGACGGCCATGTCACCAGCACAAAAGAACTATGAGTGCTGCTGTGGCACACTGATGGAAACAAGTAAGTGTTTCATCTGTACAGAGGAGATAGATACAAAATGTAATGTAAACTCCAAAAATAAAATCTACCTTTAACTTTTTAACCCCTTTCTTAAGTGGTTCAAGAGAGCAATTCAATTACGGAGTCATTCAAATGAAAAGAAATCTACGGTACCATTAAGAAGAAGATGTTTCTTATTGGACCTTTTTCCAAAAAGCGTTTTCTAAGGAAAATTGATCAGTGGGACAATATTGAGCTACTGTAAGCGAAAACATGCTGTGAATCGGACTGGTTCGAACAGATTCCAATTCTAGTTTCAGAAATTGACTTAAAAAGGTTGAGAAACGGTAAAAGTATGAGGATAGCCTCCACTGAATTCCCCTTTTCCTTCTTTTGTAAGGTGTCTTTCATTTATGGACTATAATATGCTTAATATGTATGTAAACCAGATTGCTATACTAGTCTACTAGATCTTTACTAGTCACTGAATGTTTACTGCACAATGTAACCCCTTTTTTTTCTTACTCAGCCTCTTTTATTTCAAATAAATAAGCATTACCTTTGCTCCTCTCAATTGCAATTTGATAAAACACTATTGTGCTTCATAAAAGAGGGCCGATGTATCAGAAACAAACAATATAACAAGTGATTTTAGAAACATATTGTATTAAATTTTGCATTTTTCTGGTCCAGTTTGCAACTTGTAGAGTGTGATTTAGAAACCTGAAGCCACCAGTGCACATCCACTGAGAATGGTCTTTACAGTGAAGTAGGAGACATCTTGTGTCCAGCAGGAACACTTTAGAAATGAATGACATTTGCATATTCACAGATTCTGGAATTGTTAATGAGGTAGAAGGGTTTTAAGAATTTTAATGTGGAAATTATACTTTTTGTGGAAAAAACATATCAGATACACATTATTGTTCCTAGTAGACCATTTGTATATATGTCTTAACACATGTTTGGAGGGGATCTTTAAATATACTTACACACTATCTTTTTTAGATGCATAGCACTTAATGGATCCAGTAGACATACACTCACACATGTTTAGCAAGTGGAGCATGGTCTCCATAGACAACACACTGAACCGGGGTCTTTCACACATCATGTCTCTGCACTATACTGCTGGACTGGATATTTTTTTTAAACAGTGTCTTTGTATTTGTGCTATTGTGGTACTCAACTCAGAATCTTATTTGTGGACAACAAATTGCCTTTTAAAGGCAATGCAGAGCAGGCACTCTTGTGCATAAAAGATTTAGACAAAATAAATATGAAAAATCTAAATAAGCGCTTCAGCCTCACTACAGACTGTTTATAAGTCGTATCTTGTACCTCCTCAATCACACACGATGGAAGTGAAAGATGTTCAGTAGACCTGTGCTCCTTTGTTGCAGTGGCTCCGCTGAACTACTTTGGTCCTTCACACTTTTCCCCAACTGTCGAGGTATTCAAACCAGCATCCTTCAGGTTAGTGTGGGCCCAGACTGAGGCTGGAATAGGTCTTCAAAATAAAAACATTTACATCATTTTACTAATATGTGTGCTAAAAAGTTTAACCTAAAGAGACATCACTGTAAATTTGGTTTGCAGACCTCTTTCACCTTAAAGCACCTCCTCTCCTCTCCTCTCCTCTCCTCTCCTCTCCTCTCCTCTCCTCTCTTCTCCTCTTGCCCTCCATCCTCGCTCAGCCCTTCACCATCCACAGAGACCATTAAGTTAATGAGACCTGAGGTAGGGGCGGCTGCAGCAGGCTGCTCCCTCTCTTTCCTCCCCCACCATCCCCTCTATCGCTCTCTCTCTCTTTCTTTCACCCTCTCTCTTATTCTCTCACTCCTGTTCTTGCCACCTCTTCTTCCTTCCATCTCCTTCCTCTCTCTGCCTGTAGATTTATTATTGGACGCCTGTTGTCGTCGCCAAACTTGTGCCACAGCAGCAAAGCTCTGCTACTCGGGTGACTCAGGGGACAGACATTTCATTTCCGCCCTCTTAACGAGTTGGTGGTGAGTGTGTGTTAATATGTGTGTATGTGCGTACGGGAGCTATATGAGGGGAGCTGGTTGATGGGGGGTTGGGGGGAAGCTTCATCGTTGTCCTCCTCCTCCTCCTCCTCCACACTCTCAGACAGAGATAATGGGGGAGCTGATAGCAGCCTTGGAGACTGCTGTGGCTCCAAGCACAGATATGGACCGATAACGCCTCCACCACCTCGCCTGCTGCTGCTGGTGTGTGTGTGTGTCTTTGTGTTTGTATCTGGATGTACGTGTAGTGCTGTAACACAAGTGGTATATACGAATGTGTCTTTGCGTGAGTTTTTCTGTGTGTTTGAGGTTGTGTGTGTGTGTGTGTGTGACTTTGTCTTTGTGTGTGTTTTCTGTATGTTTTGTTTTTGTGTGTGTCTTTCTATGTTTGTGGGAGTTTTTGTATGTGTGTATGCGTAAGAGTACAGCGTGTGTTGCGCTGGTGCGTACGTGTATACCTCGTGTGTGAGTTTGGAAGTGTGTGTGCATGTGTGTGTGTGTGTCCTACATCTGCTCCTGTAAAGCGAGTGTGTGTGGCTCTCTCTGTGTCTCTGCAGCCTCCTTCATCCCACCAGACATTCCTGCCTCCTTTTTATGGGCACAGGAACAGCTGGCCACCCCAGTAGGGCATTCTACAATGAGACAATCACAATATATGAGCCTGGTGCCACACACTCACTCATATACACACACTTACACACACATATGCACAGGAAAGCACATACAGTACGCAGAGACACACACTCTCCTGGCTATTGCTAATATGTTTCCTGTTGTGCTGTTGTGTTACAGCACCATCAGGATCTAACAGCCGGAGTGCAAATGCGTTTATCATCGCTCTTTTCTCTTTTACTTCTCAAGAGGTGAGGAGGATTTTCACTGTTACGGCTCGGGCGAAAGCCATTGCAACAGCCCCAGTGTCCATTTCCGCTCTGACGTTCAGATTTTTTTTTGCCCATTTGACTTTGATGAATGGCAAAAGGCGAATCTTTTCGCTGTACTTCACACAATCTCCTCGTACGACAATCACATCCTGACAGTTCAAATGAGAAAATGATTAATAGGCCTTGTGATTAACATAATGAGTTATTATCCAGGACAGAGAAATTATTTCATCAAGCCAGGCTATATTTATCTTTGTTCACCTATGCACCTGTTCTGCTCATTTCATAGCGTTTTATTGCACGCCAGATTACAGTGTTTTTCCATTCGTGGCTATGTGCTGATTAGTTTTGAACAGTGGCAATATGATTGGATATAAATTGTTTCCTTTTGTACATGAAAATGCATATTTATGAGTGCCTGTTCTCAGCTTGAAATACAGTGTGTAATTAATTTCACAGAACAATTCTTTGCAACACTATCTTTAGAAAGGCTATCTTTAGATAGATGCAACACTACTGTAAAACTGAATGCCAGGACATAAATGTGCCTTCAATTTCTGCCTCTGATCAATTACTGCACCTTGCACAACATACCAGACTGCGTTTATACAGGAAATATGCACTTACTTGTTTGGTTTTATTATTCTGATACAGTATGTATGAACAATTGTGAACTCTGTGGATTTGACTAATTTTTCTCATTAATTTCCCACCAGAAGATCTGTTTTCCTGTCACGCGGAGCACAGCTGGAGCAGCTTTGTCAAATCTGAGGAAAAAAACCTGATAATGTCATCAGAGATATGTGGTCTTGAACTCGCAAACTACACATTAATGACAGAAGGCCTGTATTACAAGTTGGGGGTATGGAGCTTGAAAGACATGGGTGTTTTGAGTTGCATTATGGGAAATGTAGTATCTTGTGTTTTTGGAGCTTAAGCGATGGACAAGAAGTCAGGAGAACTTGGTCTCTGCTGCTGTCACTGTTCATAGGAAGATTGAATGCTATTTTTAGTTACTCTTTGGTAAATAGTTTTTACTGTTTTTGTTTTTACCACCTCTCTCTCACTCTCTCTAAAAGATGTATTATTGTAAACCCTGTACTTTTTCTTTTGTGTCCCTTGCAGAGGAGGGAATACATTGTTCCTTGGTAATGTAAATATGCCTGATTACTGCCTAATAATTAATAATAAAATAAATCAGTCTCTAGAAAGTTGCTGTAACTTTATGGAAGTGCAATAATAAATTGCTGCAATACCACTTTAGAGGCTCAGTGTGTAGGATTTAGTGGCATAAAGGAGAAACTACGGTGGTCACGAAACATCCGTTCTGGGATACGATAGATATAGAAGGATCCTTCGAAGGTAACAAAAACACAACAATTCCTATATTCAGGTAATTATGCAAAACATACCTATGAATATTATATTCCATTTCTGCCAATAGATCCTCCAAAATGTTACACACTGCACCTTTAAAGTTGATAAAACTATGACCAAAACCATATTTTAACCGTAATAAAAATTTGTGCTAATGAAAAAAGAAAAAAGAAAACCAAAAAGACGTCACAATAATGTGATTGTTATATAATGAACATACAGAAATTAAATTTAAACATATTAACTAGAAAAACTTCACCTGCAGAGGAAGATCATGTAAATGCACCAGATAGGCTACTTGATGGTTTTTTACAAAAATTGTGTATTATTATGAAAAAAACAGGATACGACAGTTCATGTGAAAATATACGAAAGAATTTACTTTTCATTGAAAGTCACATTGCTTTGACAGAAAACAAATCTCTTCACACAAACTCAGAGCCTCTTTCCAGCCCACCAGGAGACCTCTCTGTGTGTTTAATATTCAATATTCAATATGCACTGTTTTGGTAAAATGTCCTTTAGAACAGACTTTTTTTAATTTTATTTTTCTTTCTTTCTTAAATTTTTTATCTTTACCAGAACACAGAGCATCAAACCATCCCCACACAAAATTAGAATATTAAGTTTGTAGAATGAACAACTCATTGTTTTTCTTCGTGTCTGTTATGTATGAAAGGTCATTTAAAGACTTTATTTGTGTGTGTGTGTGTGTGTGTGTGTGTGTGTGTGTGTGTGTGTGTGTGTGTGTGTGTGTGTGTGTATGTGTGTGTCTGTGTGCAGTACTGCTGCCCTGTATTCATGCCTGAATCTGTTCATTAGTTGCTTACCAACTCACAAAGCTAAGATAGACAGTGGCAGTACCCAGAATGCCTTGTTCTGGGGAGCCATACGCACTTGTGTTTTGCTAATGAGCACATCCAGGGGACGTTTCTCGTAGAGGCAGGCAGACACACACACACACACACACACACACACACACACACAAGATAGAAGCACACACACTCCCAACTACACAGGACTGACATTCTCCTCACACAACTGCAGAGAAAGTCTCCTGAGAAAGATTGCTGCCAGGCACGAAAATGGAGAGAGGAGAGAGCGGAGAGAGAAAGAGCAGAGCAAGAGGTGAGGGAGAGACGTGTGGGGGAGGAGGAGGAGGGTCGGGAGGAATAGCAATACTGTTTCCTTTCTCCCTTTTCTCTCCACAAGCCTCAGCTGTTTTGTCCTCACTGCTCGTGCCTTCAGTCCTCGCTCCGCTTTGATAGGTTTCAGCGCACTCGACTGTATTGACTGCGGTCTTGGCAAGCACGAGGACAAATCAATTAAGAGTGCCGACTGATACAGTGTCTGAGTCCCCCCCCCCATTCTCAATAGCGAATAAGAGCAATTAAAAGCCGACTGTAGCACATGATGTGACAGTAATGGCCATAATGGATCGTCGTCAAGGTTCAGACGCCAGATAATGTTGTTGTTTATCTAGATGATTGTTGTTGTTTATTCATAAGCTTGGGAATCCGCCCCCCTGACAACCCAGTACCCCGAGCTTAAACACAAACAGACGTCTGTGATATTGAAAGGTGGCCATCTGTCCAATCAGGGAATCAAGTCAATAAGGGGAACCAGTTTGGGGGCGAGACCTGATCTGGAAGACATTAGCATGTGAATTAGTTGTTGACTGGGTGCCAAAGCCAGCAGCCTAATCGCTGCCAACTAGATGACAGCATTCCCCTAATCGATGGCTTGATATCTATATGGAAACATATGGAGGGATCAGGCGCACAGGCTGTGCTGCTTCATTTTGATCCAGTTTGTGCTGAATTTCCGGCTCAGCTTGTGGGAGTTTTTTGACTGGTGCGCACCAGGAAACATTAAAGAAAAACTGACATTTACAGCAATGACAGAAATATGGCCCTTTATTTTAGATGAACTGAAGCATGTTTCCACATACTGCAACTGCATGAAAGGCCAGCGTGCAGTATGTTATCCTGTGAATATTTAGAAGCTTTCAGTATTGGGTTTGTGACACAGTTTCTGCTATTCGTTCCCTTTTTGTGCTTACTGTGTGTATTGGAAGAATTCAGATACTTTAAGTAAATCATGTAAAAGTCATGTATTTTTGTATTATTAGCACAACATACTGAAAATATCAAAAGTAAAAGTACTCATGATGTTTATAACTAGGTACGGGAACAAAGACCACGCCTTGCACTCGTCTCATTTCTGCTCAAAACGTACTTAAGCACACCTTATCCGTTCACTCCCTCCTTGATTCAGTTTCCACATCCCTTCCCCCCCAAACCCTTTCTTTTTCTTCCACTCTCTCTTATCCAAATACAAGAACCACCGGGGCTCTTGAGAAGAGATAAGAAGAGACGGCTCCCGCACTCAGAGTCTCATCACCCACTCGGTTCCCTCCCACCATATTGCCGAACTCCTCCATCCATCCATTCATTCACCCGTTCACAAACCCATTTTTCTTCCATCCGTTCATCCCTCACCCTTCCTTCCCATACCCATTCATCCCTCAACCCTCATGCCTTCATCCCCTTATCCCTCGACCGTCATCCCTTCATCCCTCAACCCTTTCCCAATCCATTCATTCTTCCTACAGAACACACCATTGGTTCACATTTATCCATTATGTGCAATAAACCTCGCTAATTCCATATGTTCACTGGTGTTGTCTTTGTTAGTAAAAGTCCTATTATATTCTTGTACTTATATTATACTTATTGAGTCAACCGCTCCGAACTTAAGTTAACAACAATAACAATGATCTCCAGTGCAAGCAGATTCCTGATGGAGAATTTGTTGGACGAGCTTTCAGCCACAGCTGCTCAAAACAATGTAAACGTTTTTGGATGACTTTACTGAACTGCTTTGCATTGACTTTGACCATATAGTTTTTGTTGATTTTAACATTCATGATGAAGGTAGGGATGGGAATCAAGAACCGGTTCCAGTTTGGCTCCAAATTGTCCAATCCATTGGAAACATACACCACAGATCTCACCAATCCCTTTTATCAATGCCAGCATGTTTTTCTGACAGTTATGCATAGCAAAACAATGACGTCAAACTTGTGTTTCATGCTGCCATGAGAAGAAGAAACAGTTCAGTGAGTGGCTTCATTTAATAACTCCACGCTTTTTCTACACTGTGTTCAGACAGAGAGAATAAAATGGTTACACTGATACTGAAAACTTGTGTTGGGCTTACTTCATCCACGCAGAAAACTGATCAGGAATCAATATGGGAATCGACAAAGAATAAGCAGAAGTGATAATGGTATTGGTATCAATAAAATCTTTGCCCATCCCTTCAATTCCCATCCCTATACCCCAGGACACAATGGAACTTTTATGGACTATGGACTGACCCAAACACAACAAAAGGCACAGTCTGGACTAATCTACAGGGTTGTAACATAAGGCTGTGACTGATGTTGCTCTTACTGATCTTACTGAAAATGTTCAATCAAAGTTAATCACAAATGTAACATCACTGAAAACACAGGTGATTTATTCATTCAGGTTCTCTTCCACACTCACTTACTGGGGTCTCAGTTAATGATCTTGTAGAATTTCAGTTCTAAAATTACAAATGCCATTTGCCCCACTAAGGTAAAGGTCGTTTTGAGTAAGGAAAGAGCACCATGAAGAAATGGCACCCTGGTAACATTTTAAAAAAGAGAGCATCAAAAAGCCCAACCTAGGTGTGCATATATATCTATAAAGAGAAACTTTGCATTTATAATTTAGGATTGAGACAAGACACTGCTTCTTTTATCCACTCATGCAGTAAATTTGCCTCCTTCTTCACTGACACAGTTCAGAAAGTTAGACAAGCTGTCACTTTCTCCATATCAGCTGGGTCTGTATTGTCCTCATGTCCACTCAAAACCAATTAAATTAGCCTGAAACTATTTCTGTCAACCTAAGAGGAGAGTGAGCAACATTTGTAATCCTGCTGCTCCTGTTGCCCTGATATTCTAAAAAAAAAAAAAAGTAACTCCAAGGAATCAGATCTTCTACAAAAAGTCAACTCTTCTCTTCTTTCAGTTGTTTAAGGATTTACTTACCAAAGCAGAGTTGGTGAGTTTTATTTTGTGTCCACTTTGAATGAACTTACAATGTAACAGTATGTACAGTAATATGCAAGATAAAATGGCGACTGATAGTGAAATTATGTCTGTTACTGCTTAAACAAAAAAGTCTATCTCTGCAGGGATAATTTCCTTAATGTTGTCAGACACTTAGATTGACAATGTGACCCTAAAAAAGCACCACTGAAGCCCTTTTAACAATTTTTTACATCTAACACTGTGACTTAAGGGTTTATGTTGACTGACCGATAGTTGGAAAGTCTGTGGAAAGACTAACAAAGACAGTTTTGATGATTATTTAATTTGTGTTCCATTGTTTTGGTCTGAGATGCTGGTGCTCTAGTGCTCTTCCACTGGCAAGTGAATTTCACATTAAGTAAAGAATCTGAATATATTTTCCAACACTGTAACTAAGATGGATCCTGCATTATTACCTCATCGTTTTGGCCCTCTGTTGTTGAGGAGCCCTATATCAAGATCTAATTTTAAGATTTCATTTTAGTTGACTATTTCAGTTATACTGCGCTCACATAGTGAATATTCCTAAATTGTGTTTAATCAAACTGCGATCCAGTCATGCTAAAGGGTATTTCAACCTGCTGTAATATGCATCATAAGATAAATAAGATCATCACAAATTTTTGATGAAAAATCTTGACTTGCAAAGGAGTAATTATAGTTGTCAAATAAATAGAAGTAAAAGGTAGCATCAATTATAGAATACGAAGTACAAGTATCTCAAAACTGTATGTAGGCTCAATCCTTGAGTAAATGTACTTACCACAAGCTCATTGTTCCTTCACTTGGATGTGTACCTAGTTTTTAGATTTAAGACATCACAACTAGTTCAGAGCCTAATCATGGTCCAGTGTGCAACCAACAATGTGACTTGTAAACTTGAAACCTCAGCTCACAAACACTGAGAACCGAGAATGGTCAGTGAAGCAGGAGACATCTTGTGTTCAGCAGTTAAACCTTTAAAATGAAACATATTTTACATATGTCATACATTATGGTTTTATATGTCTTTGAACACTGGGCATCTTCCACCTTCCCCTCAGTGTCTCCGTGTTCAGCGTAGTTTCAGTGCCACTGTGCTGGCAGATAACACAGACAAATATAGAATGCTATAAATGCGAACAAATGTTTTCCTAATGAAATTGTAAATCATCTATATCAAAACGTATATCTGCGGCTGGATGCGCAATCTGTAAGAAACTGAAACATTGCAGTGCGGTGAAATTAATTTTTTCCATTTCCAAATATAATAGCAGTAATGCAGTTATTCAAGGTCTCCATTTGTCATCTCAGACTCCAATGTGATTTGTGTTTGGCTTGATGTAGTTTCCCCTCAGGCAGTCGCTGAAATAAAATCCCCCATTTTGACTTGGTATTCCTACTCAGAGACAATTTCGTCTGAGGGAATCTGATAGCTCATATCTGAGTCCCAGAAAGAATTTCAAATAGCAGAATAATGTGACGCGCAGACTCCTGTCATCCTGAATCAAGACAAAAACACTGATTTAGATGACATTTTTTCTTTCATGACCTTGAACATCTATCTATCTATCTATCTATCTATCTATCTATCTATCTATCTATCTATCTATCTATCTATCTATCTATCTATCTATCTATCTATCTATCTGGTCTCTTGATAGCAGCTGGAGCTTGCAACCATGCAATCTCCCATCTACTAAGACCATACTCTGGAAAAACCTACTCAGTGGACCTTCAGATAAGATGATTTTGAACATTATGTGAAAGCTGTTTCCGGCATTTATATACATTTATATCAATCTGTACCTATAATATGGTGTTATCCTGCAGTCCAGTCATGATATTTTGAACAGCAGTCTTTGCAGATCAATCTCACAGTGCTTACAGTCAGTTTCACTTCTTTGCTTTATCTGTCAGTCAATGAAAAGTTGTTTATGGGTGCAACCGCAGTTAAGAGAATGATTGTCCTATACATGCCCAATACTGAATGAAGACATCAGGCAGAAAGTACAAATGATATTGTAATATTGCTGTGTAAAGCAGGACTAGCTGACTAGTTGGTGGGTTCGTTCTCCATCGTGCTGAGGTGGGATTAAGCTGTTTTGGGGTGTTGGTCTTGGGGTAGACGGGTAGATATCTTGCCTATACTCCTCTTTTCCTTTCCCTTTATCTTGACTCTGTAATGCTCAGCAGCTTTAATGATGCAGGTCAGGAAATAGGGCCACCTAGAGTCGTGACCTCTCTGGTAGTGTTGCAATATGCTGCCCGTTACTTACATTACTACTATTTTTTATTATCTATTATGCTTGCTTCTGGGTCTGCACTGTTGTTTCTTGCTGTTGCTGATTTGTTGTATTCGCTTTGCTTGCTGTTGCATCTGTGTATATCCCTACTTCTTATGTTAAACTTGGTAAAACTGGCAACAGAAAAATCGAGCAAATAACTAATTGGTTATCTTCTTGGAATCGGCCATTGTGCTTTCAAAAATAATAGTAGGCCACTGACAAATATTTGCATCTTTACCCAACAGAGCACCTTTGTTGCCTTGTCTATGATGTTTTGAGGACAATGTTAGCTGTAAATTGGTTCCACTTTAACATCTACAATTAAATGGGAAAAACAGGATTTTGACAAATGAGGGGCACATGTCCCTCCCATCCCCGATAAAAATTACACATATATATCTACCAGAGTACATTCATATAGGCTTTATCCAGATAATACATGGTAATGAGAGATATAAAAATGGAAAATGGTAGCAAAAAAATGCAACTGGATGAATTGTAGTCTCTGTTTTCACCCCGTATGTGTCTGTATTTACGCCCACTTACTCTCGCTTTAATCTGGCTTGAAACAGCTGAAGACCTCTCGCTGAAAATGCACCCGCACCTGAGTTAGAGAGATATTGTATTCTTCTGGAAATGCAGCACATTGTTCCCTCTTTTAGAGCAAAGAAGTGTAAACTAAGCCTCATTAATTAAGCTCATTAGGTGAACAGAAACCTGTTTGATTGGAGGCAGTTGGAGCCCTTCCGCTCTGATGCAGCAGCGGTATTTAACTCACCATATTGGCTGTCTGATGGCTGCACCTCAGGGTCATGTTCTGTGACATGGCTGTTGTCCCAGTGCCACCCCTACAAACACATACACACACACAGCCTAACACAGATCCTTTAAGGGGCTTGGCAGACCCCTGGTTCCCCCTCTCTAATCACTGTGTTCTCCAGGGGGGCGCAGCCATTCTCGCTGCTCTTTGGAAAAGCTTGGCATTTGTCTGAGATCTCATTTCTGTAATTCATCGCCCGTCTCCCGGGAGCTGCGGTTGGCACTGGCGATGCCAAGTCCTCCCTCCTCCCTCCCCCCTCTATCTCTCCCACACTCTCTACCCTTATTCCTCCTCTCTTGCCGCGTCTTTCTCCATCTTCCTCTCTTTCACCCCTGTCGTTGTTTGTTGTTGCCCTGAAAGAGGCCCTGACTAAAGCTAAACTGGTGGGTGTACACACATTAACTCTCCTGTGATTGTGTTTGATGGCCGCTCCAGGCTCAGATCACATAAACACATTGAGTGTGTGTGTGCACGCATCCTTCCTCTTCGAGTATCTCTAAGTGCAACACGTCGGCTGAGGCTGCTAAATTAAAACGAATGATCCACGGTGGGATTATTGTTTCTTCATATTTTCTTCTCATATATAAAAACATTAAGTGTCAAATCATTAATACACACACAGCCCAAATGAAGAAATAATTACACATCAATTATCACTATAATATGAATGTGGAAAATGTAATTGTGATTAATTAGGCATCAGTAAAAATGTACATCTGTTACTTATTTGGAATAGCAGGAGGGGAAAAAGACAGATAGCTACTCATTTTTCAAAATGTATTTTTTGAGAAAGCAATCCGGAGTATTCCATAAAGTATTTCTTCCTGAAAAAATAAGAGTTTAAATATTTCAGATGTGCTGTGATGTGTGGCTGTAGCACAAAGCTTCCTGTGAGTCTGTGACTCTTGTTTTCCAGTCTGAGCCGTACAGGTGAATTGCTGCATCTCACATTTTGTTTATGAGTAAACGGCTGTTGGTGGCAGGCATTTTAAGCTAATAGCTGCTTTAAATAGCAGCAATTAGAGAGAAGCATGAGATATTTAATCACTCTAGACCAATTAGTCTGTAATCAAGTAGTGTCCAAGAGCGAGCACGTTTTTGTCCTCCACTGTTCCTCTGCAAGCACCCGCCATATATTTCTCTGTGCGCCGGGAAGAGCAGTGATTAACACGCAGGGATATAGGCCCCCGTGGAATGCCGTAATGTGGAGTTAAATCAGGGAGAGAGGCAGGCGAGACACGACAGCCAAACCTGTTATTGCAGTTTAACATATGCAGAAGGTTAATTCAAGGCAGAGACGATGGCGAGCATCCTCGTTTTATGTGTTTGTGTCACGGTGCGTTGTGTAAATTTGTGGAATTAGGAGCTGGTGCGTTTCTTCTGTATGGAACTGCACTAGAAAGACCATTTTGAAGTTTCTTTTTCTTGGATTCAATCAGCAATGGTAGCTTTACCTGGAAGAGGAGGATGAAAGAGGGGTGCATAATGAGCCAGTCAGATTTAATCAGAAGTAGTGAGTCTCCCAAACTGCAAAATCCCTCTTGTAATTTTACTGTTATATTGCAATCTTTTGCAAGAAAGGCATTTTTAAGACATAGGCAAACCACACCAATGCATGCACACAAATGAGAGCCATGCATGAACTCACTCTCTCTCTCTCTCTCTCTCTCTCTCTCTCTCTCTCTCACACACACACACACACACACACACACACACACACACACACACACACACACACACACACACACACCTGTGCAAACAACTGGCTCCACTTGCAGCCTGGCCAGTCCCTTGTTTTTATAATAATGATACTGTGTTCATAATGACATTTCCAGGTGACTGGTCACAGGGCCGGCGCGTCCACTCCCTCGGCCTCAGCTCAAGGGTGGAAAATAGGTTGACCAATGTGCTATGGGGCCTCCTTATCAAACAGGATGTGATGCTTTCCCACGATCTGGAGCAGGCAGAGGAAGGCCCCAGGTAGGAATTCAACCTGAACGTTTTGTCCGGTTTGTGGAAAGTGTAAAGAAACAGAGAGAGCTGGCGAAGTCAGTCCCACACACGCTTTCACTGCCATCTCGCTCCCAACAGGGATTATTTGCAAAATCCTGCGGAGCTAAATGCTGGAGAGAGGCAGGATGGGGCACCACTGTGGTAGCTAATAGCAAGACAGTGGGGATTGTGAGTCAACATATGGCTGCAGCAAAGTATAATAAGAGCGCAGATGAATAATGTATCTGGGGATGGCAGCAGTTTGGGTGCTGACTAATAGAGAGAATTAGGTCTACAGATCATGGACTGTAATAGACGTCTCCTGTCCTCTGTCCATGCTGTATTACACTGCAGCTTGTCTTTATGGAATATCAGATAATAGGGTAGAATTAGAGGCTGACTGGCTGTTGCATTGATGCCATATGTCTTTGCCTGGAAATGCTGTATAGATAAATGCATGTTAAAATACATTTTCTGTAAATACACTGTGAAATTGCAGCAGGACAACAGCTAACACTTTGGTTTGAGCATGTGACTAAAATGATCATGAGATGGGAGAAAAACCACGTGTCCCATTTTCCTACAGTAGCTGTGCACGTTTTTAAGTGAATCACCAAACCCAGATTATATTACATTTAAAAGTATAGCCCAGAAATGCATGTGGCAAATAAATCTTCACATGGTGGCTTATCAAGTGTCACTATGTCAGTTTAATTCTGATACTTTTGAATGATATGCGATAAATTAAAAGGGTTTCTGGAACAGAAGTGGGTAAACTACTATATAATGAGATGAATGGTCAGCAGGGTTAACTGAGTTAAAGGGTCAACTGGGTTTATCTTCACAACATCCCTGAATTTATCTATAAAAAGCAGCATTTCCTGGAGAAAATGCATTGGCGATGCTCTCACCAACTGTGCAGTCATGGCTGCTGAAGCCCGGTTTGAACTGTCAGGCTCACGTTGTGCTCTCTCTGAGAACCAGAATATCTTTAATCATATCAGGAAGGTCTAACTGTCAAGCTGACCACCTGTGCTTTAACACTTTTTTTTTTTCATTTTCTATTTTTCTATTTTTTTACCTTTTATCACTCACACGCATTTCACATCACAAGGACAGCACTTGTCAAGGGCAGCGAGGCCCGGCTCTCTTACTGTAGACTATAAACATACACAGGTGGCCTGCATGCCACTGCTTATCCTCAGATGGCCACCGAGGAGCATGGTGTCTGAAAGGTGTCTGTAGCACCCGTATGGCATCTCTGTCGCCGGGCTTGTCGGTGTCAAACGGGCGCTTTAACCTGCATTCAGCAGGTTGACATGCGGACAGCTAAACAAGGGTCAGTGTGTGTCTAGGAGAAATAGCTGCAGCTCCGTGGGAAAGAAGGAAGAAAGGAAGGATACTCACTGTATATTTCTGACAGCTGTCTAGGTGGATGTTATTAGGATACATTTCATAATTATTTCAGAATACTTTGCATTTTTAAAATCAGGTATATATTTGAAAAGGAATAGGGCCTGAGTGAGTTTGCATTTAAGATTTTCTTTAGCTGTCTAGACACTTGAAGTGCATCATAAATCATCAAAATCTATCTAAAATGAATAAATCTCTTTCTTAAAATTATTTGAAACATTTAAGATATCCAGCTCTTTCTACTCGAATGCTCCCATAAACCCGACAAGGCCTTGAGTAGAAACACTTCAAGTTTGAAGTGTGAAACGGATTTTGGAATTGTTTGCCCCAGCAGTTTTTAACATCATACTTCCTAACCGGATATATTTTTCTGTATCTTTGTAAGGGAATTGAGAAATTTTTATCTGTGAGCTCTGCTTACTGGCAGTGCTGGTAATCTAGGAAGTAGTGTTTGCTGTTTATCTTTACTCATCATAGGTCACTCTGGGTGAAAGGATCAGCCAAATTAAAAAAACATACATTTATGGTTTCCCAAAATGCTGCAAAATTTCCATTTGTGTCTTTATTCTGCCTTTTTTCATTTATCCACAGAAATGTAATTCCATATGTGGCTTATGCTGCTGACATCGTGCTTTCTACAGAGGCCTATCTGAGCTCTACAGTGTCCAGGAGATGAATAAAGGTAGTGATCTCTCTGCTCAGTGAAAATAACCCCACAAATGGTCCCTTTTTATTTTGCATTATCCTTTTAATTTAAATTTTTTAAATTTATTTTAAACATATATTAGTGTAATGACTTGTCACAAATGACATGCATGTGTTTCGTTGAGAAATATACTTTAAACATTTGAATGTGCACATAGAGAAATAATTTGCATTTACAAGAAGATTGCCTCTAGCATTTAAGATAAATGACACCTGCTTCATAGTTTAATATGAACCTGATCTCTCGGCTGTCACTTGTGTTTGTTCAGTCCTGCTAAAGCTGTGGCCATGTGTGTGAAGGAATTAATAAAAGCCCACAAAACAAAAAGCTTTTATCCTAGAATCCTGTAAAACAGGTTTAAGGTCTTAGATGACATCTGCAATATTTTAATATCTTTATCCACCCTTTTATTTTCCATGGAACTCACACACTTCGTTATGTTTAGTTCAGGAGCCTTTAACCCCGCGCCTCCCTCTTTTCCCTCGTTATTTCACGTGGCAGCGTTGGCACCGAAATGGTGAAGATGCCCCTTGAGACAAAACTTGAGACGACACAATTCTTCCTGGAAACTTTAATTGTTTTGACAACTCCTCACAAGCCAGTGAAGGTCAAGTCCAACAGTGCAGCTGACAGTAATGTACAAGTGCCCTCTCACACTGGCAGGAGGGTGGTGAGGTAAATTCGGTGTTCAATGTCATGAAAAATAAAGGCTTTTCTTTTCTCTTTACATTAACAATGGCTGCTGACTCTCCAACAGGGAAATCATTGAATATTTACTTAAAGACATTGCCTGTCTGAATACAATTGGTTGTTGTCCAAAAGGTGTCTGTTAATGTTCACATATTTCATTAATTCATAACCAACGTTTAATGACTTCATGGTGTCAATCATTAACCTCTTAAGGAGAACCTCTGACTGCACACATATAACAGGGACATTGTTTTACAGTGATTTTTTAAAAGGGATTACATTGTAAACACTGTCACAAGTGCTGTAACTCTCAGTTTTTTTTTGTTTTTTTTTACAAGAGTGCAATGTAACAGAGTCAAATCAGGCCTTTTTTTTAAAAAGATCAAACAGCAGACCAACCCTTTGCTCCAAGCAGGTCAAAGTTGTCATAGTTAATGAGTACAAAACAATTCAAGAGAAAGCTAAGCAGGGCAAATAATAGAAGAACTCGTGTTGAACTCCACCACATATCTACACAGGGAGGGCTGCTTCAGTGCACATTCAAAACCTCTGCAATGAGCCTGACATGCTACATATTAAACTATTCCAAAAACACTGCAAAGAGTTAACTGATATCATCATGTGAGGACATTATTGGCAGAGCATAACCACGTTCATTTACTAAAAGACTTAAAAGTGGAAACACAATATTTACATAACGACAAAAAAAGATTTTAATAAAAATATCTTATAATTACAATAGTCTATTTTAAGCATATAAGTCTTCCTTTCACATACTTTTATAGAACATTTGTGTCTCTATATGTACAATCTTAATTGTCTCGAATCAGAATTGTTCTTTTTTACAATATCAAACATTTTAAGATTCCAGGGATGACATCCCTGTTCAACACAAATCATCTATTTTAAACAATAGATGTCCAAAACATGTACAATGATTTTTCGCAGTTTAGTAAAGCTTTAAACTGGAGTCATTTTTAGTTATTCTTTAAGCACAATTCACAAACAGTTTTCATAGCTGTTGACAGACGGGTTTCCAACAAAAAAACTTCTCAGCGTGGGGATTCCACGTTTTCACTCTTTTAGAAAGAAATTTCAAGTGACAAGAAGTAAAGTTAGAGCAACTTAAACAGGAGGAAGGAGAGGGAGATGTCTACATACTGATTCCTTGTTCAATGGAACCCAAAAAAAGGGAAAAAGCTGATATGAATAGTGATTTTATTTGGGTTGAATTCCTCCCAGCGGTTTTGAAATCCCCTTGTGATTGTGCCTCCAGTTGGGTGTGAGTCCCTGGCGAAGCTTTGCTGGCTTTGGAGCGGCTCTGTGTAGCCTGCACACCTGTGGAGGGGATGAATAGCAGCGGGGGGGTGAGCTACAGAGCTCCAGACTTACTGGCGCCACCGACAAAACAGAGGCCATGCTTGATCAACAACCCAAAACAAACCAGGTCAAACAACAACCACACAGCTCCTCAGGCTGTTGGGCAAGGCTGCCGAGAGGCTCTCAGAAAGACTGCAAGAGTGTCTCACTGTAACACACACCGCGTACATGCTTTTGGCCTTGCCCAGGTGTGTTTAGATTCAGTGCTATAAAACTAACTTTACAGCCAGAACTGCAGCTTGAATGGGACTGTGAGGGACAGACAGAGAGTGAATGAGAGAGAGAGCGAGAGAGGGAGGAAGGAGTGTGTGTGTAAGAATGAAAGAGAGGGCAAGCTGAGGTTTTAACCCTCTCTTCTTCCCAGATTGCTACACCAGTGACAGTTATTGCGCAAAGCACAGCTGCCTCTGAGGTTGGTGCCAATTTAAGGTTTCTCAATTATTATTTTCCCTGACATCTACTGGCCTCCCCAGAGCACTCTAGAGATTGTCAATTTACACCACATATAGGCTACAATAATAAAGTTAATGGGGATGCCTCAGTGACCACCACTTATGGTGTTTTCAACTGGCCACACACACAAAAACAGCAAGAAAACTTGTGATTGTAAATAAAAAAATAAATTAGAAAAACACATTTAAAATGTTATTTTAGGCCAACTTACCAATGCAGTGCTTATATCTCAGCGGCATAAAATAGAGTCCTCCGGCTTTTTGACTATTGACGTCCTCTACAAAAAAAAAGCAGAAAAAGGAAACATGTAAAACGGGTTATCTCCCATGGATAAGACTAAATAAAGGCAAGGCCTAAAGCCCTGCAAAATAAATGATATACAGCAGAGCAGTAGAAAATCAGCCGGCTATATCTCCCATAATAAATTCTCTTATAGCCTATTGAATAACAAATTGCCCTTATTGTGCGCAGTGGAGTGGGCTGCAGGCTGAAGGTACTTCACCAATCCTGGGATAAGGTGGGCCTCTGACACACACTGTCATTATCATGCAAATCATAAAGCCCGCAATCAAGTGCGCAATCTAACCCACGCCGAATGCGTTTTTTGCGCATGATTTTTCAAGGCTGTGCAGTGAGCTGTGTAGCATTTTCAGTGTTTTCTGTCTTTTTGTCCTAACATTGGAAGGACAATGACACATAACGGGCATGACGCGCTTTGTCTGAGTCTGAGTGGCGGACGGCAGTCTGGCACGGGGAGGTACAGTAAATCGGGGTCCCCGGTAAGTCCCGCTGGAAACGAGGAATGGAGAGCCGCCTCCGCTGATTAAAGCTTACCTGGTGGTGGTCTATGTTGAGCACCGTCAGCGGTGTCCGGCTGGGGTTGGAGGCTGGAGGAGCAGGGCAGGTCCCGGTCTGTTGTGGCTGTTGTTTATGGAGAGAAGGGTGCGTCTCCAGGGCCAGCTGCAGGTCCAGGATGTAGTCTATGACATGCTGGAGGATCTCCACTTTGCTGACTTTCTTATCCTGCGGAATGGTGGGCACCAGGCGCTTCAGCCGGCTGTAGCAGTCGTTCATGTCGTACTGCAGGCAGAACAGGTCCTCCTCTTCCATCCTGCACCGGGCGATGTTGAGGCTCTGCTTCGACAGATAGTGCAGGGAGAGCTCGCTGCCGCTGGAGGAGGAGTCCTGGGGGTGGACTGGAGTAACAGCCTTCATCTTAGATAACCAACGGCTCAGAGAGAGGCAGCGAAAAAACAAACAAATAATTACACTACTGGTAGCAGGAGGTATTTGAGATTATGCGCTGTAAACACGGCGAAAGCTACTCTAATACAGCCGCAAATTAGCGAGAGAATAAGATAAACCAAAAGGCGGAATTCTAGTCTGTCAACACATCCCGTGGAGCCTCACAGTTCCTCTTACTTCAGCAGGCTCGGTGTGAAAGGAATGAATAGATTTCCTACATTTATAGAGGAGAGGGGAGGCGCCAAGCCAGCCGGCTGACAGATCAGGGAGAGAAGCTGGTCAATCACCGGCAGCCCGCTGCCCACCGACCCCACAACGGAGCCGAGAAAAAGGCGTGTCTCATTCTGTGTGTGCTGCGGTGGGCTGCCTGTTGGTAGGAGAGGTGTTTGTATGTGTGTGTGAGAGAGAGAGGGGGAGAAAGGAAAAGAGAGAGGGAGAGAGAGAGAGAGGCAATTTAAAGCCGTCAATTGTGCATTAGCATCGCCGTACAAAGAAAAAAGTCTCAAGTATCTTTACGAGCAGCCGAACAAGAGGGCTAGCTTGAAGATTTCCTGATTGATGCATTTGCACAATTCAGCTGGCTGATTACCGTCGGATTGCATCTTTAGTTCCGTAGTCATTGATGCGTAATTACGCACAGGCTCACTTGTATTGATCACCCCTGTGACAGATGATCCCGAGCCGAACCACCTGCTTAAATGGAGAAACCTGTCTCACCTCACGGTGGAAACCAAACTGAAAACACATCGTGACTGCAGTCCAAATAATTCATTATAAAATGTAGCTACATGTAATAATATTCCAGTTCATTTTAGGACTTTCAGCACATGTGTGAAACTATTAACTCTGACCTTATTGCAGTCTATAATTACAACGTTATTTATGCAGCATTCCTTCGGTGAATTGTAATTTTCCTCTGACACTTGTTTTTATCAGATTTATTACCACTTCATAAGAGAAACCGGGGTCTCGAGAACGTATAATTCCCATCATCATCTCTGATCTAATAAATTGTTATTATGACTTCATATAACAAACATTTTCTTTTTCACAACCCTGACTGCAGCTCTAGGGGAGCCGGGACAGGCCGATTTGGCAGCGCCTCCTTGCCATTCCTTACTCCAGCTGTGTGTTATTGTGCCTCCTACATTCCTCCGCTCTCGGGGACGCGTCGCCGCTCCGCTCCCTCCCTCACAGCCGCCTATTGAGCTGCCCCGCCGGGTAGACTGCCTGGCGCCACACATGGGGAGCTCATCCATTCACACCCAGCTCCTCTCCTCTCCTCTCCTCTCCTCTCCTTTCTTTCTTTCTTTCTTTCTTTCTTTCTTTCTTGTCAGACAGGTTGCCAAGACAACATGGAAGCTACACTCAGCTTCAGTTCAGCCTGAATCCTTAGTGTTTTCCATCCAGGATGCATAGGGGGGCCCTGAGGTCTGAGTCTAGTGGGGATGACACCCACCTCAGTGCCTCTTTGGAGGTTTAATGTCCCAAACTTTATGGGAACCACCACAGTCTCTTCTGTCATGAATATTGAAAGGCTTAAATGGCTTTAAATGGGTATTTTCCTCTTCTCGCTGTGTCTCTGTCTTTCTCCCTCTGTCTCTCTCTTTCTCTGTTTTCTGTTGCCATGGGAAGTGACTGTTCTGCTCAGTAATGTGTGCAACAATGTTTGGTTCAGGGACAACTTCAAAGGGGTCAGTGGTATGAATCTTTGATGGTACCCTTTCCACTAGCAACATGGTGCATGAACTCTCGCCCATGACAAGCAGATGACGGACTAGGTCTGAGAGAAAAACACTGTCCAGTTTAGCCATAGCAATGACTCACAAATGCTTCCACTTTGACCATGTATGTCTATAATAAAACAGAAAGTTGGAGATTCTACACAGTCTGAATTTCAAGCTCGTTGGCTCTCTTTCTGGAGGCTAATGGGTTGAAAAAACTTGCTGCCAAGAATAGTTTTCCATATAAAATAATTCATTTGTAGATTCCACAGAAATGCTTCAAAACAGGCAAAACCAAACCAAAGACTGTAACGAGGAATACAGCAAAGTGTATTTGCATCCACCTGTTTTGGAAATAAAAATTAATTACATATGATGTGTAATATATACATATATAAAGTTTTTACGCTTGGCAGAGGTGGAAAAGTTGTGACAAGTTGTGTATAAATAAAAACAGAATGTGCTAAAATGCAATGGAAACAGACGTAGCAAATAAATGATTACGTACAGGAAGCATGTGGCTTATATGTCCAGTGTATATTAGGAGGATATATTGGCAGAAATATAATTTAATATTCTCAGGTATGTTCTCATTAGTGAAAGAATCACTCTGTTACCTTAGAATGAGCTGTTTGTATCTAAAGAGGGAGTGGGTCCTCTTCTACTGAGTCCGACATCTTGAACTACCATGTTTCTACAGTGAAGTGAAACAGACAAACCAAATGCTAGCTTCTACAAAAACATCAGATTAATTCCTGAAACACATAAATATCACATTTCCATCACGAATTGCAGATGGTTCTCCATTGTTTAAGGTTTGACTGCAGCTCCATGGTGCCTTCTTCTTCTGCACTGGTTTAATGGCACTCAACTGGAGAATTAGCACCACCAAATGTTTATCTCAATGGCCACAACTCCTAATATTAGGGGATGAAAACACACCTTCAGTTGCATTTCCTATTGCAGATCTTCTGGAAATGTATTTAAAACAAGCTCTACATTTAGACAGAAATTTGACTACTGTCTCTAAAATTCATCAGCAGGTGTGGCTCATGGCTCTTAAGTATTCATCCACTGAACGCTGATAGACCTTTTTCAGAGCAGCCATTTTGACATGAAATAGTAGGGTAAACACAAGTGTTACCAATGATACTAATTAGGGTTCCATTCCATTTAGTGTAACAGAGCCTTTCCAGTAAGTCAACATGCACAATAGCAGCAACCTGCTTGTGTTTACCCTACTATTTCATGTCAAAACGGTTGCTGTGAAAAAGGTTGTGTATTCTTCCTGTTAGGTGTTCATTTCAGATATCTGAATTGGGAAGATCTCGTCACACGAGCATTTCTGTGCCAAAAGTATTCATTACAATGTAATCGCTGTGATTAGTGCATTCACTTATGGGGGTAAATTAAATCTGTCCACATATTTTCACATCAGCTTTCATGAAGGAAGCTATCGTAGCTTATTATCTATACGTTGCAACATCCACTTTTATTGAACCTCCTTTGTCGGAGTATAAACTGTGCTACACTAAAGGAATAGTTTGCATACAGTTATGATAAAGTGTGAGATTGGAGTTGATGCAGAAAATACGTCTTTTAACTGTCTGAACTTATTCTCACCAGCTTCAGTAACTTACCAACTAACACTAAGCTAAGCTAATAGAACCACATATTTCATGAGGACGTGCAGATGGATTGTGCCGTACCACTTGCAGGTCTTAATATAACCTGGTTCTCTTTTTTATGTTAAAGTATTTGTGGTTGATTAAGGTTCAAGAAATAACCTTGATGAAGTCATAAAGTTTGGTGTGTCCTGTGTGTGTGGCTAGTGTGTCTGAGCAGGAATGTAAACAAGATGCACTTTGACTCTTTGTGCTCAGTAACCTTGTTATAGTCTATTCTTGTCTGTCTTTAGTCCTGTACCCAGTCAATGATGCATAGATCACCCTCAAGTTTAACACAAGCAATAATTCACACTTGGTCAGAACAAAGGAGGAAACATGAACGTGCATTATCTCTACGCCCTTCTGTCTTTGTGTTTGCTTTCTCGTGCTTCCTCTGCATGTACTTCTCTAATTGTGGCCCTTCTGGTGCTACTTCCCTAAAGGTTTATAGCGGTGCTGACTGGGGACTGGAGCTCGGTAACTAGAGACTCATTACGAGATAAGCCTGATAGGTGAAGCTCTCTGTTTGTTGTGGCTACACAATGTGGAGACAGAAATCAGACAACTGACTTAACCAGTCTGCTCTTTCTGACAAAAACTCCACGTGTGCAGTTGCTAGAGAAAGTGCATTATTTCAACTAAATCTTTGGCGGGCCAACAGTGCAGCAACCATGCGCAAAGTGGAAATTGCGTGATGGCTACATCTGTGCAAGAGGTTTCCCAGGGATGTGGTTTAAGTTGCAATGGGTGGTGACACATGCTCTCAGGTGGCAGAGGTGGCCCAACACCTCTTATTCCCTCCTGCTATTAAAACACGAGATAATCTCATTTCACTGAGCAACTTATGATGGTAACCTTACACCACCACCTTTTATTTGGTTGAAAAATGATTTATATTTAGATTGAAGGTGTTATTTTGGCATTGTGAGGATGACAGTTTTTGATGACAGTTTTTTTATGACGGTTTTTGAGCACTAGAATCATTTAGAGTTTTAAGTAGATTTTAAAAATAATATTTAATTCCATTGGTTAACAAGGTTATATGGCAGGTTGACTCATTAGCCACAAAGATAATATTTTTGATCCCAGTGTACACACCTAGAGACGTTATATCCAGATGTAGCTGGGGAATGAGGTAACAAAGTAAATAATATTCCAAAACTTAAAAATCCACAAAGCAGTATTTCATTTCAAACTGAACCCAGCCTTACTGTCACACTTTCCAAAACTACAGAACAGTTATATCAAACATACCATTTACAAAACACACAGGGTGAAAGATGTTTCAGCCCAACCAACGACCATTATCAGGTCTATCCAGCGAGGTCAGACAAAGATTTCCATCAACACAGAGAACACAAAGAGGATCTTGTAATCTGGGGGACGAATAAACAACTTTAAATATTCTAATGTAAAATTAATAATATAATAGCTGCTGTTTGTAACTACAAATAGCCCATGGACAGATTATGAGATAATGCACCCTTGGAAACTGACAAATAAAATAAGTCCCCCACCTCTCCTCCACAGGAGCCAGACACCCAGCCTGAAAGATACACAGAACGACTGTAGTCGCCCAACATGTCTCTGTCCCACATGACCCATCACTGCTACCTCTGAAACTCTCCACATGACGGCTCGCATTCTCAGAAACTTTCACCATCTCATGACTCCTGAACTCAGCCCCAGCTGTGCAGCTTGGTTGTGGTTTTGATGGGCGACAGAACAGTCTCTCCAGACTACAACTTGTAAATAATACCCAACAGGTGGGTTGCCTTTCTGTTATTTGGTCTGTCTGGTTGTGCTGGGTGGTGACACTCTCTCGGTGTCTCCCAGTGGCACAGCTTGTCCGTAATCTCTCTAACATTTGCATGCACAGTATTTGCTATCTATCCCAGATGCAGGAGAGCTGCTGGTATCTTCTGAACCCAGATCTGTCTGTGTCGGCTGGCTCAGCTGTGGTTGTGACGGGTGGTGCCACACTTTTTTTTTCTTGTTCCCTCCAGGTGACACAGTTTGCACAACATGCCTTATTCCCTGATGGCCTCCCAGCTAAACACAACAGCTCTCTCTGTGTCATTTACACAGGTGCATTCACTGTTTACACTGTGCAACCTGAGTAACCATCCACACACACACACACACACACACACACACACACACACACACACACACACACACACACACACATGCATACACACCTACTAGGAAACGCACACACAAATGCATAATGAGAGATACCTGGGAGATTTAAGTTACTTTAAATAAAAAGAGTGATTGACCACTGCGGCTAATTTGACTTCTTTGAGCTTTTTTGCTGTAACAAAAAAGCTACAACAAGATGGAAAATGTGCTACAGGGTAAAAATAGAGTAAAGAGGAAAGAAACCCCGCTTAGACAGATCTCTCCGCAGACAGGCGCACCATGTGCCAGTCCACCTGTGGGGTTTGTGTTTAGTAGCCATGATCTATTCTCATATTAACTGTGCTAAAAGTGGGAGCTGTGTTCTGGGCCACACTCATTTAGGTCAGAAGCAGTTCAGTCAAGTCTAAAAGCATTATTCACTGCCTTCTTGCCATGGCCACTGGGAGTTTTTCATAATTCCCCCAGCTGCTGCTTTCACTTCCCCATTTCCCACCATGGTCACATCAAACAGTCCTGACCTGGCGTTTTGGATACTCGCTCAGTTTTGCCCTGTCCTGTTTGTACTCCAAACTGTGGAGAGACCCAACAACATGTAGGTGCAGACAGATATTTGCGTGAGTGTGTGTGTGGTGTTCTCTTTGTGTTTGTGATGGTCTCTCTCTGTGTGTGTGTGTGTGTGTGTGTGTGTGTGTGTGTGTGTGTGTGTGTGTGTGAGTGGCAACAGGTGCGCCGTTGTTGCATCCTGTTGCACAGCTGCTGCCCTGCTTGTTGGCTCTTCTGTTAACATCAGAACCTAAATCCTCCCTTTCAGGTTAAGCTTTGTACAATATTTTATTAGCCTGTTTTCTTAAAGGATATTTGGCTCATACATTTCCTCGAGTAGACAATCAGATGAACACTTGCTTCCTTTGCCGATGACGCAAGTTCGGTGACAAAATGTTGACCTGGGCCAGAAATAGAGAGATAGAAAGACACTAGGACAAAGAGGGACACAGCATCTTTCTGTTTGTGTCAAAGTGAGAACTGAAGAGCATCAGTACAGTTGGACTGTGGACTTGATGTCAAGCCCAGAGTCAGTTTAGGTGCACAGTTCTCACATCACCTATGTGCTGTAGATGAGTGCTTCCCAAACCACAGCAACCCTCCATAGCCATTTTTTCATGCTCACCCACACCTCATATGTCACATATAACATATATGAGCTCATATCAATAACACATGAAGTAATGAGTCATTTTTCTGTATAAATGTTGAACATAATTTATGTGCTGGGAACGTACAGAGGACTCACTAACACAAGCATGTGTCATTCACTGCAGTGTGATAATAACAGTTAAGCATAAGGTATGTTAAGAAATAGTAGGGGACTAACATTATCTCAGCAGTGAAAAATGAGCTCTAAATGAGCTCCATTTAGCTATTAAGCTAATTGTAAATGATGAGTAGACCAGTCTGGTGGTTTGGCGGAGAAATCTGCTTAAAAAAAATATAAGAAAATAAGAAAGAAATGACTCTTTGAAAGAAACATACATACATTATCTGAGGGTGGTGGGCAGCGGGGTTACTGTGTACAGTTGAAAGCCATTATGAATTAGAGGAATAATACTGAATATTGCTATTTTACACACCTGAAATTGAACTGGAAGCATACATCAGCTTACACTTTTTTAAATCTGCAGGACCTTTGAACTTTGAATATTACTCGTCATGCAACATAACTACACATGGTATGCTTGGGTGTAAATGTAAATAATTGACAGGGAGTCACATGAAGTCACAAATTTGATGACTTCAGATTTGACTTGACAAAATCAAAAAAAGCCTTGCAACTCGACTCGAACTTTAACACCAATGACGCAAAGCAGATTAGGAATTGTTTATGACGTGAAACTCAAAGTTTAGAACTTGACACTATTAAAAAACAGCTACTTGGTCCCACCTCTGACTACCCTGATAAACATGCAGAGAATACTAAAATATACAAGGCACCAATTCTTCTACATACACTGCAGTTTATTTTGACTCAATCCCGCACACCCCGTCCTGCCGACGGACACACTAACCAGACAGCCAAATGTGTGTTAATCCGCAGGTGAGAATAGTCCCTGTCAAATGCAGCATTTCCTCCTTTTTGAGTTGACCAGCTGTTTTGGGAAATTACTGAGACTTTATAAAAATGAAACTAAAGTAATCAATCACAGTCAATAATGCCAGCCTTGTCCTTTAACAGTACCGCCATACAGATCATACTGGTCAGACAATCTTTGACTTTGATTTCTTTATTCAGTCACCTTATGAAAACTTATTGCAATTGCTTCTTCTGCAATCATTTTCAAGTATCTTTAGAATAACCTTTATCCACAGACCATCATCTGATCAGACTGAGCCTAGTAGATCACTGTATACTCCAGGGCTTGAGACCGCTCTGCAAGTTTCACTTGGAGCTGATCAGTCAAACAGTGGGCAGTGAGTGGGAATCAGAGGAATGGAAGAAATAAAAGAGTTTAATTCCTCAGAGAAAGTACTGATGATGACACCGGCGTCTGAGTTAATGAGGGACTCGACCCTGTGACCCGAGGGGTCATTAGGGGTCTATGACGCAGTGTGTTGACGGATTACAGACCTTATGTTACTGCTCGCCTACTTAGCACAACAGCCTGTTACAGCTGAAAAGGCAGCAGTTGATGGACAGATTGACTGATATGTCGATTGATCGCTTTGGACAGCTAATCAGTTGACATGGTGGACTGTTGATTTTTATGATGTGATGAAGATTTTTTTATTTGTTGATCAAGTGTGCAGATCAAACATTTGTAGTTATTTCGTAACACTAGAGCACCAATTTATGTTGATATAAAAACATGTTTTTCCTGTTTATTTTTTGCTCTGGCGTGTGGAAATTCCAAGGTCGACCCTCGGTCCCTTTTCATTAAGAAAAGTTCCCATACTCAAGCTCGTACTTTAAGCGCGCTTTTCTTGCCTGGATAAAAACCCTGCCTTTCACTCTGTTCTTCCTGGAACCTCCCACCACAGTCCCCCACCTTCCCACCCCTTCTAAACTTTTTTTTTTCTCTTGGAGGGACTTTAAGGAAGAATGTCATTCAACACATTCAACCGCGCGCCCCCAAATCTCTGCTGCAAACATGTTCCCACTGATTCTCTCAAAGAATTAATTGCTCCAAATAATCTCACCATCTGGTTGCGGAGGTCCATACCTACGAGGCTGCTTGCATTGCGGAGGTTGGGGCCTATTCAGCAGCCAATGCTGCTGTGGTGCAGAGTGTGAGTGAGAGAGAGAGAGAGAGAGAGAGAGAGAGAGAGAGAGAGAGAGAGAGAGAGAGAGAGAGGTGGTGAGGCTTGCCAGGAGGCTGAAAAGAGGAGGGAATGACAAAGACCACCATCTGCTCCTTGTCTTTCTTGTCGGCGACCCCGGACGCCAGCAGAGACCCTGAATCTCTATGATCCAACTGCAGACCACTGACTGGAATGTTATTGAGAGAGAGGATGGGGAGAAGGAGGAAGGCACTAAGTGAAAAAAGAAAAGAAAGAAAAAACAGTCTTGAGAGCGGGAGGATCCGACTTCTCCCATCATAATTTCAGTTTTGCATTCCATTAAACCGTCATCCAAATGTTACGCAAACCTTTGAAACGTTGCAAAAGATAAAATGCAAATGGCGTATTTTCACGAGCTAGGTTGAAGGCTGAATCTCTCCATGAAATTCATTTTCATATACATTTATATATACTAAATTCAACAAATTAGTATAGAAATATATCCATGGTGTTTCTTTTTGTTTTTTTTTTTACTTGTGTGTCAAAACTGCAATAACCAAAAAGTCCATTTTATTTATTTTTCTGCACTGACAGTGCCCCTTACATTAATATTCTCCAGCGGGTGTGACCTTTGGGTTCTGACCCTACTATGTTGGTACTGTAAAGAGATTGATGCAATATCTTTGTGAGTAGGAACTAAAAATAGACACAGGCAGTTAACCAGCTGGGCGCTGACGTCGTTGTTAGCCGTTTAGTCCCATCTGTGATTTAGCACTGCCTATGTTAACCTGTGACACAATATACTACACAATGTTGTAATTCAAATCACTGAGTAATGCACAGTGAACGAGTGCTGAGACTACAGGATTGTGCTTGCTGAGTGTGTCTGCATTCCCATACAACTGGACAAGATAACTAACACCAGCTACTACCCCCCCCATTTCTGTAATGCAGGAAGACCACAGCAGGAGCTGCTGATCACTCAGCAGGTGCTAAAATAACATGAACAAAAAGCAACTGTGACCCTATTGCGGTGTCAGCCAATGGTCTGGCATTATGGCCATCTTAGTGCGAGTTGGGCTGCAATCATTGGTTTCAACCCGTCTGATCACACACATTCTCGTATTACAGATAAACAGTACACTAAAATATGAAAACATTTGAGCCACGAAAAAAAAAGCAGTAACATAATCTTGATTTATGTTTGACCCTGACTGCCTAGTTTGACAGTTTGATCTGAGTTTAATGATTAACGTGTCAATCACAAAGTAGCCACGCAAGAAAAGAGGCATACCCTGCTTTATCGTTTCACTGTAAATTGGACCATAATTTATTTACGCAATTGGCTTCACTTCTCAGACCTGGAAGCTCTGTCCACTTGTATACTGTCAATGATAAAAAGTGAGCAAGTTAGCAAGTTATCAAGTTAACCTCCACTTTCCAAAATAAATGTCTTGTATTGAATGTCTATGACGTGCTCCAGCCAGTAGCGCTCCACGGACAATGACTGCTCCTCTCCAAACAACTCCGGCTGTCAAATGTTAGGCAACCGCTGTCTTGGAAAAAGGCCACCCAGAGGTTTGAAGTTTACAAGTTATTCCTGCAATATGTGCCAAAACAATTTTTATCAGTATCAGTATCATTATATTCCGTAAAATCTCCATTTGCCATAAAAAAAAAATTGCTTTATCGTAATTTAAAATGAATTTAGTTTCAATAAAACATAAAACTTTTTGCAACAAGAAATATGAGCTTTTCTAATACAACAAAATGCATGGATGTGAACTTTTTCCTCTCCCTTCCTCCACCTTGTGACTATCGTCTCACAAAAGCACACCTGTGGCGGCAAGTGATGGGATCATGTTGTGCCTGCTCTCCATAATGAGAACAGAAGGCCCCATGCAGGTTGACCGCCCCCCCCAATCAGTAACCCATCCTCTCTTCATCCCTTCACATCTCTTTTCTCATCCCTTCATTCCAGCACTCTACAGGAGACGATTCATCGGATATCCCTATTTAATCTCGGAAGCCATTTGAATAATTTATTTCTTTTTTCACTTTGTGACCTTGAGGATAAAGACGATCCCAATCTCATCTCTAAACTATCTGTTTGTATCGTTTGTCACATCTTTCCCACACTTCGTTCTGTCCGTTTTCTGTTTTTTCCTCTTTTCATGTTCTCTTGGAAAAAATAGATTTTCCTCTGTATATCTCCACACAGCGAAGCATCCCTCCCCCTTTCCCATTCAATTAGGACTTCTTCTAAAAAGAAAAACAAGTGTGTGTGTGTGTGTGTGTGTGTGTGTGTGTGTGTGTGTGGTGGGGGGTGGAGGTTCAGATCCACTTGTGGTGTTGGAATGTGTTGTGGTATGTGGTGGAAACGATAGAGGCTGAATGAAGGTTTCGTGCCCTATAGTGTGTGCAGTGTGGGCGGCTGCTGTTGCTGCCTTTCTTGTGTGAGCGGTGTGTGTGTGTGTGTGTGTGTGTGTGTGTGTGTGTGTGTGTTCTTTGTGCTACAGGGTGTTTGTGCCCTCTCCACCTCCACACCCCTGGGAAAGCGTAACAGGTGTGCCTTCTAGTGCACCAGCAGCAGCGGCAGCAGTAGCACGGCTGAGGGTCTGAAAGCGGGCAGGCAGGGTGCTCCGACCTCCCTTTGGGTGCTGTGGCCCAGCATGCATGCTTTCCATGAAATCAGCCCTTGACCACCAGCCTCTGGCTCCAGCAGCATTTCTAAGGAAAAAAGGCAAAGAATGTGGTAGCTAATTACTACATTAACATGACAATCCGCCAGGCAGATCACATACATACAACCCCAAAAATATAGTTTCACCACAGCACTGCAGGCAACGAGAGGCAAATTCACAACACACTTCACCCCTCTGTACCTGCTCACTGTCACTGCATCAGTGTTTCTCCCTGTAAGAGCACTTGGAATAGAACTGAAGAATCGTTAATAATCTTTCAAGGAAAAATGCAGAAAATTTCCAGATTTTCAGATATAAGAATTTGCTGCCTCTCTCTGTTTTATGTAACTGGGACTGTAATTGGGTTTTGAACTAGGAAGCGGGATTTTTCACTATTTTCTTTACATTTTATCAATTGAACAATTGCTACTATGGATGAATTGGAAATTAAATCGTTTACTTTTTTTTTAGCACAAGGTCCATTTAGTAGTTTTCTGAAGCTTTCCATTGTATCATTTGGTCTTCCTCAGCTAATGGAGTTTGCCCATTCATCCATCTTCGTAAAACAATCTAAATCCCTTCCCCCGACACCTTGACAATGTTGGAATTGTAATTTTCCAAAACCAATAATCCAACAAACACACCCATTTCACACAGCGATTGTCCATGTGTGCAAAAATGAGAAAATGAGATGAGATTTGCAACTCTATGCACCATGTATGCACCAATGACCCTAACTGAGAAATTATCGTGTCTCACCTCTGTCTATGATGACAGCCTTCCCAACTCATCAAATACTGCTGCTTGGTCAGTGGCCCTCTGCTTCAAAATATGACAATATAGGTTCAACTTAGGAAGAATAAATATGCAATGTCCAGTTAGATTTTCAAAATAAAGCTTGCATGGTTAATGTGTTGCTTATATTTAGGCACAAAGACTACTCAGTTGGGTTTTGGTTTGAGTTACATTATGTGCCTGACAAAATATAAGTACATGAATGGGTTAAAGTCCTGTGTTTGTTTGAGCCATCCATCCACCCAACTGCCTCCATATGTGGACTTTCTCACTCTTTATAATATTTCAACTGACTTTGACAGTGGGTGCGACTTTAACTATTTGGACGACACTTCATACAAGCTACTTTGTCTCTAGTACCAGTCAATCTTAGTTTCTGAGACTGTTTTGTCAAATATTTTTAGGCTATAAACATTGTTAGTTGCAGCCTTACAGATGTCTTTACAGAGCAGCATTTAATTGATGACTGAAAATGTAACTTATATTATTATGAAAATTAAAGAATTATGCCTTAAAACCTAGCTGTTCATTTTCACACATCTACCTACATCTACAACCTACTTGCCTTAAAAAAAATCTACATATCACTGGAGGCTTTACACAAAAAAAATTGTAGCAGGTTAAGACAGTTTGATGTACTTTGGGAGGTGTACGGCTCTCTTCCACAGTCCTGTGTTTTATATCCCACCACACAAGTTAGTTTGCTTTGGCAGAGCATCCACACATAATCACACAGGAACCTGGAGATTTTCAAAAATGGACTTGTCATGGAAAATTGCCTGCTTGGTCTTGAGTCCAAACAGCTTTATTTGGATGGAGTGGAGCGCTGGAGCCTATCTGAATTAAAAGATGTGCCATAAGAAAGGCTTATTTTCAGAGGCAGGGCTCAAAGTATGCGCCGTTAGTACCCTGAGCTCTGGGCGGCTCCTGAAGTCGTGTTTGCAGTGCAGGGAGAGGAGCCAGCACAGATGGTTAGGTACCAAAGGCAGCGGACTTTTTCTCATGCCTTTAAATGGGAGCACTCTCTTTCTTAGCTAATATTTAGCTCCTTCAAATGCTAATGGAGTGGCTTCACTCTCCAAGGTTAGCATAACAACTATGGGAAAGCCTTTAGATCTCAGACATTTGTTTACCAGATGAAAGAGCCTGCACATCGTAAGAGCAGAGAGGGAGAGAGTCAGGCCTCTCAGCAGTATATCTCCTGAACTACCCCCAGTCAATTTCAAGTTACAAGGCTGCACTATTTGTGCCATTTTCTAACACTTAATTTCCCCCCAACTCTTATTTTCCTCTCTGATGATTTTGAGAGGAAACTGTTGCCATGCTTTAATGTGATGTCACATTGCATGTGTGTGTTTGTGTGTATGTGGGAAGTGGGATTCTGTATCATAATAAAAAAAGGCTGTGAGAATAGATAGCTGCATAACTTGAATGGACTGTTATGATCCCAAAATGATAGAAAAATAAATCAGCAATGCTTTGTATGTTTTTATAGCATTTATTTATATCTCATCACAGATTATTTTGATAGGAGCAGGAAACAGCGTGTTTAATTTTGTGTGATTTTTGTAATTTGAGCTTCTTCTTCTTACATATTAAAGCAAGTAAAGATATTTGCATTATCAGTATAAACAAGGACTTTGGGCTCCAGAATGTGTCTGCCTTTTTTTATTTAAAGAAAAAACACTGTTTGTGCTGTATCCACAAGCTGCTTTGATTCTGTTTTTAGCTCCATTTGATCCATTGTTAAGTGGAAGAAAAATGATTTATATCACCATGGAAACACCAATAGCGAGCACAAAATACTCTGAAAGAAAACCAAAATGCCAGATCCAAAAAAACAGCAGTTCAGTTTTGATCAGAGCTCTCAAATGTTATTGATGTGTGCTAGTTCTGTGACTTAAAAAAACAATTCTCCTTTATGTGAGATAACCTGAATTATTAAACGTGTATCAAAAACGAAAAAAAAGATAGATTGGCCCATAAAAAGGTCCACTATAAGTAGCAGCATTTCCCCCACTGAACAGTTTCAGAGGCAAACAACTCATATTATACTTCAAAACTGTAATAAAGCACTATCTTTCCAGCATCTCCGTAATGCATTATTCACTTCCAGTTGCCAAGAGGAGACTCTAGAGGATGGTTAAGAACCCACTACAATATTTATGTAGTATGCTGCAGTGCTGCACACACACACACACACACACACACACACACACACACACACACACACACACACACACACACACAAAACCCTATCAAACCCTAGTGTTTGCTGCCAAGAATCCATATGGATAGACTATCTATATCTCTGTAGATTAACAACATAAAACTCTTAACACCTAGCTGACACTGTTAGTATGTTGTTTCTGTATGTGTTGGGACACTAGTTGGTAATAGCAGAATGCATTATGTCTTTAGCATTATCCCCTTTTCTGTCACACTATCATTTTCTCCCTGGCATTGGCCCACATACTGCAGATTGTTTATGTCTGTTTCAGGATCCAGGCCAGCTATGACTTCTTTCACTTGGGATTTCTATACTAGGAGCATTCTCAGTGATGATCTATTTGAAAATGGGAGATAGAAAACACATTCCTTAGAGATGCTAAATATATTTCTGAAGAGGCTCGGAAAGCGCGTTTGATTAAAGAGCGCAGCCCCGTAGCCTATGTAGTGCATCAAACTCCTCAAAGTAACAGAGCAGAGTTTAACTTTGCCGATCATTAATGATAATGATGTATGCTGTATGGTAATGATGTACACATTGCAGGTCGTCAGATGATCATGATGATGGCTGCTCTGCTTGTGTAATGAGACAGAAAGCTCAGGATCCTATAGGTGTATGGAGAAAAGTCCACACAGATGTTAAATGCATTATTGAATGTGCTACAGAGGGTTTTTTTCTGGGAAAGTCATACCTGAACCTGAACGTGTTAAGAACATCAATGAAATGTAATACAATTAGTATTAAAAACAGTTGTCTTTGTTTTTTTTTATCAATAACAAGGCAATAAAGCAAAAAATAAAAAGCAAAGGAAAAAACTCCTCAGGTGAAGTGAAATGAAACAGGTAGGACCTTGTATACTCTTTGTGTCTAAAACCTCTCCAACAGCAGACTGCTGACCCAGTAAATGTGCTATGACCAGTGTGAAAGGGTCCACCTGGGTTAAGTTGACCCCGCAAGACAACTCTGGTCGGGATCAGGGTTGGGAGCTGGGTCAAGCTCTGTTCTGCTCATTGTAAAAAGTTCAGGTTGTACCTGTGACGCCTCATTTCCACATCCCAGCACCCTAGGAGGGATGAACCCAGATCAGAATTTCATGTTTTGAGTTGTGTGTGTAAGAGGAACAGTTTATTTACAGACAAAGATTGTAATCTTAAGTCTTTAGATCGAGTTTATGCCACTTGATTTCATAAAGATATATATTTTTTTACATTAGCGACTGACATTGTTGGTCCATGAGGTCCCATGTGTGTTGACCAAGGGAGACATACTGGTAAATAAACAGCTTTTCCTTAAGTTAGGTTTGTTTCACAAAATTCACTCACCTCCAATTCTCTCTGTAGACTCAGCCCCACATGCCTCTCCATCCAGGAGCTCACCCAAACTCTGCACTTTTTTCCATATTTTTGGGCATTTTCAGTGCAAAAGTTGCTGCATATAAACAGCTACTGGTTGCCGTCCATGTTCGTTTTTGTACAAGAACATGCAGCAGTTGGTGTTCACACATGATTTGCATTGGCACCCCCGCTGCGTCAATGAAGTTCCCTCATTCTAAATGTCACGCAACTACACTATAATGTGCATTATGGAGAGGTAGGTTATTTAAGTGGATAACCATAGCAATACCAATACAGTCATACAGACAGAAATATTTGGGCTGCTTGTTGAGATTGCTGCTTTCCTGAAGAGTTTTTTAAGGGTTGCTGGTTAAGAACAGTGGTATTACCTGGTGAGTTTAACAAGTTTTATAGGGGAAAAAAATTACCTACACGCAACACCTTTATCCTAGTAGTTTAACATAGGTCTATTGTCAGCCAGACACTAGACGAGATTGCATCCCTCTACCACAGCTCTGCAAGGAAACACTGTCCAGGGACTTTCTTACTAACTCTTGGAGATACCCATTCCAGTTGGCTAACTGAGACTGTCAAAGTCTCAAATTAGCTCTGACTAAACCTGTAAATGCTTTTTTGCACGAAACAAGGACTTTTGGGATTTTGTTCTCTAGCTCTTACAATGTAGTTGCACTAATAATGGATTGCTTCACAGCCAGCATGAAGAGGATGAATGATTACACCAATAACTCATCAAACTGCATATGGCATGTCAGTATTGTATTAAGATGGACAAATCCTTTCAGTCATATTGATGTTAGTATCCATAATAACATCAGTATGGAACATGTTAGTGGGAGGCTATTATAAAGTTTTCTTCTGTGCTGTTGCTGTCTCCCTTCATAACCCCATAGTCCATGATCCCAATCTAACAATGTGATCAGCTCTCTACACTCTCCTCATCCTGATAAATAGAAGCTCTGAGTCACAGAGTCCAGATTGAGAGGCCTGATATTTTGTAGTCAGGGAGGCTATTGTGGCTATTTCAGCGTATTTGAGGTCAGGGCATTCAAGGAGCTGTCTGCTCATGGCTTGTAGAGTGAATGAATAAGAGAGAGTGACTGCGGCAGAGATAGTGTGTGTGTGTGTGTGTGTGTGTGTGTGTGTGTGTGTGTGTGTGTGTGAGAGAGAGAGAGAGAGAGAGGGAGGGAGATAGATAGAGAGAGAGCACACACTTTTACACACGGACAGAGAGCGGGAGATAGGGCTCTTTGTGCTGATGTGTTCGGTGACCTTGCGCTCTCAGTGATGGGCCTCTATCTCCACTCGCACAATAGAACAGCAAAATAGGATTCTTAGATACATCAGCACACAGTGGAGCAAGAGACCGGATCTCACTGATGCAGTGGGCCCAACATCAAGTGTGTGCTGCATTGGTGTGTGTGTGTGTGTGTGTGTGTGTGTGGGGCGATAGTGGAACAGCAGAAATAGAGAAAAAGGAATGCCATCTATCACAAAGGCTGAGAGGCCTTGGCAGAGCCTCGGGGTGCTTATTATTTTGCCCACAGTGTGTGGGCGGGCTGCAGCGCACAGCCTGGTAAGACAGCACATAGATTTAGAGTCAAGGTGCAAATCATGTGTGCAAGTATACAATACTCTGTGAAAGTTTATTCCAGAAGTAGCCATACAGAAATGATTTCACCAGACGGAGTTTTGTCCAGGAGATGCTTGTATAACCTTTATTGAGTGGCAGGGCTATGTACAAAGATGCAAACATTATTATGTATTGATAGATTAGACGCTCATCTGTTTAGTCATATTTGGCAAGTTAAAACCTTGGATCAAATGGTCCAAAGATTACATTACAGTTTTAACAATGACTTTAAAAACATGTTTTATTTTCATCAGACGTTCCTCACTTTCTGACTGCAACTAAAAATGTTTGCTAATGTTTGCAAAGTTGCTTAAAATAAATAAAAACTGACCAACTAACCAATGAAGTAACGTCACTCGGCTGTAAAGTGCTCTGCTGTATTGGGTGCGAATAGTTTAATGATTGAGTACGTACCGGACCTGACACCTGATACTGGTATCACTATTGGTGTATCCATAATAGCAATACTGTACTGCTACTGCTGCTGATTTTTGATTTCATAACAAACTGAAGGTGTGGACACAGGGGGTAGGGGGCAGGGGGAGTTTATTAAAAGATGATACTGAGTTGCACTACCCAGCATTTTTGGAGCCTGGCTTACAAAAGGGACTAAAACAATATCTCGACCTCTGTTCCTTCAGTTTTGACAGTTTTTAATCTGTCTCTCACAAGACCAGAAGTGAAATACTACACCGAGTACTCCTTTAATCTGCATATTAGCAAGTAACTGTAACTGTAAAAGCTAGTTCTTGATGCATGGATTATAATCACTGGAATCATTATTTCAAATCCAAGAAGTGAGAGTTTCATGTGTCCTTCTTTAAGACATTTATGTATTATAAACTGTTGTGTCATACAGTTACAACATGTATCTCAGAATTCATTCAGAGGCCAGGTTTTGTGTGTAAGGAAATGTACTCATCTGTATTTAGTTATAGGGATTCTATATATGATATCAAGACAGATGTTTTGAATTGGTCATGTCCTTTTCTGATACTTCCTTTTATATTCTTTGGCACAGTACAACTAGAAAAACCTGAGCTTTCTGAAAGAAAGAAAATGACAAAAAAGGATGAAAAATACACTGATTTGCCTAAAGCCTTGAATGAAACACTACACACAACATGAATTCATTCTCTTTTCGCTGCTGTTCAATTTGTGTCAAATACAAGCAGCGCAACCCTATCCAACCCCCTCTCCTCTTCTCCTCCCTCTGCACTCCTTCTTCCTTCCATCATCTGTCCGTTTAGCCGTGATGCGATAAGACAGGTATGGCTACTCCCACGCCGGATACATCTTGATACATGGCTGGCTCTGTGGCGCGTAAACCCCAAGGTCTTTGTGCTCCTCACGTTGCGCAGATCAATCTCTTAGGCAGGTTCCCAGGAGGAATACAAAGCCTTACAGCTGAGACACTACTGTCCCTCAGCAGCAGAGAGAGCGAGAGAGAGAGAAAGAGAGAGAGAGAGGCAGGGGCAGCGAGAGGACGACTAGGAAGGAGAGGAGGGAGATGGTAAATTGGGGGGGGTTAGGGATTAAGTCTTTTCTTCCAGGATAAGGACCTGTCTCCGAGAGAAAGACAGAGAGCAGCTCTCTTGGAGGAGGAGAGGGTTTGATCCCTCGGTCTCCCCCTCCTCTCTTTCCTCCTCCTCTCTCCTCTTCCCTCCCTCCTTCTCTCCTCTCCTTGCCTCTTTTGTGTTTCTCTCCCGCTCACTGTAATCCAACGTGACACAGTTACAGATGGTCTATCAATGCCACAGCCCATCAGAGCCCTGTTGAGGGGCCTGCTGGGGGCCTGATAGGCTGTCCAGTACCCTGACTGCATGCCTGCATGTGTGTGTGAATGTCCACGTATGCATCTATGTGTGTGTGTGTGTGTGTGTGTGTACCTTCTGTTACTCCCCCCTTGCTCATGTGGGACCAACCAAGACGGCCAACACATCAAACAGCCATGGCTTTGATGTCAGTCACAGGACGGATATATGTGATATATACGCTACACGGCTACAAGACACTACAACTCAGGGCGGCACACAATGGATTTCTTGGGAGGCAGGAGAGAAGAAACCAGGCTGACACTTTGACGGATGGATGCGGAGTGGTGTGTTTGTGAGTTAGGGCCTCCTGTGCCATCTCACCATGGTAATAGAATCCCAGAGGAAAGGCCTTTGACTATATGTCTTATCCCATACATCCACTCCAAGTCTCAGATCTCATCTCTACGTACCTGAATAGGTGCAGCCTCCTAATTGAACCTGAAGGTAGAAAACACATTGCTCTTTCTTATGGTAATCAGGCACTGAGCACAAAATATACAGCATATTATAGACAGGTGTTATATTAGAGGCATATAGGATACAACCGATGCAAAGGGACAATGTAATAATGCTGAATATGGTAATGAATATGGTAATATTCCTGAATAAGGAAGTGCTTTTATAGCCAAGTGCATGAGATGAGATCTATGCACAAGAGTAAATATCACAGCACTTCATCATGTCAAGAGCCAATGTGATTGCTTTTTTCTTGTGGCATTTTTATAGTTAATGTTTGTATAGCATTTTTAAAGAAGGGGCGCAGATAAAAAAGAACGGTCAAGATCGAAGCAGCAGAGATCAAGTGTGTATGGATCTGATATTTTTGTATCCTTTGTCTCTTTTTTTTGATCAAAGGCTTAGTTTGTAAAGGGCTATATGAATACAGTTGAGTGCCCCTTTAAGCTTTTAGCTGTTTTCTATATCACACAGGTTGATAATGAGGCGAGAAGGGGTGAGTCTACCATTTTAAGTCATTTTAATATAAAACCTAAAAAGACTTGAAACAAATAACAGTTTAAGAGTTCAAAATAGGCCAAATAGCTGGTATCAGTCACAAACAAGAGGAACATTGCTGAAAGTCATACGTTCTGATACCAAACACTTTCAAGAAGCATTGACACCATGGTCACAAGCAGCTCACCAGCAGATAGACAGACACACAACTAAAGCCTCAAAAGTGACCACATTATTGAATCAACACCTCTGTGTCACACAGTCTCAACAAATACTGAACTTTGAGAGCTCCACAAAGCTGGTATTTATAGCTGGGCTGCTACTTGCTACTGAGCATAACCTGAAGCCACACCGCACCTGGACTACTCCAACACGAACAGAAGCTGATCTTATGAATCACTCCTTTAGTTCAGTCAGAGACATGCTGTTAGATTGATATATAGAATATAGTTATGGTGCATTTATATCTGTATTTGTCAATTTGTGATCAGGTACTGTATGTTCTAGTGACAGGCATCTACAGCGGTTTGGTTACAGAACAGTTCAACATGAGGCTGACAAATATTGCAATGTATATAAGTTCCATAATAATACATTAGTATCATTATTTCTGTCAAAAACTGCTCTTGACTCCTTTAACATACACTGGCCACAATTTGACACAACACAATACAACAGATCATAAACTGAGGTCATAGTTAGTGCTGTTGCTGTACTGGACTGCATTATATCGACACATGTTTCTAATATTCCACCCTCTCATGTCATCAGAAACACCTCTCAATATAATGCAGCCCAGTGTCAACACCACTGCAAACTCAATAATAAACATACAGTTAAATGAATAACTTTCTGACAGTGTCAATCAAGCTGTCTATGCAGTGAAAGTGAGATTGACAACAAATTTATTGGGAGTGAAGGATAATGAGGGGGAAAGAGTGAAAAGACTCACTGACACAATCGTGAACTTTTTCTCCTGTGTGTATGTGATCGAGTATTTCTGTGTGCAGTTCCAGTGTGTATATTTCTGTGTGCATGTGTGTGTGACACAGAGGCGCGGGGCGTTGTCTGCCGCTCGGGGCCCCTGTTGTCGACTGCTGGCGTATCCCAGAATCCTATTAGGAGCAAGTCACACTTGGGTGGCACATTCATCATGGGCCCTGCACATTCAGATTGCTGTTATGAATATAATTAGAGAGGAGCACAGAGGAGATGTTCAGGGCACTCACTCACTCACACACACACTTATAGTCATATGTGAGTGCACAAACACATATGTCAGCACACACACAAATGAGTGTACGCAGTATATTGTCGTGCATACAAAACATGATCACTCACATGCACATGAGGGCCGACATGTACAGTGCAAGTGACACATACGGGTGCACATCCTTTTTCACACAAACACGTTCCCTTTGACTTGTATCACTATCTTTTTCTAACACGCACACACACACACACACACACACCTATAGTGATGTCAGACACTTCATTTTCACCCCAGCGCTCAGTGTGCTTCGCCTCACCACTTCAAGTACAGGCCAGCCAGCTCACTTGGGACCAGCCTGAACCACTCTGGCACTGTAGGATCAGACTGTCTGTGCAGTAACTTTTGTACATATACTACATATGTGAAGAATGTTTGCTTTGAGGGGTCACAAGAGGATTACCGGGAGAGGAAAAAAGGACAAACATATCGGCTTCAAAAAAATTTGATGTGAGTGGTGGGATTTGGGGAGTTTTACCTCTTCGGGCCTTTGAAAATTTTAGAAATAAAACAGGATATAATAAAACAGGCAAAAAACATCATCAATCTGGTCACAGACATATTCGACCTGTGATGAGGAGTCACAAGCACACGTTGGTTTTAATGGGTCACAAAGGGGCTAAAAAGGTTGAAATCACAGTGGTAAAGGATAAGTTGATATTCTATATTTTTCTTGTTGTCAGCAAATCCCATGAAAAGACCAAAACCAATTATGTATTGTTGCTACTAACAAGTACTGTGTGTATATCAAAGCCTGAAACATCTTCTGCCTCTGTGCAATAGAGCTCCATTGTTGTCCAAAAACACCACCCTGCTGCAGTAAATTCTCACTAATTAAGCGCTAATTGTATATGCATATTAATCCACGGTTCAAAGTAGTCCACAACAAATGCACTACTTCCTCCCGCTAAAGCTATAGTGACTGTGACTGAAAATATTAAGCCTTTAAAAAATTAAAGTACATATTTAATACTGTCACCCCATTTTATTTTGTCCTATATTTATCTTCTTACCTTATTTTGTTGTTGGATGTTTTATTCCTTTTCATTCACTTATTTAAATATTCTGCTGAATTATTTTAACTTGAGCTATTTCATGAAACCAAGCAATGTGCAAGTGTACTGCATTTTACATACAACATAACAGTTTCAATATACACAGGTTATTGGTTCTTGTAAAATTACATGCTCACTTTTAGATGTGCTGTGAACACACACTCACTGCATGCTTGTTCTTTCTCTCCCCCAACCCTTAGCTGAAACGCAAGTATTTTATGCTCAGTATTTTTGTCAGTAGTTTGAAGCACTGCTCCTGAATGCTATGTACTGCAGGTCTTGAAGGGTACTAATGGATCAAAAGTGGGTGGTAATGCAAGGCCACACACGGAGAGGTCCAGCATGCTGAGCAGCAGTGAAAAGAATATTTTCAAAATGCTGTAATATTTCAAATATTTCAACAGGTCAGTGAGTGTAGCTCAGCTATTAGCTGCTTAACATGTTACGTGTAAAATATACATAGTTCTCCTCATATACTAACAGCTGTGGTGATGGGATAAAACACTCTGGTAACACTCTTTGAAGGACTTGTACAAGAAGGCTTCAACTAAAGTCATCTGTGTGTGTGCAGAAAAGCCTTCAGCAGTGTAACAGGTTACACAACAATCATAAAATGACTCTAAGCAGCTCTTGTGGTGTCTGAAGCCAAATGTTCACACTGTGGTTTGAACAGATTTGTCAGCTCTCATTCTGCAGCGTGCCAACAGTAACATCAGCAGCAGATGCTGCCTGTTTGTTTCTACGCACTACTCCTTTAAGCATTAGCACACAGTGATGATGTCACTTGAATATGGATATTACACATGTAAACTGCCAAGAATATAAAATAAGCCAATAAAAAAATTTCTGTCATCACAGTGTTGTTTGGACAACATCCACACCTGCATTCACTTTACATGGAGAGACGAGCTGGGCTGGATTAGTTCATTAAAATGAAACATAGACACAGTGCCCATTGGACTTGGATCAAACATACAAGCAGCCAATTTGATATGTTTTGCTGTTGTTCCACTGAGGATAAATAATGGACAACTAAATCTACTATATGTCAAGAGCTGGGAAGGTTTCCAAAAAGAGATTGCTCTGTATGATTTTATGTAAACATATAGGCAGTGATTGAGAGAGCTTCTATAATGTTTTAATGACATGTATATAAAAGCATATTTCTCTACATTATTTTTTTCACACACAGTAGCCAGAGTGATAACACGTCTGGGCTGACATCCAGACGTCTGAGGGCAAAAAGCTTCATTTGTCCACCTCTGAAATGCCTCATGAGACCGACACAAAGCTCTAATTAACTGCTGAAGGAACGCTGGACCTCTGTGATGGCACGCTCTCTCTTTTTCCTTCACACACACACACACACACACACACCTACACACACACACACACACACACACACACACACACACACACACACACCATTTCTTCTCTTCTCTCTCTCCCTCCCTCTGCCTGTCTCTGCCTCCCTCAGCCCTTCGCTGAGCGCTAGCAGGAAGCTGGCCAAGACTCTCGGAAAGCCAGCATGTGTTTACCACCCTCTGAATGCGCGCCACGTCGAGAGCTCTGCCTGCCATCTGAATGCTCTGTAATATCAATAATTGATGCTCTTGAGGAGTAGTAATTAAATTAGTTAATTATGCCGGTAAAATTACATGTAATTATGAGACTGGAGGGTATGTTTAGTAAATTAGTCTCATCCATGCTCACTGTGTGTACTGCTGCCAAATTTTATTCCTTGATGATTAGGTAATTTTGATACCCTCTCTGTTTTTTGGAACAAATGCATCATTTACACATAGACGATGTCTGATCTGGATTAGCTTTTGTCACCGGAGGTATTCCTTTTTATCCCGAAAAAAATCTACTGCTCGATAACAATGTGATAAGTGCATTTTGGCAGCAATTTCACTGAGTTTTACTGCACATATTTAAACATTTCATTATGCAAGCCTAAGAAATGGACAACAAATTAAAGCTTTTCTTGACATGTTTACTGCTTGTTCTTTGTACATTCATGTTACATGTTTGGAAATTAAATTTATTTTACACTCTGGGGAAAACAACTTAGTAGTGTGTAGCCATGCAGATAGTTTTGGTTTCATTTGTACAGATTTTGTTCTGAGATTTCTTTATCCCAATACAATGGTTGTGACTGGAAATTAATTGCTCACAGCTTTAAAAAATGATTGCAAAAACACAGTTTCTTGATTACGCAGAATAATCCACAGATCATCAGACTGACTTTCTACCAAAAAAAGAGTCTCTCTGTGAGAACTGTTAACAGTGAGGTGTGTGTATTGTCCACAGTAACGGGGTCTCAGTCTCTGGAGAGAATTTTTTAAATTATATTTTTTAAATGAGTAGGACTAAGCCCCCAGGAACAACACTGGGCTGTGAGGCGAGTCAGTTCCTTTTGTTGGTCATTACAAAAGCGACGGCTGAGAAATGTTTCGAGGATCACAAACAGTATGAAATCTCTTTGTAATTTGATCTATTAGGTCTAATAAAAGAAGAAAGAGCTTGAAGGGCTGTATCAATAAATAATTGTTTTTCTATTCATGAGTGTGGAATCAGCAGGTCAGCAGGGAGTCGACTGATTTTAGAATCAGAATGACTTTCTGCCAAATCTGCTGCTGTTGTTTGAAATTTAGGGGGGTCACAGTGGCTGATTAATTGTCTGAAGAATCATTTATCTGGATTTTGGATGATTGGTTTCTGGTGTATTAGAAATTCTGGTGGGCTCTATGTATGGGAATTTCATAGTCCGATTTCCCACGAGTCCTGTCAAAAGATGTGTTATAAACTGTAGTGAGCTTGTTTTGATTGGTTTGGAGAAGTACTTGGCATGTTGTGGCTTACTGTAGTCTGGACCCTGCTGTGATATAAAGTCTAAGACCCAAAGAAAACCAGTGTTTTACCTTTTTTGCTTGAAAGAAAGATTTGAATGATTCATTGATTAATCATTACAGCTCTAGTTGAATGAATGTTTACATGAGAGAATACAATTGGATAGACTTCTCCATTCTGCTTTCAAGGCACCTATAGTCAAAACAGTAGCAATACCAATAAATCACGTCTCACACAAATATACTCTGAGAAAATAAAACCCAAGCTCAGCCATCTTTCTGTGAAAACTTGTCTAAATATGGCTGTGCGCAGGGTGGAGGCTCTGTGTCAATAACACCAATGAACGCCTGCAGGCTGTGGACCAACTCTCTCTTGTTTGACTTTGTGCTGTGGAGGGAGGCTTATCTGTAAGCCCTGCCATATTGCAGCATCGCATTTCCCCCAAGATCTCCTAAACAGCTTGTCATGCTCCTACTTGTGAAATAGACGGCATATTGTCTAGACCAGGCTGAATGCACAGACAAATAACAAAGCTTAAAAACACTGTGTACTGTAGTTAATGAGATTAAACTCACTGCCAAGGAAGTTTTCCCCCCATTAATTGCCTCTGGATCATCCCAGAGTCATGCGCGGAAGTTTTCATGAGCGCTTTAAAGTGGCAGCTGATGTTATTGATCATTACAGCAGCTAATATTAAATGGGTGTTGGAATATTCAGAAGTGACACAACCGAAGATTTAAAAAGCGGAAGGTATGCAAATGCTCACACATCAACACACATGGCAAGCATATTAATGATTGGCAGAAATACTGGTCCACTTGGCCCTCCTGTGGCATGATGGGAAGGCTGTGTAGGCTGTCAGGCCTAAGAGGCTGTCAGTGTCTAACTTTGCCTCAGGCTGGATCCTTTTAATTTATGTTGGTAAAGAATCGCAAAGTGCTGCCATCTCTCCAGAGATGCCCTGGCAAGTTAATTGCATTCTTCCACTTGTTACCGACTCAAACACTTCCAATCACACACATGCATACATGCATGCACACACACACGTACAGAAGTACACTCTTTTCCTCTGGAATGATAAACACTTTTTGATTTATTCAGTTAAAAAAGTGTCTTCCCTGAGACAGCCAGGTTCACAGAATCAAACAGACACTGGAGTTGGAGAACAGATTCAGTTTGACTGCAGAGGAATCATCACGCTAACACTAACACATGCTGTCATATAGATGCACATGTGCCTTGACAGGCAGAATAACTGGCTGATTGAGCAATAAGGAAACAACTGACACAGAAATCCCTCTCTCTACCTCTTTCTCTCATCTCACCTTCCACCCCCATGTCTCTCCCTGAGGTCTCTCCTGATGTTCATTTTGGGTGACTGACATGTGACCTCACACATCGTATTGACGCTAAAGGAACCAGCTTTACATTTGTTTTCCTTCCACACTCTCGTGTCACCCTTTATCTATGGCTCTAACGGTAACTTCAATAGCTACCACTGAGTGAACTCTGGTCAACTTCTCTGTATTTTTTTCCTTTTCCAAATTTTCTAGGGGCGTGGAGGGGCTTAGACTCAGGCCCTCCTTATTTCTAAAACTGTTGCTATGGCTTCGGCTCCCTTGCAGTCCAAAACTATTAAAACCACATCAGTGAGCCACACCATTACACTGGGTGACATGTTCCTTCATTACAATGAACACCCACACTATAGATTATTCTGATCTCACATACACCGTCCTGCTGCTGGAAATACTCAGTAGAGCACCCAATGTGTATTAATCCGCAGCTGAAAATAGTCCCCAAAAAATTTGTTAAACTACATGTCTGTGGCCTATTTTTAAAGATTCACGTCTTTAATAGACTAATAAACCAAGGGCGGAGTGCCAGAGACAGGGTAGGGAAATCACAGTATTGAAGGACAGAGAAACACTTTGTTGGTTTAAGTCTTTTTAAGGTATTTTTTAACAATAAGAAAAATATAGAATAGCACCAGCTTTATCCTTTAATAAGTGGGTGGACTTTTCCCATCCTAGGCAGTGTAAGTCTTTCCTACATACTTGAATTGAATGACAGCTCTGTCTAATTTGGAAAAACATATATAAGACAATAGACTCCTTATTAAAGCAAGATGATGCTGCTGGCTTTAATAAATATTCTGAGCTTTATAAGCCCTGGTAATTATTCAAAATTGTCCAATAAAAATCATGACATGTGGCTTAAATGCTTGCATATTATGTTTATTAGATCCCTCTCGCTGTGATGCCCTGTTTATACATGTGTGTCCGTGCATGTGTACTGCTGTGTGTGTTGGTGTGTGGTGCATACCCTCAAAATTGTACAGCTTGCGCACATGCCTGCTATACACACGCGTGTAATAATGTGCATGCATGTGCGTCGGCTATGACTGTCACTTTTATTTTATGAAGACCCTCCCCGCACAAACGATGGCAAACATTAAATAACCCTCTTAATTACATCCCATAATCCTCCCATGATCCGCCCTCATGGATGCTATTATGAGGCTTGATGTTCGCCGAGGAAAACCTTACATCTCCAATTTTGCCTTTGTATGTCCTAATTTTTTTTTTTTATCATCAAAGGTGGTATCATAAGCCAAACTACTAATCAAAAAATCATAAAATGTCAAACTACATCACTTGAGTGAAAAACAAGCAGCTTTTCTTGTTTCCTGATAGGTTTACATTTCACTGCCTGACAATGAGTCATGGCTCCCTGCTAGAGATAAAATACAGAGACTCTGATCTTTGATGATACTCAGCATCTGCCACATCGACATAAGATCATTCATCTTTTGCATACATCAAAAGGAATTGTTTGGCAAAAAGATGTCTTATTATTGCATATGCAGTCTGTTTATATATCCTATATGTGTATGTATGTATCAGTGTGAGCAGGGCCTAGCAATCACTTGAGTAGGGCAACGGGCTGATGGTGTGTTCAGGGGGTTGAGTCCATCTTCACGGCTGTGTCCTGCTACCACAGCTGTCACTGTTTGTTGTAGCGCGTAGTGAGAGGTGGAGGGGTGTGTATTTCACTGTGTATGTGAAGAAAAGTGAGAGTAGAGAGCAGTGTAGGGAACGAAGTAAAACGTAATGGTACCAAACCAAAAATCTTGTCAATTTGTCACAAGTGCCAACATGTTCTTTTCCATCCAAGCAAAGAGCCATTGTGAGCCAATAGAGTGGTCTGTCTTATACTTACCGTGTAATAATGTGTTTGTGTGTGTGTGTGTGTGTGTGTGTGTGTGTGTGTGTGTGTGTGTGTGTGTGTGTGTGTATTGGGGGGAGACAGCTGACAGAATCGCAGGTGACAGACGATGAAAAGAAACATTACTCTCAGTAAAAAATGGAGGTCGCCCTGAGGAGGACAGGAGAGCTGCAGTCAACCTGCAGAGAGGGAGTCAGAAAGGAATGGAAAACACACATCAGAGAAAAATGTAAATTGTACAGGTATCAAAACACACAATGAAAAGAGGGATGTTGAAAAAAATGTAAGGAGGGTGTGACAAAGACGTGTTTGAAAGAGTGCATGGCAGAGAGTGAAAACACAGTGATGTTAGAGAAAAACAGGATGTATTGAGAATCAAGATTTTATCAAGGGCAATGATGCAAAGTGAAGCAATACATCAGAAGAGGGGAAAGAAAGAGAAGTATCCAAGAGAGGCTTCTAAACACTCAAGGTTAACCATACTGCAAAGAAAAAACAGCATTTCACTGAGAAAAAGGAGAGGAAACACCAGCTTTTAGATGAAGAAGGACCACTTTTATCAAGTCTGATGATGTAATGTGGAGAAATATGCGCTTAAAAAAGGTGAACATGGACAAGAACGTTAACAATCTGAGCTGCAGCAAAGGGAAATGACAAAATGTAATTAATTGTAAGTATTTTGTATTTAAAGAAGGAAATCATCATTTTAAATGAATAGTTATTACTTTTGCTACTTGGTCTCATCTATTAAGAAGACTTTGAGCTGTCATAACTAGTGGACAGACAAAGAAAATATCATGTAGGCTACATGTGTAATTCAATGTTTAAAACTCATTTCAAAGTGCTAAAGCATCAAAGATTATGAAAAAAAGGTTGCTTCCCTGTTATTTAGCCAACCTGAACAAGACCCCAACAGATAAATATCAAGCGTAGCTCTGATTTATCTGAGACAGACAGAAGCTGTGTGGAATAAGGCAAATTTCAGAAAATGAAACGTCCAAATATTGCCCTGTGAGAAAGAGTTATGAGCTGGGAGATGTGCTAATGTTGCATTCCCTAAAATCATTTAAATTAATGTGCCATGAAATAGGTCATTAATGAGGATGCATGGGCCATACATGGAGACAGACAGATGAGGAGGATGCTGCTGCTGCCATCATATAGCAGACATCATTACACTAGACCAGACACAGCCACAGTAATTGCTTCTAGAAGACAAGAACTGCATCATGATGGTGGAAAATATTATCTTATTCAGCTTCTTTGGTAACTTTGATCATATATACAGTATATTTAAATTTAAAAGTGGTCTGCATAGAGGATACACAGTAGCCTACCATTTAAAAAGAGTCAATAGAAGGCTAGAAAGGACGTGATGTAGGTAATGCTGATTAAACATAACAGATTATTTTGCTAAACCTGAAAGTTGCGAAAAATGTGAAAGAGCCAGTGTTTTGTTTGTCCACTCTGGGCTACTGTAGAAACTTATAGGTTCAACATGGTGGCCTCAATAGAAGAGGACGCACTCCCTCTGTGGATAAAAACAGCTCATTCAAAGGTAAAGAAAACACAGAGTCTATGCATATTATATTTGATTTATGCCAGTAGATCCTCCTAAATGTTACACATTGGACCTTTAAAAATAATTTTGATGGTCAATCAGCTAGCGCTATTATTGTAACTGTGTACGTGCTGTGTGAGAATGGAAAGCAAATGATCAGTTGTTCAACATAAAATGAAATAATCGGTCAGGGCCGTGAAGGCAGCTGTCTCTACACATATTTACAGCATCGGAGCTAAAACAAAACAAAAGGGGCACAAGGTTTTGCTGCGGGGGGCACCAAATTACTGGCAAATGGCAACGTAGTCGTGCATTGTGAAAGTGAAACCAGACAGTGGAAAATGTTTTAAGACAAAATCACATTCTCATTACTTTTCTAATAAAGAAATGTACTAAAAATACAAGGAGACATTGATGCATCCAAATGACATTAAGCTGCATTCACTGTAACACAGTGAACCAGTCAGTCCCTCCTCTGGTACAAGACAGCAACAAAACATCTCTTCTTGCCCCTAAGTGTAGAGATTGAACCGCTTTAGCCCAATCTTCGCCTAAATCATCCTCGGTGGTGTCAGGCTCAATGGTGAGATGTATTTCATTATATTTTTCACAGGGAAGAAAATCTTCAGGACCCTGAAGAGACCATTAACACTGCTGTTTGTCAAGGTTGACAGCTTTTCTACAAACATTCAAATATGTCTTCACAACAAAGTTCACAAAAGTAATTACATACAAAATGCAACCCTGTAATTGGATGACATTTTTATTATCTGAAATAAATTAGATTTTGGTAGAATTCAGCCTGAATTTTCGGTAACTGCCCAAACACCAGCCTGCTTGCCAGGTAAAATAAGTCCAGGAAATACCTCCTGGAAATAAAATGTTGTTTACTTCACTAGCCGCCCTGCAGCGTGTTCTGCAATCACCCAAATAACCAATTTCCGTCTGTTTTCAGCCTGTACAGTGAACCATGAGTGTGTTCCTTCTTCCTTCTGGTCTTCCTGTGGAGCCAGCATTAAAGTTTACCAGTTAAACGCCCTCCTTTTGCTGCTGTCCAACCGGTGTTTTGTGGTGAGTAATCACCTTCCCACCTGCAGACGGGCTCGCCGTATGGAAAGGGAGTGTGTATGTGTGTGTGTGTGTGTGTGTGTGTGTGTGTGTGTGTGTGTGCGCTTCTGTTCCCCTTCTGCATGCTTGTGTGTGTATGTGTTTGTGTTTGATTTATGAGTACAGAGCTCAGAATGGGCTCTGTTTTTCTACCTCACAGGCTGCCTGTTGCCCACGCTGCTACACTCAGAGTCTTTAACCCTGATGCCCAGCAGTTGTCTACTGCAGGGACAGAAAGCCTTTTGTGGTAATAGAATATTGACTGCACATTCATGATGCATATTCAACATTATAAAATGATATGTAGTAGGATCAAATGTAACTACTTGAAGTAATTATGACGATATAACAATATGAAATAATCACCCAAAAATTCCTCATTCAACTAAATACACGGCCAAAAATATATAGACTTACCACCTGCATCATTTTGTGCACCGTAAAAAAAAGAAAGAAGAAAACTTGACTGGCCTACACAGAGCCCTGTCCTCACTCCCATCCAACACATTTGTGATGAACTGGTGGAACCTGTTACATTTGTATCGTAATTCCATTGGAATGAGAGGTTCATTTACTGTATAGACATAATGTTCATGGGCAACATTTAAAAGTAGAGGCATTGGAGATTATGCTCTAATTTTCTAAAACAGTGGAGACATAATTATGATTTTTTAATTAATATGTCTTATGCATTCATGTGTGAAATTGATTATAAAATAGTGAAAGTGAGGATGTGAATGAAGTAAAATGTGGAGTTGGAATCTTTCATGTGCACACAATAGCATGTCTTTGCACATCAACACTACCGACGGTCTGCAACTTATAATTATTTTCATTATTGATTAATCTGCTGCTCTTCTCAATTAATCAGTGAATCTTTGTTGGAAAACAGTAAAAAAAAAAGACCAGTAAAAGACCATTACAGTTTCCCAAAGCCTAATGTGACATCTTCAAACTGTTTGTTTTGTCCGACCCACATTCTAAAGCCAAAGATATTCAGTTCACAACTATAGGAAACAGAGAAAAGCAGCAAATTGAGAAGACGGAGCCAGCTAATGTTTTCTCTTGAAAAATATCAATGTAGCTGATGATTATTTTTGTCAATGGACTAATTAATAAATAAGCTGTAGTGCCAATTAACAAATAGCAGACATTGTGGCTTCTCTTCTTGTTTGTCTCTCTCGTGTTAACCAGGATCAGTCTCAACAGCTGTGCCCTGCTGCTAAACAACCGGTCCGGGCTAAACCAAAGGAAAACACACACACACACACACACACACACACACACACACACACACACACACACACACACACACACATATATATATTTTCAAAGTTGTGAAAGCGGTCTTTTCACCAGTGGTAAAGAAGAGGTATCTGTGATGACAGGACATGTGATTTGCTGTGACAGTGCTGTCGTGGAAGGTGTCGGTGGAGACAGAGTGTCACCCGGCAGGAAGTGTAAATAAGACACACAACAGTGAGAACAATCATCATCATCATCATCCACTGAGGATATAGAACTGTTCCACCACTTTTGTCTCACCAATGATGGTCGTGGTTGAGTAAAATAAAATAAAAAATGTTTTTTGATTGAAATCTTATTTGTTTAAATGCTTGTTTTAATGCTCTTAAGTTGTTCACAGACTCATTTCATAGTTTATACCACATTGACAAGTTTGCGACAATCCCTTTACTGACGTGACAACTCGTTTGACACAATCCTATTTGTGGCGCTGTGCGTTGCAGATGTTGAGGATGGTGACAGGGAATTTATTCTCTCTGGGTGGGGGCTGACAAACAGTTGTGGCTCCTTTTCTCGTGCTTTGTGAAAAGAGCGTTTTCAGGTAGGACACAGCATGACACAACTGCCATGACACCCCCGTCAACTGATACTCTGAAAGCTGATGAAAACACTCATCTGAGCCGTAATTAACATCAAGCTAAGCTACTCACAGCCCTGTAGAGCTATACAGTGAGATTGTGTCATCACAAGCTTTGTCCTTAAATTATCATATGAAGCACATGTGAATTTGCCCCTTTACAGCTGTTATTCAGAGCTGATATTGATATATGATAGCACATTATGAGCTATAACGAGGAGTATAAATTACATACATTTTTGTGAAAAACTTCGGCGTTTGCTCTCAGCCCAGATTTTTGGTACTTGTGAGCCGTTACGAGTCCTAATAACCACATAAATCACTAATCTGTTTGTAGCACGCGGTGTTAAAAATGAACAAACCGTTTCATTGTTGGAGGCTCTTTAACGGCCCTAATTACATCAAGCTATCACACGTACATTGTTGGCAAAACCATGGCAGAGGAGGCATTTGGGAGTGAGGAGGGTTGAAATGCAAAAGGATTACGTCAAACTGTTGCAAATCTTTTTCAGGGATTAGGAAGGCTTAAAGTCAGGAGAAAACCCAAGGGTGTCTTCTCCTGGTCCGTGTGTGTGATGTCTGCTTACTCTACAGATGATACATCAACACAGGTAAACACACACAACCATATGTGTCGTGCAAACAAATACAAATACTACTTTCACATAGGCTTTGGTGTGCAGGCCCGCCTCCCATCCTGCACACAGACACACATCCATATGTGATGTGATCAAATCCTACTGTATGCGCTGCTGTGTGTGTGTGTGTGTGTGGCAGTGTTATTGAGGTGTGAATAGGCTGCGGGTCTGCCCAACGCTGTCTCCAACAGGCTTAATCTGCGAGATGACCCGCAGGGTCAAACCCATTCTCTCGGACGTGTCCCTTATTGTAGCAGGCAGTTTAGAGGCTCATCCACAGTCAAGCCCGGTTAAAGTGTGAAGGATCTGGGGGCTATCAGACAGTGTGGCCATCACATCATGTCTGCGTCTGTCTCAGTGTGTCTGACAGGAAAGGCAGAGAGGTTTCAGACACAGAGAGAGAGAGAGAAAGCTAGCTTGACAGCTGTCAGACATGTAGTGTAAATGACAGGCGGGAGGACAGACAGGTAGACGGAAACACAGACAGGCTGGTAGACTGATTAATGAAGAGCCGTGCGGGCAAAGATGGACGGATATACAGTCAGGCAGGCAATACAGACGACACACACAGGGGCACAGGTGCATCAGTTGTAGTTGCAGTCCCGTTGGTTGTGTGCTGCATGAAAACAATAGAGATGACAGTGGGAGTACAGTGGAGAAGGGAGCCATTACAATGAATGATAAGCTCTTTATATGGGCCCAGGCAGACGGGGAGTTTGCCCAGGTGCTGCTCTTTGTGAAAGTGTGTGTGTGTCTATGTTCAGAATTTGTTTGCATTGGGACAATATGACAAGTCATATCCATGTGAGAAATGTTTTGTGTCCCATAGGCTGCACCTCCCAGCACTGTAAATATAACACTGAATCACAATCCCCATCCTTGGAAAAGCACTCAGCAGTCAGATTTCATTCTCTCTCCTTTCCGTCTACTTTTCCCTCATTTAAGAAAAAGAAACATTTTTCTTTCTGTCAAATTTGTTCTGCAGTCTTTCTTTCTCCTCCTTTTTCCAGAGTAATGATGCCGGTTCATTTCGGCTGGCCGCTGGTAAAAAGCATCTGAGCCGAAGCATTAGTTTTCCCAAAGCCTTCCCTGATAGAGACAGATGGTGTCCATTTAAAAGGTCCCATGGAAGTGTGTTATTTCTGGTGCTTACAACCCACACAGATACAGAGACACGCTGGGACACGCACACTCACGCAGACGCCCAGTAGTGTCTGCATCTGCGTGTGTGCGTGCAAACAGCCATAAACATGTACAATACATGCAAATGCACAGATACCATGCAGAACATAGATGTGTGCACAAACAGAGAGATGAAGAGAGGCAGCGGGACGTAGGGTATCTATCTATCTTTGCTGCTGCGTGTGAAAGTACAATGTCACACCTTTCATGCTGCCCCATTTCAGGAGCCCAGCGTAAATATCAGCGTTTATGGTATCCCTCCCCCTACCCCTCCTGTTTTCCAGCATTTGAGCTATGAAAATAAAGGCAAACGAAATTCTGCTGATGCATAAAATGAGGATGGGAAAGGCACACAGTAGCACCTGGTGGCATAGCATCAATTGGTGGCTGTTAAATAGCTCCCTGTTTGTGCCAGCTGCTGCATTGTTGGACTGAGACAATATGAGAGTTCCAGTAGCATGGCTCGCCACTGATTCATCTGTGTGTGTGTGTGTAGCCTGACCTCAACCCCCCTCAGGGTATTTTGGTGTTTTCTAGAGCTCGTTTGACCGGCATGGGAGACTTTCTGGATTCAAGTCACAACAATTGCATTCAAATTCAAATACTTTATTCAAAGCAGCAGGGTTTACCTCAGGGTACACAACATCAGGTGGACACGCCGGCTGGCCAAACCGCACCGGACGTCGGCTGGACTGAGCTGTCCTCTGTCAGATGAGTTCGGATCCGTGTAGCTGCTGGTTAATCCATGATGCTGCTTACACACAGGCGTGGTAGATGTGTGGAGTTTCTCTGCAGGGGCTGTGGGAGGAAACGGTAATTGCTGTTTGGCAATGCATGCTTTCATGCTCCATTGGTTTGTCATTTTTCAAAGTGTAATATTTTCCCTCTTATGATGTGATCCACACAAGGGCTTTCTCCACAGACAATGTTTGTCTCAGACTCATTCACCACAATATTACTGATGATGATGATGATGATGATGATGATGCTATAAATGATGAATGTAGGGTCATTCAGGGTCTTTCTCTCTCCTTTATAGTGGTTTGGCTTCCCATTTTCAATATACTCATACTAATCATACATTTTATTTGCATAGCACACATTAGACAATAATGCAGGCCATAGTTCTCTTGCAACTGTTAAAAACAGTCCAGGGTCATGAAGCAGAGAACATTATATAACAAAGTGTCAAAAATCAACCCTGTCTGCTTGAAATTACATTTATATTCAACTCCTTTGCAACAGCAAATACGTTTTGAAAGCTTTACTCTGCCAAAATATCCAAGCTTACAATTCTGCTTGTAGTGACTACAGCATTATTAAATATCTTTATGGTTATGTTTGGGCACAACTAAGGTTAGTAAAAAATCATGGTCTCATTTAATACAGAAAAAGTCTGTGGTGACTTGAATCACAACCACAACCACAATCTTTCCCTAACCTTAACCAGAGTGCTTTTGTTGCCTATACCTAACCACAGACAGGAATCTGGATGTGAACTCCTGCAGTCCTGCATTTTGTTTGCCACCTCCTTGCTTCTCTAGTATACAAATGTTGTGCTTCATTCACTCTAAAAAGTGTTGCCTGAACATAATGTGAGCAGTGATTATATTTGTTAGCCCAAGGTAATTGAGAAAACAATTTGTTACAGTGTAGATACAATTTCTTGGAGACAGAGTTGCAAAAATATGTCAAGTGGTATGGTTAGAAAATAAAAGCAACATACAGAGGCAGCATTTAAAGGATCAATGTGCAGGATTTAGTGGCATCTAGCGGTGAATATGCAGATTGCAACCAACTGAATACCATTCGCCTTCCAAGCGTGTATAGGAAAAACTACACAAACTAGCAAAATGGACCTCTAGATGATTCACTGCCTCTGTAGATAAAAATGGCTCATTCTAAGGTAATGGAAATACAACGATTCTTATTTTTAGGTAATTATACACTAATGAAAACATAATTCTGCCTGCAGATGTGCCAGACACATTTGGCAGCCATCTTTATCAATAACTGGAGCCACAAAATCCAAATTTGGTAACGGGGGAGGGCATGTGGGTGGTGCAAGTGCTACACACACACATTACATGAAGTTAAATTAACACTTGAGACCACATCTTCCTGTGCAAAAGATTGACATTGACTCTAAAAGCAGTATCAATTAATGATTTATTTTGGCAACATTATTATCTTAATATGGCAAATGTGTTAGCAAACAGTTGCCTATTTACACATCCAGCAACATAGAGCAACATCAGCCCTTCACTTGGAGTCGTTTTCTGGTTCATCAAAGCATTTTCACTTTAAACAGCTGTCTGCTGAACAGGAAGTTGATCAGATCAATGAGACTGAACCAAAACCAAAACTAAACCAAAAACTAAAAGACCCTAAAATGTTCGGTAAAGCTGAGTTTGGCTGCAATTCTTTGTAGGCTTCTCATTACAATCAACCCTGATCACATTACATAGAGTCATTTGACTACATTTGACTGTTTGTAATTTGTTTAGCTTATAAAAGTGGTTAAGAATATATTTGATACCTTTATAGGTCTTTCATTTTGAGACACCTTTGTTTGGCTGTAGGCACTGGCCGCGGCTGTGTCTGCCTAGTTACCATTAGCGTGGACTGACAGCACCTTACGCACCTCCAAATTCCCTTTTATCAGTGTGAAATCTCTGACCCCAGCACAGTCTCATATCTCTCCTACTTCCCCTCCCCAGGCCCACTCCCCCTACCCCACCACCTTCTCATTAGTGGTCCCCGCCAACCTTCCAACAACACAGACTCTTCCTCTGCCTGCTATTAATGAGGGAAGTGAGGATTCCTAATAAGCAGTTTTTCTTTTAATTAAAAAGTCTCCATAAATAATCACCTCATAATCCATCTGTCAGATTCCATCCAGCTCCTACTTAGTTAGACTCTGAGATTAGAGAGCAGGGCAGGAGATGAGCCATGGAGGAAAACTCTATCTATCTATCTATCTATCTATCTATCTATCTATCTATCTATCTATCTATCTATCTATCTATCTATCTATCTATCTATCTATCGTTCTATCGTTCTATCTATCTATCCACCTCCATAGTATGTCTCTCTGCAGCTGAGAAGAATATGCTAATAACGTTAGCGTGTGTTAATAATTGATGGTCATATAAGACTTGGCTCTGCTTTGCTGATTCGGCAGTATTAGTGAAGGCGGCCGGCCGCACTAAATGATTTATCGTGGCCAATATTCTTCCTGGAGGGATTTTGAATTTCTAATAAGGAAATATTCCTCCTGCGCCAGTGTGTATTTATCAAACAGTAAGCTGTTTTCTGATAGGCCCAGCAGGTCTCTTGGTTTCCACTGTGGAGACAATATACAACTACAGTCACTGCTTACTCAATATTTCTGGGACTCAATTTCCTTTAAAACCAATTTTCTGTGATCCCTTTTGCATGTCTTCTTTTTTCTCTTGCAAACGGATACCATTTACCAGCTGCTGAGCTTTTCTTTTAAACAAAGAAATCATCACTGTATACATTTTTAGCTGATCCTGGCACTGTCCAGGTACCTAATACAATCCCTAAATTACATTTTCAAGCCTTAATTTCATTATTCATGCTCTCAGATATACATAAAAGCCCACAAATCTACAAAACTGAGTGGGAGGAAAGCTTGAAAAAAGATGCATCCAACCAATAAGCTGCCGGTCCAGAAGGCCCTGCTCTGGAAAAAGTGGCTAATGTGGTATTTGGCTGCGAAGACGAGCTCTCCTGTTGAACAATGTGCAGGTGCAATATGTGTGTGTGTGTGTGTATGCTCAGGAAAGGTTTACCATTCTTCAAGCCGTCAAAGCAGAACAGCGTGCAGGTGTGTTGTGGAATGTGAGCGTTTGGCACTGTTACTGTGAGTAACGCCTCAGGGCGGTTGTGTTTGTTCATAAGGGAGGGAGGGATGGAGAGAAAGGGAGAGAGAGCACAATGATAGATAAAGTCACACTCTGAAAAGAAAGTATGACTATGCAAGTCATCATTTTCCCATTGCCTGCGTCCTGCATGTTAACGATAAGCTTGTTTGCGCAGAGAACAAAGGCGTGCGAGTGATATTTAATGATTGTAAAAAAGAAATGTTTGGTCAGCTACAGCTCCTAGAATCCCTCCTCTGTGCTGTTCCATCCCTTAAAAACAATTGTGTTTGCCAAAGGTGAAGTCCCACACTGCCTTTGACACTAACACATGGGTCGGTCTCACCCACTAGTCACATTAGGTGCAAGTGACACCTTGCTTTGTTGATTTGAGGATTAACTGATACTATAGCATGTGGCTAAAGATAAACCAGCTCTAAACAGTGGTTGACATAGGAAAGTGATGGATGTCGTGATCAGGACTGCTTACTACAATGAGCAGCTTAATCTGCAGGATAAACTCCACCCATCTGCTCATTCACCCATTACATGAAAACAGTTATACAGTCATCACAGTCTGCTTACAGTTGGCTGATATAAAGCTGCTGCGAACGTCTGTTAAATACAGTACAGGTGCTAACCTGAAGAAAACAAAGTATTTCTGTAAGGACACTCTACTGGTTTACTAGTCATCAGGAGCCCTACTCAGCCTGTGAAAACTGTTGCATGATAGCTCTTTGTCAGGCCTGAGACAATAACCCTGATCATGTCACAGTGATGTCATCGGGGTTATCTTAGCTTAGGCGCGGCGACTAGTTATTTTTCGCAAAAAGACTGCCTTTCAAACAAGTGCGTTGGACTTTTTGAGATGTGGGTGTTTACCAGGCAAGGCTTAGCTAACAAAAGATTCATTTGCATCATTGGACTGGACATTTTCAATACAAAACAACTTCTGATGATGCTTTACTTGAATGTCTTTAACACTATCACAATTCTCAGAAGAACAATTCTATTCATCGCCTCAATTTATAATATGTAGCACAACACTTAAATCATCATATCAAATTTATAAAGCAGTTACTGTACAGCTACCACTATTGCCGGTGTTGCTGCAGTGCTATTGCTACTACTATTAGTGTTGATGCTGCTACCGTCACTATTACTGTTAGTAATATTAAATCATTTCTATTCCAGATATCTCTGTCTAAGTCTAAAGTCTAAAGTCTAAGTGACTTTTCTTTTCATTGTGTGTGTTGTGGTAAAACTTGCTCACCCTGCTCTGCCAGAACTTCTCAGCTTGTCATAACAGAGCACGTCCACTTCTCAAGCCTCACTGTAGGCTGTGTTGATTGAAACACAGCTGTGCTACAGTAGATGTAACCCAACACTAGGTACACTAAGCTCATTTCCACAATCCCACCTCTCACATTGCACCACATATAAATAAGCTTGGTTACACCCTAGGCCACACACATACTCTACATATCCTCATCCTGGGACTGCAGCTCAAACTCAACAGGGCATAATGTTTACTCTGAAGTATACATATCTATCTGCATACACTGCGTATTGGCTTTGAAATGCACATATATGCAGATACACACACACATGCTCACACACAGTGTATGACCAAGGTTACAGAGTCATGCCGGGCCCTCCCTCCACTCACACCTGTTCATCTCATCCTGACCGCACCCCAACCTGCCCCGACTCAGCACCAGTCTACGAGCTGACTGACAGGAGCCCCATCTGTGACCTCTAAAGGTCATCACACCGTACATGGACAACTTTTTACAGCAGCTCAGGGGGAGCAGTGTTACCTTCATCAGGGATGGGAGCTGGTGTCATGGATAAAATCTGTGTTAAAAACGCAGGTGGAAGGTGCATTGTTAAAATATTGTGTTTTTGGATCTTTTAGATCTTTATCCACCTCCAGCCTGCTTCATATGCTGATTGCAAAAACACTAATTATCTTGACTTTTATGGGGATATTAAAGCTTTATTTTCTTACTGTAAAAACAAGTAGGTAGTAAAAAAGAACCAAATCCAATACAAATTAACTTGATTTTCTGGAAATTACTTTAATTACTCTAGCAGCTTTGCAAGGCGGTAAGCTCATTGTAAAGAAAACCAAACAGAGTAAAGTTATCTTCAGCAGTTATAGTGAGTATTTATATGGAAGTGTTTATAACATGTATGGTTCTGGTTATGTACGTTGTTAGTTCTGTGTACAGTTTACATTAGTTTAACGTGAATGTTTGCCTCTGTCACCATCATAGTTTAGCGTGTTAGCATGCTAAGATTTACTACAATAAGTACAATTGAAGCTAATGGGAATGTCATTTATTTTGAAGGTACAAAAAAAGCTATGGACATACAATTTGACCTGATAATGGTGGCAGAGGAAGTCAGGGGAGCACAACGGTCATTAGAACACATCCTTTGGGTGCAATATCTGTTCAAAAGTTCATGGCAATCCATCCATCCATCCAGTCGTGGTTTCAGGGTGGACCACAGCAGCAGACTAAACACACAGGACAGATAGATTGCTTGAAATAATCCTTAAAAAAAGTTTATTTTTTTATTGGAAATTAGTTGAAAGTATCTCACTGCACTGGCATATTTGACCACTTATTTTCGTAAAACAAGACTTTTTAAGACTACAAACTGTACTTCGTCTTTACATACTGGAAGCTGCCAGGTGCAGTCTCAGCTTTCTGCAGAAAACTACATAGTGTAGATGTCTCCCATCTCTTTTCAGCTGGTTTGGGGATCTAAATCAATAACTTTATATTAACTATAATGCTATCACATGTCTCTGATTGGCTCGTGGACTGGCTGTTGGTAAGAGAGTGATTCACTTAACAATCATGAACCAATAAGGAGAAACCCAACCCCTCATTAGATCTCTGATACCCATATTAGGCATTATTCTAACAGTGCTTGAGCAGAAGAGGCCCCACTTAATCCTGTAGCGTTACAAATGGTATTATTGAAGTGTGTGCACAGTTGCATCAATATTCATCTCTCTGAGGAATATAGGTTTTCGAAGTTGCATAATGAAATGTAACAATAGCTTTTGCCAAAATATGCAAATACCTTCTGTTTCCCATTCGGATTATGTTAATTCATATCCAGTAACCTGGTATCTGCAGTATGCATAATGTACCCAACTCTGTCCTACAATATGTCCTATGGGTATGATATGGGAGGAGGCGTTATGAATGTGAATGCAAATACAACGGCTGCTGTAAAAACAAAGTAGGGATTATGATTGGAGGAAAATAAACCTTGCCTGGACACACAGGAATAAAAACAGGGTCCTTTTACTGTCCTGAGAAGAATCCTCACTCAGGCCCTGTTTAAACACTGGCTTTATTTCGGTTGGGAAGCTGATTTTAAGGTCAGGATTGAGAAAATATTTCATTTTGGGTTTTTCCACTCAGCACTTGAGAGGCTGTATAACATGGTCCATCTGGTTTTCAGAAAGATTAAGTAACAAAATGACCCCTGATCCTTGCAGAAAATTCAATTTCCTACTTGCAGTGTGCACGTGGACAGAAAGAGAGAAAAAAAGTCATGACTAAGGGATATCATAGCACTGGCCATTTCAGTTCGCTGCAGTAAAACTTAATCAAACAAATATAGCCGAACTATAAACCATTGGGATGTTTATTTGTTTTGAGATGAAACACCATTTCCCATCCAGATCCTATCAATATTACATTCAGTGTGTTGACTTTCCAGGCCTGGCCAAGGGAGGAGTTTTGGACCAAGGTTCGGGAGAGAACACTTGATGAGCCATTTCACACCAGTGTGATCTTGTCAAAATGTGGCTACATTCAAATACAGAAAGGCCCAGAGGGTGGGGGGAAACCAAATCACTGCAGAATTAGCTAAAAAGCATACGTGTTTTTTGAATTTTAATCGCATGTGTGCAAGCTGTTGTAAAGTACATGGTTTCCTCGAGTTGGCAGCCTGCTAAAATTTCCATTCTTGTACACGGCTCCATTTTCATATTTACACCTGCTCTTTCATGCCGCCTCCATAATGTGAAAAGATTGCATACAAGAGTAGAAAAAGAGAGCAGCGTGCTGAACAGGCCCACTGGACCCAGCGATTACCAGGTTCTGAACAGCAACTGGAGCGCCCGGAGTCCCTCCTCTGATCCGAGCGTCGTACACGTGGGACCAGCCGCTCGCTAATAGAGACATTTACACCTTAGTAAAAGTTGGCAGGTGTTACCCCGCCGTTGTCGAGAGCAGACGCATGCCGGGCATCATTAGGCCCCGTGCCAAGCCTGCTTTGGCTGCCAGCCTCACTCGCTCATTCTGGTAGAGGATGTGTGCGCCTGTGAGTGTTTGTGTGTGTGTGTGTGTGTGTGTGTGTGTGTTCTGGCGGAGCAGCGGAGGAAAGTGTCCTCTGTTGTAGTGGCATGCTAAGAAGGGCTCCTTACTGCGATGGAGAGTGCATTACTGCTCTCCATGCAACATGTATCTGTCTGGAGTGTTGGTCTACAAGTGGAGCAGGAGGAGTGGGGGTCAAGAGGCCAAAGCATCTGCATGAATATGTGCATTTTCAACAAATGATCAGACATAGATTATATACGCATTTAAGAAGCTTAACCGTTCACTCCGTTCTCCTAAAAATCATATTCATAACTAATACATCTAATGTGCATTAACAAATAAGTTTTGTAGGACATTTTTTATAAACCTTGGAATTTGGAAAATGTAGCTAAATCCCAGATTATCTAGAAAATCCAATGATAGTGTATTTTACTGTACTGTCATGCAATTTGTTTTCAAATTATTTCTCTCTACAGTATCTGCAGAATGAAACTATGATATAGCTAAAACACTTGGTTATGGGTTAGTCATGTAAGTAATGCATTAGACGACAGTAAAACGCTTCGTATTACCACTGTTACTTACATTTATACGATAGAGTTCACATTTATAACATGCTCGTCCCAATGGTCCCTCCCCTTCCGCTTTGTAGTCAAGATGGCGTCCGTTTAGTGCGAGTAGGGTCCATCATTCCACACTGAATTTTTTTACCATTTTTAGGGGGTCATCCGGGTACTTTCAGTGCACTGACTTTTTGTGTTATCTACACTATATACTTAAAACTAAGTGTTTGAAGTGTGCAAGTAGGCAGAATGAGACACAGCCAATATGTCGCCTTGGGTTTCTAAGCATACGTCAAAACCGCCGCCATCTTGGAGCAGGGATCTGAAGCGCCAAATTGGTTTTCCCGCATTCAGATCAGTTCTAAAGATGCCGGACTTTTGTGCTGCTTATGGATGTTCGAACAAAAGAAATGAAAAAACCAAACAGCAAGGGATAACATTTCACAGGTGATAATGTGTTTTATGATATTGAATGTTACGAAAGTATATATCTGGTGATGAAATTATATTGTTTCAGTCTCATGTTTCAGTATATATATCTATGGTTGGTTCGGTGACGTTTTCAAAATAAAAGCATGACTGTCAAAAAAGTACTTCATGAAATATTGAGCTGTGAAGCCTTTAGGTTGGATTTTTTTGTGATTGTCATTAGATATGAGTACAATACAGGTGTAAAAGCAAATACACATACTATTAAGTGGAAGAATAATAAACCTACGCCTGCTAGTACTAGGCATTACATTTTGAAGTAGATTATATTAATATCAAACGCTAAAATTTTCTCTGGACTCGATCATAAATACACGTCTGTCAGTTGGTACAAACCAAAAAGCAAAAAAAGTGTTTTTGACGATTTATGGTGATTTTATTTTTGTTAGATATTTGCCTAGATTGACGCTAATGCATTAAAGCGGGGTGGATCCCCGCTGCAAGATGGCGTCTCTATTGATGCATTCGTTCCAATGAACAGCAGTAGTCAAGGCGACATCTAGTCAGTATATATATCTATGAGAGTTACAAAGGTATGCTTTCCTTTATGTCTTTTTTAAACACTTGGCCGTAATCTTTTATAATATTATAATAATTATATTATATTTTTATAATAATATAAGATTATTATTATTATAATAATATTATAATAATGCTGTCAGTTAAACGCATTATTTACAGCGTTAACGCAAACCCATTTTAACGGCATCAATTTTTTTATCGCGAGATTAGCGTTCTTTTTGGCCTAGCACACTTTGTAGTTTTTTTCACATGCTGTTGCAACAACTAGTACACAACAGGCACGCCGCACACACTTGTTTAAGAGCAGTAGACGTTACATTTTGAGTGGATGGCGAGCGCGAGACGCCCAAATGGATGCTAATAATATTCTGAATAGAAAGTTTACTTTTAAAAAGTTGCCAAATGGTTCCATTGACAAGACCAAAGTGATCTGTGTGTTTTGTCGTTGTGAACTGATCTATCATCGCAGCACGTCCAGTCTGAAATACCACTTGATGGCCAAGCACACAGCTGATGGCAATTCTCCTCCCCCTCGTCAAAAAATGGAGGATTTTTCAATAAAAACAACATTTGCACAAAACAAGCCGATCCACTTTTCCATGTTGATAAGAGCATTAAAATGAGAAAAAATAATGGGACATAAAGAAATCAAGGGACATTTAGAATAGATAAAAATGTGCGATTAATTGCGAGTTAACTATGACATTAATGCGATTAATCGCGATTAAATATTTTAATCGTTTGACAGCACTATATTATAATAATTATAATATTCTTCTATAATATTAAATAGTATTAAATAATATAATTATAATATTATAATAATTATAAAAGATTACGACCAAGTGTTTAAAAAAGACATAAAGGAAAACGTACCTTTCTACTCTCTTCTCCAAAACTTAGCCAACTTTCTTCTTCTTCTTCTTCTTCTTCTTCTTCTTCTTCTTCTTCTTCTTCTTCATGTCTTTCGGGTCCGGTCCCACAGGACTTGTCCATCCCTCAGTTATTCTGTATATCATAGAAAACAAGATGTCTAGACAAAGGTACAGAGGATTCTGAGACTGAAACTTAAATTCTTTTGCTATGACAATGAATTTTCAAACTTTTGATACTTACAAATGCAATGTGGTTCTTTTGCACCTCAGCGAGTCTTTTTCTTTGCTTTTGTTCTCACTCTTCGAGCAGGGAGAAAACTCCTTCTTTCTTTCTTTCATGGCTAACTAAACACATTTTCTTTCCTGCACACTTTCATTTTAGTTCCATTCTCCATTCTGTTATTTCTGTTCATTAACCGTGACTCTTGTCTTGATCCTGAACAGGCCTCGGTGCAGTGGTGAGATTGATTTGATCAGCTGATCAGGAGCCAGACAACCCCTGATACATTCTGCAGCCCCCGATCTCTCTCTCTCTCTCTCTCTCTTTCTCTCTCACACACACACACACACACACACACACACACACACACACTCTGAGTAATGAAGTGTTGGTGCTGCAGTCACTCTCCTCCATTTACATATAGAATACATTACTGAAAGGTTTATATTATGGCTCCCATAGTTCGCAGTGAGATTCAATAAATTCTCCGTCCTCAGAGCCGAGGCCTCTCCGACGTAGAGCGAGAAACAAGAGAGGGAGCTAAAACATGGAGGCAGAAGGGGAAATGATGTCGCAGAGATACAGACACGTCTCCTCCGCTCAAAGAGTGGGATGTAAATTGACTGCAAACAGAAAAGCCATTAATAATGATAATGGCAATAATAATTTAGAAGCAGGGGATACACACATTTAGCCAGGCAATCAGAAATCCATCTGCGGAGGTGTTAATATTGAAGAGATGCTGATGGCACAGAAAAAAAAGAAGCACACCAGCATCTGAATATGTAATGACAACCGGGAGGCCATAACAAACACTGCTTTTATGTAGAGTATTACTTATTAAAATTGCATCTTAAATATTTATCACTTTATAGATGGCCCCTGTCACTGTTTCCTTATTTGTCTCCCTGAAGATTGCTGTCTGAGGCAAGGGGAATGTATGAACGCCATTCAGATGATCACAACCCCCCTTTTCCAGAAAAAAAAAAAAGAAATGGCCTGATTAAAATCAACTGCCACAGTAGATTGTGATGAATTATGCAGACTTTGGTAAGGAAATTAAGCAAAAGGCGGTAGTTCATTTAAAAATTTAATCTTGGACCTCTTAGGTAGATGTTAGAGTGCTAGAGAACACTGCATATTGATAAGGTGTTGTTATTAGCAGCGTGTGAAGCATTGTTTTACAGGTAAGATGTTGCACGTACAGGTGTACCACTGTGGCTGTTACCTCTGGGGTTTGTTTTCACTGATGGTTTGATGCAAAGTTGTTGGATTTCCACAGGCAACAAATGATCATTTATCTCTGTGGTGCTTTTTCATCATAAACAAAATGAATACCTGACGTTACAAAACAGATGAATCAAAACTGTAAACAGGTTAGCTATTCAAAATGGAAGCACAATGATATATCATCGTTACTTGCTTTAAATGAGATAAAGTATTCAAGAAAACTTTAAGAAAGTATAAGAAATATAACTGCTTCCTGTGTATTAATCTTGTCTGCCTGCACTGAGTCTGTGCAAAGAGACGGCCTATGCACAGTATCATGAAACACAGTGTTTACAGTCATGCATTTGACAGACTATGATATGCCTGAGGTACAGCCAAAATTAAATGAGAATATATTTTGATGATATGGCATCAGAGAAATCACATTAAAATAGCTTTGGAGGTGGTTTTGAACAGATCTTAAAAGAATAAAGAGCCTGCAGACAGATGTAGATATTAACAGGGGCTGGTGGCAAAAAAAGTAATCATGAAAATCCTTTACTTACTACTTAATTTTCCCATTGATTTATATATCTACAAGTCAAATACCACTGTGTGCTAACACTGGGTATTATAAGGAATCAGGACTGAATTAGCTGCCGTGCACTCCAGGTGATAAAATATATGTCTAGTGGGCATTTGAGACTTTATTGATGGATAACTTCAAAATCAAACATTGAAAATGTTGCAATTTTTAATAAAAACAATGGACGCAGCCACAAAAATTTGAGTTCCACAAATATTCTTTTTTCTCTTTAAACATCTCAAAACACTTTGCAATACAAATAAAATTCATTTTGCACATTCAGCATTTACGGTTGGTCAAATTAAATAACCCCGAGTGTCTTCTGTCATTGTTAGCATGGTTGTTAGCTGTCCTCTGGCAATCCAATGATGCCTGGGATTGAGTCTGTCAACCAATCAGAGACCCCATTCAGACAAAGAAATGCTGGCTGCTGGACATCACAGGAATATACTACTTTGTTTCCCAAATTCTGTTTTATAAGGAAACATAATCACTGCCTGGATTATGTTCCCTGGTGGGTTTTTTTTGTTTATTTCCCTTTTTTTAGTGTAGGAAGTGCTTTTGACATTTCCGGTGGATTTTGACACTTGAGACTACTGTTGACATGCTCAGTCCCACATGTTAGGGAAAGACATTGGGTTTAGTTAAGTGTTAATAAATTAAACACACTCTGTATAGTTATTCAGGTAACATTTTCACTGTTAAGCACGGGAAGAGAGAGGAGGATGACACACGCAACAAAGGTCTGCCAGAATCAAACCGGGGACTATTATACACAGTATATGCCTCATAAGCACTGGGAAATCAGGATGCACGGAGTAATGATATTTTAATGAAAAAACAACTGTGCATGCAGCTTGATGCTGTCAGTGTCTGTGATTCTAATTGCGTACGATGATTTCAGATAAAATATTATATTACTCCACAGCACCATAAAGGTAGCAGTGAAACGTCCAAAATTCCCCATAAAAAACAGCATGGAGGGAAAAATACTGGTTGGAAAAACCATGAAAAACAAAGCAAAAACTAATTATTTCTTACACTGCACACATACCTGAAAACACTTGATGACTTTTCAACACTGGTGTGAAGCAGTATTAAGAGTTTCTGCATGGTCAGAGTAATATCACAAGTTTGAGATTCAAGGACCCTGTTGAACTCAGCAACAAAACACAGCAGCAGTGAACCCTCTCGGCTTCAATAAATTGAATTCCAAGAAGCAGCAGAGCTCCTTTATTTCACAGGTAGAGCCTAGTTACCAAAACTCTCTCTGTGTGTGTTCCTTTTTTCCATTTCTGTGTTTTGATCAGGCTATAATATCATATGCGACAGGGATGACTGCTCCTGTCTCCTCTCTCTCTCTCTCTCTCTCTCTCTCTCTCTCTCTCTCTCTCCCCTCCACTCCTCCTCTCCTCTTTCTGTCTCTGTCCCGTCTAAATAAAGGAACACAGAGGAAGAGGTTTTAATGAGATCAACACAGAGCGCCGGTTACATTGATAAGTAAATACTACAGCTTTAAATGCTTCTCGCACTCAATTGGCTCCCTGCTATTGTTGCTGAGCGCACGCCTCAGTGAACACTAAATTTTCACTGTCACACTTCAATAACCCTAATTGTCCAAAATAAATGAGCTAATTTCTGAAGTTCCATTTTCATATGCAGGAGATAAGGCAACTTTGCTGATTGATTGGATTCCTTTGTGTGCATGTGGGTGTGAGTGTGTGTGTGTGTGTGTGTGTGTGTGTGTGTGTGTGTGTGTGTGTGTGTGTGTGTGTGTGTGTGTGTGTGTGTGTGTGTGTGTGTGTGTGTGTGTGTGTGTGTGTGTGAAAGTGTGCAGCACTCATAATTTGAGTGAAGGCTTCTGTTTATTATGCCTCTGTTATTCACTGCAAGCTTTTCTCTGACCCCTGCTGATATTCATCCGGCTTCCTCTCCCCATAGCAAGAAAGAGAGAGAGAAAGAATAGATGGATGGAGAGAGAGAGGGAGTGAAAGTTAAAGATGGAGAGAGAAAGAGCAAGTGCATGAGACAGAGTTTGTTTGCGTGGTTGTGTTGGTGTGTGTGTGTGTGTGTCTAAGGGGTCCCTATGGATTTGGTGCTGGATCTAGCCTGATCATTTGCATTTTTTCATTTGAGCTGTTATTTGCAGCATTGCGTGCAGCACAAACCCCTAAGGGCCCGCCGAGTAATTCAGTAAAAAGGCAGGTAAGACATAAATTAATCATAAGACGTCTGAGAATTATTGCACTCAGCACACACACACACACACACGAACACACACACACACACACACACACACTCACACACACATGCATGTGCACAAATGTAAATACACATATATAAATGTATATATGCATACATAAGAACGAACTGCACATACAAATAGGAAAAGAGAACACACACACATGCACATACAGAATACACCCACACACACATCACTGAGATTCAGATTGAATCTGAAAGGAGACCAAGGTCGAGTGAGAAAGTTTTCAACTCCATCAAGCAGAATTACCGAGCTGGATGGAGAGGAGTAACTTTTAATGGACCAATGTTTTAATACAAAAACTTTTTCAAACTCCAACACTACTTGCATATCAATGTGATTATTCACTTTTCTGTAATGTATATTGGATTCATTAGAAGGAAAACAGTAACTCATTCTGTAGCTGGGAGTCAAGTCAAATAAAGTTTTCAGAATGAATGCATAAGAGTTTGTTGATATATTCACTTTTAATGTGCAGATGAACAGTGTGTGCTAGCTCCTTTATTAAAACATGATCAGATATTCCTTAATAAACATTAGACAATGATAGAAAAGGGAAAACAAAGACTGCAAAATCATGCAGAAGAATAATGATGACATCTGATCCCATCATCTATCCTGGAGGCACCCAGAGGTCCTCTTTCACATGTATCAATAAAAGTATTCAATTTTGAGATATTGGTAAAAAAACATAATAAAGCAATGAGACTACTGCCAAATCAACTGGAAGCCTCAACCAACCTCTGTAGTGAGTTTACTGAATTGCATGTACATTTGCAGGTATTTAGTCATAAACCAGTGTTGGATTTTAGAAAAATTTCAATTCTGGCCTGACACTTGAAAAAAAATGTAATAGTAATCCATCCAATAGTTAAGATATTTCAGGCTCAAGTGGTGGACCGACCGACATTACCATCCATACAGTTGCACTCCTAGCATGGCTAAAACATTGCTGGGTTGCTTTACTGTGCAAAGGGACAGTGATTGAAAACAGGAAAACACTATTCTGTTCTACAGTGGTAGATTATACTGAATATATTTAATATAAATATATAAATAAAGGAAATGAGTTTCATTGTGTTTCCTATTGCCCTTTTAAGTGATAACCACACAATACATTGTTAGAAAGATGAAACAGAAATTGATCTTTTAAACATGGACTATTCATGACGTCGTTGGCTTATCAAATACATAACATTTACATTTTTTTTTTCTTTTGCTATTTCTACAATTTGTAATGTGTATATATGTGTACATACATGTCACTGTCTTGTAATCCTGTGTTGGAGGGCCAAACTGGAAAAATGAAAATAAAGAGTGACCATGAGACAAAGTGTTTTTTCTAAAATTCAATTTGCCTAATTGTAATCAACTACAGCACAAATAATATTATTGATATGACATATCAACCATAGTCTCATCTGTTTATGGTAATTACAATTTATTTTAAATGTCAGTGTTCATCAAGATTCCATTTATTATTTAAGCTGCACAATCCAGCCTCATGTTGTCTTATTTCATTACTTCACCCATCCAGCGCACCTAAAACCTTCACGGTGTACCTTCAGTGTTCTCCTGCTGTATCTGAAGGTAAAGCAGGGTTCTGAGCTCTCATTTCACCTCTAACACTTGTTTTATTTGATGACACACTGCATGTGACCCACTGTGACCCTAACACAGCAGCTTTGAATCATCTTCTCTATGCTCTCTTTCTCTTATGCTGTAGCATTCAGCTGCTGCCTCGTGTCTTAGAATTCAGCCTGGAGGTGAGCGCTATTATTTCACATCTCCAACCATTTACAACACAAATGCAGGGAGTGAATTGGGTATTTTTTTTATACTGCTTTAAATCCCCCGTAGTCCTCTGCACTCTCCTGCCGTACTTATCAGTGCCTTTGTTCCTGAATTCAGCAGTCTGAAGCAGATTGGCCCATCAATACACTATCAGAGAAGGTAGGCTAGATAAGAATTCTGCTGCTATCTGTCTGCTGTGAATAAGCTGTCTAGAGGTCTCCACAGTCCGGGTCAACGCACATACACTAACACATATATAGTGTGCCTGCACACACACACCAAATAAGCTGTCTAGAGCCTCTATAGTGTAATCCAGCACATGCACAGACACAGTGTTATCAGTAAGAGAGGAGGGATTCAATGCAGCAAGGGAAGATATTACTACATCTAGTGTATCTCAAGTCCGACATAATGTTACTCTAATAGTTAGACTTTGAGTAAAAGAAAAGTTGTCTTCAAGTAAGACAGTGAACAGGATGAAACAAGGCACCACCCAGCTAGCGTACAAAACCAAACTCAAAATCAGCTCATCTGTTATCAATCACTCTGTAATTAGATAGAGATTAGACAAGTTCTAGTCAGGCCAACTTAAATGATCTAGTTTAAACATAACGTATAATTGAGAATTCAGGTCTAGTATTTTAAAGGACCAGTGTGTAGGATTTAGTGGCATCTAGTGGTGTAGATGCAGATTGCAACTCCCTCGCTTTAGCCTCCCCTTCCAAGTGCAAAGGAGAAATTAAGGTGGTACGAAATGCGCAAAAAACCCCACAAACCATTACTGTACCGCTACTGTGGAAATATGGTGGTTCAACAATGTGGACCCTAACCCTGAGCCTAACATACAATCTTTTCCTAATAGAGGGCCACTGACCTTAATTATTTGACGAGCTTGGAGTGAGAACGTATTGGGTAGGAATGTAACTGCTAGCAATATGTCACAAGCTGTATTGATTAGGCAGTGTAGTGCATGAGATATGAAAACTGAACACAAACTTCTTACTCCACTGGAATGCTGCTATAGCATATCAAAATGACAAGACAAAACTTATATAACTATATAACTAAGCTAAGCTAACTAAGTTTCTGGCTTTGGGGAAAAAAATTAACGTACCGCTGACCTCAACAGTGTAGTTATTTAAACCTAGCAGGAATGATTTGCTAGCTTATGATTATTATTCCTTGCCTTGTAATCAAATTAAATTAATTTTTAACATTTAAAAAACTTGGAAGCACATAATGTTGTAAGGGTGGAATTCAGAAGAGATTTAGGGCACAGAGGTTTGTGGCTTTTACTTTTAGGTTTTTTTCCAATGTCAGTATATTATTGTAATGACATTTGATATATTTTCAACATATAACTGGTTCTATGGGACAGATTCATTGGCAAAAGCTCATTTTAAGTGAAATCCTGTTTAGAAGTAAGGCGCCACCGCAGTGATTGCAGCTTGTCTACTTCTGCCTTCAACCCGGATTAGTCTGTATTTTGGTTTCCATCCACTCATGACAAAAATAAATTCTATGTTTACCATCTAGCCACTAACACTGTCTGCCTGCTGTGTGGTGATGGGCAGGTAGGGTCTAAGCTGAAGCGTTTAAGCCGAAAACAGCTGCCTGCTGTGGCTGGAAGCATATTCGATGAAATCAGAGTTCGCTGTCCAGAAACCAAAACAAGGAGCTAAAAGACGGTAAAAGCACTCAATAGAACTGAGCGGAACTGCACAGTTCTTATTTGTAAACCATTCACATTAAAGCAAATAATGAACAAATTGAATAAACTATTCACCACCAGTTAATTTTAAGAAAGCCTGGAAACTCATAATCTTATGTTGAAACAACTCAACACTGTATTGAACCACTGAAGCAAATAAAAGTCAAACAAAACAGATCAGGTCATATTTGCCACACCATCACGGTCACATTACAGCACTCTAGCTATGTCCTGTATCACTTTTACAATAGAAAACAACCACCAGGGGTTCAAGACAAACATATGACTTAAAGGTCGTTTTCATGAATTATTCTGGACCCATGCCCAGATGTTGAGAACATCTTTTATTTTCGCTGGAAATTTTAAGCTTAGTCATCAACGTATCCCATCTGTGCTGTGTTTAAACAAAGCATCCTGGGACTGTGAAGGTTAAGAGAGGATGAGCACAATGAGCACTTTCCCATTAGAGCCACAGATCAGAACGAGAGGGACGGGGAAGGAGTGAAACGGAGGCGGCGAGAGACTGATTAAAGACAGTCGGGTGGAGTGTCAAATGTGTGCGGGAGAGACTGAAAAGGAACGCGGGAGAGAGAGAAATGAGGAGGCTTATCTTTGGCTGTGACCTGAAACAGCTGTTTCTCTGCGGTGCGTTGAAGATGGATCCTCGCTCATTTCCTCTCCATCCTGCCACTCTATTTATGTTGCCAGTTTACTGTCTACAGAGGGACAGAGACCTACTTCTTCCCTGGAGAGAGAATGAAAATCAATTCTACTTAGCGATCAATCACTGCGGTGAAGAATACTGTTTTACAAAAGAATTCCGTGATGTAAGTGTCTCCTCCTGCTTTTATGTTGCAAAGACCTTGACAGAAGCAGGAGGTGTTGCTTCTTCAAGATGAAATTGTGGCAGCCAGGATGCTGTTCTGACACTGCACATTTGACATTGAGCCGAAAGTCTTTCCTGAGCCCGGTTTTAGTGGTGATGTGGAGGTTTTGGCCTGTCATCAGCAGCTGAAGACTCCCCCCTGCTCACCACAGCTGTCACCCAGAAAACACATGAGGAACAGAGGAGAGGAGAGGAGGAGAGGAGAGGAGAGGAGAGGAGAGGAGGGAGAGAAAAAATGAGAAGGATGTTTCTCTTTCGTGCTCTCAGAGGTCAGGAGGACAGCAAGGGCAACGGTGCTAGAAGCAACTGAAACACAATCCTTTGTTCTCTGTCTCTTTCTCACACATGCAAACTCTCTCTCTCACATACACACACGACCTGCACTTCCTCAATTTTGGGTTTGTACATGCGAGTGAGTAGTTTCTATGTGCGCAGGAGGAGGGGTGCAAGGGTTGCATTGGAAATTGGCCAGAGGAGAGAAGGAGAAGGAAGAGGGTGTAAGAAATGAGAGCTAGAGGAGAGCAGGAGTGCTTATATACTTGATTTTAACAACATGTACATGTAAACTAGCCGCTGCGATATGCAAGGCCATAGAAAGGAGACTCAAGACTCTAATATATGTTTTTTAAGTGTTCTTTTCCTGGTTTTGTTGGATCCATTACCAACCAGTAGGTGTACGATGATATTATACATTCCCTCAAAGTGACTTAAGACCTTAAATGTAAATGTCACAAAAATGTGTGCATGTAAGTAAAGAAAGCTGCCCTCTTTCATGGTAAAGTAGGCCTATTTTATAATTTTTGCATCTAGAATGTGGAGCATTCTATCGTGGGATTGCAGAAAGTAGTGTACATCTCATGGACAGTGCTTTTCTTGATCCATTCGACAAACAAAACTGTAAATAAACAGCTCCAGTGTGAAATATATGGAGTGATTTCAGACACAGACATTCTCTGGCAAACACCCTGCTGGAAAACCTCAATTGATGTTTAACACTTCCACTTTTGTACAGATTAAGTGTGGTGCTGGTAGGTTGCTGTTGTTATCTTTGGACAGCACCAGGCTAGCTGTTCCCCCTATGTTTCCAGTCTTTATGCTAAGCTAAGCTAACTGTATCCTGGCTGTAGCTTCATGTGTACTGCACTGACATGAGAGTGGTATCAACTTCTCATCTCACTCTTGGCAAGAAAATATTCCCAAAAATGTTGAACCTTTTCTTTAAAAGCAGGTATATAAGCACTCCACTAGGATATATATGGGTAACATGTTGTAAGAAGAGGAGGAGGGGGAGAAAGGTAGAGGCAGAGGAGGAGGAGAGGCAGGGTAAGGGGGAAATAAAGCAAGGATGAATACGAGAGAAGAGGTTTGGAGGAGAACATGGAAGAGGAGAGTTAAAGGACAGGACTATGGAGAGGAGAGACGGAGCGGAGCGGCATATGACTGGTCGTCTATGGAGGTTGATGACCAGCCCCTGTCAGTCAAGCTCACACAGAGAGAGCAGGGCCCTGCCATCTGCTCCAAAGTTAATGGGAAGGAGACAAGGTGGGGAGGTGAGATGTGTCGACACAGCCCAGAGAGGCTGGAGGGAGAGGGGACGGTGAGAGGATGGAGGTCTGAGCGAGAATGGAGGTGGATGGAGTGAAGCAGGGTGGAGACCAAGGACAGGGAAGATCATTTAATGAGATGGAGGGATGAGGAGATGGCTGATGGAGGTGGAGAAGAGTCGATGATGGATTAAATGAGGGTGGAAGCCAATAGAGCAAAGAGGACTTTGAGTGTAGAGGGTATCACACCTCAACCACGTGCTGTGGGTCTTATTATGGCTCAGTGTTTCCTTACAATTCACTGATATCAAATTACTCATGGGGAAAAGAATTCACATCAGTTCTGTCTCCTGTCACAAAATACGGTTATATAAGATTACATTATTGTGGAGTTAACGGAATTGCTGCCTTGATAAAGTTCAGTAGCAACATTTATTTTCCAGGAAATGTGATATGCTCGTACTGTACAGATTGCTCGGGAGAGAGGACCCAGTCAGACTAACAAACATAATTATTTTCATTAGTTTCATTTCAATGGAATCACTGTAATCAGTGGATTTGGTCACAAATATAAAGTATATCCACATGGAGCTTTCACGTAAAGTTTAACTTTGGTTATCTTTGATGCAAATTCACCATCTTGCTAGTGCTGTCCTATGAAGCAAGTGTATGTAGTGTATGTCCATTAATATTCCAGAGTTCAAGCCATATAAAACAACTACCACATTCATGTTTTAAATAGCCACACAATCGCCTACATTTAAACTCTTCAGCTGACAGCTCCGTCAGCAGCCAGCAGGAGAGGCTACACAAACATTGAGAGCCCTGTTTGTTAGAGATAGAGCTAGATAGATACTTTATCCATACCCTTGGGGAAATTCGGGAACAAACTACAGAGCTGGAAGCTGGAAGGACATGCTACCATTCAGTGTGCCCAGGTGCATTAAGTTTATTAATATTGAACGTGTTGCATGTCCAAATTGCATCAAATTTGACACCACACTTCACCCAATACACAATACACCTGCCAAGTGTGATGTTGATTGGATGAAAGCACACAGACAGACAGAGTGGCGGACAGACAGAGTGACAGACAGACAGACAGACAGACAGAGTGACAGACAGACAAACTCCTTTATTATTTATTTCTAGCATAACTTCACTGAACAGAAGTGCTCCACTGCTTGTGCAAAGTTGAAGCCATCCAACCCGTTGATATCTTCATCTCTCAGACCACTACAAGTGATACCGGCAAAAAGCTGGCATATGCTGGCTAACGTAAACCCTGTGCTGGAATATGAACTGTTCCAGAAAAGAAATGGGTCAGGGTTTGCAGTCCGTCATGAGAGAGGTGTGGATGATACAATACATTCCTTTTAATTTACTGTATTAGCGTACTTTCAGGCAACCAAGAGTGCAAGTAGTCAGTGCTTTGCAGGAAAGCACAGGATACTGAAGACTGGGGTTCAGGGCCCACATGCTGTCAGGTTTAGGCTACAAAGACAGTTGGTTCAAAGAATAGTTCGACATTTTTTTCAATACATTAATTTGCTTTCTTGCCTAGAACTAGAGAAGATCGATGCACAAAGACTGGAAACGAGGAAACAGCTAGCCTGGCTCTGAGGTATTCATATTCTCGTCTAACTCTCGACATCAAGAAGCATATCTCCCAAAATGAAAAAGTGCTTCTTCTAGGTTGGGAAAGAGTCCCTTCTCCTGCTTCAAGTCTGGCTTTTTTAGTTCTTACCAAGACCACAGTCTCTCCCTAACCATAACCATAACTGTTCTGAGTTGTCTAAACATAACCATAAAAACATATAATCATGCTTTAGATGCCAGGAGAGAGGATTTTGAAGTTGTGCAGTTCAATCAACATTTCCCATTATGTTGATTTAAAAAAAAAAAAATCCTTGGAGCATGATGTTCCCTACAAAACATATTTGCTAATCCAAATTAGCTGTATCAGAAGATTTTCACATATTTCAGGAATTTGTGGTGCACAGGAGAGAAAAAGACAAATACTGTGAGCAGGTGGTGCTTTATGCAACCATATTATTTTTTGTTTTTTTGTAAGGGCTAAAGGGCAGAGCCCGGACCACCAGTGATTCCCATACTTCAGTGAAATGTTAGAGTCTGCGCCGGCACTGCATTCCTCACATACTTTTGGATTTTCAGCGTCTTGTGGTGAATGTGAGCTTAATGCCTAATCAATTGCTTTTGTGATCCTCTGAGAGCCTCTTAATAGACCATGTAGTGACACCCTGCTGAGGTCACAGACCTTTGACAGTTCAATTACGCCCACCCTATTCACAATCGGATAGATGGTGACACACAGCGGGATCAGAATAACCATATGAGACAGGCGTCTTAAACATCTGCTCAGTATAATTTATGAAAGCACACACACGAAGATGCAGTTCATCTCGCTGATAAACAGTCGCATAGAGTGCACGCTCAGGAGAACGTCACAAGGTCACAGCGAGTGTGGTCTGACAACTCTTTGTGCCCTAGTGTAAGTGTGTGTGCGTTTCTCATTATAATTTTGATCTATAAATAAACAAAATGAGAACGAGGTCAAGTATTAAAATTACGACACATCACCAAGTTTTGGGGGGTTGCTCGGCTGAGCCTCACACCACCTGTTCAGGAAAGTAGGAACTAGGTCAGAGCAAGCCAAAGTCACAACCAGGCAAAGTTAGCGAGGCCGGGTTAGAATTCAGGTCTCGGTACAAGGCTTTCCTCTCAGCCATCACACACACTCCACCCCCTGCTGTTGGACATGAGCGATACTGGGAGTGTTTCCTCTAAGGTCTACCCCCCCCCCTCAGGTTCACCTCCTGACTGGACAACAGATGGACTGTAGTGGTGCCCAGACAACAACACCTCCTGCCAGCGTGTGTGTGTGTTTGTGTGTGTGCCTTCCTAGCTGGCTGTGTGTTGTTAGGTCAACATGGCTGCAGATGCAGGTGTGATCCTTCATGTCTCTTGTTGACACCGTTATCAGTCATTGTCCAAACGTGGATCGTCCAGTTTGCCTTTGTTAGCGTATGTCTTATTCAGGGTCGGTTTAGCTGTAAGTCAATCAAAATGAACACCAAACCTGAAACACTTTAACAAAGACAGTTTGCTCTTTTTATAAGCAGCTTTTTCAGATAAGCTTTTTAGGGTCACAACAAAAAGCCATTTCCCTTAATTGTTAAACTCAAAAGTTAATTGAATTAATCTTTTTTATGGATGCAGATAAGGACAATGTGTTAATGCATGAATCAGTTAAGTGTAGTTAGTGTGTAGGATTTAGTGGTGTAACTGCAGATCGCAACTCCCTCGCTTCACCCTCCCCTTCCAAGCGTGAAGGAGAAACCACAGTGGCCATGAAACGTGCAAAAACTGTGAGTACCCCTATCTAGAGCCAGTGTTTGGTTTGCCCATTCTGGCCCACAGTAAAAACATGGCGGTTCAACATGGCAGACTCCATGGAAGGTGACCCGCAGCTTCTGTAGGCTCATTGTAAGGTAACAAAAACATTACCATTTCTATGTTTCTAAATAGGACCATGACGTAACAGGAGTCAGGGACTCATCCACATCACCACATTTTAAAATAAGCTATAAATGTGGCATATTTGCCTTATAACAGGCTTGGCTCCTGGCTCAAGCTCTGGTAATGCACAGCAGGTTGATATTGATATTGAAATATTATTTACATTTGATGTGATTATGTGGATTATTCCATCTGATTGATTGTGATGTGTTGAGTCAACTTCAGGTCATTTTCAGGCCCTGATTCGTGGTGTTGTTGTACTGGACTGTTTGGTTGTGTGTCAGATATTTTATTATTTTGTACTCATAATAATACATCCCCCAGTAACTCAACTAATTCTCTATGTGATACATGTGAGATTGCAGTACTGCCAAATAACACACCAAACCATGAAAAACTGGAGTACATTTTACAATTAAAGACAGACGACGGAAGTTGCATGTCATAAATGAAGACACTGACTGTTGGATGTGTCACTACTTCTCAGTGAAATCTCTCAGACATGCGCCTCTTGGAGTCAAAGCAGCCACTTATCAATCAATCACTGTCAGTAAGTTCACAGATTCCTGCTGCGTCGCTGCTAAAAGTTGAGGATATTTGCAGTTTAAAGGCTTTGTAATGACAGAGCAAAGTCTTCCACAGTTTGCCGTTCATAATCATCACTCAGCTGCTGAAGATGTGCATATGTTATGGCAACAAATTAGACATTCAAAAGAACAACAAACATTTAGCGCCTCGTCAAACAGAGCAGCCCTGTCTGCACTGACTCCTGCTGTGTGGCGCTACTGTTCTCAAGCTGCTCCAAGGCTCTGCCTTATATATATACTGTACACACACACACACACACACACACACACACACACACACACACACACACACACACATGTGTGGGGAAACACATTTAAATAAACGTGCACACATTAATGTTGTAGCAGAAAAAATGTACGCACTTACACACACATACACACTCACACACGCACACAGGCAAATACAAACACTCCCACACACACTGGTCTCCAACAGTGGTGAGAGTCTATCAACACTTAGTGACATCTGGCAGGGATGCTGCCTCGTGAAGACGGGCTCTACTGAGCCTGCTTGCTATATCCACCATGTGCGTGTGTGTTCATATGTTTGTTTGTGTGTGTGTGTAGGTGTGTGAGTGGGTGGGTGTGTGCTGGGTTATGTTCTGCCAACATCTGGAGTCTAGACTGAATGACTCTGAGCTAGTGGGCAATAGTCCGTCTCCCTGTCACCCACTCTGTTGACTTAGGTGCTGCTGTGCGTTCCTGCACCTGTATGTGTGTGTGTGTGTCTTTGAGTGTGTGTGTGTGTGTGTGTGTGTGTGTGTGTCTTCCAGGGGGTTGCTTAGCCAGTACAAAGAGAGAAAACCTTGTACTATCAGACTGTGCTGAAACTTAAGTGGCTGAAACGACTCAGTACACACAGTTTAGTAATCAGGCATCAAAATATAAAATCAGAGTAAATGTTCAGAGGAATAGAGCTTTCAACTGCAGACATTTTGACATTTGTCATAGCAGGAGAACCACAGGTGTAATTAATAGCATTAATGGCTCAGTGGGAGCTTTAAATGGAACAGAGCCATCGTTAATGTTATTAGTCACACCTGTGCCAAAATATCTGACCTCAGAAAGGTCTTTACTGAGACATATACTCTCAGTACATCCAAAGACAAATATTATTGATTCCAGCCATAGAAACTGATTATAAAAGGTGTAGAGCAAACCTTTCTTCCTGAACAAAACAGGGCTTCTATTTAACATAACGCTCCCTCCGGCAGACATACTGGATGCTTACAGCATGTGAGCGAATGTCTTAGACCAGTGGTTCCTAACCTTTTTCCTCAAGGGACCCATTTTCTATCACTGAGTAAACTCACGATCCCTCACTGAAATGACATATATTATGGATATTTCATCTTATATTCAATGCATAACAATAACAGTACAGAAGAACTGATAAACTGTACAATAAACCCAAACTGTGGAAATAATAACTGCAAGATGTTTGTGTAAAACCAGCGAACTGGAAACATTTTGAGCTTCTTTTTTTTGACATTATTTTCTGTGAATATTAGATCCAAAATGACTTTTTCTGGTGATTGTAGGAACCAAGCTTCTTTTTTTACCTTTGACACTTGGTCATTGTTCTATTAGCTCTTTCTTAGTAAAAACTGCATACATTTCTACTGCATGTTGAGTCTATAGCTTGTGTTCAGGTCTAAGATCTTAAATAATAATCTAAATGTTAAATATAACCATTTCATTTAGTTTTCTCCACAATGGTAGTAGCATGTTAACAGTGATAGAAATTGTTGAACTTTCCAGTTTAGTTAAAAGGACCATTTTGAAAGGTCACAGTAGGAAAAGCACAGGTGTAAATAATGAACAATTCCAGTTACTGTGCATGCTGGCTAACTCTCACACTGTCATGGCTTACTAAGACACTTAAATGGAACAGAGCCATTATTAATGTCATTAGTAACACCTGTGCAATTCCTACAGTGAAGTCAAAATGTCTGCTGTGAAAAAGCCCTGTTGCATTTTTACAACAGCTGCTGATTACGTTGCATGTGCATGAGATTATCTTCATGCCTCCTTCATTCACAATTCTCACCCTCCTTCTGCTGGCTGTTTACTCTTTCAGTTAAACCAATCAGATTTTGCCCTGATCTCCTCCAGCCAATCACATCGTTGCCTTAAACCCGCCCTCCTCTCTGCTGCTGTCAGCTGTCATCTCAGCACAAAATCATTGCGTCCACCCTCCACCCCATTCACCTCCACTTCGTCATATCCACCTTCATCACAACCAGATCTTCATCCATTCTCAGCATCCCTTCACCACCACCATGGATGTATAACTCATGCATGATCCAGCCCTAATTTACTTTAATAAACATTCTTGCCATCACCATCAAAGTGTGGTGGTGCAATATTCTAAACTTCATGCACTCAAAGATCAGAAAAAACAAATTTAGTGCCACTTAGTCTACACACCGATTCACCATTATCCCCCAAAATAACTGAGCTCCCCAAAAGCCATAGCACAATGCTTACATAATCTAATCTAATCTAATCACATTGTTAATACGTATATCTTTTAGATATCTTTTTCTTAGCTGTTATTTGTAACATTTAAAATTATGTTGTTATGTGGATTATTTCATCTGATTGTCTACTAACAGTTAAGTTTACTATGTTAACCCAGGCATTGAGAAGCAAGCTAGCAATTATTTTTATTATAAACACTGAACAAAATTACAAACGCGATACTTTGGTTTTTGCCATTCATCATGAGCTGAACTCAAAGATCTAAGACTTTCTCTATGTACACAAAAGGCCAATTTCTCTCAAATATTGTTCACAAATCTGTCAAAATCTGTGTTAGTGAGCACTTCTCCTTTGCCGAGATAATCCATCCACCTCACAGGTGTGGTATATCAAGACCCTGATCAGACAGCATGGGTATTGCACAGGTGTGCCTTAGGCTGACCACAATAAAAGGCCACTCGAAAATGTTTCACTGTATTGGAGGGGTCCGGGGGGGTCTGGAAACCAGTCAGTATCTGGTGTGACCACCATTTGCCTCACGCAGTGCAACACATCTCCTTCGCATAGAGTTGATCAGGTTGTTGACTGTGGCCTGTGGAATGTTGGTGCACAGTTGCCGGATATTGGCAGGACCTGGAACACGCTGTCGTATACGCTGATCCAGAGCATCCCAAACATGCTCAATGGGTGACACGTCTGGTGAGTATGCTGGCCATGCAAGAACTGGGAAGTTTTCAGCTTCCAGGAATTGTGTACAGATCCTTGCAACATGGTACCGTGCATTATAATGCTGCAACATGAGGTGATGGTCGTGGATGAATGGCACAACAATGGGCCTCAGGATCTCGTCACGGTATCTCTGTGAATTACAAAAATGCCATCAATAAAATGCACCTGTGTTCGTTGTCCATAACACACGCCTGCCCATACCATAATCCCACCGCCACCATGGGCCACACAATCCACAACATTGACATCAGCCAACTGCTCACCCACAACACTGCCCTGTACAGTGAAAACCAGGATTCATCCGTAAAGAGAACACCTCTCCATAGTGCCAGACGCCATCGAATGTGAGCATTTGCCCACTCAAGTAGGTTAGGACGGCAAACTGCAGTCAGGTCGAGACCCCGATGAAGACGACGAGCATGCAGAAGAGCTTCCCTGAGACGGTTCCTGACAGTTTGTGCAGAAATTCTTTGGTTATGCAAACCGATTGTTGCAGCAGCTGTCCGGGTGGCTGGTCTCACCGATCTTGGAGGTGAAGATGCTGGATGTAGAGGTCCTGGGCTGGTGTTGTTACACGTGGTCTGCGGTTGTGAGGCCGATTGGATGAACTGCCAAATTCTCTGAAACGCCTTTGGAGACGGCTTATGGTAGAGAAATGAACGTTCAATTCACAGGCAACAGCTCTGGTGGACATTCCTGCAGTCAGCATGCCAGTTGCACACTCCCTCAAAACTTGCGACACCTGTGGCATTGTGCTGTGTGATGGAACTGCACATTTTCGAGTGGCCTTTTATTGTGGCCAGCCTAAAGCACACCTGTGCAATACCCATGCTGTCTGATCAGCATCTTGATATGCCACACCTGTGAGGTGGATGGATTATCTCGGCAAAGGAGAAGTGCTCACTAACACAGATTTTGACAGATTTGTAGAGATATTTGAGAGAAATAGGCCTTTTGTGTACACAGAGAAAGTCTTAGATCTTTGAGTTCAGCTCATGATGAATGGGGGCAAAAACCAAAGTGTTCCGTTTATAATTTTGTTCAGTGTATATATATATTTTATATTATAATTATAATTATTTTGTACTTATCTACAGAGGAGTTGGTTGTCTCTCTCCTCTCCAAAAGCCTTTTGGGGCAGTTGCTGCTGGCAGTTCTCGCCATACGTGGTTAAAGCTTTAGTCACACACTGGTTATGGTAAGGGAAAGGTTTTGGTTTTGACTAAATATTTAAAAATTAATAATAAGCACATTCTGTCTTGTGCTTCAAGTCAAGTTAATATTTAACAAAGACCACAATCTTTCCCATTAACCAAGTGCCTAAACATAACCCTAAAAACATATTGTAGGAAAAACAAATACAAGATGTTGACAGCGGACGTTTTGCAGATAAATTTAGCGTAAACATTTTGCAGCTTTGAAGGTGGAGGAGGGTGAAGGTGGAGGCTTCCTGTCATAGAGGGTTGAACATATACTTGATTGGTGCTGTGTGCCACTCTGCTGCCTTTTGGTGATAATGTGCCCTAGCCAACTGGCTGGGTGACTGAAACAAGGATAAGACTGGTATGAATGAATAAATAATGTGTTTTAAATGCCCTAAATACTGGATTTTATTCAGCGAGTGAACATATTTAAAGCAAGGACAGAGCTGCCCCTGTGTACTGATTGGGAATCAGTGTAGAGGAGGAGCTCTCTGCCTCTGGTCTCTCCGTCCCTGTCTTCTAGTCAAGCACTTGAGTTAATTAAGTCTGTAATTACACAGTGTTGTGTTTGTTTACTCCTCCAAATACCAGAATTAGACAAGTCATTTCAGGGGTGCTCTCTGAAATGTCATGTAATGAGGAGGACAGCTGACATTTGGACATTAAATGTTTTTGTTTTTGCTTGAATCTGAGTTTTGCCCTTTTTTAACCACTGAGATGGCTTTTTCATCAGTTTCTGTGTGTCAAAGTGTATTTACAGTGAGATTGTTACAGTGATCTACGTCAGTCTATGTCAGTTTGAAATTACTGGAGTGAAATGGTGAGATGCGTCGTAGTAGAGTAGTATCTGGATTAATGATTTGGAATAAACTGTTGGAATGCTGTGGTGAAATGCATCATTATCCCAAGTTTCATCAAAATACAATCAGCAGAGTCGTGGATTTGTATGTGACACATTTGACAAATAGAAATGTAACTCATGGGGGGTGTTTGCTCATTTGTTCCTCTGTTCTCCTTTTGAGTATTCCTATGGATTGGATGCCAGTCATTCATTAGCTTTTTTTCCTCTGTCGTTGGGGTTTCGCTGTGGGGGACAGAAGATGGTAATTTTTCAGGGATAGAACAGCATTAGACTGAAGTGTGTGTATAAACCACAAGTGTGTAGAAAATTGCCAGAAAACGGCGCCTGACTCCAACAATCTGAACTCTATTGTTTTAAACTCTCCTGTTTAACAAAAGCAGTGTTTCTCTCTATTTCCATGGGAACAATTTGCACTTGACAGAGAGCAAAGGCGCTGCGGTGGAGGAGGGCAGTGAGGGAGGCAGCGTGCCGGCAGGCAGCAGGTGATGTGTCTGCCTCCTGAATGCCTCCACATGCTCTGTGTCCGTGGATTTATGGCCGTGCCACCGTCGGCCCGGATCCCCCACCGGCTGGGGGTCAGAGGGCACCGTGGTGCCCTGTACAGCTGGCCAGCTGGTCCTGCTCAGCCCTGCCACCCACCAGCTGAAAGGGAGAGCTACCCACGGACACACAGGCATACAGTGTACTTACACACACACACAACGCACACACTCCTGGCCAGATAACCAGCACAGATGCCCGTGCAGGACAAACATGTCGGCATTGATGCATCCTTGAGCGAGTTTGAAAATACACACCAGTGGGGAGGAACAGGTTAGTAGCAGACGCTTAATGCACAAAACTGTAAAGCAGGGCCTCATGCTCACTCTTTGATTAAATAAAAGAATTATATTTGATTTCTTAATAAGCATAGAAGTGTTACTTCCACATTCTTGCTCGCAGTATTCTCGCAGTGTTTGTGACTCAGAAATGTCTAAAAATACAAATGCTTCACGCCAGCTAAAGCACCTCATTCAAGGTAATTAAAGTTAAATTTCATGGATATAGTTGAATTGTTACAAAGATTTCTAAAGTATTCTAAAATATGTGGGGGTCTGTCACATTTACCAAAAATTAAGATAAAGTGGGCACAGCTCAATGCAACTGACGTAAAACTATTTCTCTGAAACATTAAAGCTCATGCCTCAAGATCGTATACCATCATAAAACTGAACACAGAACAGGTAGAGCCAAAAAGCATCTGTTACCGTCTAGATGACCTGCAAAGGTGTATTTATGTCTGCAAAACAACTATAGACTATATTCTAATTGTGGCCGCTGAAGAACGGATGCTCCACTTCTGAAACGTTTCCAGTGCACATTGAAACTGATGAAGCTGTGTACATTCAGCTTTGCTTTGACATCTCTATGGATGTTGGGCTATGTGGAGGATTTCCACTGATGTATTTCCATGAACTGAGGCACCGTATGTAAAGCTTCAATTACTTAAATGAGCTATATGTAAGAATTGGCCCCATGTCAAACACTCCAAACAAGTTGAGGACAGCATATCACCAGAATGTTGGTGTGTCCATCCTCATTGTAAGAAACAAGGACATCCACAGTCCCAACTTCAGCATCAACTAAGAACAGATTGGACAGTGACTCGCTCATTGTAGTTTGAGGTACGTATTGGTATTATGAGACAGGATGGGTCTGGGCTAGCTGGTTAGCATGCTAATTTTGGTGGATATCTGCAACACAATACTTAGATGTCTTTGACATAACGTCAAAACTGTTATTGTTTAAGAGTCTGTTGATCATTTTATTTTTTTATTTTGCATGAAATTCTTACATATAGCTCCTTTAACCTTCTACCTGGCCTTTACAGACAAAGACAGGTCCTATCAGCTTAGATCACACTCTAAATGATAGTTATATTGTGGTTCTAAATATGCATGAACTGAACACCACTGTTGCCCTTATTGTTGTGTGTTTCCCCTCTATCCTCTGGGTGCTTTTCTAACAAAGGTCTCTCTCCGTCAGCTAGATACATAATATCCTCACTCCGGACACAGTAGTTCCAACCACAAACAGGTCAAAGGCAGGCCTGCCAGAGACAGAGAGAGAAATAAAAATGTACCCAGCTGTCCGGAAATAAGAGGTGAATGTTAGAAAGGTGATACTGAAGTATTGCGGAGTCACTTTTTCACAGCGCGGATCCTGGCCAAAAACTGAGTCATCGCAGAAGGACACTGGTAGTTACACACACACACACACACACACACACAAAATAGAGAGAATGTGCATGAGGCCAATTCTAGTTCAGGTCAGGGTGCGCCGGATAATAAATGAGTCCCTAGTGATCAATCCACTCAGATGATGTGTGTGTGTGTGTGTATGTGTGTGTGTGTGTGTGTGTGTGTTTTTACATCTGTATGAAATTGTATGTACGAGCCCTCCCCCCCTCCCCGACTTCCCTCCCACAGGTCAGCGTCTTAAACCTAGCATAATAAACAGGGCTGTATGTATCCAATTTATAACATGACATTCTCCATTCACAGCGCTGTCATCATGGAGCCAGTTACCGCCTCCCATAGCGTTTTGCTGACAGACATTTTAAATTAGACTAATAAATTGCCTAGCGCTCTGCCTCGTGCTTTCTAAAAGCCCTGTTACCCGGAGACAAATTAGCACGCTGCAGGTATAAAGACTGGGTTCTGCACAAAAGGCCAAGTTGTTTTTATGAGGCGAGGCCTAAATATCCGAATAGAGATGCGAGGGTCATCCGAGGAGGTCATACGAACAGAGAGTAGCGGCGGTAAGAAACAAGAAAACAGGCTTTTATGCATTAATGAGGCGTCGGTGCCGGTGCGCAGTAGAGGTGTGTGTGTGTGTCAGTATGCTGCTCTGATAGGATGCATGTGACATGTCAAAGCCAGTCAGAATGGGAGAAAATGTGTTTTGACTTGATATGTGATCTGAAGTGGGAGAGCAGGATGTGTGTGAGTGCGCTGGCTAACACCCAGTCAAAGCAATAAAAAACAGAGAGAAACAGTTTGAAGTCTCTTTCTATCGAGCAGGTTCTGTTGTTGCAGCGGCGGGCTTTGTCAGCGCTCATTTAGTAGTATTCTTTCAACTCTCAGAGCAAGTCTTAACATCCTCTCCAGATGAATTGAGCAGCACTTAAGAAGAGAGTGGATGGAAATTAAGCTCCTACACAATGCGTGGGCAGCGCTGCCAAGCACATGACAAAGTGGAAAGTGTTGTATTTCAAACCATATAATGTTTCTCAAATGCGAGGCAATGCGGTCAAAGCAAAGAGGGAAAGTGGGGAAAGAAAGGGAAGGCAGAGCGAGCTATATAGCCGGCCAGATAATTGACACTCTCAGAAAACAAGCCACCACTTCTCCTCTTCCTCTCGTCGGCTGAGTGCCGTGCTGTTGCTGAAGTTATTGTGCCCATTGTGAGTCACAAAGCAGGGAGGAATGTTTGGCCGGCTCTCTGGGAAACGCCACTTCAGGGCCCACAGCTGTCACAGCCTGGGGACTTGAATTCTGCCACAGAGAGTTCAATGGCGAGGAGCTGGCAGAGGGAGATATGCTTTTTACTTAAGGATGGCAAGCTGTGAGAGGACTTGATGTGAAACCAAAACTGGCTGCTCTGATATTCAGTTACTCACACGCTCTCTTAGCTTCTGTTGCTTTCCCCCAGTCACACACTATCGCTATCGTTCATCGCCATCGCTCTTACTCGCAAACTCTCAAGACTTTTCTCCTCTTTTTTTCCCCCTCCAGCCTTCCCTATATCTCCTCTTTTCAAAAGCTCAGTCTCATTCTGTACCGGGCCTAAACTTGAATAAACAATCGTCTCTCTGTGGCGAGAGCTTCCCATCCTGCTTCCTTAATGGAATGCTGCTTCCCATCCTCCGGCTCACCATGGTTACTGGGAATCTGCTGGGGATCACATTTTACACAGAGGTGAATATGGGCACTCACTTCAGAGGGGCTCCAAAGACTGATCAATGTGCATGTTTTAATCCTGCATTCACTCATTGATATTCAGTCTTTGATTAAATCAGAAAACAAAATAATGTTTTTTTCGAGGCGGGGAAAAATTATGAAAAGACAAAATGCAGGTGCAAAGTTGATCCGCCATCAATTCGCCGACATAATGAAAGTGAAAATGAGTTAAATTAAATCACTTTTATGACTCCTCCACATTAATAATCATTTTTTAAACATCGGCCTTCTAAATTAAGTGATTAGAATTCCACTAATTTCCACAAATGCAAAAACCTGTTGAAATAAACATGATCAAAATGCATTTGTTAGGCTCTCACAATTATCCATTGACTATTTTGATGAACAATCTCTAGATAAAAGACACTCCAGAGGTCAGTTAAACAGGCCTTCACTCTGTGCTGGTGTTAATTGTGGGTTTTAAAATCTGCACCCTTCAAAACTTCTCCAAAAAGAATAAAAGCTTTTCTACAGATCAAGGATCTTGGATCTCCCTTGATGATCACTCGAGAGCTCGGTTTTGTCCAAAGAATGCCACAGTCCCAGCAGCAATTCAGCCTCCTGTGTGTTGCTGAAATAAAACAGCTTCTTTCTTCTACCAGCCTCGGAATCAAATCATTTAAAAACGTTGACTCAGTCATTGTGTCGAAATACTTCCACAGTTGAACCCTGGCTCTATAGAGCACATGTGTTTTGGTTGTAGTTTGTGCTGCAGAGCGTCTTCTCTCCCTGCCTGTCGTCTTAGTATGATAATGGCCGAACCCTCACATTCCTCAGAAGTGATCTCATTTAATGGCACAACACTACGTGAGACCGACAATGCACTGGCACCCAGAAGGCCTTGGAGTTCTACAATGTCTCGCGCACACAGAGGTTCTCGAACCACCCCTGAGTGGTGAGGGAATTAGAGGGCAAGGAAACAATGTACCACGCAATCTCCATCTATTTGTCTCAGAGCGGCCTTGGTCTGTTCTGCTGAAGTGACATTGTCTCTCTCTGCTTTAATAGCCTGGCAAGGTCGTCTCCCTCCACCTACCAACAATTACTGCCCTGCTGCTGGATGTCAGGCATTGTACCAAAATGTGTCAGTGAGTGAAAGAATTAATAATAAGGCAGCAGCTCATCATGTGTAGAAATAATACAGAATCTTTTCTAAAACAAATGTTTTGCTCTGTGTTTTTATAACCAAAAGTAATTGCAGAATGTAAAATAACAAATTATAATAATGGAAGAAGTATTCAGAATCTTTACCTGAATATACCACCAATAGCAGTACAACAATGTAAAAATACTCCATTACAAGTAAAGTCCTGCTTTCAAAATCACAATAAAAGCACTCATTCTGCAGTATAATGTCCCCCGTGATAAATATATATATATATATTGTTAAGACTGATGATCAATATGTAAGCAGCATTTTACTGCTGTGGCTGCTCAGTTGGAGCTAGTTTGAGCTCCTATATATCAAAGTTCGATTAATAGTCTGAGCTTTGTGGAGGTGAGCTTAGGAGCGGAGATAAATAAATAATAGCCTAACGGGTGCGCTTTCTGTGAGAGAGAGACTTCACCGCTCATTACATGGTCTAACACTTTCACACATATACAGGAGCCCACTACCTGCAACAATTGTATTAAGTAGATTGCAACAACCTGAAAATGCCCTGCAATACTGCAGCAGAGTTTCAATAGCCTGAAATATGCAACCAAGACCCATCGCTCAAATAGAGGATGCATTTCTGCCCTTTTTGCTATCATATGAAAGTAGGTGTTACTATTTCACGCAGTGCTGTCGCAGTAGTAGCTACCCTACATAACACTCCACTAGTATGAGGATACATTGGGTTTCTGCGAGTTGTAAATCCAATAGAAAGCAGTCAGGACATAGAAAAATAATACTCATTATTAAAAAAACGCATTATTTGTAATTAAATAATGGTTGCTGGTAATGTATTAGCAACCCTCACAGATCAGAGCTCAGACCCCTTCTTATGGGAGCTCAGCTCCCACTGACTCCAACATAACTCGAACCCTGCTATATATAGTTATGTATTTAAGTCCTGTGGTTCTCAACAGAAGGGTCGGACCTCCAAAGGGCCACAAGATAAATCCAAGGGGTCGTGAGATGATTAATGGAAGAAGAAAGATGTGAAAAATAAGTTCTGATACACAAATTTGTATTCTTTTTGCAATTTTCACGTCATTTCACCTTAGCTTCGAACAGTCTAAATGAAATGATCTGAGAGATATAGCAGTGGAGCGTCACTTTGGCGGAACTGCTCACTCATAGACTCTCAAATGTGAAAATCACACACTGCTTTTCTGTAAGAGGTCACATCCTTTATCGATGCATTACATCTTACAAGCTTATCGTACAGGTTTTTTTTAAAGAAAAATCATAATCAGAAAAACAACTGGTAACTATATCTGTCAATTATGAATGCAGAACTATTCAAGTACAAGTATCTTAAAACTGCAATTATATACATTCTTTAGTTAACATACTTTGTTTCATTCCACCACTATGTGATTGTTCATAAACATATATTTCATAAGCTTGGATTATGTAGAAAATCTGCAGTATTTAAAATGCTGTTAAATTTCAGTAATTGTTAGAAAAAGATATTCAGTATTCAGACATTTCACAACTGCTAATCCCAAAGCTGAACTGATTTTATTACCATATATGTTTTTCAGTAAGCTGTTCATGGTACTGAACTGAAGAGTTTAGACTGTAGGGAAATATAAACCACTCAAGTAGACCCTAAGGAATCACACACACACACACCGGACACACACACTCAAAATTAAACATCCCCCCTCCTCACGCAAACACTCGCATATTTCTCTAACAAAAATGCAAATCTAATTTTGTGCACTTCCATCTCTCCTCTTTCCTCCCTTAACTCCCCCCACCTCCCTCCCTCCCTCCCAGCTCTAGCTTTGCCATTAGAGCTATTTGCATCTGACTGAGAGGCCATTAGAATAATAATTAGCCTGACCCACCAGAGAGGGAAGGCCTTCGTCAGCTCTACAACAGCCTGAAGGCACACACACACACACACACACACACACACACACACACACACACTTTACCGGCCGAGAGAGAGAGAGAGAGAGAGAGAAAGAGAGAGGCCAACACATACATGTAATTCCATTAGCCAAATACGTCTCCACAATCAATCTGCACAAACAAGGTTTCTGGCTTTTTCATTTTTGCCCAGGTGGGCTTGAAAGTTTCTTCCCTTTTTTTCTCCCCTTTTGTGTGTGCGTTGCAAGAAAAAGCGTCAAGCGTGAAACCTTTTGGCAGAGCTGCAGTTTAGGAGGGGACTGAAGAGAATGTAAGAAAATGTAGCATGACTTGTCAGAAAATCTCCCTGAAATTACTCTGAAATTACTATGCATGATGTTTTTTTTTGGTTTTTTTTCTCATGAAATTGCTGAACTAATAGTACTCCATACTGGCAGAATGCACTTCTGGCAAATGGGATGAAAAATGGGTGTCACATGCTTTTAGCAGATATGTGCTAATGTGCCCAATTTCCAGGCTCATTATGGCATTAATGTACAAATCTCTGGCCTGGGTGGTGATTATTCACGTTGAAGGCAAAAATAATCACCAATAATTAGCTGTGTCTAAGTAGCGCAGAGACCAGAACCCTGTTTGTGTTGTATGAACTACAAACTACACCTTCATAGTGAATCTACCGCAAATCCAAAACAGCATGTTCAGTTACATGAGGCATTTATTCTCCCGGTGCTGACATGTACACAGGGCACCTGTATGTGCTGCTGGCTTAAACAAATGACACCATGTTTTATTATTCAAATTAAGAGGTGATTTGGCAGCAGCCTCCACAGTGAGGTGAATGTCAGCTTGTGTGACTTTGGCTCTGAGGATGTCTGACATGCATTGGATGTAGAGGTGGGGGAGGAAGAAGCCCTTTCCTACAGCAGCAGCGGCACTGTATGCATTTTAAAGGTTCAGTGTGTAGGATTGAGTGTGTAGTTGCAGATTGTAACTCCTTCGCTTCACCCTCTCCTTCCAAACGTGATGAATAAGAAACTACTGTGGCCACAAAACCTGCAATAAATGTGAACAGCCCTATCTAGAATCAGTGTTTGGTTTGTCTCTGCTGGGCTACTGTAGAAAAATGGCGGTTCATTATGGCAGCCTCGATGGAAAGGCGGTCTCTGTGGATATAAAACGCTCATTCAAAGGTAATAAAAACAAAACAATTCTTATTTTCAGTCATTATATAAACATACCTTTGAATGTTATATTTCATTGCTGCCAATACAGCCTCATACATTTATTACAACAATAGATCGCATGATGTGAGTTAAAATTGCAACTTCAGTAAGGTTAGGGGACCTTCGTTGTCACGGTTACAGTAAGCACTTGTTAGGTCAAGGTCGTGGCGAAAAGAAACCCACACTGACTTTCAGAAGGACATGGGTAGTTTTGCGATACCAGACATCTGAAATCTCAAAACTTTTCCAACATATTTGCTTTAAAATTGTCACATAAAACTTTACCAACTAAAATTAGTCAAATTAGCAATTTTGGGAAAAACAACTAATTAGGTTTGGTAACACCAAAGTTAGAGCTGAAGTGTAGAAGTGGAAGAAAATATAAGCACAAACTATACCTTATGGTAGCCATTAGGTAGCTAGCTTTGCTAGATTATTAGCTCTAATGACTTTAATAGGTCATGTTTTCAGTTTGTACTCCTTCTGGTAAAAAGCAAAAACAATAAATTCTGTTTCAATGTTGTCATACATGAAATCATCATGACCTTGCAATTAGGTTTGCAGTTGCAGTTGCTAAAAAAGTGCTAAATTATCCATTTAGCTAAGACACATGTGGGGTTTCAGTAGGCCAACCATCTGCATGATTTAAAATACACTGTGGAACTTCCTTCCCTTCCAAGTAACAATGCCTCATAAATGAATGCACATAAAGAATTCATTTTTATTATTTCTGCATATTGCCAGTGTTACATATTTTACCAACAGTGCTTAACAGAGGTCACTTTCAGGTCTTACAGAACACTTTTGGTGTTTTGGTGTACTATTCTTAATAATGGCCAGCTAGCCAATAGTCAGCTATTTTGCTTAAAATACATTTATATAAAACCTTTGTATTTGGGAACTGTTAAATGATAAAGGTTTCAGTCTGTTGACATTTGCGTGATGTCATCCTAACACACAAAGGCAGGACATACTTTAGCTCAACCACTAAGTTACATTCCCACACAACACACACACACACACACACACACACACACATGTTGTGACCTTTGTGGCATCCTTAGATAAAGAGGATGCTGATCCGGTGTTGGAGGTACCAATCAGAGCATCTCTAATAGGCCGACTCAAGAGGAATGTGTGTGTGTGTGTGTGTGTGTGTGTGCAATAAGAGCCTCCGTCTGTCTACTCAGTGGCTACTGTGTATACAGTATGCATGCATGAATCCTTGCATATGTTTTTTTGTGTACAGGTAAGTCTGCCCTTATGCTGGCTGGCTGAAGTGCGTGTGTGTGTGTGTGTGTGTGTGTGTGTGTGTGTGTGTGTGTGCGCATGCATAAAATTATGAATAATTCAGTTCGCGTGTGGAAGTATGTGCACCTACATTTGCACGCATGTGTGTGTATTTAGTATGTACATGTGCAAACATCTAGTCAGTATCATTTCCACTATATTCCTACATGCATGCCTGTGTGTAGCAGGCTGCTGCGCGGCTGTATGTTTGTTTATGTGCGTGTGCGGGTTGCTGCAGGCAGGTTGAAGATTGTCTCCCCCCTGAGGGCCTCTCTCTCCCTGCAGCATGTGGGAACCATGGCGCGTTGCCAGGATACAAGCCCCTCGTCTGTACTGACAAGAAGACATGAAGAGCAAAGATTAATTATTTACAAGCAGACCCCTGTACACCACGTCTGGCTTGGCACTTCTCCTGCATTAAATGTCACTATCTATGAAGCCATCCGTTTTATTGCTTATTCTATTTAAGCACTGTGGAAAAGCTGTTGCATCGCCCCGTATGCTTTCTCATATGGAACTCTTGCATCCAGGAGCGATTTTTCCTTTTTAACAAGGCTGTTTTATATTAGAACAACCAGCTATGACAGTGCATTTTTAAGACATCTCTGTACAAAAGCCCATTTTAAAAACCAGGTTGTTAAACAGACCAGAATGCTCCCTAATGGTCCCTGCACTTTCACAGCTATTTTCAGTGTGCTAGCAAGCTGGGATCACCAGTGTCCTCTGGGCAGCCTTCTCCCCTGCTTCATCTAATATTTATGGGGTCTATACGCCACTGAGTGACTGGCAGATCCGCTTTCTGAGCGCAAGCAGATATTTACTAAACATATTAGAATGATTCATTTACCATCACATTCGTCTTCGGCGTCAGCACTGCCTTCCCTCAGCCCCTGTCTCGTTCGATGACGAGACATCCAGAGGCACTCAGGGGGTGATTGAGTGAGTTGTGAGTATATCGCTCTGATGGTTTTTTATTGTTGTTGTAGATGAACCCATATACATGCAGACTAAAACACACTATATTGTATTCAAAGCAGCAGTAATGTCAGATACACATATATTACTGTGATATTAAGTTCTTGTTGTGATAAAGCTGGAAGTGAAGGCATCTGTGCTGCTTCAACCCGGACTGGTCCTTTGTTCTCATTTCCTACCACCTCTTTGTTGTGCTGCTGACTGTCTGTCTGCTCGTCTGTCTGTCTGTCTGTCTGTGTCTCTCTCTCTCTCTGTCTGTCTGTAGCCGACCAAGGTTTATTTGCATTCTTCCAACACATCCATATTCATGATGGAAGCGGGTCACTCCACGTGGAGATGTGTGTGCGTGCCTGTGTGTGTAGGTGTGTGTGTGTGTGTGTGTGTGTGTGTGTGTGTGTGTGTGTGTGTGTGTGTGCGCGCGTGCAGGATTTAATTGGGCTGTGGTCAGAGGGGATCCTCCACACTGAGTCCCAGGTGGAGAGGGAGCAGGGATCCCACTGTTCTGAGCATTATGCATTTTCCATTGTTTCTTTCCCTCCTCCTCCTGTACACATCAGCGCTCCTGCGGAGACGGCACAAGATGCCTTTTCATCAGGCTAAATTTGGTCTGATCCAGCGCTAATTCTGCTCATATCTGACGAATTGATTTCAAGGACCACAGGCTGGCAAAGATATAGCTTGCTGTGTTTTTCAAAAGGAAAAAAACAATGGACTACAGATTTCTGCATGACATTCAATTATTTTTTTTCAGTAAACACTCTGGACTTTGGATGTTGCTTTTAAGAATTTAAATGTTGTGATTGATGTGTTCAGGGTCGTATGCAATTGTAGGAAAAATGTTTCTTTGTCGAGAAACAGGAATAATAAATGCAAATCTTAGCCATATATGCTGTGTATTTTTAAATGTACTGCAGAAAAATATTCAATAGGTTACCTTTTAAAAGACACTGATGGCTGACTTAAAGATGTCACATCACAAAAGCAATGCCACCTTCCCCTACAGCAAGCATTTGGCTTTGTGCAAGTGCTTTTATTATCATCAGAAATGTAATTGCACTGTTGTTGTTGAAGGACAGAGGACAGGGGAAAAAAAGGATCAGGCTCAGAGATATAAAGTACGTGCTGAGCATTAATGCCGAGCCCACTTCTCTCCTTTATATTTCCCCGCCAGTCTCTGTGACTTCCTTACATGATGGAGCTATTGTATCCCCTTAACCCCCTGTATGTCACATGTCAGGAAACACAATCACCGCTGCAGCCTCCTTCACCCTAAAGTGGAAATGAGCATTAACACCAGGATGGGATTGTATGGCATGAACAAGGCTTATTACGGAGGTCAGTGGCTCGGGATAACACTGTTTCAATGTGCATTCTCAATGGTCTGTGGAATGGGTTGTAGGACAGGGCCTGCCTTAATTTAAAATCAATTTTAATAGGATCTTTTAACTATAAAACAAAAGTGATCTTGCTGTAATTCTGCAATGCTGCAGAATGACTAATTAGTGACTGCCAGGGACTGTACTGAAATTATTAGGAAGGGAGAGGCGGTCCAGGTGGGTGTATTTTTTATTTTTGCTGAAGAAAGGGTAGACTGAATTTTTTTCAGAAGAGCAGAGGGTTTTTTCAGATTCACAATAACAGAGAAAGCAAATAAATCCACTCAAAAACAAATTATTGCTCACAAACAAAACATTTGCTGAGGGGGCGAACTTTGTTTCACAAATGTATCTAAAGCAATATATTGGATAACCTCTCTGAAGGATAAATCGATAGAAATGTATTGATAAAGTATAGTTGGATGTAAATCAAGCCAAACATGCAGGATTGAGAGGCGTGCAGCATACAGCACAATATTTGTCCCCCTCCCCTCAGAAATCGGTTTTCCTTCTTGTTCCTACAGATGTTTGAGTTTCACTCTGCAGAACGATGTCTGTGTACAGTTTGACACCAGTCAGTCCTGGTCCAGTTTGCAACATGTACAGTGTGATGTAGGAACTTGAAGCAACCAGTGCACATCCACTGAGAATGGACTTTACAGTGAAGTAGGAGACATCTTGTGTCCAGCAGGAAAACTAGAAATGAACAATTGTATATTCATAGATTCTGGAAGTTTTAATGAAATAGAAGGTGGAGATGACTTTTTAAGGATATTAATGTGGAAAATAATATTTTTTTGTGGAAAAAACATCAGATACATATTACTGTTCCACGCAGACTATTTATATAAATGTATTTTAGCAATTTACACCAAGAATACATCATTTTGGATCCACTACTGTTTTAATCAATTAATTTAAACAGGAGACCGGAATGTTGTGATAAATGGACATAACCACATTAAATGAAAATAAGTGTTTTTGGCACTTCCAGGACACAGTAGAACATGAATCATACTGTGTATGCAGTGAATTAATTATCTTATTTTGTGTTTCATGTGTTTTATCTCATCTCAGGATTTTTTTGGCATGGTGCAAAATTTTGCATTAAGTCTGGACATCTTTGAAGACCAAAAACCTGTTCTCTGCTATGTTTAATATTTATCGTATTCAAGGAATATGAATATGCTCCTGTAATTGCTGAAAAGATTTTAATGTATCACCTAGATGTAGGTATATAATGGATTTTTGTAGAAGCCTTCCAATCTCTAAACACCACACCTAAATTCAAAGTCAAAATTATTAGCAATAGGTGCTAAGAATGCTAATGAAATTCAAACACTTACATATGACTTTAACCATACCGTTGTCTTTTTTCTTAGGAGAGGGTTTTTTTTAATGTTGTCATCCCAGATATATATTTTATTTCAGCCTTCCTTGAGCTTCAAAGAGCTTGTCTAATAACTATTTAGTTAGTAACTAGTAACTGCTGACTTCTAATGTGAAACTTTAAGTTTAAAACAGTATACTATTTTAAATTGTTGTGCAATGCAACTGACGTCTTTATAATTACACAGACTGTACCAATGCAACACTTATATTATTTTGATTTTAGTGGGGAGAGTGTTGCAGTTTTTTCCAAATCATTTTCATACAGTCCCATATTATGATCTAACTTTTTCCCAGAAACACAACAATCCTCATCTCATTTTTTCCAACCTCAGACTTTCTCTGTGTAAACAATGGAGACCAAATGGAAAAAAGAAGATAAATGCCGAAATCCGTCTCTCCGTCTCCTCTTTCCTGCCAAACACCCAAGCTGTGCATATTATGACACAGACTCTAGGTAATTTCACATGAAACGCTCACAGTCGGTCTTAAAACAATTAGCGGCTTTGTTTGATGGGAGAGAGAAAAGAGTCTATGAGAACTGATTATTGCGATGGGATTTTATATTGCTTTTTAAAAACCAATTAACTCCTGAGAGCTTAGTGGCTTTTCAACAAACGGCACATCGTTAAAGTATTGTTGAGAAACATTGTTGGGCGGGATAATTGGCATCCATTCAGAGCGGCCCTGGCAGACTCTTAGAAAAGGGTCTCGCTGAACAATCAGACACTCAGAGACAGAAGCCTGAGTTGGCATTTCTCTGGCCTTTTCCCCTCATCACAGATTCTCCCTCGCAGCCATTTCTCAATCCTTATCTCTGCTCCAGCACTGCAAACGCTCACATTTAACAGGGAACTGAAAGAATACTTTCAATGTAGTCATTTGACACACAGTCCAAGGGACATTAGGTGCATGCATTGTCCATTCCTTCTTGACACTGAATTTAAAAGAGGAATTTGAATCAGCCTGATGTTTCTTAACAAGTTGCGGAAATAATCTCAATGTCCAGCACGAGTACTGCAAATGTCAGCATTCTTTTCCCTTTGATAAAAAATCCTGATATAATCTACTGTCCTGAAAACTTCAGCAGTAATTTATTGAAAGACAGTTTATTTCAGAACATAACAAATCAGATTTTGTGAACTGAATATGTAAGCGCAGTCAGCAACTGTGGTCTGGTCAGTTGTGAAACAGAAGTCAATATGTTCTTTTGCTTTTTAATTAATTTTATGTCCATGTTTGATTTTGTCAGTTTATTTGACACGGACATCGCTCATTACATGTTAAAAATGCACCTTAAAAATAGAGAAAGCGTATCTCATAAATACACAACATAATAAATATAGACAAAAGGATACACGCAGTGCACATCAACAGCTAAATAACACAGTATACCACATAGCAGCTAGCATTGGAAGTACATGTGGGTGTTGCTACCTCCAAGGTATTACTGCCTGCCGCACCTCCAACAGTGCCCTTGGGTCAGCTGCAGGGTCATCAGCCAGGGGACCACCAATCATCAACGTTTCGCTGCTTTAACCTGGTACGTCTCTTGGTAGAGGGGTAGCTCCCTGCAGCTGGCCTTCTGGTTAGCCGGTACCCCACCTCCTCCTCAGCCACAGCCAAAAGCTGCCCATCTCTTCCTCGTCTGCCAGTTCTTTGAACGACTGCTGGAGCTTCACCTCAATGTCGCCAAGAAGCTGCTGACAAAGCCCTGGCACCCCACCTCCACGGGGTAGATGATGGTCCTCCAGCCCTCCTCCATTGGGCAGCCAGCTCTAAATACTTCCTCTTCTGCTCAGGGGCAGCCTCAGCTCCCTCCTCCCAAGGAAACATTGAGCTCAATGAGGATGACAGACTTGGCAGGCTTACTACAATGTCAGGGCGGAGAGATGTGGTTGTTATTTCCCCAGGGAACTGCAGCTGTGCTCGAAGGTCGACTCTCATGCTCCACTCCTTGCTGGGGGAGAGAAGCCCTGATGGAGCCCTTGGGCAGGTGTTGTCAGAGCCCCCTCCAGGCCTGACGAAGTGGACGAGCTGTTTCACCACAGGAGGCTGTGTGGTGTTTGTCTCCTGCAAGTTTCCAGCGTTTCTCTCCTTGTTGCTGAACCACTGGTGGAGGTTTTGAGGGCAGGGCAGGGTGTCTTGTGTTGTATGGATGAGGAAACTCAACCTGGCTGGTGGAACCTCCTAAAGATCATCCCAACTGATTATCCTGTCAACAGTGCCCTCCCACATTGTCCAGACAAAATTAAGGATGTCCCGTTGTCCCAGGGACAATAAAAATACCATCTGGGACACAAAGGTACAATGTCTGAGACAACTCTGAGAAAGTCCAAACATTTATCATTACAAATGAAGTCCTTATGTTAATGGGTCATGGACTATATATATCGTTTGAATTGTTATGTGAAATTTTGAAAAATGTGAGGTGGCACGGCACCAGCTCTGCGCTTTTTCCTGTTTGTCACCCAGTAGCAGAGAAGCCGATTGATCAAGGCGAGAAGAAGAAAACTAGTATCCCACATGTTGACATGTTCGATTATTAATGAGCCACAGTTTCAACTGGCCAAAGAAAGAACAGTAAGTATTGAGGTCTCTGATGTGCACGGTTGGTGACTTTCACACTATTACATAGCAAAAAAGAGCAGACTGACTGAATGTGTTTCTTCAAATGAGAATGATACAATCTCCTTGCTGTATTATCTTATATTTAGAAAAAAAGATTACCACATTTAATGAAGTTTTGCCAGGTCAGGATTTTATGTTTGTTTAAATCCTTCAAGTGGTTTAAACGTGGATTTTGTGAATTTCATATGGATAAAGCTAAAAATCATCTAGTAGGTAAGTCCCTTTTAGAAAAATATTGTGACCTTAGCCCTACAAAACTTTACCAACACTGAAAAAAAAAATGTTTTCAACAAACTAGATGACTACAAAATTGCAATGTTCTGAATGTCCATCACTTTTGGTCTATCATAAAATAATGTACCTTCTTTTGCAGGATATGTAAACTGGACACTGGACAGGACAGAACTAATGCCTGGAACTGCTTGTTAATTAAATCTGACAGAGCTATAATATAAATCCAAAATGTCCATTCAGTTACTCCCATGAGCTTGCACTGTGCAACTGAACTGTTTTACAGCCAAACAAATGCAAAGCACAAAAGTTTAACATCCTATCCTATAATTTACTCTAACTGTGTTTCCTGTAGTGCACAGCGTACAGCAATGAGCAGAGACTATAAGAGGGAACCACCAAGAGGACAAACTCACTTCATTGCAGTTCACCCTGACACTGAGATGAATATAGATAATCAATAAAAGTTGCTTCACCGAACTGAAGCTGATTGGTTGGATGGAGATTATATACCTCCACTCCCAGACACAGACTCACACCTGCTGGGTTCCTCTCCCTCTCTAATCGAACAGCCATGTCGAGCTGCTCTCTGGGGTTTTTCTGAGGCCTGGACTGTATAGAACATGAGACAGACACAAACAGACACAGAGGTAGGCACACAGACACACAGACAGACTGACAGACAGACAGTCTCCTGGGAACCCTGAGACACATCAGTTCAACAGACATAAAAACCTACTTTCCTTCCATCTAGTCGCTGTTTTCACATCCTTTCAGTGAATCTTGGCCTCTGCACACTTTGACCCCTTTCTTCTATTTTCTGTGATAATTTTGTTATTTATTTTCCGCAGAAATATACTCAAATGTAGATGCACAACAGTTCACTTGAAACATATTGAAAAACTGTATTCATCATACAGTAAATTCACATTTAGCTGTCCCATCTAGCCTTCTGACTACTGACACACTGCTGTCTGGACTTTCCAGTCATTCCCTGTTTATACAAAACTGCATTGGATTAACATAAAGTGGAAATGTGTATAAACTGGTAGGTGTCCATAGAATCCATTTTGATTCAGATATTTTGAGGTCAGAGCAGTTGGTATCCCTTTGAAAATAGCCATGTCAGTTTTTCCATGGCCGAAATTTTGTGTTATTTAGCCCCCTTACCGTCATTCTAGGATGACATGCTAGTGACAGATGACTTAGGTTGTCTAGTTTCATATCATACCAGTATTTTCACTCTAGCTTTAAAATGGAGCCCACTACAGCCTCTGAAAGACAGTGTGGAATGGAAGAGGTAAGGATAATGGGGGTACATGGGGTGGCCAATCAGGTTCATATATATACATGCATATATGAACACAATGCACTCATAACGGACAGTCTGCAGACATACACCACAAAATAAACGTTTTTGCACATGCTTATACACATGCATGAAACACACATTTACTGAGTTTACAGAAGGGTAACAACAGTCTACAAACAGCAGAAATAAAATCTGTAACTGGACTGCTGCAAACTTGGAAGATGTCCTAACAGGATATTACAGAAGATCCATACAGCTCTCATTTTAACTACACGAGCACCATTGTTGCACTTCCATATCTTTAGCTTTAGCTCCCTAACATCTACATACATACACACAAACCTCTTTCAGTGCTTACACAGACCCATAAGAATCTACATATATGAACACATGGGTTCATACATTTCCAGAGTCTGTAGAAACACACCCCAAAATAAACGTTTTCTCTGCATGTGCATATGCTTAAACACAGGCATAAAAACACATACAAATTAAACCAGTACATAAATCCACAGTATTTGCTGTATCTGCACACACTGTATACTCCAACCCACAATACACTACGTGTACATATTTTTCAATGCATCTACTTAAGTATATGCACACCTCAAGGCCTTTTTTCTTCCCTCCTGTGTAAGGTTCTTGGTCTGCTCTAACATTTGCTCTTATTATTCTCTCACAAGCTCAGACCTGCTCTGTTGACATGTATTAGTAATATTTCTCTTCAGCCAATTGCATTCAAATATGCTAATACATTGTGAGTGAGTGTTTTGAACTGCTTTCAGTTTTACACCTCCTCGTTTTACACCTTTTGCTGAAGTGCACGCTGAAAGAGATTCTGCTAAACAATAGGGAGGAAATAAGAGCGGTTTTCATGCACAAATGGAACCGTAGCTGAGGTGGAATGATGCAATTTAATCAGTAATCAATCTGCAAATCTACCATGCTCAGAACTGGATTCAGTATTTTTTTTTTTTTTTTTTTACAATATCGGCTCTATTCAAAATCACATTTGGATAGTAGGTAATTTTGGATGGAAGGCGAGTGTATTGTCTCATGAATCACAGACAACTTTCTGTGTCTCAAGTGTTTTGGAGTAAAAGAAAACAATATTCCTTTGTGCTACAAATACTGTGTAATGAACCCAAATGTTTTTGCTAGTGGCTGAACCTACTGAGAGAAAAGAGATGAATAAAAGATGAAGATACAATAACACAGAGAAGAAAAAAACAACAACTTTGAACACGGCAAAAGTTTGCATTAAAGAGTCTTGCATTAAAAAGACATGAAAAATTCTGTTGTTTACTTGAAGAAATGGGCTTCTCTTTTCATCACGGCTTTGATCAGAGTGACACAAACAGATCCGGAGAGAAAAACAGAAGAAAAAAAAAAGGAACTAGTCCCATTCCTGATTGACAGCTTTAATTAACAAAAGCAGAGCGGGCTCTGTGCATTTCCTCTCACAGCCTCTGGGGGCCGAGCCGTGATAACAGGGAAATGCCAGAAAACAATACCTGACTTTTCAAACAAATTATCTATTCTCCTAGCGGTTGTTTTCATGTATGTTCATGTAGGATTTTTTAATGAGCATTTTCAATTTACTGAGCTAAATCAAACTGGATTCCACACTGACTGTGTGTAGATGCTGCATAAAAATATTCTCTCAAGGAAATTAGTGAGATACCATATGTTTATCTTGGTAAAAGATTCACAGTTATACCTTGTTGTCTATGTTCATCTTCAATACACATGTGATGTGATAGCAACAAGATGACAATTAATTTCCTCATTCTGCAGGATAAATGGAAAATATATCAGCGTCTCCATTTGAATGATGAAGAAACAACTATTTTCTTGAAAACCGTTATCTCTTAAAGTGTAGTTGTATGATTACATTTACAATTTTAAAAAAATCCTGTATTTTATTTTAAGCCTGTATAATCAATGTAACTACTCTGAGGCCAACAAAAATGACAAACTAAATACATGGTTCAGTATTTCTCCACCAGAATTGTATTCCTGGCTTTGAAACAGCATTTAGATCTTCATGCTGAGAAATAAAGTTAACAGAAAATAGGACTGAACAGTTAACTGAATAAATAAAATGGCAAAAGTACAAATTAAAAATAATATAGGTGGGGGTGGGATGTGTCTGTACATTAAAGGGATGCTCCACTGATTTTACACTGGAGGGTCAGTTGGTCAGTCATAAGGAGACTATCAGCCAATAAATGATATAATGTTCTCCGTTCTCTGGAGGAGCTTTCTTAAGTCTGCACATTTCCTGTATAACAGAAAGACTGAGTTACAAACTGGAGATGTGGAGTTTAAAAGACATGGCAAGAAAGGGTCTGAGGAAATATGCATCATGGGATATGTAGGATCCAGTGTTTTTGGAGCTTGATACATAATAAAAGTAGAGATAACTGCCTCTGTATTTTGATCATTCTTTTAAAATCTGTGTCTTTTAAGTGCACAAACTTGTATAGAAGGGCAAAACTAAATTGCTGCACTAGCCCTTTAATATGTAGCATTGTCAATTATAGTTTTTCAACAAAAAAATGTAATTACATTTTTATTAACATCTACTCCTACTCCCTCATTGAAAAAGCCAGAATGTGCGAATATGCAAATATTCATTTCTCAAGTTTAACTACTGGACACAAAATGTTTCCTATTTCACTGTTGAAGTGGCTGTATACTGGACCAGGATTGGCTCCAAACTTGTGATGTCACACAGAAAAACTTTCCTCCTTCAGCAAATGAATGTGAACAAACTCTGCACAGTGATATCCAGTATCCCAAAAGAAAAAAGCCAAAGCTTAGAGAAAGGTCAGACAGAATACACATTTGTTATTGATCTTGTGACACTTTGGGCTTACCTAGAGACCTTCTGGGGGGTCCTGACCCCCAGGTTGGGAATCACAACAGTAAGAACTTTGTATTTGTAAAATCCTGGTTACATTGTAATATACTAATACACTTATTTTGAGGCACTGGGATCCCAAAACATTTTCTTTCTCATCCTATCTTAGCTTTCCTCCCTCACATTTGAAGGTTAAACAGCATATAAAATGCCAGATTGGTTTATTTCAAAAAGGCAGACCGACTGTTTTAAGTGTATTAATAATATTGCCTGCGAGGAGCTAAAGGGCTTGGCCAGAGGTTTCGAGAATGCAGCAGATTTCTGTCAGCAGACTTCTCATCACTACTGACACATTTCTCTGAACAGTAACATTTAAACAGCAGGGAGTCATTAGAAGAAATAAGTCTCATATTGTGCCTATGCATATATGACACACGAGCAGCCAAAAACAATTCTTATCAAAAGACTAAGTAACTCAGTGACTGAGGCGGAGAGTGCACAAATTGCAGGCAAAAGCATGATGGAATATAGTGACAGTGGACTCCCTATTACTGTATGTACTTACAGTGCAGTATTCCCTGCATTCGAATCATTATGTGGAGTGCGGGGAGGTGGGAAACCGTCGCTGATTATGGTGTACGGGAGCGGAAATGGCAAGCAGGCATTAGCACACAGCGACATTAGCGTTGTCCCAGACAGCCTGTTAGCTGAAGTGGGTTTTAATTAGCTATTTTCCAGTTAGTAAATGGAGGAATTATCAATGGCCCAAAAACAAGACTGAAACTGGGCATGCAACTTACACACACAGCACAAAAACACATTAAAGTGCTCACATGCGTTCACCTTGGCATGTGCACACATGTACACAATCATACCTGACACACACAGACATACACACATACAAAGACTGCCAAGTACAAAGACAAACACTCCAAGTGAATGACAGATACAGGCATATCATATTAGCATAATACGTGGCTCACAAATGGAAAAAGCCATTATCGAGTTTTAGGGACAAAATGTTTTTTCACCTGCTTCCAAACAAATCAGGGCCTGCTCATACAATGCTCTGCTTACTATGAGTGTTTATAAATGCAAGATTGCTCTCAATTTCAGTCCATTCAGCTCGTGGCGCGAGGCACTCCTGGGTTTCTATTCCTCCTTTATAGACCTGCGCTGAGCCGTCATGGCCGAGGCTGTCACATCAGGATGATAACAGAATGCTGAAGTTATTAGCCAGCTTTTTAATTAGATTCTGCCCTTCCACCCTGCCTTGTCCCCCTCTTGATTTCTTTTTTCTTTATATATCTGGGTGCACCACTGAGCCATTATTAATATTTAGATGAGAAGCCCCTGCTCTCGCCTCAGAGGCTGTTAGTAAAAGCAGCCTCCCCCCAGTAGTGCTGGATGGATGGATGGTTGGATGGAGGGATGAATTCCCCTGATGGCCCTTCATCTCTGCTGCTGCCACAGCCTCTCTAATAGGGGAGACGAGGATTCAGGCTGTTTGTAGTGCGGCTGTAACATGTTGTGCTGTGCAGGTTTCTTTAAGGTCTACACTACTGTTAAAAGCACTGCAAATGTACCTTGTACTTAAGGGTTCACTTTGCTGTGTGTGGGAGTATTTTTTTTTTTTTATCCCTGTGAATAATTGGCACCAAGGAGATGACATGACACCATGTTAAGATATTTCTAACGCAGATACTACGATGTTTGACAACAGAAATGAACATGAATTTTGAACAATCAAGAAAACTTGCATCTTAAAAAGATATATAATATACTGCTATAACAGTGAGAATTTAGTAAGTACAGAATTAACCCTTTCAGTGTATTATTATTTACATAAGACATAGCCTATTATTGGATTACTATTATTATTATAATAGTATTACTATTGTGCATTAACTTGTAAGCACCAGTGTTGTAGCTGATCAAGGTTGGGTATTCAATCCATAACAGTATGTCATATTTTATAAGATGTGTGTGTTTTTTACTGCAACCGATGTCTATGCCATTAAGTAACTATTAATTCATCATCATTTTTCCACACATTTACAGTGGAAATGAACTAATGATGAGGAGGAGATTGCTACTGTAGAATGCAGAAAAAACTTCAAATTCATAAAAATCATTTGTGGAATCAGGTTGAAACGATATATCTTGCACGATTGCTTTCAGATTTCAGATGACTTTTTAAAAGCAACTAAGACTTTCAGCATTCAATAATAAACAAAATATACTTGGTAAAATAATATTTTAGGTGTAAGCACTGTGTAAGATATTAAACTACAAAGTATCTTGAGCTGTTAAATCAATGTAGTGTTTAATGAAAAAATAACATTATTTCCCTTGTCCCTTGTCTTGGAATAGAAATAAAAAATAGCATAAAATGGAAATAATCAAGTGAAGTACAAGTATTTCAAAACTGTAGAACAGTACTAAACGTAGTCACTTCCCACATCTGCTTAGGGCTTGGCCAATATGGCTGAAATATATATCAAAATATAAATGACAATATTTAAATTGATAAAATAGAACATATTTATTCTGAGGGAAGTTTACAAAAGATTGCAAATCTCAAATATCGATACGGTGCTAATAATTGAATTGGACAGAACTGATGACGAATGTAAAACAACAGCTTTTCATAATGCATTTAAATAACAGAACTTTGTTAAATTATTATATGATTTCACAGTCAAACACACCAGTATTGAATTAATGCTGAGCTGTACTATCACTATTACCTTCTGCACTCACAAGTACAGTATAAAAAGCTACTGTATGTACTGAATAGAAGATGACTAAATCTCTAATGCGTCAGTCTTATGACCCAGGGGCAGTGAAGTTACATTAAGACCGAGGTGTGGCTGTAAAATAGCAGTGTGTTAATCAGGACCAGGCACAATGGTTTCCCTGTGTGACTGTGCAAGTTCAAAGGAGAAAGTTTGCCACAGACAGCAGAAAGTCCCGAGGCTTTGTCAAACAGTGTTGAGAAGACTTATTGGAGTGTAGGTAGTTGGAGGGAATTGAAGCTGAGCAAACATCTGAAGCCTTTCCAAAATGAATAACAATTAGGTGATTTAAAAAAAAAAAGTGGCCCACTCCAAATGGTGTGTAGGAGAGACATCTGTTCCTGCAGGTTAGCTGAGGTGAACAGAGGATAGAGACTAAACTCCTTGATGCAACAATGGAGCTGTCGACATTCTTGTTTCACAACTTTCCCAGGGCCTGACTGTGTGCACTGGGCTGCTTATACACTTGCTCTGTTTTTAAAGTGATAACAGTATAATAAGGTAAACATACAGAATATGCACACTAGCTATCAGGTGTTTGATTCCCACAATGCCTTTCAACAACCATGAGAAAACAGGGCATGAAGTCAGTGAGAGTGCAGCCAGAAAGTTCTAGTCACAAACAAGTGATGTCATGTTCTTTACTTAAAAACACTTCAATATAATGTGTCAATCAACAACAAGTCACCCTCACAGCTGTGGAGGGCCCTCCGTATCAAAGGGGGAGGGTGTGAATTAACTGGTACAGTCTGCCACACACTCTCCACCTCCAGCAGGAAACAACCGTCGCCATGGTTACTGATCGACGCCTCGCTCGCCCAGCTGTTGTGGTTCTTTTTTACATCTGATGAGTGTATATAATCAGGTGGCTTTAAGGACACTGTGATGCTTTCACTCCTTGTTGAATTATAACTGTGCTGAGGACACTGAGGTCATGTCCTCTGTATTGTTTCTGGGACTGTGGGGGTTTTAGCAACCTACACATGGTGCTGGACATTTTATAAGCTGATAAAATTATACAAACTGGACAACTTTGGAGTAAAAAGAAGAAAATCAAAGCAAAGAATTTAGAATTGCATTCCTGGTAGCATGAAAAAAGCTTTGGATCGGCATAAAATGTACAGTTAACTGAATAAATAATCAATGAAAAATTCAAATAACTAATAAAAACTGTCACTACATTTGTAGTATCAGCTCCAAATTTTGTGTAGGGGGTGGGGTGCACCAGGGAGGCCTGAACTTGCAACCGCAGTATTTCTAAAATCTTAAAAATCTTAATTAAGTATTAAAGGTCCAGTGGGCAACATTTAGGAAGAGCTATATGCAGAAGTGCAATATAATATTCATAGGTTTAAGTTTAGGTATAGGATTTTATTAGTGTATAATCACCTGAAAATAGGAACCATTATATTTTTGTTACTTAGAATGAGCAGTTTTTATCTACAGATGTCGCAAGTCGCCTTCCATAGACGTCTCCATGTTGAACCGCCATGTTTCTACAGCACAGAAGGGACCAACCAAACACCGGCTCTAGATCAGGGAGTTCGCGCGTTTCGCAGCCACTGTAGTTCCTGCTTGATGCTTGGAAGGGGAGGGTGAAGCGAGGGAGTTGGGATCTGCAACCACACCGCAAGATGCAGCTAAATCCTACAGACTGGACCTTGTAACAAAGTATTATTTTAAAGTTGCTACAATCAATATTTTTATATCAATAATGGATCACAGAACTATGTGTAATGTGAAAGGAGTTGATTCAATAATTATCACCTAAATCTGTAGTTCCCCTCAGCTCTATGGAGGCGTCTTTTAGCTCATTGTTTTGTCTTTAGCCTACAACTTTAATGTTTGGTTCTCATTCATGCTCTAAAAAACCACTGCAGCAACAAAGTTGGCCACTAGCTGATGAAAATAGTGGAGCAGCTAAAGAGCCATCAAGAGTTGGTGGAGACCAAAACAGAGTGAATATTGGGGACAAATCAATGCTAATGTTACATTTTGTGTCTGCTGGATGAGTGACTAAGCCGCTATTTTCTTCCATGTTAGAGCTGAGTTATGCTACGAAAGAAGTGGTTTGTAGGACATGTTGTTCAACCACGGCTATATAGTTCCGAACGGCCAAGACCGAAAGGCAGAGAGTCACAGAGAGAGGAGGAACACAATATCGTGTAAATATGTCTCTCACATGAAAAGTGACAGATGTAAAAAAGGAGCTAAAGAGGTTACAGCTGATTTGTCCTTTACTGTTAATGTGTCATTATTACAGACGGTTTAGCGGCCTATATGATAGCTCTATAGTCTGGAATACAATGTAAATTCCTGATTCCTTCCAGATTTTAAAAGTTAGAAAGCTCTGATCCTTTGAATCAAACAGTAACTTTCTGCATAAATGAGACCTCTCCCTCATGAGCATATGCCATGTAAACATTCCCCCGTCTTTCCCAATTCACAGCAGCCTTGAAAAAGTCATGCGTGGAGTCACGGTGAATCCTCATTGACTGTGACATCTCTGTGATTTAAATGGAAGACCTGTGTAGCTCCGAAGTTTACCAACATCAAATATAAAACAAAACAAAACCTCCTCATTCCAGCGAGACCGCTTGGCTGTTAAATATTTCAAAAACCTTCCCCCTTTTTCCTCTCGCCGGCAATCAGGAAACAATCTTTCCTTGTCTCTCCCCGGCATCTTCAGGGACCCTGGGTACAGAGTGTGAGGGAAGACGTCTGAATGCGAGATGACTGCTCCAGATCCGATGGCGGATGGGTGTAGCTGGTGGAGGGTGGTTTAATTGGAGATGTGGCTGGCTTCTCCTGCAGAGGGAGAGTAGGAATATGCGTGGCTCCCAGTGGCTCGGCGCATCGCATAACCAGTGACCTAGAAAAGGAACACTGATCACTCCCCGGAGTTGACGGCAGAGGAGACGCGCTCCTAATGAATGCACGTGGCTGTGGTCTGCTGCTGATCAGAGAAAACAGAGGCATTGTGGGTATGCGGGGCAAGCAGCAGCAAATGTGACCCTAATGTACTGCGCGGGAACAGAGGCAGTGAGTTACTGTGGGCTGTTTAGTTTGAAAAAAAGAATGCACATGTCCAATCCAATTCATAACATTGAAAATTGCAAGACTGAAAATGTCCTGTGATAGGGCATGGGGCAACCTGACAGTGAAGCATTGACTGGGACAGAGCTGCACATTTAAGGACAGGGAGACAATAAGACCTCTAATCTGACACAGCTCCAATATAAAAGAAAATGACACTCGAGTGACAATTGACTAATTCTACATGAACCATGGATCTGTGACCTTAAGAAAATCTGTACCTATTACTATTGTAACTTCAATTTTATATAGCATTTACAATCACCATATAAACATTTAAGAAATGGTTTATCAGCATTTTTAAGTGTTTATTAATGTTTCAGTTGCTATTATGAAGACATACTTTGATTACAACTATTATTTTCTACATTGTTATCCATTATTTGTTTATCCACTTATGGCACCCATAAGAGAGGACCAGTTTACAATACAATAATAAACACTTATACCCATCTATTAAATGTTTATATACTCACTATAAATGCTTAATGGTGGGTTAAGGTAAAGTGTTAGCAGAAGATCTTATGATAAATACTTTTGTGTCACTCTGCCTCCTGCTGCCATTGTCTCACCATCACTGCACTGTTTCTATACAAACTGTGCATACAAACTGGCTCCAAAACCATTTTAACGTATTGTGTTTTAGATGTATTCTAATCAATTATTTGGATGCAGAATAATGGTGCTAAAATCAAAATATGAGAAAGTCTAGTCTAATCACAGTTAAGAAATGTTACACAGCCATATAATATTATAGTGCTCTTATTTCTGTGCAAACAGACTTATTTCTTCCTCCCTTCCTCTTTCTTCAATGTGTAGTTTTTTTTTGCTCTCCATTTTGTGTACGAGCCTCAACTCACTATCTCTTGAAAGGTCAGTTCAAGTCAGGACCAGACCACTTTAGGGAAGGGCCTGCTGTAGACTACTAACAACCTAAGCAGTGTGCATGTTTGAATAGGGAGACAGGAGATGCACACTACCAGCCCACCAGGATGTTTTCCCAGTCCTCCCTGTTACCATCCTGCCACTAGGACATAAGTAATATGTTACAGCATGGGCTGAATAGTCTTCAGTATAGTGGTCATATACATATGGCTTATGAGACCATTTCTACCCTAAAGAATGGTTCAAAGAGCTAAATCCCAAGCCTTCATTTTCTATCTAAAAGACATTCAGGCGAAACAACAGTCCAGGTACCGATGTGAAACATGTGAACATTTCCCTTGAACTACAGACCTTCTGTGCTTTATAATGAGGTAAATGAGACAGAGAAAGAGAGAGCCTCCCATTAGTGGTGGGGGAGAGGACTCCAGCGTTTCTTCCATCAATTAGTACTGCAGCCAAGCCAGAGGAGCGCTGCTGATTACTGAAGGAGCTGCAGCCAGTTGTTCAGTCGATACGGCAGCTCAGTTACTGGATGACTTTGATTCAGCGGGCCCAGATGGGGCAACAAAAAGCCAATCCCAGGTTTGAAATCAAGCAAAACTCGGTGCACTTGCACATCTGACCATGGCGTTTGTATTCATTAAGCATTCAGCTGGTCAGCCGGCAGGACGGCTCGCAACATAGCCAGTTAGTCCATTAGCAAGGCTTGTTAGAAACCTGCCAGCAGTGCTATCAGCCAGAGAGAGAGACGGTCAGTGAGTCCTCTGATGCAGCTCGTAACACTGAGACATTTTAATTAGCCCTCCCTGCATGCACTAGGTGTTTCTTTAGATGGCGTGCTGTAAAGTTATAGTAGGCAGGAATAAATCAGACCCAACCAAATGAAATAGATTCTGATTGTAAATTTGGTTTCAAGGTTTGCAGGATGCTGTAAACTGCTTAATACATCCTGTGGTTTAGAACAATCTGGGGGTCGGGACCCCTCCAAGTGGTCGCAGGAAAAATTAGTTCATGTTGTTTTATTCATGAGAGGAATAGCAGGGTAAGGGAGCGGAAAAAATTAATGTTACACAAAATCTGAATTATTTTCTAATTTCTTTTCTATTTGCTCTTGTTTTTTATTTTTTAACTTCACATTTTCTAGCCTCTAAAGATAATTCAGATAGGAGAAAATTGGTTGGCCTGGTCATAACACATAGACATATTTAACTAATGATTTAACCATCTTATATGGTGTGTGCCTGATGTACACTGTATGTACTGTATGGGTTTGGCCAGATGTGCGGCTGAAATGTTACTAGATTCTTTTCCTTTTCAAAGAAAATCTCTCCCTGTCCTTTCATTTGTCTCCCCGTTGACGTGCATCACAGCCTTCACATTAATCACCAGTCTGTCGCTCCTTTCTCTCCTCCTCCTGGTCTCAATTTATTCACATTCCTCTCTTTCCCCTTCCTTTACCGTGAATCACGCCTAATTAGGCGCTCTCTAGATCTGATTTTCATAAAAGGCTCGGGGGGGAAGGGGGGGATTTGGTTATGACAATTATTTTTCATATATGGAACAGGGACAAAGGATAAATGGTTATTAGTATTCTGCACCTTAAAGAAAATCACCAAAAGATCCCGCTCTGATTCTGAAATTATAAAGGGACGTCTTTGAATATGCGGGACGATGGCAGACAACAGGCATGGTCACATTATTGCACAGTTGAATGTGGCATTTGTAAATTAAAACATTAGATCTCATGTGAACAAGCTGCGTTTCCTTATATTTTGTAAAATATAAAAAGGATATAGAATTTCAACAATACAGGACTTGCTAAATATCCATATTAGATGAGAGCCGAGCAACATAGACTGGGTGTTTTTCCATGTAGAACTGATTGAGTCTGCATCTGGCTCTTTTCAATATCGGTCCTCTGCAGTAGGCTTCTTTTGTTCCAATTAGTGGCTACCATGGTTGCAAGTGCAGCACTCTTCAGTGGATTCATATAAGACATAAAAACAGACTGCAACAAACTCGTGAAAACAGCAGGAATAAATGCAAACATTCATCGACACTCAGTTAGAAAAAGTGACCGGCGTAAAAGGTGAAATTACCCTCAGAAAGTTATCATCAGTACATACACACGGAAAACAAGCATATGCTTCACACACACACACACACACACACACACACAGTCCAGATTTAAATTTGAATAAATGGGTTTTTACATTATTCAGAATGTAGGTGCCTATGTGTCCTATTAAGAACAGCAGAATCTAACAGCCTCGGGGTGGATGCAGGGGGTGAGAAAACATTGGTTTAGGTGGGGAAGATCCGGTGATGTCCCCTGTTATATTAACAACACACACACACACACACACTATATATATATATATATATATATTCATGTACGCTGATGATGTCTCCTGCCATATCGAGTGGGCTCTATTGTTTACGGCCCCCTGGACAGGGTCTCCAGATGGCAGGGTGCCTATTACTGCGGCCCCTACTGTGAGGGCCCCACTGTGCATGTGTGTGTGTGTGTGTGTGTGTGTGTGGCTGCACGTATTCATCTATGAATGTGTGTGGATGCAAATACACAGGAGAGAGATGTTCAACTGCATATTTGTGTGCATTTCTGTCTATATGTCTGCAGGGCAGGCCGTGTGCATGTGTGTGTGTGTGTATGGGGTAAGGGTGAGCCAGAGGCGACATACAGGGAGACACCAGTGTGACATTCCTTCAAAGGCCCCATCACAGCCTTTTCCCTACAAAGGAGAGTGCAGCGTGCGTTCCTCCGGGGGATTAGCTCGGCCTCGGTCATTAGGCCTCAGCCAAATGGCCCTGAGGAGACACTGGCTGGATCTATAGCATGAAACACACACAACACTCACACAGCCGTATGGTAGGCCCAGCTCATGAATATCATTACATAGTAATGGAGGACAACTACCCAGGGATAAAGCCCGGCATCACACAATATGTTGTGCTGTGCAGTCGGGACGGGATTCAAGACAGTGTGTGGACATTAAATATCTTAAATAAAAGTCTGTATTTTTAAAGATTCTTGTCTTTTTGATTTGGGTGAAATGGTTGGAGTCTATTATGAACTGCGTTTCTCATTGTAGGTTGCTTTTAGAGGGCACTCAGATTTTTCAGTTCATGAAAGTGATGAACTAAGGCCACAAAATAATGCTAAATTAAACTTATGTTATGTCCTGTTCCTGTTGTGACACTGAGGGCAAATACACTTACACATAAGACCTTCAAACAGGAAGAGTAGAGAAGAGAAGAGAAATGAAAAGAAAAAAGAGAAGTGATTTCGTCAAGTGAAGATGTTTTTTGTCTCTATCAGCTCACACTGACGACAATCCTCCACCTCTGACCTTTATCCCCAATGGAGCCCACTGATCAACATTACAGCACATTGATCAGCAGAGAAGAGCCAGGCATCAATACGACAATCAATCCCCACAGGTCACTGAGGTTGGGCAGAAACAGATTGCATGTAACAGGATTATGTTAAATGGGATTAAAAAAGATTATACAGTGGTGATTTATTAGCATTACTAAAATAAAGTACGTAAAGGGAATGGTTGCAGTACTGTAGCTTTTGATATGCTGCATGTATGTCCTATAAGTAAATGAAAGTTACAGTGATGGTTTGGTTTAGAGCTAACAGATCGATTAGACAATAAACAGAAATTTTATTGGCAACAGATCTGATAAGAAATTAACAAAGAAATAATAAGCAATAAGAGGGAAAAGACAGCGTTAGACAATGAAAGATTATCAGATACACAGAAGAACATAAACATCTAGACAAACGTCATGGATCAGTATATACAGTATATAACCTGCCACCCAGTGACATATTTGAACTGTAGATACATTTCTTTACCTGACAGGACGTGTTGTGGTGCTTCCTTTTGTACGGCACTGAGACACGCTGACATTTCAACATAATGGTGCCAATAACGCATTCATCTGTTCACCGTTTACGGACCAGCAGTCAGGAGGAGTGATGTGATAGTCAGGAGTGATATCATGATATGTACCTCAAGCTGCTGCTGTATTTTTGATGGGGAACATTTGACTTTTAGCATTTGGATAAACAGAGGATTATAAAAAGGTAAAATGAGACAAGAATATGGGTTTTATAGTCTTTTGTTATTTCTTTTTACTGACGGAAGCTCAGAATTTCATTATCTTAATATCCATGTAGGGACTTAAAGTTCTGTATAGTGAGATTATTAAGACTTTACGTCACATTTTCATCTCTAGTAATCCTATAATCTTCCCAGTGAGTTTACTCTCTTCCACCTCCATCAGCATCATCATTCTTTGCACAGCATTGCTCTCCCTCCTGTTCCCCTTTTCAGTCAGTGATAAATTATTTAAACAGAGTATGGATCTACAAGCTCTCAATGCGTTGCAGTTGCTGAGCCACATCGCCCAGGGGCGGAGGAAGGGGGTGGGTGAGACGGGTGGCCGGGCATTTTACAAAAGAGCGAGCAAGCGAGGCGAAAATGCAGCGCTCTCCAAAGGTCATCGCCACCCACCGGGTCTCCTGTGATATTTTCATTACTGAGGTAGAAAACGCCCGCTCCGTCACACTCAGCTCTCTGTGCATGTGCACCACCTTCAGGCCTGCCGCAGTGCTCCCCTGTGGCAGTGCTATGTGGTAGGCATGATGGAGGGGAAAGGAAGGATTTTGGAGGTGTGTTGGTTACAGTACAGGGGAAAATGCAAAGAGAGGAGAAAGGAAGGAAAGGGAAAAATGAGAAACAGAAGAAGTAAAGCAACTGAGAGAAAAAGAGTGAAACACAAAAAGGGGAAATGAAATCCAACACATGGAGAAAGGACAGACAGAGAAATGGAAAGATGGAGGTAAGGAGATAAAGGAAGGAAGAGAGATGGGGAGAACGGGGAGAAATAAGAGACTTCATTACAGGGACGTGTCTGCTGCTAAAGCTGGGAATCAGATAGGCTCTGATTGTTTTTTCTTAGATACACTGTAATCTTGCTGATCTCCAAACAGTGCTGTAATTGGATTCTTCTGGGATGATCAGAAAAAAAGTGTCCTATTAACTGCTGTCTTTTTTTGTCTCCAAACAACAGGACCACAAGAAGGAAATATGATAACCTAAAAGATAGATGAAGGTTTGGATTTTTGTTCAGATTTATGATAAGAAATCAGATTATTTTGTAATAATTAGGCTTTGAATGGTCAGATATAGCCTGAGGTAATTTGGTGCTGAAATTCCTGATATTTCAAACATATGTTCCTCTATAAATGTTCAAACACAGCTCTGTTGTTGCAGTATAGTGGTTTGACAATTTGAGAAATACGCATATTTGCTGTCTGGCAGACAGTTAAATGAGAAGATTGATACAGCTCTCGTGTCTATCTATAAAATATTAAAAGTACAACCAGCAGCCAGTTAGCTTAGCTTAGCACAAATAGGGAAAGAGCTAGCTTATCTCTGGCCAAAGATAACAAAATCTGCCTAAAAACCAGGGACGAGCGCGTACACTGTTATTTGTTCAATCGACTAAATTATCTGTATTTGTATCCGTACACAGAATGGGCGTGGCTTAACCAGTTTAAACCGGATGTGAGCAGGACTAACCAGAAGTTGTCAGTTTAAGCCTGAAACTGATCAGAAGTTGCTATATTGATTAAAAAACGATGTACAGAACAGCCTCAGAACTTCAGAGAAGTGTTTCTAAACACAACAGTAAGACAACTACTTATAGAATTTTTTTTTTGTTGTATTGTATTTATTGCTTATAAGAAAATGCATATTGACACATTTTATTCTGATGACACTCGTAATTTATTTAGATCAGAAACAGTAAACAGTAAACTAATAAAAACTACATTATCCGTACCGGATGCTTGTTTCAGCCAAGTACTCCCTCAACCTCAGTAAAAACAACAATTCACAGTTTTTTAAGGAGGATCCCTTTGTAAAATGCCAAATTATCATTTGTAGTTGTCCAATAGCTAGCTGTAAACCCCTGTTTCCAACCTTTATGCTAAGCTAAGCTACCTGGCTGCTGGCTGTAGCCTTATATTTAACATATGAAAGTGGTATTGATCCCTTCATCTAACTCTCCATGAGAAAGCAACCTATTTCACAAATTGTTGAACTGTTTCTTAATGTAGAAATGAAACAGATATAAGATATAAGGCTTGTGATCCACGAAATTCAGTATTTCCGAGGTTTAAAGCTGATAAAGTGATTATATTGTCTTGTGTGGGTTGTCTTTTGGAATATGGATTTTCTTTAATAAGAACTGAAAGTGCGGTGCAGAAAATTAATAGAATAAACAACTCCTTTCTTTCAAGAGATGTACAGTAGATTATAATGCTTATTATAGCAAGAGAATATTGTTTTGGCGCATGTTTCTCTGATTTAATTCTTCAATGTATTTTATATTTTATAGTCATAATAAATGATAAATTATTGTATGTCATTTATTTGAAGAGATGCTGCTTAAAGAAAACTACAAGATTAAAAAGGATAGATTTTTCTGTGTTAGTGATCAGGAATCAGAGGTCAGTGCTTTTCCACTGCCATACATCACACACATAAATAAATACACAGAACAAACATCTGCCACAAAAATGTTTGCATGCTAAAATAGATTCCTTTTTAATTATATGACAAGATATTTTACTTTGAACATTTCTCATATAGCCCTGAAGCAATTACTGTCACTGAAGGTGTGTGAAATTTGTGTAAAAACACTAAAGCTGACTGTTAATTAATTCTGCCTTTGAAATGGCATTAAAACTCCCCTGAAAATATAAACCCCTAATTGCCATAGTAAACTCTTACAGGGATGGTGAGGAGGATATCAACCGGGCCGAGCAAAACAACTTTGCTGTAACAGGTTCATTTGAAAGCTTTCATCCATTAACGTTATTTTTTTTTTCATTTCTTCCCCTCTGCCACGGGGCGAGGAAGCGGGCCAGTGGAGGGAAGGCGGATGGTACAGAGCGCTTTTAAATTTCACTTTCCTCAACAATCCCAGCCTTTTTCTTCCCCTTTTTTTCTCTTAACTCGACTGCTCCTTTCCTTTCCATCTATTTCTCCTGTCTCCCTTTCTCCATCTGTCCCTTTATTCTGCAGCCAATCCTTTTAAGGCTTCCATTAGAGGTTCAAATCAACTGATGTTCCTCTGATGCCAGCGCCTGTTGGAACTTCTTTCAGGGCATCTATTGATCTTCTGGCCGGTACCCTCTCTCTCTCTCTCTCTCTCTACATCTCTCTATCTTAGCAAACAGGACCACAGGGAGTTTTTCTGTCCCTGCTGGTTTGACCCTTTATTGAGGCTGGCACATCTCTGGCCCTTGACCAGCACTGTCACCTGTTACCGACCGAGTGCCACCGCTTTCCATTTAGATTCTAAACACATCCATCTCTTCTTTTCTCTTTGTATCGGAGAAGTGCTGCCAACTTCTTAGTGGGGCATGTCATAGGCCTGTAACCCTGAAAATGTATATACAAGGCATTTTATTCCCTTTTAACAACCCCACATAGAGTTAGCAATTTAAGCTATCTTCCCCTTTACACAGTCAACATTTGCCAGAACCTCTCATCTCTGTTATGTTTGTATTCCACTTGGGAAGTGAAATCAAGCAAGTTAGGCAAAGGTAAAGTGGAGGTTCTACTGGTGAAACACGAGTTGACCTTTATTTGGAAGTAAGCCAGTCACAGGAAGTGCAAAGTGTCAGTGAAGTACAATGCTCTGTAATCAGGATCTCAATATTAATCAAAATAATCGTGATTATCATTTTGGCCATTATCGTGCAGCCCTAGTTAATTGCGATGGAAAATGACAAATTCTGTTACCCAAGAACTCAATTTGTTACCCTGCGATTTTGAATTACAACATGGAGTAACGTAGTGAGGGCTCAGAATACAGCTGGGATTAATGACATGTTTACATCTCTGAGATAAGAAGGCTCCAAGTTGTAGATGCAAAATGGCTGCAAGTTCTCTAAATACGTACCACAGCAAAAGTAGCCAAATTAGGTGATTTAAATTACGTGACTACGAAGATAGTAGTAGGGTAACCATCATCATCATCAACATCATCACCCCACAGCTGGTTCTGCCTGGGTGGCTGCTAGAAGTAACAATTTTCAGTGCCCATCCACGTGGATATTGCACCAAATAAATAAAAGTTCAAATACTTTCATCATCAGTCTGAACCAAAAATTCATTCCCCCAGTAAACGCTGAGGGAACTGCTGTCAATGAGAAAAGATTATTGAAATTAGAATTCTTCATGGTGGTAATCACAGTTTTGTACACAAGACAAAACAAATGCCAATGATCTTCATACTGAATACTCAGAGAAAGGAATATTAATTTCAATTTAAAGTATTTGACCCTTGACCCTCCCCCTTTGATTTACCCATCTGTTTATGAAACCTCACTCAATTTGACTTTTCTTCCAAATAATTCATATTTTGCTTTTTTATCTCAACCTTTTCCTTAGATTTTTTTCACCCTTGTCTTCTCCCTCTTTCATTCATTTATTTATTCCTCCTTCACCGTTGTATTCGCTCCCCTCTGCTGCTTCACAGCTTTCTCTCCCCTCCAATCTCTCCCTTTCTTTTGATTGACCACCATTTCAATGGCAGTGGCCAAGGTTATTTGGCAGCCGCCACAGAGCACATTTGTTTTTCCCTCTCTGCAACTGAAGAAGACACTCTGCTATTCTAATGGACTCCAGAAGAGAGAGTCCTTTGAATTGGTTTAAAAAGAAGGCCAGCAGAGTCCCTCTTTCTCTCTTTCCTCTCTCCTTCTCTGCTTTTGTAGAAGCTGACAAAGGAGTCTCTCTGTGTTTGCCATGGGACCAGATGTACCCAGGCAGCAGACAGGATGCTAACCCCTGGAAGCCCTTATGTTCCTCCTGCTATAGGACATTAAAGCTACACTCGGCAGCTTTGCATATTGGCAGCTCCAAATGGCAGCGAGAGGTGACTAAATCCTGATCCTCAGTAAACACAGGGCTTGTAAGGTGATGTCACTAAACAATACTTCACTAGGTCACGCTTTCCAACAAGGTCGGGCTATGATACTTTACAATAAAGAAACCAAACAGATGAAAGAAGCAAAAGATTTGGTGAGTCCTCAAAAACTAAATAACAAAACAGGCCACTAGAGGTTCCTTGTCAGGTAGGCAACTAATGCTGTCATTGTATTGTGAGGATAGAACAACTTACTTTCTTTCCACAACTCACACACTACTGTATGTGGAAAAATGTCCATAAATACAGTTCATTGTCCTATGTTCCCCATCAAATGACAAAATGTGCTGTTTCGCCATGCCTTCTAAAACAATACACTAGAGCTTTTTTTCTGATCTGGCGCCCCCTATCAGCAGGGCACCATCAGCTGAGTCTTCCAAATTACAAATCACTGTTTTAAATCTGTTTCATGACGTGATGACACGATGCTTAAGTTTTTGGTTTGCTTTAGGCACAAAAAAAACACGTGATTAGGTCTAGGGAAAGATTCTGGTCTGGATTCAAATAAGTGCTTTGTTAAGGGTTAGGTGACCTTTGTTGTCGTGGTTACAATAATAAACATGTGGTTAAGGTTAGATAACGATTGTGGTCATGCTTTGAGTCTGATGTTTTGTTGACCCATCCATCCACCCTGACCGCCTCCATATGCGGACTCTGTTGTTCTATAACGTCACTCGAGTCCCTCCGTTACTCCATTCATAATTACGGTCAATAGAGGGCTTTGTCACTTGAACGTATACATATGTTGAATGCAAACAAACAATGGCATCCAAAATGGTGAGAATGATAGTGGTTGTTCAGAAAACCCTGCTCTGTTCTCCAATAACAACTGAGCAAGCCTCTGTCAGAGCCTCAGTCAACTTCCTCCTTTCCTGTACGTAGATATGCTACGTGCTATGCTAATTTATGTTGAAAAGACAACCACATTTTGAAGATGGTAAACAACATAAAGGGTATAGTCATAGCTTAAATTAGCGAATGTTAGCAAAACACTAGCCAAATAGCCATCTGCTAACCTTAGCTATCAGATGTAATTAGTATGCTTGATGTAGATTAGCTAACTTGTTAGCTAGTGTTTTGCTAACAATAGCAATACAAATCAATAGCCTACAAATCTTGTTTTACAGATGTAAGAAAACGTGTTTCTTTGGCACTACAGACTCCAACCCCGAGCCTAGCACATAGCATTTCTAAGTACAGGAAATGAGAAAGTTGACCGAAGTTCAATGGGGCTTAGGAAGGGTTAATTGTTGGCCCCGCCCATTTTCTTTCCAAACACCCTACATCTGTGGAGTTGGGCTATTATCGGGTGTCTTGCTTCATCTCCAGGCATCATGGACCTGAGACTCACAATGGAAGAAATGCATACATTCTAATTAGTACTTTGATAAATGTTCCCTCCCTTCATAATTCTACATTGTTTTCAAAGCATAAAACAATTCATACAACCTTCTCAAAGCACATAATGAGCGCTAATTGCTAAATGAGTCATGCAGAGATAAAAGACATGGAATAATCCCACTTTTTAAGGCATCATCATTTGTCCCATTAAGAATCACTTTCTTCTTCACTTCTCACATGCAGTATAATCCAGCTCAGTATTAAAGGCTTGTCTCCTGCCAGCGGCTCACTGTACAACCCTGTATCCCCGCTGCTTGACGCACACAATAGAAAACAATGGAGAGTTGGATTGAAGTCATGCAGGGGTCAGCGGCTCCCTCGTGAGAGGAGTGTGAATGTTGTCTCCGACGTGCTGCCTTTCTGGCCAACAGGGGAGCAGAAAATGATGATGGGTATGTATGTAATAGAGATACGGCAGCACTGAGACACCGCTGTGGAATTTCTTCTCTAATTACTGAATTTGTTGACGGTGTTGAATTTGAGCTTTTCTCTGAACAACAATCTACAAATGTAATGGTTATTTTGTTTGTGTGTGTTATGTTCTTTTAGGCATTTGTAAGTGGAGTTATTCAAAAGGCAGTTCACAAAGGAAATATTTTCACCTTACCTTTATTTATCCAGGAACACATTGCTGGGAGCAATTCCCTTTTCATTTCATTTGTTGGTTTGATGTCTGACTTTTAGCTATATACTATGTATATATTTTCTCTTGAATACATTTGTTTTTTTTTGGATGTTTTTATTCAAAAATATTTCTTTGGTTTCTACTGTGTTTTCTGCTCAGTGCTCTCATACTATTTTTCACAATTGCTAAAATGCCAAACCCCATCCTCTGAATCAAATGCTCAGTGCCCTAAACCCATTTATCAAATCATTCATTCTTTTGGCAAAACTCTAAACACATTTTCACCCGCTTAAACACATTTTGCACTGTGGTGCACTTGTGTTGCAAAATGGTAAACACGGGCGGCAGAAGCTGAACACAACAACAACAACAACAACACAGTTGTCATCGTTTACACACAATGGCTCAAAATTGCTCACACTTGTTTTTAATGATGTGATTAAGCCAGCTGACTAGAATAAAATCTGGATACGCGAGCGGTTCGACATCAAGCAGCAATTCAAAAACACTGTCCCCTCCTCAACCCAAAATAAGTTTTTCTCTGCATGTCGGTGGAAGGTCTTTGACTGAACCCCCCATGCCAGGGTAAATCTCTTGCAGGCAATGGACCCGGCCTGTGGTGACATAGGTGTGGAGTCTTGTCAAGGCTGGATCTGGAGGGTTTTTCCTTGTTGCCTGGCAAGGGAGAAGATTGCGAGTGATGTAGACAAGTCCTCTGGCCTGATCCAGCACAGACATGATGCTGAGGCAGAATGAATCTCTCGTCTGTATTACAGTACTGTATTATATGTAGTATTTACAGTTTAACAATATACTCTGTATTAAGTTTTGCATATACATTTTTTTGAAAATGAAAAATGCATTTATTAGACACAATAACAACAACAAAGACTCCCTCAATTCGGTGTTTACTGTTTTTTTTTATGTAGTGTGTAATGACTGCTCAGTAGTGTTTATGTACTGTGTGCTTTGGATCACAGATAAAATGGTTTTGAGACAATTGTTTGATTTAGTCAGAAGTGTTGTGAATGTAGTTTGATGATTTGGTTTTGTGTTTGTAGTTCTGAGAAAAGGGTGGAAGGTTTCAAGAAAAGCATCCTTTATGTAAAACTGTAATGCTCCACCAGGTGCTGGCAACCTGGACTGTACCAAGTGGTCCTGTATGGAGGGAGAGGAAGCAAAGGGCTCATTGTTTGTATTTTGTTTGTATCTTTCAGTACTGGTAACATTAACTATAGCTAAACATGATGTTTTCTTCACTGAAAGAAGAGCAAAGAACGACACTGAAGGCTTCGGTAAGAATTTGACTACGTTGTAAGGTTGGTTGATCTGATGGGTTAAAGTTTGTCTGTGATAGACAAATGGTTCACCCAATCACCTGCTGAGTATTTTTTGAAAGTGCCAGCCCTTTCCTAAACACTTTCTAATTTTGTAACAAAGCATCAGGCACAGTCAGGTTAATTAGATCACACAGACAAACAGTCTTCTTGTACTTTCCCCACCTACTACTGTCCTGCTGGACCGGGGATTGATCCTGCAACCTTCTCGTCACGATTGTGTCATGATTTCTATTAAAGATAAATAAATAAAATTCCGTTCCTGTGTGGATATATTAAGGACAGGTGTTTTAAACATGGGTGTTTCTATGTGGATGTCACTAGGTTCATGGAGTGCATATTACTGGCCCTTTTTAGAGTTTGAATATGGGAAGTATTAAATACTGTACTTTTTACATTCATGTCTCAGTTGTAAAACATTACATCACTAGTTTCACAAGTTAATGTGTTTATCAAGGTGACATCATCACTCAGAGTACGGGCGGGAAGGGGGGAGTTAGGGTCCTGCCTGTGTCTCCTGTTGCTCTTTTCCCCATGCTTTCTTCTCTTGCATCCAACAACAAGCTCATTAAACTGCAAGCAAACTGACATTTCACCCCAACTTCTCCCTCTCTCTCTTGTTTCACATCATTAAGTGGCACTGTCAGGCTCAAAGGTAGCCGGGCAAACTCTTTGAGAGAAATGGCTCGCCTGGCAAGCGGGCGTTTTGATGAGCTTGTCACTCCCTCACCCCAAACATGCCTCATTAGTAGTTCAGTCGAAACACCTATCTGCAACCCCCCCTCCTCCCTTCCATTGCGCGCACACAGACACACACACACACAAACAGTTTCTTTCTCTTTCTGTCTCTCCCTCCATCTCCCATCTCCCTCTCTGGCCCCCCTCCTGTTTTCCAGCACTAATTAGCTGGCTTCTCCCTCTTCTGTGCTTCCCCAGTCACATCTCAAAGGGAGACGGATATGATTTTTCTTTAACCCAAAGGCCAACTTAATCAGCTGAATTAATGACTTTATTACCCGTTAGGCTCCGGGCCATGCAACACATTTCTCTCCAATGCCCAACGCTCCTCTCGCTATCTCTCTCCCACTCCTTCTTTTACCCCCTGCAGGAATTTTTACATTTCAAAAATAGAAATAGACAAGAGAAAGGGAGGCGCGGAGACCAGGCTATGGGTGGCAGGAAGATATTACGCGAAATATCATAATTGAACAGAAATGGACAGGTACACCCTAAAGACTACTTTATTAGTTTAATAAGCTTCAAGTCATTTATGTAAGCAGTGTCTGTGTGGGTGTCTCTTGAAAAAAGTATACATAATCAAACTGTCGTTTAAAAAAAATGATAACCATATCTAGAGGTAAAACAAGGATTCTGTTTACAGTGTACAGTGTTCTGTGTACAGTTTTTGTCACATCGGTAACATCCATTCTGTCAATTAAATATGTTTAATCAATTAGCAAGTGTATCTGTCAAAGATGGCAAATGACACACACACACACACACACACACACACACACACACACACACACACACACACAACTCTAACTGCGGAGCTCAACGTCTAAACACTCCTTTTTTAATGGCTAAAATACGGTAATTAGTTTATACATCAGTGTCTGTCAGTAGATATATTACCACAATTGAAAAACACCACTGATAAGGAGATGCGCCATTAGTCTTCTCATTTACTTGACAAACTCTAACAGAGCCCAAGGCCTATACATTGAATTAGGTTCATCTAGTGACAACAAAATAATGAGGTGGCTCTGCGACTAGGAGACCGGCCTTTAAAACTCACTTCTTATTGCTGCGACCAGAGGAAACAGTCTGATACAGTGTGAGTAAAAGGTTGTGCAGTGATGCTACATGTACTGTATATGTGACGTTTCAGTGTGGTTTGGCCTATGCATTATGTCCTTCCTTTGATTTTTATATATATATATATACACACACACACAAAGTATATAGATATGTATAATATAGATAATATCTTTCGCAGAATTTCCTAGCAAAGGGGAAGGATTCAGCTAAAGCACGGTGTCAGCCACCTTGGGGGATTTTACATTAAACAGCAGGGCTAAATGCTAAAATCAACATGCTTACAGTGAGAACACTAACATGTTAATGTTCAGCAGGTGTAAGGTTTACCATGTTCACCTTCTCAGTTTAGCATGTTGGCATGCTTCAGCTGCATTAAACAGAAACTACAGCTGAGGCTGATGGGAGGTATTTGGTCATAAAACCATAACAAAACACCCAGATAATACGAATATATCTCCAGAAAATGTCAAAGGAAATGAAACTGTAACGCTTTATTTACATGCCTTTAATCATTTCCTTTGTAATATGTACTAATTGTAGGTAAAATAGAGATATAGATAAATATAGATTTTTCAAAATTAGTTTTCCTGATTTTGTAATCCATTTGTCAGAGTTAATTCTAAATGTCTTGACCTCCTGACTACATCCCTGATCAGAAGTATTCTGTCATTTAAAAAAGGCTGTAACTCTTGTGCACATCCCTCTCCTTTTATACCTATTTTCTCACACATGCATCTGTAGTGGGTATTTGAGTAATGAATAATAATAATTTTATATTCCTCAAAACTCAGCGATGCTGTATGTGCTTTACTCTGCACAATCTCTGCACATTTCTCAATATACTCAATGTTTACGGTGTTGAACGTTTGTTCTGAAAATGTGCCAACTGGCCTTGGCATTGTCACCTTACAGCAATGCTTTAAAACTTGCTGGTAGCTATTGGCCGTCCTTGCAAAGTGCAGGTCATACATACTGTATACTCACTGTATAAACTCATTGACATTGCATATACTGTACTGCAGCTGCATGTTGTCATGAAAATAAAATATGACTTAGATTACACCCATTTTACCTTTTCTACAAATTAGAACAAAATTATATTTTGTACTTATTCATACAGTCAAATGCTTGTTTTCATTAATTGCTAACCAAGTTGTGAAAACAGTGGAAGTACCAAACCAGAATCCTCGAAGGCATCCTGAATACTTGAGCTACATGAAACACACAGAAAACAGTTTCACAAAAACGTCAGTGTGATACCAGAGATATTTCTCAAATTGAGATTTTTCTAATTATTAAAAGTACTTAAGGGATAATAAACAAATTATGGTAATAAACTAAAGATGGCTGCAAACTACAATATATTTATCCCAATCAACACCATTACAACAACTGATGAAACAGTATTGACAATACTTGTGAACTGTAGGTGAATTGTCTATGAATGGAAACCCCTCATTAGCAGCTCATGCCCTCAGAGGAGGAGCATTATGATATGTGTGAAATATAGTGTATGCACAATGATTTGAGCATAATTTCCACCTGCACGTTCAGTCTACCTATATCCAGTACTAATTATCAAAATACAGACTGCAAAGCCATTTATACTGTGAAACTGATGTTTTAGTCATTTTACATATTCATTGTTTTGTTTATGGTAAAAATGTACCTCTCTTTGCACTTACATGTGACATAGGTAGAAAAGGTGACACCAACACATACCACCAACAGTTTTTACAGAAATGTTTAATTTGAAAGTCTCACCTGAATGCAAACACTGCACGTCAGCAGCAGTGTTGAGATGTTAGGTGTGAGTGAAGGTTTTGTTACACTCAGTTTTGCTATAAAAACCAGCATCCCCTCTCTCCTCTTCCTGTCTTATACAGTAGCTCCCGTCCCACAGGACCTATTAGTCAATTACACCTGAGCGCTGCTGTTTAATATGGGCTGAAAACATACCTGAGTTCCCAGCATCAAACACTTCCTTTGCTGTACATTCTTCCTGTGGTATACAGTAATGAGTAGAGCGGAGGTGTGTGCGTGTGTGTGACATTCAGAAAAAGGGAGGAATTATTCATTAGCTCTCTATTTCGCTCTTTCAGCCTCCCTCCTGATCCTCATGTTCAACAACTCTGGGGCAAATGCAGAATTGCAAATTAGCTCCCGGAAAAATCGAATTAATTGGCCATCCTCACAGGCTTCTTGTCAAAGTTTGGGCTGATGTGTCAACGACTCCCCCAGAACTCCAAGCAGCACTGCCTGTGCAATATGGCACGGAGCAGGGGAAAAAAAACAAAGGAGCAGAGCAAAGCACTCCATAAAAACAAAACTACCCTCTGTGTGTCAATTAATAGAGCTCTTCAATCAGGACAAAACTTTCCGAGTTGACTTCTCCTAACCGCACAATAACTCACTCAACCAGGCAGCTGTCACTTCGCCCTCTCTGCAATTTCACAATCAGTCAGTCGCAAATTAGAAGTCAACATTTGCCAGTGGGGTTTCAGTGGCTCTCCAGACAGAATAACGGCTTTACTTTGGCTTCTGGCTTCTTGGCTGAAAGATATCTTAAGATTTTGCAACATAAGTGAAATCAAATTTATTTTTTAGCTCTCCCTACAGTGTTTTTCCTCTTCTAGTTCTTCTCCCTCTTTTGCATTTGCTGTTTTAAACACCTCTATAGATTAAATATCCACCCACTGATCCAGAGTGCTGGAGTGGACCACACTCAGGTTATCCAATCTGTATTTAAAGATGCTCTTAAGAGCTGTACAGGTCTACTGTATTGTATCAAACAGGCCAGAGTGAAACAGAGGGCTGCAGCTGCATCCAGCGAGCCAACATTTGTCCTAACACGCCATCTAGTGCTGTTTTCATGTATTACAAATGTATTTACTGCAGTATTTTACCATGGCTTTAGCTCATTTTGACTCTTAATGCAAAGAGTCAAACTGACTTGCTAGATTCTTACCTTTAAAACACATAACACCGCCCTTAGATACACTGTGCAACACAGTAAATCACATGCTCAGTCCTCAGAATACAAACTCATATAAGCATCAATTCCAAAGCTACTGTAGTCGTATAGATCACTGAATCAATGTAAGATCAGTACTTCTCCTGATTTAACAGTATTACCCTAGTGAGTAGCATAATTGCTAATTACTTTACCACCGCCACAATATACTTTAAATATGTCGAAGTAGTGAAAAGAATAAAAACGGGAAAATGAATTATTTCCTTTTGAATACTGTCAAATATTTTATAGTTCATTATAATATACGTTCCACCATTACAGCAGCTTACTGTATTTTACATTATTACAGTAATCCTCATATTACTGTAGGTGTGTGTATTTTCAATTAGAAGTAATAGAAAAATCAAAGGTTGATGTCTTGAATAAGAACAAACTGTGTGTTAGATACAGAAAAGGAAACTGATGAACAGTCACAGTTGTCATTTCATCTTGTATAGCTGTAGGGATTGCTATAAAGGCAGACTATATTTGTAGTATTGCAGCATACTCAGTCACTAAAAGTTTTCATTACAGTTTATGAGTTTAGTTTTTTCTATTTTTTTCTAATTGCCATTTCTATAATCTTGAGGAAATGACCACTACAGACTGTCTGATGAGAGTTGGTGAGGGACAGCATTAATTGTGAGAATATCATTTTAAAATGCAGCAATGATTAAAATTCAGCAATGAACATATACATTGTTGTGATGCTTTGGTAAACCCTCTGCATGATGTTTCACATAATTTGATATGGATGTGTCTACCTTTTGTGCTTTGTGAGATTAGAGCCCAAAATATTACAAGTTTGTTTCGTTTTAATGTAAAAACTGAGCCAAAGTTATTGTAATATGCATCATGTTTTAAAAAGTTATTTAGAAATTTAAAAAAACAATTCCTATTAATATTTATGATACCAAATAAGCACATATGTAATCTACTAAAAAGATTATCTGAAAAGTACACAGTAAGATAAAAGTTTCCATTTATTTACGAAAATAGATATATAAATACAATTCTGTGTAAATATCTGTACAAATGAAGATTCTAATCAACTACAAAATAAAAGCTTGAGCATCACAGCAGACAGCCTCAAACATATCTGTGCATCTATATTTATCTCTCTATTTAGTCTCACTGCGGGTCCAGGTATTCTTATGGCAATGTATACGCAGAAATCCATAAGAACCGGGCCTGAAGTGTCCTTACGCAGATCTAAAACATTGTCCGGGGTCAACGTGCAGCATGAGCTGGTAGTTTTTGGGTACCGTGTGTCCGTTGGTCAGAGTACAGAACGGTATTTACATGCAAACATAAGCCACACTGCACATGCATTTTCGGGATAGGCAAACACCCGAACACGGACAGCAAGCCTCACGTGGTCACCACGACAACACACTATTTCCTCGCAGAACGGAGACCTGCACAGGAAGTGACAAAAGACACAGAGCATGAAATGTGAAGTACTGCAAAGTCTTTTTCTAAAATAATATATGTAGGCAATATTCTTTTTACCTAAAAGCAATGCTTGGACATTTAAAAAAACTGAGACGGCCTTATTCCTAATCCCCTGCTCACTGGCATCGGTAAAGAATCCCCCTCCCATTTTAAACTCATCCAAAACTCTGCCGACACGATTTTGGACTAAGAAACACCGATCCTGTCTTTTGAACACTGGCTACCTGTTGCTTTTAGAACAGATTTTAAATGATTATTGATCACTTACAAAAGGCCCACAGTGACACACAAAGGTGATCGAGCCTTTGCGGTTAGGGCTCCTAGACTTTGGAATGACCTGCCTGAGGAGATCAGGCCTTCAAACAACATATTACTTTTAAAAACCCACTTTTTTAAAAAGGCTTTTTGTCAATTCAATTTATGTTTTTATGGCATTTGAGTTCATTTTTACTGTCTTTGTGTTTTATAATGTGTTTAGTTTATATTGCTTTTGGCTCATTCATCTCTTTATTGTTAACAGAGGTTAGGATTTTCTACAATACACTTCAGCTGGCAGGTATTTGTTACTGTAAGCCTGAGCTATAGTGTGTACAAAAAACTTCTCATAGGCAAAGTTTAGGGATTTTTTAAACCATGCGTTCAGCATTCTGACCACTAACTCACCTGAGGCAGGTGGCAAAGGCTCTGCGAGCGTTGCGGTGCAGGAAGTGGATGGGGAAGCCCTTAAAGGTGTGTCCATCAGGCACCGCCCTCCTCACCGCGTCCTGGAACTCCTCGTTGCCGCAGGAGATGCCGGTGCAGCGCTCCAGCTCATAGGCTGACAGTGCCGAGGACAGCAGGTAGGACAGGTGGTCGTCCCACACTGTGGCCAGATCCAGGTCCTGGAGGAGAGAGCGCCACAGAGCCCGTAATTTGAATGATGGGAAACCGTGTGGAAAATGTGATGGAAATGACATTTCTGTTTTTTCTATGTGTTAATAAGGTAAGGTTAGTCTCCTCATCGCTCCACAAAAAATCTAATGTGAGAAAGTGACAACAGTCACATCATGATTTATTCATTCATTTATGTACTCATACAACCATAAAACTTCCCACTTATCACTTATGACCAAACAAGAAGCGTGTGCCGGTGTCAGTATCTCAGACACTTCCTTCTGCCTCTATTTTCTTATTGTGTGCGGAACATTTCTAGGTGTCAAGGTGACAAGGTGCAGGGTGTGAATTCAGGACGCGGAGTGGTTATATCGCTGTCTCTCTTCTCTGCTTCCTGTCTGTGTCACGGATGCATGACAAGTTGTAGGTCTGTGTGTCAGTATCAGTATGCATTCACACAAAATCCAGAAATATGGCACGTTCCAGCAGGGTTGTGCAGAGGTGGGCCATGTGTATTCGTGCTTTAGAATGTAACCACGATGACACAATCAGGAAATAACTTTCATTTCTCTGATTCACAGCTTTGTTGTCTCTAACATTGCACTCTCTCTTAATTTGTTCTCTATGTAGATCGACAGGATGGAAATGTGCTTATTTCCAGGGCTATGTGAACCATAGCTGTCACTTGTCATAAACACTTTCTTTTTCAGCACAGGTGAGTTAACCTAAAACTCCCAAACTTTAAGGGTCCGTATCTAGACCAGCACTAAGTTTTACCTTCCTGTGCTCAGAGACCAGGTAGCGCATCTCTAGCTCCAGCTGGTTGCTGGCAGCAGCAGGATCCAGAGACGGGGCACAGATTGGAGGCAGGGGGGGCAGAGAGGTGGTGGAGCCTGGGGCGCAGACAGACTTCAGAGCCTCCTCGCTCATTGCCTTCCACCGAGACTGATTCTGAAGGGAAAGACGGAGAAAAAATACAAAAAAAACAACAGCATTTAGCTGGTGATACTTTTTTCATTCCCACAGTAGAACAAAAACACTGCAGCCGCTTGGGGTTTGCTGCCTTGCTTTAGGGTTAACATGACAGGACAGGAGTTGCTGATAAATGGAACTGTTGCAGATTCAATTTCCCTACCCACAAACTGGCCACTGTCTGATGATTGAAACTGGCAACCGTCCAGTCACAAGCCTACTGCTCTCTGCTCCAGGCTACCTCCGCCCTCTGTCTGACTTAAAATCACCACTGTCCATTTGATTATATCTTCTCTGGACAATTTAATATGCAGTGGAAATTCTTTTTTTATATTGAAACTCATTTTTATCAAACAATGACCCTGACTATTACCACAGTACCTTCCAACGAAACAGTTGTGAGCAGCTTAATGACATTTCAGTGGCATCATAATGAATAAATACAACAATGTAAGTAAAATGTATTTAATCAGAGTGACAGTTCCCACCTCAGTGATAGTGGTGGGGGAAACTGTGAGGGACAACCGTCTCTTACCTGGAAGTCAAAGACACAGAGCTCCACGGCATCGGAGGGCTGGCAGTTGGCTAGGAAGGTGTGGTGGTTGAAGACACAGCCCACAGTGCGGTAGGGGGAGGAGGGTTTGGGCTGGGGGGCCAGTGGGGGGGCATCTGGGTCTATGGCCTGGTGCAGGTATCTGACCATACATAGGGGACATTGGGGCTAATCAAACACTGCAAACATTTTTTCACAATTATACTATACAAATTGAATAAATACTATTTACAGCTGCCTGAAAAATAAAGTCAGAGTTAATGAGGAATGAATAAGGATTCAAATAAAAGTACTACCATGAAGGTAAAAAGGTCCATAGGCTGGGACACAGTTGTTAAATGTAGAGAGAAATATTTTAGAGGATACAAAAGCTCCTCAAAAACCATAAAGTGCTTAGAGATCAATAGCCACCACGGCTTGCTGTATTCAAAAACATAGCTTGTATTACTGACTTACTGTGGATTGACAATGATATGAAATCAAGTCTATCTCCATTATGCGATGAGTGAGTTATGGACAAAACAATAATTGATGGACAAAATCCCAGAACTGGATAAGCGCCAAAATGTAATCAATTGTTCCCTGGCCCAGAGCCTGGCCACCAGATTTCATGGAAATGCCTTCATGGGATTCTGAGATATTCTACTGACAAACACACAAAAAAACAAAACAAAAAAACACAGCGTAGTCCAATAGCTTCAAGGGACAGTGTTTGGTTTTCTGTAGTTACGGTAAAAACTAAAAATGTTCAATATTGGAGGAGAATCTCCCCAAATATTCACATATATCCTATCTGTCCTATCCCGGTCTTCAGTGTTAAAGGTATCCAACACATAAATATTAATAATGGGCAGCATTTCCTCATATGTCCAAGCTGCTGTTGTTGAAGTTGTAGTTTGATGCCAGAGGGACAGGGGAGCAGTAAAAGCAGTTGTGTTACATAAGTTGTCTATAAATAAAAAATCATGGACCTGTGTGCTGTCAGACTCTCCCAGAAGGTGATGCTCCCATCAGTACCGCGAGTCAGGACCCAGGTGTGTGGCGTTCCCTTGGCTTTGGTGCCCACACACACATACGCATCCAGGCCAAAGCCCAGCAGGAGGCTGCACAGCAGGGTGGCGTGGTCCTCACAGTCCCCCTGGGGAGGACAGACAGGGATGAGTTCATGTCCTTTGGAGAGTTTGAAATGTGGAAAGTATATTTTTGACATCATGATCACTGTTTTGAGTTAAAATAAAAGGCCAGCATTACAGTCACTGTCAATTCATTATTGATATTATTTTAACCCGGGTGTGGCTTCTCGAGAGCTTCATTCACAGAAGATCATGAGATGTGGCTGAAAGCTCCAGCAGCCAGTTGAGCTTTGATTCTTTTCTTACATGTCATGTTCTCAAAGGTCAAGATTGCTCAAATAAGCCTCTTTGTTTTTTCTGGAGGTTGGGCGGGGTATTATAGTATTATCATCTGCAAATATCTTTATATCTTTATTCTCAAAATATTATGATTTTACTCAATATATAGGACTTTTATAACTACAAATAGTCTTAAAAATATTATGACTTTATTCCTGAAATATTACAACTCTATCTTATATTATCTATATTTTATTTGACCATATTTATTATTTTTAACAATATAAAAAACTTGTTTTGAGATTTTTCCCCTCAAGATCTGCGATTATCTTTTCCCCTAACATCAGCATGAATACTTGTCGTTTTTACGAAGGAGTATTAGTGCCAAATTCAAATTCAGTTTGGTTCCCTTCATTTCCACATTTATTGACACTCTCTCCAGGAAACTCTAATAAAATGAGAAAAAGCTGTTAAAAATATTCATAAGTTAAAAAAACAGCTAAGGTGTCGCCCTGTCTGGGACAAAGTCCTCATTTACGCTGTGACTGAATAGAGTTTAACCTTGACATATGCAAAGTCCCTATATTTAGACAGATTTGAACAGCTCTACAGCCGTCTTCACGCCATCCCTGCTGCTTGTCTTATTCATCATGTCACTACAACAGTCTGTTTAAACAGACATACAATATCCTGTTCTTACTTCACTGTTAGCCTTTACTCAGAACTGCTCAACACACACAAGGAAAGCCTGCTGGAAAGGAAATAAGCTCTGTAGTCATCAAATTGTCCATGACAGTAAGCAACTCTTATTTCACTCCTACAACTTTTCCGGTAAAGAGGCCTGGGTTGAGATGGGGGAAGCTGCTGCGTGCTGGCTCGGGCTTCGGGCAAGTCAGAATGATAGATGTTCCCCAGAAGTGCTAATATGGACGGCAGCATCGGAACAGGCTGGGGACTGATGAGGCTAAATTAATTTTCCCTGGAATGAAACTCATAAATCACAGCTGACAAGGGCCACTTTGTGAGAGTTGTGTTGTGTCTGTCTTGCCAGCCGCTCACAGAGGAGAGGCAGGGAACATTTATCCTGTGGTGGTCTGGGAAATTCCCCACTATCTAGCCGAGAGATGAAAATGCATCAGTCAGTCCACTTCTTTCTCAGAAATGACACAATCAGCTGTGCTCAGAAAAGGAGCGAATGTAAACGCAGCTGAACCGAGTTCACGTGGCGCTTTCTGACTGAACAACAGGAATTTGTGACCTTAATTCAAAACATACATTACTGTATAGTCAGAGGGGCTGGACTGAGATTATATGAGGTACAATTCAACTTTTTTAAACACAGTTCTCTTTACTTTCCATCGTATAAATTGAATGAGTTACAGAGGATTTTAAAACATGAATGACTCATCCAACTGATTTGAAACTTTTCATTTTGTGATTGTCTATGATGCTGTGTATGTGTTTTTGTTATGCTATGTTGTTTGTATGTATTTTGTTTTCAGGAAGATATAAAGGTCAGGATAGGAAATGAAATGGTCTGCACTTTGTAATTACGACCACCATCACTTTTTGTTTGAATGTAAGAATGTAAACATAATGAGTAACAAGGGAAAGAACTGGCCTTATCATAAGTAAGATATAAGTATTATTTCAACCATCCATCTTTGTTTTAAGTGATCTTGTACTTAAATTAGGTTCCTTCTTGACATACATATGGAATGTTTGTGGTACGAGTGCCATTGTTTTGTATTATGTATTTATGTAAGGCAGTTCCATCAGACTGCAGTGCAGCAATTCAGGAGCGGCTCCGAAGCGATCCAAGAATAGGTCTCGATGTTAGGTTGGAAAAATGTCACACTCAGAGGTCATGGACTTGGCCTGTGATGAGATCAGTGTAATTATCCCCAGGCTGGATTGTATTTCATCTAGGTAAGGTGTTTGTCTGAATGTTTTTGAGTTTTATGTTACAGTGTTTTCCTTTTAGACACCAGTGTGATTGTGTAAAGAGGTTAGAGAACAACCTTTGGAACGTGCATTTACTGTTTTTGTATAATCTATTCTCAAAACAGGGCTTTTGCTTGTAACAATGCATCAAAATAATTGAGAAAAACCTAATAAAATATCCAGAATTGTTTCCATTTCGATAATTACTGACTTTAAGATCCAGTGTTTTACATCCGTCATATCAACAACATACAACCTTATAAACTATGTCTTAATAACATTATTATCTACAGAAAGATTTACTCATTAGTACAGTAAGACATGTCCAAACTGTTTATAAAGTCTGACAAAGCAAAGGAAAAGTTATATTAATAATAACACAAAGACGCTGCTATTAAAGAGAGGCCGGATGGAGAGGTTGGACAACTGCCGTGCACTTACTCAAAGACATTACGTCACAAATAAGATAATAAATCACAGAAAGGAATAGCTGACACATCCTGAAATAGAAAGACACATGCCCCTTGAGAGGAACTTTTGTGTGAAAAGCTATGAATCTGCCATTGTCCCTGTCTTTGACAATAAGCACCGAGCACTACAGTAAATGCATTGTCATCTGAAAAATGACTCCATCCCCGTTGTGGCTGCCAAGAAGCTGTCCAGTTTCTCCCTTACCTTCCCTCTACACAGGAAAGCCATTAATGTGCACCACTGCTCCTGCTTGCCTCCTCCTCCTCCCACCACCGGGGCCTTCTCGAGGGCCAGCAGGCTGACGAAGCGGGCCGCCTGTCGAGGGCTCTCCAGCAGCCGGCCCGCCCGGAGGACGCGCACGTAGGAACACACCGGCCTGTTGACGCCGTTTTCATCCTGCAGGGAGCACAGAGACACACCCAGAGGAAGTGGGACAGCTCGGAGCAAGATATGAATTTGAAGGGTACAGGATTCAATAATCCCTAAACTGGTTAGGAATATGAGATGTCTTCTCCCCAGACCTCTAACTCACTAAGCCAGCGTCTGAGTTGGAAATAGCAAATTAATTAGGTCGTTCTGAGGAACACCTGTGTATATACACAACCCATTCCCTCTGCTACTCATTCCACAGGTCTATTGTTAGTAAAGAAACTGCCTGGATAAAAAGGTTTAGGAACAAATGTCTTTAAATGTAGGCAAAACTATATCATATTAAGGTTTCATTGTTTCCCCACAACATGTGGTAATTTAGACCAACCTGTGCAAAGATCTTCACCATCTTGGATTGGTGTGACGGACGTATCTCAAGGAACTCCCTCCACCACTGTTTGGCATAAACCAAGAAGAGCCTCTCCTTCTCTGCCGTCCTCTGCCTCTCCAGTGATTGCTGAGTGAGAAACACAGTGACATCAGTTGTTAAATATAGTTGCCTTTATATAAACTGATTGATTCCTAACAGCATTAATGGAATTCTGTGGTAATGATTCACTGTTAGTTTATGGCGTTACTTTATTCATGAATAATGAAGCAGATGAATAAACAGAGGGATGAGCAGACAGAGAGATAAAGAGACTCCAGTGTGCTGACCTGTGTGCTGATGATGTCAGTGCTCAGAGTCTCTGTGAGAGGAGGGTAGAGCTCCAGACTGACAGTCAAAACACCAGCTGGGACTTTGCATTCGCTTCCTGGTCAAACACACAAACACACACGTTACTGAAAGCTGATAGAGCTGCAAAGACACAGGGAAACTGTGGATGTTTTTTTAAAAACCTTACATTTGTAACAAATGCTTGCTTAGTTACTGTTAGTCAACAGAAATAACTGTTAATATTTCACAGCAGTGTTTCCAGCCTGAGCACGAGGACACCTCTGTGGAGTCTTGAGATCATTAATGTGACAGGAAAGAATTAGTTCTATATACAGTCATGGACGAAAGTATTGGCACCCCTGGAACTTTTCCAGAAAATTCACAATTTCTCCCAGAAAAGTGCAATTACAAATGTTTTGGTATACACGTGTTTACTTCCCTTTAGGGCATTGGGACAACACAAAAAAGCAGAAGAAAAAAGCCAAATTTGACATAATTTTACACAAAACTCAAAAATGGGGTCGGACAAAATCATTGGCACCCTCAACTTAGTATTTGGTTGCACCCCCTTTGGAGAAATTAACTGAAACCAATCGCTTCCTATAACCATCAACAAGTTTCCTACACCTCTCAACTGGAATTTTGGACCACTCTTCTTTTGCAAACTGCTCCAGGTCTCTCAGATTTGAAGGGTGCCTTCTTGCAACAGCAATTTTGAGATCTTTCCATAGGTGTTCTATGGGATTTAGATCCGGACTCATTGCTGGCCACTTCAGAATTCTCCAGCGCTTTGTCTCCAACCATTTCTGGGTGCTTTGTGAGGTATGTTTTGGGTCATTGTCCTGCTGGAACACCCATGACCTCTGACGCAGACCCAGCTTTCTGACACCAGGCCCTACATTACGGGCCAAAATCGTTTGATAGTCTCCAGATTTCATGATTCCTTGCACACAATCAATGCACTTAGTGCCAGAGGCAGCAAAACAACCCCAAAACATCTTTGAACCTCCACCATATTTGACTGTAGGTACCGTGTTCTTTTCTTTGTAGGCCTCTGTTTTCTGTAAACAGTAGAATGACGTGCTTTGCTAAAAAGCTCTACCTTAGTCTCATCTGTCCACAAAACATCCTTCCCGAAGGATTGAAGCTTACTCAGGTATGTTCTTGCAAACTGCAGTCTGGCTTTTTTATGCCTCTGTGTCAGAAGTGGGGTTCTCCTCGGTCTCCTGCCATAGAGCTTCATCTCATTCAGATGACGATGTATGGTTCGAGCTGACACCGTTGCACCCTGAGTCTGCAGGACAGCCTGAATTTGTGTGAAGTTGACTGAGGTTGTTTATCCACCATTCGAACTACCCTGCGTTGCATTCTTTCATAAATGTTTATCTTCCGTCCACATCCAGGGAGATTTGCCACAGTTCCATGGGTTATAAACTTCTTGATTATATTGCGCACAGTTGACAAAGGAACTTTAAGATCTCTGGAGATTGACTTGTAACCTTGAGATTGTTGATATTTTTCCACAATTTTGCTTCTTAAGTCCTCAGACAATTCTCGGCTCTTCTTTCTCTTCTCCATGCTTGGTGTGGCACACACACAGGCACACAACACAAAGGTTGAGTCAACTTTTATAAACTCTAACTGGCTTCAGTTTCGATTTCTATATTGCCAGCACCTGTTACTTGCCACAGGTGAGTTTAAACGAAGATCACATGCTTGAAATGAAATTATTTACCCACAGTTTTAATAGGGTGCCAATGATTTTGTCCAGTCGATTTTTGGATTTTTGTGTAAAATTATGTAAAATTTGCCTTTTTTCTTCTGCTTTTTTGTGTTGTCCCAATGCACTTAAAGGAAATAAACATGTGTATACCAAAACATTTGTAATTGCAACACTTTTCTGGGAGAAATGGTGCATTTTCTGGAAAAGTTTCAGGTGTGCAAATACTTTCGTCCATGACTGTTTATTATATTTTGCTACTCAAACTTATATTACTTTTTAAATTACCTTTCACTTATAGTGGCTCATTTCTTGTAAAATACTACAGAATTTTGGATCTTCTGGCCTAACATTATACAAACGAAGAAATGTCAGTCAGTCTTTTGTTGCACAACTCAAAACTCACAGACATATTCAGCTGTAAAGGGATGGGTTGCAAACAGACACTGCTTCATTTTAAGGGGTCACCAGCCAGAAAAGTCGAGAAACAATGTTTTACAGCTTTACACACAATTTTATACAATGTATGTACTATAGCGTGGGGTCCCTGCTCCGTCTCCCTATCAGCTGTGGGAGCTTTGGCCTAAAAAAAATGTATAAATGTGGAGGAAAAATCTATTGCAGACAAAATAAAAGCTTTCAGTGTATCCCAGATGATCAGCTACAAATAAAATACTTATGTTAACAGCATATACAGTAGGTTAGAATACATGAAATTCATGGTGTAATTGCAAATGGTTTAAAAAAAAAAACCTTACATGATGGATGTGTGAATGAACCCCATTAGTGAACAGAATCATCTAAATGGGTTTCCTGAGTAGAATGTCTTCAGAACTTTTCTGGCTAATAGAGCAATAATGTCAGCATGAATCTATCACTGTGATTTTATTGGTACACAATACTGCACTACTACTATACTAATGTAGAGCTTAATGTCAAGAAGAACTGAACTGCAAGATCTCAGTGTGTGCAGTTGCTTTCAGGTACATTAGCAATAGAAACAGGCAGGCTTAGTGGTCTGCTGGCAGAGAAAAGGTTTTGTTTGTTATGTGATTTAGGTGAGGCTCAAGATGAAGTCTATTTTATGTTATAGCTTATTTTATGATACTTCAAGGGGAAAAATAATAATGATAATAAAGTGATATTTATGAAAGGAACCCTTTTTTCTGGCAAAGGAAACCATTCTTTGTTTGCAATTTAATGTGTGTTTTTGGTGTCTTATGTGTCAGTGTGAGCTGGGCACTTGTATAAACATGACACAATAAATAAACTACTACTGTTCTCTATTCTGTTCTATAAGATTCTTAGTCATATAGATGTTTTTGAAAATAAACACCATCACTCGCAGCAGAATGACCCTTCCTCACCAACTCCCATCAGCTCCACAGCAAAGCAGGTCTTCCCACTGGGCAAACTGAGGACTGTCCTCCAGTCCAAGAAGTAGGACGAGACCAGCGTTGTCTCGCTGGAGGTGTCCGTCCTGATCAGCACCAAGTGAACCGGGTCACACATAGAAAGCAAGGTGGTCGCATCCGCCATTTTACTGCCTTCCCCTGCAGAGCCAAACATAATTACAAAAGGAGACAAACTGAGCAGAGGTAATATTATGCAACAGCGTAACAACTGTTAGTCCTGACTGAGTGACACCAACAGTGCTAGTTTACACGTACCTACACCATCTCTGTGGATCTCTAAGAGGAAGCCCTCCTTCAGGTCAGGTTCGCAGGCACAGGGAACTGGCTTTGAGCGAAACCTCTGGTTGCGGAAGTGCAGGTAGAGCGTGAATGTAGAACACACCTGACCAGGTAAAGGCTCTGGCTCCTGGAGGTGCTCCAGAAAGGCCTTGCCACCAAGCACTTGAAAATACAGGTACCGCCTGCATGGGTCAATATTGGCTAGCAAAAAGAAAAGAATGTCTTCACTTAACCGTTCAAACATTAACAGGGGCAGCTAGAGTCAAAGATGTTGGTTTATTTTCTTACTTTTTTCTAGCTTAGTAATATTCTTGTCAACAAAGTGAGTAGCAGGCTTTGGAGGAGATCTTGTTTCTGCTTCTGTGGGTACTTTCTACCAAAGCAGACCAACAAGACAAAAGTACCAGTCAGCAGGTGATTGAATGCATACAATTCATACAATGGATGAATGATGATGTTGTCTGTATCTGGGTCCATTTTCAATTCATGAACTGCTGTCAGCCTAATTAATCATCAACTATATAAACTGCCTGCAAAATGTTGGTCAACCTGGGTAAAGTGTAGGTCCTTCATCACGTCATCTATGATGCCCCTGCGCTGCAGAGCACGTAGGAAATCTGCCTCAGACAGAGACCGATGTGCTGGACCTTGGTCATCCCTCACAGTCTCAGCCAGCACCTCTCGGATCTTCCCATGAATATCCATCTGATAACCAGAAAGGACAGAATAAACACCCCATTCCCGTTCACCTGGAAAAGTATGCCACAGACAATATCCCTGTCATTTAGGCTTAGTCGTGTATCTGTGGCTTTCCCTCTCCCCACAACATAATGACGGTTAATGGAATTGCACTACCACTGACATCACATTGTCCCACTTTTATGCCTGTTTAAAAGCACCCATCCTTCTTCACTATTATGCCGTCTGTTGATATCTTTTTCATTACAATCTTAGTGCAAATTGAGGATAGAAGCATTATGTTTCTCAGACATCTTGCTGTAAACACAAAAATAATTCCATTATCAACCAGTTACTAGAGAGAAAATCCTAAGTGACCAATAGGATATTACATATTACATTAATTCTACTACTGTCCATTAATGTATCAGTGTACCTACAGCTCAACGGACCTATTTGTACCGCTCAGAGAGCAGTTACACAGTACTACTGTGCTGTAGAGTGCCCTAGTGTGGCTATAACAACAGAACAATGTTTCACATAATGACATCACATATTTAGTTCAGCCGAACTTAATAAAAGACGCAGTTTAATGCTGCTGTAACATATAATATTATTTATCATTTGTGCATTTTTATCAGTTAGCAAGTAGACATTCATTTGCTATATTTTCAAACGGCATTTGGCGAACTGCTCCTCCTTCAAGAAAACACGTCTGCGCAACAGTTAACCCGCCTATCAGACTGCATACAAGAGCACACTGTTTAATAACACAAACATGTAACGTTAGCTCCAGAAATGAAAGCTATGTAACGTTAGTTCGCTCACCCTGAGCAGATGGTTGTGAATGATTTGCTTCAGCTCGGAAGCTTTCTCTGGAGGCAGGGACATTACAGTTGACGAGCTCTGGCCAGTTTGAAGCAGAAATAGCTAGCTAGCTTAGCTATAAGGAACTATTAGGAAGGATTAACAACTGAAGTTTTCTTTCTGAGCAATATTTGATCCTCGTTAACATGTCGCGTCTGTAACACACTCAAATTTCTTACAGCCACAACTGCCAGTTTAAACTGTGGCGGAAAAGCAAGCGGGAATACGGCTAGCCTGCTGCCTGACAACGTCCTGTGGTTAAAATGGTTGTTATTATACAATTCTGTACCGATACAAAATAATATAGGCCGAGTCGGATATCACTGATGGGATATTTTATTTTGGGGGACGTTAATTTCAGTTTTGTTTAATTTTGTTTCAAGAAATGTTGGCCATTTTATTCAGGGATTGTAATGGTTGTCGTACTATCGTCACTCTCTGCGGAAACCAGTACAGGACCCTCTTTTGTAGTCCAAATTGTAGTTCGTAGTACTAGACCTTGTAGATATAGTTAACTTTTACCTTTTTAAAAAAAATCTTTTTACCAAGTCAACCAATTTTATATTAATGAATTAACTTCTTCTACTCCTTTACACAATAGATATAATGTATGTAATTATTCTGTTTAAAGCACTTCAAAAACCAAAACTGTTTCTTTTAGTTGATAGCTCTGAACACATACAGTGCTTCCTCCTTCACATGCGCCAATGCAATCCCACAGACAAGAGAAAATGAAATTACTACAGCAGTCAATATGAGCAAGGCCTCTTCTTGAAATATTGAATCAATTCCTGGAATCCACGGTGAGAGGCCTCCAGTCTGGCTGCATTGATTTAACTCATGGTCAAAATGAAATTATGACTAACACAGCACAGCAGAACAGGGATGGGGAGAGCTCAGGGTGGAAACTGTGAATGAAAGAAAACACACCAGCAGACGAGCAGGGTTTGGTAAAAAAGGATGAATGTTTTATTTTAAGAAGTATTTTGTGTTTTGTTTGCTTTTTTTCAAAACACCATCTTTCATATTCTCACTGCAACTCAGCAGTGTACAAAACTCCCCTGAAAATCTTATGTGGAAAACAAGAATGAATGGAATGTTATGGTCAAACTTATCTCTTCTGGGTTAAATGAGAACTGAGTTAAAGCCATGTCCAACAGTGGTAACTAGCCAATCAGCAACACATCATCTCAGGAGTCAGTACATGCTACTGACATCTGTGTGCAATCGACTCTGATACACTTTACTGTATCACACCTCAGTAACTACAAACCAGTCATTGCAGAGCTAGCACGTTACTCATGTTATGTGGGAAACAACAGCTCACATAAACCTTTATCTGTCCTGATCATGCTAGGAAACCTTGGAGCACTTTTCCATTAAATTTCACTTCAAGGCACATTAAAAGCTATCTCAACCAGCAAACAAACAGGTAAAGACATATGTATGCCATCACTGACTGGACTTTATTCCAAGGTGCTCTGCTCCAACTTCTAAATTGCACTATTATAGCTTTGGATTGGTCCTAGTCTATTCAAAACCAATTTGGTGATACTATGGGTTCAAATTAAAAAGTCACACGCGAAGCTAGTATGACTATCACTTTGTAATGTAGGTGTCAGTTATGTCAAAACAGAAAATACATTCCACATAATGGGAGTACAAGGTTTCATCAATGAACAGCTCGTCTGGCTGTTAACTTCCAAAAAACGGACAGCTTTGCTTTGGTTTCCTCAAAAACAACAGTGGGATAACCTGAAAATACACACATGAACCCATCCAGTGGGTAAATACACGCACTAAGCAGTGAGGGACCCGATAGCTTGTATGATCCGTGACACAACCAAAAACTATGAAAAAACGTGCTTGTATAACAGGAAATAAAAAGGTTAACATTCTAGCAGAGTTTGAAACATCAGCAAGGCAGCTCCCCATGAAGTGTCCAGTCACACAAAAATATATATCTGGCCGTATTAGGGTGCCCTGCTAAATGTGAATGGAAGAACAAGTGGTGCTCTGGAAAACCTCTAAATACATGCATGAAATGCAAATTTCAATACAGAAAAACCAAAAAAAATCCACAGCTGACCTCTATGCTCTGGAGTCTTCCTATGTATCTGTGGTACGATGGCCAGTCAACACAAGTCATTTTGAAATGTAAAACGTGTCCACAGATGATCAACACACATCTGACCATTACAAATAAAGAATGCAAAAACAAACCTGTCAGATTTTTTTTTTTTTGCTTTGTACTGCACCTTTAGTAAGTTTCTTTCAAAGCAATTTGCTATGATACAGTACATTCATCAACAGTGACAAGAAGGAAAGGAAATAAAATCATCGTGCTGGCACCAAGATCCTGAGATGTTACTATTTTTGTTAAGATCTTACATGAAAAATATACACACAATCATTTGATCTAGCGCTCCCGCATTCTGACCTCAAGAAATAAATACCCTCAGTTATGCACATATTACCATCTAAATCTACTTAGAGAAGTACCTAATCCCAGGTACTGGTGCAAAATAGGAGTCAGTTTTAAGTGACCCAGAGTGTTTCACTGGGAGTACATCCAGCACACCAGCAGGCCGACGGCCAAAGCTGCCCCAGCGCCGACGTTGAGCAGAATGGGTCTCCAGTAAAGCCACTTCTCTCGTTTCCTCTCCGAGTCGGTCAGTCTCTGTTTCATCTGCTGGACCTTGTGTGAGGTGCTGGCAATCCTCTCCTCACGGTGTCGCTTTCTGACACTGAAATAAGAGTCAGTTTAAGGAAAGTAGTCAGCACGCAACAGTGTGAAAATCCCATCAATCCCACAAACAGTACACCACGGATGTGCCAGGGAATTATTACGCAAGAATGACAAACAAAACTTAAAAGCATTAAACTGAGCTTGGGAAATAACCCTTTTAAAAAAAACAAATACAGCATTTTAAAGTTTCTACAGTTGTGTCCTTTCTTCACAATAAATCTGACTGAAGTTCCCTTTAAGAAGTCCTGAGCTTTTACTTACTTCCCAGAGTTTTCTGCCACGTTGTGGTCTTGGCTGTCTGGCTCTTCTGCCGGTAGGTGGTCTCCTGTGGCAACCTGTGGCTCCAGGCAGGGTCCTGGCTGACCGTTAGGCCTGCTGTCATTGAGGTGAGGTCTGGGTGGAGGAGGTGGAGGTGGCAGATCTGGCTCCAAATCATCTCCGGACATCACACTCTGCATGTTTTGCTAGACAAGAAAGAGGGAACACACAAGGAAAAGTAAGTTTTCTCCCAACTTATGAATGTTTGACAAGGTATGGAAACCATTAGACTAGTTAACAGTGAATCTTCTGATGACCAAAGTCAGCTTTGTGTCACATACATATTTAGTTTATTTGCAGAAACCTAAGAATATAAACTTACAGGAAAAAAATGGGCAATTACATATGCAGATTGTTAAAATAGCTTTAGCGTTTATAATACTTATATTAAATTTGAAGATACTCTTCATAATTTCAAGCTTGATAACCTCGACAACCATCTGAGTTTCTTAGTAGGTGTGCTTTCTGTGGGCTGTCTGAAAGATTTTTTGTCGTCAAATTAATTGCAACAACATTCAAATAGTTGGGTTGTGGACTAAAATTAGACTAAGAAATGTACTATGGTGCAGAAAGACTCATTTTTTCCTCATTGTATACCAGAAAATCTGCGTATATCAGATAACATATGTGTCTGTACTGATATGTCTGCAATAGGCAAATATCGGCCAACCGATATATTGAATAGTAAAAATGAATGGTAGCTATATTCCTTTGGGCTGCTTCAGTTTCAGGATCCTTGTATAAAACAGAACAAGCGAGTTAATGTTATTAGTAACACCAGAGGTTTTTCCTTCTATGAATAGTCCACATGCCTTCTTATGTTCATATGGCAAATGAGTACTGTATTAAGATAGACTTGAAAAAAATTATGACCCCCACTATAGAATAGAATAACTATCTATCTAACTAATCTGATTAATCTATGAGATATGCAAACATCCTTGATTGGGGATGGTGAGGAGTCTGCGTAGAGACTCAACAGCTGGCCCTCTGGTGCGGTCAAAACTGTGGATGACAGGACTCCCAACACTGCCCCCCCATCATACTCAACAGCACTATGCCTGATGTGGGAACCTTTAGGTTTCTGGGATCCATAATCTACCAGGACCTTCCAACACTGTCATCAAAAAGGATGTACTTTCAGCTCAGGAAGTTCAGCCGGCCTCAGGAGCTGCTGATCCAGTTTTGCACTGCAATCATTCTGTCTTGTTTGGATCGGCCACCAAACAGGACAGGAACAGACTTCAACAGACAGGACTGCAGAAAAAAAATCATTGATTCCAACCTATAATTCATTCAGGACTTATACAGGTCCAGAGTTCAGAAACATCACTGCAGATCAATCACACACACTGGACCTGTTCCAACTTCTCCCCTCTGGTAGGTGCTACAGAGCACTGTACGCCAAAACTACTGATACATCCATCAATTGGCTGGCTAATTAATCAGACCAATCATCTAGCCTTTTGAGATAATTGGCATCAGCCAATAACAAAAAATTACACATCTGCAGCCATGTCAGTGTAGCTGCTGTGGAATGATGTTAGCACTTCCCTTTGTGAGTTTTGGGAAGATGGTGAAACAGCCCTGTACCATAACTCACATGCATCTTGATGTAAACATATGCCTGAATTTGCTAAAGAATACAATTACACATTAAATTTCTTTGCTTTGATATCTGCATTATATATCGGCCATCGGCAGTAACCATTAAAAAAACCAACATTGCTCGACCACTAAGAACAACCAGACACAAGAACAGTTTCAACCCACGCACCCTCTCTCTGATTAACATCTAAAGCAGTCAGATAGTGCCAATAAACCTGTGACACTAAAACATCCACTTACCTACAAATCATAAATTATATATTTACAGTTTAAAATACACACTGTGCTTTAACACAAACCAATCAGCCATTATGGTCACATATAAATCATGCACACTGTATACATACTTGCATATACTGTACATCACCACCTACATGTTGCCCATGCACTATTTATTTATTTGCACTATGCATTTGTTTACAATTTATACATACACCTGACTTGTTGATCATTGTTGCTTTTTATATATATTTATTTATTTATTTATACACCTATTTTCTCACCTACTTGTATGTAAATAATAGTTATTTGTCTATTTTTACCTGTCTTTGTTGTCCTTGGTTTTAGCTGTATGTCTATTTCTCCATTTCCATTGTAAATGTGTGTAATAGGTCAAATTCCTTGTAGGTGTACACATACTTAGCAAATAAAGCTGATCCGGTTTCTGATATGCAGATATGAACACAGATAATGAAAACAGAGTATGTATATAAAACATTTAAGGCTGGCATAACTGCAATTTAAAAGCTATTTTAACGGATATTAAGGAAATTCTGTACTGGTTCCATGTTGGTTTCATTTTGCAGTTGTTACAGCATGATCAATACAAATTTTGTGAGACTGAAAAGTGTTTCACTATACAAGTACAGTAAACTTCAAAAATCTAATCAATCTTAAGACCTGTCAAGACATTTTAAGGTCTACAATTCTGATTATTAGACTTTAGACTAAGACCTTGTGGACAATTGTGTGCTCTCAGTAGGTGTGTTATATGAGTTTTAAAGATACATTTTTGTTAGCAAATAGCAGTCCTGCTTTTTGTGACAGTTGTGGACTTTTGTTGTGCTGAACTTTGGCCAAAAATCTACTGGGATGTAAGTAATCCAAAAAAAAAGAAGAGCAGGTAGAGGTGTAAGGAAACAATATAAATACCAGCTGTGTGATGTCTCAGTTGTGTCGAGTATGACACATCTACCTGCTCCTGATAATGCTTTTAAAGTAAAAGAGAACGCTTAAACCTGCAACAATGCCTGCTTTCACCCACTTACTAAAACTGTGTACAATAGACAGCACAATGGAATCAACTTGCAGACTGTGCAGGCAGTCACCTATGTAGTCTCAGATGTCAGAGTTTCACTGGTACTGGAGCTCACCAACAAGGTAAAAATCCTCACATGACAGCCCGAGCCTGAGACATACAAGTGCAGTGTTACTCCCCGGCCTTGTGACTAAACTACCTGTGCTGCTGAGTTGTCTGTCAGGATGAGCTTGGCTCCCTCGATGACTGCCATGTAGGAGAAGCGGAGCTGGTCGGGCGTCTGGATCAGGCCCATGCGGTATTCCCTCATGTCCAGTAGCACCTTCTGTATCTCTACTGATGATGGGTTCCTCCTCTTGCTCATCTGCAAAACAGATGAACGTGTTTAGAATACAGATGAAAAGATTCTGCAATTAAGCCTATGTTTTCACTAAATAAGTAACATTCAGACAGCTTAACCCAAGCTAATATCATGTTTGTAATCATGAATGGTAATGACAGGTTTAGGGTTCCTGCTTCACGTGTCCACATGGATCATGATACCTGAGACTTGATCAGGATTTAATCCAAAGGTTACAACTATGACTGGGTATGGGTCCTTAACTTGATATCTACACATGCCCTATATGGTTAAGACAGTATGTGTTTTTATTTTTCCTTTCAAACTGTATAGGAATCGAATCAAACTAGGACAAGCAGCATGATAACGCCATCAGATTCTGATTCAAAAGTTGCATAATTCTAGAGAAAGTACGTGGTATTTTTCTAATAAACCCCCACCCACTTCAAAACCAGCGAAAAGAGCACAGAGGAAAAAAACACAACAAAACAGAAACCTCTGATGTAAGATAACCAAAACTGTTGTAACTTTGGAAGAAAATGGTGCGTTCATTTAGAATACCATTGCTCTTAGTAAGAAGCTGACTGACAAAATACTTTTTCAGGGCCTTTCCGATCAGGGCTTTTTTTCAGAGATCCCTTTCAAAACTCTGTACGTGTGATAACCTCTTTTAGACTTACTTCATCCACACCTGCATCTCTCCAGTTGAAGGTTTTCACTGGTATCCAGAGCTCCATTTACTGACATTTAATGCATTCAAGTATATCAACAAGCCTCAACTTCTCCTTTTGCAGCCGAACTAAGTATAATCATACCATCTCATCTTACTCTCCTGCCATAACTTGAATCTCTTGAGTAATCGCCTAAAAAATTAGGCAACACTTCCCTTTAACCCTGACTGTAATTAGTGACTTCCCCTCCCTCCCGATCTGTTCTCACCAGGATCAGGCAGGTGTCCACCAAGGCGAAAGTCCCTGAGCGTCCAATCCCAGCGCTGCAGTGCACCACCGAGGGCCCGTGCTCCGGGCCCAACGAGCCGGACTCCCGAACCTTTAAGAGGAAGTTGAGGAAGGAGGCGGGGGATTCTGGGACACCAAAGTCAGGCCACGTGGTGTAGTGAAAGTGGTATATCTCCCTCGACTCCCCCGTCTACGACAGAAAACACGTGATGTCGGCCGTGATTGGAGCATCGTATAGACAGAGTTCTGCATGACTGGGCTGATTTGTCGCTAAGAAAACATCACACGCCAAATGAAATCACAGCATCTATCATCTCCATACATGGACTCAGATGCTGGATTTAATAAGTTACAGCCACTCAAGGTAATATAAGTTAAGACATGTTAAATAAGCTCAGAACAAGTAGCTGCCCTGAAAATGAAGCCTGAATGAAGTAACACAAGCGAAGCAATAGAAAGAATGTATTCTTGAATACAGTAAAGAGCTGCACTTCTCCTGAACTAGACACACTGCAGTTTTCAATTCACAAAATATTATTTCTAAAATTGAATTTTTAAAAAGCTATTATCCAAAAGTCTGCCTCTCATGCTCACCATTGTGTTTTGCAGTTCTAGGACTCGGATTGTGTAATAGGACTGGTCCTCCTCAGAAAGTAGCCTGACAACAAAGCCTGTGTCTGTGAAAGACATCTGTAGCTCCTCTGTGGTGGGCCAGTACTGTGCACACTTTTCCTGTTAAGACAAAAACGAATTAACTTAAGTCTTGGATAGGAAGCCACGTGCTCCCAGGGTAAATACACACTGACTGGGTATATAACACTGGGTTTTCACAGCCTTTATGTGCAAGAGATTCATTGAATTCAGGGCATCCATCTTTATCAAGAAATACCACTATCAACGTAAAGGACTGTACTATGTACAAAAAACACCTGATTATGTTACTTACCCTAAGGGTCATTGTAGTCCATCATACTACTGTTACACAACATAGAACTTGGCATAAATAGCCAGTGCCCACAAAGCAGACAACATTTATCTGATTTTAACCCTCAACCCTGCTGAGGTCTGATAGATGATGACGTATTCTTGTTGTTGAATGTTTAAAGAAACAACAGATGAGGAGAATAGTTCAAAGAGGTCTGGTACAGTATGTTCTTGGGTCTGAATTAATTATTCAACACTTACATTTCCAACCTTTTGGGTCCCCTTAGTGAGGTATTTTAAGTGCACAAGTGTTACTATAGATACAATTATGAAAAATAAAAGTACACAATTCCTTTATTCCCACAGCAATCAATGTATAGTTCCTATTTGCTTATTTTACCAGTTGTTTGTATTAACTTTGATTGTGTGTTTTGATTATGACGAGTGAACACAGCAGAAGACATGAGTGTTTGTGTAATGTAACACCAGATTATGATGAAAATCAAGAATTTTACAAGTACTATATTTGAATTCAAGCATATATATAACAGTCAAACTATCACAGACACTATATGCCAATAACATCTACAGCTAAAATTACTATTACGATAGAACACCTTGAAACATGTCTCCCAGAACTTTTGAGTGTAACAGACAACAAGGAAGGGGCTATAAAAATTAATCAATCATCAGCAGGTGCTGAAGTGTACTCACAGATCCCTTTTCTATGACTCTGTTGAGCATTATAACAGCTTTGGAACACTGCTCCCAAATCATCAGCCAGAAATGACCACAGGTATTCCTCAGAGGCCCCTGAGGAAGCAAGAGAAAGAAAATCATTGACAAGTGCTCGCAAAACATCAACATCTTGAACATTGTTCTTCAAATGGGCCACAGATCTATTTAATGTACACTGACGTTGCCTGTACGACACAATCCTCACCTGAGAAAGAATGTAAGCTCTTTTAGCTTCTTCCACTGTGACTAAACTTGCATTGATGTAGTCATTTTCAGCGTTTTCGAGCTTTACCCGACTGTGATCATCTGAAACCAGACCAGAGAGATCATAAAGCAATCGCAAATCCCACAGACGCCCTCCGCAACAACACAGGTTTGTCATTAATAACCTTATTTGTCATAAGACTCACATGGGCTGACATCTCTGTAGCGGTTCAAATTCCGATTCACTGGAAGTTTTGCCACTTTGTAAGGATATTCACTGGCTTGATTACGGATCTCCTGTTGGAGAAAAACAGACATGTAGGAAGTTAGGAGTGTCACATTGTGTTTATGAAGTCGACAACAGCAACGAGAGACAGGTTGTGAGACCAACTGGTGCACACCACACGACACACACCTAATGCCTGACTCAAGTGGGGGCCAGTAAAACTCACAGCATTAAAGACATTGAAATACTCTCTTTACCACAGTTTGTCTTGAGCTAGATGGATTGGAACTGTCATGTATAACAAACACGTACTTATCTGCTTTGTTCTTATTGTCATATTATTGTATTGTGTTGTTGAGGGATGTGGGCTTTACTACGCATAGTTTTCATTGTGAGTGTAGGGTGCAGCCAAAGATGATCTCCAAGCCTCTGTTTAAGTTACAGATAAACAGAAATTAAACGGCTAAACATGAGAGCAACTAAAGGACAACAATAGACTTTGACAGACACCGGGATAGTTTAAACATTCAAGTAAACATAAGAAAAATAATTCCACTTATGAGGATATAAAAACTACACTCCGACTACTGTACTAACGTTAAGTTACTACTACTGTAGTTGACCTTTCATTTATTTATAAGCTTGGTGTTGTCGTTAGTTATTGACTGAGAACGTGGTTCAAATACACTAACGTTACAAAGAATATTTTCCCTGACAAGATTTCTAGTCTTTAAACTGATGTTTACGGTGTACTGCCTGTATTTGTGGGTTTCTGAAGGGGTAAGTACAAAACATCTCGAGTTCTTCGTTATTCTTCAGTTAGTAGTTAGCCAAGTTACACATGACGGGGTCATGGCCATAGTTAAAGCGGAACAGAATTATTACAAACTAAATGCTGGGCTCTCTTAGACAGCTGGCGGTAAAACACATGCGCTTTTCTCTGGAAGTCCCGACGAGTTCTCAGAAACTGCAGCTGACGTCTGCTAGCGTCAGACAGGCATTAGCTAACTGAGCTCAACTGCCGCTGCACGTTTTCTGGCTACAAGCTTTGTAGCTACGGAAGTCAGCGACTACTAACACTTAGCGGCTATTTTCTCATTCGTCTTCGCCAAGTGCACAGCACTACATATAGCATCTGAACACTGTTATTAAGTCTACAAGTTAACACAGCTAAATGAGTCGCACAGAAGGCTAACAGTTACCAGATAGTGGGACTGGTGTCTAACGGACTAGCTCTCAAATTAGCTAGCTAAGTAAGTTAGCAACCGATCGTCATAGAAACACGAGAGGCCCAGTGTCCCGACTTACATTGTAAAGGTTTTGCCATTTCCCGGACGAGTCAATGTCCTCAAATTCTTGCTCCATTGTATCGTAATTCGTGCCCTGAGACACTTGCAGGTCGAGCACAGAGTGTTTGAAGCACCGTTCACCAAGTTACTCCTTTCTGTAAGCCATCTAACCAGCAGTCTGTCTAACCCCGGGGATCCCTGCAGTGGGAGTCTGCTGCTCCTGCACAATACTGCCTGCACGCTGACTGACTTGGGTTGCCAGTTACGTGTTTATCTCAACCTATCAAAATAAAAGAATTCGAGACTATTACTGCTGTGTGGGTATTTTATTATATTAATTACATTAACATTGTAAATGTATATACACATTTTATTGCTGGTTATTTGAATCTTACCAGAATGATTTATTATGTTTAAACATGTTTGTATATCTTCCCATTATAACGTTACATCAGGCAACATTAGAATAACACATGAATTAGTATACAATACAAAACAAGCATTTTCCAAACATCTCAACACGATCTAAACGTGTTTAATATGAATGTCAATAAAACTGTTGTTAGGTAAACATTCTACTTAAACCTGGCAACCCCGATGACCGGAGCAAGGCAGCTGAACAAACAACTTCCTTACTAATTTTCATATGACAGCAGTGACTTTTTTATTATGTTTTTTTTAATTATATTCTCTTCGGTTCGACGTGAAAAGTTTCAACATAAACGTTGTTATAGTACCTCAAAAACATGATTTACTTAAAATCGGTGTGAATGCGCCCCTCTGTGGTCAACACTGGTGCACACACTCGCTGCAACACAACGACGACCCGCGAAACATACACACACTAGTGTGGACACATGACAGGCCTGCTAGGTACCCAGTGCAGCTAGTGTTGCTGGCATATTGGGGTTATAATCATGTTTGTAGCGCGTAGTATCGCAGCAGATCATAAAGACCTCATCCACGATGTGTCGTATGATTTTCACGGCCGGAGAATGGCGACTTGCTCCAGTGACCAAAGTGTCAAGGTAACGTAAGTGAACGTGAAGTATACATCAGGTCGCTAATGCTAGCGTTAGCTGTCGTAGCTAGCTTGTTAACATTAACTACATTATCAACACCTTTAGCTCACCATTGAGTGTACTGACTCTCATTTCATCCACCTGTTGTTGACAGAAGTAACGTTAGATCATTTGCTAAAGCTGCTGCTAATTCTGACTATAGAAGGTGGTTTATTAAATTTAACTAACATAACTTAGTGTGCTAGCCATGGTGCCTGTAGCATACAAGCTACGGTAGCTGCATGTCACAGTTTAATGTAAACAGTGCAGAGTTGGCTCATAGTAACAAAATACATCCCATACACCTGCTGCATGTCATTTATAATACACATTGGATTTAGTAGGTGTAATCTAATTTCAAACCAATTCAGGATCTCAAAGTTAAGAGTTCATCACATTGACTATCTTATGGAGTGTGTACACGGGTACTTCAATGTCACATATATTTCTTAACATTGTTTCACATCACACACACTTTTTTCTCTCAGGTTTGGGACAAAAGTGAGAACGGAGAGTGGCACTGCACAGCCAGCTGGAAGGTAAACCACCTGCTGCTGCTTGATCTGTTTTAATGGCAAAGGCTTTCCTGGTATAATATTTAAGATAGAGATATATGAATACATTATCTGCTTGGAACAATAATGTGTGTCTGATATGTTTTCTGAAAAAAAAAAAATTATTTCCATATCAAAATCCTTTAAAATGCTACTACGTCTACCTCATTAAAAATACAAGAATTATAAATTGATATGCAAATTCGGTTCATTTCTAAAGTGTTCCTGCTGGACACAAGATGTCTCCTACTTCACTGTAAAGTCCATTCTCAGTGGATGTGCACTGGTGGCTTCAAGTTCCTACATCACACTGTACAAGTTGCAAACTGGACCAAGATTGACAAACTTTGCACATACATCATTCTGCACAGTCCTGTAGGAACAAGAAGAAAACCAGATTTCTGAGTGGAGGGGGACTTTAATTTATCAGCCAGCCTGCTTGACTAACAACATATTACATTTGTTACATTTCTTTTACTATGTATGTCAACTGACACAGTGGACATAAATAGTAAAAGTGTCTTGTGTACTCATACATTCAGTGATGCGGATACAACTTGAAATCTGGCATTATAGTGTTGGAGTTTATTGACTTGACAAAAGCGTTTTTTTTTTAACTGTGCAGACACACAGTGGATCAGTGTGGAGAGTGACCTGGGCTCATCCAGAATTCGGGCAGGTTCTGGCCTCCTGCTCTTTCGACAGGACAGCTGCTGTCTGGGAAGAGATTGTAGGGGAGTCCAACGACAAGCAGAGAGGACTGAGCCACTGGGTTAGTGCAACTCTAGCATCCATATAATAGAACAGACATTTATTTATTAATCATAGACAGCTCTTCGCTTTAGTACTACCAATTGAAAATGCTACTAAAGTTGTGCTGTAGTTTCCCTGTTAAACATTGATTGTCCCTTTGCCATAGTTTTCTGCTTGATACAAGATCTGAGCCAAGTATTTCATGTTGATATTTTTTTTTAGATAAAGAGAACCACACTAGTCGACAGTAGAACCTCAGTGACTGATGTGAAGTTTGCCCCTAAACACATGGGCCTGATGTTGACCACGTGCTCTGCGGACGGAGTGGTGAGGATCTATGAGGCTCCTGATGTGATGAACCTGAGTCAGTGGTCCCTGCAGCATGAGATCTCCTGCAAGCTCAGCTGCAGCTGCATCTCCTGGAACCCCTCAAGGTGAGACCATGGGTGTATGTGTTTTCATTGTATCGTGCTTTGCAATAAAAGTTATTTGTAAGAGGTGGAGCTGCGACGATTAGTCGATATACAGAATGCTACTCTGTCTTGCTAATTGTTTGTTTCCAGTCAGTTTTCAACGTGGTTCCTGATTGTCAAAGTGAGAATTAGCAGCTTTCATTTTCTTAACATTGCCATAAACTGACTATTTTTTTTGGGTTTGGACTATTAGTTGGAGAGAATAGGACATTTAACATTGTCATCGTGACCTTTAAGGGGTCTTTCTGCCTGCAAATACTGAACCGCCGTACCACACTGCTGTGAAACAAGTGCATCTGTGTCACTACACAGCCTCGTTCTCTTTTTCTGATACAGTATTGTTAATGCTGGCTCACTGTCATGTCTAGAACCATTGTTAACTGTATTATTAGTAACACCTGTGCTTTTCTTACTATGACAAGACAAATGCCTGCTGTGAAAAAGGCCTATTCCACTGGATTTGAAATGTAGTACTTATTATCTCCTAGAACGTGCCTCAATCACAGAGCCCCCATTGCCCTCCAGGAACATTGCTGCTCTCATGTGCTCGTCACACAGTCTGTCTGAGTTGAAAGGTGTAATTAAAACTTGTGTTTCAATTTCTAAGATTTAAATTTTTTAAACACATTAAAATGTGCAAAATATACTGCAGAGCACTTATCAAAATATGGATGATAATGGTTTGTGGGATGGGGTATAAAAACTATTGCTTATTGAAGGAGTGTTTGCAACAGCAGTGTACTTCTATATTTGTACAGCCTTTTCTACAGAAACAGTCATTTGTGTAGAATGTTGTAGCAGGATGTGAAATAATCACACTTTGTAGTAAATTCTGGCAATGAAATAACTTGCTTTTCCTGTGTATTTGAGGAATTGGACATTTTAATCCATTTATTCGCTTATCTATTAAAAAAAGAAAACAGTTCGTCAGATAGGTCACATTCGCTACTCTGAGCAGTTTCAAACATTCTGGCAGACCGGTGTTAAATTCAAGACATTCTTTAAATTGACCTTTTTAAAGTAATGTTTTCTGCTGCTAAACTTTCCAGCAGCCTGTTAGTTGATACAGTGGTGTTTGAGGATCTGTGTAATTCTATGTTTTTTTTTCTCTCAACATCCAGCTCTCGTGCCCACCCAGCGATGTTTGCAGTGGGGAGTGACGACAGTAACGTTACATACGGTGGGAAAGTTCAGATCTATGAGTATAATGAAAACACAAGGTAGGTATTCCTGTAGTGTGTTTGTCCCTCTTTTATAAATACACCGTTTACAATCAGTACAGGTATTTTTTGTTTTAAATAATTGTAATTTTTTCACCAATGTCAAAAAGGAAATATGCTAAAGCAGAGACGCTGATGACCGTCACTGATGCAGTCCATGACATTGCATTTGCTCCAAACCTGGGAAGATCCTTCCACGTGCTCGCCATCGCAACGAAAGATGTCAGAATCTTTAAGCTTGTTCCCATGAGGTGAGTTATTCCTTTCTTTTGTGTAGACAGTGTACTGTCACTGAAATCCTGCATTTCACATCCCAATGGCTTCATAGATCTCATACATGTTGCGCAGATTTTCAACAGATGCAAATGAGAACCTATGACTTATTCACTTTCTGTCGTTTGGATCCATCTGACAGGAAGGAGAGCACGTCTACGGGACCCACCAAGTTTGAGGTGCAGATAGTGGCTCAGTTTGACAACCATAACTCCCAGGTGTGGCGTGTGAGCTGGAACATCACCAGCACCCTGCTGGCCTCATCGGGGGATGACGGCTGTGTGCGCCTCTGGAAAGGTGGGAGGTTATTGTTAGCTACTGTTGATGAATGCTCATCTGTTTTCCTTTCATTTTACTGACAGCTGCACTGAAAGCAGTTCAAAATGTTAGTTTTTCCAATGCTGAGTAAACAGTGACTCTCACCAGGTACTGAGTGACATTGGCTGGTGCATTGTTGGTGTCTGTCAGTTTAAGAAGAATGATGAATCAGGCGGTCCAATTTCACAAACAGAGCTGAAGTATTTGCACAGTGTTAAAATTGGTTCACACCAAATCTAAGAAGGGTTGTCACCTTACCCTGTCAGTCCCTACTTTGACTCATTGTTGGTGGTGTTACTTTGTGGCTGTACTTTAATAGTTTCAATAACTGTACCCAGTAGAATTGTAACAATTAGTTTTCAGCTATTAAATTAATCACCAACTATTTGGATAATCAGTTCCTCAGTATTAATAGTAGTCATTTTAAAAGAAAAAAAAAAGTTAAAATTCTCTGATTTCAGCTTCTCATATGTGACTAATTTCTGGTTTGTTTAGTCCTCTATGGCAGTACACTGAATATCTTTGGGTTCTGGATAAAAACATTTGAGGACGTCACTTTGGGCTTGATGAAACACTAATCAACATTTTTCTGATATATTATTGAGCAGATAACTAATTGTTTAATCAAGAAAATAATCAACATATTAATTGATAATGGAAAAAAATCTTTAGTTAGCCCACCCTGCTGGCCTAAATGGTGCATATTAGCCAAAAGGACAAACATGGATTTGTACTATATATGTGTTTATGGAAAAGCAAAGTCAACAGCTAATGAGATGCATTATTAAAACTAGTAGTTTATTTTTTGGTCATTTGGAGCCGGAGGAAACATTTTGCTTGGACTTTAGAGCTTTTCCATTAAACGGCTGCAGCCAAAGACAGTGCTGTGAGAGGAACCAAACCAGTAAAGTCAGCCAGAAAACCAAAACAACTAAGCTTGAAGGTTCTTTTGGAAAATGACAGACTTTGATTCACTTGTCCATCATGTTCCAAGCATCGGGAACCCTGATTTTACCTCCTGTCCCTCTGCAGCTAACTACATGGACAACTGGAAGTGCACGGGCATCCTGAAGGGGGACGGCAGCCCGCTCACCGGCTCGTCTGGTCAGCCCACAGCCATGAGCACCGTGGTGGGCTCCTCTGTTCAGACCTCCCAGAATGCCCTGAACGGGATGTCGGCAGGAAGGTAGGTGGGGTGGTGCGACTGACGCCACTCACCCAGCCCAACCCGAGCCAGTCAGAACTGACAACTTACAATGCCTCACACTGACTGGGACTGCAGCTGCTCACTGACAAACTTCCTGGGCCCACACTGACCAAATGCTGCACTCATGCAAAGAGCTTGGCTTCCAGCATACAGGTTGTCGGCATCAAGCCTGTGGAGTTGAATGTGTTGTGATTTCCTCCGGATTTGTACTGATGCATGTTGATTAGAGTGGTTTCATGTTTCCACGTTGCATTGTCAGTGTTAGGGCTTAACATTTTTCGTGGTATAAAAAGTAAAATAAACCTGTTTTTATATAAATTTGATATGTGACTATTATTTCAGATGCTAGAGTTATTTTGGGATATACAGGAGAAACATTGTCTCGTTTGGTAACAGTATTTTGTAAATATCAAGAAATTTGATTCCCTCAAAATCCAGCAACATTTTAAAGATGAGCAATTAAATCAAAGCTCTTATTTTCCTTGACATTATTCTCCTCATTTCACTTTTGAGTTTGAATGTATCCTCAAACAAGTATTGCCAAACTCTTTGCTGAGCAGGACAGTTTGAATGAACCTTATTAACCAACTGTAATAACATCAGGAAATAGTATGAGCATATGTAGTATGGGTATGAATACAGCCAGTGACATTTATGGTGTTAAAGAGAGTCTATGTAACATTTGAAAGAAGAAATGAAATGTTGAATTCATAAGCAATAAAGCTCACCCTTTCTCAGTTCAGCACACTCGGGGGTTTTGTTGCTCTGGTATGACCAGTAGCTTTGAGTGGCTAATGTTAGCAAAGCTTTAGGTAGAAATTACTATGGAAAAAGTTAGAATTCCACTGTTGGCATTTATCATTATCACGTAATTGCCACTTGTAGCCACAGTGATCACTGTTCAGCAAGTTACATAGGCTTGCTTTAAACTTTAGATGATTAAAAAACACTAATTAAAATGCCAGTGGACAACAGTGTTTGAGCTAACACTGATTTCATCTAAGTTAGTTTGTGGCTGTATTTATGTTCAACTTAATAACCTCTAACATGACATAACCTCTGTATTTACCATTCTTGATTTTGACTTAACTCTTGAGTCACCTCTAACCCAAGTAACAAGTCTACTGAATCACATTCTGTGTTTTAGAATAATTACTTTGCAATCAATTTTGATTTTGTAATGCATTTTGTGAAATTACTCTGCACAAATGTTTTCTTGCACTCGATTTCCTTGTTGACAAAAACGGGTGAACAGTGCGGTTTGTTGAAGTAATGTGGTGTTGTACTGCTTGTTGCATGCAGGATTGGCAAGAGAGCTCCCTTTGCCCCTCCCCTGCGGCAGCTGACCTCTCCAAAGATAAACCAGCATCCTGCATATTACTAATGTCTCCTCTGCATCAGCTACCATTTGCCCTCGTGTTAATGCATTTGAAATGTGTGTGAGTCATGTCCGAGCTGAATACTTGGGTACTGCTGGTTAAGGGCTCTGTTTTGGCATGTAAGCTGCGTGGTTCTATTCTTTACAACTTCCACTTTGTTTTGATTCCAACTTGTTGTTTTCCAGTGGTTCATACCATATACACCTTTTTAAAATAAACCTCTAGCCCTACTCTGTCTGCCATTCTCCTCTCATTTTTGTTGTTTCTAGAGCACACATGCATCCTCTCTCATTTTAATCTCTCATTTCTACTTCCTTTTATGTGTTTCCCCTCTGTATTCCATTGTCACTGTCATTTCCCTGTCCATGTATTTGTCGTCTCTGTCTCCTTCCATTTTTTTCCGTTGCTTCAGGTATTTCTTTCCGCCTCTGGACCCTCCCAGAGCAGGGACCAGGTATGGTCACCTGCTGCCTCCCTCCTCCCTCATAGAGCACTGTGATGCTGAGCCCATTCAGCCTCAGCAACAGGCTCTTCCCCACAGACTCTCCTCTAGAGCACTGCTACCCTTACCAGAGGCTGAAGGGCAGTGATTTTTCAGGCGTTTTTAGCTCAAATAAGAGGGGAAATGGTTTTGGGGGGGGGGTCAAACAACTGCCATTTATTTCTAATAAAGACCTTATTTTTTGTTTGTTTTTTAATGTTGTTTTTCCTGTGCATAAATTAGAAAAGGTATTGAAAGACGTCATTAAGATTTGATGAAATTTGTATTATATGGCCAGGGAAGCCATTTGGATAATCATTTGAATGTATGTTAGTCTGTGAATAATAAACTAAACATTTTTCATATTTAGTGCTTTGTATTCTGGTGCTTTAAGATCATAGACTGTTTTTGGGGGGCCATAAAACAATGTCCGTGCTGGCAGGTAAAGCAGACAAAAATAGAGAAGCATTGTGGGGTTTTTTGTCTGAAGGACTGACCTCAACCATCAGTGCCTGCCTCCAGAGGAAATGTTTGTCATTGTCACTCTTTGATTGTGAAAATTTCACATGGTGGAAGTCAAAATAAACAATAAGATTAAAAGAATTCTATTGACTATTTCCTGCACATCCACAAACAGGAACTGATCGCACTTCATGAAGGACTGACCACCTTGTGAGACAGCTCTTCAATGGAAATAGCACATGATTCATTATCACATTTCTTTTGTTGAAAATGGATCCACTGTATTTTTGTATCTTGACTTGGGAGAAAAAATCCCAGTCACATTGTTGGTAGTTTATGAATGATATAAATAAAAAGCTTATTCAACTGACATGGTTCTCTAAAAACTGACTGTCAACTCGGTACTTCCTATTTTATTAAACTGAAAACTGGAACAGCTCTGTTCAGATTCATTGTTTCAGGTATGAAGTGTCTGAGGGAGTAACTGATCCCTACCAATTCAATGGCTTTTGTGTTGCTGCTGAAGCTTCTAAAGGCAAATACAAGAGATTTCCCTGTGGGGATCACTTAACATTATGTGTGAATATAAGGCATTTCTCCTACCAGTTTTACTTTTGAATAATGGAAATAAACAGTATGTCATTTGTTTTGACGGGGAAGATAAAATTTCATTTCATGGCTCACTCAGATGCCTCTCTAAAGCTGGAATGCATAGGATGGCAGTTCTCTCAGCAGGCAGCTGTCTGCTAACCCAGGCATCCTTGCAGCTGCTTGGCAGAACACATGATACACCAAACTCTCCACTTGGCCAGTAACTATCATACTGTGCATCTTTGGTTTAATGTCCTTGTGTATGGTAGAAAAAAAACAAAATTTTTGCTTAATCTTTGGTCATTGCAAAATAACAGTAATAATAATTCTGCCTGTTTAATTCTATAAACTTATATATTTGTAGCCATTATCACATATAGTATTTCTGGAGTCCAAAAATAAGCATTCTTTCATTCATCTTGTCAGGACAGACACCCGATTGATGCATCGATGGGTCATTTTCCAAGTTTAACAGAAAGACACGAATCCCTTCCTATCGTGATTGACAATTCCCTCCCTCTCAGTTTTCTTGTCCAATCAAAGTGGTTCAAATTGGTTAAGTCCCGCCCATATGACATGACGCTCACGCGGGCTTCCTGTGGTTTCTGGGCGCTGCTTGGTCCTCCGCACTGGCGCACGGTTTGTTTGATTTTAAGCAAGAATGAAAAACTTAAGTTACTCGGAAGTTACTTTTGGAACTTAAATACACCTTGCAACGTGCCTGCACCAGTTTATGAAGATAAAACGTGAGTTGGAGAAGAACCGTGTTTCTTTGGGCCTGTTTCTGGAGTACTGATAGTGAGTTGAACTAACAGTTAACGTTAGGATTGAAATGGACCAGGTCATGGAGGAACTGGGTTTAGATAGCAAGCAGCTTCAGCGTCAAATAGTTCACGAATGAAAGCTGTCTCTAACTTGTCTTCTTGCAACACTTTACTCTAATTTAAACGAAGAAAGTGGTGTAACGTTGGTTAGTTATTGGTTATTTTTTGGAGCGTGTGAGCGGTTTGACAAACCCACTTGTTTTTAGCAAGTAGCTAAGTTAGCTAGCGTGAAAAGTTAGCTAACCTAGCGTAATTAGCTAGTTAATTGCGCTTTGTTTGTTTTGTTGACAGGCCAAACTATATATAGTCGCGAAACAACAAAGTGTTACATGAACATATTCAAAAAAGTACGTATTTGTGTTTGCAGACAAGTACCTTTCTTCTGTGGTTTTCATTGTTGTGAGGTGCTATCAACAAACTGCTCATTCCTAAAGACACCCAATTCAAATGGTCCCATCCGTGCCAGTGTACTGTAAAGTTTGCACAAGTTATTGAACGTGTTTTGAGTTCTCAAAGTAATCGCAATCTGCCCTTTTATTACAGATTACAGATGGTCTGCAGCTGAGCTGAAATCAAGCCACATTTGGCTGTCACCCTCCTTCATTTAAAAACATGGCAGATAGTTTTTACAAATTGGAAGATGAAGCCTTCCCCAGTTTCCTCTGCAAGTCTCTGGACAGCACCAGTGGCCGCGCCACACTGGGGAATGTGACATTGGGTTCAGGCCCAGGACTTCCAGTGGCTGCCTCTACAGTGGCTAAAATTAGACCCGTGTCTGACAACAGGTGGGAGCATGCTGCTGCTTCGGACAGATGTGACTTATAGAAACACTCATGCATCAGTCTCTGAATCATCATACAGGCTCTTTGATTAATGCGAGAATGGTTGCTAAAATTATTCCAATTCCTGTTTTGGGAGGTTTTAATGTTTGTACTATTTTCAATATCTAAAGAAGTCTGTAGTATTGATATGCAAGTAATTGATAGTAATGTATATTAGAACAAAACATGGAGACATACCTGCCAAATGTAGAACTACATATGGATGTTAATAAGAAGTTGTTGTAGCTCTTTATCTGAAATTTACCAAAAAATGAACAGTGCTGAGTCAGTATTCAGTTGCTAAATTTAGTTCTGTAGCACTAACCATGGTGCACTGTTTAGTATCTTAACAATCGGTTGTTTTGTGAAAGCAGTACTATCTGTGCTTGCTTTACAGAGGAGATCCTGTTGAGGCGTCATATCTGGAGGGCAGAGAGCTGCAGCAGGCCAACTCACAGCCATCCGTTGAACAGCCCAAGTTTTCCCTCAGCTTTAAAGATGACTTGTGAGTATATACATACATGTAGTTCACACAGTGTTGTCGAAAAAATGCTTTATCTAATGTTTTGGTTTCTAGAATTGTTTTAGAGTTAACTGCCATACTTGTTGACTTCTGTTTGCAATATCTAAAGTAATGCAGATGATTTCACCTAAAAGCATTAGCCATGCTTTAAAGTATCAGCCCATGTAGGTTGAATTATTTCACTGAGTACTTTAACAGTTATGTACATTTGACAGAGGAAATCAGTTAGTCAATCGTAGTAAAACTGTGACAGCCTAATTGTAATATAGAAATATCTTTTTAAAGGGATTCCAATTTTGTGAACAATCATCATATCTAATTTATTTATATATATATATATTCCCCCCCCACCTTTTTCTATGTAATTTTTATGTGGTTGTAATTATTTGCATGACTAACCGCGTTACAGGGACAATGCGGATGACTTCATTGCAGCCCATCGTCTTTCAGACATGCTGGTAAAGATTAATCTGGATGAGTGCGCATCTAGAAACCAGAGCTCGATGGTGGGGCTTCCTCCCACACAGATGGGCTCCATCCATGGCCGGCCCACAGAGCTCGGAACAGGTAAACTCTCCTTTCTCCTGTACTGTGCCCGTACTGTCCCCATACTACCCTTTTTTTCTTTTTAATATTTTTATTGACATATTTTCATACCATACAAACTCCATAACAATCTGAACCCAAGGCCCAGTGCACACGCACACGCACACGCACACGTACACACACCCAGACCCAGTAACCAAAGAAAACTGGCTGACTCATCCCAACCATGTGTCCAGGACACACAAGTCAACAAGAACACACATCGCATATCATCCATGTCAAATCATCAGCTGCCATCTATCAATAGTGCAGGGCCAAAACAAAAGAAAATAGAAGAAAAAAACACAACAACAACATAACGATTAATATATAAAACTGTGGTCAGATAGAGTCCAGGTATTGCAAAAAGATATTTGTGCTTTCTGCTATACAGAAAAGAAACTACACATTTTCTTTGGATCATACTAATGGACTTTGTTTTCCTGACAGAGCTGTCAATGGGCCTGTTGACATTTGCCCAGTTTGGACATAAAGACAGTACAGATGCAAAGGTATGTGTTGAACAGTTGGTTTGTGTACCTTTTTATCTTGCAGTAATTTCCAACCCTAAAAGTCCTAACCTGGCTATCTCCAACAATGGTCCCCATACAGGTTCAGCTCTTACAAGCTACAGCTGACAATGTGGAGAGTGACGGAGTGGACAGTGACCGTTTCAGTGGCAGTAACTCAAGCTTCCTGGCAAATGAAAAGCTCATGTCTGTGGATAGCATGAACAGCGACATCACGGGTATGACTTGCATTCATCTTTCTTTTTTATTCCTGGATAGTGTTACATACTTATTACACTTTGTGGACTTTGTAGATTGCTGTCATGTTGTCATGTGTTTGATTCCCAGATGATGACATTGATTCGAACAACCTGCCTGATGACGAGCTGGAGCTGTATTTCAATAAGCTGGTGCCTCCTGCCATGCAAAGAGGCAGAGTAGAGGGCCAGGAGATTCCTGCAACAGTAAGACACTTCTCCCCTTGAACACTTTCTACTTGATCCTCTTGTTCCTGTAAACTTTACCAGCATTAATAAGCCATTAATTAAAAACAGTTTAATAGTAATGGTTTATTTCATTGTTCATAGGGACTGCAGGGTGCTGCTGATGACGTATCAAACCCAAGTTCTTCAGAACCAGAACATTATAGACACTACTTCCTTGATGATTACGATCAGGTGAGCATATTTACACCTTTACTGCCCCTGTGCGGTTTCCTGTTCATATGGTGAGATGCATACATTTATAAAAATGCTTTTCATGAATATCACCTGGGGGGAAAAAGGGGGTTTGGCAGGAGACCCCACTTGCTTTGACTTTAGTTCTAAAGTGGCCATCTTCTACAGTCTTCCTTGTCGGATTTATGTTACATTTCTATTTTATTTTCTTCTTTTAATTGCTTATCATAGTTTTTACATTTGTTACTGAATCTTGTGTACTGTTTTTCTTCAGGGGGACTTCCAGATGCCAGATGTACGTCTGGCGGCCACAGGTATGGACTCCTGTCCTGCCAGTGATGAGGACACTGAGGATGAGCTGGAGTCTGCCAGGAGGAGCAGCAATGCTACCAGAACACGGCTTCTGCCCAGTACCTCCAGACAACTGGTCAGAAATAGCAAGCAATATTGTTATACGATTTTTAAAAAAATCTCAAATGTAATTATCAGTATCGGCCTCAAAATTTGAGTGTTGTTATTCTTATAAAAATATATTGTACAACAGAGTTTTTGCTTTATGTAGTTTATTCATTTATGTGTGTCTGTACGTGTTGGTACAGGTTGGAGAGAGTAATCGTCCCAGTTTTAGGCCGGGCTTAGAGGGAGGCAGTTCTGATGATGAGGCCTCCAGTGGCCGTGGTGGTCTATCTCTGTCTGGGATTGAACACAGACGATCTGCTGAGGGACAAGTCATCAACCCTCCGGTCACAGGTAGGGATGGGAATCGAGAACCTGTTCTTCTTCAGAACCGGTGCCCAGTGAATCGATTCCGTGGAACCGTTAGCATGCCTGCTTAACGATTCCGCTTATAGGTTCCGCTCGTTGCAAATGCGTCATGACGTCACACACGCTGCGTTGTTTTGGTTCAGAACGCAGCAAACATGGCGTCGAGGCAGAACCGCTCTAAAGTTTGGTCATTTCACACGAAAAGACGACAATACGGTCACTTGCAACACTTATGGGATATATGTTGGTCATTTTAATGTCGATTTTAAATGCTCTTACACACTTGTTTACGTTGCTGCTTTAGTCCGGTCACCAATTTATGCATTGCACGGTGTTGCTGTGCGTGCAATACAATGTAAAGTTTTAAAATTACTTGAAATGTTAGTGTTTCTGTAGAAAAACATATTATTATTATTATTTCACATTGAGCTTGTTTAGATGAGCCACAAACAATAACAACACAGCTGCTGCACTGGTGGCGTCCATGTTCTTTCCGACTCGTAATGCCCAAAGACAAATGGAACGCTAGAAGTCCAATCCAATCCAATCCAACTTTATTTGTTAAGCACTTTAAAAACAACCAAAGTTGACCAAAGTGCTGTACAGGAGAATAAATAGGACATCATAAATGTAAACAGTGATGATGATGATGATGAAGACCACTGTGAGGAATATAGACAGTGATGGTACAAGCCATGTAATTACGTCACATTCTTGCGTCAGAGCAACTCGGGCGGAGGATTTACGAGCTAGCTAGCATGCTGCCTTTGATTTACTATGGCTATGGTTATATTCGTACAATACAATTAACCCAAATAGGTTAATAGCAATGGGTTATGTATTAAACCCCCCCCCTCCAAAAAAAAGAAAACTCCCATATTTTAAAAAATTAATGTTGGCAAGTATGTAGTAGCCATTCAACTGAAGTTGTTTTAAGCAAGATTATCCTGCAAGATGTTTCTTTTCAACTACATGCAAGTTCCCTGTTATAGACTAACAGTATTATAACAAGCAATATTAAAAATATCCAGTTTATTCCTGTTAATTCCTGTTAATTCCCATATATTCCTGTTAATTCCCATGGAAAGTTTACAACTTTGAAAATTCCCGGAATTTTGCAACCCTAATTAGATATTAAAGCGAGTTAATACAAACAAACAAATTTGTACTTATTCCCTCACCCAATGAGAATCGATAAGAGAATCAATAAGGAATCGGAATCGTTAAATTCTTATCAATTCCCATCACTAGTCACAGGTGCAATATGCAGCTCAAAGATTCCCCTATTTATTTGTTTTCTTTCTTTTTGGTTCTCTGTCTGGTTTTCCTGCTTTTTTGATATTTCAACATTATTGCATATAAAGGCTTGATATGCATTTAACAAGGAGCAGGTCCATGGTCGTTTTGAGGCAATGTTAATGTGACTAACTGTTTTGTTGCTTGTAACTCCAGGGGATGGAGGAGGTGGCGATGGGAGTAGTGGGAGTGAGGAAAGCGGAAATGACGGTGGAGTCTCAACCATCCCTCTCCCAACGACTAACGCCCAGACCACCTATGATGTCCTGCGCGGGCTGGGGATTGTGGGTAGCAGTGCTGTTGGTGAAGATGAGGACGCCGAGCTGCATAATCTGCCAGGACATGGAAGGAACAGTCTTTCCAGACATACTGAGGTAAGAATGAGGCTTTGATAAATGCTGCTTTAATAATGATAATTCTAGCTGTGTTTGAGCTTTCATACACAGTTTTGTTCACATTGAAGATATTGTACACATCTAGTTTTGTTTGCCCTCATAATGTAGATTTTATGACACACTGTTATTTTATAGTTAAACATAAATAGTTTTTGTTAATCTGCTGCTTGCAGATGGGTGACCGTGTGGGTCCTGTAGGAACAGGAGAGACAAGCTCCTCTTTGGGGGCATCAGGGGGAACTCAGAGGCTTTCTCCCATCAACTGGAGCATGGTCCTGGACCGACAGGAGGCATTGGTGAGTACAGATGCATAACCACTGTAATATAACTGTAACAGTCTGCTGGTGGGTATTAATCAGGCCACTCTACGTATATATTTATTTTATGATCACTTTTCAAAAGTTTGCGATAAACAGTTTGTACTTCTATTTTAAGGGTAAATGGTGGACCATCCACAGTCCAATCAATGAATGTGCTCTATGTTTGTTATTTAAAAGTTAGAACTTTAGGGTTTTATGTACGACTTTTAAAAAACATGAATGTTTGTTGAAATTAAAACTGTGTGTAAGTTGGTGAGAAACTGTTTGTGTGCCTCTTTTATACAGAGGACTTTTAGTCCTGATGTGTTTTAAGTATGTTATAATACAAACCCTTCTATGCTTTTGCCACTTACATGATTTGAGTGAAACATTGATTAACTGTTGCACAAACAAGATGTGAAACACTGCACAATGAGAACACAGAAAAAAAGTAAAAGCTGCAAGGGCTAAAATACTAATGTATATGATGAGCTTTAAAGGGTCGGTTTTTCAATGTGGCTCTGATTTAAATGCCAGGATGCAATGGAAAGCACAGAGTCTGGGTCCACTAGTGACCGACTGTTGGACTCGGTCTACCTAAGGAGTGGAGCTGGACTCAGGAGACCTCAGAACTCTGCAAACCTAACTGCCTCCCACCTTCAAGGCACCCAGGGGAGCTTCCACCTCTCTCAGGTACAATAACGGGGACAATCTGGGTTTTTTGACACATTTTAAAATAAAATTGAGAGGTAAGATAGTACCTGAACAAATTTAAATTTTTATGCAGCCTATATACTTTTGTCAACCAACCCACCCTCAGGTTCTGCTCCCAGAATGCGATGATGATGAAGAAGAAGAAGAAGAAGAAGAAGTAGATGAGCCTGATGGTGCCCGGCCTTCCTTGGGATTAAGGGGTGGGCCTTGTGGTGATGTGACTGGTGCAGAGGCTTCAGGCAATACCAGTGAGGATGATAACAATCCTCTTTCCACCTCCCTGGAACCCAAGTATTTCTCCCAGAGCTTCCACCAAGAACAAGAAGATTCAGATGATGGGTGGAACCATTGCCCAGAAAACCTGGAGCTGGAGTTTCAACAAGGTTGGCTTTATCTTTGGTGTTTACATCAGACATCTACTGTAGATAGTAGGTGATACATATTGGTGCATGGATATATTAACAGCATAGCTTGTGTCTTCAGGTGCCAATGCCACTCAGAGCGTGGTCTACCAGAATGAAGAAGGGCAGTGGGTGACAGACCTGGCATATTACTCCTCCTTTAAGAAAGAGGTTGATGGGAAGACATCAGAGAACGTTGGCCAGTTTCAGACTGATGACTTTGTTCCTTTGAGTATGTTCCAAGACCACAGCACTATAGTAATACAATGAGATTGTTGTACTGTAATCTTTTTGTCTGCAAAATACTGTGAATAATTGAATGGCCAAATATTCCTTTGCAGGTGATGCTATGGATAAGATAGTAAAGGATCAAGAGGAATTTGAGAAGGAGCACCAATTCATGCAGGTATACAACAGTCCCCCTTTTTTCCTTCATGTTTTGATATTTATTGATTGATTTTTATTTTATTTTATATATACATTAGAAGACATTGCAGACTACTTTGAACATACTGTTCATTGGTTACAGGATACTAAAAATAACCTAAATCCACTTGGGTTACAGTGTTGGTCAGAACATAAACAAATTAATGCATGAATGTGTTACAGCCATTTTATGAGAGAAGATGCTAACAGACACCTGGAACTCTTAGCGTGTTGTGGTTTATTTTTGAGTATTGTTGTTCACACAGGAGGAGAAGATTGAACCAGCCAGCAGCAACAGCACCTTTCATAGTGACTCATCTTGGAAAATCCCCTCCAGCAACCACATCCTGATGAGGGCTTCCCAGGTCTCCTCACAGTTAAAAGAGGGGGACCAAAGTTACCTGCGACTGTCTTTTGGGCAGTTTATTGGACAACGCTCTGAAGCCATGGGCTGTCTAGGCAGCACTGATGATGTGGATGGGATTAAACGGGTCTGTAAAACTACAATCTTAGGCCTGCTTACAGAAATGTAATACAAAACAATGTACCTTCTCTCCATCTCCTTGGGAGGATATTAAGAGTTCATTCACATATAAAGCTGTGGAAGGGATGTGCATCAACATTGACATGCAGCTAGTGTCTGATTACTGACAAGCTCTAGCTGTTAATGTGCAGGGGATTTTTTTGGTTGGCAGGAGAGACCCAGGAAATAATTATGACAGGGCTGAATAGGATTGTGTTTCAGCTAATTTTCTAATCAAGTTTGTACAATGGTGAAAAGTTGAGATTGCATTCACTTGCCTTTCGCCTGAGTGGGAACTGTAACATGTATTAATAATTTGTTCTTTGTTCTTCTAGCCGTCGTTTGGCTACATCATTACCTCTCCAGAGAAGAGGGAACCATTTGCTCTAATTCACCCCTCAGAGTTCTCGCCTCACAGTGACACCATGGAAGTCAGTGAAGCAGATAAAACTCTCAACCCAGGTGTGCTCCCAGTATTGTAGAGGCTAAATAATTATTTTCTAGTTTCATATAGCAGTGCCTGATCTTTTCTGTGTTTTGCTTATTTTAAAATGATTTGCTCTTTGCTTTTCTGACTGTTACTCATGGTCTTGTCCTTACAGATGACCTGGACAAAACTCTTGAGGCTCCAGGTGAAAGAATGTCACCCAAAGGTGATACTGATCCAGAACCATGTAAACAGGAGGTACAGGGACCTATTTAAATATTGATATTTTAATATCTCATTGTAGGATTACTTGCACAGCTGTATGGCTTTCTAACATAAAATCACTTCTCATCTTTAGGACCATGCTGTTCGAGCTGCACTGCCTGATCACACTGAGGGTTCTGGCTCTGAGTCAAGCTTGGGTAACCAAAGCTGCGTGTCCCCCGACAATAACAGCAGCCATCTGATGCTGAGCATCAGCACGATTGCTTCAGCCATTGCTGATGCGTCTATCAGCACTGACCCATCACAGCTGGCTGCCATGATCATGGAGCTGTCCAAGAGGAGTAGGGTGAGGAATCGACCTGAGTCCGCAGGACCTGTTGGACCTGAGGAACCACACTCAGCTGAACATGTAAGGCTTTTTTTTAATATATATATATATATATATATATATATATATATATATATATTACTTACATTTAAAAATGTTAAGTTGGTCATTACCAGGCATTGCAAAATTGCTTGAAGTCTGAGTTCATATTTTTTTTCTTGGGTTAGAACATAAACTGATCTTAAATGGTTTAACACGGGACTAGTCCTCCCATCCTCACATTTCATATTAGGGAATATACTGTTCCTTTTTCTAAGTTTAAATAAGTATCTCTCACTAGAATAAGCACAACAAAGTATAAACATACTAAGAATTCCTTATATATAAATTCTAAGAATGTACTTTTTCGTGGTGTTTTGAGGGATCTGCAACAAAAAATCATGAAATTGTGACCTCTGAACCTTTTTTTAAATGTTCATCTTAAAATGAACCTTTAACATAAAGAGTAATGTTTTACCCTCTACATAGATCCTCCCAGAGCCTTATCAGAGCATCTTGGACACACTGCAGAGAAGCACCTGTGTTGGAGAGCTGAGTGCCTTCAACATGGAGAAATACCTGAAAACAACTGATGTGTCAGGCAGCAGTGATGCCTCTGTTGCCCAGACTACCTTTGACCTAACCGGCTGGGCTGATAACCTCAACAGCTCTCAAAGGAGCTATCAGGCAGGATATCCTGAGGAACAGGGGAGCTCAGGTCAGCGAGTGGACAGTGATACTCAACAGAAGCTCACAAGTACCAAAACGGAAGAGAAAGACAGGAGAGGAGAGACAACATTAAACACTAATTCATCTATAGTGTGTCTTTCAAATGCTTTATCACCAGGTCATAAGGTTGACTCAAAAAGAAGCTCTATTCCTCGTCCTCGTACATCTTCCAGCTCTGCCAGAAGGTCTGTGGCCTCAGAGCAATCTTCCACTCTCAAGCCCCATGCAGACAAAATGGCAGTGTTTAATAATGCTGCTTCTGCCACAAAGACTTGTGGTTCCTCAGGCAGGGCCCTCACAGAAGATGGAGTCAAGCCAGGAGAACTAAACCCACAAGCATCCAACAATATTAGGTCTTCCTTAGAAACATCACAAAAGATGGATAAAAGCTCTGCCTCCCCTGGCTTGCAGAGAACCCCGCCAGGTTCGAGGAAATGGCAGTCAGGCCTGCCTTCCTTTAGAGGTTCCTCTCCTCCGCTGCAGAGGGTGAGGAGTGGAGGCCAGCAGCAGCAGCAGCAGCAGCAGCAGCAGCAGCAGGACAGACCCAGTAATTCCCCTGAGAAGAAACTACCACCCAGGAATATGGCTGCTCCACTACCCCGTAGCTCTGTGGAGAAGCATGTTGGCTTCACTCAGCCTCCCCTAGACCCTACATCTAGTAAGTAAAAAAAAAAAACAACAGAAATATGGTTTCTGATTTAAACACTACACATGCAACAGTTGTCTGTACGGTGATTGACCATATTCAAACAACTATTGTACATGATAATAAGGCATTGCCCTTATATAATGAGATGACATGAACATTTGTGTTAACAATTGTTTCTCAGAACTGCCAAATGGTTTTCCCGAGCCATGTGTAGAGGAGACACAGTGTAACTTCAGACCGTCCACTTCTCCACTTACTCACTCCTCTCCAAGTCAGACCTCCATTCCTAATGCTGATGGGTATTGTATCACACATTGACTCTATGAATCAGTAGTATTGAATATTAGTATTTATTATCGAATAGCAATCTTTTTGGCTTCAAATAAAATTCTAAATACCAAAATGTATTGTGATTGCTTGACAAGAAAGGAAGTGTCACATTAGTCTTGAATATTCACTCTGTTGTCTACTCTGGTATAATTTATGTTTCCATTGTTGAGCTGATGCACATTACCACTGAAGGACACAGGGCATTTGCATATTGAGTCATTATTAATTATTACAACTTTGTTGTCTTGTTTTCCCAGTATGGCGTCACCTACGTCGTCCAGTGGACATCTGGCAGACAAACATCCAGGTCTTGACCTCTCTCCTCAATCTACCTGCTCCAGCCCTAGTCTCAGCAGGCTCACATACATTTCAATGAATGACGGGACTGTCATACCTACACCTCAGAGACAAAAGGTACGGTAGGACAAAGTCTTAGTAATGTTGGCTGCAACAGCACTGAAAGTTTAATTTTTGTTGCAAAAAGATCTGTTAATTATGAGTGTGGTTTTTATTGTCTCTGGTTGTATTGCCCTCCACAGAATAACTGTACCATGGCACTGAGCACCACCATCATCAGATTCAGTCCAACTCCACCTGTGGAACCAGATAACCAGTCTAACCTCGATATTCTTGGTCTGCCCAAAAGTCTGGACCAGGTGCAACCACAGCATTCTAAAAGTTTGGACCCCCTACCAGCACATCAGTGTCAAAACCTGGAGCCCTTGTGTAGCGGCTCTGCTTTGAGCTGTACTCGCAGCCAAAGTGAATGTAACTACCACTGCCCCAGGGACAGAACTGCTGATCTTTCAGCAGGTTGCAGGAACCACAAACACCTGTCTGAGTCTAGTGTAAGACAGCTCACTAAAGTGGACTCGGGCTATTGCAGTAATCTGAACATTCAGCAAGCTAGCAGCGCTGCAGCTCCTCAGAGCTCTCAGCAGTGGGGAGCTGCTAGCTCAGTGTCATCTTCGGTGTATGCTGGTGGTCTTGGCATGCCTCCGTCCTACTCATCAGAGGGACATCACTATGTGCCCATCCCCAGCTTCAAGCCCCAATGTGCTGGCTTGATTGACCTCCCCCACCAAGGGGAAATGCAGTCCCTCCTCGCAGGACACTCCATCTTCAACTCCCAGCTGGCTCAGCAGTATTTAGGACCTGAAGCTCCATTACATCCTCGTGCTTATCATGTGGGAGCAACAGGAAATGGTCTTTTTAGTATGTCCTCTACAGGCACGTCTTTTTTCCCTACTTTCATAGATAAAGGTGCTGAGCTATATCTGAAAAAAAACTTAATGATGCAACATCCTAAAATATAAACATGTTAAATTGATTCTGCTTCCTTTTTTTCCCCCCAGGCATACCCAACGGTGATCTCACAGTGAGGCACGTCCATCCCACACCAGGTCCTCTGGGGATTTCTGGGACTGCTGTGTCCCATCACCTCCCAAGACCCCATCAGAGTCAGCAGGACATGGGGATGATGGGAAAACCCTACGGTCAATATGGCACAGAGCCACTGGTGGCAGGTGGTCTTGAGGAACTGAGAGGTAGCAGTGGTCTTGGTGTTTATAAGAAAGTTACCTTCCTTTACCCATTATAATATACTGTGTACATTAGGAAAAAATGCTATGACTACTGTAGTGAGATTAGACCATTAACATAGACTGTTGTTGTTTTGTTTCTTCATACTTTAACTAATCATATTGGTGGGCAAAAGTCAGTCAGATACTGGGAGATAATAATTTTCTTGTGCATAGCAGAAAGTTGCAACAGGCAATTTAACTCTGAATTTATAATTGCTGTAATCAATTATAGTGTTGAAGTCTTTGCATCTCATTGTCTGTCTCATTGTCATCACGTACAATAAGTACATTATTTACCTCTTCTTCCACATGGATAGGCAGCATTTCCCTCTACCAATCCCCTTTCCATTGTCATCCTCAGGCCAAGTGGTGGTGCCAGAGGAACTGCGGTTCCCTCATGCCTGCTGTGTAGGCATCGCCTCACAGACCTCCCTCAGCCTCTTCAACCCCTCTGAGAGATGGCAGCAAGTGTCAGTCACTGTCACCAGTCTGGCTATTGATGGAGAGAAGGTGAGCAGAAAGCACAGAGTGGTGACTAATTATTTTATAGCGTCAAAGCACAGATCATGCTAAAAGTATTTTCAAAATTGGGTTTAAAACCCTTAAAATGTCACATTGTGATGCAAGGGGCTGCTTCTAATTATCAGGCTAAACCAGCTGACAACACTCCTTTCATAATCACCTTTTCTTCTGTCTTCCATACCAATCCCTACAGGTGGATACCTTGCCGTACCAGTGGCTTATAGTGAAGAACAAGACAATCATTGGCCCTAAGACTACAGAGGAGCAGAAGGTGTTGTTCATTCCTCCACAAGCTGGTGTCTACCAGTGTGTCCTCAATGTTTGCTCCTGGCCTGCATCTGCTGAGACAGAGGTTGCTGCCAGGGCCAATATCTTTGCTAAAAGGGTGGTGCTGGTTGCCATAGCAGAGAATCCTGCACTAGAGGTGAGGGCCTGCGGTTCACAGATCACAATTGTCACCAAAAATAATCTGCTACATAAGAAATAAGGCAAAATGATAAATCTGTGGGTTAAAATTCATGTGAAGAGATGGTGTTATCAGGTATATCATGTAGAAGTGAAGTTGCTTATTCCCACCTTTACTGACTGACCTGTAAATAAAATAAATATGTTGCACAGAATGTAAGACAGAATCTTAAATTCATTTTTTTTCTCAGGTTGAAGTAAGCAAATCCGGCTGTTTGGATTTTGGAGACCTTCCAGGAGGAAGTGCCAAATCCATTCCTCTCAAACTGCTAAACAGGACTCATGCTACAGTACCCATCCGTCTGGTCATCAGTGCAGTGAGTCAAAATAGTACACTTCTACATATTCTTGGACCACTTAAAACACATACAGTATACAGATCCACAACAGTGATACAGTGACCTCCAGTGGCAGCTATGTGGTTTTTACATCATAGAACTGTGTAAGGCTAAAAGACAGGTGCATTTTGAAGTAGTTAAGCTAAGCATCAGAGATTTAAGACACCATGTAACCTGGCATACAATATGCCTTAAGTTCATCTTAAATTTTAACCCACATCTAAACTATTGACACAGCAAAGGCTAACAAGTGTTATTAGTGTTTTGACATGATGGAGAGTAGATCAAATACATCTCAAAATACCTGTAAACATGAAACGTTATTTAAAATTGTATGCAATTGGCCCTGAATCTAATCTAATAAATATCTCAGGTCTTACTGTTTCTGATCTAAATAAATTTGATGGTGTTGTAGGGGGGAAATAAAATTGCATTTTAACAGCACATCTTTCTTTTCTATGCAAAAAACACAGCAGTGAGCATAATAAGTAGTATGAGTGATTCACATTTTTCACATCTCATTTCTCCAGAACGCTACAGCATGGCGATGCTTCACCTTTTCCAAGCACCCTGTTACCATGACATCTGAGGCAACCCAGCAGTCTGGACACATGACCCCAGAGTCCTCTCCCTCGGTGATGAATCACGTGATGCATGCCAGCTATGGAGAGGTTAGAATTGCCAAAATCATTACGACCTTATTCAGCATCTCGGTCACTTAATGAATTAATTCCATGCTACATGTTTTTGTCTATATTAACTGTGGCATTCAGAAAAATCTGTGTTTTTTAATACAGTTTCACTGAGCCATTCTAATTCTCTTTCTCACCTATTGAGCTGTGAAACTGGCATTATCAGTCACGTGTTAATGTTTCCTTTTTTCAGAATCCACAGAGCTTCATGGTCTGGGTTCATTTCAAGGCCCCTCAGAAGTACTCCGTTTCTTCAGGTGATCAACTTGAATTGAAGGATGGCTAACGCTTTATGTAGCACTTTGTGGATTTTAACTGTTGGCACCATTTGTGCTAAAGGCAGTGGACACGTTGACTATTTAATTTGTTACTTAAGCTCTAATAATCTAAGAGACATTAGATTTTTACATTTACATTTGCCAACTGAAATAAAATCAAAAAACAAAACCCAGTTATTTTTTGGTAACACTAACTCTTTGTGGTTGTACTCGGCAGGAGAGCTTGGTCCGGCTGATGAGTACAGTGCTCGGGTGGACATTGAAGTGGACTCTCCCGGTCAAAGTCATGTGATCAGGAGTATTCCCCTTAGGGCCAGGTCTGGAACTGCAAGGGTTCATGCTCCTAAAGACCTGCAGGTAGTTAAACTGCCATTTGGCTTTTATTATTGTTTTGTTTGTTTGTATTCAGACTGATAGTGTTATTCCTCTCAACACTGCATTGCAAAGATATTGTTATGTATGTCTTGTTGAGATAGAGCAGCTAATACTGCACTGGCACAAATGTGACTGAAAATCATTGCACCAGCACAAGGTATCCTCAAAAGGATTGCTAATGTAAAACAAAGTAGACACACTATTGTGATTTTCAGTGACCAGTGACAATTAAGCTAATCAGTTACTGTAGATTTTTCAGTTTTTTTGTTCTCTTACTTCAAATCAAATCAAAAGGGATAAGCTTTGCTCTTGTTATTGACTAAGAGATACAGGCTTCAAACCAGCCACTTGTATTCAGCCAGTCATCCACACAATTCCCCAGTTTGTTCGTTAGTTAAACTTGAAGGTGAGACATTTTAAATTAATTGTAAGTAACAGTCTGTCTACATTGTTTCATATAATGTCAAAAGAGAAATGCTTGACAGAAAGTTTAACATAGAACTACTTTTTCTTTTATCATCATGTTCCATTCCTTGTTCAACTTTTCTTGGCCTTTGTAGAGTTGGCAGTCAACTGCTCTTTGTGCTTCTTTTGTCTAGACTGTCAGCCTGTCTGCTCCACTGGGTAAATCTAGTCAACAGATGCTGCCATTAAAGAATGCAGGAAACATTGACGTGCAGCTGAAACTCAAGGTAATTCTGACCTTTACTTTTCTTATTAGATCTGGGGTTTGAGTAAGCCTCTGTGACATTTTGGGCTCAGACTGTGGCACATACATTGGGAATTCATTGATATTTGGCTCCTGTTTTTCTTGTTTTGTCCATTTTCACCTTATTTCTGTCTTCTTTCTCTCACTTTCTCTCTTGTTTGCTCTCTTTCTAACTTTGTTTCTGTATTGCTCCTTCACAAATTCCACCTCTTCTCTCCTGGTTTCCCCTCTTCTTGCCTCACCTGCACAATATTTTGTGCTCTGTTTCTCCCTCAATTTCTTTTTTGTCTCTTCCCCCATGTTGCCTCCGAACATTCAACCGTTCTTTGCTGTTTCATCCCTACATTTGTCCTCTTCTTCTCACTTCTACTTCCTGTCATTGTCTTTCATTTCTGTTTACAGCACAGTGATGCTGAGGACAGTTTCTCTGTGACACCTGATGAACTGTCCCTAAGAGTAGGAGAAGAGCAAGGCATCATGGTCTCCTTCAGAGCACAGGGCAGCAGGAAATATCGAGAAAGGTATATAAAACTTTTTTTGCTTTTACATGTGCTTAAGTAGTTACTATTGTTTTTTTGCATTAACCACATTTTGTAAATGTCCCGTTAATGAGGAACCACAGTTGCAGCCACCCATTCCATAATGGGAATAAGATATTCAAGAAACCCAGTTAACACCTCCTAGAGTTTTGCTTGAAGAACATTTTGGCCGTTTGTATTGTGTAACCCACGTTTCTAACTGGATTTGTATGAAAGTGCCTTGAGACAGGAAAGTATAGTTGTCACAGCAGTGCAAAGAGACAACAGGAAAATTATAACTTGTAGCGTTGCAAAGAAAAACTAAAACAGAAAGTGACACCAACATTTTTTAAAAGTATGACTCGTCAGTCCATATTCTACCAAAAATGCATCATCTCATCCCACTCATATACATGAAATAGGTCAGCTCTGGTGTGGAAATTAGGCTAACCAGGTTACTGCAGTACATGTTGCATATTATGATTATTTTGACAGACATTATGATTGCAATATGATTCACAACACTCATTTTTGCATCAACATTTTTTTTTGTTCATTAAAAAACTGTTACATCCATGAAAATATGATGTGACATTAGTTGGGGTCTGTACCGAACAAACATGTTTTCTTACATCTGGAGAACAAGATTTGTTGTTGTATTACTTTATTAATCCCACAACGGGGAAATTCCCTTGTCACAGCAGCATTTACGTGAAATAAATAAATACAGATATAAAAAAACTATGGTAAAGTGGTAAAGCTATGGTATGCTGGTAATTTGAAAAACAGAAACTACAACATTGATCAGGTGTTGTAGAGTCTGACAGCGGCAGGGATGAAAGACCCTCGGAACCTCTCCTTCTTATACCGAGGGTGTAACAGTCTGCTGCTGAAGGAGCTACTCGGGGACCCCACAGTGTCATGTAGGGGGTGAGAGATGTTGCCCATGATGGATGTCAGCTTCACTAACATCCTCCTTTCACCCACTTCCTTGTAGGCCAGTACATATCTGCAGCACTACAGTACTTCATTATAATGCTGTGTTGTCACACATTGAAATTTTTCATCAAAGCTTCTGTGATTTGGATATTGCTATTTGGATAATATTTCCATTAATTGTGCAGCCCTGCTTGTGCTTGTTGTGTTGCAGCCTTCTCACCATCTTGGTGCTGCCATCAGGTCCTCAGTATGAGGTAACCCTGAAAGGAGAAGTCGTACAAGAGGACTCTGGGAAACCTGCCATTCCCTCTGCTGTCTTTGGTCCTGGTGTGGCCAATGATATTCCACCAATTCTCTCGAATAAACAGTTCGTAGCCTGGGGAGGGGTCACTCTAGGGCGAGCTGTGTAAGCAACTTTTCGTTTTTTCATTAATTTCACTACTATTCGGTTCTTTAAAAAAAAACACGTTTTAGGTATCAATTATTCATTGGAAACTAATCAATAAAAAAAACTCAAGGCCCAGTGTTCCACCGTATTCTATTAAGGCTTGTATAATGTTATTCATGAGAAGGGACAGAGGCTGTCTACAGGGATTGTTATTCCTCAGAAGGTATTTCAAGATAATGCACAATTTATTTACAGTCATTCAAGGGAGGTAAAGTACAGACAGCAGTAAGAAAGCTAACTCTCCCATAGGATTCTTTAAAGTTTAACTGGATCCAGGTTTAAATTTGCTATTCTACACAAATGAGGACATTTAGATTAAGACTCTCAATCTCAAAGCAAAGTTTGTCAAATGTATCAAGTTTGACACAGAACTCATTCACACTGTTATCACCAACAGCCACCATTGTTTTTCAGCCAACAGAAGCTGGTTTTAAGGAACAACTCGACTAACACCACACAGCAGCTACGGCTGCTTATTCGGGGTCAAGACCAGGACTGTTTTCAGGTACAGTTTAATATTTGCATATTTGAAAACTGAACATGGTATGTTAGATTTATATCAGAGTATCCATACATCTTAGTTTTGTTTTGGGATCACCTGCAGAGTTTATTTTCATTTCTATACTACCTTATGTTTGTAATCAGCGATCCAAGTATTTATGACTAAATGTGGTTTTATTTAATCCGATTGTCTTTGTACAACCAGTTGGATCACACAGATGCATGTAGCTAAAACCAGATGAAGAAGAGGCCTTAGATGAATACATTAATGTTGCATTAAAGGAGTATTTCACCAATTTAGCATACGATCAAATGTATAATTAACGAGTATGAGGTAACCCTGAAAGGAGAAGTTGTCTCAGAAGACTGTGGGAAACCTGCCATTCCCTCTGCTGTCTTTGGTCCTGGTGTGGCCAATGATATTCCACCAATTCTCTCGAATAAACAGTTCGTAGCCTGGGGAGGGGTCAGTCTAGGGAAAGCTGTGTAAGCTACTTTTCAGTTTTTCGTTTATTTCAATACTATTTGGTTCTAGAAAAAATACTTTTAGGCATAATTTATTCACTGGAAAGTAATCAATAAAATTACTCTGGGCCCAGTGGTTTTTAGGAAACGAGATCATACCTTTTAATCACATAGTATCAAAAAACTTGATAGACTTACTGACAGGCTAGTGTGTGAAATCGGGAGTTCCTCTTTTACAGGGTTCAAATTTGTCGCCCTTTCTCCTGACATTCTGCAATTTCTCGTCTAATAAAACAAATTCTATGAAACCATAATAAATCATTTGACTAATTGCTTATAATGTCTACACTATTCAAATGTATATCATCATTTAGTATATAAACTTGTCTCTCTCAGCTTCAGAGTATGTTCAGTCCCGAGGAGCGTCTGACCCGACATGGGGAGCTGTCCATTCGTCCCAGAGAGGACGTGACCGTCCACCTGCTCTTTGCTCCCACCAGGGTGGCCTGCATGTTGGCCAAGCTGGAGATCAAACAGTCTGGAGTCCGGCCTTCACAGCCAGGGGTCAAGTTCACTGTGAGGATGTGCCCATTTCTCTCAACTCTCTTGCTTGTAGTCCTTCATCACTTTGCATTTCTCTCTCTTATCCTCTACACATTCTCACTCCTGCCTCATTCTCTCTGCCGTTTCTTGGCCAAGTTTTCTTATTATCTATTGAAAGACTTGGGCTATAGTTTAGTTTAGCTCCTATATTTCCCACCTTCAGATTCCACTGTCGGGCTACGGTGGGACCAGCAACATAATCCTGGAGGACCAGAGGAAACAGGCTGACGGCTATGTGGCGACACTGACCGACATAGCTGTTAGTCGTGTCAGCAAAGTTTGTCTGTGCGTGAGGAACACTGGCTCCAGAGCAGCTTTCATCAAAGCCATAGTCTTCTCTGATGTGCAGAAACGATCAGTTATGGAACCGTCTGTCGTCAGCCTCGCCCCGTCACAGTTTGTACTGAAGGAAAGGACACAAGAGGTAGGAGAGGGGATACAAGTAATGTGAATCACACTGTAGTTCAGAAAAGTGCTACACAAGACAGTAGATTTTATTATAAATATTTGTGTGTGTTTTCAGGTGATCACTGTGCTAATGAAGTCCACCAAAAGAGAACAGAATCTGTGTCAGTCAGCCAATGCACTGCTGGCTACTGTCTGTCTGTTTTGTGGAGATGAAGTCTCCAGGCAGCAGTATAGGAGGTGAGACCTTAACTTAATCCTAAGTATATTTGTTTTATGCTATTTAAAAACAGTAATGTTAGCAGGTATGGGGATTCGTAGTGGATGGTTGATTTAAATCTGAAAAAAGATTAATACAAAGCCCTGATGTAGTGAAAATGTCCTTTTTAAAAATAATAATTTGAATCTCTCTGGATTTAATTGATTGTATCAATGTCACTTAGCATCTTTAGGCATGAAAGTACTGTTATGTGCTGTAATGGCAAATGTAAATTAACTTCACTACTGTGTAGGCTCTTGCTGTTTGTTCCCCCTACAGTGTGTTTGTGTTTTCTTCTTTCAGATTGCTTCAGAGCAAACCAGAGGCTGCAACAAAGGCTCTGTCTGAGAACAGTCTGCTGAAAAACATAGACTTTAATGAGAAGTTCCTGGGAGAAGAAAATATTACAGAGAGTAAGATATTATTATTATTATTATTATGATTATTATATTTGGTCTCCTCTCAAAAACAGCAGAGTTTGAAAGCTGATCTGAAGATTTAATTATTTTGACCTTCAACTAAATACTATTTGAAGTGATAATCTACAGTAAAATAATGGAAATAGCAGACTAAATTTAAAAAGGTTGTTGGAATAGATGTCTCCAATTTTGCTAGCTCTAACTAAGAATTTACCCTTTTTATAGCTTATGACCTGCCCCAGCGGCCCAATGAAGCTCACATCTTCTATGGAAACATGAGTAAGATAGTGGTGTCATTGCTGGGAAGTACAAAGAGCACAGACTGTGAGCAGAGCAACCACACTGAGCTGCTGCTGCCCTCTGCCAGACACAGTTCAGAGACCGACAGGTACTGTCAGAAATATTTCTAACTCACTGTAATATACTAGAACCTGGTTCATTGAAATGCCAGCCTTCTGAATACGCACAACACAACAGATACATTTAATACAAACAGATATACAAAAATCAATTGCTAAACAGTATTTATCAGTATTGTAAAGTCAGTTATATATGATTGGTTGTTTTTAGTGTACATTCAACGTAATACTACATATGCACTCAGTAAAAGCTAAACTCTTAGACTAGGTCTGTACGTTTTTTTTAATTTTTTTATAGTGAACACATTTTGTTTATTTGTCTGCGTAAGTCAACACAATGTACGGTTTAATGTTATTGTGTAATTCCCAGTGGTTTGCCAAATGGCAACGTGTCTCTGGACGTGCTTCCAGTGAAAGGTCCCCAAGGTCCAGCACTAAGAGTAACAGAGCCCTCCTTAAAGGTACCATAAGCACTTTTTAATGGACTTCCAATGGTTTCTTGTGTTGACTGATGATATTAGACTTTGTTATGTTGGTGTTGTTTCAGCTGGATGAGATGAAAACATTTGTTTCACTGCATTTGACATTAAAAGATATGCATTTTTCAATGCAGAATGTCTGTTTTTTTTCCCCCCCAGGCGTCAGAGCCATTACACAGGCATTCTGAGTCCTGGACCATCCATCCAGAACAACTTGTCCTTGCAGCTCCCACCATCAGTGAGTAGAATCTAGATTTCAAAAGCACATTATGTGAACTTTTATCACCTTAGAGTTGAATTCAATTGCAGAGTTTCAGTATGGTTGTTGTAAGCAATCACCTCCAAACCATTAGTGAATAACTTCAGTAGCCAGCAGTCCACATGATGTTGTTGTTGCTGTTTTTAGATGGTACAGCCACCACCAGTCAGGCTAAGATCCGGAACAATACATCCAGAGAGCTGAGGTTTGATTTGTCCTGGCCTGCTCACTGCCTTACCATCACCCCTCAGCATGGAGTTATCGAGCCTCAGTAAGAATACACTTGGTTGTTCAATGAAATATATTGGCTAAAGTCACAGTTTTTGGGTTAGAATTAGACCCCACGTTGTTTGTTGGATGTCTTTCTGTGTATTGTTCTGGTTTTATTTGCAGTTTCCAGACTGTAAATGATGATATCACAACCTCAAAATAAATGTAGTATTTACGAGTGTCATCATAGCTTATTAAAAGAACAATTACAGGAAGAAGGTCCATCATAATTGATGTGACTGAGTATATATGTGATTTTAATTATTCCACTTATTTCTTAATTATTGTTAACCAAGGTGCCACCTGCAGATTTTGATCAGTCCCAACCCTTCACTAGCAAATAAATCTGCCTTGCTGCCATGGAGTGGACAGATTTATGTCCAGTGTGACGGTCAGCAGAAGGTATGAAACACTCTAACTTCTCTAGAGGTTTGAAAAAAGCTTCTTGTCCAGTCATGCACCTTGTGTTGTGAGAACTAAACAAGAGCTCAACATGTGCAATGTGATTACTGCTCCAGTTTATTAAGGTCCAGATTCGTCGGGACCTGGCTCTGGATGTGTCTGCGTCCCCAGCAGACACGACCCTGTCAGCCCTATCCCCGCAGGTTGCCACCCCTGTGCTTCCTGTGGCCAGGCTCACTACCAAGCCCTCGCTACTACCACAGACCCCACAGGCACCTCAGGCCCTGGTGGCGATCAGCAACAAGACAATCATGTTCCCCACCACTCCCTCAGGGGAAACGTCAGGTAGGGAGCTGACTTTCCAGAGCACAGAAGTTGCTCCCAGTACATGAAGTCTGAGTGTTAGTGAAAAAATATTTCCTACCTGTTGTTGGGGTTTTAAGTCAGCGCCTGTAGGCTAAAACTTGCTTTTCTCTCCTCTGCTTCAGAGGCCCAGCTGGAGGTGCAGAATGGGGAAGTAGAAGTGAGGTGGTACCTGTCATCATTTGCCCCTCCTTATGTCAAGGTGCCTTTTCTTTCTTTCTTTCGTCAACTCTTTCATTCCAGTTTACGTTTCTTTGTTGTTATCCCTCCTCTGGGAACAAATGTTTTCATTTATTTTTCTTTTGAATTTAGTTTATCTTAGTGTGTAAGTGAAGCTAAATTCTTGTCCTCTGTCTCATGACTCACTCAGTAATGAGTTTATTTTGTAGGCTCACACTCCTGATGTTGTTTTAATCTTGTTGTTCGGTCTTGTTGCTGGCCGTTGTGTGATAGCAGTGACTCAGGTCAAGCTGTGGTCTGTCTCTCTCTCTCTCTCTCTCTGTCTCTGTCTCTGTCTCTCTCTCTCTCTGTCTCTGTCTCTGTCTCTGTCTCTGTCTCTCTCTGTCTCTGTCTCTGTCTCTCTCTCTCTATCTCTTCAGGGGGTTGACAACACTGGAGATGTGTACCGGGCCACTTACACTGCTTTCAGATGCTCCAGGGTCTCAGGCACTCTGGGAGCCCATGAGAAGATGCAGGTAGGAGCTCACATCCAACTAGATGAATCAGTAGTGGGAGCAATCAAAAACAAATCTGAATATAAGGAAAACATAATCGCCATAAACCATTGCAAATTAGAATAGCATAATATGAAATGATGATGATGATTTGATTGATTGAGTGACGAGTGGGACTATATATATGTGTATATATATATATATATATATATATATATTTTTGTGGTAAAAACATATTTTCATACATGATACTGTGGCTCCCAAGCACAGGTACAGTAACAACGTTTATCACGGTACTGTTCCATTTAGGTGTGGCAGTTAGTCAGGCCAGTGAGACTGTATACACAGTTCCAGGGCTTGGCTGGAAGACCATTATTTGAGACCCAGCTTTTTATGTGAGAAAATACAGTATCAGGCCTATACTAGTGGCACAAAATAAACAGAAAATACAATTTAAATCATTAATCGCAATTATTTGTATGACAATTAATCCTCAACTATAGTTTCATCCCTAGCAGAGCCCTGGATATGGTATATCTAATAGAATACAGCCATTATTATAATTGATGGGTCTATAGGTGAGCTATATCTACTGTTTATTACACTTTAAAACCTTGCAGCAGTAAAACTGTTCCGAGTTAGTTGGTTGCCCTCTAAAAACATCTAGGAGTATGATGTGCATTTACACGGTTCAATACGTTTCGATTGTTTCGTCTAATGTTTTTCTTGCTCTTCTAGGTGCCCATTACTTTCCTGCCCAGGGACAGAGGGGACTATGCCCAGTTCTGGGACTTAGAGTGCCACCCCGTGTCTGAGCCGCATCAGAAAACCAGAATCCGCTTCCAGCTCTGTGGCACCGTGAGGACTCATTTATTAGTTCTGTTGCCTGGGATTCAAACACCATACTGAGAGCAATTGTGCTTCTGTAGTGCAGGAGATACATACACTGGAAAAGACATTCACTTTTTTCATGTTATGATTTACTGTCAAAACCACTTTGTAACATTTACTTTACTGCTACTGCCTTGTTTTTTTTTTTTTTATTGGTGGTGTCTTATACTCACATCCCATAACTGATTACTAAAGTACTTATCTTATTATATAATTCTCAGTTTTGTTATACTCCTAAAATAGTTAAGAGTATCATTACAGTTTTTTTTTGCTCTCTTTAACCATGCTTATTTAAACCTTAATGAAGTGCATTCCTCTTACTTGTGCATTGTTTTACGTATTTATATTAGGCAAACTTTAATCTACCATCTTTATCAGACTAATTATGTGCAACAAGCAGTTATATACACTCACTAATTAACTTGTTTCGCTCTCAAACCATACCATGTTTACATGACCATTGCTCACTGGGGGCAATGCTCACTTTAAAGCATCAGCATTAGAAAACCCCCCCAGCCCGTATGACAGTAGTAGTATGACTATAGCTTTGGAGTGTTGGTGACAGAATTAACAAATGAGAAAAGTGGGTTGTGGGATGGTAAGGAGAGCCACCCTGCTGAGATGGGCCTGCGGGCTTTGCGTGTGTGCCGCTTTAATGTGAAATGTTATGACAGACCCAGTTAACTTAAGAGCATACATACACAGCAAGTGGGATGTCAGATAGATGGCTCCACATAAGTAGGTTAAGTGGCTATGATGGTAGTGCTTCTGTTGTTGTTGCCTTACTTCTTAGATGTAGTGTTAAAGTGGAGTGCCAAACCCTTCAGTGGTGTTAAATACTAATGTGTAGCTCAAATTTGCAAAACTTTGATTTACATATGTTCCTGACAGTCTGGTGTGTGATATGTTTGACATTTAGTTTTCATTATGTCTGCATGTGATTAGTAATAGATTTTATAACAATGTGTCACCATCAGTAACACAGTCTAATCGTTTGGGCATGATATACTTGAAAGATGGTGGAGGTTATTTCTTCTCAGTTGTATTGTACTAACTAGCAGCTTTGTAGTTGTACAGAGATGTAATGCAGCCATGTTTTGTTGCTCTTAGGAGCTTACTAGCCAAGATCCTAAAGTTCTGTCTGCGTGTTTAAAGGGATTAAAGTCTGGACCAGTGGAAGGACCACAGGAAGGAGACTGCTCTCTGGTGAAGACAGAGGCCACAGTCAAGACCAGGAAGAGAACTGATGCCTCAGCAGGCAAAACCAGGTGAGACCTGCTTAGCTGAAACTAATAATATGAACCTCACCAGGATCTCTATGGTAAAACACTGTGGAAATACAGAGCTGTGCTGTGAAAGAAAGCTCAGTTTGGGGTGCCCTGGTGGACTAGGGATTTAAGACACCGTCAATGAACGACATCAGCCAGCCAGGGGTGTCGTTCTCCATCTGTTTCTTTGCCCTCGTTTCCTGTCAACTCCCATAGAAATACCAAAGAGTTACATTTGTTAGACACACTTGTAATGCATAAAATAAATGGATGGTTATAGAATCTGCTGCGTTTTGGTTTGGTCCTCGTGAGGGGACATTTTTTGTCAATTCAGTCATGTTTTGATTTGTGTCACTAAATTAAATCAACAGTCTTTAATAGACTCAGAAAATGACTGAATTTAATGTACTGCAGGTTATGGTTTTAGAGTAGGTGTCTCATATGATTGTGTTATACTTCCCTGTTAAAACTGGCATAATTTGTAATTCACAGCCAGGAGGAGGCTGTGCGGAGGGGTGTGTATTCTCCACAGGATCTCTACACCTTCCCAGCCACACGGGTGGGTGAGTCCAGCACTCTGAAGGTCAACATCCGCAACAACTCGTCCGACACGCATGAGGTGAGGCATGCGTTATCCACATGAAGACATAGGAGGGATTTTGTTTGTTTTTTCTCGCTTACTGCAGCAGAAACTGAAATCCAGAATTCTTAATATGCAGCAGTGTCTATTCCAGCTATCAGAGTTAAAGCAAGAAAGTTCTATATTGTTAATAGAAATTGCATGACTGACTTGATTTCATTTGTACTGTATATAAATGGTATAACAACCCCTAACAATTGTCACTGTGCTTTGCATGGATTTGATATTTGATGTGTGGCTTCTCTAATTGACTTGCAGCTGAAATTTGTAAACCCTAGGGAGCCCTTCCACATCAAGCATTCCAAATATTCCCTGAGGTGAGTCCAATGGTTATTATCCCTGACAGAAACTCTCCTTTCTGCACTTTTAATAGTAGCTGGGGGACACACTGGGAATCGGAGGTTTATAATCTTTATAATTAGTGCCGGCCTCTATTAGTGTTTACTTGTTACTTCAGGGTTTTCATTTTCTACTGTAAGAAATGGTTTTACATAGATTTCTGTCATTAAAGTAGTAAGGTTTTAATGTTTAGTCAGGACCTCAAAGCATGCTCTATGATAACTGTAATGTCATTTTCCCATTGCGCATGCTCACTATGGGAGGTCCCGTGAGATGCTGGGACCTGGAGGATGATGTTACTATGTGGTACACACTTGAGGTCTCAAGGATTACTGATGTTTTGCCCAACTAAAGCCTTAGGGAGGAGGTTGCCAGGTCACAGGTACCAGCTGTGCTGTGCTCTGCTGATCTGGGACAGTGTTCAGAAGGGTCACAACATGTGTTTTGTATCATTGAAATAGGGTAAACAATGGAACGGAATGCAAATCCAAATTTAAATGCATTTACTTCCTCTACTAAACTAAAGCATTGTCAGACATACTGCTGAATGTCGTGACATTTTTATCTGCAACGTTGCCATGTGTTGCCACAACCTGAACCTGACCCAGCCCTCCAGTAGGTGTGTTGTGAGCCCTACAGTGTGTGTGGGTTTGTGGTAGCCTTGTGGTGACCCCAGCATGTTGTTGGCTCTCATCATGTACTCTCATTTCCACCACATCCACACTGAACATACCTGTGCTGCTCCATTTATTGTCTGTTCATTATGCTGGAACATTTGTGCACATGGATAAGCATTGATGATCCGTACAGTATTTTATGGTTATTGTTTTTGCCGTAGTGTAGTAGGTCATGATTCATATTATGCAATCCTATGTTCTTCATTTTATGTGAACATTTGTGCATATTTGTGCTGGTGCATGTGTTATGTATTCATGCTCTAACATTTCATATGAAATAATTATTGATCTCTTTATTAACTGTCTATAAACAGTAATTTTTCTTCCCCACCCATTAGATCCCAGCACTATCTGAAGCTTCCCGTCCAGTTCAAGCCCAGCACTGCAGGCAGACACGCTGGCTTGCTGCTCATCCAGTTAGAAACAAGTGGAAGTCTTGTTATTCAGCTGACCGCTGAGGCATTGCCTTGAATTCACCATCTAGCATCCTACGCCACCTTCTCACGCTGGCTGGCTGGCTTTGGGTGGATGCTCTTCTCTGTACTATTCATCATGGGACAGACGAGAGTTAACAGAGAAGAAAAGGCAAGACTGCAAACTGCTAAGGATCAAATAAAAGGCAACCCTGGGCTTAAATCCGTCCTCTCGTCTTATTTGGAGACTATAGCTGATTAACTGGAGATGACTGAGACTCTACTGCCAACACAGCCCCTTCTGCCTCTGGATGTGGCACAGGTGTCCTCAGCTGGCCCATGAAAAATGATTGTGCCTGTTTGTGCCCGAAGCTGAATGATTTGGTCTGACTGGCTCGCAATTAATCTGGCCCACTCTGGCATTTCAGAGAGCTAATGATTTTTGTCACTTGACTCTGGATCTGGTATTTGCCTTATCCCTGAGTCATGTCACAAGGCAGCATTGTTGTTGCCATGGCCCCTGTCAGACAGTACCAGTTGGGATACGTTGAGGATTACTTTGAGTCGGTCACACAGGAATGCCATTGTCTCTTGTTTGGTAACATGGCTGCAGGGAATTTCTTTTTTCTTTTTTTTTTTTCTTCTTTTTTTTTGTTGAATAGACAAACTGTAAAAATCACAAAATGGTCCTGGACATAGTTTTTCTTTTTTCTTTTTTTTTAAGACCAAGACCACAAGATTTGAGAATTTTTGGTTTTTTTTAAATCACAAACTCAGATTCTCAAATCAAGGTCTGTCCACATTTCATAAAATGTTCCTAATCTTTTGTACTGGTGTGGTTTCTATGGAAATGGCTCCTCATCATGCAGAGCCCAGCTGCACAGTGGCCTTTGTCAGCACCATGTGTTGACTTCCCAGCAACCTCCAAGACTCGTTCCAAACAGTCCAGATGTACTTAATTTAGTCATGATCAGGGCAGCTCACAGATACATTAGGATGGTTAATGATTGTTATTACATGCTAAAAGAGTTTCCTCTGGTGGGGTTTTTGTTCGGCAGCTTGCCAGGCCTGCTCAGTATGGTTACCATGGCAAAACAGTGTTAATCACTGTTCCAGTCACAGAAAATTAGCTCCCCATTTCCTCTTTTGGCTCTGGGGCAAATGGCCAAAATTGCTTGGGGGTATTGGATTCACATCCATAATGGGTTTTGGAACTGGAATGGCATGGGGAAATGTAGGTACACTTCATCAATGGTGTGTTGTTAAGCTGTTAGATGCCACGCATTGGTACAACACTTTGGAAATGAAAAACACTAGTTTTGAGCATTATGTTCCTGCTTGTAGAGCAAGTTTTAATATGAAGGCATATTGTCACAGGCTGCTCTCAACATGCCCTGAGAGCTATCCTGACGTTTGGTTTACAATTTGCACATGCTTAAAAAAGTATATAATGTAATATATTGTTCTATGTACACATTTTAAATAAAGTTTTGTGATAAATACTCTTTCCACTTTCTTTAATCACTTGAAATTGCTGTCAGAGGAGAAGTTAAATGATTTCTGAAAAAAATGGTACTCTTTATGTTTATGTCTCTATGTTTAGGGCCTTAGTATTACTTAATTCTGTTCATATTCACCTAACTAGGATCACTAAAGGGAATGTAGCTGTTCACCAATAGATTATGTATTTTGTTATTTTTCCATTCATTTAAATAAGAATTCTAATTAAGAACAGTTTACTCTGTGGCACAGATACTATAAACTATAAAAGCAACAAGTAAACATTTAGACAAGCATTTAAACTTACAGAACTGTAAATCGAATGATACAGCAGGGCATCAAAGTAGTATGAAATACAGTGCTGGTGGCATGCATGATAGCCTGCAGCATACATTTACTGACAATAACATCGAGGTAGAATAACCATACTGTCTCATGATGTCCATCCAGCTTCAAAACATGACTGCAGTTTAGATGGCACAGCAGGTACACACTGTGTTCAATTTGTTCCATCCTAGACACAATCAGGTTTATTGCCAGGAAGGTTTTCACATACAAGGAGTTTGCCTTGGTCTGTTGGAGCACAATATAATAGGAAAATGGAAAAATGGAAGCAAGCTCTGCAAGTCCAGAAGCATAAATACAAGAATAGGAAATTGACATGAACAAATATATAGACAATATTTACAATATGACAGTGGATTTAAATAGTAGGTTTGTAAACAATAATAAAGAATATTTGCAATGTGCAAGATCACTTTACTACCTAAATTCGATGTAATGTGTAGAAGGTGGGGTGGGGGTACAGGGCCTTGTTGATCAGGCCAGCAGCAGATGGGAAGAAACTTCTGGTGGCTTGAGGTTTTGGTCCTGATGGACAGCAGCCTCCTGCCAGATGGAAGTGTCTCATGAAGTTGGGAGGGGTCAGCCAAAATCTTACAATAACATTTTGGCTTCACGTCACATTTCAGATATAACTTGTACTTCAATTGTTTTATATTCTTTTCATATTTTGTTTTATTTCACTTATGTTTGACTACTCCTTGAAATCCTTGTTGTATTTAAGGTTCTGTATGCTATAGAAATACAGTTTACTTGCTTCTAATAACATCTGCCCTGCTGAAGTACCTTTGAGCAAACAAGAGAACCCCCATTTTGAAATGTCCTTAAGCAGGTCACTGATCAGCTCCCAGCACTGGGGATGCTGCTGCACATGTGATCCTGACCTGTGACCCCAGACACAGAGGGATCACACTTTGAGCCCCGCTGGCTGCTATACTCAGAGGAACCTGCAGGTGTCGTCAAAGCTTCATCGGCAGCCCGGCTGTCAGCAGCATGTACTGTACAGTGGGGCAGCTGGGCTTTATTTTGCTTCCCAGACTGGAAACCACTGTAGTGCAGTTGGACTTGACGTCTAGCAACACAACATCACAGACTTTAAACAGGCAGACACGGCGACTTAGCACGTTAGCGACTGCATTTACAGGTAGGAAGCCTGCGACATTTTCCCAGTTATTTCTGTACACTGGTGTATTTATTAATGCATAATGCTGTGGTCGTAGGCGGCTGGAGGAATGTTGTGGTTATGCTAACTGCTGTGGCTAAACGCTATCCCGGCTGTCCGGTGTGGGGTCTGACTTTGGGCCAGACGGTGGAAGTTGCTCTTTAGAGTTGGAGCCGCTTTCCGAGCTGCGCCAGACAGCAGAGCTAAGCTAACACGGCTAAGATAGCAGCAAGCAGGCTAGCCCTGGCTCCTATCCATCCGCCGGGGCCACAGCACCAGTCCGCTGTGTCTCCGTCCCTGTGGGGGAGACGCTGCCTCTCACACTGACCGTGACCTCCGTGGTACCTATAACATGTATCACCCCGAGGAGAGACAGGCTGTCTTGTTTTTCTCTCTGTCCGGTGTGTCTTTCGCCTGTTTGATTTGATGAACAAGCTAGCTGGGAAGCTAGATTAGAAATGTAGAACCCCGAGCTGTCACTCAGGTTTCAGGTCAGAGGTTAACCCAACTTTTTTATGCAAGTGAGGCACGCGGTGCGTACCATGAGGTGGTGTCACCAAGCAGCCTCCTCTGGGATGAGCTGGTACACACTGTGTGTCACTGTGGGGTGGGGTGAGGAGGACCACAGTGGGACTCTTCATCCACACACATCCTCTCACCGTGCTCGGTTAAAAAGGGATCCTTATTTTGGAAATGCCATAAAGCTCCACACCTCCCACACTGCACAGGGTTGAAGAAAACATGGAGGGAGATCCTCTTCATCATTTAAGACTGAGATGATGATGATGATGATGATGATGAGAGTTAAACTAATGCATCTGACACTTCTATCAAAGTTCATCTGGGCTGCTGTGTCTTATCTAAATCATATCCACATTAGTTACATCCCCTTCATATCTATGTAATTCTCCTTTTGTTGCAGAGATTTGCTAATCCAGACATTCTCTGGATACATTTACAGTTTACTGATGCCAGTGTGCAGACCCATGAAGCAAAGTTTCAAACTGACAGTGCTATAAAAGCATGGATCTATATGTGACACTGCACAGTACAGAGCCCTGGTCTCTCTGCTGTATACCAGCCCACTGATCGGGTTTACATTAATTCGATTTCCGAGCTCTGTTCTCTGGTCCTCTGCGTGCGCTGCATGAAGGCTGGAGTTTTTATTCTGTTTGGGTCTGGTAGAGAGAATTCAAGCAGGCTTTGGGTGTGTTTTATTCCTTGCCTGGCTGGATGTTGTCCTGAAGGTTTCAGTCAGGGACCTATAGATGAGGAAGAGTTCTCCAAGCTTTGAATCATTTAGCACTGTTTGCCATTTCTGTCTGCTCTGCCTTCTCTCTGTCTCTATCCTCTCTGTTCACCTGCCTGTGACCCCCCCCCTCCTTTTCAAGCTCTGTTTTGCATCTCTCCTCCCTTTCTGTCTCATCTACACACACACTTTCTCTCATGTGCTTCACGCAAACTTTAATCCTGTGCTTTGTGGAGTTTGGATGCTTGTGGCAGAGCCATTGTCTCTCATCTGTTTCTTCTGTTGAGCTGCTGCTGTACTGGTGAGGTGTGCAGGTAAAGCTTGTTAAATTGGGTTCAGTAAAAGGACACTTGTGGATAATGATGATGATAATGGTGCATGTGCATGTTGAAGTATGGAAACAGGTAAATACTGCCAACAAGTCATACTGTTTAAGAATTAGAGGAATTAAAATATTAAGGGATAATGCTGGTGTTAGCTTTAAGTGCCAGTCATCTATATGTTGACCTTTTAATGCACATTGTTTCTGGTCTTTGGACAGTCTACATGCTGCAATTTATTTTTAAAAAACATTAGACTTATCATCTTGATAATTCATTATAGTAAAATCTAATCTTTATTTTATTAGAATGGAACAGAGAATGGTTTCTAATTGTTTCTTTATGCTGAATTGCAAATAATTCAGTTAACACAATGTTAATAAGTTGTTAACAAACTTGGTTTCTTACATTTTTAGCGATAGTATTAAATATTCATGACTAACGACGAGTTAAATGTTGCCAAACTCTGATTGGTGCAAGGACGTATGTGATATATGTGAATATTTAAATCGGAAAAAAAGGTTTTATTCATAAACCTCATCGCTCATAGTTTGCTAACTTGTCTTCATTGTCTTTACGGCGTGTCAGTCGCACAACAAACACAATCTAATGTCATATTTGTGCGCATTTACGTTAAAGCCGCTATAAAAGAATACATTAGTGTAGTTAAAAATGAGCTATTGAGACCATAACTTCGGTAATGTTTGGTGAGCAGGTCCCCGTTTTGCGATAAACATTCCTGCCACCAGTTTCATGCTGTTCCACTGATTGACAGTGGGTGGCAGTAATGTGCCAGGTAAGGAAGGGAAGGAGAAGAGCAGAAGCTAGTAAACACTGATGAAAGGATTTACAGTATTCAAAACATTGCAGATGTTTTATGAGGAAGAAAATTGTACTCAACATGTTTGTTAGGCCTCAAGGACCCACACAATGTGATTTGGTACCAGCAAATGTAAACATAACTTTGTTTACAAAAAAAAACAAAAAAAAAACTCCGCAGGGTATAGAAAGAAGTTGAGGTGTGGTTTATTGTATTTATTGTCGTTTATGTGGTTTATATGAGATCCGTGTCGGAGCATGCTCAGAGATTACAGTTGGCACTCGCTTGTCTCACAGACTTTATTGTTACATCTATGTCTACTGGGGTTGAAAAATCACATATTAATAGATCTTCAATGCAATGAATGGTAGCACACTGTTATGTGTTACATCATACAGAACTTAGGATTTCGTGAAATACTACTAATAAATACTAGTCATATTAGGTCTGTGCAATATGACCAAAATCTTATCTTGTTGTTTTTTATCGCGATACACGATAATATCGGGTATCATCCTATCCTTAGCTGTAAAGAGCGTGATTTGCAACACAACAGAATAGACAATAGAGAATAATATGAAACTATTGACATTTTTCTATCGTCATACAGCCCTAGTTCATGTCATCATGATCCTGCAGAAAGACAGTTAATAATAATACAGAATTTATGCCCCGCCTAAAGCAGGAAAACAGCACAGGACCTTAAATAACAACAGCATATAATTCTAAACAGTATTTATGTTTTAAATAATATAAACCAACTTTTAAATTAAATTAAAGGTCCAGTGTGTAACATTTAGGAGGACAGAAATTCAGAAATGGAATCCAATATTCATAGGTATGAATGAACTATAAACACTTTATTAGTGTATAATCACCTGAAAATAAGAATCTTTGTGTTTCTGTTATCTACAGAGGGAGCGGGTCCTCTTCTACAGAGTCCGCCATGTTGAAACACCATGTTTCTACAGTAGCCCAGAGCAGACAAACCAAACACTGGCTCACATTTTTAAAGAGTTTAGTTTCTCCTGCACACTTGAAAGGTTGAGCAGTCTGAAGCTTCACTGCTACATGCAACTAAACCCTACACACTGATCCTTTAAAAGCAAAATCAATGTATGCAGTAAACACTAGTAAACAGAGGACATAGTCTGCTCTAGTGCTGTGCATCCATAGAGCAGATTCCACGGGCATCATCATCAACGGCAGTCTCTTGTTTAATTCAACCTTTATTTAAACCAAAGAACACACAGAGGGCGAGCTTTCTCTTTTTAAGGTCAGCTCTGTGCTCAAGCTAAATTGCAAATGTATAGTCTATTAATATATGAGTGAATAAAAAGCATCAAGCCATAAAATAATAACTAAGTGAGAAAGTTGAGGAGAAAGTCAGCGAGCAGACTGTGTGTATTATTAGCTACAGTAATGTGTTCCCGTCTACCAGGTTGTACTGTGTGTCTGCTTCACACAGCTCACTGTACAACTGCTTCTCAGAGCCAGACGTCTGTGTCCATCTGTCTGTTTGTGTTTCTGTACTCCTCTTGTTCTAGTGTGCATGTGCGTATGCGCGTGAGACCGTAACTGACCGTCAGTCCATGTGTATGTACTGCGAGCGCGCGTGTGTGTGTGTGTGTGTGTGTGTTTCACCCTTTGCCAATTAGCGGCTTCTCACCTCCCGAGGCGAGAGGCTGAGTGTGTGTTAGACAGAGGAGGGAGACTTGACGGGGCTTGTCTGCCGCTGACGGCTCAGCCTCAACCTGAACTCTCACGCAGCTCTCTCTCTCTCTCTCACACACACACACACACACACACACACACACACACACACTTCAATCTGAGCACTGAACTCCAGCTCTGACACACACACACACATGCAGGACCTGAGCTGCAGCCAGTTGTTGATAATACAGCCTTGTCTGTCTCCGAGCCCATGTGACACGCCAAAATGTGACAGTATTGTGTTGGTGGAGCGAAGGCGCGAGACGGGCAAAGACGAGTGCCAGCCCGCACCAGAGTGTGTGTGTCTTTGTCTGGGTTGTGCTCATGGGAGTGTGTCTTTGTATGAACAAATGCACTGTCTATTATTGTGTGGCTGCAGTAATTGGTGTGTATGTGACTTTACAGAGTGAAAATAATGTAAAAAGCGTGCTATGTGGAAGCATAACAGTCTGAGGAGCTGGAGCGGTAGCCTGGTGTGTACAGAAGAAACACAATACGTCTCATTCAGAGTTTGTACAACTTTTTCTCCTTGGAACTGTTTTCTTTATGTAATCATCCAAAATTGATTTTTCATGCTGCTGTATAATTAATCAAGAAAAGTTCATTATATTTATGCTACAAGCTCAGTTTTCTGGGTCTAATCTTCTCTACAACAACTTGAGGAGGTTTTGGAAAAACAGCTTGATACAACAGTTTCTTTTAAGTAATTTGGCAACACATAAAAAAAAAATAATAATCTATGTTTGAGATGCAGCACATCCTTTGAAAAAGCACTACAAGTAAGATTTTCACATTCTGGCCCGAGAAAGGAAAACATTTTTAACATTTCTATTCCAATTTCAGTATTTTTAACATTTCCTCTTGGCCAGAACCAATCATCTCGCTGAGTTCTGACTGAATAAATCCAAAAATGTTGTGCTAGTCAAACGGAAGATCAAAGTGCTGCGTGAAACCCTCCGAGAAAAGCTGTGGTTTTATTTTTAACCCCAGTTGGCACACCATGATAAGTTGATCAAAGAAGTTATTTGGCAAAACATGGTATATTCTTCTGCGTTACCCAGCGGAAATCACAGCATTGAGGTGTGTACCCCGTGTGAAAGTTAATCTCACTCATTCAGTGAACACAGAACAGCTTTTCAGAGATATTTCTGTTCAGCTTTTTCAGGACTGCAGATGTTTGACGCAGCAATCCTGTTTATCTCTATTGGAGATTTCATGGGTTGTGTAAATTGTTTGCAAGATTTAAGCATATTTATGTAGCTTAGATGATTTTTTTCCTTTATGGAAATATTGCAGAGTGGATGCGTCATCAGTCGGATAAGCCAACTAGAAATAGTAGGCTTATAAACACCAGAATTAGTGCCATATTTGTTACAATACTAAAACAATGCTCTTTTTGACAAATGTGCAGGATTTTATGAAAAACTTTTTTCAAACACAGTTAAATCAGAAAACAACTATTTGGTTTGTGTGCTGAGCAGAGAATGGTGTCACTCTCCCTCTGCCTGTGTTACTATCCGCTCTGTGGTCTGTTCCCATAGCCGGTCTGCTCCGTGAGCAGCTGAGTAGAGCCACTGAAACTGCTGTTTTTATCATCTACACTGGTGAATTAAGGATTCGTTTTGAGCAAACCAGAGTTGGTGTTTGTCTGAACAGTGGAAAGACTAACAAAGACTGTTTTGTTGAGCTTAACAGTGAGTGAAGTTACAATGGAATGGTATGCAAAGTAAAATGAAAAATGTTTTTGTCTATGGAGTGTGGTGGTGAGTGATAGTGATATTATGGCTGTTTCTGGTTCTATCTCTGTAGGGATCCTTTCCTTAATGTTGTCAGACACTTAGAATAACAATATGAGCCTGTCGGTGGCAAAAACAAGCACTTTTACTAGGATGTACTTCGATGGTTGCAGTTAGCTTACATTGCAGCCATTTTCATGAATATTTCAGATCTTCCTCTGTGAATGGACTGTTTGCACAGCAGACATTTTGAAATGTCATAGCAGCTGAATTTGTGCGTGCTGGTTCATTGTCACTGTTACTGGGCCCTGTTAACATGACAACGGTTTTGCTTAAAATTGAATTTTTTCTTGCTTTTAAAAAAAGTTCTACATTCTTACTCACAAGTTCTGAAAAAGATCCTCGTGCACACAGGTCCGATAAAACGATTGAAACCTGCTTGTTTGTATGATTTATTTTTTTTTCAATAAAGACTTGGCTCAAAACTTAATAGTCATCCTTGAAGTGGGCCAAAAGGCTAAACCTCAACTTAAATGTACCATTTTATGCAAAAACCGTGGTACTGATAAGACGTTCCTCTAATGATCCCCCGTAGTGGAAATTCAAACTGAGCTGTCGTTACTGTTAAGTCCACCGGTGTTTGTCTGCTGTGCAATCTGTCCATTAAGGTTTATTTTGATGAGACCAGAGTCGGTGACTGTTGGAAAGACTGTGGAACTGTGGGGAATTTTATTTCATTGATGCTGGTGCTCTAGTGCGACATCCAGTGGCAAGTGAATTTCGTATATATAACCTTACGTACCTTCCGTACGAGAACTTAGTAAATAAAAGTCAAATCAAAATATGAGTTTACAATTTTGTCTAGTAATGCCACGTTCTGGATTGTACAGCTTCACCCTGATAATTCATTCACAAGTTACTCTCAGTACTACAGTTCATCTCCCCAGATATCTTAAAGGCCTTCAGGTGTTTTCATTTGTGGCTGATCAGACCTCTACTCTGGATGAAGGTGAGCGCTGCTGTACTGGGGATTATGTGATGTCACCAGACTCCATGTACCAGTAAGAACAGTGAAGGTATAAATTGTTCCATCTGAACAGGTGCAACAAAGCTTCGATCAAATGTCAGTACCTGCCCAAACTGAACATCCTGAGAAGAGTCTAATCAGGCAAAATGAGTGAAATTACCTGTCTGGGTGTACCATGGGTGTGTAGGCCGTTAGACAGGGCTCTAGACAGGGCTATAAAAAAACTATACTATAACTATAAAAAAAAGCAATAAAAAAAACAACATCCTCCCACCGTAAAAAAAATCTGTAAAGTGTACGTTGTGTTAAGAACATTTTCACTGCTTTACCTCGCCATCAGACAGCACTCTGGTAATACACTGACTGAATAAGTACCTCACAACCCCACTTCAGAAATCGTGAACTATCCCTTTAAATTGCTCTTTAAATATATTAAAATGCATACACAGCCCACAGAACAGTGTATGACTACACAGGAATACACACTGACTGTGTGATAAGTGTGTATTCATGTGTAGTCATGGGTTGATTCTAGTCTAAGCATCTTAAAACCTTTTAGGCGAAAAAAACTAAAGTAAATGAAAGAGATTTAATGTGCATCAGAACTACATGTGTAGCACTGTAGACCAACATCATTTAGATTATAATGTATAAAACATTTACAGGAGATTACAGTATAATAATATATAAATCTGTGGGGGATTAATACAGCTCAAGTACATTTGATCACTTTCTGTAATACACTGACTGGCCCACAGGGGGGGCTACATCATTCATTTTGACATGTATCACGTGAAGTATCTCAGATACCAGTAATTGGATTTTGACAAAAGCTGGGTAAATGATACATCTCATCTTGTTCTGGCTGTTCAAATCCCACTGACCGAGGCAGATGCTACAGTTACAGGTAGAAAGGGGGTGGCACTTTTGGTAAGGTTTACCTGTGATGGGGGCACTACATCATTCATGAAGGAGGACACATTCGCTGTTGCTTTGCTGTCTTTACGATGGTTATCGTGAATAAACAGTTCTCTCTCCAGCAGGAGTCATTCCCCTCTCCTCATTTATCTTGCCTTTTGCTTCTTTGGGAACGCACTTGACAGATCTCACAGCCCTCAAGCTTCAGAGAAGAGAAACTCCCCAGCATTTGGCTAATGGCTCCACAGTTCCCACACTGATTAGGAGCAGTCCACAAACTGCAGCATTAATTCGTTGATTAAGTAGTTAAGAAGCCCTAGAAACAACCAAAAAGTGCTGGAGACAGCAATTTGATATTGTTTTACTCTTTAAGCCAGTTTCACACAGGACATTTAAACAGTTTTGTCAAACAGTGCATTCACTTACTACGAGAGTGTTTTTAATACAGTTCGTCCTTGTTTGCATAGCTTCATTTAACCACAAAGCCTAAGTAGCGATTTAATAATTCAAGTCAAGTCCCTGCATGGGAGAAAAGACTGGAGAGATACACACACACATTTCACATTGATGCTGTTACACTAAAAACTTCCACTTTCTTAGGTTTTTCCATTTTACTCAAATTAAAGATTTACATGCTCGTTTATGCGTGGCACTGCAGACTATGAATCTCATTGAAAACTACAAAAGTATAGTTTCAACAATAACATCTTGGTGAGCGGGGGAAAGGAGCCAGCGTCGTCCTCAATTCCTGAATAATTGGCGTTATTTTCATCTGACAGCGGAGATGTTTCCCAGTAGCTTGATGAGATGAGATACAGCAGGGTGTGTATTTACTGTGTGTGTGTGTGTGTGTGTGTGTGTGAGAGAGAGAGTGAGGTATGCCATACTAAGTGCCACTCTGCTCTTGTGTGGAACTTCAATAGACTGGCTACAGAGGCTGTTAACATGAACCACAAAGACTTAACACACACTCCCAGTTGTGCCTGCATGTGTGTGTACATACTGCACTCTTATCCAGTCATCTGTGTGTGCTCATCTGAGAATGTGTACAGCTGAGTATTATACAGCTGCAGAGTGTGTTCATGTCTTCATCCGTACTTCCGCCTGCACGTCTGTGTCAGTAGTGTGTGTGTGTGTGTGTGTGTACCTAAAATAGCCCGGTTGTTAGCGCCCTTGTTCTCACGGTGCCAGTCTGAGACGTCTTCGGCCTGCCTTTGTTTCAGTGGCGTGTTGTCGGGCAGACCTCTCGCTAAGGGGATGAGATGTTAGCAGGCTGTGGCAACTGCATTATTGATGCAGACTGTGACCGCGCTCTGCAGGCCATAGGCTGCAACTTAAAAAATCAGAAGGTGGAGTGAACTCGGGCTGAACTCGCACAGAGTTTAGCAGGGGACCGTAGAGACGGGGCCTTTCTGGCTGCAGTCTAACACTGAGGGCTGCTTAAACCAGGAGCTGAGAGACGACCTGATTCTGGTGACATGACAAGTTTACCAGTGCATTTTTAATGAGCCCGGGTCCCAGGGCGAGACTCGGATGATTAAATTTGGCTCATGGGCCGGAAAAGTTTAAGACAGTCTGCCTCAGATAGAGGCTGAACTGCACTCGGTTTTTATAAGTGGATACAAGGAGTGCATAAAAAGATTTTTCATTAATGAATCCTGTAAAAGGAGATATTAAATAGGTTAACGTCACTCATCAGGTGGACCTACAGGAACATTTTCATTCATTAGCTGGTTCATATTAAATTATAAGCCATGTTTCTCTGAATTACAGTGACACACCAGAACAACAAACATGCAAAGCAATGATGTTGTCTATTTATGGCAAAATGCTACCATATAGGTCAACATAACGCTTCCTCAAACAGACTTTGTTAGCCTGCTCAGGATTAGTTACCTAACTTTGGCAAGCTTCTCTGTCAAGGTGAATATTATTATTCATGTTGAGCATCCATTATTTACCTGAACTGTATATACGTACTTCCATTTTCTTTCTGATGTTAGCCCTTTTCAGACAGGGACTATGCAGCATTGTGGTTTCATTTATCTGTTAAAGCTTTAATATGCAACATTTCTGCATTAAAATGTCTACAATCACTAGACCTATGTTATATGTTTTGTTGCACTTACATTATTCCAAATGTTTCCAACAATGTTCAAATGCAGAGAAATCTGTCCTTTTTATTCAGGTAACTTTGCGTTTCACCGGGCGCCTGTCAATGATGTCATATCCTCTTTATACATTATTGTGGTTCATATGGTCATAAATTGACTTTTTATCCAGTTTTAAGCCCCATTTTTACCATACACTGTTTAAATTTTTCGTCTTTTTTAACTTTGAGCTTAAACGTTTGAAGTGATGGCATTGTGTCATTTAGACTTGGGTATCTTTTACATTCATTTTCCTTATGGCTTTATTGAGAGAGAGAGAGAAGTGGTGAGTTTTACATTTTATATTAAGAAAGAAGAAGACAAAGTTTCTCTCAGGCTGCATCACTGATGGATTTGCAAACTTATTTTGCCTTTGAAGCCTTAATTAATGACCATCGTGAGCACAAGGGACACTCACCCTTCCTTCTGATCGTGAATTCACTAATATATTACTGCATCAATTTCATCATGTAACGTCATTAGAAAGTAATTTCTGCTGCCTGTTTTATAATATCCAACAAAACGTTGTACTGTGAGTTTAGCTAGATATTCATTCATTCATTCAGTCGGTGTGAAAAATATAGGAAGATTATTATTGAGGTAGACCTAAATTATGCATTACGTTAACCTTAATGTCATTTAAACAGCTGGGGGTTATAAACAGGGAGTTTAGCTATAGAGACCAGGCTGTAAACATTATTTCAATATCATATTATTATTATTAGTAAGTTGGACATTTTAGTATGGGAGCTTATAGAGATTGACTTGCTTTTGGAACCAGCCTCAAGTGGCCATCCCAGGAACTGCAGTTTTTGTTTGGTTGGTAACTTGGTAAGAGATAGACATTGAGATAATACATGTATTACAGTAAGGTAATGTTACAAGGTGCACATTTCTCTCTCTCTCTCTGCATGGTGAACCAGTTAGCCTGTATGTCAATCTGACTTCATTCAGTTCAGACTTTTGCCGTGTTGACAGTGATAAAGGGCTGCATCGTCGGTGCATGTCTGAAATGTAGTGGGTATGGAAAGGTTTGCGTAGGACATGGCTTTGCTAGCTAGATCACATCATCTACTGAAAAAGGTGATAAGACTATTACTGTGAATAGTCGAAGTAACTTTAGGTACTTGGTACAATTAGAAGAGCTGCAATGATTAGATGACTTATCGATTAGTTGTCAACTATTAAATTAAACTAAACAATTAAACTGCAGCTATTTTGAGTCCTTTTTTTTTAGAAAAAATGTCAAAATTCTCTGATTTCAGCTTCTTATTTTCTGGATTCTTTAGTGCTCTATGACAGCAAACTGAATATCTTTGAATTTTCTTACATTTTATGGACGAACAACTATTCGATCAATCTAAAAAATCATTGACAGATGAATCGATAATGAAAATAATCATTAGTTACAGAGAGAGATTGCGCCTATCCCCTCTAGTGGTCAGTGCTCCTCCAGTTAACACCACATCTGTCTCTATCTGAAGTCATTAAACTCTTTATTGCATTAGTAGCAACAGTTCTCCTTCCGTTCAAATCATCTGCTCTGTGACTTACTCAAGGTGCTGAGGTGCAGTAAGTTTCCTCCAGGGAAAAGCTGTTTCGGTGGAACTTTTCTACAACTTTTTTTCTCCAGCACAAAATTGTCAGAAAACTTTCTGCTTTTCAAGGAAAGTAAAAGATGTGATTTGGTTGGTCATGAGTGATTGCCAGCCATTACCATACCTGATGGTAATAATGATAATAATGTAGTCTTTCTAATCCAACTCTGTTTCCCACTGTGCTGCAGGTTCACTGCACAACTCCGGCCACAAAATAACCCCCTAATCAGTTGGCATGCCTTGTGTATTCACTCTGCGCCTCTGACTGTGCTTTATACAAGACCTTTGTATCATTTATGTATTCAGCTATTAATTATTTATATATGCAAATACTTGAATAAGGTTTAATACAGGCTCTGAGTCCTCAAATGTTAAAGCCTTATAAATGTTATACTTAATTGTTTTTTTCTGGTCGGTATTCATCCATCATACACACAAACAGGTTTTTCTCATTTGATTTGAGGTCTTAATATTTATTTAATTCTAGCTGGCACCAAGAAGTTCTTTGGCTTGAAGAAACTTGCACACACTCTCAAATTGGTACTGCTGATGCCACATAAATGTAAATTAGCAGATGACGTCACTTTGCCTTCAGGACAGGAGTATCATTTTTAAATCGGGGAAAAAATCCTGCTTGCTGGCATTCTGTAATGAATCCCACACCCCTGTTTAATAAGGGACATAATAGTATAAAAAATGCCCTACATTTAAACAAGAGTGGACACGATGTTTCACTACCCAGTTTCTTGTAGTGATACAGAGAAGGTGAGAGTTCATGCAATGTCCCACTGCTTTAACTTGTCATGAGAAGCTGAGTGTTTGGATACCGACAGACAACGTTGGGTGTGCTGCTGCGAGGCTGCTGCCTTTTTCACTGCAAATCATTTGAATTTGTCTCCTGCCACTCACTGTCTGGCTGCCTCTGGTTGTCTTGTTTTGTGCGTGTGTGTCTCACTGGAAAGCAAGAAAACAACACCTGGTAAAGTTTGGCTGTTGTTCCCATCAGTCATTTGAACAGATAATTATCCATCTTCCACAAATTTGTTTCTGTACCAAAAGTTCATATTAGTTGGCAAAATGGTGAAATGAATTGGAACTTTTGAAGTCCACAGCAGACACAGCAGTGAATGAGAAGGCTAGTTAATGTCACAACTGGTATGGTCCTCTGCTGTGCTGTACGTTGCGTGAGCGTATGTGCATCCCAACCTGCAACGTTTAGGTCTGACTTGACCTAAAATACCTCCACTGGCTCCTTTTCCCACACTGCATTCAAACTCAAACTCCTTCTCTTCACTTGCAACATACCAGCTCATCCTTCCCTCACCCTCCACCACTCTGACGCCTACCTCTTGTCCACCATCAATGATCAAGCACTGGACCTGGGGTGACTTCTCCATAACCGCCCCCTCTTTCTGGATCACACTCCCCAAACACATCTTGCTATGTTTAAAAATTCTCTTTTCGAAACAGCTTTTAATGTTTGATCTTTTTATGATTGATCTGTAGTACTTATCAGTTTTTTGTATCCTTTAGGACACTACTGCAAGTTGCAATTTCTGTGAGCTTGTTCCTACACACAGACACATTGTAAACCTTCAGGTGTCACCTCTCACCTGATGAGGCCTCTCAGGACCTTAAGGGGATTACATTACATTTATTATTCTTATTAGTACATGAAGTGTGACACGTAATTCCCCACATAACTAAGCCCAGTTTCAACCCGAGCAGAGGTCTAATCAACCATTACTGAAAACACCTCTGTGTGCAGGACCTTTAACACTCGTTCAGTCAGGATATGTTGACCGTGTTAGCTGTTGTTTCTGTTCAGTAAGGGCCTGTGAAAAGATGTTTTCAGAGATATTCATGTAGTTTAGACTCACTGATTGTATGTCTATGCAAGGAGAAACCAAAATACAGACAGACTTTGGTATCTTAGGAATTCTTGGTAATTATGGAAGGTCAAAGCTGGTGTGCAAAACAGTACAAAATTTAATATTTGCCCTAATACGCCTCTTGAAAATAAATGTTTTTTCCCCTGACGGTATAATAGTGTTGCTGTGGTGTCTCTAGATCTTGGAAGTTAAGTTGATGAGTAAATTTCTATAATAGCAAATAAAATGAATTAAAATAATATTAAATATGATCCAAACTGTTAAAACCTACATGCTTCCAATAAACTAAACCCCAGTCAGTGCAGTCACGTGGTCCTTATCATAAAGAATTCAGTCATTAGTCTCAAGAGCTTTTTCATTTTCCGTGAACAGAAACTCACAATTTGCAGTTGTTATCTACACTCAGTGGTGTTATTTTTCTGAACCCAAGGTTGAACTGAGTGGTTACAGTATATTTCCATCAGCTTATTTTAAATCAGGGACTCATTCTGCCGGTGAATAATTAAGTAAATTGAATTAATATCGTGTGATTAAAATTACTAAATTTTTTCAAAGGACTTTGACTGTGAAATTAGATTGAGACCAAAAAAATGTCATGAAAATTAGCAGCTCTAGCTGTTGATTTTATTTCTCACAGACTTCAGGCTGCTCTGGAGGCAAAAATATCCTACCTGTTACTAGGCAGCTGTACTAAATGCAGTGTGTGTTTTTGTCTGCTAATGGTGTGTAATGAGACAGTCAGTGTGGGTTAGTGCAGGCTGATGTAGGATTGTGTGCGTGTTAATGTGAGATAAAATGTCTTGCTGTGGGCTGGTGGAAGCTGATGGAGGTTAGTTGGGGCTACTGGTTGGTATGTGTGTGTTGGTGTGGACTGGAGGAGGGATAGCCTCAGAGTCACTGCCAAGACCTTCAAGGAAGTTTCCCTGGCTCTGAATCCACAGCATTAATTGCTGGGAGTCTTTGTGAATACCAAGGGACAGCACTAACTCACTCCCTTTCTTCTAGTTTCTCAGCCTGTCTCTCTCTCCCTCCTTCTTTTCATGTCCTTTTTTTCCCTTTCCAGCCCTATCAAAGAGTCTGGGTGTGTTTACATCCTTAACTTGGTGGTGGCAGGTGGGTGGTGCAGTGAGCAGCACTCTGAAGTCATTATGACAGTGGATTGGAGGAGATTCACATTTCCAGGCAGCCTTTTGTGTAGCTGGATGAATTGTTCTTTTGCCTCATCATCCAGCAGTCCACTCATATAAGTCCTTAGAGAGGTATACTTCCTGCAAGTACTTCTCTCTTTAACCTAAGAGACAAGGTTGTGTGATTTAGCGCATTGAACTCAATGCTTACACGTGAGTTGCTGAGTCACTGCTGCATAGTTAGCATGGACACAGTTTTACTTTTGTTTTTTGGATTGCAGCGATTTATGCAAAGAGACAAAATAAACAAGCCAATTAAAATGTCCTGGTTACCTTAAAGCGCCTATAACTAAAACTTTTATTTTACCATTGGGTCAAATGATTATGTGTGATGTGAACAGGGTCACTCGGGGTGACGAATCCACAGATAATTATCACCAGAGCATTTTAGCTTTACAATCCCACAGCTTTACTATTTTGGTCAGTCCTATCAGTGTTGTTTCCAGCGGAAGTCAGTAGCTAATTTCACTGAAAAAGTTCTACAAACGGAGGTTGGGCCGATGTAAACATTCTCAAACTGGTTTGATATTAAGCCAGATACCAGACCATACCAATAATACCAAACCACTAAGTGTCGCACGGGACTCCAGCCGACCCGGAGTGGAACATAAAGAGAGCCATGAATGAGTGTACAAAGTTTTCCACAACACGCTCCTGCAAATGTTTCACAATAAAAGCATGGTTAAGAAATAAAGGGTACAGTGAAACACCAGACTGCCTTTAATTTGAAATGGATACAGGACGTGTTTGTATTAACAGCTGTAATTGTAAAAGGGCAAGCGGAAACGGATCAAAACGAGGCTTCGTACTTCTGCTACGTTACCGACTGTAGCTATCTCGCTAACATAGCAAACAGATGTATTGTGACATGAAAGGGGACAGGACAGGGTTATATTAGAGTTATATTGAAAAGGGGAAATAATGGGGTCATTTTTTTATTAACTTTCAGCATTGTATTTCACAAACTAGTTAGCAGCTTAACATGAGAGCACAGCAGAGTTAGCGACTAGCTGGTGAACAGAATGGAGAATTTAGCAGCTAGAGAGGCATACATTATTGTCAGGGGTTAGTGGAAACCGAAACAGAGCTGGAAAGAGAGTAAATATTGGACTTACATTCATCAGGTGGCCAGAAACCCGACTCCAAATGAATGATAATGTTGTTACATGTCTGCCAGATGTGTAAGTAAACCACTGTTTGCTTAAACATTCCCCATAATATCGTTATAAGGTGATAATTTTCCATATTTACAGTGCTCTGTGTTGCCCCCAAGTGGCCAAAAAATGAATGAATGCAGGTTATAGACTTTTGGGAAATAAGCTTATTTGCCTTTTTCGAAGAATGAGAGGAGACTCGGTTCCTAACAGGACAGTAATTTCATGTAGTCTAGAGATCTATTTGTGCCTCCTGTCTCAAAACTGTCACACCTCCCCTGTGTCGCAGTTTATACCCCAACAGAGGAAGGTTAACCAAAAAGTGGATGTTACAACGCAGCCAATAAGGTATGTTAGCATCCTCTGTTATGGACTGTCAGCACTGTCTAGACAGTTTACTATTGGTCATGGCATAAATCCACTGATCCATTAAATGTAACTTATTTTGTCATGAAATGTTGTTGTTGTCAGTGCTGTTGTAAAAAGACCTTACAGTTAAGTGGCATGTTGGAACACAAGTTTTAGTTAGTAGTAGTTCCAAACCTGTCAACCTAAAGAGGACAAGACTTCAGGATGTTGCACACACTCACTGTGGCTGGCTGTTTTTCACCAAGAAGTACTGATGACACGGAACTTGTTATTACATTTCTCTTTGAGTACAAGTTAAACACATTAGAAAATAGTTTATTAGTAAGATTTGGAGTTGTTGGTAGCCATATTTTTTTGGACACTTGTCATCCAGTCTTTATGCAAAGCTAGGCTAACCATCTCCTGACTCCACCTCTGTACCTAATGCATTCACATTGACGTAAGTCTCCTCATCTCAGCAATTGGATTAATTTCCCAAAATGAACTCCTCCTTTAATAAACTATGTATATGTATATATTTCATGCATTCCTGTTGGATGTATGAATGGAAGCTGTCTCTACTTCCAGGAGCAACTCACTGCCTAGACCTGAAAATATTGGCACAAACCTACTACAGTACTGGGGAAACATCTATGCTTTAGCAAGAATCTTATCACCTCTGCATTGTGTGTGTGTTAGAGTGTGTGTGTGTGTGTGTGTGTGTGTGTGTGTGTGTGTGTGTGTGTGTGTGTGTGTGTGTGTGTGTGTGTGTGTGTGTGTGTGTGTGTGTGTGTGTGTGTGTGATGCTACTGGCTTGTGCAGAGCACTGCAGTCTTGTCTTACCAACTGTTCTGAAGTTGGCACCTGGCCAACTGTGACAGTACTTTCTGGGGCGTCAAGTCGAACACCATACACACACACACACACACACACACACACACACACACACACACACACACACATTCAGACACATGAGGTGATGGAAATGCCATAAATCTGTCAGTGAGGCTGAAATGAGCTTAGTGCCACCAGGGGGGTGTGTGCTCTTCAGCGACGTGTGCACTATAAAATCCCATGGACTATAAAAGCCGATCTGTCGTGTGGAGCAGTGCGTGTATGTCTCTGTCTGCACATACAACACGTTCCGGAAATATCTCACACACACGCACACATGCACACCATCTGACTTTCTCTCTGTCTTTGTTTTGCAGTTTCTTTTCTCCATCTTATCTTTCTATTTAGCTCTCAGTCTGTTTCTCTCTGTCTCTGTAGACAAGTATTATTCCATCCAAGTATTATTATGTAAATCATGATACATCAAGTTGTAACAGCTGATAGGAAATGGCAAATTTCCTCGATGTTTTTCTGCCTGTTTGAGTCAGAAAAGTTTCTGCTGATGAAGGAATCATGATAATTGTCAAACTTGTTGAGTATGTGAAGATGTAGCCTTCCAACTATTTGCTTTTCAGAAGTTTTAGAAGAGATCTCAACAGCTTGCGTATATTAAAATGTAAAGTCTCTGTCCACTACAGTGACCACCACACGTCAGACGTGATATGGCACCCATGTATGGTGAACCTGCTGAGGTGGCATGGCCATTAGTCGGTGCATATTGTTAGGTACAATTTGTTTAGTCACTTCATCCCAGCAGATGGAAGCTAATTCACATTCCCCCTCCACGGTGTCCACGGATTAGGATCCGTTTGTCTGTCCATCTGCCTCACATCACTTTTCACACACGACTTAGGATTTGGACTAAATTTGAGCAAATGATCCAAGGCTGCATCATTATTTACTCAACAAGCCTACCCCAGAAAAAATGCTTTACACCTTACTCCTCTAGCAGCCTTAATGTTATATTAAAGGACCGAAGTTGCCACCAAGAAACACATTAGAACAAGTGAAATTAGCTGGTAAGACTCTTTTTGGAGAATTTCTGTGGTATATCTCAAGATATCTTGAGCGTTGGAACTTTTTTGGAGCCAGCATCTATTGATTAAATCTCAGCAAGGCTTCCAACATTTCTAAACATGAATGAAAACATGTTTAGTGTCTCTTGCTTTCCTTTATCTTCGTTTTTTGGTCTCTTTTTAACATTCTCTTTTTATTGAGTCATACCAAGGTCCATACAAACAATGTAAACAATCATTCTCAAAGTGCTTACAATAGAAGCCAAATCTCTTCTGTGAAGAGTTACAGTATGAAATAACAAAGCTGACATTTAACAGATAACACAGAAGCAAATAAAGACAGACAAAATAAATACATCAAATACAAGCATCCTGGTATGAAAATAGAAAAAAAAAAATACAATATAGAAAAACTAACTCAATATCTACAACCAGATTGATGGGGTGTGCCTTTATCACACTCAAATTTATTTTCAACAAGAGGAAATGTAGAATTGAAGAAAGTAAGACAAAAAGACAAAAGAAAAGGACAAGAAATCACATTAAACAAATGATGGCTGTACAGGTGTACACAATCCAACTTTCCCATCTATTCAAAAATGTGTCTTTTTGCAATCTAACAGAGAAAGTCATTCTTTCCATATTAAATATATCATAAATAATGTCAATCCACTCGTCAGTTGTCTGTATTTCTGGTTTTAACCACTGTTAATGGCTTTCCTGCACTTAGAATCTGAAACAAATGTCTAATCTCAGTAAGACTCCCATTCCTGAACCGTTTCCCTCCCTTTCTCATTATTATTCCACATGCAATGAATTACATTTTGTTTGCTGTACACCCCTTAAAAGCCTTGAGATGTTTTTTTGGTTTGAGCTCAGGCTATATAAAGACTTTCAGTAAAATAACATCCAAATACTTTTGTTTATTTCCCTTCATTGATTGCTCCATATAGTGTCTTACTTAAAGAAATTGGTAAAAATTGTCTTTACTCAAACCATGCTGCATCTTCAGAGTTTCAAAACTCATCATGGACCCTTGCTGTTATGCCTTGAGTCACCCATCCCTTAAACCTTACATCTGATCTATAAGGTACAAAGTCCGAGTCATAGATTAGACTAGAGACTAGTTTTCCAGTCATGGAAACAATCGGAATTTTATTAAAATGACCACAAATCCTGGAAATAATTTACATTGACTAATTTTCTGTAAAACAAGATCAATTCTACTTGATTTAAACTCTTACTTAAGGGCCCTAATGTTATGGTGAGAGTAAAACTGTAGTCCATTCGCCAGAGACTGCAGTGGAAAAATGGGCTGTGGTGAGAACATCCAAGTGCCACAAAAAACTACTACTACCTTCTTGTAATAACACTTCCGACACTTCATCATGAACCCTGCATTGTTAAAAAAGAAGTTAATACTAGAATTACCGTTAAATCATATGACTTGTGCTGTCCTGTATTGTCAATAAAAACTCCTGGAAAATGTCCTGGAAAGGTCCTGGAAAATTATTGCTTAAAAAGAGAGGGAGACCTGACTTAGTCTGCATATCTTTGCATGTCTTTTAACCATCCTTCCGTAGCAAATAGGTCAGACTGTTGACCGTTGTTGTGACTGTGTAATATGTACAGCTTTGTTTACCCCTACAGGCCTGCAGCAGTTTATTTAAAAATGGAAGAGAAAGAAAAGAAACTCTTTTAGAGAGAATATTTGTGTGATGAAACTTTCAACATGTGGCTTTTCTTTTCAGACTGAGGTGAAATATTGCTGTTACACTGAGGAGAGATGGAGAGAGTACAAATTAGACAACGGGAGCAGTAGATCAAATGGGTAAAAGAAGAAGGTTAATGTATAGTACATGGACTGAAATTCATGGTATGTAGGAGGCTGGATAGAGTTAAAGTAAGAGGAAGAGTGGCATTTAAATGCATGAATAAAAGATTAAATAACAAAGCACAGTGGCATTAGAAGCATAAACTGAGAGAGGGAGGGAGAGATCTGTTATTGGGGCGTATGTCAGCAGTGGTGGAGCTGCAGAGCAGGGAAGTGGCAGTCTTCCTGTCTCACACTGGGAGTGACGCGAGCAGATCATAAGACCTGCAGTCTGGTTACCTGGCAGCCGCCTCCCTGTTTGTCCACCTGACTCTAAAACTCTCCATCCAGTCTAGATGTCTGCAATGTCCATCTGTCCATCCATATCTGTCTTAACTCTCATCTCTCTCTGTTAGCTGCCTGCTCAGTCACATCTACCTGTTTTAATGAGCATATGCTCATGTGTCTGGCTGTCATTCATGTTTTATTGCCTGTCAGTCATTTCATCTTGAACGTCAGTTTCTAACACTATGTTCAGAAGAGATCTTGGCTTTGTCTTTGCTACTGCAGCACAGTGTCTTGGTGTACTGAAAGCTACATCCTTGCTCTCCAGCACATGTTTTTCCTCGAGGATCTCTTTGTATTTGGCTCTGTTCATATGTCTCTTAACCGTGGACAGTCTGCCAGTCTCTGCTGCTCAGAGGCACGATGCTGCAATGCTTCATTGAGCAGATTATAGTTGCCAGGTAGCCTAATGTATTTGGTGGTATGTCTTTTTTTACATAGTGCTTAAGAAGAAAGTTCTCTTTTTGTCTCATAGACAGTTCTTCTCCTAAATCACATTGGGCAGAAAACTCTCAAACATGTTAATTCTGTCCTTCAAACCTGGTGGAAACCACTCTTTTAAAGCACTATAGCTCAGTGGCTTCCGTCCAAAGAGTGCAGCAGTAGTTTTCTGCCATATGTGATTTGTTGATAAACCCTTCTAACTGCTGATTGGCAAACTCCTGGTGTGTGTCTGGCAGGTTCTTCCATCTTGGCAGAAGAAGTCTTCAGCTCTGTGAGACTGACCGTTGGATTTTTAGTTACCTGCCTGACTAAAGCTCTTCTTGTCCAGTTACTGAGTGTGACTGGATAGCCAGATTGAGGTATTTGGCTCCAAACTTTGTTCATTTTACAATGATAGATGATATCCGTTTCTTCACTCTTGTCCCTGCTCACCCCTTTGATGGAGTCTAGACTCTGATACTGCTTCCTGTAACTGCCATCAGCTGTGATCAACAATATTCTTTATAAACAAATATTTGCATATCAATGCAGAATCTGTGGGCAAGGGACCAGATTGTGGCATCAGAAGCATTCTGGTTTCTGTTTGTAGTCCGAGTAGTATTGACCAATGACGTTTGAGTGGGCTTTGCAGTTGTAGTCCGCATGGAGAGCAAAAGAGGTGGAACACCTTTAGCTGAAATGCAATCTCTGAACCTATTGTATATTGACTTTTCATTAGCCTTTTTAAAAATGTATCTGCATTTATATGCATATATTTAAGTGTCTGTTTATAGAGATTGGTCAAAATGTGCCATTCTCACGAAGCAATTTGCTAATCAGATTGCAGAGGAAGTCTCTGCACGGGTATCCATAATCCTTTTTCCGGATGTCTGCTGGCTACACTGGAAGCCCCAGAACATATGCCCTTGCCCCCAGAGGGTTCATTCTGGTTATGGCAGTGATCATTTTGCTTTAGAAAAGAATCGCATGAAAGTTGAATTTGTGCATCTCTAAATTCCTGGAGTTTTCCTTGAGTCAAAAATCTCAAGCTAATATGAGAGAGGATGGGGATAACAGGATAGAAAATTAATGTAGTGATTATTTACATTCCAGTCTAGTTTGTAGCATCCCAACTGCTTTGTAAGATCATCTGCTCTTGCATTTTTGGTCTGAGACCACCGTACTCAGATTTTATTTCTTTGACTGTGTGGGACTCTTATAATTTTATATCACAGATAATGATGATCTTAAAGATACTCAAATGTGAATTTTAATGTAAAACATTAGACTCCACACGTAAGTGTGTGACGGCAGGTCTGCAGGTGCACTGGACTGTAATGTAATTGGGCTTAGGCCTTGAATTGTAAAGTATTTCTCATAATGTGTGGTAAGGTGTACTGATGAATATGCTTTGTAGGCTTTGAGCAATGACCTCTGATTCAGTTACAGCCCTATTAATGTCACTCAGTCAGTACATGTATAATTGGTATAATGGTATTTAACTTGAATATTTTTCAGTCGTTACCCAGTCAGAACTGCAACAGTAAATGCTCATTACAGTCCAATACAGTCCTAGTTTGAGTACCAGCATCCAGCAGAGTGCTCATCTCTTCAGTGGCATTTCCTATCCTGCAACTCAGACCACACCAGAGAAGGTCAGCTCAGTTTGGTACAGACCAGACCATACCATCCCCATGCCATTCTCAGCCATGCCAGTTTGTGCGTGTACATGCTCCAGCAGCATATGGCAGTAACATGCTGTCAGGGGAGCTTGTCTCCTGGCCTGGCCTCCCCAGCCCTGGGACAGATGGCGGCTCACTGGGCCCTGAAGAGCAACTGTGCTGCTCAAGATACTCAGCCCACTCCGTCCTCTTACCTTGGCTCTTCCTGTCCGCCTGGTGGCCTCTTTTCCTACAGTGCCTCTTCACATGCCAAGACTCCTCTGTGTGCCGGTGGACTCTGATTTAATTGTGTTTCCATCCAAGCTGAATGGAAAAGGAAACTCAATAAACAAAATGTACCTACTATCACAGTTTTATCACTCACCTGCAGCTGCAGAGAGTTTGCTGATAACACAAAGATTCAGTATTCAGTAAAGATTCATGGTAACACAGATATTAAGTAACTGTATTGTACTGCACTGTAGGCTTTCGTTACATGGGAAGCACTGAAACTCATCGATTGAATTCGGTAAATATTGAATATGAAAACATGAAAGCCAATGTTATTTATCTGTCATAAAGGATCGTCTTAATAAGATCATGATATTAATTTCAGCCATATCTTCCAACTCTACTGGCTGTTAAACTGGTATGATATAACACCATGGTAAACATGTTGTTTGTCAGCCTGTCTGTTTTTGTTTACAAACCTAGGTTTTCCTGGTATTGGGCCAATGTGAACCTACTGCTGTGATCACACCCTCAGTATCTTCAGAGCATAGACAGGCCCGTCTGTGTTGCTCATATATTTAAATCTGCCTTCTCAGTCACTGTTTATTATAGCTGTGCTGTAAAGACTACAAATGCTTTCTGATAAACACAATCTAACTACATAGTTGGTTGGAGTTCAGACTATTTGGAAGGATAATAAATCACCTGTGGTTTCTACTTTCTACCTGGAACTGCACATCTTCATCTACAGCACACACCTCACATGAGTTCTAAACTTCCAGTATACCACTATAGGATGTAGTAGAGGGTGTGTATATACTGTTAAGACCATCACATTCTCCTGATGAATATGTTAACATACTTGGACAAGCTTAGTCTGACTCACTGGATGTAGACTGTCATAGGTGACTTATTATCCAGCGGCTGTGGCTCAGGAGGTAGAGCGGGATGTCCACTAATCAGAAGGTTGGTGGTTTGATTCCCAGTTCCTCCCGCTGTATGTCCATGTGTCCTTGAGAAAGAAACTGAACCCCAGATTGCTCCTGATGCTGTGTATCGGTGTACAATATGTATGCGGTGTACAAATGAGTTAGTTGCTGTTTGTGATGGACTTTGCCATCACTGTGTGAGTGATGGATATAGTGTACAGCGCTTTGAGTGGTCGGAAGACTAGAGAGACGCTATACAAGTACAGTCCATTTACCATTTAGCCATTGTAATAGCAGGGCTTATCTCCCTACATTCAAAACAAATTCCCCCCTACCCTGTTTTGCAGGGGCACTGTTGCTGCATCCTGGGCTTAGTGACAAGCCAGAACATGTTGTCCCCCTATATCAGAATGATTATGGGTGCAGACAGACCTTTCTTCAGTGCTGACACAGCAATGTGGAGGTCTGGCTATGCAAAACTAGGACAGGAGCTAGACAGAGGGCAGATGTATGCTTTATTAGTATTATTAACCAGTATGTAAGTAGGTGTCAGTGTTTAAGTGGTTTTAAGTGTCCCTAAATCCCCAGTAAAGAGGAGGACAGAGCTGCTAACTTTACTCTAAACTCTGAATATAGAGTATGAGCTTCCATATACTACACACTGGATGTGCTACTCCTGAACAAGGGTTTTTTATGTAACCTGCAATCCCACAAAATAATGTGGTGGTCTTTGGTAGTAATGCTAGGTTACCAGTGGGCTGCTAGTTAGCTGGACATACTAATGATTTCAGCTGATGTTAAACGCATTGTTTAAGCCGTGCCTTGTATTTTTGCTGTAGAAGGATGTTGCAGTTGGTATAGATTTTAGAGTTTAGAGATTGGCTTGAGAGCTTCTGAAAGTCATGTTAATATATGACAGAATGTGGTTTAGATGTGTGGTTCTTTCATATCTGACTGCTTTCTGTATTGCTTTTGTAGCCTTATCTCTTGTATCCGTGTTGTGCCGAGTATCAGTTAATCTTTACATCTCTATTGCTACCTATGAAAAATTAGAATATCAGCTCATTTATTCTCAGTGCTCAGCCCCCGAGGATGTGTGCAGTAGCTACGCTTACCATGAATCCACATAAAAGTTGGTTCTAGGATCCAGCCGTACTGCAGCATAATCTAAGTGCCCTCATATCTCGGGGAGATGCATGGAAAGCACGTCCAAGAACAATTTTGGTCTTGACACATAGTTCGGGACAGCAGCCAGCAGAAATCCAGTCTTTTCAGCCGGTGAAGTTACATGGTGCAGCGTACAGATGAGCTCGAGTTCAAGGACTCCTCCACTGTAAAAAGACCTGAGTGAATTCTCGGCACTGTCAAATCACTGCTCGCCTCCCTCACCGTGTTGTTAGGCAGCAGCACAAAGACTTTGTCTTTGCACTCGAACAGAATCAATCTTAAAGTTCCACACCGACACACACGCTTTTAACAGACGTGCCGCACACACCACACACGTACATGCACTTTTCCAGCTACTGAACTTGCTCCCATGTTTGGATACAAAGGTGTTTTTTCGCCCTGTAGCAGAACTGATCCATTTGATTCATGTGTGATTGAGCAGTGTAACCCGTCTCTCCCTCTCTGTCTTCACCTCCTGCCCTCTATAAGAAATGTAATGTTTCTCCCCCTCACTTCCTTTTCCTGTTCTTTTTCCTCTCTCTGCTGGCTTCTCTCTCTTGCGGCTTTATGACTCCTCACTCACTTTTCCCCTCTCTTGCCAGCATGAGGTAAATGAGCATATCGATAGCAGCCTGCCCCGTCTGCTGTTTCGATCCAGTCAGAAGGCAGAGTAAAATTCCTGAATCTCTTTTCGCTGAGAATATTTCTGAATGTATGAGTGGAATCTCAATGCGTTTATTTGGCATAGTGAATTGAAATTCAGATAAACTCCAGTCAGCTCTGTTGCCTGTCATCGCGCACACACACACACACTTTGCATACACACACACACACAGCGCTCCCTGCTCATTACCCTATCTCCATTGCTAGCCATCAGTAGCGCCACCTCTAGCAGCATACATACATCACTGGCATACAGCATACTCTGTCATGTGTGAAATGGGCTGTGGTTGATCCCTGCCCTGGGAGAGGAGAGGAGAGGAGAGTGTTTCAGCAGACGAGATGAGAGCGACCCTCTGAAGAGGAGGAGAGCAAAAAAAAAAAAAAAAAAAAAGTGAGAGAGGAGTTGCAGGAGGGGAAAAAAGGGGAATGGTAAGTAGAGGCAAGAGAGAGGACAGAATAACAGGGTATGAGGGACGAGCGGGCAAATGAGGAGTTTTTCGGCGGAATAAATGTGAAGAGGAATGGGAGAGAGTAGTGGAGGGGAGATGAGATGAAAGGAAAGTAAAGTGGGAAGAAGAGGTTTGAGGAGAGGGAAGAGGAAGATGATGGGATAAAGGGGGGAGAGGAGTTCAACAAAAAGAGCAGAAAAGAGAAAATGACAGGGATGAGACAAAGGAGGAAAGGCAGCCTGGTTCCAGACTGATGAATCGCTGCCCACAGCTCTGATGTCTTTCAGTGATAGTAGAACAGAAATTGTCAATTAATAAGTTCACTGATATAGAATAGTTCGCTACAAATTTGTATAATTAATTAGTTATTTATTAAGCAAATATCGTACATTCTCTGGTTTCAGTTTCTACGATGTGAGCATTTGCTGTTTTTCTGTTTTATATTATTGTAACCTGAATATATTTGGGTTTAGCTCATTTGAATATGTAAATTTTGGCTCTGGGAATTTCTAATGAACATTTTTAACAATTTTATGACCTTTTGTAGATTAAATGATTAATTGATTGATCAAAAAAGAATCCAGAGGTTAATTTTTAATGAATATGATCGTTAGTTGCAGCCCTAGATTCAAATAGGTCTGGCGTTGTACTCATTTCAGATTGTTTCTTGATGGAAAAACACTAATGAGACGAACAGTTGGTGGCACTAATTCTGAAACCATTGCAGAAGACGAGAACACAATGAGATGATGCAGTTAAAAGGGTGCCAGTCAAACTTCAAATGAACAAAAACATTGTGAAAAACATAATGGAAATATGACATTCATTTCATGTCTTTTGCATTTAGCAAGGAGTGTCAGACTCCTCTTCGCTGCACACAGAGCGGATGTTTTTGTGTGCCGCCACTTTCTTCAGTGGATTTGGCGTTTTCACTCAAATTGAAAATGCGCATTAAAAACAGGTGGATGGAAACACATTTGCTGTCTTAAAGAACCAGATATTTTCTAAATTACTTTTTCATCTTTTGTACTAATGCCTCAACTGGGAGAGTTTTATATCCACCCGAGCCTTGGAAGTACTCCAGCAGTGAGCCAACCAAAAAAAAACTGGAACCAGGTGCAGCCAAAATAGCTCCTCCCACCTTGCAACTCTATGGCAAAGCCAGGAAAATGGCGACACAAACTTTTGCCATAATAATGGTGAAAATCCTGAGTAGAATTCAACGAAATTGTTGTAAGTGGACCTAAAAAAAGACAAAAATGACAAAAGTGAAATGGCAATTTACTCTGATTATCAGGCTTCAAAAAGGAGGAAGACAGATAAATATCAGGGTGCAGGAAAATAGGAGTAGAAGAGGGTAGACGAGACGGGAGGAGACGGGGAGTTTCGACAGGAGCTGGGAAGATGACAAAGACAGAACAGCAGAACGAGGCAAGACGAGATGAAAGTAGATATAAAGAGGAAAGGAGGAGCGCGGGACAGATGTGGAGGAAGGGAGGAGAGAAGCAGTGGGGCTGTTGGGGAGATGAGAGGAGCTGAAGTTGGGATAGGAAACAAAAAGGGATATGAATATGGAGAAGTGAAGGACGGGAGTGTAGAAAAAGAAAGCAGTGGGGAGTTTTGAGAGGCTACGAGGGGATGGAGAGAGTTTGTCAGAGAGGAGGGATGGATGTTGAGGAGAGAAAAGAGAGAGAGAGAGAGCACTGAGAGAACAGCATAGACAGAGAGAGAGAGTGTGGCACTGCGCCACTCTGCAGCAGCAACATTGACTGACAGCCATAGCCTGACTACTGTCTGTCTGTCTGCCTCCCTGTCTGCCTCTCTGTCTGTCTCCCTGTCTGTCTCCCTGTCTGTACTGGCTGGCTGGCTGGCTGGATGCAGCAGTGTCCCCACAGCTTTGCCCTTGTCTCCACCTCCCTCCCTGTCTCTGTCTGTCTCCCTCCCTCTCTGTCTCTCAGCAATGCAGCAAGTTGGTCTAGATTAGAGAGAATACTTATGATTTTACTCCCCCCCCCTTTAAAAATAGCTGTTAGTGATGCTGTTTTTCAGGCCATTTGGTAGTAAACAACATCTCCCTGCTGAACGTCTCAGCAGTGCAGCATACAAATCCAAAAAAAGGATGCCCAAATTCAACCTGGAGACATCCCTTGTTGTCTTTTCTTTGTGTATCCTCTTAAATATTATAGGTGCTTGTTGTAATATAAAATCCTTCTCTTTATTTCTCACCAGTCTGCTAACCTTGAGTCTGTGTCCTTTTTTTCCCTTCCCCCCTGCTTCCAGCACTCTGTAAACTTTGTTTGTGGAAGAGCGCGATACAAATAAAGTTATCATTATCACCTCCAACGCTCAAATCGCCCCTGACGAGATTAAAACACATTTCATCGCCGTTGAAAGCAACGCGGCGCTTAGAGCGACAGATAGCCCATAAAGCACATAAACATCGTCTCCCCGTCCCCCCTCTCGCTTGTGCGTTATTATCCTCCAGAGTGAGGGGAAAGATAAATGACATTGAGATACGACGGCAGACTTATAGGCTGATAAAGAGGCCATAATGTGTCTGACCAAGTGTCCTTCTTCCTCCACTGGGTCATACATGATTATCTTCAGAGGGAAGGGACCTTTAGATAACTCTCAGATAGGATCGTCACAGCAAACAGGGCCCCGGCTTCACAAAGTGGTAACATTTGTTGGCTCTGCTACTGCAATGCAGCACTATGTTGTCCTCTCTGCTCCTCTGCTCCCTCTCTCTCTCTGTCTCTCCCTCTCTCACTCTGTCTCTCACCCTCATCTCCCTACCATAACACACTACTACTGCTTTACTTTCCTTGCTCGAGGGCAGTCAGATGTAGAAATGACTCTAACATTAACCACAACCAGAACCTGTTGTGGTGTTTCATGTAAATAGGAGTGTAATGTTATGTGTGTGTGTGTGTGTGTGTGTGTGTGTGTGTGTGTGTGTGTGTGTGTGTGTGTGTGTGTGTGTGTGTGTGTGTGTGTGTGTGTGTGTGTGTGTGTGTGTGTGTGTGTGGGAGGGGATGTCGGGGAGATGCAAAGCCTGCAGAGATAAGCCGGGTTAAATTGTGCGTACAAGCTATAAGCTGGCTTTCGTCTGGGAGCAAAATGCACTTTTCTCCTCCTCTTTCTCTTTGGGCATATTTCCCATGCAGTCTGTCGCATTGAATCAATGGACTTCCATCTCATCTACATAACTTTTCTCTTTATGTGGGAGTTTATGAACTACATTATAGTTAATCACAGATCTGACACAGACAGGCTGCATTGAACTTTAGTCAGAAAGAAAAAGGGCAGGTAGCAGCACAGACTACAAACAATGTCTCCACTTAATCATTTTGATGCCATAGTTACACAACTCCTCTGTGAGGGTGAAGCTGTCATATCAACATCCACTAAATGTCAAAATGTTTGTCTGACTGAGCGAGTGTTGGCCTCTCTACACCTCTCACTGTGTCTGACGATTGTCTGTCTCATCTGTCTGTCGGGAGGAGGCAGCCTCCCCAGCTGAGTGCTGGAGGTCACTTAAGCCGCAGTTTCTCTAATGGCTATTAAATAGTCTCAGGCTTTATTGAATTCTAATCCAACAGTCCCAACTTCTATCTCAAAAGAGAAAAGTACATTTTTGTCCCCTTAACAAGGAACGCTCATTTTGTGATGATTCTGGCGGCCCCTGTAGACAAAAGCGGTAGTGTTTCCATCGCAGCGTTTCGTTGATTTCAAGTGGAATCCGACCCGGTGGCCTTAAGAATAACTATATAGAAATCTACCCAACTAATCTCCTCGCTAATGGTCTTGTTTGTTCATGTAGGTCATATAGTGGCAAGAATATTAAACTGAGACTGTTTCATAACGAGTCAACAACTCCTTGCATTATGTTTTAAAGAACATAACACAACTCATCCCTCCTCACCTTGACACAAGCATCCAAGCCTTTGTTCAATTCCAGTCTCTGACAAAGATAGTGGGATGATAATACCAGATTCAGACTTCCAAACATCCCATCAGAAAGCTAAAATCAACGTCACTGTTGCTAAGTGCGTGTTTTTCTACAACAAAGAAGAAACTAGAGAGAGAAATATGAAAAAGTTGCTGGAGTGAATAAAAAGTAGCTGATTGGACATCTTTTCTGAAAGCTTTTATTTTATCATCCTTGCTACAGTGAACCTGCACAGAGCTTTACAGGTTTATGATTTTGATTTTAAATGTTATTTCAACGATTATTATTCCTGATTATTACTGTGTCTGTAATCACTCCGCTATACTGCACTGTATGTACATTTTATTTGAGCGTCCAAATTCTTTGTTCACTTATATATATTTTGGCGCTTTTTGCCTTTATTTGACAGGACAGTTCAAGATAGACAGGGACATGCAGAAAAGGGCCACAGGTTGGACTCGAACCGATGGCCGCAGCAGCAAGGACTCAGCCTTGGTACATGGGGCGCCAGCTCTACCAGGTGAGCTACAGGGCACCCCAAGTGTCCCGATTCTATGTGGAAATATATGCTTTATATATGCCCTTAAAAATTCACTCAAACAACAAAAAAGTCGTTTTATTACTTATTGCTAACAATTCCACATTGCGTCACATTGTATGTGATGCCGTAAAATTATTTTTAAGTGAAGTTCTGAATTTACTGCTCGCAATATAGTAAAATGTTTATTAAATGAGTGAACGAGGGACTGAGGGACAAAACCCAAGTGTAACGTTGCCTTGGTAAATGTGGGGTCTGGACCTTAAATCATCTCCAACTTTTCAAATTCTTTCGGTTTTCAAGTTTTAGCCTTTTTGCACCTTTCAGGCCGCAGGAGAGCAGAGTGGAAGTAAAACCATGTATTTTTAATGACCTTTCCAAAATATGAAGTTGTTGCTTACATACATACAGCCAGGGGTCAGCAACCTTCACTATTAAGAGTCATTTTCAAAGTCTGTCTGGAGCTGCAGCACATAGATGGTCTTTATAATGCTAATTTTACGCAGATGCTGCATACCATCAACCAGAAGCGTTGGTGGTGAAAGCAAACAAGTCACTTTATTTTTCAGAATCAGAATCAGAAATACTGGGGGGAAATTCTTCCTCCAAGAATTTCCTTTTTTTTTGCGATTTGGAATCCATAGCTCGCTTAGCTTGGGAGACTCAAGACTAGTAGCCACCACTATTAAGGTTCACCAAAGTCTCGTCTACAGTGGAGGTGTTTCAGACCCGTATTTTCTGTTGTCTGCCTCACGTATGACAAAACATATGATACACTTCCATTTTAGTGCAGTCCAGCTGTCTACACAGGCCACGTAATAGCTCAGGATTCACTCGCCCTATACTCGCACACTATGTTCTGTTTACGCACTAACTACAGTGACTTTTGGGCTCTGAGCACTGCCAAAATGTGGGTGACCTCTACACAATTCTGTGCCCGAACACCTCCTGTGTAGACATTGTGTGCCTATCAACCAAACTGCAGCAGTGAGTCAGCTTGAACTCTTACAGTCTGATAAAAGCGAAGTGTTTTGCTCTGACGAAAGAATGAAAATGTCTACTTTCCTGCTGTTCATCTGAGGCTTCCAAATACCCAAGAATTTTATTTTTTCTTTAGAAATGTAGCTTCTGTTTGTCCCTCCGCAACCTGCTGGCTACATGCCCTCTCACAAGCAAAACAATCCTGATGCATCATTTCAAGAACTATTTTAACAGCATCATTTTGAACTTTTAGGCTTGCAGAGTTATGAAGTCATTTAAGTCAAAAAGCCAAAGTCCGGGAGACATTTCAAGTCGTAGGTGTTGAAGTTACTTTTGACGTTATCATGTCCACACCTCTGCACACAACACACACACACACACGTTCAGTATCTTCCTCGCCAATAGCCGTAGGTCACACTGGCTGTGAGAGCTCACCTTCCACCCTATCTGTCCATTCCCACCCACCTCTGTCTGCTCATTGCTCCCTGCCTCGCTGTTTGCCACCGTCTCACTCCCTTTTTTATTCTCATTATCTCTGGCTCTGTCTCAGTCCCTCTTTTTCTCACTCTGTCACTTTCCCTCTGCCTTCCTCTGTCATTATTCTGCCCACATGTCTAGACTGAAGAGAAAACTTTTGCTGCTTGCATGTGTGATATCTGTGTACGGCACTGACACTTACTTTGCGTATGTGCGTGTGTGTGTGTGTGTGTGTGTGTGTGTGTGTGTGTGCTTTGTTGAGTGCTTTAGGTCAAAGTTCAACCTTCCTTTCACTTTGAGAGAGGAGTCAGATTCAGTCTGTATGGCGCTGAGAGGCAGACCTAGTGAATGTGAAGACTCTCGCTATATGAAGGATTCTCATAATCTATGGCAGCTAAATGACCATCAGGGCTGTTTCTATTACAGCACTAGAGGTAAAATAAGGCAAGTCAGTTAGTATAAGGTACTTAATGATCGAGCTATATCACAGCTTACAACACTTAAAGAACCATTCTCACAAACGATTTTCTATTGATAGAGAAGATTCGTCTTTAGGAATTAGGAATGTAAAGATTTCACTCAGTTTAAAACAATTTTCTTCCTTCAGAAAAGCCATGATACAGTTTGAGGTTTCATACGAACTGCAGAAGTGATGGAAATAACTTTACGTTGTGTCCTTGCTGATGTTTTGACTGAAATTTAGTTTGAGGTGTCCTCATGTTCAGCTTTAAGGGCGAGCCAATCAGAAACGAGTGTTGTTTGTGGCCACAGCCTGAAAGCCATTGATCGAGCCTGTTCTGACATACGGTCCCACTGCAGGTGATGAAGCTCAACTGAAATCAGTGTACTGTTACATCATGATCCGGCGTGTCCTCCGGAGAGCTGTCAGCCTAGTGTGGTCCTGTGAAACCAGATGGAAGGGCCACTGTTTTCTTTTTCCAGGTTATTGGATTCTGTTTTTCAGCCATATGAACGTAGCTAGAATTGCGTGGGAACCCAGCTTTGGTCTAGGGGTGTAAGATGGCGCCCCACATAACCCCAACATCGCCAGTTTGAGTCTGACTAAGGGGGCTTTGTTGCATGTAAAGATCATTTAGAAACAGTATTGTGTGCCCCATGTAGGCTGAGTCCTTACTGCTCTTTGCTGCATGTTGTCCCCCCCCCTTTTTTTTTTCCCCCTTCTTAAAAAAAAAAAATTTAAAAACCCAAAAAAAATTTTTTAAAAAAAAAAAAATAATTTTTTTTTATATTTTTTTTCCACCAGGGTTCTTAAATTTTTATTTTTACACTGAAATGTCACACACATATGTCAGTTAGTTTGTTAAAAAAACACAACTAATTTAAGGGATCCTTATTTTTTTTATTTGTATTTTTTGGGGGCTTTTATTGCCTTATTTGATAGGACAGCTGAAGACAGACAGGAAAGGGGGGCAGAGAGAGATAGGGGATGACATGCAGCAAAGGGCCACAGGTCAGATTCAAACCCTGGGCCGCTGCAGCAAGGACTCAGCCTCAGTACATGGGTCGCCAGCTCTACCCACTGAGCTAACCGGGCGCCCCTGGGATCCTTCTTAAAAATGTTTATGTAATGTGTTAATGCAGAAAAGTAACGTTGGCCAACATGTTGTCATTGGATATTTGTAACTATCAACCTAAAAAACCCATTAACAATAAGTGATTTAAAGCGGTCTTTTGTGTTATCTGTGGTAATAACCCGGTACTGGCTAATAATATCCTGCTGTTAATGTATTGCTCGGGTTGTGTTTTCCATCTGTTTACAGCACGTTTTTTAAAGACTGCTTTGACACACGTGCAGTACCAGCTAGCTATATATGTCGAGTGTAATAAATTCAGTTTCTATAATGGAGCTGCACTGACCTGTGGGCTCTGATACATAACAATGTAAAACTTCGCTCTGTTGTTGTGTCATGTTCGCAGCGGTATATAACTCGGAGTGTGTGTGTGTCCGTGTGTGTGTGTTTGCCTGAGACTGTTGCAGGTGCGATAATACGACAGGTGATTCATTGCTGTTGCTCACAGGAAGAGCATTTTGAGGTAATGGATTGTTGTTGGTAATTACATATTCTGTTCCTCTGGAGAGAGGCCTGTATTTCCTCCAGCATCACAAAGCCCAAACTGTGTGACCAAACGTGGAACTGTGACACAGCTTACCAGGATAAACGCCCAGCTGTAACGTCGGGGACCTTTTGTAGTATTTCCTCCAGTAAAGCATTCAGAAGTGAATTTCAACCTAAAATATTGCTGTTGAGTTCCACAAAAGTCAGCTTATGGCTGTACATAGCCAAATGCTGCTTTGGTTTTTGCCAGCTACTTGTATGTGAAATGTGACCATAATAGAGTGATTTTTGTGAATGGAACATTTCTGGGCGGCTTTCATTTTCAAATTCTGTACTGTGTTGCAATAATACAGCAAAACCTTTTTTCTGGTTTAACTGCACAAAGGACATTTTTGTTGCAGTACATTGTCTGTATGGTCATATCCAACACAATCCACACAGGCATTGACAAATGAGAGTAGCTGCATGTCAGGAAGCCAAAGATGAAGAAGGTGCGGAAAATTCCAGACAATACCAAAAAATGTTATGTTTGGCTTCAGATAGACCACAATATACTGCAAGAAGAAACGGCTTCCTCTCATTCATTTCATTTACACAATGCAATATCATGCCATATATGGAGGACTGATAATGCAGAAATAAAAAATACAAAGACAAGACAAAAATGATTTACTCTATAAATGAATTAATATACCATTAAATGCACCAAAAATAATATTGAAAATAATGTAAGCATTGATTAATTTATAAAAGTGACACAAATTGATATTTGTGTTTTAACTTGCTTCTGTATTTATTTACAATCCCATTTAACTTTCCATTATTATTTCCCTTTTGCAGTCCCCCCCATTTATTTCCCCACTTTTCTTTTTCTGTATTTTCTTTTTACATTTCTTTATATATTTCTGCTTCATTATGCAAATTCAAAGTTTGCTGTATAAATTTGTGTCAGTGCTATTAGACAGAGGAGTCAACAGTTCCAAAGGTCATGTTTAAAGAACATGTTGACACTAGGTTATAATGAACACGTGAGTTTTGATTGATGTGTTAATAAAAAAAGCTGAGGACACAGTTAAACAACAAAATAGAGAAAAATAGGAACCGAAAAAAGCAAGTTCCCTAAAGCAGAAAGTTAATAGTGTTTTTCAAAATTAGGTGTGACCTTTTTCAGTTGTGCTGTTTTTTTAAGTTTAATGCAATTTAGCCGGGTTCAGCAGGCATTGTGTTGCTGATTAAAGGTTTTGAGTGACATTTTCAAGTAGCTATTCATTTGAGATTTGTTATTTTGCTGAAATGTGCCACTGACATTTTTTGCTTAAAGGAATACCATGACATTTTGGATTTTTTTTCAGTTTTCTGAGTCCTTCACCTAACACATGGTATGAAAAAAGTGTGTGCTTTGACACTTTAGTTTGGTCATTTCAGTGCTGCTAGCTGCGGGCTAGCAGCATATCATTGTTTTAAATGAGAAATGATAGCAGTGCTAAAAAGAGTGTTTTCAGGGCTGCTGAGGGAAGTAGACCCCCTTTCCCCCAGTTTATCAGACGCCTGGCAAAGCAAAATGTGGAATAAGTTGCCTGCAGGTTAGAGCCATCATTAAAAATTCAACTCAAGCTGATCAATAAACCACATGGGAGTGAATCAAAGGACCACAGCAAATTAAACAAACTCATAACCATGTTACAGTAGACATTCTGCATGATACAGTGCTCATTTCTCTCTGTATTACCTGCAAATCAAAGGGTAATTAATGCCAGATTTTGTATGGTCTCTCACCTGATGTGATTTTTACTGCACTTCTAAAAGAGCTGTTTTAAAAATGTATGGACCAATAATTAGGTTATTAAAGGAATAAATAAGACAAGCCATAATAAAGGAATTCAGTTTAAAACTAAAAGTGTGGACTAGGGCTGTGTTCCAACAGCCGGCTCCATTTTCAATCTGGTTCCTAGTTGGTAAAATACCCAGATTCGCTCTTACTGAATCTTTTACCACTCCTCACGCGTTTGTGTTAGCATATAGCAGGTAGCAGCCCTCCCCTTTGATCCAATGCGAAATGCCAGTTTCGACAGTTATAATGACAAACATTTTTGGCAGCGGATTATATCAGCTAATTAGAGTTAATTACATTACAGCTAAAAAGAAGCTGTCTTGTCAAAGTGCTCTCTGTACGTCGCTGGCTGTACTCAAAGATTGTTTATGAAGGAAAAGAAACATCACTGTAACACCACTCTGCAACTGCAGGTGAAATGTGTGTTCGAGACGAGTTTTAGGAAGATCTCCCACTTCAACTTTCACGCACATATCATATAAATATTTTAAGCTTATCAACTTTATAGTTCTTGATCAGGACTTCTAGTGTTTGGAGCAAGCAGCTCATGAAAAATCTGGTGTAAAAATAAGTAAGTTCTTACTTACTTACTTAATACTTATTACCTATATTTAAAACAAACCTTTCCTTTATAGTTCTTTTTCCTTATCCTTATTTTTGTTGTTGTTATTATTTGCATTTTAGCACTAAATACATCTTTAAATCTTGATTATTGCCTTTGCAGCCAAAACAAGATGACAACAGATCAAAATAGATTTTTTTTTTGTGTGTGTGTGTGTGTTTTACTTACTATTTGAAAGCTAAACCTAATTAGATTATATGATATTCAAAAGGATTTCAGCTGCAGTTACTGACTGAACGTAAAGCACATTTTAGAGATGGTGTAATAAAGTCAATGCAAAGACTTGAACAGATGGCAAAGATGTATGCACGTAGTGTGTGGTGCTACTGCATTGTAATTAACAGGTGTTGCTAATGTTTAGTCTGCCCTAATTGATGTAAAGGGGGTGGACAAAATATGAGAAACACCTCTCAGTATAATGCAGTTCAACAGCAGTACGGCCTCAAAAAAAGTTTAATCAACGCCTCTCTGAAACACTTCCAACAAAAACTGAACATGAAGGGGGAATTTATTGCAGGACTGTTGTATTAGGCTGCATTGGTTTTAGTAGTCAATTGGCAATTGTAAATGTCTGTGTAAAATTTCATGGCAATCCATTTAATAGTTGTCAATAGTTGTAACATTGTCACCCTTAAATTGTGCATAAAAACTCTGAAAGGGCATTCTTTTCACTGCTCTGTCTATTCTGTTGAACCAAATTTGAACCTGGTTGTTTGAGAGGTGACACATTGAAATCCCATCTGCTCATCTTCAAGGCAGGGATGGGAGGGTGCTAAGCGTTTTAGATAATTAGAATTGAATGAATAGTTTTCTGTGATCATGATGTGAGCATGGTATGATGATCTAGTAGATATTTATGCAGTCTATATCAATTTATTTTAGCTGTCCCATCAGTAAAGTGCTGTAACTGCGGGTCCTTCCGTTCCCGCTGACAGCCTGTTTCCCTGCAGTGACATTGGCGAGCTCCGTCCCTCCAGCTGTACAGACAGGACAGTGTGTCCATGCTGTGTGGTTTTCACTGTAGTCTACACACTCAGACAGGACACTGATGAGAAACCTGACCTTCACTACATTAGAGGTGGTGTGTGTGTGTGTGTGTGTGTGTGTGTGTGTGTGTGTGTGTGTGTGTGTGTGTGTGTGTGTGTGTGTGTGTGTGTGCGTGTGTGCGTGTGTGTGCGCGTGTGTGCGTTGTACTCTAGGTGTGTCAGTGGCAAGATGACAGCACAGTGTGTTATGGTACTTACTTGTCAGATATAGGGTGAGGGTGGGAATGGACTTATAATAAGTCTGCACAGAGGGAGGAGGAAGAGGTGTGTGTGTGTGGTTTAGCAGCAGATGACAGGCCAGTGCTAGACTCCTGCAGTTCCTTTTGCTCATCACAACACCTTGTGGCTGACTTCTATTTGACACTCTGGTGTGTGTGTGTGTGTGTGTGTGTGTGTGTGTGTGTGTGTGTGTGTGTGTGTGTGTGTGTGTGTGTGTATGTGTGTGTATGCATGCGTGTGGTTGCCAGCTTGCTCAACTGCACATCCGTTCTCTGGTCAGTGGTCTGGGTCTCTTACCAAAACCACACTGCAGGCTGTCGTACAGACAGAGTTGGCCATTTGATAAAGATTGTTTTGTATGTGTGGGCGTGCCTGCTGTGTGGTTCACATTTTAAATTATGTCCTAAGTCAACTGTTAAATTACTCTATTCAATTATAGTTATGGCATGTAAAACGATGTTACACTGTCAAAATAGACTGACTGAAAATTGTTCTGTGACAAATAACTTGAGCATTAAGTTGTAATGAAAAGATACTGCTGCTTCATTACACCCACTGACAAGACAAGAGGAGCTCTATATATTCAACCACGACAAAAGCAGTACAGTAGCCTAAATACTGTAGATAGCATTAGGACAATGTAGGCAGTTACTATGGATTATTAAGTTGTAGAATGACTCTTGCAGTGTCCAATGAAAGTCAAAATGATGTTCAGTTGCACCATTATGTGTGGAACCCCAAAGTGTTCAATATTAATTAAATGAAAAAAAGACATTATGAAATACATAATCAGATGGACAAATTGTACAATATGTAAATGATACAGTATAAGAAATTATTAGAACTCAACTCATTATTTAAACTGTTACTCATTTTCATAATAAAAGTGTTTCATCTGAGGTCAGTTTTTTCTTTTTATTCCATAATATTCATTCATGTGAATTATATCACATATTATTATTTTACTTATGACTATTTATTATGTATTTATTTATGTAATATTGAATACAACAAAAAAGCAAAAGCTTTTTGTTGTATCCCCCCCTCACCCCCCACTCACACTTACACTGAAATATCCAGGGCTCCACCATATGGCTCCATCTTGTGTTAGATTACAGCCTACCACCCCCCGGCCCCTCCCTCCAAAAATAAAATACCTGCTGTGATTGCATAAAGCAATACCAGTTAACTTTTACAGCTACAGTGATTACATTTAACTTAATAAGCCTGATCGACATGGCCACCCAACAAATTGCATTCTGACATTGACTCTTGACGGACTGTCCTGATCTGTGTATGTGCATCCTTTGGTGTGTTGCTGACACAAGACATTTATGAATTAATAAGAAAAGAGTTGAATCTGCTGATTAGCCAGAACATTTGTTATGGGGGGCAGTCAAAGCTTTTGTTAGGGTTAGGTTTGAGGGGTGCCTGGATAGCTCAGTGGGTAGAGCTGGCGACCCATGTACCGAGGCTGAGTCCTTGCTGCAGTGGCGCAGGGTTCGAATCCGGTCTGTGGCCCTTTGCTGCGTGTCATCCCCTCTCCCTGACACCCTTTCCTGTCTATCTTCAGCTGTCACTATAATAAAGGCAATAAAAATCCCAAAATATACTAAAAAAAATAAATAAATTTAATTAACTTGAAGCAGGATTAGATCATGTAGAATACACGTGCCCAAGTAAGTAATGCACACATCCGATCTGTGTTAAGATGAATAAGAAAAAACCTAAGAAAGCTTATCTAGTCTTAAATGCAATACAATCTGAAAACAAGTCGTAATAAAGAAATTTAAAGTAGAAATAGACCTTTTTCACAGCAACCATTTTAGCATGAAATAGTAGGGTACACTGTAAAACCAATTTGTTCTCAAATTGTTGGTACTGGTTAATGAAATTTTTAAGTTAAAAATTATTATAAATTTTTATTTTTTTATTTTTTTTAAAAAAATTACTTAATAGGAATATTGACTGTCTTACAATAAATGTGTCACTTAAAATTATTGGTAAAGCTCACTTAATCAAGAAAAGCTCTTAACAAAAAAGATATTACTACAATTTAACATTTTTTAGTTAAAAAGCCATTAGTTAACTTTTTTTTTATTGTTGCTCACTAGAAAGGCTCTTCTACATTAAATGGAACAGAACCTTAATTAGTATCAATGGTTACACCTTTGTTTACCCTATTATTTCATGTAAAAGTGGCTGCCGTAAAAAAGGACTATTGTTTGATGTTATAAACGGAGAATAAAGTACAATTTTGTAACAAACAGCTCAAACTGGACTACTGAGCAACTCAGAGGTGGAGCCAGAACTTAACTTAACTTAACATAACTAAATTGTCCTTCTTCCTTCCCCCACTCCTCCCAACCTCCACCCCTTCATTTGCAGTGCTTTGTTTAATTAGCAGTTGTCAAAGCAGCTTTCTTACGGCACTCAACTATTATAAGAAGATTTGTGACAGATGCTGTCAATCCTGAAGCATTAGAATAAACACACACTTCATCATGTCATAAATATTATAATTTACTGTAAGTCACTTTGATTTATAGTTTTTCCCCGTGGCTACGTCTCCCAGCTTTCTACTGCTAGGCTTGTTAACCAAGAGACTTAACTAAGATGTAACAGCGACCTGTGAACATTACTGAGCGTATGTCTGTAGTCTCTTTGTTGTGCAGTAGATGAGATAAAGAATACCATATTCAGAGACATCAGAACATGTATTGTCCTGGTTCTGATTCTTTTCATGTTATTTGGGAAAGAAAAGAAACAAAAAGTAAACAACAGCTGTATTTTTATCAGATTCACGCTGTATTTGTACAATGACTAATGAGGTATTTTGTGATTCTTTTTGATAGAGAGCCATAATAAGTTCAATTCTCTATTTTCTGTCTGTTGAAGTTGAAGGTTTTAGCATGTACCTATTTTATGTACTTATTTCACTGTGTTGGTTGAGTTAGCAACGGGTTAGCATTAGCTGTTGCTTGGGCATAATGACTGGGGGGTCAGCCATGCTTTTGTAATACCACCCTGCAGTAAATGTCAGACAGATTTCCAGTGATTCCATATACTGATATCCGTACTGTATGTTTCTGAGGTGTTGCCATTTCGACCATATTCCACTATGCATGTGTTGTCACACGTAATCAGGAATGTAGAATGAAGAAAGACTGGACCAAATCTCGCTGCTGAAAACTCATTTTAATGAATCAATTAGGTGAAAGAAAGCCCTTGTATAGATGACCTACTCTCAGTACTGTGCCTGAACGCATCTTGCACACATACAGACGAAGCTGCTGCTGCTTTGCTAACATGCTGCTCATGTTACGCCTCCTGTGTGCACATAGGGTTAGTGGATCAGTCAAATTTGTATTTATTCCATATTTTCAAGCTGATGCACTTCGTTTCTTAACTTCAAAGAATGCTGATTAAACATCTGCTTTATATATCTTATATTGTGATAGACAACTTATTAAATGCTTGTATAATGTAATATTAGGCTGCAAATCACACACCAAGAACACCATTCTACCTGAGACATACTGCCAAACGGTCTTCAGCACTGAAGGGGTCTCTGAAGTTCATTTTACTGATGTCCTCCTTTTTTAGTGAAATATTAATCAAATTGATTGGATTCTCCTATCTCCTCTCGTCTTTGAAGAACTTTGCGAACCCATATCCCTCTGGTTTTTCCTCTGTGCAACGTACAGCAGTAACAGGTCATCAATAACTTTATTTCCCCAAATTTCTGACACTGTGGGAGCTTCTCAATGTTATCATTCATCAGAGTGGGTGCTCATATCATTTTTGTCACAGTTACAGTTATGGTTCTTGGTGTGGACTTTGCTCAGAGGCAACACAACCTAACTGTTAAAACTGTATGGACGTAACTTGCTGGTTCTTCTTCATTTCTGCTGGTTTCCTTCACTTTGGAAGCCAGAATATCACCAGAAAAAAAAAAAAATAAATAAAAATGTGTATTTAGACAGAAAAGTGTTAGATAACATCAGACATAAGACATTCCTACACAGACTGCAAACAGCCAGAAAGCTTGAGATACTGGGAAAAAGGATGGAGACTTTCAGATTGTAGATTAGATTTAAGAACTGTGAAAGTCTTTGTTGTTGTTTTGATCTCTTATTTCACTCCGCAACCTGCCACCCCTCCTTACACCCTACACACACACACACACACACACACATAAAATCCCTACCTCTTCCTCCTACCCCTGTCCTGTTGTCTGCTGATGAGTTGACAGCAGTCACTATCAGTCTGTAATCAAACCCTTGGAGTGGTTCATTGTCTCTCTCTCCCTCACTCACACACACACACACACACACACTCACACACAAATGCACGCATACTCAAACATAACTGCATGAAAACCACAATATGCCGCACAATGGGTTTATTGTGGTGGTGGGTGTGCCTGTGTTGTCAGGTGTGCTCGGCAAGAAAAACACAACAGGATCACACACTCGTAAACACACTGTTAGGACCTGGTGGCTCAACAGCATTTTTTAGTGCCTTACTCAGAAGTTCAGTTTTCTAACACAAATTTATTGAGAAGAAAAAGTGCAAGGAGTGAAACTTTACATTCCTCTGTTTTATACTTTAACGTTTCTCTACGTTCCCAAACCCAGCCCCACCCTGTTCTCTGGCTGGCCTCAAACAGTGAGAGAGGAGGGTGAAGAAAAAAAGATTAGTAGAGGAGGGGAAGATGGAAGTTGGGAAGGAGCCACACAGAGGGAGAGAAAACAGACAGAGGCTGAGATATTAGATCTAAAGGGAGCAGTGCAGAGAGTGAAAGATAAACAGAGACGGAGAGGTGGAAGTAGGTGTGGAGATAGAGTCCTCTCTGGCGTCCAACAGATGGTCGGTGTTACTGATGCAGGCAGCTCCTCTCTCTGTCTCCACTCACACAGACTGCACTTCGTGGCCTCGTAACGCACGGCCTGTAACTGGGTTTCCATCCAACAATCTTCAGACGAATCTTTAGTAAATAATTAGCATCGCATTTGAAAAGCTGAATGAAAATAGCTCATTTGGTATCAATATTACAGTTTTTGCACTCCATAGATACAGAATGGTGTTTTTCAAAAGGAGTCAATGGAGATTGGTTAAGTAACAAATGTAATAATATGGTGAAATCATGCATAAATAAGAATTCCTTAACAGTCTAGCTCTGGTATTTTTGTTTGTTTACAGGATAGACCTTATTCACAGCGGACATTTTGGCATGTCATTGCAGAAAAAAGCACATATTAAATACAACTGCATTCCATTTAGGTGTATTGTGCATGCTGGCTTATGGTCATGGCTTATTCGGGCACTTGATGGACCTGAACCATTAGTCAGAATCTCTACTGTGAAAAAGGTCTGTTAAAAACGGAATGATTCTCTGGAGTATTTGTTCCTGTGATTTAAGAGAAGATTTATGTATTTATTCGGAATGGAAATCAGAAGTAATGGCATCCTTGGATAGCAAGTCAACCTGAATCTAAAAATACATGTGTCATGCCTGTGTGACTGAGTTGTGCGACTTCTGACACAAATTACAGCAATTGGGCACTAAGGGTTTTAGAGTACCTGTATCGCCTCTGTGAGCAATGTGTCACAGCCACTGCTATTTTAATAACAACTATTTTGATAATCAATCGTTTTGAGTCATTTTAAAGAAAAACATTTTTCAATAAAACTGATCTGTCCTCACCTCACAGTTTGAAAACTTCAAAATCTGTATAGCCCCTAGACTTTTATGAACAAAACTGAATGTCAGCTAGGCTCTTCCCCGGGTCTTTGTCTCAACCACGTCATGGTCTTTTTGTGCAGTCTTTTGGGTGAGCTCAGGGTGAGTCAGTTTCTTCAAGGCGATGATAGCGGCTGTCACTTTTTACTGAAGTCTTGTTTTCTGCTGTAGTCTTCACTCAACCTTCAGTGAACCTATTGTGTGTGATTGAGATAGCATTAGTTCTGCCTGTGGTACTGTTCAATCACTGATGCACCTATGACAATGACAGATTCAACAGTTGAATTTGTGGTTCAGTGTCTGTTAATTACAAAATCAGTCCCATTCACTGAGATAAACGCAATAGATGTCTACACTTCAAGTCATTCACGGTCACAGATTTGGTCTAAACTGACCAAGGTTGTTTGAATAACATACTTAACGTGAACTGCAGGGTTGTTTTTTTTTTTTTTTTGTCTTGTTCTTTCACATTTTCTTGTGGTTTAACTTTTGCTCATCGGGGAGGTTTGGTTAAATAGGCCATTCATCAGCTCCTCTGATGCTGTTAAACGCACAAAGGCTTGAAACTGTGCATTCAGCCCTTGAGAACTGCAGAAGTAAAATAGCTCCTCAATCCCCACCCAACATAGCTAATCAGTTTCATTCTTCCAGGCAGGATCTCTCCTTCAGGCTGCGTCCCACGTCTTCACACTCCCACCAATGAACCTTATTGTCGGAGCTCACCTGGGACTCTATGTATGTGGAAAGTGTCTGTTTACCAGACAATGGGTGCTCTTTAGGGGGAAACTGAACCTATATCATATGTCATAGCTCTTCATTCTTTAACTGTGTAGGATCCTATCAATAAGAGTAATGCTGTAGGGCTTTAAGCATGGATGCCTCCTTTGCGCAAAGGGTATTTTTTCAATGAATTGTACAGCACCAACTGACAACAAAATGCTAAACAGAGATTTGGAGGCATAAAAAATACTCCAGAGATACAAACTGTAGCATATAGACGGGAGATGACATGAATTCTGAATATCCGCCGGGAAATTGCACATCAGAAAGCAGCTGAATCGGAGTCAGGAATCAACAGACGTAAAGTAGACAGGGACAGTAAAAGGAAGAGAATAATATCTTCATATCAATACATTAAATAAACTGGGAAGGATCAGGCCTTACAAGTTTGTAGTTACCTAGACCTACACTGTCAGTATTTAAAATCAGACATGAAATCTTCCATTAGATTTTGCCCAAGAACCAACCGGTAGTGGTAGCAGGTGGCCACTTGCAAAGGTCTCTTGGCACTTCAAATTGTATAACAGGAAACAGTTTTTTAGGATTTCCCGACCAGTTTGCAGTGATGGCTGTGCGATTCCAATGAACAGACAAAATTAGGACAAAGACCTTTGTTTGTATCAAAAAGATGATCCCATGCTCCTCAGTGGAAAGAGTCAACTTAGAACAAATGGTGGAAGTCCAGTTGGGCAGCCTGGATGTGCATCGGTCAGCACTTCCTGTTTCTGTTCAGTCAGATGGCTCAGGGTCCTGTCGTAACCTTTAGAGGCAAAGTAATCTAAATTTGATCTAATGTAATTTGAACAACATGAAACCTTGAGTGCACAGACAGAAGGTATTTCAGCTGGAGCCCGGAGAGTGAAGCGGCTGCTTGGGCTCACACAACCGCTTCAACAAAATGAAAATATGAACTCCTTGTGGGTGGCTTTTTACATTATTTATTCTGTCATAAATGGAAGCATTTGAAGAGAGAGACTGTGTCTGTGATTTTGGTGTACTAACTACTAAGTTTAAAATCGTGAGCTGATCATTTGGGAGGGATTTGACGGTGCTGTACCAACATTTGGGATTCATCAGCACTATAATTATCTGTATCTTATGTGTATCGTGTTTTTGTATTTCTAGGGATGGCAATGTCAGTTGGTTGGTAAGTTAAGTTGTTCCAGCACTTTGGTCCGGACTGAAATAACTGAACAACTATTGTATTGCCATGAAATTTTGTTCAGGCATCCATGGTCCCCAGAGCATGAATCTAATTGACTTTGATTTGAAATATCTGGTAAAGTAGCTCAGCATTTACTTGGTGGATTGGCCCAAATTTGTTACAGTCATTCATGGTTCTCAGATGATCTGTCCAGATGATTTCCATAGATCTTGGTACAGGCTTTGACTTTTCCTCTAGAGCCGCTATCAGGCCAGAAATACTTCCTAGAACCTGCAATACCAATATCATTCCCATCAGCACCCACTGCATGTTGTGTTTTGGTGCTAATTTGCAAATAAGTAAGACTGTAATGGTAAACATTATATCTGCTTAACATGACCATTAGTTAGAATTTTCATTGTGAGCATCTTAGCTGTATAGCATATTTTTATGCTTCCCATCTATTTTCTTCTGCTTCAAGCATGTAACTGCAGTGATTGTATTGGAATCTGGGGGCTGCCAAAACGTGGGTGACCTACACTCCATACTGTGCCTGAACACATCCTGTGCAGACTGCTGCTTATGCTATGCAGGCTGTGTACACATGGTGTTTATATTGGCATGCATTGCCATTTGCCACACTGTCATTTTTGATACCTCTCGGAGTCGCCAAATTTAGATATTTTCACATCCTACACATAGGAGCTTTAATTGTTGTCGTGAACATTTGCACCTTGCACGTCCTGATTATATACAGGGTTTGGGGGTTTCATTCGCAGCAGGCGTCTCCCATAATAAAATTGTGCTCATTGTGCTTATATCAGGTAAAGGTGAGCACAGAATAGCATCTGTTCTTAAGTGAAATGGCTGTCTGATAAAGAAATAAATAATAATAAGGAGATCATCCTCTTTATTTTCAAACCTTCCAAACTCTTTTTAAGAGTTTTTCATTGTATCTTAAGAGTACACACACACACTTTCTCTCAAACACACACTAATCCTGCCAGTGTGTCTGTTTTCTATCCAAGCCACGTTCTCCTGTGCTGCAGATCTGCCTGCCTGACAACTCTGATAACACTGGGCTGCAAAACCTAGAGCAGCACAAATCATTTCACTACTCTTCCACACGCACAGGATTACTGTATGTTGGCCTGTCTGTGTGTGTGTGTGTGTGTGTGTGTGTGTGTGTGTGTGTGTGTGTTTTCATGATGACATTGATTGGCAAAAGCATCTCTGTGCTCTGGCTTCCTGCCTGGCCCTATCAGATCTGCACTTGAACCTGCCTGCTGTCGATGCGTATGACTCCTAGAGAAGGAAACCAAACGTCTGATAGCGGGGCCTTCTCTCCTCTCGTGCTGTATGCTTATCTTTCATAAATATGATGCATTTCTGCACGGGGAGGAACAGATCATCTCCTCTGCGGAGATGGCAGACAGCTCCGAAGCATCCCTCCGTCCTTAATCGTTATCTTTTTTTTAAAAAGGTGATTTATTTGGTCGCTCAGAACTCCGCCGACTTGGCAGAGCAGGGTTGAGTTGAGCTGCTCTTTACCGCAGCAGAGCAGGAGTCCAGGGTTTGGCTGCAGATACGAGGCACGTCCTGTCCTGAACTCCTTGGTATGCAACGGCAGGACGGAGACAGAGAGGGGGAGGAAGAGTGGAGTGCAGATTATGAAAAGCAGCTTTTTAAAAACAAAAGATCCTACAGTTTTTCTGTACTTTATATTTTGGGCGGGAACACGCACAGAATGGACAAGATCTGCTCATTGATTTCAAGACTGATTGGCTGTGCCGGCTTGAAAATACTCCTTGAAAAACCTCGCTGAGGATCAAAGCAGTAGCCACAAGCCCAAGGCTATATTAAACATTTTAATACCGTAGTTCAGAGCAAAACAGACAGTGTGACCAAAGCTTGTGATTCAGTTGTCCATCAGGCGTGAGAATTGGGAATTTAGGAGTGTGTGTGTGCAGTGTGTGATGCAGAGGTCATGCTGCTTTCCATCGCTGCATGGCTTCACACACACCACAGCCCAGAAAAGGTCAGACTAACCCAATGCTTTATTACGCTCTGCTAGTGTTTTAGAGGTTACGAACACACACCAGCTACTCAGAAAGTCTAAGCGAGACAGAGAAGCCCCTTTTTAAAGAGATTTGTTTGAAGTTTTTAGATCTGAGATAAAACATAAAGAGAGATAAAACAAAGTGAGAGGTAGAGAAGAGACAACAAGGTTTGAGTGGGGTGTAAGGTGTGACGAGGTCAATGAGGCTCGTTTGAATCGGAGCAGGACGTGTTAGTCCTTCAAGGGAGAAAAGCAGGACAAGTGCGGGAGAGGAGGAGAGCAGGAGGGGAGGCCTGCAGAGGATGTAATGCAGCTGAGGATGAGAGGAGTGAGTGAGCAGGCATGGGGAGGTGGGAGAGCGGAGGAGGGCCGGGGTGTAGTGGTGGTGAACGAAAGGAGCGCTGTGTAGTGGAATCTCAGGGCCTCAGGAGTGCAGAAATACTTTTAAAGGAGCATGGACATATGAGGAGAATAAGATGAGGAAGAAGGTAAGAGGAGGAGAAAGGTTAGGATGCAGGGCTGAGGCAAGTCATCGTCTCAAGTTTCTTTCCTGATTCAGCTTCCCTTTCATCATCCCCTCCTCTCATCAGTTCAGGCTAGTTGTGGAGTGGCTTGTGGTAAAACTGTATACAAAAATGACAAAACCAAAATATATTTATAAAAACATAAGGAAGGCCATCACTTAAATCAAGCACGTGCTCTCTCCAGCAGGTCTGTACCTGAACTGAATCGACTTCCCCAAGGAGCTTCTACCCCTGGCTTTTAAACAAACACTCAAACACTTTGGTTCTAAAAATGTAATATAACCAATAGATACATTTCTATACTGAGATGACTGTTGTTAGCAGGTTAGCATGCTAAACCCAGGCCTTAAGCATGCAAAGAGTAGAGTAGCGAGGACAGTTAGCCTAACTCAGTGGTTGTCAAACTTTTTCTGGTGTGAGCCCCTTCAGAAGCAGAAAAATGTCCACGGCCCCCCCCACCCCATAGTTTTTATCGACCATTACCACTGATTAGGGCATTGTATTGGCAAGAATCTGGCAATACGATAAGTATCATGATACAGTGTTCATGATTCAATATTAGTGCTGTCAAACGATTCAAATATTTAATCGCGATTAATCGCATTAATGTCATAGTTAACTCGCAATTAATCATTTTTATCTATTCTAAATGTCCCTTGATTTCTTTTTGTCCCATTATTTTTCGTTATTTATTTATTATTTATTATTTTATTTTGTTCTTAGTTGTGGTATCCATGTGCTTCTGTCTGAAGTCATCCATTGTCGCCTGGCTTTGACGAGGGGGCGGAGAATTCCCATCAGCTGTGTACTTGGCCATCAAGTGGTATTTCAGACTGGACGTGCTGCGATGATAGCTCAGTTCACAATGACAAAACACACAGATCACTTTGGTCTTGTCAATGGAACCATTTGGCAACTTTTTAAAAGTAAACTTTCTATTCAGAATATTATTGGCATCCATTTCGGCGTCTCGCACTCGCCATCCACTCAATACGTAACGTCTACTACTCTTAAACAAGTGTGTGCGGCGTGCCTGTTGTTTTGTTTCCGGTCTAGCTAGATCCGGTGTGGTGTTGTAGTTTTTCTAACGTTACTAGTTGTTGCAACAGCATGGGAAAAAAACTACAAAGTGTGCTAGGCCAAAAAGAACGTTAATCTCGCGATTAAAAAATTGACGCCGTTAAATAACCGTTAATAACGCGTTTAACTGACAGCACTATTCAATATATTGCAATAAGGTAAGCAAGGTGTTATATATAGTGACACATAGTGTGATTTAAAAAAAACAACAACAAATTTTAGGAAAACTGTATAAAGAACATACCACTGTAAGCATACAAAGTTTAACGCAACCAGCAGGATCATGTAACGTTTGGAACACTGCTGTCAAGCAGTTGAGGTTTAAACAGAAAAATCCATACAGATCATCAAATATCACAAAACAAAATATCACAATACAATATATTTTTGATCCTACCAATGGTAGGTAAAATATCGTAGTTGAATTTTGGTGAAATAAAGGTCAGCACAATAATAGCAGTTTGTTTAGTTTCCTTTTTTTTGTCTTGTTTTCATTAGGCTAAAAGAGGGTTTTGAGATGTATTTCATCACAGTTTTGGTTAATGAACATAACACCACAGTGCAGCCCTGTAATGTGGGAAAAATGTTGCAAAATAACTGGAGGTGATAATGCGGCTTTCTGGTTTGGTGCAACGGTCGTGGGAAAGTCGGATACCTGTCACCAGTCTAGGCTCAGACTGGCTCCGACCGACTGGTACGTCCTCACCTGCATGACTGTGGGAAAGGGTGGAACAGATTGTATTTTCACACTAACCACAAACTGCCTTTCAGCTTCCTTAATGTTTTTGAAATGCGCTGAAAAGGAGACAGGGAAGGGCAGAGCAGCCGGAGGTAAAGGGAGGATGACAGGTGATGCAGAGTAATCAGGACCCCCTCAGGTAGTCATGAAACAACTGCTTAATGCCAGATCTCAGGCAAATGTTCATAAATGTTTAATTCAGCTCTCAGGTTAATTGAATTTATCAGGTAAAGCCGAGCGTTTCTCCTCCACTGATGTTTTTGTAGGTTAAGCTCAAGGATCTTTGATCTGTTGTAAAAAAACAAAAAAAAATCAAGGGAGTTCTGCTGTCCTGGCAGATCAATAGCAATTAACAAGAAGAAGAAAAAAAACTAGTCAAGGTGACTTTCAGTTCACTTATACATCGTTCACACTCTCTTACACCACCGCTCTCCTGAGTAAACTGGACTCAGTCAAATGTACTCTCGTCCCCAGGAGGCAAAGACATTTTTCATCCGGCCCACCCAGGGATAAAACCATCTCTGATCTGAAAACATGCTGTGTGTGTGTCCGTCTGTGTGTTAGAATGTGCGCATTTGGGGGTTGAGTCAGTTGTGGGTCTGGCAGACGAGAGTGTGTTAGGTAGCAAGATTCAATATCGGACACCTGTCGGAAGCAGTAATGCATGCGCGCGCACACACACACACACACACACACACACACACACACACACACACACCCACACACACTGATGACAGGGTCATTGGCAGGGCAAGACCACAGTGGAGTGTGAAAGAGCTCCCCAGTTGCTCCATTACACCCCCTGCACTCCTCCTTTCTTTCTTCCTTCTGCTCTTTTCCTCCTCCCTGTTCCCATTCCCTCTTCTCCCTCACACAGATTTTGTCTTTTTATTTGCCACCACTTCTTCTCCCTCTTATTATTTCCGTCTGTTTCTCTGCCCCCTCACCCTCCTCGCACCCTCCAGGTGCCGTCTCCAGCTCGCTGCAGCCTGTGCCGGGCTGATAAAGCTTGGTTAGGTTATAGGAAGAGTCAGCAGGGCAGAAACAAAACGCCACCGCTGGGTTTTAAATCTGAGCGCTGTCACCCGATCACCGCTGGGCGACTGCTGCTCTGGGATACGCTGGCTGGCTGACGAGGAGGGTGGCTGTCGGGGTGACTGGCAGGCACGCTGAATGGGTGGCTGGCTGGCTGGCTGGGTGGGTGAATAGCTAACCTGCGTCATGCTGACAGGAAAGAGCTCTGTCTCAAGTGCCTCATCACGGTAACATTTCTTTTGGAAGAAAATTACTTTAAAAAAAATTTTTAAGGTTACAACATACAAATAATTTTTTAAGTCCAGCATTCAGCAGTGATATTGAAAAGTCAAGTGCATATTCATTCAGTGCCGTGTCTCCTGTTTCCATGGACACAACACATTTCATGTTTTTGACTAAACGTGCATGGCAGTGCAGACGCCAACTGATGATCATTTTCACTATTGATTCATATGCTGATTTTATGTCACTTTTCTTTTAGGGATGCACTGATTGGGAAATTCTGGGTCCACACTGATCTTTACCAAAGATAAGCATTTGTGCCTTGCAGCTCAGGCTGTTTCTCTTCCAAGATGTAGGATGCAGAGCTGAACCACCGCTTTACTGTCTGCTACATGGAACACATCAGTGTTTGTGTGCAATTTGTGCCTTTGCTGGAAGACGGAGATTATTTCTCCAACTTCCAAAAGTTTGAAACATTAATAAACATTGGCCTCTGATATCAGTGAATGTCCAAAAATCAGTCATCCCATTGTAACATTTTGGCATAGGTATGTTTTCTTTAGCCTATAATCACCTGAAAATAAGAATCTTTGTTTAACCTTAGAATGAGCAGTCTGGTCTTACTACTAATAAGGCTCTGACAATTTCCCAGAGGAGCTACATCAGTTTTCCAGCAGTAGGCAGTAAACTATGTGCCCAGCACCTAAACAGGCAGTCAACTAGCTGTTGAACGTAGTGGAGCAGCTGAAGAGTCCGATATTGTTCTCAGGAGCTGCTGAAGACAGGTCAATATTGGACTCAGGTGGCCAGAAACATGACACCAAGTGAATACTACTGTTGCTCTGTGTCTGCTGGATGTGTAGGCAACATGTTCAAGTGTTTACATCTTGTTGCGCTGCCCCCATGTGGCCAAAAAATGCATGAACGCAGGTTTAAGACTTTAGCACTGCTTAATTTGGTGAAACCAGCGGTAACCAATGGTAACAGTGAATGTAATAATACAGGTCCCAGAGTTCACTGATGACACATGTGGCCACCACTGGGGATTTATTATTACATTTTATTAACAGAGGAGACAGTGGAGAATGACATCCAACACATAAATACTGAACTCATGATTGAAGTTAAATGAAGACTCGCCGCAGGTTTTATCCTGTATCAGGTCCAACAGGTGCATGCATTGTTTGTTTTGAATGTCCTCCAGTAGCAAAGAAAACAACAGAGAGGCAATTACAGAAGACATTTCATTGTTTGATATAAGTTGAGTTATACATGGTTAAGTTATATTAAGTTATACAATAAGAATTACACAGATTATAACTTTAACTATGGTTTGCAATCAACATTAAAACTGCTGTTGACAATGTTGAACGAGTTATCACACTGCCAACTAATGATCCCTTTTCCATTATCTATTAATCTGTTAATCATTTTCTGATTAGAAGATACATCTTTACATCTAGGCTATGTAATGTCAGCAAATAGGAAAAAAAGAAAAAGCCCAACACAAATTTCCAAACTCTATATTGATGTCTTGTTTTGTCCAATACCCAAAGATCTTTAGTTTACAGTTATATAAAAAAGAGAAAAGCAGCAAATCCTCACATTTGAGAGGCAGGAAACAGCGTATGATCACAATTTTGTGAGATAAGTGACTCATGATTATTTGATTATCCAAATTGACAATTTTCTGTCGATGGTGAACTGACATCACTAAGTAACTAACTCTGCAGTCAGCAGCTAATGTGTTGTCTGGTGCCATAGCACATGACCAAGAGTGAAGACAAGCACATATAAACTAATTTACTGACAAACAGGTCCTGTAGGAGTAGATGGGGATGACAGACAGCTGTGATAGCACTGTTCTGAGACGTGATTTTCTTTTGTCTGGGAGGAAAATAAGGGGGGGAGGAAGAAAAGGCAGGAAAAAGCAGACATAAATGCATCGATGTAAAAAGGACACCCTGTTGTAACAGGCAGCCAGACAGAAAATGACGGAGAAACTCAGACTACCTTCCCCATTTCCCCTCACCCCTTCCTCCCCCCGACTCTCTCTCTGCGTGTCCTCCCCTCCCTCATAAATGTTAACTCGCTAAAGAAAACACAGACAAATGCTCAACCAGACAGTGTGTGTACATATATGTGTGTGTGTGTGTGTGTGTGTGTGTGTGTGTGTGTGTGTGTGTGTGTGTGTGTGTGTGTGTGTGTGTGTGTGTGTGTGTGTGTGTGGTGGAAGGCTTCAGATTTACTCACACACACACACACACACACACACACACACACACACACACACACACAAACAGGAGCCAGACAGTGTGTACGAAGTGCAGCTTCAGTGAGTCCATCAAGTGTAATAATTGCAATAAATTCCCTCCTGGCTGCTTCTCTCAGCATCCTCTCCTCTCCTCCCCTGCATCCCTCCATCACACTCTCCCTCCTTCCCTACATCAAACACTCCCTCCATCCTGCCCCGCCTCCATCCATCAAGCCCTCCTTCCCTACATCATCAAACCCTCCCTCCTTCCATCCCTCCTTTTACTGTCTCCTTGCTTGGGCTTTCTGCGTGATGTCTGATGTGTCTGGCTAGACAGGCTGGCCTTGTTCTCATTTTCCTTTCCTCTCCTGTCTCCTCCTTTTCTTCCCTTTCATCTCCTGACCTTCCTCTCCTTTACTTTAGTTCTGTCTCCTTCCCTCTCTTTACTTTTCTTTACTCTCATTTCCTTCGTTACCCTCTCCTTTACACTCCTTTCCTCTTCTTTCTTTTCCTTTTCTTTACTCTCCTCTCCTCCCCGGTCCTTTCTTTTTCTTTACATGATCTCTTTTGTCTTTTGCTCTCCTCTCCTTTCCCCTCACCTTTCCTATCATTCACCTGTTTTCCTTCCTTTCCTCCTTATTCTAATTTTCTTCCATGTCCTTTCCTTCCGTCTTGTTTACCTTTGTTTCCTTTCCTGCCTTCTCCTCTCATTACTCCTTGTCTGTCATTATCTTTCTTTTCCTTGCATCCCCCTTTTTCATCTCCTCTCTTTTCCTTTCCTTTCGTCTCCTTTGCTTTCTTGTCCTTTCCTTCCTCTCCCTTCCGTCTTCTTCCCTTTCCAGCATTCTCCTCTCATCTCTCCTTGTCTTTCCTTTTCTTATATTTCCTCTTCTCTTTCCTTCCCTTCTATCTCCTTTACTCTCCTTTCCTTATCTTTCTTTTCCTTGCCATCCCTTTTTCCTCTCCTCTTTTCTCCTCCTAACTTCTTTTCAGCCCTGTCAGTGTTAAAAACATGTGAGTAGCAGCAGATGTTTGATGTGTGACACCGAGCTGAAAGTTGGTCATGTTGACATCAACACATCCTCTGAAAAAGCAAAGAAAAGGCTGACAAAACCTTGCCACAGGTGCTATACAGAGGGGACAAAATTCAAAATGGAGGAGAATAACGTCTGATCTGTGTTTAGAACATTCCACTGGAAAATATTTAATTTATTAAAACGTCAGGGGTTCTTTGATGAATTAAATATTCGTCGGGAGCATCTTTCTTGACAGTCGACAGACTCTGTTTTCCTCTGTTTGAGAGAGTATGATGCCAGCAGGTTGGGTGGCTCTCCCCCTGTCTCCCCTCACTTTCTATCCTCCCCCTTCCCTTCATCTTTCACTCCTTTTTCTTTAATATCCCCCCTCTCTCTCTGACTTACACACCCCTCCATCATTCCCTTCCCTGCTTCCTTGTGGGCAGATAAATCATCGGCAAGTGGCAAAAGCTGCAATGACTCATCTACCATCTAGACCACCTCAGCAAGGGAGAGAGACATGGCGAGAAACAGAGAGAGAGAGAGAGAGAGAGAGAGTGAGGGGGTGCCCAAATGGAAATTAATAGAGTGAGAGAGGAAAAGTCAAATGAGCAACAGCGGTTGTGAATACTAAAGTCAGCCAGAGGAAGAGATGGAGAGAGAGAGAAAGAGACGGAGGGCAAAAAATGCAAAAGAGAAGTAACTCATGGTCAGTGTGTGACAGATGAGGCTCAGAATGAAAAGGAGGAACGCTGGAGAAAAGATGGAGAGTGACAAATGTCCACAGAGAGATGATAATGTGGGAGCATGTGTGTGAAGGAGTCAGAGAGGCCGCGGTGGACAGACAGGACGAATAGATGGATATGGGGGGGCGGGGGTCGCCTCAGAGACAGAGAGGAAAGGCTGATTGACACCTCTGCTTCTGACGGACTTCCACAACAGCTGTCTGCTGCCTTACCTGTGTGTGGTTGAAACCTTGACACACACTTTACACACACACACACACACACACGCACACACACACCGTCGTACTTCCAGCCTTCTGAGGACTGTCCATTGGTTGCTCTTTTAAACAGTGACTGACAGCTAATCTCCTATGTCCCTACCACACACCAGTACCTAGAAGGAGTGAACAGGACAGTCAAAGTGAACTGAACATGTTAGGTTATTACAGTAGCATCAACCGCTCTCTGCTGTGTGTGAGAATTGAGCTTACACTGATTGACAAAAAGAAGTGATGTAAGGCTACCAGAAAAAAGAGAAATGTAAGGCTACGTTCACATTGCAGGCAAAAGTGAAGTGAGCCAAATTAGATTGTTTTGCTCATAGCTGCAGAAAGATCAACCAAATTGGCATGGCTATAGGGATGGCAGTGTTGGCCTGTCTGTCGGTCAGTTGGTCCACTATTTTCCATAACTATTCAAGGTTCCCAGAGAGTGTATTCTAATGGCAAGAAGCAAACCAGGATTGAAGAAAACGTTCTTAATGTTGGCATTTGGGGGTAGATTTTACAGTAAAAGAAAGGGTGCCATCTTGTATCCAGTTCTCATAATACATCCACAGAAACTAAAGAACTGAAGGACAATAGAGGAAATAATGCTCTATAATGTTTTTTCTCCAAGCAAATCATCGTGAAAATATGACACTGTAATTGTTCACTAAAGGGGCTTTTATGTGCCGAGATTTCAGGCTGTACACACTAAAGCACATGTAGTATTACTCATTTTATTGTTTATTAAATGTGGAAAAACCTGTTCATTGCAGAGTACCATGATAAGCACTAGAGTTGCATGTGTTTAGCTGTTGATTCAATTATTCGCACATGCATGAGAATGGACGCATTAAGAGAGGAATGGGGCCCACTGAGGCTGTATACGAGCAGGGCTCAGATTCTTGTGCTACACTCCTGGGAATGTAAGCAGCAAAATGACCTCCCTGTGTAATAAACATCCCTACTTCAAAGGTATAAAACTCAAGAAGGATAAAACTACAAGAAGAACACCCGCACACACACATCTAACCACTCACTGAGGATATATGTGTTTGTGTGAGAGAGAGAAAGTGGGGGTGTATCGACTCGTGAAAGTTGTAGAGAAGATGAAAAAGCGACGCAGCCGCCTCGGCTATTGCTCTGGAAGACATTTTTAGTCTGTTTTTCAATTTACAGTTAATGAGATTTTCAGCAGCCTATCTCTATTCTGTTGTTAGTGTTTATCCTATCCTGTCTCCACAGCCCCATCTTTTATACCTCTGCAGTTCACCCTGTCTGAGCTGGATTGGCTTGTTTGTATAAATAGCTTACTGCCGCAAACCCTGTGTGTGTGCCTCAGTGTGGTTATGTAGTGTGGATATACTTGTCTATACATGTGTGTAAAAGTACATACATTATGTATACCAAAGGGGTCCTGTATGTGTATCTGTGAATGTGTCTTGTAGCAGCATGCACCGAGGCATTTCACTGTGTCCTCTTGTTGTTCTCCTCTCTTCTGCAGCCTGACGTCTAGAAGAGAAGAGAAGAAGAAGAGACATTTTTTTCCATTTATCAACCAGCCAGAGTCCTATACAACAGCTTTACTGCCGGTGGCTCAGATTGAAGTAGAATTTTCTATATTTATCCAACCCCTGCCCGCTGATTTGTTTCCTTCATAGCTACTTGTTACCCTCTCAGTTTAAGCTAACAGAGATGAGGAATGACCATGGTCATATCTACTGAAATACCCGCATAAAAAGCTCAATGACATCAAACTCAGTGCAGATGATGCTTCAATTTGGACTGAAAAGAACAAGAAAAAAACAGCCAGCTGCAGTTGTAGTTCATGAATAAAAATTACAAGTAATTATATGTGAATATGTGTAAAACATGTTAATTATTCAGGTGCTTAAATTCTTGGCTTTACCTGCCTGCTGCGCAGCAGCATGATGCTACTCTGATCATTCAAACAGTACTAAGCACACGTTAGATGTAACTTATTATTCTGATGTTTAATAGAAGACAGGTTTCCACTTTGCAAAGGAAATGTCTACTGGGAGACCGATATGAGTGTGGTGTCATATGATTGGATTTTTGGAGTATCCTGTTGATGTGTTTGTGCATGTTAATATCATATCCTTGTCCACAGACCTGATAGGAACTGGGATATTGTGGCATGTAAACACCAGATCAGATCAGTGCATGTTATTAAGATGTCACTCCAGAATCTCCTGTGGGTCTTCAGGTGGGTTGAGATCCTGGTGACTGTTGACTATAGCATGTGATCCACATTATTTTCATGCACTCATTTATTCAGCTTTTTCCTTTAGTTTATCACCTGTCTGAAATATACTTATACAGACTACATATACTTCTATATACATAGATCTAGTCCAAGATCTAGACATGACAGAAACTGAACTAACCAAACAAATGTCTGATTTATTGATACCTTAGTGGCTGACAGAGATGCATTGCTACAGGTGCGGCCACTTCAAAAATTCCTGAATCAGGCAAACAGCTGGTGCGCCTGTGGAGCGGGGCTGCGTGCGCATCCGGGCAATCAAATATGATTAACGGGAAAAAAATGGATTCAAGCAGACACTGAACTCTTGCTGATGTTCTTTCTCTCTCAAAGACAAGTAACATACTTCAGTGGTTTCCAACTTTATTTTGTAAGGGACGCCTTTTCTATCATTTATTAAACTAACAACCCCTGACTAAGTGGATATTTCATACTATGTTCTAAACTGTACAATGAACCCAACTCAGTAAGTGCAAGACGTAAAATGAGCGATTTGGATGAATCTTGAGCAGATTATTTCCTGTTTGGGCTTCTTTTTTTGAAAGATTTAGTGTTTTCTTGTCCCTGACGCGTGCTCATTGTTCTATTGGACAGTTTATTTCACAATTACATTTAGATTTCTTCACAGAAGTGAAAAAGAGATATAAGCCTACTGTGTTTATTTTTTATGTTTTCGTACACCGCTTAAAATCAAGAAGGCCTCGTGACCCCCCCATTAAGCTTTAATGACCCCTAGTAGGGGTCTTTCCCCCAGGTTGGGAACCACTGACATACATGAACCTATCACAGCAATGACGAGCGGTGCGGACTCTGTGCCTTGTTCTGAAAAGTTTTATGTGCATTTAAAAGCTGTTGGAGAAACACAGCGTTGGAAGCATGCACCAGGAGTGCCATAGCTACACATATCGGTGTGATCACCCTCTTATGCAGGTTTCCATGCCTAGTATTTAGCTACATATACCTTATTCTTTTATTGTTTTATTGGTGATCAAACTACCCTTTCCCCAACCTGTTAAAGAAGTTTCTTTATGACTGGATAGTCGTAGTTCAATAAGTGATGAAGATACAGCCAATTAGGAAACCCAAAAGATCCTCTTTAAACTCCCAAATAAGTAATTCATCAGGCTGTATTTCACATACATGTACGTCTTCTATAAGGTGCCTTTAAGGCAGTATCCTAGCGTGTCTCTTACACGCTATGTACTTGTGTGTTCAAACAAACCTGCTCTTCCCCTCTCACTTTCTTCCTTTCTTCACTCTCTGGTGTGTGTGTGTGTGTTATCTCACAAAGCAGGAATGGCCTAAAAACAACTGTGCAAAAATCTATAGCTACCCATAGCTCAGGGCTATGGGATCACTGTGGGAATTTGTCAGTGTAGGTACACATTATCACTAATAACACATCTCTGAACCTTTGTTATCGGCATATACTGGCTGGGGTTGGTTAGGGTTTAATGACACTCTATGGATATAAACTGTGTGTGTGTGTGTGTGTGTGTCTGTGTGTGTGTGTGTGTGTGTGTGTGTGTGTGTGTGTGTGTGTGTGTGTGTGTGTGTGTGCCACCATGAGCATAGAATAAGAATTCACACACAATGCCTGAGTCCCAGTGAGGTATTTGTTACCAGTCAAACATACTGTATCTTTACTGGGGTCCTGAGAAGGTAATAGGAAACAGAATGAGTCATCATATAGGATGTGTGTTAGCAGTGTGATACAGTATGACTAGAGCGCCTCAAGCCAGGTGGCAGTTTGGTAGCTCATCTTCCCTTGCCTCCCATTATTTTCTTCCTTTATTCATACTGTATTTGGGTAATAGGCAGAATAATCTGAAGATTGTACTGATCTGTAGAGAATGGTAACAAAGGAAATGAATAAATTAAGGTCGAACTCAAATTAAAATTGGTGTTGTCCCGGAAAGTTTAACTTTTTTGGTTCCAAATGAGGATTTTGATACATGTAATTTGATTGCTGCAATGTATGTGTGGGCGAGCACCAAAATTGTTCAAATACTTCAATTTGACCATGCAGGCAGATAACCAGCTGGGGTCGGCCATTATTTTTAGCTGCACAGTCTCTTGACTGACGAATGACGAACACAGAACTGAGCATTCAGGAGCTGTCATTGAGTTGTTGAAATAACATCTATTAGAATCAGTGCTAACCATAGACTGTAAAAATAAAAATGGATGTAGTCTCCGTGACGTGACCCATAGGTTTCTGAAGAGCCGTTGTCAAGCTCAGTGTGTTCCCAGCTAATCCAAAAATGGGCTAAGACATAGAGTGTGGGTGGAGCTGAGGTTGGCTGAATGAAGCCTGGTTACTGAAAACAGCAATTTGTGACAGCACAAAGTGGCCATACCCTCAATTATACAAACATTTAAGCCTTAAAATATATATATATATATATATTAATATGGGCCCTAATGGAGATGGACCCACTTCCGTAGGCAGCCTCAAGTGGCTGTTTGAGAAACTGCTGGTTTTGGCACAAGCATTAGCCTCTTTTTACAGCCAGGGAGGTTGCTGCTTTGTGCTAATGTTAGCAAGCTAGGCTCATTAGCTTCCACTTTCCACGTAAAGTAAGTAAGTAAGTAAAGCTTTATTTATATAGAACCGTTTTAACACAGAGGTCCAAAGTGCTTTACAAACAACAAACAGACATATGGCTATTACATATAAATATGTACGTGCATAACCATACCCAATCAAACATACATAGGGAGCATGTAAATACAAACATAAGGAAGATAAAACAAGGGGGAAGGAAAATTAAAAGAGACGACAGATGAGAAAACAAACAAAACAAAACAAATAAAAAATATAAAAAAGGCCTAAGTAGCCTCTGCTGTATGGGTGTATTCATCACTGGCAGCTAGCTAGCTAGGCTCAATAGCCTCAATGAATAGCCTAGCTAGCTAGCTTCTATTTGTGAGTTGAATACAAACGTCACAGCCCAATGGGTTATCCCAAATGTAATGCTGGAAAGGGGCAGACATCTTAAATAGCTAACCATGTTGATACACGATGGGAAAAACCATCTTGTATCAACATGTGGAGGGCTATACAGAGTTATGACGTGCTCCAGCCTGTTTTATACTCTTCTGAGTCGTCCTAAAAGTGAGAATGCAAATTTTATTTTGACTTTATAGAAGAAAAAAAAAAAAGAATAAAAGGAAATGAAAACAAGTATCCTGGACAGAAAGTAGCAGGAGGTAGACTGACAGACGTCAGTAGAGAATCAGGCTGAGAGAAGTCTGTACAATTAGCCAGTGTGATTAGATTAGACTACTGTGCTGAATAAAGCCTAGGGATATACTGGCCTATTTGCGCATACACACACACACACACACACACACACACACACACACACACACACACACACACACCCCACACACACAAAGTACTACCACAGCACTACCACAGCTTTAATACATGACAAGTAATCCGGACTTATGTAATTGTGTGCTTGTCACCACAGACAGACAGGTTGTCTTGCTGTCAGCTGTGTAATTATGTCTACATGATGACAACAGTAAACCGCGGCCAATCAGGACACTGATGTTCCACAACAATCACCCTCATTAGTCATTAGACTGTATTGTCATCCTAGATTAAACAATGAAAGAAGCTAAAATGCCTGTCTAAAAGCTTCTTTCAGATAAACAAAGCGTAAGTGACAAATTCCTCTGAGGCTTGCTATGTGCTAATTGGCAGCCGAAAAAGTTTGAAACATTTGAATATTGCTAGCCCTGATGACCTTGTCTCTGTTTTGATTGATGCACGCTGATATTTTATGAGGCTCTTTTTGTTCTCTGAAAATAATATCCCCTCTTAGGATTTTGACTTTTTGCATCTGTGGCATTTTCAAAATGCCTTTAATTTACGCGAGGATGATCCTGCAATCACAGGTCAAAACAACGTGTCTTATTTGTGGCTGATTATTTGAGGTGGTGATGAAGTTGCTCTGATTACTGTCGACCTGTTTGATTTGAACGTGGTGGAGTGCCACTTCCAGAGGGTCAGAAATGTGTATATGTTCTATGCCAGATAGTTACAGTTTAGTCTTAATCTGGATGAACTATTTAAACGAGAAAGGAAACTAATGTTCGTTGTCATTATCATTCACATGATTAGTATTCAAATTAAGTATAATGTAGTTTGAATGTCAGAAAACTTTGTAAAATCCAGACCTGAACTTCAAATTGTTGACAGAACAATTTCACGTCAAGCTCTTTTTTCGTTGCTGGGCTGGAGCTTTATCACATGATCAGCTGAGTTTGTCCAGTTGGAACTGAAATAGGTGTTTCACTTTCCATTTTTTCCCAGAGCACTTTAAATGATAGGCTCACAGTTTCTCTATTCTGTTTGATGGTGTGTTCCCACCAAACGCAAAATGAATATTCACCCTTTAATCTGCCTTGCAACAGTGGTATGAGCCTAAAATAAACAATTTTTGCTGTGATTTAATGTCAAGAAACAGATCAAAAGGATTCCGGAATAACTACATCATTATGCCAATTTGTTAAAAGTCTGAATTCGACTTTGTCGGGTCAGTCTGCAAGACAACTTTTAAAATGCTTGTTCTGATGGATCAGGGCTAGGCTAGGCTAGAATTGTCATTTATTTGTGTCCATTTGCGTCTTTGCATTGATTTTATATGTAATCTACTCACGCAAATAATTGTATTTGCCTTTCGTGGAACACACAATAAAAACAATTATCAAGACGCCAACATTGTTATTAAAAATTGTTTACCTACCCTTTAGGGATTTCTCATCCATGATGGTGTTAAAGGTTCAAACAAAGTTCACTTACAAAACAATCTCAAGCCTGATCAAAGATTGTGATTAAAACATCAGAACATCTACTAAATCGACTTGACTTGACTTGACTTGAGTTGTTTTGTCAACTGCTGATTCCTGCCAGAATCACAATTCCTACGTCAAAACAATACAACACACTTTACCCGAAACACACATGCTGTTTTTATCAAACCAACGCACCAGGCTGTAGTTGCAGAGTCTGCGAGGTGCGCCCCTCTTCTGGTTGCGTATCTACGGGAGGACCACTTACATATCAGAAGGTGACATGTTAACAGAGCTTGATTATGTATTACACTGGGTTTACTGAGGTCACGCTGTTTCCGTGCTGATGGGATTTACAAGAGCCACGAGGATGTATGATGAAGTGGCGCAAATAGACTTGCATGAAAGATAGGCTTGTATATAACTAAAAATGAAGCAATTAGGCTTTTATTAATGAACACGACAGCTGATGAACTTGACCGTCAATTAACTGTAATATCACTACAGGCAGCAATATAGCTTCTTTTTATTTAATGAAGACCATAAAGTGTGTAAAGCTGTAGTTGTCTAATTATTTAAATCCATCTCAACACCATCTCCACCTCCACCTGCTCCATCTGTCTGTCTCCCTCTCTCACTTATTAGCTTTATATCCTTTTTATTGCTACCTAATGTACTAATGATTAGATGCATGCTAAAGATGATAATATCACAATTTTATGATTAATATCTGGAATAATAGTAACAGTTTCTCAGGAGTTGAATAGCACCCAAAATAAATGTTATCTAGATGACTTCATTATTAATTATTTTCTGAGCTTAGTCATCTTATCAAATAGCACTTTTGCACAAAGCCATTTTCTTAGTAAATCTGTCCCAAAACGCTATGTGACACTGTACAACATATTATAGGAAACCATTATGAAAGCTTATACTGCCTGCAATAATCATTTAAAAAGATATTAAAGGACATAGTACAAGAGATTTTAACAGACAGGCTCTGGTACAAATTTGGTGAATGGAGTTTGAAAGTTTGAGTATTTGCCAGGTATGGAGAGAAAAAAACTATAGAGTTGCATTATGGGATGTGTAGGATTCAGTGTTTTTGGAGCTTGACCCACACTTGAAACAGAAAGTCAGATTATGTCAGCCTCTGCTGTTTTAATTTCGACCATTAGTTTTTGGAATCTGTCTCTTGGAAGTCCCCCAACTTTATGGAAGTGCTATACTAAATCACTATAGTACCACTTTAATCATTTCAGCTCTATTTAATACTCATCTTTAATGTTCCACTCCTCCGGTGTTGATGTGCTCTCTTACAAAAGGGCTGAATTTCTCTGCACTCTTCTTCTGACACTGTCCATGTGTCTGCCTGAGCAGTTTCCACTACTGTTGTGACACAAATCAGATTCTTTCCTGCTAGTGCTTTGAATCTGCTTGGAAGGTATGGTAGATAATAAGTAATAATTTAGGTTTCTTATAACAAGGAAAGGAGTTTAAGGTGTACGAGACCAACTTAATGAAACAATACTGAAATATTGATGGGCATAAGACGTAGGTTGGGGTGAACTCAGTCCTTTCCTGAGTCTCTGTTCCTGCAAGAGGAAAGATATTTGCGCATTATTCAACATGCCAGACATGATCTCAGTCTGTTCTCAGTACATTGTAGCAGTGTTTCAAGGGGGGATTTTCAATTAGCACATTTAATTTTCACTTGGCACATTATGCAGTTACAGACACAGAGGCTTCAAACATGATACAGACGCTCAGAACGGTTTCGCAGTGTGTCTGAATGTGTAGACGGCTTTTCCTCTTAAGTGTGTGAAGATGTTAAACTGTGTCTTATCCCTTGTGGTGTTGTGCTGATGTCAACATATGGTCAAAAGTGGTCATATGTTTAATGAGCCTGGGCCTCAGAGCAAGAGAGAATTACCCTGCTCATTAAATCCTGAGGAAAAAAAAAGTTTTTCCTAATCTATAGAAACAGTGACCTTTGGCTGATTAATGCAGAATGAGATCAGCGCTCAGTGGCTGGGAAGCTCCAAAAGGACTCGGAGCTGCGGTACTTTAACTGCATTATTATCACACTCATTTTCCTTAGTCAGCTTCTTGTCTCGCTGCAGTTTTATGGCTGCTGAGAGACTGAACTGAGAGATTAAGGACTCATAACAAGTTGCTTCATGTAGAGTGTCACCTCTAATGTCCCTTTAGAGCAGAATGGAATGAGCCATTAGCCCTGACCTATCTACCCTGGTCTCTGTTAAGATCCTGTTGAAATGTCATTGTGGTCCGGTGCGGTTTGCGGAAGGAAGCAGTGGCTCCCAGAATGAGGTCAAGGAACCAGGAGACTGTACGGGGGATCCACGGGGTCCCCTCAAAATGGGTAATACTTACATTTTGGTGCAGTCTTTCCTCATATAAAGAGAAACTCTAGTCACGTCCAGAGCCCCACCAGTTACTCCACGACCCTCGTCACTCCCAACACGTCACAGCTCTGACAGTACTTTGCTCCCATTTATCCTCTTTCAGCAACGTTTTTAGGTTGTCCATCTCAGTTTTAAGCAATACACTGCTGGTGTAATGGCTCATTTCACTTATGCATAACTGTGACCCAACTACTGTTAGTCACACCCCTGATCTCTTATCAAAGTACAACTCAAAACAATGTTCTGGGTGATTGCTTAGCACCGTGTCTTCCACCGTTTATGCCGCTCAGGAAGAATGACAACTTTCAACAGAGCCTGATCAGTGCTGGATTTTTTAAAGCCCATACCAGTATTGATATTTGTTATATATATATACACAATATGTCAGACATTTTTAAACATGAACGAGACATATCTTAGTAAGTTTGCTTTGTTCACGATAGTTGAGCTCAGAGGACTCGAATAACAAATTTGATGATTTTAGACAAAATCAAAACAGACTTCAAACAACCAACAGTAATGCTATTCACCCCCAAGTCAACACCTAATTGCCCCACTTTGTTTGAACCAATCTGAAAGCATCATATCAAGTTGCAGGAGAAAAACTTTTGAACTAACTTTTGAACTAACTAAGTGACTGAGTGCCAGTTGTTAAAACACCAAAGAAAAGTTGTTAAAATGGCATTACATTTGGTGCAGAGCACATTATGACTTGTTTAGGACTCGAAACTCAAAGTTTGAAACTTGGGACTTTTTAGTCTTGACTTGGGACTTGAGTTCAAAGACTTGAGATATAGCGGTGACTTGGAAAAACAACTACTTGGTCCCACCTCTGGCACTTCTGAAACTCACTTATTAACACGTTATATCTTGTTTTTGTAATCCGTACAAAGAGGACTAATTTAAATTTCACAGGCGCTACGTATGGAACTATTTCTTGGTCAGGTAGTGACTTCCTACAGTTACAGCAGGCTAAGCTAACTCGCTGGTAATGATCTTCTCATTTAATGTGCAACAAGAGGGCAAATAAGCGTATTTCCATAACTAGAGAGCTGTTCCTTTTAAATCATTTTTTAATGGAATTGTCACCAAGATATCTACTAAGTGATAGAGATCTAATAAGAAAAGATTTTAAAACTACGATAGAGCACATTCCCTTTTGGTCTGTTTGTCAGGTCCACTGGTTGTGACAGTTGTTGGCCTTATCCCTTCTTCCTGTCACTCTTAAGTGTACCTAATCTAATTACATACACTTAAGGCTGTACGTAATAAGATTATGTACTGTTGAAAGCAAGAGACAACATTTGCTGCTGATTGCGTGTGATAGCATGGAACTCACCGTCATTTCTTAGTGTTTTGAATGAGCCATTGATAAGTGTATAGTGTGTGTGTGTGTGTGTGTGTGTGCGCGCGCGCACGTGCGTGCGTGCGGTAGCAATATCTTGCCAAACAAAAAATTGCAGCATCATTCAAACACCTGACTACTCTATTGTTGAGGAGTGTGTGTGCTTGTAAAGGGCTTGTGAGGACTTATGGGTGCATCAGTGTAACTTAAATGTGCGATTTTGTATCCATATATGCAGGTTTGAGTGCAGCTTGTGTGCATGTGCATACATAATAATATGCATGTGAGTGTGTTCTCTTTTATATGTGTGCATTTGGTCTGAGGAATTCATTTCCTCCCAGACAGTCAGTCAGAGCTCTCTCTGGGGAGGCGGGTCGCTCTGTTTGGCTGTGCTGTGCTGTCTGATTTTCTTCTTACTTTTTTTTATTTTTCCCCAGTCAGAGGGAACGAGATGGATTTTTGCTGCGTGACTGCAGCCTGTAATGTCTCTGCCGCCTCTAGCTGCCTTTGCACATGCTGTGCTTCTTTGTGTGATCTCCTTTATGTGTGTGTCTTTGTATTCAAATGTACCTGCATATTTTCATGTTTACATACTTCTTTGAATGGCATGCAAGGTTGGATCCATGTGCCTCTCTGCATTTTTGTGTGTCTTATTCATTGTAGAAGAAGGTAAAGAGAGGCATTTAAAGGCACTAGTGTTTTATTGAATGTAACATCATGATCAGAGACTTTTCAGAGGACAGTAGATCCACTGTTTTCTATATTTTCTGCTTTCCTTACTGTTTAATTCGACTGTAAATGTATTTTGTGGTGCTTTTATCATAGTTTTAGCTATTTTAGGCTGTGATTTTTGTCAAGACAATATTTATTTCCTATTCAGTTTTAGGGAATGGGATACTTTGTGGACTGTAGGTGAATTAAAAAATACAATTAACTTTTTCTGTTTTTCCTTTTAATAGTTAATCACCTGATTTTTGCTTTCATTTGCATCTTTGCAGTACATCTTTGTTAGCTTCTTATTCTTTCTTATTCTAGCTCAAATCAAATCAAAATAACATTATTTATCCGTTAGGAACTTCATTTGTGGCATCAGTACATGCACACATAACCAGACAGATGACAAGCAAAGAGTAAACAACATACATCCAAATGCAATTTCAGATGTTTAAAATATTGGTTTTGTACAATTAGAATATACTGTAGTTGTTTCTGTACCATTTGGAAGTCAATCTGGAGAAAAAAAAGCACAAGAAATGTTAGTAGAACCAATTTTAAAAAAGCCTTTAATCACAGTCCATGCATGTAAAAACTGTCGGAATAAAGTCCATGGGAAACTTGGAAAAAAGTAGAAAATCTTCTGCAATCGTTTCTTCCCTTGGTGCCATGTTCAGTGCCCAGATATCAGGTAAAAGGCTGTAAACTGCACACAGTATGTGCTATTTACAACCCATCTGCTCTGTGGAGCATTATACCAAAGAGAGAGACCTGACATCTCGCCTGAAAGTAGTCTGGTCCTCCATCAGTGTCTGCTGGATCAGCCACAGTGCCATTGTGTCCTCAGAAGACTTCAAAGTTCACAGAATAAAACGCTTCGGGGTCACAGCTTTGTGCATTACATGGCCATTGTAGATGGCTGCATGGGTTAAAATGGAAGATGCTGAATGGACGGTGAAAAATGTGGCTCAGTTGCATTCTTTGTAGATGGGGTTCACTGCAAGTGTGCAAGCACATCATTAAACAGAGGATGGCCATTGTTTTCAGGAGAGAATGAGCAAGCAGACTTTCTGTCATTTTTTGTGCCCACTGCTCAAGTAAATTCAGCTTTGAACCCAAGTATGCTGACTTCTGCAAGGTGCATTCAGTGGCTTTCTGGAAGACAGGTTATATTTTGTTGGTGCCAAATTTGACTTCAAAGAAGAAGAGGGGCTTTAAAGCCATGATAGGATTTGAGAATTTTCCTTACTTTGCCGCAATCCACTAGTAGGACCAAGAATGATGCAGAGGTAGACAGTAGTCCATGTCAGTGGCGGGGAGCGTAAAAACTTTTGTAAGACCAAAAAAAAGAGAACTTGATTTGAAATTAACTAAAACAAATAAGGCACACACAAAGACAGCTATGGCCCTCTTTTCTATTTCAGCATCTGCCATCACCACAAGCAACCACCGACACATTCAGACCAGCAGTTACCACAAACACACATTGATCTAAAACAATGGCTCGTTTGCTAATGCTGGATCTCGGTGCCTCACTTCATTAATGTTAGTGTCTGGGTGCATTCACAAAACCCTTTCCTTCATCATTAAACCGTAAGTGTGCCCAAGGGCTTCTGAAATCTTTACTGACAACATAAAGAATGGATTTTTTTTTATTTGTGAATGAATTGTTTCCTCCAACCCTATCAAATAATTAAGCTGCTTTGAATGAGTTTAAGACAAAATGGCTTCAGCTTTGTCATTTATTTGCCACCTGTAAATCCATCATTTTCAATTAGGGCTTCAACTAACGATCATTTTCAATTTCAATTAATCTGTCAATCATTTTCTCAATTATTTGATTAACTGTTTGGTGCGGAAAATATCAGAAAATGACTAAAAATGTTTCTCAAAGCCCAAGGTGATGTCCTTAGATGTCTTGTTGTGTCCACAACCTAAAGATATTCAGTTTACTATCATAGAGAAAACCTAACCTAAATAAACCTAAAAGAATTTACATTTTAGAAGCTGAATTTGGGCATTTTCCTTAAAAATTCATGATTAATTGATTATCAGAATAGTTGGCGATTAATTTAAGACTTGACAACGAATTGATTGATTGACTAATCATTCTATTACCAACACCAGAATCCACAGATGTGTTAAATCCACAGATCAACACAATAGGCCATTCTTCTCCTCTTCTCTTTACTTTGTCTTTTAAACTAATAAAACATATTCTGTTGGGTGTTGCTATGGCAGCCAGGCCAGTCGAAGTAGTTAATAGTATCACCAGAAGCAGGCCTTTGCTGGTGGCCATGTGACAAACTGATGGTAAGCAGGCCCTCTGCAGCTCGCCACTTAACGTCCACTTTACATCTTATTGTTTGGCTCAATAAAATGACATCATGCGCACGAGCACGGTGTTTATGCCTGCAGACAATCTCTGTTCTCATTTCTCTTCTAATCCATCCGGTCTTTTCCTATCTTTTGTCTGGGTTTGATGATCGGGACAGCTAGCCAACCAGCCCGGCTACTAAAACAGCAGATCAGGAGACATTTTAAGCAAATCCTCGGAGAGGCCTTGGGGACAGGCCTTTGATCAGTTGTCTCTTTATGGAAGTGTAGGCTAATTTTGCCCGATGGCTCTTCTCTCTTTATATTCTTTGTGTCGAGCCCGTCTGTCAGTATGGATTGTCAGATTATGTTGCACATCCACAGCTGTCCATACACCACAACACACACATTCAAGCTTATATAGAACCATTTACTCTTTGTTTACTGGTATACTTATGTACCTTTTTCCTCTAATGTGTCTGTCTTTCCTTGCTCTTGTTCTCTGGAGCGTTTTCTTTGCTCTTCTTTGTTGCGACTGTTAAAAGTTAAAATGTCTAGATCAGAGCAGCTACCTGTCAGATACAAAGTGGCCTGTGTCTATCACCGCAGCTGCCGACACCGCCACGAGTCTTCAACCTTTCGCGTTACTGCCATCAACTACCTATCCTTCTCTTTTCCGCTCTCTCAGTGGTGTATCTGTCTGTCTTTGCGTCACCACTGCTGCCCCTCTTCCTGTCTGTCTGTCTGTGCGTCCGGCCTCTCGACTCTGGAGTTGATGCATAGCCAGATTAAGCCTGTCAGATTTGTCACACTCGGCTGGCAGTCGGCGTGACACAGAGCCAGATCAGACAAGGATGTGACGAATGACGCCTTCAGCCTACCTTTGTTTGGTTTTGCTTTGCCAGTCATTTTGTGCATCATTTCACACTTTCAGATGTTATTTTTTTCCCTGTGGCAAATGATGTATTAGATAATTCCTCCAAAAGGAAAAAGGTTATTTTTTCAGGCACTTGTGCTTTATTACCTATGAAAGGTAGAGGATGATATTCACCAGTGATGTTATGAGTGCATGACAGCTCAGTAAGTTACCAGGAAAAAAGGGGATTTTTGGAATGAGACCAACACAAAGTCCGAATTAGCAGCTTTATTTAATTCAGAAGTGTGCTGCAAGTTTATGACGGTAGTTCCCAACCTTTTCTCTTATAGAAGCCCTGTATCATGCACAATTAACCCAAATGGTGAACAGAAGAACTGTAATTTTTTGAATATTTCATCAGTGTTCCTGATAATTCTAGGAAGCTTTCATATAGTTCTCTGTCTATGTTTTTTTAACAATCATAAATATTTAATGTGCTTCTTTTTTGGCAAATTCTGTGTTTTCTTGTCATTGTTCTATGAGCTCTTTGGTTGTATGAACTTCTAATGCAGGACGAGGTTATTTAGCAGAGAGCGAAGGTTCTGTGACTATAGCTTGTGTTTAAGTCTTCAGTGTGATGAAGATGAATGCTGAGATATAGGCCAAAAATAGATTTCTTAAAAAATTGTCTCACACACCTTAAAATCAAGAAGGCCTTGCGACCTCCTGTGAAGCTTTGACGACCCATAGTGGGGGTTAGGACCCCCAGGTTGAGAACCAGTGGGCTAGGAGCAGCTAGAATTTGGGTAGTGAAGTACAGTAAAGGGAAAAAAACGCCTTGCTACTTGCTTCTCCCACAGACACATCAGGAGCAATTTTAGGTTCAGTGCCTTGCTCAAAGACACTTGGACCGTTGAATAAGAACAGACAGGAACTGAAACACAAATTCTACAGTTACAACTCTATCGTTCTTGCCTTACAGATTACACAATGCAAAAGAATGAGGACAGGAAAGGAGTTTGTGTATGACTACAGTTAAGCAGGTGTAGCCTGCAGGTTTGAAGGACAGATGGAGGGCAAAGGCAGGCGGAACTGTGGCCAAAACTGCTGCGTACACAAACTCAAAACTCTGTAGCTAAACCATTAGCCTGTGCTGAAGCTTTGTTACTGCTGCTATTGCTACCTACAGTTCAAAGGTGTATTCACTTAGAACTAATGTGTGTAAGAGGTGTCCAGTTAATTATTTACCAGAAAATAACTGACAGCTGCCAGCTAGACACACCTGGAAATTCACAAAGGTGTAATATAGCAGCTGGTAGAATCGGTTTCAAGTACACAGTCTGAAAATGAGTCCATTTAGACCAAGTAGGCAATAAAAACACAGCTGTTACACAATGTATTATTAGTAATATTGAAAATAGAAGTGTATTATAAAACTTTCAAGATTCCTGGGAATAAATCTAGTTCATGTATGCGTCAGAAAAAAAGCTTGTACCATTCCGGAAGATTTCAGTTCACTGAAATTATGAAAGTAAAACATATTTTCTCTTATAGTTTGTGTCGTATTTGCTCAGGTTTCGAGATATCTGTCTCTAAGATGCTGTCTTCCTGAATCAGTTTCTCCATTCATCCACATAACACACTGTCAGCAGTCTTCATAGGGACCATTGTTTTTCTATATACCACAAGAGATAGGTGACAAGAGATAGGTTTATTTGATATGGGTGAACCAAGTAAATTTCACGCCCCAAAATGCTCAACTATTTAAATAAAACTGTCTGTGGAAGGCGATTGTCACCCATTTCAAAAGGTCATATGTCCACAAATGTCCAACTGTAGTCAATATTAGTTTTCAATTTCAAATTAGAAATTTCAATATTTCTGTCAAATGAAGGAATGAAACAAACCCTACAAGTATAAGAAAAGGGACAAACGGGTGATTTCTCTCTCTACATACAGTAACTTAAAACTGCTGTCCTTGTTTTCTGTCCTTGTGAGACAAACAGTAGGCTGAGTCGTCAGCGAGGTGTGAGACAGTAGCTGCTGGGCTCAACCTTAAAAAGCCTCTGTTAGCTGCAGCCTGGCCACAAGCCAAGCTCGTCTAACTGGAGTACAGTATGGATGAGACTAATGAAGCAGACTAAAGTGGATCTTCCATTAATCATTTTGAGTCTTGTATAATCCTCATCTATTCATGTGTGACAGAGTGACTGTGTCCTTAAACGACCTTTCATCTGCCACCAGCCTACACATACTGTACATTGTCAGAAGATTCTGATCAGCAAGAGTTGTACTTCAAATATAGACTCTTGGTCTTGACATTGATCAAATGTCACTAATGTAAAAATCATGAAGTAAGCCGTTATATATCCTATACTGCACTATAAATTGCTGTATTGTTAATGCCCTAAACCTTTAATCTTGTTGAATTTCCTTGATAGAGACCTGATTCTTTATATTAAACAATGTATTTCTGTCTTTACTTGACTGTCATCTTTCCTGGAAAATATAAACTATAAATAAAAATGTAGATAAAGTCTGGGGCCATACGCAGCTCTGCATAGTGCCTGCAGGCTGCATATGGCCCCAAAAACCTCCATGAAGAAATGGTGCGGACTGTACTTAGCCTGAAAGGCAAAATCCAGGGCATCAAAGAATACTCTCTGCTGCTTGTAATTTGTAATTGCTGTGAGCGCAGAGGGCAACAGATGAAGCGACTGAATTTCGCCAACATGTTCTCATCCCAGGTGTTTCCAATACAGTCACCCTTTTGTCACATCCCTCTGCATCTCATAGAGGTACCCCTAAGCGTTTGTATGACATGCCTTTTTTTTTTCTTCTTTTTTTTTGCTTTTATTGCCTTTATTTGATAGGACAGCTGAAGACAGACAGGAAAGGGGGGCAGAGAGAGAGAGGGGATGACACGCAGCAAAGGGCTTCGAACCCTGGGCCGCTGCAGCAAGGACTGAGCCTCGGTACATGGGTCGCCAGCTCTACCCACTGAGCTAACCGGGCGCCCATGACATGCCTTTTTGATACAATGTGAAAAGGTCACAGCTTGGTTAGGCAACAAAACGACATGGTTAGGCTGAGGAAAATATCATGATTACACGTACATTACGTGACGCAACAGGTCATGTACATAACATTATGTAACATAAAACTTTATGACTTTTGGTTTCACATGGGACAAAAAACCCTGGTGTCCTGGCTGAAAATCCTGTCTTGATCTGTCCACCCCAACCGCCTCCTTATTTGGACTTTCTAGATCTTTACACTGCATCACCTGTCACAGATAGCTTACATTGGAGTACAGCCCACTGTATCCCCAACTGACTCTAAAGGGTACCTTGTACGTCTATATGGAGACTCCAAAGGGTGTGACAAAACATTGCTTTTTGACTCCCAGTTTATCAACTCCTGTCATCTGGATTTTGACAGCTGGACAGTAAAAGAACACTGTTTAGAGACTGAAAACTGGGTTGGACATGACATGATGTCCCCCAGTATCATATTGGGGGAGTGTCATAGCTGTTTATCTTAAATGACCTTCCTGACCTTGTGATCCATGCATCAGTAATTGAAGTTTTAGAAAGATCAAGATATTTTTTCAGTATCCAAACCAGACGCTGCCGCCTGCCGGCGTTATTCAGCAGTGTGTGTGGAGGTTTTTCAGCATGCTGTGTGTCCACAGTTGCCCTCATGTTTTAATCCAAAGAAATAAAATTGAATATCACCCTCAGTCGTTTATAATCTCTGAGATGTCCACATAGTTTTATTGTCCAGCAGTGAGACATTTCATACTTCCTCCAGCCGATACTGTTAGATATGAGTCAGACCAAATATAAACAGTCCATGAGAGCTACATTTCTAAAATGACTCTTTCTCCACGTCTGTTGCAGCAGTACTCTGAATCACCTCTGTAGCCCCAGTACTTGGTTTGTTATGCAATCGCATTTTTAGCATGCTTACATTTTCAGTGTAACAGATGCGAACAGCCCCATGGTTTTAAAGTCTGTTCCCCAATCCATGTTTGTCTGTCTGACTGCTGTCTCGCTGATAAGCACATGTCCTTGTGTGACCCAGCAGAGGAGTCGGAGCTGACTGTTAGAGTTGCTAGTTATCCCCGTATGTTACAATGACAGAGAGATACAACACGCAGAAACATACTCCAACACTTATAATGCTATGATTGAATCTCTCCTCACTTTACCCACTCCAGGGAGGTCAGAGGTCACGTACAGCTCAATAAAAGTAGGGCTGGAGCTGGTAAAGCTTCAAGAACACTTTAAAAGACTATATACTTGTCATTATGAAGATCTGCATGTTCCTTTCTTCACAGTGTTGGAGTCCATTTTAAGGCAGACAGCTGGAGACAAGCAGCAGCACATGCTGCCTATAGAGGGCATTCTCAAAAACTCGCATGACACAGACCTTCAGGAAGAACCACGTCAGGTTAATTTTGTTCCCAGATATGGCCCACGAAAAATACCTATATTATTCAGTATTATTGTCCTAAATGACTCTTGGAGGTATAGCTCAGTTGCTGATGTATATGTGACAAACAACAGTGGCTGAACACAGTAATAAAAGAAAGGATAGCAGATGCATGAGCACATTTAAACATTTGTTTTTGCCATCTGCTTCACTTGTGCTGGCTTTCCGGTAGCTGGTTACCTCATCCTCAGACTAGATGGTTATTCAAGGTAGACAATATGGAGTTAGATCTGTCCAAATAAAGAAATACACAGAAACGTGGGATTGGTCTTTAATGTTCTTGGGTTAGAGATTTTCTGTGGTGTGATTCTGCTGTTTTGGATCCCAATCTTTGAATTGATGCCCACATCTCCAATTTTTCCAACAATTCATCAAAAGTCCAGTGCTCATTGACAGCTGTTTGCCACCAACATAACTGAGCCAATCAGAACATTGTTGGTGGATTATGAATGGGGACGCCATCTTTCTGTGCAACCTGTCTCCTAGAATTGTCCATATTAATGTCAATGTAATAGCTGCCTGCATTATGTACAGAGGTAAGATTGTTTTTGTTAAAGAATGAAAGGCTACACACTGTGTATGGGCAGAACATTGACTCCAGACTCCAGACAGATTCACATCCTGAATTGACTTTGATGATCCTGACTTTTCTTTTAGTTCCCCCATGAGGTTGACTTTTGCAGTTTTGAGTGAAATATCTTCACATATATTGTATGGATTGCCATTGCATTTGGTTCAGACATTCATGTTTCCCTGAGGATGAATTGCAATATCTCCTATTAAGGTCCAGTGTGTAACATCCACAGGGTGTATTGGCAGAAATGGAATATAATATTCATAGTATGTTTTCATTAGTGTATAATCACCTGAAATAAGAACTGTTGTGCTTTTGTTAGCTTAGAATGAGCTGTTTTTATCTACAGACGCCATGGATTGCCTTCCCTTGAGTCCGCCATATTGAACCGCCATGTTTGTACAGTACCTTTTTACAGGGCCTTTCATGTTTTCCGCAATTTTTGCAGCCCTTTCTCATTCAAAGATCATCAAATACTGACATAAGCGGTGTTCAGTTAGTTGCAGCATGCAACTTCAGTACTACATGCCACTAAATCCTACATACTGGACCTTTAATACTTCATAATCATGTGGATGACAAAATACTTTTATATTATGTATTTTATTGAGAAAAAAAAATAGCGCACTCATAGTTGTGGACATAGTTGTGTGTGTTCAGTTTGAGGTCTTTTGGTTTTTCATTAATAACTCTGGACTGATTGATTGATTGATTCCCATGTGTCCTTTTAGAAGTAAAAAAGAGCTTATCAGGAGCTTTTATTTGATATATAACTCATTTTAACCCAAAATGTCACTTAAGCCCCTCTGGGTCTCACTCTTCGTAATGACATTCCCATCAGCCTTATTGTACTTTATGTTTATAGCTAATTAGCAAATGTTAGCATGCTAACATGCTCAGCTAAGCTGTGAACATGGTATAAACATTATACCAGCTAAACATTACCAAGTTGAAATACTGACCTTAGCATTTAGCTCAAAGCACAGCTGTTATACACAGCATGGTTCAATGTATAGAGGACACTGCTTGGCTCTGCAGCCGTGCTTGTTGTCAGTATAGCAGAATGACCAAAGAGACTGTATCCACCCTTGTGTCAGAGCTGTCAGCATGCTCACAATATTACAAAGCTTTAACAAACACATCTTTTTTTTGTCTGTTTCTGCTGTTTCAATTTCTTTATCTTAACAAAAGTTGACGGAGAATGAACAGTAAAAGCACTTCATTGTCCCTTTTATAGATGTCACTGTGCTGCTGTGGTGTTTTCCAGACTTTTGTGTTCTCTGCTTTGCTCAGACTTTGAAGTCTTACAGTCAGATGCATCAGAGATAAGACAGGAGACCAGGAGGTGTCCCGAAATGACCAGAGCGCAGATAAACATCCACCTACAGCCTCAAATCCCGCTGTCAAACAGCAAACAACGTGTTCCACAGCCTGTCATGACGACTGGCTGGCCTCAGATGACCCAGCAGACAGACAGACAGACAGACAGACAGTCTGTGGGGTCAGGCTGGACTGACTTTTACAGGGAGTCGGCAGAAAGAGCTTTTGTGTCAGGTTGGAAGGAATGATACTATCCACCTGAGGAGCCATTGAAGATTTATGCAGTGCAGTAGTTTTGTATGAAATATAACATAAATAATATAACATTTATAATATAATGGAATCAGATATAAAGTCCTAACTCTGGGACTCCTGAATACAGCATATGATGTTTTAATTTCTCCACCAGAATAGAGTGGTAGAGTCAGAGTGTGATTTAATTCACACTACACAATAATGGCCTTATCAACTACTGGAATATGCACACGTTGTAAAAATCCCACTATTTAATTCCTGTTTCTTTCCTTACTGCTGCTCCATACTGTGAAAAGAATAAGTAAGAAAATGTTCTGCCATTAGATTAAGAAAAGGTAAATACATTCTGTGACTTTTGCCCTTTTTCAATGTTAAGTTTCATAAATCAATAATTTACTTTTGCCACTTTTGCTCCAGTTGTGTGTCAGCTGGTTTGTTAGTTTGTCAAAATAGAATAGGGTATTCATTATGTAAGTAAATGATATGTTTCTGGTTGGAACTGCTTGTTAATAATTCACATTAGCCACTCCCAAAAAAGAGTATTTTGCTTATGGTTTTTAAATTGGGGTCCTGGGGCCAGCCGGGGTCCTTAATGGGGATCTAGAGCAATGTTTCAGGAAGGTGCAGAGGATATGTAAGGCCACAGTCAGATTTGAAGATGGATGTTTTGATTGATGTGAGGGGTGGGCGATGTACAGTATATATACTATATCATTTTCCATACTGTTTATACTGCAGTAACTATCCCTTTAATATCTGTGGTTGTATTAAACCTTTGCAGGACAGATAACTGGGTTTTTATATGATCTGTGCATCGATGTATGACAGATACCTGCCTGGTTACTGTATCCATAAAGTCTTTTTCAATTGATCCTGCAGGAAATGTGCTATTACTAAAATGTCACATTATGTATTGATATGGCAGTGTAAAACGATATATGCTACAAGGTTTTTATCCCTATCTCCCACCCTTAAATCAGGATATTTCGGCCTACTTCATCTCCATAATGCCATACTTTATTTAGCAGGAAATCAGGAGCAGTAAATCCTTTGGTCATTTTTAAGTTTTTAGCCAACCTGAAGAATATGAGTAAAAGATCTCTCTAAAACCCTTTGAATGATCTAAAACGTGCATTATCACAAAGTTTAAAACAGTTGAAACAATCAAAAAAAATGAAGTAAATTCTGTCTTAAACAAACTATAAATAAATACAATTACATGATATTCTCTCAGAATGTTCAAAACTCTGTTCAATAAATTGCACATTTTATTCCAAACATTTGTCAAATCAAACAGAACTGAGTAGAACAGAAAGCGACTTGTTGTTGGAACTTTGAAGAAAGACCTTTCACATGATCAGGTTTTGGAAGCCCTCAGTAGTCTTTCTCTCCCATTACAACTGTACTGCTGATATCAATACAGGCAGATTGTAAGCTGTAATCACAAGCAGACAAACAAGCAAATGCTGAGTTTCTCTGGTGCTGCTGGGCAGCCACACACAGTGTAAGGAAGTGAATTCACTTGTAAAAACAGACAGAGTTAATGTTGAGACTCTCTGAAGACAGACCGCTCTGTTAGCACTGAAACTGCTGCATCATCTTTCAGCCTGTGAAAACAGTGAACTCCATAGGCCTCAACATGGATAAACAGAAGATTACCAAACTCTCACACACACACACACACACACACACACACACACACACACACACACACACACACACACACACAGGCTGCTCTTCTCAATATCAAACACAGGATTACTCTGTGATAATTCTGCTCTAACACTGTAATCAATCTTTCCAGTGTGGAGCCTCCCCCTTTTCCCCTTCCCCTCGACTCTCCTCACCTTCCCTTTCTTTTATTCTCCTCTCCTCTCCTTTTTACCCCTTCCTTTCTTTTAATTTTGTTTCCTCTTCTCTTCTTGTCTTTCCTTTCCCCCTCTCCCTTCCTTTTCTTCTCCTCTCCTCTTCTCTCATTTCCTTTCCTTTATTTTCCTTCCTTCCTTCCATTTCCTTTCCTGTTCTATCCTTTCCTTTCCTTTCTTCTCCTTTCTTCTCAATCAAAGCAGCTCTTTGATTGGCTAACCTCTATGAAACCAAAGTTGCTCATTTAAGCCCATCTGATGATCTTAAACTCTTTTTTTTAAAAAGTTCCAGTCCATGAACTCTGACTCTGGACATTTTGCTTAGTCACGAACATCAGTGGTAAGGAACATAATAAAGTAAATATGCCTCTATGTCACGACAGCCCAGTTCTCGCCTTTACTTTTCTGTTTGTCAGGGCACAGCTGTTGTGTGTATCCTTACTGCGATAAGACCCAATAAGAACAGGCAAGCAGCTGAGATAAGACTAGCTAACTGAGATCTGTCGAGCCTTTTCCAAACCTCAGACAGGGCGTGTGTTTGTTTACCGTCTGTCTGCTTTTCTCACCAACAAATTCCTCCCTTCTCTCGTCCCGTGTCGATTCTTTCTTGAACTTTTTTTACCCCTACATCGCTTTATGTTTGATTTCAGTCTCTCTCCGCCCCCTTCTCCTTGTCTCTTTTTGAAACTTTTTTTATTCTCTTTTTTGTTTCTTTTCCTTTTCCTACATGTCGTTTCCCTTGTTCTTTCTTTTGTTTTCAACGTCGGCCTTTCTCCTCTCTGACCCCCCCCCCATGCTCCATGTGATCTACCTCTCCTGCACCCTCATTTTAACGCGTATGTTCTCAACAACTACAATAAAGAGTAGCAGTTGTTACTTTTCTACCAAAACCGGTCTTCCTCCGGTTCCCTTCCTCCTCCTCTTCACCCTCCTCTTTTTTTTTTAGATTTCATTCCTTTCCCAGACACACAAAAAAGCAGCACTTGGCACTTTTGAAATGTAAATAAAGTTTTGTTGTTTCCTTAGCCGTAGCCTCCTCCAGCCCTGTTTATCAGGCAGACTTCAAAGTGGCACACTGACATGTGGCTCTATCTCTCCCCTGCTCTGTGAAATAGGGTCACAGGCGGCGCTTGGCTTTCAGAAAAACTTTCTCTTTCATGTAAGAACCTAGTGGGTGAGAGGAACTAAAGGGGGCCATGCCAGCCAGCCAGCCACCCACCTGCTATCCAAACTGAGACACACACACACACACACACACACACACACACACACACACACACACACACACACACACACACACACACTGCAGCTCGTCCTCTGCTGTGTGCGTGGGTGTGTGCGTGGGTGGATGTGGATGAGTGTTGTTTTTGTGCACTTTTCTCCACTGGTCAGTGCAGGCCAGCCGTTAGCCCTGCCCATGTTTTGCTTGGGTGTATCTGTTTCGCCTGTTGTTTTAGGTATCTCATGATTTTATTCACTGACTTTCTCCCTCTGTCTGTGTTTTTCTCTAGCTGCGGTGCCAGTGTGAGAGCGCCTCGTGCTGAGCTCGGGACTGCAGCAACAGGACAAAAGACATAAGAGAGAGAGGAGAGGACAGGAGGCAAAAAAACAACAACAAAAAAAGCACAGGAACAAGCCAGCAAAAGAGCTTGGAAAATCGGAGGAGACAGCATGTTGATTAGAGCTGAGTTTAAGAGACAAACCTGACTGCGGAGGAGAGGCAGACAGATATATAGATTCTTAGCTCACAGGCAGAAAAGAGGCTGAGACGCTCACCTGCAGCCAGGCAGGTTGAAAACTTGAGAGACAGCCAATAGTTCAGGGTACTGGCCATGGCTGCAGGCCTGCTGCTGGGAGGATAGTGCACTGCAACTTCCTAAACCTTCATCCATCCTCCTCCACCCAACCCCAGATCATTGTCTCAACCCCTATAAAGTCCCCCTCCATCTTTTTGTGCTCCTCTCCCTCTTAGCTATCACTATATTCCCCAAGCCCTGTGCACTCAGCAGTAGCAACACTGTCAGAAGACAGTTAAACCACCACACAGACTAGTTAACCAGTCAGCTCCGTACTTAGAGCACTAGAGTGACTGTGCGACAGTCGCCCGCTGCAGAGTTTGACAGACAGCGGCCTTTCATTCCCGCACATGGACTGTTGATGAAGAAAGATGGCAGTGAGACCGGCAGGCGCCGCCCCTTCCTCTCGGCCACCCTCCCTCCCCCCAGTGGCCGTGGCTCGGACCGGTTAAGGTTTGTCTATTGGCATCCATCGCAGCATCGGCAGCAGCTGGCAGAGCGCGGGAAGGAGCAGTATGCAGGAAACTGACTTACCGGCCACAAATGCCTTTAAAGGTAAACACTGAGAATGCACAGCTGTGTGTGGGTGTGGGTCTGTATTCATCTATATAGCAATCTATGTGTGTGTCCTCATTCAACTGTCAAGTGCTTTTTGAACACATTAACAATAGTTTGGGTGGTCAGTCTATCACTCCCCGTTTACTATATAGTGCACTATATTTAGCCTCTATATATGTGCTCTACATAGTGCCCTCTAAAGTTCTTACAGTGAAACAGAAAAGCAGTGTTGGAAAGAGTACTGAAAATCTGCACTCAGGTAGAAGTACTGAAATATTACTACTGGTGTTCAAAAAATACTTCAGTAAGAGTACAAGTGTTAGAGTGTTCTTGTCTAAAACTACTCAGAGTTAAATGACCTTTTAACCGTTGATGTTTAATGCATTATCAATAGCAGGCATTCAATTAATAGCGGAGATCCATGTAGAAAATATCTACTTTCAACAAACATTTCTCTGATAAATGATAAAAGGTATGAATGGATGAATAGATGCAATTTGTTTTCTAACTAATACACAGATGAAGCAAGAATTTTGTCTTATCTAAAAATTCTAAAAATGTTTTGGAATCTGCATAGAATACATGTAATTAATATAAATTTCTCCCAACGGACTGCAAACAAACAGCTAGGCACTGTCTCCCTTTGGTTTCTATTTCTCAAAATCTTCAGTGCCTAGTTACTCCTGACTCCTGCGATGTTCTGATCAGTGTGGTCATCTCTCTGAACCTGTGCCTGCTGCAGTGTTGTTTTAAAAGAAATAGAACGGACGCAGAATATCACTGATCAGCAGCTCCAAATGGCAGCGCGCTGTCTGAATAGCCCAATTGGTTACTATTGGCGCTGCAAGGAAGCAGGTAGCACTTCAGGACGCTTTGCTGCGCCTCCTCCTCCTCCTCTTCCTCTTCCTGTGTGCCTAATGCGAATGGCCACGAAAATGCTGATGAAAGGTTTGGATATAAATTGTAGACCTACTCAGTAGCAAATTATGATCTTAAAAGTAGTAAAGCAGATTACATAATGTAGAGATTAGTAGTGTTTCCACTGCCGTGTTTCATTGATTTCAAGGGGAATCCAACATTGTGGCAGGCATCAAGAATTACTGTATGGAAATAGCCAATGTTCTGTCTGATGGTGTTGTTTGTTTATAGCTCATATAGAGGCATCCGTATTTAATTGACAACTGTTTCATGACCAGTTAAAAACTCCTTGTAGTGTGTGTAATTAAGAGTAAAATTACAGACTTACAAAAATACCCCCAAAAATGACTTAATTATAATAACCTGTGTAGTTGTAATTTCTTACTTCCACCCCTGCAAAAAAGTACTATCAATGTTAACAATCCCACAATGCAATGCAATGCAGTGCATTTAATTTTATTATACGGTACTCGATCTGTTAGTAATGGTATAAAATGTTAATTAATAAGTATCCACAATTTCAATGTTCTGCTCACAACAGTATAAACTATAGAGCGTCTATTGTACAGGGAGGAGAGGATGAGCGAGTGGATTTTGGCCTTGTCATAGTAGAAAAAGCCCAGGTGTAACCTACAACATTAACAATGGCTCTGTTCTTTTCAATTGACAGTGAGCCAACATACCTAAATGGAATCCAGCCATCATTCATTTTATAACTTACACCTGTGCTTTTCCTACATGACATGTCAAAGTGTCTCCCATGAAAAAACGCATGTCGTCTAATTACATGTTCCCTGCATGCACCTCTGCCTGTACTTAGCCGATTGGCCAAAGATGGTTTTCTAAAGATAGAAATGCCACTCTGTATAATTTAGATGCTTGAAAAGACAAGGAGTGTTTTTTTTTTGCTGTTGAAAAAAGGCCGGCGGAGTCTTTATCCAGCTTAACAATTTAGCTGATTTCATAGTGTAATTTTCAGACATAGCAGCTAGCTCTTTAGTAGAGGACGAGTGTAAATGACCAGCAGCTGGCGGAGAGTGAACAGTGGTCGGAATCTCCCACTTAAAGCTTCTGTGCACCCACACAGGTGTTTGCATTTACTCTAGCTGATTTGTAGCCAGCTCAGATTGAAGCTGAGTGGAGCTACGCTGGAATTGCATAAAGTCACCAAACTTCATGAACCCATAAGAAAGATAAAGGTGTAACTTCTCTCACCCAAACAATGCCTTGTTTAGTAGGTGACAAATACAGGCCTGGAGCTAATTTTATAGAATAATTCAATTTAAATCACAGTTGCAATATTGGTCTGAAATTATTATTATATTATTCTTTTACTTAATTTCTTATTTCTTCCTAATTTCTCTTTTCCCCCCTCCAGTCAAATATGTTTTCCTTCTTGTTCCTACAGTGTGATATTTGATCTTCACGGTGCATAATGATGTATGTGCAGGGTTTGGTCCA